>NW_028276185.1:5017157-6271446 GCF_052056855.1 Sturnus vulgaris | reverse complement strand
TTCTAGCATATGGCCCTTTGACAGAGGATATCTCCCTCGGAGATAAGGATCACTACCCCAGCTGGCTTCAACAGATGGTGATAGAATACATACTTTTGGGCACATTTTACATTGTAATCGAGGAAAAAAATATGAAGATTCAGCACCCACAGAAAAACCTCAGCCCCAACATTTAACCCAATAAAGCTCAGAAACACCAAGATTTACCCCTGTGCAAATCATGGATCCTTCTCCCTCATCACCTGTGGCACGTCAGGAGGTGCAACACTCCTGGGGCTGGGAGGGCCTGCAGATACAGGGAGGGGTGGAACCTTGTGATGTTTCCTGTTTCTGCTACTCCTCGTCCTCATCCTGTGTCCCTACTGCCCCTCACACTCTTCCTCCTACTATTCCTCCTTCTCCTGTACAATCCCACCTCCTCCTCCCACATGCATCATTTGATCATGTTGTTCTTCAACCCTGCATCTCCTTCCCTTCTCCTGCTGCCCCCAGGCCCAGCACCCACTGCCGGCTCCCTCTTCCCCCCAAACCCACAGCATCCCAGCGCAGGGGCAGCGATGGAGCTGGGGCAGCTCGGGCTGGGGCAGCGCTGGGCTCTCGGCCGCTCCCGCCCGCACTCGCTCCCCACTGCAGCCGCTGCCGCCACCACAGCGCGGGGGGGCCCGGCCTTGGCGCTCCCCCCCTCCCACCTCCCCAAATTCCCATCCAGGGGGGCGCTGGGGCCCGGGCCGGGCGCAGGTGGCTCCAGGTGGGCAACGCTGGGAGCTGCGGCTCTGCCTGGACACTGCTGCGTCATCACCGCCGCGCGCTCTCATTGGCTCAGCGCTGCCCGAGGGGCGGGGCTGCACCAAGCCGGGACACCCTGCTCCAGGGGGGATGGCCCCAAAACGGGGGACCCCCATGCAAGGAACAACAGCAAAGTGTCTCTACAAACACATGCTGCGAATCCGCTTGGACACAGGGACAGCAACGTGGACATAAGGAAGTGACAGCAGAAGCCATCAGGGTCAGAAAATGTTATTAATTGACCACACAGACTGCTGCTCAGCCAAGCTCCTGCTCAATTCAGGAACTCCCAGAAGAAGAACAAACACTTAACAGAGCCATGAATATCACTAGCTATACAAAAGTGGGGTGCATATTAAGGCCCAAGCACCCAGGGGCTCTCACATCCTTAAACCATCTTCAACCAGGTGCCCTCCTCACATCGCCATCATTCAGTATTTGATGGCAAAGATGCTTTCTGGGGATGCCCACTCACACAGGATGGTAAACTGGATTTTCCTTTTGGGTGGGAACAAGAGGTAGAAGGGAAAATGGAAAAGACATGGACGGTCCTTCTGCAGGGATGCACGGAAGCACCAGCCTTATTGGGGCAAGCCTTGCAGAAAATATCACAAGAATTTACCCCACCCCCAGGGATTTGGTTAATGCAGGATGTGGATGACTTGATCGAATCAGGAGGACAAGGAGTGGTAGAAGAAGCCTCTGTGAAATGGCTGAATGTTCAGGCTAAACAGCATCTTTGAGTATTTGAAAAAAAAAAAAAAAGCGCAAATGGTGGAAAAAAAGGTTAAATATTTGGGACATATTTTGACTGCAGGTTTCTGGTGTATTGACTCAGAGAGAGACCAGGGAAGCTCAGAAATAACCCAGGATTAAAAAGGAGTTGCAAGAAGTATGACGATTAATCGGAAATTGCAGGGTCTGGATTGAGGATTCTCTGTTCTAGCCAGAACACTGAGTGACTTTTTAACACCAGATAGCCTCAATGCTGTGGTATGGATACAAGAAATGGAACAAAACTTAAGAAAATGAAATAAACAAATGATTGATGCTGCAGCCATGGCTCTATCAGACTCAGAAAAAAAAATTTGAATTGTATATGGATGTTAAACAGGGCCATGCCAAAGGAATTCTTCTGCTAAAATGTTTAGCCCAGTGGCCAGAGTGGCCTCATTGTCTGCAGAATTGTGCAGCCACAGCTTTAATGGGACCTGAGGCCCAAAAACTGATGGCAGGAGGATCTCCTGTTGTTCAAGTCTGGCACCAAGTGAAAGCTTTGATAACCAAAGGAGCCTCTACATGGATGAGCAGTGCTCTATGATTACAGAATGAAACTTGTTCAGTGGCACAGGAGAATTTAGAATTGAGGACAGGGGAAGGGGAAGGGTTTAACCCAGGCTCCTGTTTGAACAGCATGCACAGGGGGCTGAGAAGAAACCCATGACTGCAGTCAAGTGACAGAGCTCCAGAGCCAGGCTGGGAGGGATTTAGGAGAAATTCCCCGGCCTGAGGGACAAAATGTGTTTATGGATGGGTCTGCAAGGGCAGGAGAAGGGAAAAGAGCTCCAAGACACGCTCTGATGAAGGAAAGGGAATTAAACCAAGCTCAGGTTACCGCCTGCATGGTCAGCTCAACCGGCAGAGCTGGGTGTGCTTGGAAGAGCCTGGCACTGAAATGCCCTGAGCAGGAAGGCTCAAATATCTTCTGGTGACAGCATGGCAGCTAACAGGGTGAAAAAAGCTATTCTGACTTCTTCTGTTGAGTCGACTGGTGCTGTACTTGAGACAGAAAACACAGCACTCTCTGATCCTTATGAAAAAGTCCTCTTTATTTTTCTGACTTCTTCTTAAATATCTTTCTTAATGTTCCCAGGTAAGCGCCTGTGATTGGTTCCAAGTTTAGGCTGCTCAGCCCTCTGAGCAATAGCCCCTGCAGCTTAGGACAGAACTGAAGATAGACAAGGATGTAACCCAATGAGTTCCAGCCTATCTCTGTTCTCTGGGGGCCTGTCTATTAGGCCAGGCCACTTCTCTTATCAGTGGCCAAATTCACTGCCCAGTGTAAACCAGCTAACACTGTGACATTCTTCAGCAATCACTGGATCGTTTATTAAGGTATTTCTAAAACAACTCCAAGATAAAGGATTGTGGAAAAAACAGACTCTCAGATGGGGAACTCTTTTTACAGCAAAGATCCTTCCGGGGGTTATGGCTACTTTAGGAATACAATGGGACCTCCACAAGCCCTTGCACCCCCAGAGCTCAGGGCAGGTAGAAAGAATGAATGGGGAAATAAAGAAACTCCTTTGGAAGCTGGAGATAGAAACCAAGCTGCAATGGCTACGGCAAGAATAAGAGCCAGACCCAGGGCAGATATTCAATTATCTCCCTTGGAATTGATCTTTGCAATTCATTGCCCTGGTAATTCTCCACCTAGTGCGGGCTGGAGATAAGGGATGTATATTTCAAGCAGTCTGTGGCCAGAATCCTGTCTCTTGTGAAATCTCTGCCACAGGAAGCTGGGCTGGCACAGAGCCTGCCTTGGCACTTTGCTGTTCACAACATCCACCCAGGACATCGGGTCCTGCCTAAGGAGTGCAAAGAAGCACCACTGGTGGCCAAGTGCCGTGGCCCATTCCAAGAGTCCCTGAGCACAGAAACAGCCGCCAGCACAGCTCAACACGGGGGGACCCCTCACCCTGGGCTCAGGGGCTCTCAAGCCCCGGAGATTTGGAATTCCCGGCTGCAGGAGCAGCATGGGAGGGCACCACTGACCCTGCACTGAAGGCAACGCAGCAGCAGCCAGGGCTCCACATCGGGCCAAGCCCCTGGGCCTGCCCACAGATCCTCTGCTGAAATCCTCTGCCTGGGCACCCTCCTTTGGCATCTCCACACACTGGGGCCAATCCTTGCTGCCACTGCTGGAGCTTCGCTGCTTTCTGTGCCTGCACTGCCACAGCTGCTGGGGAAGACAACGGCACAATTCCACTCTGCCCCTCAGTTACACTCACACACTGGGCTGCCCGGGATTCCATGGTCAGAAAATATACCAAGTTGAAAAATGTTTTCAAAATTATTTCTCTAGGCAGGCCTGATTTGCATTTGTCTTGGAGAAAGGAATTATTAAGTGTGTTTTTAAAGGGATGTTACACTAAATGAACGTGAGTTTATCATCCCAAGAGACTGGGAATAGTCCAAAAGATACCCACAAAGCTAACAAACATCAAGGAAACATCAGCAAACATCACGGAACACCCACTCCAGACACTGCCCCCGGCATACATGGAGGCACCTGGTCTGGAATAGGCTGAAAAGGAAATCCAGGAATGTGGCCCTAATTAACATCAGAGGAAAAGTAATACGGGGCCAATAGGATACCAAATATTAAGAACTACCCAACTTAGAAGCAATGAACACTAAACCAACGGATTCCAAAGGGTTTAAGACTGTATAAAGTTCAGGAAAAATCCAGTAAAACTCACGTGTCATGGAATGATTTTCTCTGCACAACCCGGGCACTTATGTGTGGATGAAATGATTTCTGTTGCACATCCTGCCCAGAATCAAGTAATGCCTTGACTCTCTAACACTAAAGATATCAAGTAAAAAGCAGATTGTGGGGGGGCCACATGTGAGTCACACAGTGTCTGCTCTGGAAGAGAACCTTTGGCCTAAGGCAGTCAGAAGAGCTTTAGAAACGCAGATTAACACTGCTGGGAAAATACCCGTTTCTCATTTGTACTACAGCATTAGATTACAAGATGTCCTCGAAATAATAATGAAGCAGATAGATCCAGCTCCTGACCTTCATGACAACCAAACCACACCAAAGATGAAGGCGACATTTGTGGAAAATTAGATTATTCAAACTGCTATTTGCAAACAGATAAAAACCAAAAAGTGGTGAAACACATAACAAAGGAAATAAGAAAGTAGCACATATTCTGGTACAAATGTAGAAAAGTAGGGAATGAGACAAGTTTTTGGGGTTCCATGGGTTAAACGAATGCTGTTCCTCCTCTGATGTGCTGCAGCAACTCTCATCTTTTTACCATGCACGACACCTTGCTGAGTGCAGCTCATTCAGCAGGTGAGCAAGGGGATGCAGGTGGCAGCCAGGCCTCCTGATACAGAAACGGCTACAAAAGGACAGGCAGTGAGGTCACTGAGAATAATCCCAAACCAAAGAGGATCCAGGAAATTAGACTAAGCCAATGGTAATTAAAGTTAGTAAAGATAATTACTGAGAAAATGAGAAGAGGGTTTGAACAGAGTAAGATGAATATGCCTGGAGATAGGGCCAGGGATTTGTATAAAAGGAAGTAATGGGAGAAACCATCGGTTTCAGAAACTGTTACTAATTTCCAGAGACAGCTGCTCAGCCAAGATCCCGCACATTGCCTGACCTTCGAGAAGGAGAAACACTTAACAAAGCCATGAATATCGGATGTTATACAAAAGGAGAGGTGCACATTAACGAGGACATACAGTAGGCAGATTGGGAAGTCTGAACCTTCAAACTACCTCAGTCGGTGGCGAAAGGGAGACGGGGAATGCAGCCGGGAAAATGAAGATAGAAAGGAAGCTGCGTACTACAACGACTGGAGAGACCACATGGCAAATGCCGCATGGCCTCTCCCCTTGTTCATCAATAAAGTCACTTTTACAGGACTCCTCTGTCTCCTGCGGGCACACAAACCTCTGGCCACGGAAATTTTTCCGCACAGAACCGGGCACAGGGCAGACACCTCTGTGCCACCCACAGCAACCGGGACGAGCCAGCGCTGCTCCGGCACCGGCTCCTGCCGAGGCCCCAGCGGGAAGGAGACCGCGGGCAGCCGCTCCCGCAGCGCCCTCAGCCCAGCGCCAACACGGGCCGGCACCGGCACAACCAACCCGCCAGAGCCCCCTGCCGCCCCCTCGGCCCGCAGCGAGCCCCGAGCCCCCGCACAACCGAGCGCGGCTCCCACCTGCGCTGGGGCCGCCTCCGAGCTCCACCGCCGCTGCCGGGCCCGCACCAACTGTCCGACAATGGCGCCTTTGCTGCACCCGGCCCCAGGGGGCCGGCCTTTTCCACCCCGCCCAATCAGCGCGGAGAACCAAAAGTGACGGCAGAATCAACCAGTCGCAGTGAGGGGCGGGCTCTGCACACGGCCCAGCCTCGGCCCGCGCTCTCAGGGCTTCCCGCTGCGTTGGAGGCAGCGAACACGCGGGGCCGGCAAAGGCGTGCCGGGAGCTGCGGAGAACTTTGTGTTTTCAGGCTAATCCCGGCCCGGGCCCGTTCTAGGACTGTTCCTCATCTCCGCCTCTCCGCTCACACAGCCCAGGGGAGGCTCCCTAATGGGAGGAAAAGGAGTGTGAGAAGAGTAAGGACACCGCAAGAGGGGTAAAAATGAGAAGCAGCACAATGTTCCACCCCTCCCTTTATCTGCAGCCTCTGCCCCAGCCCCAGGAGCGTTGCTCCCCCCGCATGCAGCAGGTGACTGAAGAGGACCATCCATGATTTTCACAGGGGTGAATCTTGGTGTTTGTGAGCTTTATTGGGATAAATGTTGGTGCTTTTGTTTTTTGCAAGCGCTGAATCTTTATATTTTGGAGGAGATTTGGGCTGAAACTTGCTTTTTGGGGAGTTTTTGATCTGTGTCTTGATGTTTCGATAATTTTTGTGAGGAAAAGCCTCAGAGATGGCTCACGAGAAGAGGCTGCAAACCCAGCCCAGGGAGCTGCGAGGAGGAAAGACCCTCCCTGAGCCGGGAAGGCGGCCGGAGATCCAGGCAGAGCTCAGAGCTGGTGGAGAAGCCTCCTGGAGGGGAGAAGCCCCACAAGTGCTTGGAATGTGGGAAGGGTTTCAGATGGAGCTCCTACCTGATCCGGCACCAGAGGATCCACACTGGGGAATGGCCCTATGAGTGTGGTGAATGTGGGAAGGGATTCAGAGACAGCTCCACACTGATCCAACACCAAGTGATCCACACAGGGGAACGGCCCTACACCTGCTTGGAATGTGGGAAGAGCTTTGGATGGATGTCCTACCTGAAGAAACACTGACACATCCACACTGGGGAGAGGCCCTACGAGTGTCCCAAGTGTGGGAAGAGGTTTCAGAGAAGCTCCAATCTCCTCCTACATGAGCGGATTCACACAGAGGAGAGGCCCTTCCGCTGCCCCGACTGCGGGAAGGGATTCAACCGTAACTCCACCCTCACTGTCCACGGGCGCATCCACACTGGGGAGAGGCCCTACGAGTGTCCTGAGTGTGGGAAGAGCTTCTCCAGGAGCTCTCACTTGACCCGACACCAACGGAGGCTCCACTAATGGAAGCCCTGTGAGTGCCCCGAGTGTGGGAAGAGCTTCGTGCTCTGCTCCAGCTCCATCCCCCATGGGAGGATCGGTGTTGGATGATCCCCAGTGACCCCCGTTGGGCAGAGCCCTGGTGATCCCTGGTCCTGGTGATCCGTGTTGGGAAGACACCTGGCTGGGGAGGCTCTGCATCTTCCTGTCTCCCTGGATGAATGCAGGGACAGGAACGTTCATCGGGATGGAAACCAACATTGGGAATTCCTTGGGGAGAGTGTATTTGTTGATGTTCAACCCCAGAAAATCTTCTGTTTTCTGTCCTGTCTTCTGGTGGCTTCAAGGAATACTGAATGGTCTTGGTGTTTTTTTCCATCCTCTGAGATTCCAGGATTTTAATTTTGATTTTTGATTTTTTGATTGTCCGAGGGTGTCTTCCACAGCAAAATGGTGATGAACTGGGGCAAAGACTAAGATTTTGGAGACAGTGGGGTGGAAACACCTCCAAAAATATTCTTCCCTCCCTCCTTCCTTGCTGGATTCTCAGCCAGCATGGACACAGAAGTCCTTTTATTTTGGGCTTGATTTGCTTTTCATTTCTCTTCATCCCTTTAAAACATCCAACACTGGGATAAAAATAAAGACACTGAACTGAGACTTGGGTGGGGACATGGGGGACAAAGACATGGTAGTGCAAAGACATGGAGAGTGGCATGGGGACACATGGACAGTGATGTGGCCATTTCTGGGGACATGGGGGGACACAGGCATGGATGGAGATGTGGGGGACAGTGACAGGGATGGAAACATGGTGGGGACACAGCCATGGGTGAGGACATGGTGGGACGTGGCCAGTGACATGTGGGGACATGGCCACGGCCGGTGCCATGGGGGGAACTTGCAGGGGCTGTGGGGGATGCTGGCTTGGAGGGAGTTGAGGGTTCCTGGCAGGGACTTGGGGCTCGCTGAGGCCTTTGGGGACCCCAGGCCGAGCGGCTCCGGCTGCGCTGGGAGACCCTGGCGGAGGTTCTGGGGCAGCTGCTCAAGGACCCCCTGCCCTGGAGCCCCAGCCGGGCATTGGGCTCCTGGAAGGGAATGAACGTCCTTGTCCCCAGCAGGGAAATCCCAGCCCCCCCAGGGTGTCAGGGGCAGGTGAGAAGCCACAACAGGGAGGGGAAAGCCAGACAGAGCTGTCGCAAAACTGAGCACCGAAAATCCCAAGACTGGGATTTCACTAGAAAGAATCTTTGAGGAGCTGCCTGTATTGAGGAAAAGAGGGATAGGACCCCGAGAGTGAGCAGGAGGGACCTGGAAACCTCTTTCAAAAAGAAGCATGAGGTCAGGGGTGGTTGACTGGGGGACAGTGGAAAAGGACTGGAAGAGCATGGGAAAAGAGGGGGCTGGTACCCCTAAAGAATTGGTCAGGGCCCTGGGACCACCAAATTGCATTTAGAGAGGTCCCACTCCTCCTCCTTTCTAGTCCTGCCTCCTCTCCAGTCCTTCTCCCAGTCCTTCCTGAGCCCTCCTCTGCCTCCATCCCTTTTCCTGCTCCCCCTGGGCCCAGCACCCACCCTTCATCCCCCTGTTTTCCCAACACCATCACATCCTGTGGTAGGAGCTGGGATGGAGCCAGGGCAGGTCAGGCTGGGGCAGCGCTGGGCTCTTGGGCCAGCCTGGGCACCCCCCATGCACCCCCTCCCCAAATTCCCCTGTTTGTTTATCGGGGTCCTGGCACCTTTGGGGTTGGGGCGGTGCCGTGTTGGGGTTCAGGGTCTTCCCAAGGCCCCCTAGAGCAGGGTGAGAAGGGGGTGACACGACCATTCCTGGGGGTCCCCATTCCTGATGCATGCTGGGGCCAGTTCTGCGACCCCCCCCCCCCCTCAATCATGGCTCCCCCTGCGGGGTCCCTCCAAGTCCTTCCCCACTGTTCCCCAATAAACAGGACCAGGCAAACTGGGAAGCTTTATTGGGAATACTGGGAGCAGCCGTTCGGGAGCAGAGTGACACCGGGCTGGGGGTCCCCGGGGGGAGCACACACGTTCACCCGAGTCCCGCTGGCCCCCAGACAGGTGAGCTCCCAGCAGCACCAGTAGCACCAGTAGGGCCCCAGCTCCCCCGACACGCCCCATGCCCAGCGCCGGGCGGTGCCGCCAGCCCCAAAGCAGCCGCGCTGTGCCCTGGGGGGGTCCCCGCGGCCCCGCCCCACGCGGCACTGGGAGCACCAGTCCGGACCAGTTGGAAGCGTGGGCGGGCGGCACCAGAACCCACGGAAGTGAGTCCACCACAAGGCGTTTAGAACCCCCAAAATTGGTGGAAATCATCAGGATTCTCCCAAAAAGGAGGTCACATCTGCCCATAAACTAACCGGGAAATCCCCCAAAGCTGTTTATAACCCCCTAAAAGTGGCAGAAAGCAGCAGGATCTTCCCTAATATGGGCTCCTGTGATAGGTTGACTTAGGAAGAAGAAACTCAGAAAAGATTCTTCCTAAGGGAATTTCCTCTGTGGGGGTTGGGATACCTGCAACAGCCAATTAGAGAAAGTTAGTTCGCTCCGTGAACACACATTTTGGGGAAGGTAATCCGGAACTGAGCCTCTTTGTCTTCCAGCGGCTGAGCAGGTAACACCAACCCGAGCTTCCCCCTCCCCCATGCGGGGGGGAGGCTCGGGAGGCCGCTTGGGCCCCTTTTGCCAACGAGGGGGACCCGATGGCCGGGGGGAGAAAAAGTTGTGTGATGAGACCTTCACGGCTTCCTCCTCCACGGGCCTGCGGCTCTGGCGTGGGGGGAGGCCGACTCTTGCTGCTGCCGGCCGGGCCGGGGCTGCCTGGGTGGCCATGAGCAGTGTGGGGCTGCAGTCCAGCCCCAGAAAGGCTGATTAACACCTCAGCTGCCCCCCCCAGCACGGCCTGAGCCTGGCCCAACTCTTGTAGTTGTGTTAAACTTTAACTCTTTAGTGCTCAGATAAGATTTGCAAAGCCTCCAGCCTTTCCTTTTAATATGAAAGGGAATAAGAAGATTTCTGAAGTCAGTGATGTAAGAGCTAAGTTTTTAAGATGGAAGGAGAATGAGAAGATGCCGAAATGGCTGAAAATCTTTTTGTAAAATTGTAGGGATGAACTGATGTACTGAATATTCCTATAAACCATGGAAAGAGACATGGGGGATGGAAATGTTCCATTTAATAGATGATTTGACTAAAGAGCACCTGTGTTAAGAATTTCTGTCCTGAGAAAAGAAGGAGATTTTGGTTTTCTGAAGATGAAGCCTGAGCAGAGAAAAAGGAGACAGAGAGAATCTTTGCGGTTGAACATTTCATTCTTAAAAGTAATACCCCATGAGACAGACATGGCCCACATCTACAGCTTTGGGACGGCTGTAGAGTTGGGAGGAGCGTCACGGTTGCAGGTTCCCGGGCGGATGCAAATCGTGAAAGATAAAACCACAAGAGAACTGTTTTTTTCCTTCTTGTGGGAAAAATCCCTACAACTTCAACAAGAAGAAGCTTCTCTCTCCAGAAAGTGAACTGAGAAAGACTAAATTGGGCACTGACCGAAGTATTTGTTATATGTTTGTTTTGTTGTTATGAAGATTGGGAGAGGGAGGGAAGGAGTGATCTAAAAAATCTTATTCTGAATTTTTTTTTTCCTCTCTTTTTGTTTGTGTAGTTAATTAATTTTCTTTTATACTCTCTCAAGTTTTAGGCCTGCCTTGCTCTTTTGCTCCTGGTTCTGTCTCACAACAAGAAAAATAAGTTTATTCAAATTGGCAACTCAAACTCAAGACATTAATTTGGTGCATTGGCCGGGAAACGTCAAAATTAAACCAAGACAGCTCCCCAAGTCCTTCCCTGTGGGGCCCCACTCCAATGTCAGAGCCTGTTGGAATGTGTAAAATTAGAAGCCTCTCTGAGTCACTCAGAGAAAAGAATGGATGGATTGTATTAAAGCCTTTAGAGAAATTAAAATATATTAAGCCACACAGACGTGAAGTAGAAGGTTAAGTTTTAGTTTTAATTCAGTAGGAATATTATTTAATCACATAGATATGAAGAAGAAGTTTTAGTTTTAAATAAGAATATATTTTAAGTGCCTTAAGAGTGTTTAAACCCCTAAAATCTATTTTAAAGTTCAGAAACTTAGCCCCGGACTGTGCTAGGTTACAATGGAAAGATATGCCCAAAATGATGTATTCTGTGACCTCTTCATGAGCTGTGGAAACCAGGTGGGGCAGTGATCCTTGTCTCCATGGGAGATATCCTCTGCTAATGGGCCATCTGTTAAAACCAGGTGGGGCAGTGTTCTTTATCTTTTCCACAACCCATCCTTCCTCCAGGAAGATATCTTCTGTTAATGGGCCATTGAGTGCCCCTGCATGACTGATAAAATTCCATCATCTCATTGGGAGATGCTCCAGCCAGGGGGAGGAGCCAAGCCTTTCCTACCTAGATAAAATCTGAGATTTGGAACACCAAGGCAGCCTTTTTCCATTGAATTCCAGAGGAAAAACCAGACATTTCCATTTCATCACTGAACCTTTGGAGGAAAACTGCACCCTTCTAGAGGACCAGTGCTCAACTGAACAACATCTGTCATCCAGGAGGACTGCAGCCACCATTTAATGGGACTGCTACCAACACGCTGACTGACGGGGTGTCAGGTTGTATTCTAACTCGGTCAGTGTTTTGGGTTTGTTCTTTGTAATACTGTAGTTCCATTTTAATTTTTCCTCGTAAAGAACTGTAATTTCTATTCCCATATCTTTCCCTGAGAGCCCCTTAATTTCAAAATTAAAATAACTTGGAGGGAGGGGGTTTACATTCACCATTTTAAAGAGAGGTTTCTGCCTTTCTTAACAGACCCCTATCTTTCAAACAAACACAGGAGGTTTTTGGTTCTGAATCCTGGTGTTTGGGAGGTTCTTACAGACATGACATGCCCAGTCCTCCTGAATTCTGGAGATGAACTTGGGCAAGGAGTTTATGGAGCTCTCTTCCTGTTTTTTCCCCAAACCAGGATTTTTCATTCCCAAGGCGTGGGTGGATGGAGGACGGTGAAAAGCCCCGTAGATCCCTCATGAGGAAGGGCTGCAAACCCAGCCCAGGGAGCTGCGAGGAGGAAAGACCCTCCCTGTTCCAAGAAGGTGGCCGGAGATCCAGACAGAGCTCAGAGCTGGTGGAGAAGCCTCCTGGAGGGGAGAAGCCCCACGAGTGCTCGGAATGTGGGATGGGTTTCAGCTACAAGTGCAGGCTGATTCAGCATCAGATGATCCACACTGGGGAAAAGCCCTACGAGTGTGGGGAATGCAGCAAGAGCTTCAGCAACAGCTCCAACCTGATCCAGCACCAGGTGATCCACACAGGGGAACGGCCCTACACCTGCTTGGAATGTGGGAAGAGTTTTGGGTGGATGTCCTCCCTGAGATACCACCAGCGCATCCACAGTGGAGAGAGGCCCTATGAGTGTCCCAAGTGTGGGAAGAGGTTTCAGACCAGCTCCAATCTCCTCCTACACGAGCGGATTCACACAGAGGAGAGGCCCTTCCGCTGCCCCGACTGCGGGAAGGGCTTCAAGCAACATGGCAACCTCACTGTCCACTGGCGCATCCACACTGGGGAGAGGCCCTACGAGTGTCCTGAGTGTGGGAAGAGCTTCTCACAGAGCTCTAACTTGACCCGACACCAACGGAGTCACCACTAAGGGAAGCCCTGTGAGTGTCCCGAGTGTGGGAAGAGCTTCGTGCTCTGCTCCAGCTCCATCCCCCATGGGAGGATCGGTGTTGGATGATCCCCAGTGACCCCCGTTGGGCAGAGCCCTGGTGATCCGTGGTCCTGGTGAACCCCATTGGGTGGGGGGAAGTTGTTGGAGAGATTTCTCTCTGTTTTCCTTCTGTTGCTATGATTTGATTGGGAATAAATTCCCTCGCTGTGCCCAGGCTGGGTCTGTTACACCCGTTTTGCTGTTTTGTGTGTTTGCTCTCCCTGTCTTAATCTGATCCTGGTGCTCCTGGTTCAACTTTCTCTTCCCTTGCAGCTGGAGGAGCAGGATCAGAGTGGCTTTGGTGGGTGCCTGGCATCAGGCCAGCGTCACCCAGGCCATGGGCACCCCTGAGATTCCAGTGTGGTGATGCATTCCCCCACTTCTAGATAAAGTCCAACCCAAACTGAGGCCAGGATGAAACATGGTTATGACTGGAGCCCACTCTCTATCAACAGAAATCCAAAAGGAGACCTTTGAGCTCTCCTGGGCCACCGTGGGCTGTGACCAGCAGTCTCCCTCTGAGGGGCCTCTCAGAGCCAGCAAACCCTCGGCTTTGCTGTGCCTGGAGGATCGCTGAAACACGACGTGTCCTGGGCCCATACCCTCACTGCTCAAGGCCCCATCCTTCGGCCAGTGGGAGATGCAAAAACATCTGAAGGGAGGATTTCACTGAGCTCTGAGGTGAATTGCCTACATTGACTATTCCTGTCTGTGTTTGCCCCTGCACATATGCTATAGCACATCTGGGAGAAATACAGCTTTCCTAGGTGTGGAAGTACCTTGGATATCTAAGTTAGGCCTGTAAGCAAGGTTCAGTTATAGTTATGAACATACTTAAATGCTGTTAAATGCTAAGTGTTTTGCTAAATTCTTAAATGTAAGTAATCAGGGTTGTTTTTGTATTAAGTTGCTAAGTACAACTTGGAAGTTATAGCTGTAAGTTAGCTTAAACTTGTTAAGTATTATTGCTCTGTGGAATTGTTAATGTTATCAGTTAAGTTAGGTATAAGTTCGGTGTTGTTCGTCTGTTGAATTGCTAGGCCTAAGGTATAGGTTAAGTTACAAATTAAGGTAGAATTTAAAGAGTTGTTTAGAGTTGTTAAGTTTTTAGGCCGTGTTCCTTTTAATCCCTGCATGCACCTAAACACAGCACACACCCACCCACACTCCCCTAGGGAGTTCCCCGTTAATTTCTCTTCTGATTGCATGGATTTTATTTGGTGTTGTTCTTGCCTTGTTGTGCCTCACCTGTCCTGTAGGCAGTGGAGTGAATCTTGCCAACAAACTTATTGTACTTTGTTGCTTAATATTAAATCTGACTTTTGTTCATGCCCTTGTCACCGATTTTTAAGCGATCTCAAACGCTCTCATTCATGACAGCACCACAATGTCCCGCATCACCGAGGGCCCTGACACACGCCCGTGTCACAAAGGGCCACCCCCGGCACCCAAGAGCAGAGGGACAGCCTGGAAGCGGCCCGGAGCAGCCCCGGCCTCGTGGCCTTGTAGCCCCTGGCGTGGCCAGAGCCCTGGGAGGCTTTGGGGTCCCCACGTTGGTGTCCCAGGGGTTCCCCGTCTCCAGGCTCATCCCTTCTCCAGGCTGCCCCTTCTCCAGGCTCCCCTCACTCCCGGCTCTCGGGGTCCCCCCTCTCCAGGCCCCCATTTCAGGCTCCGGCACTCCCGGGGCTCTCCCCTTTTCGCTTTCCCCCCCTCAAGGCTGCTCCCCTCGCCCTGCCAGTCCCGGGCGATCGCCACGGGGCTCCGGGGACCTCCATCCCCCACCCACCGCCGGGGCTCTGTCTGCAGCCGCCACCCAGACATCCCCAAAAAACCACCCGGGGACCCCGCAGGATCCCCCAAAAGGGGATTTCGGGACAGCTTTGGAGCCCTGCAAGATGCAAACACCGCTCTGCCCGCCGCGTCCCGAAAAGAAGAAACAGGGAGAACTAAAGATACTTCGGGTGAGCTCCAAATATCCCTCACCCTTTCAAAAAAACCCTGCCAGGTCCGCCCAAGATATTGGGGGCGAGGTCCCCCTCCCGGGTCACCTATGTCAGGAAAATTAATCCAAAAACACCAGAGGTTTATGTCCAAAAAGGAGACAGAGGAGTCCTTTTTGCTTTATTCGAATAAAGGGAGAGGCCATGGGACATTCGCCTGGGATCTCTCAAATTTTTGGAGGACACAGCCTCCTTTTTATCCTATTTTCCCGGCCGCATTTCCCTCTCTCTTTCCCCATTGGCTGAGGTACTTGAGAGGCACAGACTTCCCAGAACGCCTGATACCTGAAATTCCCCTCTAATGTATAAAATTCCCTTTTAATTTTTAATTCTTATAGAATTCATAGTTTCCCCCCCCCCGTTGCTTCTTTCATCTTTCGATATCCAATTTCATTTATCAGCAGCCCTACAGTTTGTTTGTAAAGGCAAATATCTCTTTCCATTCATCAATCAGTGGAATCCATCCCATTGTTTCTTTTATCTCTCAGTATCTTATCTACAGGCTGACCCACAGCTCATTTGTAAAGACAAATTCAACATTCCTCTCAATCCCTCCTCTTTTATTGTTTAATAATTGTCTTTACAAACTTTAGCTCTCATTGACTTAATTTCTTGTTCCTGAGTTGTTTTTGGTTTTGTAATTATTTGGAGTGACATCAATTTCTGTCCTTTTGGAACCATCTCTGGATCAGTAGGCGTGGCTATTACCTGCATCCCTTTGATCACATGTTGAATAAGTTGTACTAAGCAAGGGAACATGCCTGGCAAAAAGATTAGAGTTGCTACAGCACATAAGAGGAAAAAAAGCAGTTGTTTAACTTATAGTCCACCAGGTAGCCAAGAAAACATGTCCTATTCCCATCTTTTTCATCTTTGGACTGGTACATGAGCTAATTTTTTAAATTCATTTTGCAATTTGTTTCACCACTTTTCCATTGTCATCTACTTGTCTATTTAGGCAATAAGTGTCTTTTTCAGAAGAATGAAGCCATCATGGACTTCCTTCTTCATCCCAAAATCCTGTTCCATTACAGACTTTACTCAGGGTGCTAATCTACTGCTGATGTTCAACTGGGCTGGCCACCCATGGCCCGTTTTCAGATTCTCCTGGACCTCCACAGACCCAACAATTGCTAAGGTTAAAGGTTTTTGCTACTTCTTCTCCTAAGGTCAAAAAATTATTTTCCCATTCTTGGCCCCAACCTAACTGATAATATAAAGGGAACATTATTAAGGGAAACATTCTGATTGTGTAATCTAATTTCCTAACTTAATTTTTACTTTCACTTTATCTTCCACACCACCTGTGGCGAGTGAAGGCACAGAAACAGCTTAACATAAAGAAAACAATGACAGCAAGGGTTGGCCCCCAGTGCCTGGAGATCTGAGAGGAGGGATGCCCACACAGACTATTTCAGCAGGCACTCTGTGGGTGGGCACACGAGGCTTCCCCCGATGTCGACGCCCTGGCTGCTGCTCCAGTCCCCTCCTGCCGAGTGTCAGTCGCGGCTTCCCGTCCTTCTCCTCCAGCTGAGATGTCCAAACCTCTGGGGCTGCAGAGACCTTGACCCGAGTGTGATGGGTCCAGCCGTGTTCAGCTGTCTTGACGGCTGTGTCTGTGCTCAGCAACACCTGGAAAGGTCCACGCCACTTGGCCACCAGTGGTGCTTCTTCCCACTCCTTAACCAGGACCCAGTGTCCCGGTTGGATGTTGTGAACAGCAAAGTCCAAAGGCAGGGTCTGTGCCAGCTGAGCTTCCTGTCGAAGAGATTTCACCAGAGACAGTATCCGAGCCACATATTGTTTTAAATACACATCACTTATCTCTATCCCCCCACTAGGCTGAGAATTACAAGGGGAAGGAATTCCAAACATCAATTCAAAGGGAGATAATTGAATATCTCCCCTGGGTCTGGCTCTTATCCTTGTTAAAGCCAGGGGCAGGAGCCGTACCCACGGCATTTTAGTTTCTATCACCAGCTTCAGGAGATGTTTCTTTATTTCTCCATTTGTCCTCTCAACCTGGCCCGAACTCTGTGGGTGCCAGGGGGTATGGAGGTTCCACTGTATCCCTAAAGCAGTCATAACTCCTTGAAGAATTTTTCCTGTAAAATGAGTTTTCCTATTTGAATCTATTGCTTCCACCATCCTATATCTTGGAATTATTTGTTCCAAAAATACTTTAACAACTGATCCTGTAGTTGCTGAAACAGTTGGAAATGCTTCTGGCCACCCGGTTAATTGACATACTATTACCAGAAGATATTTAAATCTTGCCACTCGAGGCATTTCAGTAAAATCCACCCGGCATCTCTGGAAGGGACGTACTGCCCAACGCCTCCCTCCCCTGGACAGTTTCTTTGTAACTTTGTTGTTGGTTTTAGCACAAGTCAAACAGCCTTCAGTGGCTCGCTTTGCCAGGCTAAAGAGACCAACAGCAGCGTTCATTTTGAGGAAGGCTTCTGCCAGTCCTCGGGAGCCCCAATGACTCCCTTCATGAAGCTGTTTTAACAATTGTAAGGCTCGAGCTTTTGGTATCCACTGCTTACCATCCCTTGTAAACCAATTATTTTCTCTTTCCTCTGCCCCACTCTTTTTAATTATCTCAAGTTCCTCTGGTGGAAAAGAGAGTTTCTCTGGCAGCGGTGCAGTTACTGGGAGCATAGGCAGGATCTTAGAGACTTCTGGCAACAATGCAGGTTTTTGAGCTTCTTCATCAGCCAGTCGGTTTCCTATTGCCTCCTCCGACCATCCTGCCTGATGTCTCTTAATGTGGATTATTGCCACCTTTTTTTTGGTAAATTCACTGCCTCCAATAGGCGAGAGATTAAGTTCTCGTGAGCTAACGTCTTTCCTCTGCAGCTTAATAAACCTCTTTCTTCCCCCATAATTTTCCAAATGCATGTATTACCCCATATGCATATTTAGAATCAGTAAATATATTTACTGTCTTGTCCTGGTATAATTCACAGGCTCTCACAAGCCCGTACAGCTCTGCTGTCTGAGCTGACCAGGTGTGTGGTAACCTCCCCCCTTCCTTTAATTGCTTCCCATTCACGATAGAGTATCCTGTAAATCGTTTCCCTTCTACCACCTTGGAGGACCCAGCAATGAACACATTCTCTCCCTCAGGCCAGGGAATATCCCGTAAATCCTCCCTAGCCCGTGTCTGGAGGTCTATAACCTGGATACCATCATGGATTTCTTCCTGGCCCCCTTTTCTCTAGGGCCATTTAAATAAGAGGCTGGATTAAAAATTTCCCCACCTTTAAATTCTAAATCCTCCTGTTCCATTAAACAAGATTCCTACTGTAATAATCGAGCACTCGTCATCCACTTAGAGGCTCTCTCAGTTAACAAAGCTTTAATCTGATGTGGGACTTTAACAATGAGATGCCCTCCCCTTGTCAGCTTTCGGGCCTCAGCCACCATCAGAGCTGTGGCTGCACAGTTCTGCAGACAATGGGGCCGCCTCTGGCCACCGGGTCTAACAGCTTAGAAAAACAGGCAACAGGCCTCCGTGTTCCCCCATGCTCCCGCACCAAAATTCCTTTAGCATGACCCTGTTTGACATCCACATATAGTTGAATTTTTTTTTTCTGCATCTGGAAGAGCTCAGACTGGGGTATTAACTAATTTGCCCCTGGGGCTGCCCATACGTCCTGATTTATTTCAGCATAAGACTTCTCAGACATTTTACACAAAGATACCACAGTTTCGGACTCCGTGTCACTTTTTTACAATGCTAATTTGCATTCCCATTCTAGCCATCAAATCTCTTCCCAGTAAATTACAATCACAATTAGGAACAAACAAGAATTCATGCAGTTCAAATCTGTCCCCCACATCTATTAACAGCGGTTGAATAAAATGCACTCGCTCATCCTTCCCGCTTACTCCTTGAATAACCAAGGATCTTTTTGACAATTTCCCCTCCTTAGGTATAAAACTTAAGGTGGACGGAGAGGTCCCTGTGTCTACCAGAAAACACACCTCCTCTCGATCCGGACCCACCTTAAAAGTTATCAAGGGCTCCTGAGTGGTGGGTCCTTGGTATAATAGGAGCCCCTGACACCCCTAACAATCCATTTCCATTATTCTCTGGACTTCCTCCTCCTGAGGGTCCAGTTGTTTCTGCGGACACTCATTTTTCCAATGCCCTTCTGCCCTGCAGACAGCACACTGGTTCTTCCCCAGCCGCTGTTTGGGTCGGCTGTCCCCTGCCGAGGAGGGAATCCCTCTGCCACTTCCTTGTGGCCGACCCCGTCCCCTCTGTCCCTGGGGACCCCTTGGACCCTGCGGTTTATTCCTCCGGGGCTGCACAAACTCTGCCATCATCCTTGCTTTAGCTTCTGCCTTTTCCTCATCCCTTCTTACATATATCTGCTGTGTTTTTCTATCCAATTCCTCTAGAGGCTTATTCTGCCACTTTTCATCCTTCTGTACTCCTTTCCGTATATCAGGCCAGGCCTTAGTAACAAATTGTACCTTAAGCAATGTGTTGAAGGCTGGCCCTTCAGAATCCATCCCCCCGTGCTTCTTCAAGGCATCCCTAATCCTCTCCAACCAATGAGGGCTTTCCTGTTTCTCCTGTTCTAACGACAGAGCCTTAGCTATGTTGTTAGTTCTGAGAGCCGCTGACTTGATTGCCCTGATCAAATAAGCACGGCAATCACGGTGAGCCAGACTGGCCTGGTTATTTGGGTCCCACTGGGGGTCTGCCTGGGGGATGGCATCACCCACCGTAGGTGCATTGGGTCCAGCCCCCCCTGCTGCTTGTGGATGTTCATCCTCCCACAGCTGCCGAGCTTTCTGCAAAATCATTCGTTTCTCTGATGACTCAAACAAAATTCCCAAAAGAAAATCCCAATCCTTCCATGTATAATCCGCATTTCCCAAATATTCCTCTATCTTTTCCCCCACCCCTATGGGATCATCCAAATATGGGGGTAATTCTTTTTTCAACCCTCTTATATCCTGGGTAGTAAGTGGTACAATTACAAACCCAAATCCTCCCCCTTGACCCCCCAAAGGAACTTGACAGAGTGGCATCTGGTGTACCCCTGTCTCTTGGGGGGCTTCTGATGCCCTAAACTGAGTTCCTCTTCTAGTTCTGGGGGGTGATACAACATGCTGCTCCCCTCCCCCTACACCATTATCCTTCTCAGGTGGGGCTGTAGGAATAACATTTCCCTGATCCCCTTGCTCTGAAAGTTGAGGATACAGAAGACCTGCAGCTGGCCCTGGGTCAGCTAGCAACACTGGAGGACAAGACGGGGGAAGGAGCTGAAAAACATTCCAATCCTCACCACTTTCCTCTTCCTCCTCTTTTTTCTTAACACATAAATTTCTCTTGTTTCTTGTCTGACCCATATTAATCCACATTCCCTTTCAATCCATCCTTTCCAATTCTCCTCTAAGTACCTTCACAAAATTCGACACAAATGAATTTTATCTGTTCCATAAGTAGCCATATAAGTCCCCTTGCCAACTTATACTCTGGCCACACAAAATAACAATATTTTACCATTATTTCCATAGTTACTTCTGGGTGAATATACAATCTGTCCCAAGACCTCAGCATTCTCCCCAAGGGACTCTCCGGGGGTATTATGGGATCGTCATCCCATTTGCCGGGGCCCCTTCGCGGCTTCACCTTTCCAACCCTCTCTGGGTGCCGCGTTTTACCTGTGCTACCCTCCATGGGTGCCCTCTCAGGTTTACCTGTGCTACCCTCCATGGGTGCCCTCCCAGGTTTGCTCCCCGAAGATCCCATTTTACTCACCGGTGAGATTTTCAGTGGTCCTTCCCTGCGGACTCTTCACGGACCCCCCTGGTCCGCCACTCGTCTGTCTCCTGGACAGTCTCGGGAACCCAATGGATCGCCCGGTACCGGCCGGCACCAAGGGGAGCTGATCACCCAAGCTGGGTGAGGCGCCTTCAGCTCCACTCGCTGCCCCGGACGGTGGAAAGATCCCGGACGAGCCCCCAAAATTGTCAGGAAAATTAATCCACAAACACCTGAGGTTTATGTCCAAAAAGGAGACAGAGGAATCCTTTTTGCTTTATTCGAATAAAGGGAGAGGCCATGGGACATTCCCCTGGCATCTCTCAAATTTTTGGAGGACGCAGCCTCCTTTTTATCCTATTTTCCCGGCCGCATTTCCCTCTCTCTTTCCCCATTGGCTGAGGTACTTGAGAGGCACAGACTTCCCGGAACGCCTGATACCTGAAATTCCCCTCTAATGTATAACCCTCCCTTTTAATTTTTAATTCTTACAGAATTCATAGTTTTCCCCCCGTTGCTTCTTTCATCTTTCGATATCCAATTTGATTTATCAGCAGCCCTACAGTTTGTTTGTAAAGGCAAATATCTTTTTCAATTCATCAATCAGTGGAATCCATCCCATTGTTTCTTTTATCTCTCAGTGCTAGCCTTATCTACAGGCAGATCCAGAGTTCATTTTTAAAGACAAATTCAACATTCCTCTCAGCCCAGAGGAGAATCTAGCACAAAATATTCTCCCTGTGTACTGCACAAGAAATATTCAGGGGAAAATACAGTGGCAGCTGAGGCTTGTGCAACTCCCAGAATACTGAGCCTGCAGAGGAGGCAAACAGCCCTGGCAGTGCCTGAGGGGACTTCTCCTCCCAGACTCCTCTCAAAGTGTGTCACTTCAGCAGGGGAAGGCTTTCAAACCTTTGCCTTTCCTTCCTCCTGTACTAAAATGTAAGGCTCCTCCTGAGAAAATACTGACCTACAAACAATTCTCCTTTCTTCAACAAAGCTACTCAGGTGCTCAACCGAAGAAAGAGCAAAACTGAAGGTGGTCAGAAATTTCCTATCAAGGACTATTAGCAGAGAAACCCCACCATATGGGAGCAAATATTTATTAGCATCAGTTCACCCAAAAGAAACCCAACCCTATATTAAGCAGCGTTTTAAACAGACTTGAATTCGTTTTCCTCACATATCTGCTGGACTGGTTTGCTCCTTTTTTATCCTTGAGAGAATATTAGAACGATTTGCTCTTGACAGGATTCCTCTGGTGGTCCCCAGCCCTGGCTCCTCACCACGCCTTACCTGGGCTGTTAACGCAGCCTGTCAGCACCGCCTGACTTTGGCAGCCTGTTCAGGCCTCGGGCACGGCTGGTGCCACGGTCCCCTCTGGTGCCACGGTCCCGTCTGGCTCCTGGCGTGTCGCTGCTGCTGGAGGAGCCCTGCTCGTGCTGCTGCCTGCGTTCAACAATGCCGGTCCTGCTCCCCAGGCAAAGAGAGACCAAAATCACTGCTTTGGGCAGCTCGTTTGAATGAGTTGAACACTTACTCATCTCTAACACAGACCTCTTAACATCCACACACCAACACCAGGAAGTCACCTCATCGACAGAGGTGCGGAAGCCTGAGCGAACAGAAGGTCGGCATTCAAGCACATCGAGATTTTAATTTAGTGGAAGCACTCACACGTTCACAAGCCTTACTTGTCAAACTGAATTGTGCGATGCTATTGTCTTGCTTGTGTCAGAGAGAAACCAGGAAGAAATTAGCTAAGAAATAAGAACCACAATTGGGGCTCGGGCTTGGCAGACAAAGGGATCAGGGCGGCACCTGCCCGCTTTGCCCGAGTCCCTGCTCCCGCCGGACAAAGGCGGACGCGGCTCCGTGCGGGGCGAGCCGGGCGCTCCGTGCCGGGGCCGGGGCCGAGCGCTCGGGCGGGCGGCGCTCAGGATGCTCGGGCAGCGCCGCGGGCCGGGCGGGCGCGATGGAGCCGCCTGAGGGCTGGGACCCCTCCGGGCGGCCGGCCCGGCGCACGCAGTGGCTGCTCAGCGCCCTCGCCCACCGCTACGGGCTGGAGCGCCGCGTGGAGAACGAGATGGTCGTGCTGGCCAGCGGCCCGGAGCAGTCCCTGCAGGAGATCTTCCAGTAGCGGGACTGCGCCGGGCCGGGCCGCATCCCCGGCGAGGAGTCCCGCACGCTGTGCCGGGCGCTGGGGCCGGAGGAGGCGGCGGAGCCCGAGGAGTGCGCGGGGCTGTGGGACGGGCTCTGGGCCGAGCTCACCTTCCGCCAGCTCCACGCGCGGCTCTGCGGCCACTTCAGCAGCCGCGCGGGGCCGCGGCTGCCGCTGGGCCGGGAGGGCGAGCACATCGAAAGCCACATCCGCCCGCGCAGCCCCCGCCGAGCCCGAGCGGCGGCCGCCGGGGCCCTGCTCCCGAGAGCGCTGCGAGGAGATGGTGGCGCTGGAGCGGGCCGAGGAGCGCATGGCCGAGCTGCAGCAGGAGAAGGGCAGCCTGCGGCAGCTGCTGGAGGACGTGCGGGCCGCCCTGCAGAGCAGCGATGCGCGGTGCCCGGCGCTGCGGCTGAGTCCGGGCCGGCTTCTGCACCGCGCTCCCGGCGGCGGCTCGGGTGGCCCCGAGCGCTTCAGGAGAGATGCTGCTCTCGCAAAGTCAGTGTTTAGAACCCCTCCACCTCCGGACTGAGACCGAAGTTGTTCCTTCATCCTCGGCATTAACTTTCTAGCAAAGTTTACTTACAAGGGAGGCTTTTAGGAGAAACGTATGGCATCGGTGTGCCATTAAATATGTTTGTGATGAGCACTGTTCAAAGTGTAGGGGAATTGAGCTTAACAAACCCACGTGTACAATGCTGCTGCTGCTTCTCCTGCACGTGCAGCCAGGATGTGCTGATAGCAGATGCTGGGTATGCACTGCTGCAGGGTTTTTCCTGAAGTAAGAAAGAACTTTGGGATTCTTACCTGCACAAGCACGTGCAGTGCCTCAGTCATAAGTGCCTCAGAAATAGCAGAAGTGTGTCTTCTTCAGAGTGTGGTCACAAGGGTTCAGAGTTGGAGCCAGTTCTGCGGGCAGGCTGATGAATAGTCTGGGGCTCCTCTGCAGAGCCCCATTCATTCAGGGGCTGCTTTCTGCTGGTTCTGCTGGACTGGCTCAAGTGAAACGCACACCCAATTAACAGCAGGTAAATTACTCTGGCATGAAACAGTGGGGAACAGGCAGAGCAGTGAAGGGCAGAATGACCAGTTGTTCTGGCAGGTCTGACGAGGTCTGGTTTGATACAGCACTCACAGAACTCTGCTCCACCTGTGACACTTCCACTTGCAGTAGATGACTGTTCCTCTTCACAATATCCAGCAAGGCAGGTCAAAGACACTTTTACCATTTTCATCTTCAAAAGGAAGAAGAAATCAGCAGCAAACATGAAGTAACCAGTCAGAGATCCCGGGAAGAAACAAAAGAACAAAGAGTGGTGGAAAAAAACAGGTGGAACATCGATCCTTATCTCTGTGGGAGATATCCTCTGCTAATGGGCCATCTGTTAAAACCAGGTGGGGCAGTGTTCTTTATCTTTTCCACAACCCATCCTTCCTCCAGGGAGATATCTTCTGTTAATGGGCCATTGAGTGCCACTGCATGACTGATAAAATTCCATCATCCCATTGGGAGATGCTCCAGCCAGGGGGAGGAGCCAAGCCTTTCCTACCTAGATAAAATCTGAGTTTGGGAACACCAAGGCAGCCCTTCCCCACTGGTTTCCAGAGGACAAGAGCTACCAGACCTTTCTACAGCATCACAACTTCAACAAGACCACTTCATCGGGACTGCAACCACCACCCTAACTAGCGGGGTGTCAGGTTGTATTCTGATTCTGTCAGTTGTTTTCTTTTGTACTATTGCATGGATTTTTTTTCTCTTATATTTTTCTTATGAAATTCTATTTCTGACTTGGAGTCTTTCACTAGTTTTGCTTTCAAACCAGCATAATTTTGTAGGGGATTTTGGCTGAAGCTTGATATTTGGGGTTGTTTTTGATCCGTGTCTTAAAGTTTGGGGGATTTTGGTTGGGAATCTTGTTGTTTGGGAGGTTATTAGAGACACAAGATGCTCAATGACTTCCAGAGATGGACTTGGGCAAGGAGGAACACCCAGTTTATGGAGTTGTCTTCTTCTTATTTCCCCCTAAACCAGGAATTTTCATTCCCCAGGTGTGCAGGGATGGAGGAGGCAGAAAAGCCCCGGAGATCTCTCACGAGGAGGGGCTGCAAACCCAGCCCAGGGAGCTGTGAGGAGGAAAGACCCTCCCTGAGCCGGGAAGGCGGCCGGAGATCCAGGCAGAGCTCAGAGCTGGTGGAGAAGCCTCCTGGAGGGGAGAAGCCCCACGAGTGCTCGGAATGTGGGAAGGGTTTCAGGTACAAGTGCAGGCTGATCCAGCATCAGATGATCCACACTGGGGAAAAGCCCTACGAGTGTGGGGAATGCAGCAAGAGCTTCAGCAACAGCTCCACCCTGATCCAGCACCAGGTGATCCACACAGGGGAACGGCCCTACACCTGCTTGGAATGTGGGAAGAGTTTTGGGTGGATGTCCTCCCTGAGATACCACCAGCGCATCCACAGTGGAGAGAGGCCCTATGAGTGTCCCAAGTGTGGGAAGAGGTTTCAGACCAGCTCCAATCTCCTCCTACACGAGCGGATTCACACAGAGGAGAGGCCCTTCCGCTGCCCCGACTGCGGGAAGGGCTTCAAGCAACATGGCAACCTCACTGTCCACTGGCGCATCCACACTGGGGAGAGGCCCTACGAGTGTCCTGAGTGTGGGAAGAGCTTCTCACAGAGCTCTAACTTGACCCGACACCAACGGAGTCACCACTAAGGGAAGCCCTGTGAGTGTCCCGAGTGTGGGAAGAGCTTCGTGCTCTGCTCCAGCTCCATCCCCCATGGGAGGATCGGTGTTGGATGATCCCCAGTGACCCCCGTTGGGCAGAGCCCTGGTGATCCGTGGTCCTGGTGAACCCCATTGGGTGGGGGGAAGTTGTTGGAGAGATTTCTCTCACTTTTCCTTCTATTGCTATGATTTGATTGGTAATAAATTCCCTCGCTGTGCCCAGGCTGGGTCTGTTACACCCGTTTTGCTGTTTGGTGTGTTTGCTCTCCCTGTCTTAATCTGATCCTGGAGTTCCTGGTTAAACTTTCTCTTCCCTTGCAGCTGGAGGAGCAGGATCAGAGTGGCTTTGGTGGGTGCCTGGCATCAGGCCAGCGTCACCCAGGCCATGGGCACCCCTGAGATCCCAGTGTGGGGATGCATTCCCCCACTCCTAGAGAAAGTCCCACCCAAACTGCGGCCAGGATGAAACATGGTTATGACTGGAGCCCACTCTCTATCAACAGAAATCCAAAAGGAGACCTTTGAGCTCTCCTTGGCCACCGTGGGCTGTGACCAGCAGTCTCCCTCTGAGTGGCCTCAGAGCCAGCAAACCCTCGGCTTTGCTGTGCCTGGAGGATTGCTGAAACACGACGTGTCCTGGGCCCATACCCTCACTGCTCAAGGCCCCATCCTTCGGCCAGTGGGAGATGCAAAAACATCTGAAGGGAGGATTTCACTGAGCTCTGGGGGGAATTGTTTGCACTGACTGTTCCTGTCTGTGTGTGTGCCCCTGCACATATGCTATAGCAAATCTGGGAGAAATACAGCTTTCCTAGATGTGGAAGTACCTTGGATATCTAAGTTAGGCCTGTAAGCAAGGTTCAGTTATAGTTATGAACATACTTAAATGCTGTTAAATGCTAAGTGTTTTGCTAAGTTCTTAAATGTAAGTAATCAGGGTTGTTTTTGTATTAAGTTGCTAAGTACAACTTGGAAGTTATAGCTGTAAGTTAGCTTAAACGCAGTTAAGTATTATTGCTCTGTGGAATTGTTCATGTTATTAGTTAAGTTAGGTATAAGTTCGGTGTTGTTTGTCTGTTGAATTGCTAGGCCTAAGGTATAAGTTAAGTTACAAATTAAGGTAGAAGTTAAAGAGTTGTTTAAGTTCTTTTTTTAAGTTTTTTTTTTAAGTTGTTAAGTTTTTAGGCCGTGTTCCTTTTAATCCCTGCATGCACCTAAACACAGCACACACACCCCCACACTCCCCTAGGGAGTTCCCCGTTAATTTCTCTTCTGATTGCATGGATTTTATTTGGTGTTGTTCTTGCCTTGTTGTGCCTCACCTGTCCTGTAGGCAGTAGAGTGAGTCTTGCCAACAAACTTATTGTACTTTGTTGCTTAATATTAAATCTGACTTTTGTTCATGTCTTTGTCACCGATTTTTAAGCGATCTCAAACGCTCTCATTCATGACAGCACCACAATGTCCCGCATCACCGAGGGCCCTGACACACGCCCGTGTCACAAAGGGCCACCCCCGGCACCCAAGAGCAGAGGGACAGCCTGGAAGCGGCCCGGAGCAGCCCCGGCCTCGTGTCCCTGTAGCCCCTGGCGTGGCCAGAGCCCTGGGAGGCTTTGGGGTCCCCACGTTGGTGTCCCAGGGGTTCCCCGTCTCCAGGCTCATCCCTTCTCCAGGCTCCCCTCACTCCCGGCTCTCGGGGTCCCCCCTCTCCAGGCCCCCATTTCAGGCTCCGGCACTCCCGGGGCTCTCCCCTTTTCGCTTTCCCCCCCTCAAGGCTGCTCCCCTCGCCCTGCCAGTCCCGGGCGATCGCCACGGGGCTCCGGGGACCTCCATCCCCCACCCACCGCCGGGGCTCTGTCTGCAGCCGCCACCCAGACATCCCCAAAAAACCACCCGGGGACCCCGCAGGATCCCCCAAAAGGGGATTTCGGGACAGCTTTGGAGCCCTGCAAGATGCAAACACCGCTCTGCCCGCCGTCTCCCAAAATACACAAACAGGGAGAACCAAAGATACTTCGGGTGAGCTCCAAATATCCCTCCCCCTTTCAAAAAAACCCTGCCAGGACGGCCCAAGATATTGGGGGCAAGGTCCCTCTCCCGGGTCACCTATGTCAGGAAAATTAATCCACAAACACCAGAGATTTATGTCCAAAAAGGAGACAGAGGAGTCCTTTTTGCTTTATTCGAATAAAGGGAGAGGCCATGGGACATTCCCCTGCGATCTCTCAAATTTTTGGAGGACGCAGCCTCCTTTTTATCCTATTTTCCCGGCCGCATTTCCCTCTCTCTTTCCCCATTGGCTGAGGTACTTGAGAGGCACAGACTTCCCGGAACGCCTGATACCTGAAATTCCCCTCTAATGTATAACCCTCCCTTTTAATTTTTAATTTTTAATTCTTACAGAATTCATAGTTTTCCCCCTGTTGCTTCTTTCATCTTTCCATATCCAATTTCATTTATCAGCAGCCCTACAGTTTGTTTGTAAAGGCAAATATCTTTTTCCATTCATCAGTCATCCCATTGTTTCTTTTATCTCTCAGTGCTAGCCTTATCCACCAGCAGATCCACAGCTCATTTGTAAAGACAAATTCGACATTCCTCTCAGACTCATCCCAAGGCCAGTAAACATAGTCGGACTTAGTTTCTCTCTTAGCCTATTCTAATATACAATATTGTATCATCTTAAATTCTTTGGTGTTGGAGTCATATTTTCAACGGGCTAGTTTTCTTCCCAGGGGTCTATTTAAGAGTATATCTGTTTATATCTTCTCATTTCTTCTCCCCCTCGGGGATTCCTTCCTTAGGAAGTCCCATTCCTCTTAGTCCCATTCTCCCCGATAATCACTGATTATCACAACAGAAGCCGCCTTCCTGACAGACAATTACAGGTCCTCGCAAGAAATCCTGCCTTCCCAATCAGCTAGAAGGAAAAAGAAGGGAAAAGAAAGGAAGGAAAAAGATAGAAAGGAGAAGGGGGAAAAAAAAGACTTTACGTTCGTCTCGGAAAGTAAAACCAATTTGCCTACGATGCAGGGACCCCCATAGCACCGGGTGGGTTCCGCCGTTCCTCTCCTCCTCGGCCGGCGGGTATTCCCGGGGAACCGGCACAGCCCGGCACCCTCCCCCTTCCCGCTGCCTTTTGGCTTCTTAGCGTGGGGCAGCTGCCCCAAAGCCCCTCCCCGCCGTGGGCTCTTGCGGCCCCGTGTTGTTTTTTCCTGCCGGCGGATCCCGCAGGGAACCCGGCCCGGTTCGGTGCCCCCCGGGTCAGCCCCGCTCTTGAGCGGCGCCGCCGCCCCCCAGCCCGGTGCTCCGCGGCTCCGCCCGCTCCGATCCCCGCTCGGCGCGGCGGCGGCTTTATGCCGGGGGGCCCGGAGAAGGGCCTGACTCGAGGCCTTGGGCAGCGCCGAGAGCAACTTGGACTGGCTTGGCGAGCTCCGCGCTTTGTGAGAGCCCTCCCGCACAGCCGGGCTGGTTCTCCACCCTCGGCCGCGCTGTCCGCGCCACCTCTGGGCTGGCGAACGCCGGGAGTTGCTGGGCTGGGTTTGATGGCCCCGCTCAGCGCTTTCGGCCGCTGCTCACGCCGCACCCTCGCGATTTTCGCTGGCAATCAATGCAGATTGGCCATGAAAGTCCAGAAAGCAAAAAATGGAGACCAAGGGCATTCCAGAAGGGGTTTCCTGCAGCCAGACACACATCAGCAATTTCCAGGAGCTGTCACTTGCTAGTCCACAGCTTTAAGGATGCTGTGGCAGTGCCACAGGAGAAGACCCTTGGTGTTGTGCTGGAACAGGTTCCTGCAGAAGAAAAGGTGATGTTCCTATGTGCAGGGAACTCTGTGGTATCAGCAGTGGAGGAGCAGGGTAAGGAAGATCTCCAGCCTTGGGATATTTCTGCAAGAGCCTTCACCCCTGCCAGAGCCTGGGTGAGAGCAGCCAGAGTGCAGAGGGAGGCAGCCCTTTGGACAGGCGTCCCTGCTCCCTCAGAGCCACGGCTATGAGACAAACAGCCTCATCCCTGAGGATGCAGATGGGCAGGAAAGCCTGGAAATAAAAAGTGGAGCCCAGCCATCTCCAAGAAGCTGTTCCCAGAGGCAAGTGTCCCAGCAGGAAGTGTCCTGGAGCCACTTGTGTTCAGCCTACAGTCAGTTCCCAGAACGCTGTCCCTGTTCCAGTGGGGAACCCCCCACGCTTTGCAGCGGGAAAGATTCACATGAAACCAAGGAGGCTCTTGCATCTGCAGGAAGCTCCCCCACTCTACTGGTCAGATGGCCTCCGAGTACCAGGAATGTGTTTACAGATCAAGATCTGATCTTCTTCGGAGCATTAGTGTTAAATACATTAGGATTTTCTCAGAGAACTGTCAGAATGTTCCCACTGTTCTGGATTTGACTGGGCTTCCTTTCTTCCCAGAAAGTGGCACAGGGATGGGATTGGATGCAGGATGGGAATGCTGTGTATGACAGGGAGAGAATTTGGTTGTGGCTAAGCAAGGCTTGCCCTCCTCAAGGACTCTGCAGGGTCCTAGAAACCACTCAATATCCCATGCTCTGCCATCGAGGAGGTGACAAAGAGCCTGGAGGGAGCCTGTCCAGGACAGCCGAAGGGACTGGACAGAGGGATATTCTCGGTGCTGGAAGCACCTGGATGTTGGACCAGCCAGCTCCTGCTGCCTTTTGGTGGTGCCTGAGCAGGGCTGTGACGATGCCAGGGACATCCTGCAGTGACATCTCCCCTGTCCGTCTGGGCGTGCGCTCGGTCCCAAAGCTCACCCTGATCCTGATCTCAGTCTCACTCTATGTTGAGACACACTCACTCTCCTGGATTCAATCTCATCCCAGTGCCAGACTCATGCAGCCTCAGAGCCAATCTCAAGGCCAGGCCTAAGGCAAATGGCACATTTAGCCTTAACCCCAATTCCAGCTCTAATATAAATCCAAGCCCTAACCGCAAAGCCCAGCCCCAGTTCCAGCCCCTACCAAATGCTCAGCCCTAAACCAAATGCCACGTTTAGCCCTAAGGCAAAACCAGCCCCAATAGCAACTCTAAGCCCAACTCCAATGGTAGTCTCAAGCCCTAAGTGCAGCTTTGAGTGCCAGCCCACACTCCAATGCCAGCTTCATCTTGAATTCCCAAACTCAGGCCCAGTTCCTGCCCTAAGGCCAACACCGTTCTTAGTCGTAAGCCCAATGGTAGCCCCAGTCACACTCCTTAGTCCAATCCTGGCTCTAATCTCAAGACCATTGTGATAACTATATTACACTGTTTTAGCAATTGTTAGAGTGAATAATATGTGTTTTCTAGGGTTGACTTTTGTAAAAGAAGTTTTCCTAAAGTTTAGAGATCTTTTAATGCGAATGTTGTGTTGTGAATGTTGGTGAAGAGTTGTTATAATGTTAACATTTAACCAGTGAAGGAATTCACACCTGTTGAATGTATTGAAAAGTAACAAATGATGAGGACTGGGAAAACTGCACATGCTTGAAAAAGGTAGGACAGGGGAGAAACTCTGTTTAAGTGCTTGAATATGTATAGCCTTTTGTAAATATGTATTAGGGTGATGCAATACCCAGGGGGCTGGGGGTAGTCTCTGCCCTCACCGATTCGAGTGGACTGGCACTGGCTCCATCCCCCTCTGATCTAGGGGGGCCAGTGCAGTTGCTGTTGTTGCAGATGAGCAATGTGGTGGTTGGCTCTCACACTTAAAGGATGAACAGTGTGTGTATGTTAAGATAAGTTTTGTGGATGTATAATGATGTTATTGTAATATATCCTCCCATAGTCCTCTTTCCCCTCCCCCTTGCATTGTTGTCACAACATGGCTCAGGCAGTCGGGGCATTTGGGGAGGGCCGGCTTGTTCCTACACCTGACCTCCAGTGCAGATGTAAGAAAGGAGTCTCCAGCAATGGACGGCAGAGAAGGAGTTCAGCGACAAGACTTTGGGAGGGGCCAGGGGCATAAAAGGCAGAACATCCATTCTGTAGGGGAGCACGTGGGGGTTTAGTCCAGTGCTCCCAGCGCTGATATTTCTCCTAATTCAGTCTTTTGCTGTATTTTTCTAAGGTTTAAGAAATTGCTGAAAGTTTTAAAAGAGCAAGCGCCGTTTCTCACACCCTGCACTGCCAGGGAAGGAGGTGCAGCTGGAAGGAGGGAGGCGTGTGGAAAGCTGGTTTGAAGGGTCTCCATTTACTTCTCATCATCCTGCTCTGAGGTTTTGGAGTTTTCTGCAGAAATCTCACCCGTCCACTCATCCCCTGGGGTTTGGGGCAGTTTTCCCATTTTGGGGGAAATCAAAGCCATGCACTGACGCTCCTAATTAGGAGGTAGCAGAAGTGAGGCTCCAGGGCTTCCCGCTGAGCCAGAGCCACCGAAAAGACGGGGCTGGGAAAGGCGTGCCGGGAGCTGCGGAGAACTTCGTTTGTGTTTCCAGGCCAATGGCGGCTCGGGCCCGGGCCCGTTCCAGGGCTGTTCCTCATCTCCGCCTTTGCCCTCCCACAGCCCGGGGGGCCCTGAGAGCGCGGGCCGAGGCTGGGCCGTGTGCAGAGCCCGGCCCTCGCTGCCATTGGCTGATTGTGGCAATGTCACTCCTGGTTGTCGCGCGCTGATTGGGCAGAGCAGCAAAGGCGCCATTGTGGCAGCGTCTGTGCGGGCCCGGCAGCGGCGGCAGCGGCCGGAGCCCGGGGAGGCGGCGGCGGAGCTCGGAGGCGGCCCCAGCGCAGGTGGGAGCCGCGCTCGGTTGTGCGGGGGCTCGGGGCTCGCTGCGGGCCGAGGGGGCGGCAGGGGGCTCTGGCGGGTTGGTTGTGCCGGTGCCGGCCCGTGTTGGCGCTGGGCTGAGGGCGCTGCGGGAGCGGCTGCCCGCGGTCTCCTTCCCGCTGGGGCCTCGGCAGGAGCCGGTGCCGGAGCAGCGCTGGCTCGTCCCGGTTGCTGTGGGTGGCACAGAAGTGTCTGCCCTGTGCCCGGGGCTGTGCGGGAAAATTCCCGTGGCCAGAGGTTTGTGTGCCCGCAGGAGACAGAGGAGTCCTGTAAAAGTGACTTTATTGGTGAACAAAGGGCGACGCCATGCGGCATTTGCCATGCGGTCTCTAAAGCGCCGTCTCCTTTTTATCCTCATTTTCCCGTCTGCACCTCCCTCTCCCATTCCCCTCTAGCTGACGTTTTTTGAAGGTTCAGACTTCCCGATCCACCTACTGCATGTCCTCGTTAATATGCACTCCTACTACGATATTAATCTTGCTGCTTGCAATCCCTCCTTTTCTCATTTTCTCAGGAATTGCCTTCATAAACTTTTAATTTCCATTGACTCAATCTCTTTTCCTGCATCCTCTTTGGCGCAAGGTGTCGTGCATGGTAGAAAGCTGAGAGTTGCTGCAGCACGTCAGAGGAGGAGCAGCATTCGTTTAAGCCATGATCTGCCAGGGAACCACGAAAACGTGTCCCATTCCCATCGTTTCCTTATTTGGACTGGTACATAAGCTACTTTCTCACTTCCTTTGTTATCTGTTTCACCACTTTTCCTTTGTGATCTGTTTGCAAACAGCAGTTTGAGTCATTTAATTTTCCACAAACTCCTCCACTTTCTGTTAATAGATCATCTGATTCCATTCCATCGGGAAACGTTGCATTCCTCCTCTGAGTGGATTGGTCGGGAAGAAGGTGAGGAGCTGGAGCTGTCTGGTTGGGTGTTATTTTGAGGACGTTGTGTAATCTAATTATGCCATCGAAATGATAAATGACTTCTCTGTCTCCTGATATGAATTCGTTAGGGCTCCTAGGGGCTGGTCCATGGTGGTGTAGGATTTGTTCTGGTGTCTGTTCATCTTTTTTCCAGTTTTGGGGTGCTCCCTGCAGCCAGGGCTGCATCAATTGACCACGTTAATCTTATTAAATCATCAAATACTTGGATCCCCAACTGGTTTCTCTGGATTAGCAAAAACACCCCAATGCTCTGGAGAGAGGGATGATTCCCCCCCCCCCCCACTATTTTTCATGAAGGTTGCACAAAATTCTGCGTTTGCTGTTTCCCTTTGCAGCTTAACCAATTTCTGTTGCAGTCAGATATCCTCACTATGGGCTCTGCCTTTAGTTGTGCAAATTCCATCTGTGCAGGGAGGCAGAGCTTGGAGTGGGGGACAGAGGAAATCTGCAAAATTCCTCCCCCAGGCTAGAATAGTTTGGTAAATTGTCCATACATTTCTTCAGCAGAGTTAATTTGCATTTCTAAAGCTGCTCTCCTGACTCTGCCTGGAATGAATCTTATAAAAGTAGGATTATTAAGAAAAAACCTTCTAATGGTGTAGTCTTGTCACCAAAACTGAGGGAAGAACTAAAACTCTTCAACAGCATTTCTACTGTTAGAGAATCAACGAATTGCTTGATTCTGGCCAGGATGTGCAGCAGAAATCATTTCATCCACAAATAGCCCGGGTGTGCAGAGAAAATCATTCCATGATATGTGAGTTTTACTAGATTTTCCCTTAACTTTTTGCAGTTTGAACCCATAGAAATCCATTGGTTTAATGTTCATTGCTTCCAAGTTGTGTAGTTCTTAGTATTTAATTTCCTATTGTACCCGGATTTCTCCTCCTGTGATGTTAATTAGGTCCCACTCCTGGATTTCCTTCTCAGCCTTTTACAGACCAGGTGTCTCCATCTATGCCGGGTGCAGTGTCTGGGATGGGTCTTTCTTGTCGTTTGCTTCTGTTTCCTTGATGTTTTGTTGATGTTTGTTATCTTTTGGGCTATTCCCAGTCTGTTGAGATGTTAAACTCATCTCCACTGAGTGTAACATCTCTTAGAAAACCACTTAAAAATCCCTTTTTTGAGGACAAAGGCAAATCAAGCCTGACTAGAGAAATAATTTTTAAAACAGTTTAAAACTAGGTATATTTTCCGACCATGGAATCCCCGGCAGCCCAGTGTGTGAGTGTAACTGAGGGGCAGAGTGGAATTGTGCCGTTGTCTTCCCCAGCAGCTGTGGCAGTGCAGGCACAGAAAGCAGCGAAGCTCCAGCAGTGGCAGCAAGGATTGGCCCCAGTGTGTGGAGATGCCAAAGGAGGGTGCCCAGGCAGAGGATTTCAGCAGAGGATCTGTGGGCAGGCCCAGGGGCTTGGCCCGATGTGGAGCCCTGGCTGCTGCTGCGTTGCCTTCAGTGCAGGGTCAGTGGTGCCCTCCCATGCTGCTCCTGCAGCCAGGAAGTCCAAATTCCTTTGGCATGGCCCTGTTTAACATCCACATCCCATTCCAATTTCTTTTCTGAGTCTGGTAGAGCCATGGCAGGGGTTCAATCACTTTGTTTTTTCATTTTCTCAAGTTTTGTACTTTTTCTTATGTCCAGAGCATAATATTAAGGCTGTCTGGGGTTAAAAAGTCATACAATATTCAGGCTGGAACAGAGAATCCTCAATGCAGGTCCTGCAATTCACTCTTAATCCCCTGAATTGTCCCAGCTCCATTTTAGTGATGGGTAATGTTAGTTCTGAGGTTGCCTGGTCCCTCCCTGGGTCAATACACCACAAACCTTCAGTCAAAGTATGTCCCAAATATATAATCTTTTTCTCCAGCATTTGCACTTTTTTTTCAAATAATCAAAGATGCTATTTAGCCTGAACATTCAGCCAATTCACAGAGGCTTCTTCTACCACTTCTTGTCCTTCTTATTGGAGCAAGTCATCCACATCCTGCATTAACCCAATCCCTGGGGATGGGGTAAATTCTTGTGATATTTTCTGCAAGGCTTGCCCCAATAAGGCTGGTGCTTCCCTGCATCCCTGCAGAAGGACCGTCCATGTCTTTTCCATTTTCCCTGGGAAAACAGTGACGCCTTGGGCCCTGGGGTTCATCCCTCAGGGGCTGTAGAAACTCTGCCATGGCCTTTGCCTTCCCCTTGGCCTTTTCCTCCTCCCTTCTTGCATTCCCCTGCTGTGCCTTTGTGACCAAGTGCTCCAGGGGCTTCTTCTGCCCCTCCTGCAGCCCCCTCAGTGCCTGGGGGTGCTCATCCTCTGACAGCTGCTGAGCTTTCTGCTAAATCATTCCTTTCTGCAGTGACTCAAGGAAAATGCTTAAAAGCTGATCTCGATCCTTGCCCGTCCAATGCCCATTTCCCAGCTGTTCCTTTGTCCTGCTGCTCCTTGTGCTGTGGCTGCCGTGGCCAGCCCGTATCCCAGAGCCGGTGCCTGTCCTGCCGCAGTGTCCAAACGCGGCCCCCCCGGCGGGCAGGGCCGGCAGCTCCACGGGGCCGGGCAGCGGCCGGGGCGTCCCGCAGCCTCCTGGGGGCCGGGGGCCACTGCCGGGCCTGCAATTGCCGGGGGGTGCTGGGCTCAGGCAGCGCCCGCCGCTGAGCCCCGGCTGCCCCACAGCCCCGGCCCGGCCCCGCAGCTCCCCACAGGCCCCCAGCCCGTGCTCCCGGTGCCGCCCCTCTGCGCCCGCTCCTGCCGCTGCCCAGCACAGAGAAACCCCCTGCAATCCTGACCTCCTTGTGTGCCTGTCCTGGCAACCGGGGATACAAAGGATCTGCATCACCTGGCAGCTTTTGAGGATAAGAGCCCGCTGGAAAACATCCCCATCCTCAGTATTTTTCTCTTCCTCCTCTTTTCCATCATTCTTTGTCTTCCCACATAGATTCCTGCTGCTGCTGCTTCTTGCCTGAACCATATTCCCTGCACTTCTCATCACACCAACAGCATCCATCCCCTGTTGTCTAAATCCCTTCTGGACTTCCCTTATTGCCCCCTTGTGTCTCCCTGTCCTTGATTACCTCTGGGAGAATGGGCAAACTTCCTCAACATGCTCCCAAGGGCCGCTTCAGAGATATTTTGGGATCATCATCCCTTTTTCCGGGATCCCTTCCTGGCTTTCCCTTTCTATCTTCAATGGGTGCCCAGCCATGTTTAGTCCCCGAGGATCCCACTGTAGTCACTGCTGAGATTTTCAGTGCTCTCTGGCTGCCGACTCTTCCCAGCCCCCCTGATCTGTCACTCGTCTGTCTCCTGGCCCCAGCGCCCCCCGGCAGGGGAATTTGGGGAGGTGGGAGGGGGGGAGCGCCAAGGCCGGGCCCCCCCGCGCTGTGGTGGCAGCAGCGGCTGCAGTGGGGAGCGAGTGCGGGCGGGAGCGGCCGAGAGCCCAGCGCTGCCCCAGCCCGAGCTGCCCCAGCTCCATCGCTGCCCCTGCGCTGGGATGCTGTGGGTTTGGGGGGAAGAGGGAGCCGGCAGTGGGTGCTGGGCCTGGGGGCAGCAGGAGAAGGGAAGGAGAAGCAGGGTTGAAGAACAAGATGATCAAACGCTGCACGTGGGAGGAGAAGTTGGGATTGTGGAGGGGAAAGAGGAATAATGGGAGGAAGAGGAGTGTGAGGAAGAGCAAGGATACAGGAAGAGGAGGAACAGAAACAGGAAGCACCGCAAGTTTCCACCCCTCCCTGTGTCTGGAGCCTCTCCCCCAGTCCCAGGAGCATTGCTCCCCCACATTCAGCAGGTGACCGCAGAGGGGGATCCATGATTTTCAGAGGGGCGAATTTTGGTGTTTCTCAGCTTTAGTGGGCTAAATGTTGGTGCCATGGTTTCTTTGCGGGGCCTGAATCTTTGTATTTTGGAGGTACTTTTGGCTAAATCTTGCTTTTGGGAGAGGTTTTGATTTGTGTCTTTATGCTTGGATAATTTTTGGACTGCATTTTGTATTTTGGAGGTTCTTAGAGACAGAAGATACTCAATGACTTCCTGAATTGCACTTTGGAAGGAGGAACCGTCAGCCCAAGGTGCTCTCTTGTGTTTTCCCCCAAACCAGGATTTTTCATTCCCAAGGCGTGGGTGGATGGAGGAGGTAGAAAAGCCCTGTAGATCCCTCTCGAGGAGGGGCTGCAAACCCAGCCCAGGGAGCTGTGAGGAGAAAAGACCCTCCCTGAGCCGGGAAGGCGGCCGGAGATCCGGGCAGAGCTCAGAGCTGGTGGAGAAGCCTCCTGGAGGGGAGAAGCCCCACAAGTGCTTGGAATGTGGGAAGGGTTTCACGTGGAGCTCCCACCTGATCCGGCACCAGAGGATCCACACTGGGGAGAAGCCCTATGAGTGTGGGAAATGCAGGAAGAGCTTCAGGACTATTTCTTATCTGATGAAGCACCAGGTGATCCACACAGGGGAACGGCCCTACACCTGCTTGGAATGTGGGAAGAGCTTTGGATGGATGTCCTACCTGAGAAACCACCAGCGCATCCACACTGGGGAGAGGCCCTACGAGTGTCCCAAGTGTGGGAAGAGGTTTCACACCAGCTCCAATCTCCTCCTACATGAGCGGATTCACACCGAGGAGAGGCCCTTCCGCTGCCCCGACTGCGGGAAGGGATTCAACCGCAACTCCACCCTCACTGTCCACCGGCGCATCCACACTGGGGAGAGGCCCTACGAGTGTCCTGAGTGTGGGAAGAGCTTCTCAGACAGCTCTAACTTGACCAAACACCAACGGAGGCTCCACTAAGGGAAGCCCTGTGAGTTCCCCGAGTGTGGGAAGAGCTTCGTGCTCTGCTCCATCTCCATCCCCCATGGGAGGATCGGTGTTGGATGATCCCCAGTGACCCCCGTTGGGCAGAGCCCTGGTGATCTTTGGTCCTGGTGATCCGTGTTGGGAAGACACCTGGCTGAGGGGACTCTGCCTCATCCTGTCTCCCTGTGGGTACCTGGATGAACAAAAGGGCAGGAACGTCCATCAGGATCCAAACTGAGTTTGGGAATTTCTTGGGGAGAGTGAACTTGTTGACTTTCAACCCTAGGAAATCTTCTTTGTTCAATCCTATCTTCTGGTGGCATTCAGGAATACTGAATGGTCTTGAAGGTCCTTTCCAACCTCAATGATCTTTCAATTTTGATTTTTTTATTACTAAAGCATGTCTTCTGCAGCCAAATCATGATGAACTGGGGCAAAGACCAAGATTTTGGAGACAGTGCAGTGGAAACACCTCCAGAAAAGGTTCTTCCCTCCCACCCAAGCACATGGATCCTCAGCCAGCATGGACACAGAAATAATTTTCTTTTGGCCTTGATTTCCTTTTTATTTCTCTTCATCCCTTTAAAACATCCAACACTGGCTTGAAAATAAAGACACTGAACTGAGACATGGGTGGGGACATGGGGGGACAATGACATGGTGGGGACACAGACATGGAGAGTGACATGGGGACACATGGACATGGAGGGGGATGTGGCCATCCGTGGGGACATGGGGGGGACACAGGCATGGATGGAGATGTGGGGGACAGTGACAGGGATGGAAACATGGTGGGGACACAGCCATGGGTGAGGACATGGTGGGACATGGCCAGTGACATGTGGGGACACGGCCACGGCCGGTGCCATGGGGGGAACTTGCAGGGGCTGTGGGGGATGCTGGCTTGGAGGGAGTTGAGGGTTCCTGGCAGGGACTTGGGGCTCGCTGAGGCCTTTGGGGACCCCAGGCCGAGCGGCTCCGGCTGCGCTGGGAGACCCTGGCGGAGGTTCTGGGGCAGCTGCTGAAGGACCCCCTGGCCTGGAGCCCCAGCCGGGCATTGGGCTCCTGGAAGGGAATGAACGTCCTTGTCCCCAGCAGGGAAATCCCAGCCCCCCCAGGGTGTCAGGGGCAGGTGAGAGGCCACAACAGGGAGGGGAAAGCCAGACAGAGCTGTCCCAAAACTGAGCACCAAAAATCCCAAAACTGGGATTTCACTAGAAAGAATCTTTGAGGAGCTGCCCGTATTGAGGAAAAGAGGGATAGGACCCCGAGAGTGAGCAGGAGGGACCTGGAAACCTCTTTCAAAAAGAAGCATGAGGTCAGGGGTGGTTGACTGGGGGACAGTGGAAAAGGACTGGAAGAGCATGGGAAAAGAGGCGGCTGGTACCCCTAAAGAATTGGTCAGGGCCCTGGGACTGCCAAATTGCATTTAGAGATGTCCGACTCCTCCTCCTTTCTAGTCCTGCCTCCTCTCCAGTCCTTCTCCCAGTCCTTCCTCAGCCCTCCTCTGCCTCCATCCCTTTTCCTGCTCTCCCTGGGCCCAGCACCCACCCTTCACCCCCCCGTTTTTCCCAACACCATCACATCCTGTGGTAGGAGCTGGGATGAAGCCAGGGCAGGTCGGGCTGGGGCAGCGCTGGGCTCTTGGGCCAGCCTGGGCACCCCCCCCCATGCACCCCCACCCCAAATTCCCCTGTTTGTTTATTGGGGTCCTGGCACCTTTGGGGTTGGGGCGGTGCCGTGTTGGGGTTCAGGGTTCCCCCCAAGGTCCCCCAGAGTAGGGTGAGAAGGGGGGACACGACCATTCCTTGGGGTCCCCATTCCTGATCCATGCTGGGGCCAGTTCTGCGACCCCCCCCCCCCCCCAATCATGGCTCCCCCTGCGGGGTCCCTCCAAGTCCTTCCCACTGGCTCCCAATAAACAGGACCAGGCAAACTGGGAAGCTTTATTGGGAATACTGGGAGCAGCCGTTCGGGGGCAGAGTGACACCGGGCTGGGGGTCCCCGGGGGGAGCACACACGTTCACCCGAGTCCCGCTGGCCCCCAGACAGGTGAGCTCCCAGCAGCACCAGTAGCACCAGTAGGGCCCCAGCTCCTCCGACACGCCCCATGCCCAGCGCCGGGCGGTGCCGCCAGCCCCAAAGCAGCCGCGCTGTGCCCTGGGGGGGTCCCCGCGGCCCCGCCCCACGCGGCACTGGGAGCACCAGTCCGGACCAGTTGGAAGCATGGGCGGGCGGCACCAGAACCCACGGAAATGAGTCCACCACAAGGCGTTTAGAACCCCCAAAATTGGTGGAAATCATCAGGATTCTCCCAAAAAGGAGGTCACATCTGCCCATAAACTAACCGGGAAATCCCCCAAAGCTGTTTATAACCCCCTAAAAGTGGTAGAAAGCAGCAGGATCTTGCCTAATATGGGCTCCTGTGATAGGTTGACTTAGGAAGAAGAAACTCAGAAAAGATTCTTCCTAAGGGAATTTCCTCTGTGGGGGTTGGGATACCTGCAACAGCCAATTAGAGAAAGTTAGTTCGCTCCGTGCACACACATTTTGGGGAAGGTAATCCGGAACTGAGCCTCTTTGTCTTCCGGCGGCTGAGCAGGTAACATCAACCCGAGCTTCCCCCTCCCCCATGCGGGGGGGAGGCTCGGGAGGCCGCTTGGGGCCCTTTTGCCAACGAGGGGGACCCGATGGCCGGGGGGAGAAAATGTTTTGTGATGAGACCTTCACGGCTTCCTCCTCCACGGGCCTGCGGCTCTGGCGTGGGGGGAGGCCGACTCTTGCTGCTGCCGGACGGGCCGGGGCTGCCCGGGTGGCCATGAGCAGTGTGGGGCTGCAGCCCAGCCCCAGAAAGGCTGATTAACACCTCAGCTGCCCCCCCCAGCACGGCCTGAGCCTGGCCCAACTCTTGTAGTTGTGTTAAACTTTAACTCTTTAGTGCTCAGATAAGATTTGCAAAGCCTCCAGCCTTTCCTTTTAATATGAAAGGGAATAAGAAGATTTCTGAAGTCAGTGATGTAAGAGCTAAGTTTTTAAGATGGAAGGAGAATGAGAAGATGCCGAAATGGCTGAAAATCTTTTTGTAAAATTGTAGGGATGAACTGATGTACTGAATATTCCTATAAACCATAGAAAAAGACATGGGGGGATGGAAATGTTCCATTTAATAAATGATTTGACTAAAAAGCACCTGTGTTGAGAATTTCTGTCCTGAGAAGAGAAGGGGATTTCAGTTTTCTGAAAATGAAGCCTGAGCAGAGAAAAAGGAGACAGAAAGAACCTTTGCTGTCGAACATTTCATTCTTAAAAGTAATACCCCATGGGACAGACATGGCCCACATCTACAGCTTTGGGACGGCTGTAGAGTTGGGAGGAGCGTCACGGTTGCAGGTTCCCAGGTGGATACAAATCGTAAAAGATAAAACCACAATAAAACTGTCTTTTTCCTTCTTGTAGGAAAAATCCCTACAACTTCAACAAGAAGAGGCTTCTCTCTCCAGAAGTGAACTAAGAAAAACTAAATTTAGGGACTGACCAAAGTATTTGTTATATTTTTGTTCCGTTGTTATAAAGATTAGGAGAGAAAGGGAAGGAATAATCTGAAAAATCTTATTCTAAATTTTTTTTCCTTTCTTTTTGTTTGTGTAATTAATAAATTTTCTTTTAGACTCTCTCAAATTTTAGGCCTGCCTTGCTCTTTTGCTGCTGGTTCTGTCTCACAACAGAAAAAAATAAGTTTCTTTAAATTAACAACTCAAACCGAAGACAGTCACAAAGGAGCACAAAGAATCCTCCAGGGCACAGCCTACTGCCCAAAGGATCCAAGAGGAACTCTGAAAATGCAGCAAACAAGGACACCCCATAGTCCAGCCTGAACACTGAGGGGGAACAAGGACGGGACAAAACCAAAGGAAACGTGACCTTTAGTCACTGATGCTTCTGACTAAAACCAGCAAGGCTTGTTCCATCTTGGATCTTTGTTCTAGTTCTAAAAACAAGCAAAGTTCTCCACTCTAAATTTACAGAATGGAGAAACTGGGGAGGAGGTGGGATTAGGAAGGAGGAGGAGTAGGAAGAGGAAGATAGGAAAAGGAGGAGCAGTAAGAGGAGGAGCAGGAGCAGGCAGAGAAGGAGAAACAGGAGGTTCCTGTGCCCCCCGTCGCCCCCACCGCATCCTGCAGGTGAGCGGGGAGGGAAAGCTGGTCCCAAATTTATCGGGGGGCCCCTGAGAGGGTTTTTTTAATTGAGGTGTGTTTGGAGCTCGCAGATTGAGGAATTGAACCCCAAATATCGTCTGGCATCACTGGGAGGTTTTTTTCTGTGTGTATGTTTGGATCTTGTAGGACCCCAAAGCTGAGCCCCTTAGGGGAATCTTCTGGGGGTCCATGTGGCCATTGCCCAGTGTCGGCAGGGGGGAGGACATTGGTCCTGGGGACCCCGGGAGAGCAGAGGAGAGGAACCCCTGGGACCTCCAGAGTAGGGAGAGCAGAGAGGGGTGATCTCCGGCAGCCTGGAAAGGGGGGGAGTCTGGAGAGGAGGGACCCCTGGGATCCCAGGGATCTCAAAGTGAGGCATCAGTGAAGAAGGGACCCCATGGACACCCAAAAGCCCCTGGATCATCTCTAAGCAGGACCTTGGAGAAGGGGGAACCCCTGGAGCCATTGGACCCCCATCATCCCAGGGAAGAGAAACCTCTGGAACCCCAAAGTGGAGAGATCAGAGATGGGGAACTCCTTGGAAGTGGGTTTTTTTGTGGCTGAATCTTGATATTGTGGAGAGTTTCATGGATGCAAGACACCTCCTACGTTCTAGAGATGGATTTGGGCAGGAGGAGCCCCCAGCCCAAAGAGCCTCCACCTTGTTTTTCTCCCCAAACCAGGATTTGTCATTCCCAAGCTACGGCTGGATGGACGAGGAAGAAAAGCCTCACAAGTGCTTGGAATGTGAGAAGAGCTTCCACTACAGCTCCCAGCTGAGGGAACACCAGAACATCCACACTGGGGAATGGCCCTATGGGTGTGGGAAATGTGGGAAGAGTTTCAGCTGGAGCTCCAACCTCACCAAGCACCACAAGACCCACACCAGGGAACGGCCTGGAATGTGGAATTCTGAACTCATCACCCATCAGCACGTCCACTCCAAGGAGAGGCCAGATCGAATGATGGAGACACGAAGGGACGCGGAGCTCTCACTTGACCCGACACCAACAGAGTCACCACTAAGGGAAGCCCTGTGAGTGCCCCGAGGGTGGGAAGAGCTTCGTGCTCTGCTCCAGCTCCATCCCCCGTGGGAGGATCGGTGTTGGATGATCCCCAGTGGCCCCCGTTGGGCAGAGCCCTGGTGATCCGTGGTCCTGGTGATCCCCGTTGAGTGAGAGGAAGCTATTGGAGAGATTTCTTTCCCTCCTCTTTATGTTGCTGTGATTTGGTTGGTAATAAATTCCCTCGCTGTGCCCAGGCTGGGTCTGTTTTTCCCGTGCCGGAGTTTGCTGAGGGATCTCTCCCGGTCCTTATCCCCACCCAGGAACTCTCGGTTCCATTTTTTGTCCCCTGTGCGGCTGCCGAGGGCAGGGACAGAGCGGCTTTGGGGGGTGCCTGGCATCGGGCCAGCCCTCGCCATGGGCACCCTGAGATCCCGCACCCACCTGGGCACACATTTCTGGGCACACCTGAGCTCCCACCTGCCCAGCGCCCCAAGGTTCCCCTTCCGCAAAGAAACCCCACCCGGGGCTGCGATCCAAAAGCAGCCGGAGCGCGCTGCGGCAATTCAAAGTGCGAAGAGTTGATGACTCATCAGAGGGGGAGCCTCAGAAAAACGGGTCCCCAAAAGTGCTCTCAGCCAATCAGAGCGCGCGGCGCTGCTGAGCCCGGCCCTGCTCCGGCCTGGTGCTCCCAGTGCAGCCCCGGCGGCTGCTGTGGGGCTGGCGGCACCTGCTGGGCGCAGGCCACGGGGCGAGTGACGGCAGCTGGGGCCCTACTGGTGGTGCTGGGAGCCCCCCCTGGTGCGGGCGCGGAGCTCTCGGGTGAGCGGGAGGGGAGAAGGGAGCAGTGAGAGCCCGAAATGGAAGGAGGAGGAGGAGGGGACCCCCCAAAGGAAGAGCAAGAAGGGCTGAGGATTGGGGAAGGTGAGGAAGGGGTGGGAGAGGGAATGGGACCCCAAAAGTGATTTGGGAAGCGGCTGGAGGTGGGAGGGGAGAGGAAATTGGGGGAAGTGTGGAAAAGAAGAAGTGGGAGCGCGGGCAGGAGGGTCCCATGGCGGCCGTGGGGCACAGGGGGTGCGGGGTGGGGATAAGGGGTGGCCCCCGGACCTCTGGGGGGGTGACGAGGAGGCACCCCCTGAGCTGTGTCCTGCACACACAGCGGTGTTCCAGAGGATGGGAAAGTGCGAGTGTCACTTCATTAACGGCACGGAGAAGGTGAGGTTCGTGCTGAGGCACATTTACAACCGGGAGCAGCTCGCACACTTCGGCAGCGATATGGGGCTTTACGTAGGGGACACCCCGCATGGGCAACAACTGGCCCAGTACCGAAACAGCGACCCGGAACTACTGGAGTATTATCGGGCTCGGGTGGACACGTCCTGCAGGTACAACTACGACTTGTACGTCCCGTTCCTCGTGGAGCGCAGACGTGAGCGTGGGGCAGAGCGTGTCCCCACAGGCCCTGCCCTGGCAATGACCCTGGAGCCCCTCAAAACCTCCCTGGGAATCACCCCAGAGCCCCTGGCGTACATGTGCCGATTCCCGGGGCCTCCCATCCCTCCCAGTGGCCCCCGTGGCTCTCCCAGTCCATCCTGGTGCCCCCCCGGTGCGTCTGTCTCAAGCATGGTTGGAACTGACGCCTCTCAGCCAATCAGAGCGCGGCTCTCTGATGACTCATCAGTTGCCAGGCAGATCCGCAGCGCCGAGTGCCCCGCGCTGGACTCGGCCTCCCAGGGCCGGGCGCTTTTCCCCCAGATCCTCCCAGTGCTGCCCCAGTACCCCCCAGTGAGGCCCCAGTCCCTCCCGCTCCTTCTCAGCCCATTCCCAGTCCATTCCGAGTCTGATCTCAGTTCATTCTCATTTCAAACTCAGACCTCTACCCACTCTCCCAGTTCCCTCTCAATCCATTCCTGTCTCTCCCAGTCCACCCCCAGTGTATTCCCAGTCCATTCCTAGTCCCTCCCAGTCTATTTCCAGTCTCTCCTAGCCCATTCCCAGTCCCTCTCAGTTCCACACCACCCCTCCCCTCTCTCTCCCAGTTCCCCCCCAGCTGATCCCAGTGCGTCCCCACTCTCTCCCAGTGCCCCCCAGTGTCTCCATCTCGCTGGTGCCCTCGAACTCCCAGCCCGGTCCCGGCCGCCTGCTCTGCTCCGTGATGGACTTCTACTCTGCCCACATCCATGAGATGGTTCCAGGGCCAGCAGGAGCTCCCGGAGCACGTGGTGGCCACCGACGTGGTCGCCAACGGCGAATGGACCCACCAGCTCCTGGTGCTTCTGGAAACCACCCCTGGCTTGGGGTCAACTACACCCGCCAGGTGGAGCATGTCAACCTGGAGCAGCCGGTGAGACAGCACTTCGGTACGGGGGAGGCATTGGGATGCGCTGGGAGTAACTGGGAGGGAGTTGGAGAGAGCCTGGTCTAAATGGGGAGAGGGCCTCGGGGTCTGGAAGGGCTGGGAAGGGATTTGAAGGATGCTGGGGAGGGAGTTATGGGGTTCTGGAGGTGCTGGTGGACACTGGGAGGGAGTTTGGGGGTGCTGGATGTAACTGGGAAGGAGTGTGGGGATGCTGAGTGTAACTGGGAGAGTGCTTGAGTGAGTCTGGAGGGGATGAAAGGAGACTGGGGATGGAAAAGCAGGAGTTGGAATGAGGTTGGTTGTGCTGGAAAGAGACTGCTAGGGTGCTTGGTGAGTCCCGGAGGGGCTGGGAAGGGACTGGAAAAGGGTTTGGGGGTCCGGGAGTAGTGGGGGGAAACTAGGAGGGGGCTGTGAGACCCTGAGAGGGACAGGAGGGGCTTTGGTGGGTCCTGGAGAGGCTGGGAAGAGATAAGGAGGAGGTTAAAGGGAGCCCTGGATGGGCTAGGAGGGATTGGGAGGATGCTTGGAGGGTCTCGGGGTGTCCATGAGAGGTTTTGGGGGGTCCTGACCCCTGTAGACCCCCAGAGATGCCACCAGACACCGCCCGCAGCAAGGTGCTGATGGGGATCGGGGGCTCCGTGTTTGGCTTCGTCTTCCTGGCGCTGGGGCTCCGCTTCGACCTGTGAAAGAAGATGGGGGGGGAGGTGTCCCGGAGCGTATGTGCTCCCCCTGAGGCCCCCAACCGGGTGTCACCCCCTTTTCTCTGCTCTACTGAGCCAGCAGAGGCTGCAGCCCCTCCCTGTGGCCTCCGACGCAGCCAGGACCCCCCTGCTCCGTCCCCACACTGATTTTGGGGGGGGGGGGGGGGTCGTGTGTTCTCCTCAGCCCCGCTGTCACTCTGCCCCCGCTGGGAGCCCGGCTGCTCCCAGTGTTCCCAGTAAAGTTTCCCAGTTCGCCCCGTCCCGTTTATTGTGGGGCGGGACTGGAGAGGGACTCGGGGGGACCCCGGGGGGGGATCGTGACTGGGCGGGGAGGGCGGGTCCAGGTGGGGAACACTGGGTGCTGCGGGTCTGCCCGGCAACTGGTGAGTCATCACAGCTGCTCTCTCTGATTGGCTGAATCTTCTTCATCGCATTCTCTGATTGGTTGAGGAGAGGCCCGGGAGTTGAGAGAAGGAACAGGAGAGATCCCGCCCCGAGCACCGGCACGGGAACAACAGAGCCAGCCTGGGCACAGCGAGGGAATTTATTACCAACCAAATCACAGCAGCACAAGGAGAAGGGAAAGAAATCTCTACAACGCCTTCCCCAACCATACCAGGATCACCAGGGCTCTGCCCAACGGGCGTCACTGGGATCATCCAACACCGATCCTCCCATGGGGGATGGAGCTGGAGCAGAGCACGAAGCTCTTCCCATACTCAGGACACTCGTAGGGCCTCTCCCCAGTGTGGACGCGCTGGTGGCTTCCCACATTCAGAGCAGGTGTAGGGCCGTTCCCTGTGTGGATCACCTGGTGCCGCAACAGGATGGAGCTGTAGTTGAAACCCTTCCCACATTCCAAACCCTCGTGGGGCTTCTCCCCTCCAGGAGGCTTCTCCACCAGCTCTGAGCTCCGCCTGGATCTCCGGCCGCCTTCCCGGCTCAGGGAGGGTCTTTCCTCCTCGAAGCTCCCTGGGCTGGGTTTGCAGCCCCTCCTCGTGGGGGATCTCTGGGGCTTTTCCTTTTCCTCCATATGCCCACACCTTGGGAATGAAAAATCTTAGACTGGGGAAAAGCAAGAGGAGAGGGCCTTAGGGAGGGAGTTCCTCATTGCCCAAGTTCATCTCTGGAAGTCATTTGGCATCCTGTGTGTAAGAACCTCCAAAACACACAGCTTCCTCCCAAAAATCCTCCAAACACCACAACACAGTTAAATTATCCCCCAAACATCAAGATTCAGCCAAAACCTCCCGCAAAATATAAAGATTCATGCCCAGCAAAAAAACAAAGCACCAACATTTGGCCCAATAAAGCTCAGAAATAGCAAGATTCACCCCTCTGAAAATCATGGATCCCCCTCCTCGGTCACCTACGGGGTGCAACGTTCCTTGGGCTGGGGGAGAGGCTGCAGATACAGGGAGGGGTGGAACATTGTGCTGCTTCCAGTTTCTGCCCCTCCTCCTCCTCCTGCGTCCCTACTGTTCCTCACACTCCTCTTCCTCCTACTATTCGTCCACCTCCTGCACAAACCCATCTTCTCTTCCCACGGTCATCCTTTGACCATTTTGTTCTTCAACCCTGCTTCTCCTTCCCTTCTCCTGCTGCCCCCAGGCCCAGCACCCACTGCCGGCTCCCTCTTCCCCCCAAACCCACAGCATCCCAGCGCAGGGGCAGCGATGGAGCTGGGGCAGCTCGGGCTGGGGCAGCGCTGGGCTCTCGGCCGCTCCCGCCCGCACTCGCTCCCCACTGCAGCCGCTGCCGCCACCACAGCGCGGGGGGGCCCGGCCTTGGCGCTCCCCCCCTCCCACCTCCCCAAATTCCCCTGCCGGGGGGCGCTGGGGCCCGGGCCGGGCGCAGGTGGCTCCAGGTGGGCAACGCTGGGAGCTGCGGCTCTGCCTGGACACTGCTGCGTCATCACCGCCGCGCGCTCTCATTGGCTCAGCGCTGCCCGAGGGGCGGGGCTGCACCAAGCCGGGACACCCTGCTCCAGGGGGGATGGCCCCAAAACGGGGGACCCCCATGCAAGGAACAACAGCAAAGGGTCTCTACAAACACATGCTGCGAATCCGCTTGGACACAGGGCCGGGGACGTGGACATAAGAAAGTGACAGCAGAAGCCATCAGGGTCAGAAAATGTTATTAATTGACCACACAGACTGCTGCTCAGCCAAGGTCCTGCTCAATTCATGAACTCCCAGAAGAAGAAGTTTCTACAGCCCCTGAGGGATGAACCCCAGGGCTCAAAGTGGGCCCCATTCACCAGGTGACAAGCTTGAAATGCAGGAATTTTTATTTGCTCATAACTGTGATTGTCATTTACTGGGAAGTGATTTGATGCCTAAAATTGGAATGCAAACTAATACTGAAAAATGTGATACAGTGCCTAGTTCTGTTGTAATTTTTGGATTATTTTTGGCAAGGCCTATGCTGAAGTGAACCCAGAAATTCAGGCAGCTCCAGGAAAATAGGGAAAATGAGATATGGAGCCTCTCCAAAGTACTTTGAAGCAAACAGGACAAGTGGGATCTAAAAGCAATACCGTATTCCAAGGGAGGGAAGGAAGGGCTTACAGCCTCTGATTGAGTCCCTGAAAAAGCTAGGGCTTTTGGAACCAGGGATCTCTCCCTATAATGCTCCTATGCTGCCAGTCAAGATATCAGATGGAATCAAGAGAATGCTACAGGACCTAAGGAAAATAAATGAGATTGTTCAACCCAGGCACCCCACAGTCTCACATCCTTACACCATCTTCAACCAGGTGCCCTCCTCACACTGACACCATTCAGTCCTTGATGGCAAAGATGCTTTCTGGGGATGCCCACTTACACAGGATGGTAAACTGGATTTTGCCTTTGAGTGGGAGCAAGAGGTAGAAGGGAAAATGGAAAAGACATGGACGGTCCTTCTGCAGGGATGCAGGGAAGCACCAGCCTTATTGGGGCAAGCCTTGCAGAAAATATCACAAGAATTTACCCCACCCCCAGGGATTGGGTTAATGCAGGATGTGGATGACTTGCTGCAATCAGGAGGACAAGAAGTGGCAGAAGAAGCCTCTGGGAAATGGCTGAATGTTCAGGCGAAAAAGCATCTTTGAGTATTTGAAAAAAAAGAGCAAATGCTGGAGAAAATAGTTAGACATATTTTGACTGAAGGTTTGTGGTTTATAGACCCAGAGAGGGTCTAGAGAATCTCAGAAGTAATCCAGGACTGAAAAGGAGGTGCAAGAATTGTGAGCATTAATAGGAAACTGCAGGACCTGAATTGAGAGTTCTCTGTTCTATCCATAAGATTGTATCACTTTCTGAACCCCAAAAGCCTCAATGTTGCGGTATGGACAGAAGAAAAGCAACAAATAAAATGAAAAATAACAGAGAAAATGAAAATTAAAAATAACGAAATGATTGGTGCCCCAGCTATGGCTCTTCCATACTCAGAAAATAAATTTGAATCCTAGGTGTGTTATAAGTACATATTATATTATTGGCTTTTTGAAAATATCAAAATGAATGCTCTATGTTGGAAAACTTTCCTGTATGAACATAGTTTATTTTAGATCTGCGATTAACACAACTTAGAAATAGTAGTGGTAAATATATTTCTTTGAACTACAACATTTTGATGTGAAAAGCTTTTGTTCATGTAACTAACTCAGAGAATGGTAAAAAAGATAATCAGGAAATTCTTCACATTCATGGATTATGGGACACCAGAACCCCAGGGAGGGAAAAAATAATGATTTACAGGTTGGGGACAGTGATTCAGAATAATGCATGAAGGTCTATGAATATGCAACATGTTGCTGCATTTAGGAAGTGTTTTCTGAGTCAGTGTGTGCCCTTGGCTGAAGGCCAAGCATCCGGCCATTATAACCTTTGGCCAGAGCCAGGGCAGATATTCAATTATCTCCCTTGGAATTGATCTTTGCAATTCCTTACCCTGGGAATTCTCCACCTAGCGCGGGCTGGAGATAAGGGATGTGTATTTCAAGCAGTCTGTGGCCAGAATCCTGTCTCTTGTGAAATCTCTGCCACAGGAAGCTGGGCTGGCACAGAGCCTGCCTTGGCACTTTGCTGTTCACAGCATCCACCCAGGACTCTGCCTCTCAATTACACTCACACACTGGGCTGCCTGCGATTCCACTGCTGGAAAGTATACCAAATTTAAAATGTTTTACATTCCATTTTACTAGTCAGGCTGGGTTTGCCTTTCTCTCAGGAAAGAAATTTTAAAACGCTTTTTTTAAGGGATGTTGCACCACTCAACAGAGATGAGTTTAACATCTCAACAGACTGGGAATAGCCCAAAAAATTCCCACAAAGATAACAACATTCAACAAAACATCAAGGAAACATCAGCAAACATCAAGGAACACCCACCCCAGACACTGCCCCGGCATAGATGGAGACACCTGGTCTGGAAAAGGCTGAGAAGGAAATCCAGGAGTGGGACCTCATTAACATCACAGGAGGAGAAATCCAGATCCAATATGAAACCAAAAACTAAGAACTACACAACCTGGAAGCAATAAACACTAAACCAATGGATTTCAATGGGTTCAGACTGTAAAATTTCAGGAAAAATCTAGCAAAATTCACATCTCATGGAATGATTTTCTCTGCACACCCGGGCTATGTGTGGATGAAATTATTTCTGTTGCACATCCTGACCAGGATCAAGTAATGCCTTAACTCTCTAACACTAAAGATATTGCTGGAGAGTTTTTTATTGTCCCTGCAGTTTCAGTGATAAGATTACACCATGAGAAAAAATTTTCACATTAATCCTACTTTTAGATTGTCAGGTTTGGGCCAGGGGTGTGACAAGCAATTTTTACTCCTAGGAGAAGAGGCAGAAAAGACTTGATTGCATTGGAATATTTTTCTATATATTTGTGGTGGCTCTTAATGATGGGAGAATTTTGGAATGGATCTTTAGAAGCTCACCTTTAAGTTGCATTTTGCAAACCTAGAAGAGTATTAATGGTGAGGCTTTAACGCATAAACTGTTAATAAAAATTCGTTAAAAAAAAAAAAAAAGAAAATAAAGCAGATTGTGAGGGTGGACGTGTGAATCACCTAAAGGCTGCTCTGGAAGAAAATCCTAGTTCCAGGCAGCCAGGAGAGGAGTTTTAGAAATGCAAATTAACATTGCTCTGGAAAAGTGTGGACAATGCCCCAGGGCCTTCTTGCCAGGGGGAGGAATTTCCCTGAGTCCATCTGCCCCTCACCCCCAGCTCTGCCTGCTTGCACAGATGGAATTTGCACAACTAAAGACAGAGCCCAGAGTGAGGATATCTGACTGCAACAGAAACTGGTTAAGCTGCAAAGGGAAACAGCAAACGGAGAATATTGAGCAAATTTCATGAAAAAAAGTGTGGGGGGATCATCCCTCTCCCCAAAGCAATGAGGTGTTTTTGCTAGTCCAGAGAAATCAGTTGGGAATCCAAACATTTTATAATTTCATAAGATAAAAGAGGTCAATTGATGCAGCCGTGGCAGGAGGAGCACCCCAAAAAGGGAAAAAGATGAACGGCCACCAGAACAAATCCTACAACACCATGGACCAGCCCCTGGGATCCCTAACGAATTCATATCAGGACACAGAAAAACCCATCCATAATTTGAGTGGCATAATTAGGTTAAAAAGTGTCCTTGAAATAATAACCAAGCAGACAGCTCCAGCTCCTGACCTTCCTGCTGACCAAGCCGCTGAAATGAGGAACGAGACATTTCACCATGGGATGGGATCAGATTATCTACTTACAGAAGAAGGAGGAGTTTGTGGAAAATTAAATCATTCAAATTGCTGTTTGCAAATAGATGATAACCGAAAAGTGGTGAAACAGATAACAAAGGAAATAAGAAAGTAGCTCATGTACCAGTGCAAAGAGGGAGAGGATGGGAATGGGACACGTTTTAGTGGTTCTCTGGCAGACCACGGCTTAAACGAATGCTGCTGCTCCTCTGACGTGCTGCAGCAACTCTCAGCTTTTTACCATGCACGACGCCTTGCGCCAAACAGGATGCAGGAAAGGAGATTGAGTCAATGGAAATTAAAAGTTTGTAAAGGCAATTCTTGAGAATATGAGAAAAGGAGGGATTGCAAGCAGTAAGATTAATATCGTAGTAGGAGTGCATATTAAGAGGGACATGCAGTAGGTGGATCGGGAAGTCTGAACCTTCCAAAAACGTCAGCCAGTAGGGGAAGGGGACAGGGAGATGCAGACGGGAAAATGAGGATAAAAAGGAGGCTGCGTTTTAGAGACCGCATGGCAAATGCCGCATGGCGTCTCTCTTTGTTCATCAATAAAGTCACTTTTACAGGACTCCTCCGTCTCCTTCGGGCACACAAACTTCTGGACACGGGAATTTTCCCGCACAGCCCCGGGCACAGGGCAGACACCTCTGTGCCACCCACAGCAACCGGGATGAGCCAGCGCTGCTCCGGCACCGGCTCCTGCCGAGGCCCCAGCGGGAAGGAGACCGCGGGCAGCCGCTCCCGCAGCGCCCTCAGCCCAGCGCCAACACGGGCCGGCACCGGCACAACCAACCCGCCAGAGCCCCCTGCCGCCCCCTCGGCCCGCAGCGAGCCCCGAGCCCCCGCACAACCGAGCGCGGCTCCCACCTGCGCTGGGGCCGCCTCCGAGCTCCGCCGCCGCCTCCCCGGGCTCCGGCCGCTGCCGCCGCTGCCGGGCCCGCACTGACGCTGCCACAATGGCGCCTTTGCTGCTCTGCCCAATCAGCGCGCGACAACCAGGAGTGACATTGGCACAATCAGCCAATGGCAGCGAGGGCCGGGCTCTGCACACGGCCCAGCCTCGGCCCGCGCTCTCAGGGCCCCCCGGGCTGTGCGAGGGCAAAGGCGGAGATGAGGAACAGCCCTGGAACGGGCCCGGGCCCGAGCCGCCATTGGCCTGGAAACACAAACAAAGTTCTCCGCAGCTCCCGGCACGCCTTTCCCAGCCCTGGGTGTTCCCTGGCTCCGGCTCAGCGGGAAGCCCTGGAACCTCATTTGTCCTACCCCCTAATTAGGAGCATCAGTGCATGGCTTTGATTTCCCGCACAAAAAGGGAAAACTGCTCCAAAGCCCTGTGGATGATTTGGAGAGGGGAGAGATTTCTGGCAGAAAACTCCAAAAACTCAGAGCATGAGAAGTAAATTAAGACCCTTCAAACCAGTTTTCCACACGCCTCCCTCTTCCAACTGCACCTCCTACCTCGGCAGTGCAGGGTGGGAGAAACGACGCTCACTTTGTAAAATTATAAAGGTTTATTAAACCTTAGCAAAAAAAAAATACACCAAAAGACTGAATTAGGAGAAAAATCAGCGCTGGTAGCACAGGACTAAAGCAGCAGACCCGTGTGTGATTTGGGGGCCCGGGGTGGTCCCCGAGCCGCCCCCGCCCCCCCCCCCCCCCCCCCGATCTCGGCCAACGGGTGCGAGCGGCGCGGCCCCGCTGCTGAGCACTGACCCCGCCCCGGGGGCCGCCGGGACCCCCCCGAAAAAAACCCGCACCTGCACCCCCCCTTCAGTCCCTCCGACCTTCCCACTCCTGGGGGAAAAGGGGAGGATCTGGGGCGGGATCACCCGGAGACCCCCGGGGTGAGGAGCGGGGGAGGGGGCGTTGGGCTCGCTCTGAGTGGGGGGTCCCGCGCGAGGATTTCGGGGGGGTTCGCTCGAGGAATTTTGGGGGTCCTCGTGCGACGGATCCTCGTGCATAGGGCTCCACTCGTGCCACCGTCTCCTCGTGTCACCCAGACCAGTTTGGGGGGCTCTTTGTGTCATCCAGAGGAATCTGGGGGATCCTAGTGTCACTGAGAGGCCTGCGAGTGACACCGAGAGCCCTGTGTCACCAAGAGCCACTCAAGTGCCCCCAGCTCCTTGTGCCACCAGGAGCCCCTGGAGTGCCACCAGCTCCTCGTGTCACCAGGACCTCGTGCCAGAGAATTTGGGGAGAGTCTCTGTGCCACCCGGAGCCCCTGAGTGTCACCAGCCCCGTGCCAGGGTCCCCAGTGTCACCGGGGTCTCTCTCTGTGTCACACACCAGACCCCCCCTCCGAGCACCAGGACCCCCGAATTTAACCGTCCTCGTGCACCGGGACCCCCTCAGGACCCTCGAGTTTCCTCTCTCCCCTCCTCGTGCACCGGCATCACCGGACCGCCCCCCCTTTCCCGAGGAATCGCCGGAGACCCCCTCCATCAATCACCGGGCACCGGCACCACCAGAGGAACTCCCCCATCAATCAGCACCGTCACCGTGCACAGGGACTCCCCCCCACCATCGAGCAGTGACACCCCCTCATCGTGCACCGGGACCGCCGGACCCCCCCTCAAACATCGCCAGCCTCGGGCACCGAGATCACCGGAGACCCCTCCATGAGTCACCGGGACCCCCCCGTCATGCACCAGGACCACCGGAGACCTCCCAAGGAATCACCGGACACCCCCTCACGAATCACCGGGCACCGGGACGCCCCCTCGGGCACCGGGACTGGACCCCCCCCTCGTGTACCGACCACCCTCCGGTGCACAGGGCCCGGACCCCGCTTTGTGCCCCCCCTGCCCATCCCGGGGATTCCGCCCCTCCCCTTTGACTTCCTCCGGGAACAGGAGCGGGAATAGGGGGGGGCCGTGCGCTGGGGGGGCACCGGGGTGTCCCCAGCACCGGGGGGAGTCCCTTGGGGCTCGCTCCTTTCCCCCCCCTCCTCCTCCGGTTATCACCAGGGACCCCCCCAATTTACCGGGGCTCCCCCTATTCACTGCCCCCCCCCGTTCACCAACCGCCCCAAAGCGCTGGGACCCCCCGGATACTTGGGACCACCCCAGCGCGCCAGGACCCCCCCTCACTCACCGCCCCTCCCCCATCCATGGGACCCCCCCACTCACCGCTCCCCCCCGTCACCAGGACCCCAAAATCCATGGGACTCCCCCCACACTCATCAAGACTCCCCCCAAATCCATGGGACCCCTCCCTCCCCCCCACTCACCACCCCCTTCTCAGCACTCCCCGGGCCCTCCCCATTGATCGAACGCCCCCATGGCCCCCCCAGCCCCTCGCCCTCGCATTGGGCCCCCCCGGGGCCGAGGCAGAGCCCTCCCTGAGGGACACCCCTCATCCCCGGCCTGCAGCCGCCCATGGAGCCGCTGACCACAACTCCCTGCCTGCGTCCATCCGGCCAATTCCTCTGGCCCCGCACAGCCCAGCCTGCAAAGCCAGCACCTGCTGGGCACCTGCTCCATGACACTTCCAGGGGCTTGGGCTGCTGAAGGGCTGCTGGGCTGGGCCCTTTGTGACACAGGGCCGTTCTATCGGGTTCCTGGGTGCTGTTGGCCATTCTGTTGTCCTGGTGACATGGCACAGCCCCGCCCTGCAGGGGTATATACGGGGCACAGGGCCCTGCGCTGCCCAGGGCCAGGAGTGCCACTGGCTCAGGAGGAAGCAGCTCCTGGGACCTCTGTGCTCTAGACGACGTTACACATGGAGGAGGAAAAGGTGAACCCTGTTATAAATGAGAGACAAAAGTCTCGATATTCAGCAAAATTTAGATTGCTTTATTTGATATAGAAAGAGCAAGCAGCGCTGGGGAACGTGAGGGGTCACCGCCCACTCCACGCTCCACTGAACCTTGGTTTGCAGCCTCTTCTTATACTGTGGGTTCTCGTTGTACACAAATTCACAAAGCCTTTGGGTGATAATCAGTCACAGATAGCCATCCGGGCCTTCTAGATAAGCACCAGAGAAGTTCTGGGAGTCTGGTCCTTGAGATAGGCAGTATTGATCAGACAAAGGCAGGAAGGGCTTTTTGGGAAGTCTGATTTTGCAAGCTGGTAGTCGATACAACTTATTTGAAAAACATAACATAATATATTATAATGTTGGGTAATACAACATAATATAACATAACAATGTGATTTTAAACTGAATTATTTAATCATATAATTTCCTTTATCTAGTGTCCATGCTTCATTTCAGAGCTTTGTATTCTGGTTTATGCAAACCCCAATGCTTTTGTGATTAACACGAATCTTTTGTCAATTGTCACAATTTCCCCACTTCTCTTTTTTTATCCCATTGATTCGTGTTCTGGTTTCAAATTTTGTCAGTACCTCTTGTACTAGATTTAATTCATGTACTGCCATTAATTTTGTTGCCTTCTCAGGGTCTATTGGTATTGTAGCAACTTGCATTCCTTGAACCACCGACTGGATTAGTCGAATGAAGCTTGGAACAAGACAAGGGATGAACAGTAGCCCTAATAATGCACATGTTAACATAAACCCTAATTTCTTCCACCAAGCTCCCCCCCAACAGTTTATTCCACCAATTATCATTAAGCATAGAGTTTCAGTTTTGTACAGGTACATGGGTTAATCGTTTTATTTCTTCTGCAATTTTAGTAATTACTTGACCATTATCATCAATTTCTAAGCAGCATTCAGAATTATTAAACTTCCCACACACTCCCCCTCGATATTTCTGTTTGATTTCACTGTAACAACTGCTCTGGCCCTAATCCTCCCCCGCCCTGCATGGCCATTGTTCAGTCATCTGCATTCCTCTACAGATCCAACAATGAGTTAAGTTCAGTAGTAATTTCTTTCATTAATTCTACAAATAAATTTTTTCCCGAGGTCGGTAATTCCCGTTCACTGAGTTGTTGTTTTATTCTCTCATAGAAGTTAAAACTTCCCCCACGGTTTGTCCTTTTCCCTTGAACATTTTAGTTTTTTGTTTTTTTTTTAATCAATTCCTGCTTGTAGTGATCTTGCACTCCTCCCTGATCTGAATATCCCCACATACCTTCTTTTGTGAAGCAGAGCTGTGTCTCTCCTACTGGGCAACTTTGGTATGCTGATGGAGCCCACCCTCCTTTTCCCAAATTGGTGGCCACTTCTTTCCATAATAGTGCATCATGTGTTTATTACAGCAGGCCGAATTGATGTGTGTGTGGAAGGCAAGGGTGGATACCGTGCATCCCCGTACCCAATTGTCTGGTGACACTTGGAACAAGCATCAGCATTATTTCCTTTTATCATCATTAGCAATAGGATGACTCCCATGACCATTTTCATCCCTCTGCCTCCCTCAAGGCCTACGGGGTTGCTGCCAGTAGCCGAGGTTTGTTTGATCTTCTCGGCAGCAGGGAATATGTCCTGGGCTCTCCCACTTTGTCTTTCTCTTTTGGTAGTGTTTCTTAATTTTGTTCCAGCTTTTAGCTTTAACATTCCAGTACGAGGTACAGCAGTAACAGCTCGGTATACACAACCCTTCTGACACTCTTTTGTCAACACCTCTGCTCTGGCTTGCTTTTTTTATCTCGTTCCATTCTCAAATAACTTCCACCAGTTATGATCATCAATTTTAATTTCTCCTTGTGCTGATAGGGTATTAAGTACCTTAATAGTTTCCTTACATTCATTTCTTCTACATTGAACACATAATGTGAATGGGGGATACCCACCATAGGAATGACACCACCACAACTCAGTACAGTATGGGCACCCTTTTTTTTTTTTTTAATGAACGGGCTACAATTACATCCTTTTTGATGACTCAAAAGACTGCATTAATTATTTTAGGGCTTGTCCAAAGAGATTAGGGGATTCTGTAAAGCCCTGAGGCAATACTGTCCAACGCAGTTGTTGTTTCCTGCCCTTATCAGGATATTCCCATTCAAAGGCAAAGCAATCTCTGCTACTTTCCTCTAACGGGCATGCCCAGAAGGCATCTTTTGGATCTATTACACTATACCAAGTGTAGTCAGGGGACAACTCTTTTAAGAGTGTGTAAGGGTTTGCTACTACAGGAAATTTGGTAACAGTTCGCTGATTTATAGCTCTCAAATCCTGTACCAATCTGTAATTCCCGTCTGTCTTTCTGACAGGCAGAATAGGAGTATTATGTGGGGACATCCATGGTTCCAAAGCCCCCTGTTGCAAAAGGTTTTCTATGAGAGGCTTAAGGCCCCGTCTCCCTTCCAGTGATATTGGATATTGATGAACTCGGATAGGTAAATCGGGATCAGTGATTTTCACTTTGATAGGTTTCATTTTTAACTTCCCTATTTCTCCAGGGGTGTACCACACCTCAGGACATATTTGCTCGTCATCCTTTTGGGTTAAAGCAAAAATTTTATGCTGCCTTTGGGATACTTCAATTTTCAAATCCAATGCTATTATTAAATCCCTCCCCGGTAAATTATTTTCTGCCTCTAGTAGTAACAGCAAATCTTTTAATTCAATTTTGTTCTGGGTCTCAATTTGCACACTTTTAATAATAGGGACCCGAAATGGTTCACCTTTTGCTCCAACCACGAGTGCTGTTTCTCTACTCGCTTTACAGCGTTTTGGTAGGTGTTTAATTGTGGATTTTTCGGCTCCTGCATCTACTAAAATTCCACCTCCTCTCCCTGGGGACCGATATTTAATTTTATCAAGGGCTCTTTAGCTGGTATGGTCCCCAGTACATACAGCCCCTGACACCCCTATTCGTCTTCCTGGAACTTTCTTTTTTTTTTTTCATCGTGTATCAATTTTTTTAAATTTTTCTTTATATGACCTTTCTTGTTACAATAAAATCAGGTTCGCCTTGGTGAATTCTTTCCTGCTTCATTTCCTTGTTTCGGGGGGGTTTTCCGTGGTTTCCATCCCCCTTTCTGCTGGGTTTCTTTCTGTGTTTCACGAACTTAAGCTATAAAGATTTTAGCTACTGCTTTCTGCTTCTCTTAGCAATTCTTGTAACCCCCGATCTTGCCAATCGTCTAACTTTTCTAATTTCTTTCTAATATCTCCCCATAATCGAGCAATAATTTGGGTTTTGAGGAGTGCCTGACCCACTTGTGTGTCAGGGTCTATCCCGGAGTACATTTGGAGATTTTTCCTCAGCCGCTCCAACCAGTCAGTCGGGGATTTGTCCTTTTTTTGTTGTTCACTAAAGGCGTTTTTAATATTTTGTCCTTTAGGAACTGATTCTCGGATACCTTTAACGAGTATCCATCTTAAGTCCATCATATTCTGGCGATGGACATAATTTTTATTATCCCAGTTAGGATTATTTAATGGCCATTTCTGGTCTCCCCTAGGTCCAATCTGATGCTCCCGGTCCCATACCCTCATTCCAGCCTGTCTGATCATTTCCCGTTCCTCCGTGGTGAATAGGATACTTAATATAGATTGTAATTCCATCCAAGTATACATACTTGGTCCGAGGAATTGATCTGGTCCTCCGATACCCCTATAGGATCTTCTAGGAGTTTTCCCATTTCTTTTTTAAAGTTCCTCACTTCCCCTGTGTTGAAGGGAACATTTACAAATCCAATTAATCCAGCCTGTTGTCCTGCTAATGGCACTTCCCTCAGGGGGTAAAGGCGAGCCTTTGTGTCGTTATCTCCCTCCTCTCTGGTGATACCATCTCTCCTGGTATTCCTTTGACTGGAGCCAGTTCTTAGAGCTATGGGAGTACCAGGAGGAGAAGTGGGTGCGTGGGGGGGTCTCCTGTATTTTCTGTATTATACGGAGGTGGGAGATTATCGAGGGGTTCCCAGGTAACCTTTTTTTTATTTTCATCCTCTTTTTCTTTTAGAGTATATATCAAGGATGGCTCGGACTGTTTTGCCCACAGGGCAGCATACTCACATTCCTCTCTGTTAAATGGTTCTTTATGAGCCACATATGTGTTTAATGCTCGACAAATCCAACCCTCAAATGATCGGAACATGGGCCAGTATAGGTTATCTTTATGGATTATTTCTTTGGTCCATTCCACCATGCAAGATTGAATCAATTTTTCTTTACTTTTTCCTCTGTATATCGCCCCTGTGTCCCAACATTTTAATATTTCTCCCAAAGGGCTGCCTGGTGCTATTTCTGGCAACCTACTTGTCTTGTCTTTATTTTCCCAGTCTCCTTGTGGACCAAATGAACTCGAACCTCTTCGTGGGTCCCTGGGACTCAGAATTTTACTCCCTCTTTGTCCCATTTTTACCTCAAGGGACTGTCTTGAGGTGTTTGTACTCCCCGATGTGTTCTGCTTGAACCCCTGCCTCTCCTCGGGTCAGGATGGACTGGAACCCGCCTCTACCTGGGCTGGGATGGGAAAAGCAGCTTTTCCCTTCTCCCTCCGTGACTGGTGTGTTGCCATCTGCTTTTCTTTTCCTCCCCCTTCCCACCACTTTTCCTGGGTCCTGCCTTTGCCTGGGCTAGGATGGGAAGGACCCAGCCTCTACCTGGGCTAGGACAAGAAAAGCAGTCTCTCCCTTTGTGCTCACTCGCTTCGTCCGGTCACCGGCCAGGTCCCTCGCGGGATGCTGGAAACGCGGATAGAAGGACTCCACTCTCGCTTCGCAGCCAAGGCCACGTCTCATTCAGGCAAGCACACAGTCATCCCCACCAAACCACACAGATACTCACAGTCCGATGCTCCTGTCTGGCTCTTCGTGCACGAGAATTCCAGGTGATTTTTCCGCGGTCTCCCGGGGAGATTTTCCTTGCTCAGTCTCTATGGTGCGGGACGTCGATGGGTCCCGAGAATCACTGACGAACCGGGGCCACAGCAGTGGGGCGCCTCCCCGAAATCGCAGCGCCTCTCAGGGCTCCAAGGACGTCCCGGGTTTCGGCAGCAAATTGTTATAAATGAGAGACAAAAGTCTCGATATTCAGCAAAATTTAGATTGCTTTATTTGATATAGAAAGAGCAAGCAGCGCGCTGGGGAACGTGAGGGGTCACCGCCCACTCCACGCTCCACCCAACCTTGGTTTGCAGCCTCTTCTTATACTGTGGGTTCTCATTGTAATCAATAATTTTTGGGTTTTTTTTTTGCTGACATAATTTTGGTAGGTAAGCAGTGGTGGTCGAATAAACATCCTTACACAAATTACAAAGCCTTTGGGTGATAATCAGTCACAGATAGCCATCTGGTCCTTGTAGATAACCACCAGAGAAGTTCTGGAAGTCTGGTTCTTGAGATAGGCAGCATTGATTAGACAAAGGCAGGAAGGGCATTTTGGGAAGTTCGATTTCGCAAGCTGGTAGCAGATACAACTTATTTGAAAAACATAACATAATATAACATAATGTAATGTAACATAGTACAACATAATATAACAAGGTGATTTAAAACAGAATTATTTAATCATATAATTTCCTTTATCTAGTGTCCATGCTTCACTTCAGAGGTTAGCATTCTGGTTTATGCAAAGCCCAATGCTTTTGTGATTAACACGAATCTTTTATCAATTGTCACAGCGACAAGACGTTGGAAGGGCCCAGGGGCATGAAAGGCAGAACATCCACTCTGTAGGGGAGCACGTGGGGGTTTAGTCCAGTGCTCCCAGTGCTGATTTTTCACCTTTCTCAGTCAGTTGTTGAGTTTTAATACTAAGACTTAATAAACCTCATAAAGTTTTACACAGTGAAGTCGTTTGTCCCACCCTGCACTGCTGGGGTAGGAGGTGCAGCTGGAAGGAGGGAGGCGTGTGGAAAGCTGGTTTGAAGGGTCTCCATTTAATTCTCATTATTGTCCTCTGAGTTTTTAGAGTTTTCTGCCAGAAATCTCTCCCGTCCACTCATCCCCTGGGGTTTGGGGCAGTTTTCCCATTTTGGGGGAAATCAAAGCCATGCACTGATGCTCCTAATAAGGAGGTAGGAGAAGTGAGGCTCCAGGGCTTCCCGCTGAGCCAGAGCCATCGAAAACACGGGGCTGGGAAAGATGTGCCGGGAGCTGCGGGAACTTTGTTTGTGTTTCCAGGCCAATGGCGGCTCGGGCCCGGGCCCGTTCCAGGGCTGTTCCTCATCTCCGCCTTTGCCCTCGCACAGCCCGGGGGGCCCTGAGAGCGCGGGCCGAGGCTGGGCCGTGTGCAGAGCCCGGCCCTCGCTGCCATTGGCTGATTGTGCCAATGTCACTCCTGGTTGTCGCGCGCTGATTGGGCAGAGCAGCAAAGGCGCCATTGTGGCAGCGTCAGTGCGGGCCCGGCAGCGGCGGCAGCGGCCGGAGCCCGGGGAGGCGGCGGCGGAGCTCGGAGGCGGCCCCAGCGCAGGTGGGAGCCGCGCTCGGTTGTGCGGGGGCTCGGGGCTCGCTGCGGGCCGAGGGGGCGGCAGGGGGCTCTGGCGGGTTGGTTGTGCCGGTGCCGGCCCGTGTTGGCGCTGGGCTGAGGGCGCTGCGGGAGCGGCTGCCCGCGGTCTCCTTCCCGCTGGGGCCTCGGCAGGAGCCGGTGCCGGAGCAGCGCTGGCTCGTCCCGGTTGCTGTGGGTGGCACAGAGGTGTCTGCCCTGTGCCCGGGGCTGTGCGGGAAAATTCCCGTGTCCAGAAGTTTGTGTGCCCGCAGGAGACGGAGGAGTCCTGCAGAAGTGACTTTATTGGTGAACAAAGAGAGAGGCCATGCGGCATTTGCCATGCGGTCTCTAAAACGCAGCCTCCTTTTTATCCTCATTTTCCCGCCCCCATCTCTGTCCCTACTGGCTGAGGTACTTGGAAGGTTCAGACTTCCCGATCCACCTACTGCATGTCCCTCTTAATATTCACTCCTACTACGATATTAATCTTACTGCTTTCAATCCTTCCTTTTCTCATATTCTCAAGAATTGCCTTTACTAACTTTTAATTTCCATTGACTCAATGTCTTTTCCTGCATCCTCTTTGGAACAAGGTGTCGTGCATGGTAAAAAGTTGAGCACGTCAGAGGAAGACCAGCATTCATTTAAGCCATGATCTGCAGGGAACCCCGAAAAACGTGTCCCATTCCCATCCTTTCTCTGGAATACGAGCTATTTTCTTATTTCCTTTTTTATCTGTTTCATCACTTTTCAGTTTCATCTATTTGCGAACAGCAGTTTGAGTTATTTTCCACAAACTCCGCCTCTTTCTGTTTATAGATAATCTGATCCTATCCCATGTGAAATGTCTCCTTCCTTATTTCAGTGGCTTGGTCAGCAGGAAGGTCAGGGGCTGGAGTTGTCTGGTTGGTTATTATTTCGAGGAAGCTTTTTATCCTAATTCTGCCAATCAAATTATGGATGGATTTTCTGTGTCCTGATATGAATTCGTTAGGGATCCCAGGGGCTGGTCCATGGTGTTGTAGGATTGGCTCTGGTGTCTGTTCATCTTTTCTGCGTTTTTGGGTGCCCCCTCCATCCAGGGCTGCATCAATTGACCACTTTTCTCTAATTAAATCACCACATACTTGGATTTCCATCTCATTTCCCTGAACTCGTGGCACCAAAAACACCCCAGTGCCCCAATACACCCTATATAACCTGGACAGTGACAGCACAGGTTGGAGCAGGGAGAGGGATGATTCCCCCCCGCTTTTTTTCGTAAAGCTTTTCCAACATTCTCCGTTTGTTGTTTCCCTTTGCAGCTTAACCAATTTCTGTTGCAGTCAGATATCCTCACTATGGACTCTGCCTTTAGTTGTGCAAATTCCATCTGTGCAAGCAGGCAGAGCTTGGGGTGAGGGACAGAGGCAATCACCGAAATTCCTCCCCCAGGCATGAAGATCATCCTGGTTCATTGTGCACACATTGCCCTATCAGTGTTAATTTGCATTTCTAAAGGTCCTCTCTTGGCTGTGCCTGGATCCAATGCTTCTATTCCAGAGCAGCCATTAGGTTATCCACAAGTGCACCCCCACAACCGGTTTTTTTTTCTTTTATCTTTTTTTAAACAATTTTATACTAACTGTTTATGTGTTAAAGCCTCACCATTAATACTCTTCTAGTTTTGCAAAATGCAACAAAAGGTGAGCATCGAAAAACCCTTTCTGAAATTCTGCCATCATTAAGAGCCACCCACAAATACACACAAAGAAATTCCAATGCAATCTAGATTTTTCTACTTCTTCTCCTAGGAGTAAAAATTGATTCTCACACCCCTGGTCGAAACCCAACTCAGAATATAAAAGTAGGATTACTATGAAAAATTTTTCTAATGGTGTAATCTTGTCACTGAAACTGCAGGAAAAACAAAAACTCTCCAACAATATCTTAATGCTAGAGTGTCAAGGCATTACTTGATCGTGGTCAGGATGTGCAACAGAAATAATTTCATCCACACATAGCCCGAGTGTGCGGAGAAAACATTCCATGAGATGTGAATTTTACTACATTTTTCCTAAACTTTTCACTGTCCGAACCCGGAGAAATCCATTGGTTTAGTGTTCATTGCTTCAAAGTTGTGTAGTTCTTAGTATTTGGTTTCCTATTGCAGACGAATTTCTCCTCTTCTGATGTTAATTAGATCCACATTCCTGGATTTCTTTCTCAGTCTTTTCCAGACCAGGTGTCTCCATCTATGCCGGGACAGTGTCTGGGGTGGGTGTTCCTTGATGTTTGCTGATGTTTCGTTGATGTTTTGTTGAATGTCGTTCTCTTTGTGGGAATCTTTTGGGCTATTCCCAGTCTGTTGAGATGTTAAACTCATCTCTGTTGAGTGGTGCAACATCCCTTAAAAAAAGCGTTTTAAAATTTCTTTCCTGAGAGAAAGGCAAACCGAGCCTGACTAGTAAAATGGAATGTAAAACATTTTAAATTTGGTATACTTTCCAACAGTGGAATCGCAGGCAGCCCAGTGTGTGAGTGTAATTGAGAGGCAGAGTCCTGGGTGGATGCTGTGAACAGCAAAGTGCCAAGGCAGGCTCTGTGCCAGCCCAGCTTCCTGTGGCAGAGATTTCACAAGAGACAGGATTCTGGCCACAGACTGCTTGAAATATACATCCCTTATCTCCAGCCCGCACTAGGTGGAGAATTCCCAGGGTAAGGAATTGCAAAGATCCATTCCAAGGGAGATAATTGAATATCTGCCCTGGCTCTGGCCAAAGGTTATAATGGCCGGATGCTTGGCCTTCAGCCAAGGGCACACACTGACTCAGAAAACACTTCCTAAATGCAGCAACATGTTGCATATTCATAGACCTTCATGCATTATTCAGAATCATTCTCCCCCAACGTGTAAATCATTATTTTTTCCTTTCCTGGGGTTTTGGTGTCCCATAATTCCAATAATGTGAAGAATTTCCTGATTATCTTTATTGCCATTCTCCAAGTTTGTTACATGAACATAAGATTATGACATTATACTGGAACAAAAATATATTTATCACACAACTAATTATAACTTGTTTATTTATGTATATTTATTTGTATTTATAAGTTTTGTTAATTGCAGAACTAAGAGAAACTATGTTCATACAACAGTATTTTCCAGCATATGGCATTCATTTTAATATTTGCAAAAACTCAAGAATTAATATACATATTATATATATATAATAATAATATTATATATAATGTACACTTATATAATGTACACTTATAACACACATAGAATTCAAATTTCTTTTTCTCGGTCTGGAGGAGACGTAGCTGGTGATCCAATCATTTTGTTATTTTTCATTTTCTCAGGTTTTTTTCCTTTTCTCCTGTCCCTACCACAACACTGAGGATATTTGGGTTTAAAAAGTCATAAAATGTTGTGGCTAGAGCAGAGAATCTTCAATCCAGGTCCTGCAATTTCCTATTAATCCTCAGAATTCTTGCACCTGCTTTTTAGTCCTGGATTACTTCTAAGATTCCCTGGTCCCTCTCTGGGTCAATACACCACAAACCCTCAGTCAAAATAAGTCCCAAATATTTAACCCTTTTCTCCACCATTTCCTGTTTTTTTTCAAATACTCAAAGATGCTTTTTAGCCTGAACATTCAGCCATTTCACATAGGCTTCTTCTGCCACTTCTTGTCCTCCTGATTGCAGCAAGTCATCCACATCCTGCATTAACCCAATCCCTGGGGGTGGGATAAATTCTTGTGATATTTTCTGCAAGGCTTGCCCCAATAAGGCTGGTGCTTCCGTGCATCCCTGCAGAAGGACCGTCCATGTCTTTCCCATTTTCCCTTCTACCTCTTGTTCCCACTCAAAGGCAAAATCCAGTTTACCATCCTGTGTAAGTGGGCATCCCCAGAAAGCATCTTTGCCATCAAGGACTGAATGGTGTCAGTGTGAGGAGGGCACCTGGTTGAAGATGGTGTAAGGATGTGAGAGCCCCTGGGTGCTGGGGCCCCCTTGGGCCCTGGGGTTCATCCCTCAGGGGCTGTAGAAACTCTGCCATGGCCTTTGCCTTCCCCTTGGCCTTTTCCTCCTCCCTTCTTGCATTCCCCTGCTGTGCCTTTGTGACCAAGTGCTCCAGGGGCTTCTTCTGCCCCTCCTGCAGCCCCCTCAGTGCCTGGGGGTGCTCATCCTCTGACAGCTGCTGAGCTTTCTGCTAAATCATTCCTTTCTGCAGTGACCCAAGGAAAATGCTTAAAAGCTAATCTGGATCCTTGCCCGTCCAATGCCCATTTCCCAGCTGTTCCTTTGTCCTGCTGCTCCTTGTGCTGTGGCTGCCGTGGCCAGCCCGTATCCCAGAGCCGGTGCCTGTCCTGCCGCAGTGTCCAAACGCGGCCCCCCCGGCGGGCAGGGCCGGCAGCTCCACGGGGCCGGGCAGCGGCCGGGGCGTCCCGCAGCCTCCTGGGGGCCGGGGGCCACTGCCGGGCCTGCAATTGCCGGGGGGTGCTGGGCTCAGGCAGCGCCCGCCGCTGAGCCCCGGCTGCCCCACAGCCCCGGCCCGGCCCCGCAGCTCCCCACAGGCCCCCAGCCCGTGCTCCCGGTGCCGCCCCTCTGCGCCCGCTCCTGCCGCTGCCCAGCACAGAGAAACCCCCTGCAATCCTGACCTCCTTGTGTGCCTGTCCTGGCAACCGGGGATACAAAGGATCTGCATCAGCTGGCAACTTCTGAGGATGAGAGCCTGCTGAAAAACATCCCCATCCTCAGTATTTTTCTCTTCCTTCTCTTTACCATCCTTCATTTTTTTTTTCCCCACATAGATTGCTCCTGCTTCTTCTTTCCTGAACCATATTCCTGCACACTGTCTTTCACCCAGTCCTTTCCCAGAAAACCAACAGCATCCACACTCATGTTGTACCAATCTCTTCTGGACTTCCCTGATGGTCCCTGTCCGTAATTACCTCTGGGAGAATTTGCAAACTCCTTCAACATGCTCTCCAGGGCCCCTACAGAGATATTTTGGAATCATCATCCCTTTGGCCAGGAGCCCTTCTTGGCTTTCCCTTTCTACCCTGCATGGGTGCCCTGCCATGTTTAGTCCCCGAAGATCCCACTGTAGTCCCTGCTGAGATTTTCAGTGCTCTCTGGCTGCCGACTCTTCCCAGCCCCCCTGATCTGTCACTCGTCTGTCTCCTGGCCCCAGCGCCCCCCGGCAGGGGAATTTGGGGAGGTGGGAGGGGGGGAGCGCCAAGGCCGGGCCCCCCCGCGCTGTGGTGGCGGCAGCGGCTGCAGTGGGGAGCGAGTGCGGGCGGGAGCGGCCGAGAGCCCAGCGCTGCCCCAGCCCGAGCTGCCCCAGCTCCATCGCTGCCCCTGCGCTGGGATGCTGTGGGTTTGGGGGGAAGAGGGAGCCGGCAGTGGGTGCTGGGCCTGGGGGTAGCAGGAGAAGGGAAGGAGAAGCAGGGTTGAAAAACAAAAGGATCAAACGATGCACATGGGAGGAGAAGGTGGGATTGTGCAGGAGAAAGAGGAATAATGGGAGGAAGAGGAGTGTGCGGAAGAATAGGGACACCAGAGGAGGAGCAGAAATGGGAAGCAGCACAATGTTCCACTCCTCCCTGTATCTGCAGCCTCTGCCCCAACCCCAGCAGCGTTCCTCCCCCAGCATGCAGCAGGTGACAGAAGAGGACCATCCATGATTTTCACGAGTGAATCTTGGTGTTTGTCAGCTTTATTGGCCTAAATGTTGGTGCTTTATTTTTTTGCAGGGGCTCAATCCTTATCTTTTGGAAGGAATTTTGCCTGAAACTTATTTTCTGGGGAGTTTTTTATCTGTGTCTTGATGTTTGGATAATTTTTGTGCTGAATCGTTGTGTTTTGGAGGTTCTTATAGACACAAGATGCCCAATGTCTTCCTGTGTTGCACTTTGACAGCCCAAGGTGCTCTCTTTTGTTTTCCTCCAAACCAGGATTTGTCATTCCCAAGGCGTGGGTGGATGGAGGAGGAGGAAAAGTCCCAGGGATCCCACAGGAAGAGGGGCTGCAAACCCAGCCCAGGGAGCTGCGAGGAGGAAAGACCCTCCCTGACCCGGGAAGGCGGCCGGAGATCCAGGCAGAGCTCAGAGCTGGTGGAGAAGCCTCCTGGAGGGGAGAAGCCCCACAAGTGCTTGGAATGTGGGAAGGGTTTCAACTACAGGTGCAGGCTGATCCGACACCAGATGATCCACACTGGGGAGAAGCCCTACGAGTGTGGGGAATGTGGGAAGAGCTTCAGCATCATCTCTGGTCTGATGCAGCACCAGAAGATCCACACAGGGGAAAAGCCCTATGAGTGTGGGAAATGCAGGAAGAGCTTCAGGACTATTTCAACTCTGATGAAGCACCAGGTGATCCACACAGGGGAACGGCCCTACACCTGCTTGGAATGTGGGAAGAGCTTTGGGTGGAGCTCTGCCCTGAGAAGCCACCAGCGCATGCACACCGGGGAGAGGCTCTACGAGTGTCCTGAGTGTGGGAAGAGGTTTCAGACCAGCTCCCATGTCCTCAGACATGAGCGGATTCACACAGAGGAGAGGCCCTTCCGCTGCCCCGACTGCGGGAAGGGATTCAAACGCAACGACAAACTCACTGTCCACCGGCGCATCCACACTGGGGAGAGGCCCTACGAGTGTCCTGAGTGTGGGAAGAGCTTCTCCAGGAGCTCTCACTTGACCCGACACCAACGGAGGCTCCACTAAGGGAAGCCCTGTGAGTGCCCTGAGTGTGGGAAGAGCTTCGTGCTCTGCTCCAGCTCCATCCCCCATGGGAGGATCGGTGTTGGATGATCGAAAAAAACCCAAAAACACAAAACCGAAACAAACAGAAAAACCCAAAAAACAAACAAAAATAAACCCAACAAATCAAAAGAAAACAAACAAACAAAAAAAACCAACGAAACAAACAAACAAAAAAAACCACCCTAATAGTGATACACACAGAAACAATATAAAAGCACCGAAATCAAACAAAAAGAAACGTTAAATTCGAAATAAAGAAAGGAGAAAAGTCGTGAACTAACATTTCTCTTTTTTTTAAACTATGGAGAAAAAACTCTTGTTTCCTCTAAAACATGTAAAAATATTTTGAAGTGAATATGACTGTTCTAACTGTACATATAAAGAAAAGCATTAATATTAAAGTAAACAAATGTAAAAATTGCAGTAATCTCCTAGGTTTTAGTAATAGAAAACCCCTGCTCTCCCCCTAAAAAAAAGAAAAAGGAAAAAACTCTATTTTAAAAAATAAAGTAAGTTTTTTTTCAACTGTTATAATCCTTAAACTGTGCATCAGAAGTTAATATAGTCCTCAAGAAAAGTTATGAGAAAAACTGTTAGTCTGTATAAAGGATTTTTAGATAGTAATCAGATTTTCATTCTCCTGGGAAGCTAATCACTGTAACATCAAAACAAAAAGAATCCGTTTTCTTGTGGAGGAATCTCCATAGACTGAAAAAAAGTCTCCTCTTTCAAGTAATTGAGTAAAAAATTATTTTAGAGATGGTAGACTGAGTTGTTTTTGTACGTGTTTAGTATTAAAAAAATGTATGGAAGAAAAAGCAGTAGCCTAAAGTTTTCTTCTAAGGTTTTTTTTCATATAGTTTCTAGTAATAAAATTTATCTTTATACCATTTAAAGTAAAAGCTGTTTTTTGTCTACTTCTTAATCCTCTCTCACAACAAAAAAATTCAAATTAATAAACCAAAACTACTACATTTAACCTCAGTGATTCCAGGATTTTGATTTCCTATTACTCTAGGGTGTCTTCTGCAGCCAAATGGTGATGGACTGGGGCAAAGACCAAGATTTTGGAGACAGTGGGGTGGAAACTCCTCCAAAAATGTTCTTCCCTCCCTCCCTCCCAAGCATATGGATCCTCAGCTCGCACAGACACAGAAATTCTTTTATTTTGGCCTTGATTTGCTTTTCATTTCTCTTCATCCCTTTAAAACATCCAACACGGGGTAAAAATAAAGACACTGAACTGAGACATGGATGGGGACATGGGGGGACATTGACAGGGTGGGACACAGACATGGAGAGTGACATGGGGACACATGGACATGGAGGGGGACGTGGCCATTCGTGGGGACATGGGGGGACACAGGCATGGATGGAGATGTGGGGGACAGTGACAGGGATGGAAACATGGTGGGGACACAGCCATGGGTGAGGACATGGTGGGACATGGCCAGTGACATGTGGGGACATGGCCACGGCCGGTGCCATGGGGGGAACTCGCAGGGGCTGTGGGGGATGCTGGCTTGGAGGGAGTTGAGGGTTCCTGGCAGGGACTTGGGGCTCGCTGAGGCCTTTGGGGACCCCAGGCCGAGCGGCTCCGGCTGCGCTGGGAGACCCTGGCGGAGGTTCTGGGGCAGCTGCTCAAGGACCCCCTGCCCTGGAGCCCCAGCCGGGCATTGGGCTCCTGGAAGGGAATGAACGTCCTTGTCCCCAGCAGGACAGATTTCTTATTTCTTGCAAGTGCAAATGGTTCTCTTACCAGAATAGCTCGTTGTGTTAATTGTTTTCATGCTTAAGATTGTTTTCACATGGGAACAAGCAAGTAACTTAGCTGCACATAGAAGAAGTGACAGGCTAGCTATTAATTTAGCAGAGAGTAAGACCTGATTTTATGAAGCCTTTTATAATTTGTCTACCTGACTGCAACATCTCACCCTTTTTCATTAATTCAAAGAAGGTTCATATGTTCTGATGATAAAATAGCTCTCTCTTGTGAGGGTGTTATCTCATTAAGTTTATTACTGTTAGATATGGTTAGATAAGGTTATCTGTTAGATAAGGGATAAGATACATAAAAGATCGATTACAATCAACAAAACTTAGCAAATTCTATCATGTCATTGACACAGGGTTTCACAGCATGAGAAAACAAAAGAATAATGTCCAATGTCTCCTAGGGAAATGGGAATAAATGACCATTGTTTTAAAGTCCAAATAGTCCATTAGCTGGAAATGTTGATCTTTGACATCACTGAATGTGCTCTTGGATCCTGGAACAGGGAATAACTGAAGAAGGTTAGTAGGAACACTATACCATGATGTTGACACAAGGCTTTTGTTGGCAATTTGCCTGTAAATTTCCAGACACAGCCATGTCTTGGCAGTCCTGCTTCTGGTTTTGTTCTGGCCACGAAGGCTGCATGGTGATTAGGTTCTTTTTCTTCTCACTGGGCTTCATTTTCTTGGAGGCAATTGATGTTTGGCTGAATGAACAGGTGACTGCTTTGAACTTGTTGATGACAAAAACACATGCATACCTTCTCCTTAAGTTAATGAATTGATTTGACTTTGTACATTCAATTGAAGAGCCTTACAAAAAAATTTTACTTTTTTTTGGCGTAAATATTGCAAAAAAAATTTTATAATTATATAAATTTAGGAGCTAATTCCCCCTTCCGTGTTTTAAAAACAGCATGCATGACTCTTGCCATGAACATGAAGGGAAGTTCAAAACAAAACAATACATGTATTAAAACAAAAATTTACAGTAACTGGGAATAATTCTGATACAACCATCCAAAACATTTCCGATAACAGATATAATTAAAAACACTTGTGAAATTAGATTATTACCAAACATTAAAACATTGTACCATCATCCCAGTGTCTGCAACAGCTGATAAACCTCAAATCAGTGAAGAACTGGATAAGCGTCTGTTGGGGGTTCTTTTTTCCTTTCCTTTCTGCCTGTGGAATTTTTTTCCCATTGACATGCTAAGAAGCACTGATGGTTAGGTCCTAGCACCAGGGAGAGGTTCCCTGGTTTTTTTGGGAGTTTCTGTCGGAGGGTGGGGGGAGGGAAAGGGGGAACACGGTGAGATTGGAAGCAGGTAAAGGAGGGTGGGGGCAGTTGCTGGCTCTCGCTCGCTTTTGGCTCTCGGAGCAGAAAGGTCATTGCTACCCCCCCACCATCCCAACGCCGGGAGCTGCCTCTCTGTTTTGGACCCAGCAGCCCTGCTTGGACGCCCTCCTGCTTCAGCTTGCTGTTTTCCCAGCATCCTGCCTCTCCTCCATCCCTTCCCATCTGGGACACAGCTGCCATCACCCCCAGCCCCCTGCAGGTGCCGGGATCGTCACATCTGCCCCGTCCACCGGGAATCTGCCAGCGCTCACTGCCAGCGGTGACGGTGACTGCAGCACAGGGGAAAAGAGCCTGAGGCCCAGAAGGACTGGAACTGGGTTCCTGTTCTGCTTCTTGTTAATTCCAGAGTTGTTGTTCTGTTTGCCTTTCTAGATACACTAGTAAAGAACTGTCATTCCTGTCCCCATATCTTGGCCTGAGAGCCCCTTAATTTCAAAATTATGCTGATTCAGAGGGAGGGATTTACTTCCTCCATTTCAAGGGAAGGCCCTGCTTTCCCTAGCACACACCTGTCTTTTATTCAAACCAGGAATGATTTTGGCACCCAACGGTGGAAACTGCGGACATTGAGTGGAAAGGCTGGAAAAGCAATAACAGTTCTTGAGTGACCTGATTTTGTGTTTTAGGTGGCACCATGTTGTCCAGCTTACCCTGGTTTGGGCTGCACGTGGTCACTGCTACATCTCTCCCATTTGCAGGCCCTTATTTGAACATGGGTCCTATCACTAAGGTTACTGTGACTATTATCCAGTTCATTTTGTGGGTTGATAAGGTGAGGAATTCATGGGCTTTTATCTCTCTCTGGAAGGCAGGTACATGGATTCAGAGGTATCACACTCTAACTGTGTGTTTTTGGGGTTACTTCAATAATGGTACTTACTGTGAGGAAGTGACAGTAGGGGCAATTTTCTCCCAACCCATCACCCAGTTGTTTAGGTCCACCCCACCAGTTTTCAAGGGGTTCAAATCCAATCTAAATGCTAATGATATCATAGAGTGGCTGGTGTTGCTAATCTGCCTGTTCTGTTTAACATTCAGAGATAAGGGGACATTGACTTGGATAACAACCCCAGGAAATTGGGATGCTGCTGCAGAGACTGACCCTGTTCCAGAGTCTAGGGATGTTACCCAAAGCCTAACCCTGCCCCAGAGCCTGACCTTGCCCCATAGCCCACTTCAGAAAGAAACCACCCAGAGTAGGTAGGGGTTACACTGAAGGAGATATGTGAGATGAGCCAGATGCTGAAGGAGTACCTTTCCCCAGCTGGTGAAAACCTTCCCCCTGCCTTAAAGAGGGAGAGTCTGATGGTGCAGCAGTGGAACCCACAGATGTTACATCTGTCCAGGTTCCAAATGTACTGCAAGGGCACTTGTAGCCAGCAGCAGTCACCCTTGTGGAAGCAAAGAAGTCTAAGATGAAAACAAGGTACCTAGAAAATAAGGATAAGAAAGGAGGGCCCTCACAACCAGCAGGGGAGCCAGAGGTTGAGTTTATCACCGAGTCCCTGTCATATGAAAGTCTCTGTAATCTGTGAAAAGACATTGTATGATGGGGCCGTGAGGCTCCTAAAACTTGGTTACTTTGGGTCTGGGACCTTATGGGTACAGGCATCCAACTGGATGGTACTGAGGCAAGGAATTTGGGACCCTTGACCCAGGACTCAGGTGTGGACCAGGTATTTGTAAGGGAGCCAGGCCTCCTTTCCCCCTGGGAGCGACTTTTAATGAATGTGAGAGAGAGGTTTGTCCACAGAGAGAGAATGCAGGAGCACCACCATACAATGCCTTGGAAAACCCTTGAGGAAGGGATCCAAGAGCTGAGAGAAGTGGCAGTGCTGGAGGTGCTTTTTGGGAGGTATGGACAGCATGACAATGACCCTGACAAGGTCAGGTGCACAGGGCAGATGTTGTGGAATCTGGCAAACCTGGGCCCATCTCAATACACCACCTTTATTGCAACAATTAATGTTAAAAACAACCGAGAGACAGTGGGTTCTGTCACCAGCAAGTTTAGAAATTTTGGAAGTATGATCAATGGCTCGATGCAGGCTCCTGTCTCTGCCATGGTGTCCTGGTTTTGGGCAAATTTGGGGGAAAACCTCCAGAAGGAGCCCCCAAACTGCAAACCCCACGACTCCTCCCCCCGCCACACCACCGGGTTCGGGAAGAATTTCCTCAGAGAAGAGTGGGAGAAAAAACCTTTATTTATTTAACAAGCAAGACACTCCCCAGCACAGGGGAAAAAAAACCAACACCAGCTGACAAAAAAACCTCTTTCACCGTTCTGAAGGGATGACAAGTTCAGTCTCTCTGGCGAGTGGTCGCTCAGTTATCAGTCTCTGGCGCTGGGGATGACTGCTGCAGGTGACAGAGTGTAGACTCCCGGTGTTTCTTGGGGTTTCCCAGGTCCCCGTCCAGAACAGGGTCAAATGGTATCCAGGAGAGGGAGGGGACGGGGTGGAAAAGAAAACAATCCAGGGAAAAAGTTGGACTGCCTAGCTGAACTAACTAATAAGGAAAAAGCAAGGGCAAAGCGAAGGAAAGAAAAAGAGGCAGAAGCGAGCAAGCAGGCAAGCAGAGCTAAAACCTCTCCTAAACATAGACCATGGGGGAGGTGAGCCGGCTGATAACAAGACAAAACAAAGCTTCACTTTCAGAGTCAGTCCTGGAAGCACAGGACATAATACCAAACACAATCAGGACACACGATTGGAGATACAAACACCATAACATCACCCTAGGACACATGGTCAAGGGCCTCCAAGAGAAGATGAGGGAGATGAGGGAGGAGATGAGGAAGATCAGTGCAGCACCAGTGCGAGTCACAGGCACCAAAGTCAGAGCCCAGTATCCCCCAGCTAGAGAGAGGGTACAGCCCATGAGCTGACCTGTGGTTCTTTCTGGGTGGCCATGGGGAAGACATGAGAAGGTGGGATGGGAAACCCACTTCTGTCCTGGCAGCACGGATGCGTCAGCTGAGGGGAGGAAAGACAAAACAAGGGAGCTCTGATAAAGTGAAGGTAGCCTCAACCTCCCATGACTGAGGTGTTGGGTATTACAGAAGGGAGGATGATCTGTCGGATCCCCTTGATGGAACCTCCAGCATGTATCCCCAGGAAAGAAATAATAACCAGGGCTAGAGGGGCCCTGCTTCTAGCCAGGGAGAGGCACAGGAAAAACAGATCATTTGGAAGGTGTGCATCCGATGTCCTGGCACATCAGAGACACAGAAATATAGAATGTTAGTTGATCCTGGTTGACAGTGTACCCTAATGCCATTGGGACACGTGGGGACAGATCCTGTTTCCATTGCCGGGGTGGCGGGAGGATGGCAGGAATTGGCTTTGCTGGAGGCTGAGGTGAGCCTGACTGGGAAGGAATGGCAGAAACATCCAATTTTGACCAGCCACTTCACCAGTGGGCATTGCCCATGGTGTCTCTGCTGCAGCTATTGCAGCTGTGTCCAGACCATGGCTCTGAGCCTCTTCTCTGGAAAATCACATTCCTGTATCTCCATCTGCTTCTTCTTTTTGGAAGAATCTTCTATTTACAAGGGTCCCCAGCACGTTCTTCTATTTACAAGGTCTGGACCTCCACAGCTCTCGACTGCTGGCAGCTCTTCCCAGTCACCTTTCCCCACTGGGGTTCCATCTCCACCACTATCCCCACAGCCGGGCTATTGCCTATCACATCGGGGTCACCACTCATTGCAGGTGAGACAGAAGCGATGACAAAAAAGTCCGTGTTCATGCAACAAAAAACAACTTTTATTGAGGGCTGTTCTCCATATATAACCTTTGAAGTCTGCATGGTTAGCTCTGCTTGGCTAAATTAGTTGTCACCTGGCTAACTGGCCAATGGCTGCCCGTGTCCCAGATGGCCTAGACCTGCTCCCCAACAGCCCAGACTGCTCAAGTTATATCATTACGGTAGTTATAGAATTATTTACATTATAAAATTACAATTGGGATTAGTTATAACTGTAAGGCCTCCAGGCCAGCTGTTAGCTAGTACAGGTTTAGTGCTGGCCAAATCTTCCACTAGAATTATTTACTCATTTCCTGCTGTGAGATAGGATTAGGAGGAAGGCAAAGCAGGCTCCAATCTTAAAGGGTATAAAGAAAGAACTTTATTAACAGAACTAAAAGAATTACAAGAATCAGAATAAAACCTTGGGAACACTTCTCCTCCCCCCACACCCTCTTTTCTTTACACTGACAACATGCAGGAACAATTCAGCCAGTTTACCACCTCTGAAATAGTCTTTTTCCAGTTCACTTAGGGAGAGGAGTCTCTCTTGTCATGCTATGGAGACTTCTCCACAAGAGACAATTCTCTCGTGGCTTCAAAGTCACAGTGCATCAGCTGCCCAGGAGAATGGAAATCTCATCACTGTGTAAAAGTCACTCCCCTGGACCCACAGCTTTCCCCACAATTGTTTTTGAGGGTTCAATCTTTGGTTAATGGGGTACACTTTTAAGGATGAGCTGTTCAGAAGCAAAGGTTTTCTTCATCTGTCTCTGAGATCATCTTCGTCTCTGGGAACAGAGGTTCTCTTCTTCTTCCCTGGGGTAAAGGGTCTTCATCACTCTCATCTCTCTCTGTTCAAGCTACTTCACTATCTGCTTGTTCAGCATGGATGCTTTTGCTCACGTCTACAATTTGAATACTTCATCCTCCACATGCTTTTCAACAAGTTACAGGGAAATAGAGTCTGACATATCAACTTTTTCTTTCCCATAGACTTACAAGAGGATTTCAGCCCAAGAGTCAGGCATCTCCTCAATCCCTCCCATCTGGGACTTGAATTCTGCTTCTCTAACCTTGGGGTCCACATGTTGTTCCTCTACGTGTCTTCACTCTGTCCTGTTCTCTCACTCGAGAGAGAATTGAAGGTCTGCAAGACTCATCTGTACAGTGAAAGAGATAATATCTTGTTCCAAGGCCTGCAGATAATCATATGATCCCTGCTGGTGGTGGCCAGAGCTGTTTACAGTGGACAATTCTGAGGGGCTGTGCCAGGATTTTCAAGGGGCACAGCCAGGACAGTGTGGCTGCTCTGGCTGCACAGCTTTTTCAGTGGTTTAACAGGTTGTCAGTTCTCAAAACTAATCACTGATTAGATCTTGTCAGACATGGAGGAAGCTCTTAGCAGCTCCTGTGAAAAAAAAATCATTTCCGGGGGTGGCTTCTTCACTCCTCACAAAATGTCAAATGTACAAAACCAGCACAGAGGGTCCCCCCTTTCTGTTGTGGGGTCTCATGTTGTCACCCTTGGCTCCATGAGGCCCTGTAAAGTCAAAATGGATCCTTCATTCCAGGAGACCCCAAAATGTCACGATGATCTGTGGACACCATAAGGCCCTGAGGCATCACAATGGCTCCTTGGTTCCAAAAATCCCCACAGAACCATAGGGGCCTCTGGATTCCATGAAACCCCACAGTGTCACAGAATCCCTTTCTTTCCCTGAAGCCCCAAAATATCACAAAGGATTCTTGGTCCCATGAGGCCCCACAGAACTATAAGGGCCTCTGGATTCCACAAGACTCCAAAGTGTCACAGTCACTTTATTTCTCCAAATCCTGAAAGTGTCACAATGGCTTCTTGGATTCAAGAGACCCCCACAGTGTCACAGTGTCCCCTCAGTTCCATGAAGTCGCAGAGAACGACAAGGCCTTGTGGGATCACAATGGATCCTTGGTTCCATGAGGCCCTGCAGAATCACAGGGGCCTCTGGATTCCAGAAGACATTGGAGTGTCACAGTGTCCACACAGTTCCATGTGACCCCTGAGTGTCACAATGGCCCCAGGGTTCCATGTGTCCCCTCAGTGGCACAATGGTCCCACAGTTCCAAGAGGCCCTGAGGTGTCACAATGTCTCACAGTTCCGTGTGTACCCTGAATGTCACAATGTCCCCACAATTCCATGTGTCCCCTCAGTATCACAAGGGCCCCAGAGTTCCATGTGTCCCCTCAAAGTTACAATATCCCCAAAGTTCCACGTGTCCCATTAGTGTCACAATGGCCCAGGGTTCCATGTGTCCCTTCGGTATCACCATGGTCCCACGGTTCCAAGAGACCCTGCCATGTCACAATGGCCCAATGGTTCCATGTGACCCCTCATGTCACAATGGCCTCAGGGTTCCATTCGTCTCCTCAGTATGACACTGGCCTCAGGATTCCATGTTTCCCCTCAGTGACACAATGGCCGCAGGCGTTCATGTGTCCACCAATGTCACAATGGCTCCACAGTTCCATGTGTCCCCTCAGTGTCATCATGGTCCCACAGTTCCAAGAGCCCCTCCTGTATCACAATGACCAAATGGTTCCGTGTGTCCCCTCATGTCACAATGACCTCAGGGTTCCACGTTTCCCCTCAGTGACACAATGGCCCCAGGCTTTCATGTGTCCCCTCAGTGTCACAATATCCGCACGGTTTCATGTGTCCCCTCAGTGTCACTTTGGCCCCAGGGTTCCATGTGTGCCCTCAATATCACAATGGTCCCACGGTTCCATGTGTCTCCTGAGTGTCACAATGGCCCCACGGTTCCAGGAGGCGCTGCAGTGTCACAGTGACCCCACGGTTCCATTTGTCCCCTCTGTGTCACAATGGCCCCAGAGTTCTCTGTGTCCACCCAATGTCACAATGTCCCCACAGTTCCATGTGTCTCCTCAACATCACAATGGCCCCAGGGTTCCATGAGTCCCCTCAGAATCAGTGTCCCCACGGTTCCATGTGACCCCTCAGTGTCACAATGGCATTCATGGTTCCACGTTTTCCCTCAGTGACACAATGGCCCCAGGCTTTCATGTGTCCTCACAGTGACACAATATCAGCACAGTTCCACGTGTCCCCTCAGTGTTGCAATGGCCCCACTCTTCCAGGAGGCTCTGCACTGGCACAATGGCCCCAGTGTTCCATGTGTCCCCTCAGTGAGACAATGGCCTCAGGGTTCCATGTGTCCCCTCAATGTCACAATGGCCCCAAAGTGTCATGTGTGCCCTCAGTGACACAATGGCCCCACAGTTCCACCTGTCCCCTCATTGTCACAGACAAGCAGCACTGCAGTGGGAGCAGCACCACTGGAGGGGTTGCAGCTGCACTGGAACAGGAGCAGTGGCTGTGGAACAACAGGGGAGAAGCTGTGGAACACAAGTCCTGTGAGGAGCAGCTGAGGGAGCTGGGAATGTTTATCCTGGGGAAGAGGAGGCTCAGGGGAGACCTCATCACTCTCTACAACTCCCTGACAGGAGGGTGCAGCCTGGTGGGGGTTGAGCTCTTCTCTTAGGGAACAGGGACAGGACAAGAGGACACAGCCTTAACTGCACCAAAGGAAGGTTTATCCTGAACATTAGAAAAAATTTATTCACAGGGTGATTGGGCACTGGAATGGGCTGCCCAGGGAAGTGATGGAGTCACTTGTACATGGGGTAACTGCACCACCTAATTGGTGGTTTGTCTTCATTTTCTTTTGTTTTTACTCAAAGTCAGGATTAAAAACATGAAGGAGTTGAATTTCCTTGCGTTTGGGTTTGGTTGTTTAAAAAAATCTTATCTAAAGTACAGAGAGTTCGGCAACACTTCTCGCTAACAGCTAAAAGTGAGCAAAATGGAGATGAGTTGAGCTAGTTACAAGGTCTTTTAAAACTAAACAGTTCAATTAAGAACTAACACCTATATTATTTATACTTTTGACTCAATAACCAACCTCCTCTGACTCAGAGTGCAGCACTAACAGTCTAACCAGAAACAACTACCTGAAACCATGAAGAAGAAGGAAGACAGAAAGGAGACAACACCCCAAATCCTCCATCTTGTCTCATATCTATTACTATATTATAAAACCTTCACATTCCAAACCCTTCACCATGTGAAATCACACACTTCTATTCCAACTGCACACCCGTGACCTTAACTCCATCACTCAAATTTGGAAGCCTTCTCCAAGGCCTCCAGTCAAAAGCAGGGTTCTCCTGGGGTCAGTGCCAGAAAGCACAGAAAGCCCAAAACTCCCAGGTTTCTGTGACCAACAGATCTGGAACATTCCTGACCCCATGGAAGCTCCCGGAGCAGTTCCTGACCCCATGGAAGCAACTGGAACATGCCTGACCCCATGGGATTTCCTGGAATGATTCCTGACCCCATGGAAGGGTCTGGAACATGCCTGATTCCATGAAAGGTCCTGGAACATTCCTGACCTCGTGGATGCTCCCAGAGCTGTTCCTGCAGTCCCTGACTCCATGGAAGAATCTGGCACATTCCTGATCTCAGGGGAGCTCCTAGAACATTTTTGACCCCATGGGCGTTCCTGGAGCAGTTCCTGACCCCATGGAAGCAACTGGAACATTCCTGACCCCATGGAAACTCCCAGAGCCATTCCTGCAGTTCCTGACCCCATACCAAGGGAATCTCTCCCCGGGGAGCTGTGGCACAAATGAACCCAAGCCTGGACCCCTCACTCTGCTCAGGGTTTATTGATCATTGCAGGGACATTCCCGGGGTTCCCAGGGCTCAGGGTTCCTCCAGGGATGGGATCTCCTCGTACCACTGGAGGGGGCAGCACTCGGGGTCACCATCGGCTCCATCCTAAAAGCCAGAGGCCAAAGCGTGACCCCCCCGTGCCCCCGGGGACAGCAGAGGGGCCTTGTCCCCTCCCCTCCCCGGCAGGAGCAGGGAATTGGGGCCTGGCTCACCTGGGACAGGACTCGGCTCCTCAGATCCAGGTGAGCCCCAGATCTCCTCCCCCCGGGATGCCCCAAACCCTCCCCGAGCCCCTCCCGGCCCCCCAGAGCCCCCCAGGCACAAAGACAGCCCTGGGGACAGCTCTGGCCATTGTCCCGTGCACACGGAGCAGGGACAGCCCCCTCGGTGTCCCTCTGCTGGCCCCGGGCTCTGCCCACCCCATGGGGCTGCAGGGTCCCCCCAAAGCCCCCCAGGAGCCTTTGGGGGGCTGCAGACCCCCTGAGATTGCTCACCACAGCATCCCGAGGGGCAGCCACCACGGGCTGGGGACAAAGGTGGGGTTAGGGCGGTGCTGGGGGACACGGGGAGGCACTGGGGCTCCCTGGGGTGACTCCAAGGGCCGTGGCCGTGCCAGGGGAGGGTCTGGGCCCCACAGAGCTCCGGGTCCTCACCTCAGACCTCTTCACTGGAAAGGCTCTCACTGTTCCCTGCAGAGAGCCCAAGGGACGTCATTGGGGTGTCACCTGAGCCAGTGAGGTGTCCCCAATGACAGTGAGCTGTCCCCAAACCCAGCGAGGTGTCCCCAATCCCAGTGAGGTGTTCCCAGTCCCATTGAGGTGTTCCCACCCCAGTGAGGTGTCCCCAATCCCAGTGAGGTGTTCCCAATCCCAGTGAGGTGTTCCCAGTCCCAGTGAGGTGTCCTCAATTCCAGTCAGGGATGGGAGAGTCGGGGTGAAGGGGGGCCCACAGTGATGGTGAAATGGGGGAATTGGGAACCCCATGGGATTGGGACAGAGGCTGGGCTGGGGCTGGAGGTGTTGGGGGGTGGGGGAGAAGGAGGAGGAGGAGGAAGAAGAAAGAAGAAGGAATTTAAATGGGAGGGACACAGCCTGAAACATGGGGTGGGGGAGTGGCAGGAGAAAATGGGACAGGGGACAAAACCTGAGGGATTTGGGCGGGGCATTGGGAGAGAAGGGATGAGAAAGTGATTTGGGGGCATCCCATACGTGGGAATGGGAAAGGGCAAGGGGGAAAGAGGGTGGGAAATGGACGGGGAATGAGACACTGTGGGATTACTGGGGTAACTGGGATAACTCGGATTGCAATGGTTCCCTCTCTGGGAACAACTGGAATGCACTGGGGTGGGTGGGAATACAATTGGGTGCCTCTCAGGGAAGCACTGGGATTTACTGGGGAGCACTGGGGTGCAATGGAGGGAGCCCTGAGGGAGGAGGTCTGGGCCCAGAATTCCCAGTACTCACCTTGCTCTTCCTGGCTGTGGCTTCCCCCTGTGGAGAGACAGGGACACATCAGTGGGGTGTGCCCAGCCCCAGTAAGGGATGGTGTGCACAAACTGGTTCCCCGTTCCCACAGTGAAATGTCCTCAATCCCAGTGAGGTGTCCCCAGTGCCAGTGAGGTGTCCCCTGTCCCAGTCAGGGATGGGAGGGTTGGGGTGAAATGGGGCTCTCAGTGATGGTGAAAAGGGGGAATTGGGGACCCCACGGGATTGGAACAAGAGTGGGGAAAGGCTGGAGGTGGGGGTGGGGGGAAGGAGGAGGAGGAAGAAAGAAGAAGGAATTCCAATGAGAGGGACATGGAGCATCAAGCATGGGGTGGGGGGGGGTGGCAGGAGAAAATGGGACAGGAGCAAAACCTGAGGGATTTGGGCTTGGCTTTGGGAGTGAGGGGATGAGAAGGGGATTTGGGGATATCCCATACATGGGAATTGGAAAGGGCAAGGGGGAAAGAGGGTGGGAAATGGACAGGGAATGAGACACTGTGGGGTTACTGGGGTATCTGGGATAACTCGGATTGCAGTGGGGACCTCTCTGGGAACAACTGGGGTGCACTGGGGTGGGTGGGAATACAATTGGGTGCCTCTCAGGGAAGCACTGGGATTTACTGGGGAGCACTGGGGGGCAATGGAGGGAGCCCTGAGGGAGGAGGTCTGGGCCCAGAATTCCCAGTACTCACCTTGCTCCTCCTGGCTGTGGCTTCCCCCTGTGGAGAGACAGGGACACATCAGTGGGGTGTGCCCAGCCCCAGTAAGGGATGGTGTGCACAAACTGGTTTCCCGTTCCCACAGTGAGGTGTCCTCAATCCCAGTGAGGTGTCCCCAGAACCCATTGAAGTGTCCTCAATCACAGTGAGGTGTCCCTAGTGCCAGTGAGGTGTCCCCCGTCCCAGTCAGGGATGGGAGGGTTGGGGTGAAATGGGGCTCTCAGTGATGGTGAAAAGGAGGAATTGGGGACCCCACGGGATTGGAACAAGAGTGGGGAAAGGCTGGAGGTGGGGGGTGGGGGGGAAGGAGGAGGAGGAAGAAAGAAGAAGGAATTCCAATGAGAGGGACATGGAGCCTCAAGCATGGGGTGGGACGTGGCAGGAGAAAATGGGACAGGAACAAAACCTGAGGGATTTGGGCGGGGCTTTGGGAGTGAGGGGACGAGAAGGGGATTTGGGGATATCCCATACATGGGAATTGGAAAGGGCAAGGGGGAAAGAGGGTGGGAAATGGACAGGGAATGAGACACTGTGGGGTTACTGGGGTATCTGGGATAACTCGGATTGCAGTGGGGACCTCTCTGGGAACAACTGGGGTGCACTGGGGTGGGTGGGAATACAATTGGGTGCCTCTCAGGGAAGCACTGGGATTTACTGGGGAGCACTGGGGGGCAATGGAGGGAGCCCTGAGGGAGGAGGTCTGGGCCCAGAATTCCCAGTACTCACCTTGCTCTTCCTGGCTGTGGCTTCCCCCTGCGGAGAGACAGGGACACATCAGTGGGGTGTGCCCAGCCCCAGTAAGGGATGGTGTGCACAAACTGGTTCCCAGTTCCCACACTGAGGTGTCCCCAAAACCCAGTGAGATGTCCCCAATCCCAGTGAGGTGTCCCTAACCCACTAAGGATTAGGGTGCACAAACTGGTTCCCAGTTTCCCCAGTGAGTGCCCTTCCATTTCCAGAACTCACCACGATGATGGAACCACCCCCTGTGTCCACGTCCCGGGGGACCGTGGCAAGGGGAGCTCAGGACTGGGCCTTATGGGGCAGGAGGGAGACAAGGGGGTCCCCAAATCCCCCAGCCCACCGCTGCCCCCGAACCAAGGAGGAAAATCCCAGAGATCCAAACCCAAAGGATCTCCTGCTCACCAAGAGGAGGGAATCCTGCCCCGGAGCCGGGGTCGTGCTGACAAATCAAACTCCGTCCGAGATACAGAGAGCATCGTCTGCCAGGCCAAGCGTCTGCCCGGGGGCACAGCAGGATGGAGAAGAGCAGGGCCACGCTGAGCACAGCCACCTTCATCTTCCTCTCGCACTGGGCAGCGCTGGCTGAGGCTGCAGCAGGGCAGGAGCACCTTTATCCCTGCCGGGACTCCTCCCTGCGCCCTCCCTGACAGCCCCCAGGCCAAAGCCCGGCTTGGCACAGCCCCCAGCCCTGGCCACAAGCCCAGCCCTGGCACAGAGTCCATCCCGCCTGGGGCACGGATCCAGCCGCGCTCCCCGCATCCCTGCAGCTTCCTGCACGGGGCAGCTGCCCCTGGAGGGGACCGGGCACCCGGGGGGCCGAGGGGGGCAGGCAGGGATCCAAAGGCAGCTGGGGATCCTGTGGGGACACCCCCACTCCAACACAATCCATCCTCCAACAGCCCCCAGCCCCACACCCCCCATCTCCTGGTACCCCTCCCCTCGCAGAGCGTTCCTTGCAGGACACCCCGGAGCTGAGCCCAGCCCCAAACCTGGAGTGTCAGAGCAGGATTGTCCCTGTTCCCACTGCAGCCCCTGGGCTCATTGGGGCTGCACTGACCCCTCTTCCTGGGGCAGCAGCACCCCGGGATCAGGGAGAAGGGGCAGGGGGAGCACAGCGGGGTCAGGGGCCATGGCAGCAGCTGGGGGACCGGGATCTCCAGTCCCTGCAGGTGCCCTGGGGAGCACTGGGCAATGGTGGCACTGGGACACCGGGGCTGGCCTTGTGGCAGTGCTGGGGTGGTGGCAGTGCCCGGCTCCAGCCCATTCCTGTCCCTGCAGCCCCAGACTGCTCCAGGCCCCCAGGGGAAGATCCCCGGGCAGAGCCCCTGGCACAGCCACGGCCACCGTGTCCTGCTGGATCAGCCCAACCCCGCTGTGCTGAGCTGGCCCAGCCATCGGCTCCCAGGGGCTCTGTGCCCAGCAGGGCTGTGGCTCCAGACCGGGCTGGCACTGGGACACAGCTCCCGCAGCTCCCCTGGCCCCAGGGATGGCCCTGCCCTGTCCTGCCCTGGTCCCAGCGCTGGCCCTGAGCTGGGGCTGACCTTCCCAGCCCAGGGTCCTGCGCTGCTGTCCCAGCTCAGAGGCCCCTGTCAGGGTCACCCCGAGGACACAGATCAGTGACAGTCCCTGCCAGGGCTGCCACGAGCTGCCAGTGCCTCCATTCTCCACTGACATTCCGTGACATTTCCAGGACATGTTCCCTCCTCACGGGACACTGACCTCACAGAAGGGACCTGTTGTGGCACAGGTCAGAAAATCCTTCAGGCACCTGACTTGACTGTTTGCGTTGGATTTTCCTGCAGAGCCAGCAGTGACCTGGAAGATTTTCCTTTTGCCTGTTGATGCTTTGTGCCTCCTTTGTTGGAGAATTGAGGAGCGTTGATCCTGGAGGGGCCCAGGGACATTTCCAGCCCCTGGACACCTAAGGGGCCATTCCAGATGTTCCCAGCTGTGGGTTCATGAACTGTGCACCTACGTGTTCCCGTTTCCAGATCAGCAGCTCACTAGAACATGGAAAATTCCCAAATTCTCAGTTTGGTGTATGATGGAGAGATGGGTTAGAGAAGTGATCAGGGGGTCTGAGGTTTAGTTGATCTGTCCTGGACTGGTTCCTTCCTCTCCCTGGGCAGGACAGTGAGCAACCTTGGAAATTTCTGATTTTTCTGTCATCCTGTCCTTGGGATTTCTTCCACAGTCAGGTTTCAAATCAGTTTCTGGCCTGCTCATTCTCCCCAGGCTGGGACCACAGGGAGGTGTTGTGGTGGTCACAGGGGATAAAAGAGGAACCTGTTCTCCCCATATTTACATCTCCTTTCCAAATTTCCCAGAGCCCTCCACTTGCCAGACTCCCTCAGTAGCTGTGGTGTGGGGGAGAGGCGGGGACACAGGACAGGAACAGGGGGTCTCAGTGCTGTTGTTCTGGTTTGGCTGGGATAACTGGCTGGTGAACAGTTGCTGGCCATAGCAATGCCTTTCCAGGTCTCCCCATCAGTTTTCCCAGCTGTGCCATGCTCCTGTCCCTGCTGGAATCCTGACAGGTGGGTTTGGGCTGCAGTCACTGTGCTCTGTGGGGGCTTTCTGGGTAGTGCTGTAAAATCCTGGCCTTGATCTTTGTCAGGCATTGCAGCTCTGTGCTGGGCCATCCCTCTGCTTTGGGGATGGAGACAATTCCCAATTTCACTTTTTTTGCCTTTTGTCCTCCAAGATGTTTTCAGCAGAGGACACACAAGAATAGCACCTGCCCCACCTGTGCCTCTGTCATAGGTGTGCTCTCCCTGATTCCAACAATTCCTCAGTGTCCTGAACATCCTTGTGAAGCTACAATCCTCCTGGTGGTGCTTCCCAAGAAGAGTTTCCCAGGTTTTCCTAAGGTTCACCAGCTCTTTAGGGAGACCCCCAGGGATTTGCCCCATCCCAAAGCAGTGCAGTCGTGGCTGACAAGGTGGGCAAACACAGGCAGGTCCCTCTGAAGGTTGTCACCTCCAACAGTCTGAGACTTCAGCCTGAGCGAGTTCAGGAGGGAGGGAGTGTCCTGAGGTTCAAGCCAAGGGAAGGAACCCCAGCACCAGCTCTGTGTGACACAGCTGGGCCCATCCTGCCCCTGCTCCACATCCAGGGGGGGAACAGGGCAGCCCTGGATCTCCAGACACACAAACACCAGACCATGGCCCTTGGCTGCCCTGGCTGCCCTTGGAGCCAGGAAGGATCCATGGAAACAGAGGCTGACTTGGGAGAGATGCAAAAAGATTTCAGCCATTCTCTGGGAGAGCAAACCATCAGCTGGTTACTCCAATGCCAGATACCGGGGCCAAGAGTTAGGAATTCGAGGGGATTCCTTGCTGGGGATATGGGCATTGACAGTGGGGTTGGGAATGGGGAGCAGTCCTCAGCCTCCAGAAGCAGCTCCTGCTCACTGGGAAGGACAGGAATCTCTTTGAGCAAGATCTTGTGAGCCCCTGATGAGGCAGGTCCCAGGATCTGAGGGAATCACCTGTGGGGGAGGCAATTTACAGGAACCTGGAGAACAAGCAGCCATCCCAACACCTGGATGGAATCCTGTACGTGCTGTCCATGCAGAGAGAGTTTGTGCAAAGTGAACTGACTGATGTTGTTCACCAAGAGCGTGGGGACAATGAGCTGGACAGGCCACCCAGCTCCAGGAACTGGGCATGGCCCTGCCTCCCTTGGGATGTGTCTCAGCTGTGGAGAAAATGTCCCAACAGTTATTCCAGCTTTTAAGGAAGGATGTTTTTCCTGCTCCTACTGTCTCAGCTATGAAGAATTTCTGCTCAAGGGGGTGGTGCTGGTGCCACAGCCCGTGGGTCACACCATGGTTCTGTCTGTGGATCAGGGGGTTGGACACGAGGAAGTGAGATGGGGAACCTCCCTGGAGACTGGAAGTTCGAGTAGAGAACTTGGGATGGGAAAAAAAGCCAAAAAGCATTTCTCCAGGACAATCCCAGAATCCTAGGATCACTGTGGCTGGAAGAGCCCTCCAAGACCACCAAAGCCACCCTGTGACCAATCCCCACCAGAGCCCTGAGTGCCACTTGCAGGCTTTCCTTGGACACCTCTGGGATGGGGACTCCATCACCTCCCCTGGCAGCCCCTTTCAAGGCCTGACCACCCTTTCCATGAAGGAATTCCTCCTGATGTCCAGCTGGCACAGCTGCAGGCTGTTTCCTCCCATCCTGTCCCTGTTCCCTGGGAGCAGAGCCCGACCCTCACCTGGCAGTCCCCTCCTGTCAGGGAGTCGTGCAGAGTGAGAAGGTTCCCTCTGAGCCTCCTTTTCTCCAGGCTGAGCCCCCCCGGCTCCATCAGACACTTCTGGTGCTCCAGCACCTTCCACAGCTCCGTTCCCTTCCCTGGACACGCTCCAGCCCCTCAATGTCTCTGTGGCCATGAGGAGCCAGCCCTGGACCCAGCCCTCAAGGGTCCCCAGCAGTGCCAGCACAGGGATTGTCACTGCCCTGGTCCTGCTGCTGCCCCATGGCTGGGACAGTGCAGGTGCCCTTTGCCTCTGCCCACCTGGGCACACCTGTGCTCATGTTCACACACTGCCACAAGCACTCCCAGGACCTTTTCCAGTTTTCCAGCCTGTCTGCCCCAGCCTGGAGCATTCCATGGGGTTGTTGTGACCCCAGTGTGGGACCCCACACTTGGCCTTATTGACCCTCACACTTTTGGCCTCAGCCCATCGATCCAGCCTGCCCATATCCTTCTGCAGAGCCTTCCTGCCCAGCAGCAGATCCACAGGGCCACACAGCTTGGTGTTTTCCATGAATTTGGTGCTGGTAGACACAGTCAGCCCTGAGCCCTGAAGTGGTGATCTGGAAAAAGGAACCCATCAACCTGCTGGGGTCATCTGGAATGGCCCCTTAGGTGTCCAGGGACTGGAAATTCATTTGCTGAGCAGCTTCACCTCCATTGGGCCCCTCCAGGATCAATGCTCCTCAACTCTCCAACAAAGGAGGCACAAAGCATCAACAGGCAAAAGGAAAATCTTCCAGGTCACTGCTGGCTCTGCAGGAAAATCCAATGCAAACAGTCAAGTCAGGTGCCTGAAGGATTTTCTGACCTGTGCCACAACAGGTCCCTTCTGTGAGGTCAGTGTCCCGTGAGGAGGGAACATGTCCTGGAAATGTCACGGAATGTCAGTGGAGAATGGACGCACTGGCAGCTCGTGGCAGCCCTGGCAGGGACTGTCACTGATCTGTGTCCTCGGGGTGACCCTGACAGGGGCCTCTGAGCTGGGACAGCAGCGCAGGACCCTGGGCTGGGAAGGTCAGCCCCAGCTCAGGGCCAGCGCTGGGACCAGGGCAGGACAGGGCAGGGCCATCCCTGGGGCCAGGGGAGCTGCGGGAGCTGTGTCCCAGTGCCAGCCCGGTCTGGAGCCACAGCCCTGCTGGGCACAGAGCCCCTGGGAGCCGATGGCTGGGCCAGCTCAGCACAGCGGGCTTGGGCTGATCCAGCAGGACACGGTGGCCGTGGCTGTGCCAGGGGCTCTGCCCGGGGATCTTCCCCTGGGGGCCTGGAGCAGTCTGGGGCTGCAGGGACAGGAATGGGCTGGAGCCGGGCACTGTCACCACCCCAGCACTGCCACAAGGCCAGCCCCGGTGTCCCAGTGCCACCATTGCCCAGTGCTCCCCAGGGCACCTGCAGGGACTGGAGATCCCGGTCCCCCAGCTGCTGCCATGGCCCCTGACCCCGCTGTGCTCCCCCTGCCCCTTCTCCCTGATCCCGGGGTGCTGCTGCCCCAGGAAGAGGGGTCAGTGCAGCCCCAATGAGCCCAGGGGCTGCAGTGGGAACAGGGACAATCCTGCTCTGACACTCCAGGTTTGGGGCCGGGCTCAGCTCCGGGGTGTCCTGCAAGGAACGCTCTGGGAGGGGAGGGGTACCAGGAGATGGGGGGTGTGGGGCTGGGGGCTGTTGGAGGATGGATTGTGTTGGAGTGGGGGTGTCCCCACAGGGTCCCCAGCTGCCTTTGGATCCCTGCCTGCCCCCCTCGGCCCCCCGGGTGCCCGGTCCCCTCCAGGGGCAGCTGCCCCGTGCAGGAAGCTGCAGGGATGCGGGGAGCGGGGCTGGATCCGTGCCACAGCCGGGATGGACTCTGTGCCAGGGCTGGGCTTGTGGCCAGGGCTGGGGGCTGTGCCAAGCCGGGCTTTGGCCTGGGGGCTGTCAGGGAGGGCGCAGGGAGGAGTCCCGGCAGGGATAAAGGTGCTCCTGCCCTGCTGCAGCCTCAGCCAGCGCTGCCCAGGGCGAGAGGAAGATGAAGGTGGCTGTGCTCAGCGTGGCCCTGCTCTTCTCCATCCTGCTGTGCCTGCCGGCACAGAGCGAGGTGAGGCTCCAAAGCCACGGGCTGGGCTCAGGTCTGAGGGCTCTTCCCAATGCAGGGGCTCCGCCGGGCTCCCCGGCCCCGGGCCGTGCCGCTTTCTCCTCGCCACCATTGCCTCTGTCCTTCCCCTTGCCGCAATTCAACTCCCGCTGCCAGAGCCCGGCTTCCCCACGGATGCTCGGACCCGGCTCCTCCCTGCGAGGGCCCCAGAGCTTTCTTGTGCTGCTATCCCCAAATCCCGTCCTTTTGGGCCTCCCCATCCCATCCCATCCCATCCCATCCCATCCCATCCCATCCCATCCCATCCCATCCCATCCCATCCCATCCCATCCCATCCCATCCTCTTGATCCCCTCGGGCATCTCCCCAGCATCTCCTCTGTTGCCCACACAAGAACAAAGACCAGTCCCAAACTAGGCTGAAGTGGGACCAAGAGGTCCAAACTCATTTAAGTACAGACTAGGCTGAACTCGGCCAAACTGGGATGAACTGTTCCAGTCCCAAGCCAGGCTGAGCTGGCACAAACTGGGAAATGCCTCCCCTCCCCTTCCCCCCCTGCTCCCCTCAAGCCCCCAGATGATTCCCAGAGTCTTCTTTCCATCTTTGCCCTCAGTTCATTGCCTTTCACCCTGCAGTGATGTTCCCAAATCCCCTGGCACCCCCTGCTCAGAGCAGAGGACAGCCATGGGTGGGAGGTGGGGGGCTGGGGACTCCTGTGTCCCCCCAGCCCCTCAAGGGCCAATCCTGACCAACATTTTGCTCTCCTTGCCCAGGCCACCTTTGATGGCAGTGGTGGAGCTCTATGTGCTGGGGTAAGTCCTGGAGCTGGGTTCACCAGTGTGGGAACTGGGGGGAAGTTTGGTCACCCCCAATCTTTACTAGGACTGGGGACACCCCAGTGACATCTCATGCTCTCTCCACAGCGAGGTGGTGCCATTGCTGTTGGCGATGTGAGTATCCTGAATTCTTCTGCTGAACCAGGCCCTCCCCTCTCATGGCCATGACCCTCCAGGCCATCCCAGTGCACCCCAGTGCGTGCCTGTACATCCCAGAGCTTCCCAAGGCTGCCCCTTCCCCAGGGTCCCCATTGTATTCCCACCCATCTCAGTGCACCCCAGGCACCCCAAAGATCCCCATGCCCAGTCCACTTCCTCTCCTCTTTCCCTCCACTCCCTTCCCTTTCTCATTCTCCATGACAGTATCCCCAAATCCCCCTCCTGGACTCCCAAAGCCCCTCCCAAACCCAACAATTTTGGTCCTCTGCCCCTGCTTTCCCCTGCCCCCACCCACCTCCCACTTCAGCCCCCCATGTCCCCCACTGGAATTCCTGCCTCCCCACCTGCATTCCCCCATTCCCATCCCTTCAACTCCCCCAGCCCCATCCCCTGGGTCCCCAAACTCCCCCCAGTTCAGTGTCTTTGGGGCCCTCACATCCCACTCCATCCCCTCCTCCTTGGAGGCCCCAAGTTCCCCTCGCTCTCCTCGTCTCCATCCCCACCGTGGTCCCTGCAGGAACAGGGATTGGGTGAAACTGCCTGGAGTGGGACTGGGGGGAGCAGAAGGGATTTTCCCCCTCAGACTGGGGACAGCCACGGGGCGTGGGGACACCTGTGACCCCCTGAGTCCCACAGGGGCCATTCCAGACTAAACCTTTGCTCTCCATCTGCAGGTAGTCATAGGAGGAGCTGCAGGTGGATGCATTGTGGTAAGTCCTGGAATTGGGGCACCAGTGTGGGAACTGGGGGCCAGTTGGGTCCCCCCGTGCCTTGCTGGGACTGGGGACACCCCAGTGACCAGTGACATCTCCCCATCTCTCTGCAGAAGAAGAACGGCGTCCAACGAGTGAAGAGGTCTGAGGTGGGTACCCGCAGTTCTGCTGGGCCCAGAGCTTCCCCTGTCCTGGTCATCACCCCCAGTGCACCCCAGCACACCCCACTGTGCCCCAGTACACCCCAGCCTACCCCAGTATCTCCCAACCAGCCCCAGTATCCCCCAGTGTGGCTCTAAACCCCCCTTTCTCCCCAGCCCCTCGTGGCTGAGCAGGTGGAGCTTCTGCGGGAGTGATGCCTGGCTGCCGCTCTGGATGCCCTGGTGAGAAATCTTGGGGGTTCTCCAGCCCCACAAAAGATCCTCGGGGGCCAGGGCAGATTCTTGAGCCCTCTGGGGTGGGCAGAGCTTGGGAAAGTCAGAGGGACATGGAGGGGGCCGTCCCTGATCCATGTGCTGGGGTTAGGTGGACAGAGCTGTCCCCAAGGCTTTCCTTGCACTGGGGGGCTCTGGGGACACCCAGTGTCCCTGTGGGAGCAGCAAGGGCTCTGGGAGGTTTTGGGATATTCCAGGGTGAGGGGCTCTGGGAGCCCCATGGATGTCAGGAGCCAAGTCCAGTCCCAGGTGTATTCGGGGCTCCAAATCCCTTCTCCTGCTGCAGGTCCCTGCAAAGAGAGGGGTGGGAACAAGGTCCCTCTCGTGTCCCAGTGGACACGGGTGTCACGACTTGGGCTTTGCCTTTCAGGTCTGGAACTGGTGATTACACCCAGGGCCTGTCCCCCCCAACAGCATGAGGAGATGATCATCTCTGGATAATCCCCCTGATCCCCTGGGAGCCCTGGGAATGTCCCTGGAATAATCAATAAACCCCTTCAGCAAAACAACTCTGTGTATGCACGTGTGCCAGTTCTCATGTCTGTGCGTGTGTTCCCACATCCATGTGTGTTCCATGTCTATGTGTATCCATGTGTGCTCCGTGTCCCTGTGTGTTCCCACATCCCTGAGTGTTCCTGTGTCTCTGTGTGTTATCTCCATGTGTGTTCCCCTGTCCATGTGTGCGTTCCCACATCCCTGTGTGCTCTGTGTGTTCTTATCTCCATGTGTGTTCCCATGTCCATGTTCCGTGTCCCTGTGTGTTCTGTGGCCCTTGCTCAACCCTGCGAGTCTCCAGTCCCTCCCCCACCATGACCAGAGTGACTCCAGGGGCTCCCAGGGGTCTCTCTCCCCCCACACCACTGTGTGCCCTGGGCAGGGCAGGCTGGGACACCCTGGAATGTCCCCCTGGAGCTGGGAGGGACGAGGGGCACCCAGAGCAGCCTCTGGAGCCCCCAGGGTTTGGGGCACAGAGGGAAACAGGTTCTGCCCAGGGCTCTGGGAGCCCCATCCCCAGGGAGCACAGGCTGGGCTCGGGGCAGGAGAGGATCATGGGCAGGAGCCTGGAGCCCTGGCTCCTCTGCTCCGTCTGGGAGTGACAGAGCTTCCCTGGCCAAGGATCAGCACTCGTGGCTTCATGGCTCTTGGCAGTGAGGGGGTTAAGGTCACTTGAAGGATCTTGGGCTGTTCAGATCCCATCCTTGAGGTGCCTCTGCCCAAATTCAGGGGCAAATGGGACCAAAGTCAATAGTCTGGAATTTACTGAACAATAAAATGCCAGGGAGAGAAAGGAGGAAGGGCAGGAAGAGAGGGAGAAGGGAGGGAGAGAGATCAATCAGAAGGTCAGCACCACCCATGGATCCAGCAGTGTCCTGTTGGTCCTTCTTCCCCTGGAGCTTTTGGGTGGTGGGGGGTCCTGAGGTCATTCTGAACTTCTCCCTGTTTATCCATTTTAGCAAACTCAGGAATCAGTGCTCATGGGCTACACCCCTCTCTAATGCCATTGGTTTAACGATTCCCTGGCCTTGGGTGCTGATTATTCCAGGCTCAGGCTGACTCTTCTGTTCAGCCGGAGGTTTCTGGGCTTGGTGGTGGCCATGGATCAGTGGTCACCATCTGCCCCTCTGGAATTCCCTTTGACCCAGTCACAGCTGATTCCAGCACCAGTGCTGAGTTGGATTTCCTTGTCCACCACCAGGGTCCATTCTGATCCCCCAGCTTTGTTTACCTCCCCCAAGGTCCAAGATGGCCTGAGGACAATTGTCCCACCTGGATCTTACCTTAGGGTGCTCCATTCTGTGCTTGTCTCTTGGCAGAATCCCCCTGTGGGGACAGTGTTTGGGATGGGCAACTGCTGCTCCTTAGTCCCAACACCAGTGGAGCCTCCCCAGCCCCCAGGAGTCCTGCCTGGGTGTCCCCAAGGTGTCCCCTAAGTGTTCCAGCCCAGTGACCCCCTGGTGACCCCCTCCAGCCCCACTTCATGCAGCTCCCAGAGCACAGCGAGGTCTTTGAGGCTCTGGACTGTGACATCTTTGAGGCTCCAGAGCCGATGGCGCTGCCAGTGCTGGTCCCCATCGAGATGTGAAATGCCCTCAATAAGGAGCAGGGGTGGCCTTCATCATCACCATCATCTTCATCACCACAACCACCCACATCATCAGCCTTATCCTCTGCAACATCATCTTCATCTTCATCACCCACACCGCCATCATCATCTCCCAATACCATCAACCTCCATCATCATCACCACAACACCAACAGCTCCATCTTCATCATCACCTTCATCTTCACCACCCACACCCTTGACACCATCACCCTGGCACTGCTCACACCATGTCCCCACAGCCCCCTGTCCCAGCATTCCCAATCCCCCTGTTCCCATGGGCCCATGTCCCACCTGAACCCTGCCCTCTGCTCATGGGTCACCTCCATGGTCACCTTCACGGTCCAAGGTCACCTCCAGCTCTTCCCTGTCCCCACCCTCTCACTTCCTGTGTCCCTTCGACCATCTCCAGGTGCTCTTGACCATCTCCATGCCCCCACTACCATCTCCCTGTCCCCTCCTCATGTCCCACCACCACATCCTGTTCACCTTGAACATCTCCATATCCCCCCTCATGTCCTCCCCATGTCCCCACCACCTCTCCACATTTCACTGCTCATCTCTGTCCCCAGTTCCATCTTCCTGTCTCCTCCAGCTCCTCCCTGTCCTCTCCACATTTGAAACCACCATGTCCAGGTCACCTCCACGATCTCCAGGTCTCCTTGACCATCTCCTCCTGGCTACCATCCCCATCCCCATGACCCCACCACCATGTCCATGTCCTCTCCATGTCCCCAACTCCATGTCTGGGTCCTCTCTTGTCCCTGCCCCCACTGTCATCTCCATGTCCCCTCTGCTGTCCCCTCCACCATGGCTCTGCCACCTCGATCTCTTCCCTGTCTCCCCCTCGCAATGTCCCTCTGTTCCCTTTTTCCCCATCTCCATCTTCTGCCCTCAGCCCAACCTCGTCCAACCCCTCAGCCCCAGCCCCGCCCAGAGGAACACCCCTGGCACTGTCACCACACCCCTAGCACTGTCACCACACCCCTGGCACTGTCACCACACCACTGGCACTGTCATCACACCCCTGGCACTGTCACCACCCCCTCTCCCCCCCACGCCTTGTTTTCCCTTTCACATCCCAGTGTTCCTATCACAGCTATTGCAGGAACACCCCTGTCACTGTCACCTCCTGTCACCCCCATGTGTCCATCACCCTCGATGTCTCTGTAACCCCCCCACGTGACACTGATGGGATGTGGCAGGGTCTGAATTAGGCGGGACAGGTTGGGGCAATCACCTGATGTCATCTGGTGTCACCCCAAGTGTCCCCCCCGTCCGTGGGGCGCCACCCAAGCGTCCCCAATGTCCTCGCCACGCTCATTTACTGTCAATAAAGGGAATTTCCCCTCCCCCATCCCAAACCGCCTGCGGGTTTTTTGGGGGGTGGGGACCCCCAGGGCAGCCAATCACAGCCCAGGGTCGGGCATTGGGGCGAGGCGGGCCACGCCCCCCCAGGTAAGAACCCCCGAGCCCCAGTTCGGGCTTCAGTCGCCTCCAACCCTGGACAGGTCAGTGGGGCGCCCCTCCCCCACCTGGGAGTCTCGGGAAGGGGAGGGGGGAGGGGTGGGTGATGTGGCCACTCCGGACCGGACTTTGGACCCCCCTGAGCTGGGGGGAAGGGGCAGGAGGGGGGAGAGGGACCCACATTTTGGGTGCCCATGGAGGGGCGGGACCCACACTTGATCTCCTTCCTGGACTCCCAGATCCATCCCAGGACCCCAATAACTCCCAACATACCCCCTGCACCCAAAAATATTTTCCAAAATCCCCTTAGGACCCCAATATCCCCTCCAAGACCCTCCTAGGACCCTCAACCTCCCCCCAGGAGCCGCCCAAAATCCCCTTCCCAGGACGCAATAACCTCCCGACAAGCCCTTCCCAGGACCCCAATATCTCTTCAAGGACCCTCCTGGGACCCTCAACCCCTGCAGCAACCCCTCAAAATTCCCCAAATCCTGCAAAGACCAACCCAAATTTCCCCCTCAACGCCTCAAAACCCCTCCAAACCCCCTCAACGCCCAAATATCTCCCTGAAAATCCTTCCTGGATCCCAATACCCTCTCACGGACCTTCCTAGGACGCCAACAACCCATCCCCAAGACCCCAAATCCTTCCCCACGGCCCCAAATCCCTCTCCATGACCCCAAATCCCTCCCCAAGATCCTAAATCCCTCCCCACGACCCCAAATCCCACTCCCGCAGCCCCCAAGCAGCGCCTCTGTCTCTCTGCCCAGGCTCCCCCGGACCATGTCCCGCTCGCCCCCGGCCCGCTCGCCGCCCCCCGCCCGGGGCTGGGCCCCCCCGCCCCCCCCGCACCGCCTGCGCTCCCTGGCGCGCTCCTGGCTGGACGAGGACGCGCCCTGGCCGGACGCGGCGGTGGCGACCGTGGGGGACAGCGCGACCCGAGCGCAGCTGCTCAGCAAGGCCGGGGGGCACTCGGGGGGTGTCCTGGCCGGGGCCCCCTTGGCCGAGGCCGTTTTCGGGGTGTCGGGGTGCCGGGTCACCTGGAGGGTGCCCGAGGGGGCGGCGCTGCCCCCCGGGCGGGTGTTGGTGGCCGAGGTGGAGGGTCCGGCCGCGGGGGTGCTGGCAGCGGAGAGGGTCGCCCTCAATATTTTGGGGCGCTGCAGCGGGGTGGCCTCGATGGCCGCGAGGGCTGTGGGGGTGGCCCGGGCCCGGGGCTGGGTGGGGGTCGTGGGGGGCACCCGAAAAACCACGCCCGGGTTCCGCTTGGCGGAGAAATACGCGCTGGGGGTGGGGGGCGCTGACCCCCACCGGGCAGGTTTGGGGGGACTCCTCCTCCTCAAGGACAATCACCGAGCGCTGGCGGCGGCAGCGGGGGGGCTCGAGCAGGTGGGGACGCCGAACTTTGTGGGGACAATTGGGGGGGCTTGAATTGGGGGGTTCTGGGTGTGGGGGGACTCCAGAATTTGGGCGGTAATGGCGGCAGGATCCCTGGATTTTGGGGAAACTCGGAGACTGGAGGAGCAGCACCCCAGTTTGGGGAGGAGATTGGAGGGGTAACCCTTGAATTGGTGGGTTCTGGGTGGTCGGTGTGACAACCCCAATTTTGGGGGTGTGGGGAATATGAGGTCTGGAGGTAATGGGGGGTTTTGGTGGAGGGGGCTCGATTTTGGGGGAGTGACAGCTTGGGGTACCCCGAATTTCGAGGGTGGTGGGGAAGCACCAATAATTAAAGGGGGTACCAATTTTGGGACAGACTCTTGGACTGGGGTATTGTGGGTGTGGACTGATCTGGGAGAACCCCTGAATTTGGGGGGATGGGTGCGGGACTCCCAACTTTGGAAGGAAATTGGGGTAACCCCTGAAGTGGGGGGAGATCATGTGGTGGGTAACTCCAAATTTTGGTGGTTGTAGTTGAGAGAACCCCAGATTTGGGGGTGTAGACACCCTTGAATTGGGGGACTGTGGGAGAGAGGATCCCAAATTTGGCGATCAGTGTGGGGGGAGGGCAGTGGGGGAACCCAATTTTAAGTGAATGACTGGGGGGAGCCCCCATTTTACCCTGCCCCATACTGGGGCGTCCCTCTGGGGTTCTCCCTGACCCCCCTCTTCCCCAGATGATTTTGGGGGTGCGCCGGGCCGGGGGCTTCACCCGCTGGTTGGGGGTCGAGTGCTCGAGTGCGGACGAGGCGCTGGCGGCTGCTGGGGCTGGGGCTGACATCGTCCTGCTGGACAACCTGAGACCCCAGGTGAGCCCCAAAATCGGAGGAGGGCCAGTAGTGGTGGGGCTCCAAGTGTGGGCTGGACCCCAAAAATGGGAGTTTGGATTCTAAAAATGGGGATAAATGCCAAAAATGGGCACAGATCTCTGAAAAAAGGTGGGTAATGCCATAGGTTTGACCTCTGCCCCCACCAGGTGAGCTTCCAAAATCTGGCAAGGGCCTCCAAGAAAGGGACCCCAAAATGGGGGTCAAGGCCCTTTAAATAGAGAGGCAGACCAGTGAAATTAGTTTAACCCAAAAAAGTGGGGATTAACCACATGGATCCTGGCTCTCTTATCCCCAGCTGAGCCCCCAAAATCGAGGGGAATGGCAAAAATGGGGGACATCCCAGGGTAAGGCTACACCAGTAAAATGGGAATCTGCTGTAAATGTGGGGCAGCCCTAATGATATGAGCGGGAATCCCAATTTCGGGGGGAGTCAGAGGGTTGGATAATCCAAATTTGGGAGGTTTTTGGTGAAGGGACCCTTGACTTGGGGAGTTTCGGTGGGGGGATTGTAATTTGGGGGTCAGTGGGTGGGCAAATGCCTGGATTGGAGGCTTTGAATAGGAGGCCACAATTTTGGGTGGTTCTGGGTGGGGGGACTGCCATTTGGATTGGAGAGCCCAAATTTGGGGTTGTTCTGGAGGTCAGTGGTGGGTGGTGCCCCCAGTTGGGCAGATGTTGGGTGGGAATCTATTTTTATTGAGTTTTTATTGGGTTTAATCAGGATAACCCTTGATTTGGAGGGGTTGGGGGTGGACACCCCAATTTTGGAGCTCAGTGGGTGGAATAATCCCTGAATTGGGGGTTTCTTGTGGGGGAGGTCCCAAATTGGGCAGATTTGGGCCCAAATTTCGGGGGGAGATTCTGCACTATGTAGCATCCAGTATACATCCATATGTCGAGTGTACCCCCAAATTTTGGGGAGGGGGTGCTCCCTGCTAACAGGGTGTCCCCCCAGGAGCTGCACTCGGCTGCGGCGCAGGTCAAGGCTGCACATCCCGGAGTGACGGTGGAGGCCAGCGGGGGCATCGTTTTGGGGACCCTCCCCCAGTTTTTGGGGCCCCACATCGACGTGGTGTCCATGGGGTGTCTGACCCACAGTGCCCCCGCCCTGGACTTTGCGCTGCGGGTGCTGGAACCCTAAAATCCATCCCCCTGACCCTGAAAACCCAGCCTAGGGCCCCAAAAATCCATCCTAGGACCCTAAAAACTTACTCTGGAACCCCAAAACCCAACCTGAGATGCCCAAATCCATCCTGGGGAGGGTGAAACTCACTGTGAAACTCCAAAATCCACCCTGGGAATCCTCAAACCCCAAAGGCCTTCCACTAAGGGGTCTGTGAAATCTGGCACTGGGACCCACAAAATCCATCTTGCACCCCAAAATCTATCTTGGAACCCCTAAAACAACTCTGGGACCCCAAAATTCCACACTGAAGCCCTCCAGAACCCACCCTGGGACCCCCAAATCCCCCCTGAGACCCCACAAAGCCCACCCTGAGGATCCCAAATCTCCATCCTGGGCTACTCCCACTCACCTCCCCCCTCTAAGGTGGACCCAAAATTCCACCCTGAGGTCTCCCCATCCCCCTTTCATCTTTGTACCCCCAAATAAACCCCTACCTCACCTCCCCCACTTGTCCCCCCAGTTTTTTCAAGGGTCCAAACTCCAGGTGGGGGGAGGGTCCAGACCCAGTTTGAGGATTCCAGACCCCAGTTTGAGAGGCCCAGGTGCCAGGGTGGAGAGCTGAGACCTCAGTGTGAGGATCCCAGATCACGCTGGAGGGCTGCAGATCCCAGTTTGGGGGTACCAGATCTCAGTTTAAAAATCCCAGACCCAGTTTAAAGAACCCAGATTACAGTTTGAGGGCCCCTGACCCCAGTTTAGGAGTCCAGGACCTGAACCCCCCATCTGAGGGACCCAAACCCCAGTTTAGGGGTATCAGATCTCAGTGTGAGAGTCCCAGACCCACCAGCAGCACACCTGGCAGCACCATAACACTGGGAATTAGGATCAGAGGAGAAGTCCTGCTGTAAATCACAAAATCAGGGTCTAATTCCTGGCCTGATCCCACCCACCCCATCACACCTGTGTGCCCACCTGCCCACAGGTACCTTTGGGATGTCTTAAAAGAAATTTGAAAAGCAATTATTTAAAACTTAAAAAAACTAACTTTATTTACAAAACTATCGTTGGCTTGCCAGCCATAATCCTTAGGACAAAGTGATCTCCAGGCTCAAGGACGCCTGTGTGACCCTTCAGACTTAAAGTGCTGCCCCAGTCTGGGGCTGGGGTTGGATCCAGCCACACCCAGAGCCTTCTCTGAGAAGGACCCTAGGAAGTCAAGGAGTCCTTTCTGCACCTTGTGAATCAGCAGGAGGGTGTCCCTGATCAGTCGAGCCTGAATGTCCCACTCTGGGCACAACAGGCCCCCAGCTCAGCAGTGCCAGCACCACAGAGCTCGCAGGGACTGTCCCGGTGTCCGCTGCTCCTTCGGCTCCTCAGGATCGAGCTGCTCTGAGCTGCCAGACAACGCGTGAGTTCACACCCATCTTTCTGCAAGGCCTGAAGTTCTGTGACCAAAACAGAGCCGAGATGAGTTCCCGTGTTTGTAGAGACCCCCCACTCTCCCAGCCCTCACTCCCCACTCCCCACTGAAATCCAGAGCAGGCAGCTCCTCGCTCTGGTCCTGGGGATGTCACACGATGGTCCCTGGGCACAGAGCTCTGTCAGCCCCTGCTGTTCCCCAGCACGATCCCAAACAACCAGGGACCACCAGCAGCCTGGATGTGGCACTGGGCAGGGGCTGGGGGGGACAGGGGCTGCCCAAAGAGGGACCCCGGGCTGGGGCTCATGAACCTGATGGTCCAGTCTTGCACACATTGCTGAGGGTCCCTCAGGCACTGCAGGCTCTGATGAAGGTGCTGCTCAGCCCTGCTGCTGTCCTTTTCCATCTGGAGGGACCATAAAGATGTGGGCATTGTCACACATCTTCCAGGTGGCTGGAGCAGCCCCTCCTGGCAGCAGCCCCATTACCAAGAGCCCTCCTCCCTCCCACTGGGTGCAGGAAGGGGAGATGGGGCTGGAGGAGACCCCTGGGGCTCTGTTCTTGAGCCAGGAACAAGGATGCAGCTCCAGGCTGTGGGGTCTCTTCCCCAGGCCCAGCTGCAGAGCCCACGGCCCAGCACAGTCCCTGGGGCACATCCTCACCAAGCAGTCAGCCATCCTCCAGCTCTGCCCTGTCTTCACCACGTGCTTCAGCTCCTTCCACTTGAGGAGCTCTGCGATAGCAAGGACGGCATTCCTGGAGGCCTGTGGAACAGCAGGAACTGGGAGATGGCTCCAGGGCCTGGGAAAGTTGACCTGGGGTGACTCTGCCTTTAGGGAGCTGCCAAAACATCCGGGAATGGCCCCCAGGTACAGGGATTGAGGCCCAAATGCCTGCTCTCCAACACCTTTGGGGACACACCTGTCCACACCTCGGTGTCCTGGCCCGGTGCTGAGCCCTGCTGGAGTGGGCAGGGCAGGTGCTGGCAATGCCAACTTGGCTCTGCAGGGACCCTTCCCTGGGCTGTGCTTGGGGAATGCTGCCCAAGGCCTGGAGCCCCAGGGGGGGTCAGCCACCCCTCTCCGTGTCAGTGCTCAGCCTTGGCAGCAGTGCCTGGCCCACCCTGGGGGCCTCGTCATTCATGGGGAGGATGAGCAGGGCCAGGACACTGCACGCAGTTCTTCATCCACTTCTTCCCCTTCCCCAGCCCTGCCCTCAGCAGCCTCTGAAGGAGCGCATGCAGCGCTCCCACACCCAGCTTTCCTCCTGGAAGGAACGAGGAAAGGGGAGCTTCAGGAGCAGCAGCTCCCTGCCCATAGTGATGTGAAAAACGAGGATCACTTTCCTGGTAAATTTTACAGGGTTTAATTAAAAAAGAAAAAAAAGACAAATAGGAGACTAAGACAGTAAAGCAAAGGGTTAATGTGGCTGGGTGCTGGGTATTCAGCCAAGGCCACACACTCAGAAAACACTTCCTTAAATGCATCAATCTGTTGCATATTCATTGACCTTCATTATTCAAAATCATCAACCCCAACTTGTAAATCAACTTTTTTTGTAGCCATCCTGTCCTACTCCCCATCAATAAATTCCTTTCCTGGAGTTCTGGTTATCTTCATCCAGACAGGATAATCTAATGTCTTGGTTTAATTTGAATTTTTGAATTTCCTGGCCAACGCACCAAATAATGTTATAGTTTTGAGTTGCCAATTTAAATATACACATTTTCTGTTGTGAGACAGAACCAGGAGCAAAAGAGCAAGTCAGGCCTAAAACTTAAAAGGGTATAAAAAACTTTATTAACTACACAAAGAAAGAGAAAGAAAAGCAAATTCAGAATAAGGTCTTCAGACCACTCTTTCCTCCTCTTGGGGGTTGAATTGTTCCCTTTTCTCTCTGTGGAATTTTTCCCATTGTTATGCTGAGTATTTGTGGCTACACCTTAGTAGCAAAAGTTTTCTCTTGCAGGGGGGTGGGGGGATGGGAGGAGACCGGAAAAGGAAAAGGTGGGAGAGGGGTCTGGGGGGGGACTCTGCTCTCTCACTTGGCCCGTGGAGTGAGAGGAGGACGCCCCATGCTCGGATCTGGCATCTCCCCTGCCATCCCAGCACTGAGATCCACGCTCCCTGCCTTTGGACATCGCTCTGCTGCTCTCCCACCTCACCCTGCTACCTCCGGACACTCTGCTGAGCACCACGACCGACACCGTGAGGGGGGAGTCACTCCCCCATCCCTCTCACCCCTGGGCTGCTGCCGCCATCACTCCAGCCCCTCTTCAACTGCTCGGGACCTGCCCTGCCCCCAGCACCGGTAACTGAGCACAGGGAGAGAGGGCTTTGGCCAAAGGGACTGGAACTGAGCTATACTGTTCTGTTCTGTTGTCAATTTTTATAGCTGTTGTTTCTGCTATTTTGCCTTGTTAGATCTCAGTAAAGAACTGTTATTCCTATCCCCATATCTTCTGCCTGACAGGCTCTGATTTGAAACTGAAATAATTAGAAGGGAGGGGGTTGCACTCTGCATCTCAGGAAAGGGGTTCTTGCCTTTCCTTAGAAAATACCTGTCTTTCAAACCAAGACAAGGTGACACTGGCCTGATGCCAGGCACCCACCAGAACCACTCTGACCCTACCCCTCGAGCTGCAAGGGAAGAGAAAGTTTAACCAGTAGCTCCAGGAGCAGATTAAGACAGGACGAGCAAACACACCAAACAGCAAAACGGATGTCACAGACATAGCCTGGGCTCAGCGAGGGAATTTATTACCAACCAAATCATAGCAATAGAAGGAAAAGAGACAGAAATCTCTCAAACCCCTTCCCCATCACCCAACGGGGATAACCAGGAACACAGATCACCAGGGCTCTGCCCAACGGGGGTCACTGGGGATCATCCAACACCGATCCTCCCATGGGGGATGGAGCTGGAACAGATCACAAAGCTCTTCCCACACTTGGGCACTCACTGGGCTTCCCTCAGTGGTGACTCCGTTGGTGTTTGGTCAAGTGAGAGCTCTGTGAGAAGCTCTTCCCACACTCAGGACACTCGTAGGGCCTCTCCCCAGTGTGGATGCGCCGGTGCCTGATGAGGTTGGAGTTGCGGTTGAATCCCTTCCCGCAGTCGGGGCAGCGGAAGGGCCTCTCCTCTGTGTGAATCCGCTCATGTCTGAGGAGATGGGAGCTGGTCTGAAACCTCTTCCCACACTGGGGACACTCATAGGGCCTCTCCCCAGTGTGGACGAGCTGGTGTTTTCTAACGTCAGAGCTCCAGCCAAAGCTCTTCCCACATTCCAAGCAGCTGTAGGGCCGTTCCCCTGTGTGGACCACCTGGTGATGGATCAGGCTGGAGCTGTAGTTGAAACACTTCCCACATTCCCCACACTCATAGGGCTTCTCCCCAGTGTGGATCCTCTGGTGCCGGGTCAGCTGGGACCTGTAGTTGAAACCCTTCCCACATTCCAAGCACTCGTGGGGCTTCTCCCCTCCAGGAGGCTCCTCCACCAGCTCTGAGCTCTGCCTGGATCTCCGGCCGCCTTCCCGGCTCAGGGAGGGTCTTTCCTCCTCACAGCTCCCTGGGCTGGGTTTGTAGCCCCTCCTCCTGAGAGATCTCCGGGGCTTTTCTGCCTCCTCCATCCGCGCACACCTGGGGAATGAAAATTCCTGGTTTAGGGGGAAATAACAAGAAGAGAGCTCCATAAACTGGGTGTTCCTCCTTGCCCAAGTTCATCTCTGGAAGTCATTGAGCATCATGTGTCTGTAATAACCTCCCAAACACCAAGATTCCCACCCAAAATCCTCCAAACTTTAAGACACGGATCAAAAACACCCCAAATATCAAGCTTCAGCCAAAATCCCCTCCAAAATTGTGCTGGTTTGAAAGCAAAACCAGTGAGAGACTCCAAGTCATAAATACAATTTGATAGGAAAAAAGACAAGAGAAAAATAATACATGAAATAGTAGAAAAGAAAACAACTGACAGAATCAGAATACAACCTGACACCCTGCTAGTTTTGATGGTGGTAGCAGTCCTGATGAAGTGGTCTTGTTGTAGTAGTGATGCTGTAGAAAGGTCTGGTAGCTCTTGTCCTCTGGAAACCAGTGGGTAAAGGCTGCCTTGGTGTTCCAAATCTCAGATTTTATCTAGGTAGGAAAGGCTTGGCTCCTCCCCCTGGCTGGAGCATCTCCCAATGGGATGATGGAATTTTATCAGTCATGCAGTGGCACTCAATGGCCCATTAACAGAAGATATCTTCCTGGAGGAAGGATGGGTTGTGGAAATGATAAAGAACACTGCCCCACCTGGTTTTATCAGATGGCCCATTAGCAGAGGATCTCTCCCACAGAGATAAGGATCACTGCTCCACCTGGTTTTATCCACCACTCTTTGTTCTTTTGATTCTTCCCAGGACCTCTGACTGGTTACTTCATGTTTGCTGCTGATTTCTTCTCCCTTTTGAAGATGAAAATGGTAAAAGTGTCTTTGACCTGCCTTGCTGGATATTGTGAAGAGGAACAGTCATCTACTGCAAGTGGAAGTGTCACGGGTGGAGCAGAGTTCTGTGAGTGCTGTATCAAACCAGACCTCGTCAGACCTGCCAGAACAACTGGTCCATGCTGCCCTTCACTGCTCTGCCTGTTCCCCACTGTTTCATGCCAGAGTAATTTAACTGCTGTTAATTGGGTGTGTGTTTCACTCGAGCCAGTCCAGCAGAACCAGCAGAAAGCAGCCCCAGAATGAATGGGGCTCTGCAGAGGAGCCCCAGACTATTCATCAGCCTGCCCGCAGAACTGGCTCCAACTCTGAACCCTTGTGACCACACTCTGAAGAAGACACACTTCTGATATTTCTGATGCACTTATGACTGAGGCACTGCATGTGCTTGTGCAGGGAAGAATCCCAAAGTTCTTTCTTACTTCAGGAAAAATCCTGCAGCAGTGCATACCCAGCATCTGCTATCAGCACATCCTGGCTGCACGTGCAGGAGAAGCAGCAGCAGCATTGTACACGTGGGTTTGTTAAGCTGAATTCCCCTACACTTTGAACAGTGCTCATCACAAACATATTTAATGGCACACCGATGCCATACATTTCTCCTAAAAGCCTCCCTTGTAACTAAACTTTGCTGGAAAGTTAATGCCGAGGATGAACGAGCAACTTCGGTCTCAGTCCGGAGGTGGAGGGGTTCTAAACACTGACTTTCCGAGAGCAGCATCTCTCCTGAAGCGCTCGGGGCCACCCGAGCCGCCGCCGGGAGCGCGGTGCAGAAGCCGGCCCGGACTCAGCCGCAGCGCCGGGCACCGCGCATCGCTGCTCTGCAGGGCGGCCCGCACGTCCTCCAGCAGCTGCCGCAGGCTGCCCTTCTCCTGCTGCAGCTCGGCCATGCGCTCCTCGGCCCGCTCCAGCGCCACCATCTCCTCGCAGCGCTCTCGGGAGCAGGGCCCCGGCGGCCGCCGCTCGGGCTCGGCGGGGGCTGCGCGGGCGGATGTGGCTCTCGATGTGCTCGCCCTCCCGGCCCAGCGGCAGCCGCGGCCCCGCGCGGGTGCTGAAGTGGCCGCAGAGCCGCGCGTGGAGCTGGCGGAAGGTGAGCTCGGCCCAGAGCCCGTCCCACAGCCCCGCGCACTCCTCGGGCTCCGCCGCCTCCTCCGGCGCCAGCGCCCGGCACAGCGTGCGGGACTCCTCGCCGGGGATGCGGCCCGGCCCGGCGCAGTCCCGCTGCTGGAAGATCTCCTGCAGGGACTGCTCCGGGCCGCTGGCCAGCACGACCATCTCGTTCTCCACGCCGCGCTCCAGCCCGTAGCGGTGGGCGAGGGCGCTGAGCAGCCACTGCGTGCGCCGGGCCGGCCGCCCGGAGGGGTCCCAGCCCTCAGGCGGCTCCATCGCGCCCGCCCGGCCCGCGGCGCTGCCCGAGCATCCTGAGCGCCGCCCGCCCGAGCGCTCGGCCCCGGCCCCGGCACGGAGCGCCCGGCTCGCCCCGCACGGAGCCGCGTCCGCCTTTGTCCGGCAGGAGCAGGGACTCGGGCAAAGCGGGCAGGTGCCGCCCTGCTCCCTTTGTCTGCCAAGCCCGAGCCCCAAGTGTGGTTCTTATTTCTTAGCTAATTTCTCCCTGCTTTCTCTCTGACACAAGCAAGACAATAGCATGGCACAATCCAGTTTGACAAGTAAGTCTTGTGAACGAGTGAGTGCTTCCACTAAATTAAAAACCCAATGTGCTTGAACGTCGACCTTGTGTTCGCTCAGTCTTCCTCACCTCTGTAGATGAGGTGACTTCCTGGTGTTGGTGTGTGGATGTTAAGAGGTCTGTGGTAGAGATGAGTAAGTGTTCAACTCGTTCAAACGAGCTGCCCAAAGCAGTGATTTTGGTCTCTCTTTGCCTGGGGAGCAGGACCGGGGTTGTTGAACGCAGGCAGCAGCACGAGCAGGGCTCCTCCAGCAGCAGGGATATGCCAGGAGCCAGAGGGGACCGTGGCACCAGAGGGGACCGTGGCACCAGCCGTGCCCGAGGTCTGAACAGGCTGCCAAAGTCAGGTGGTGCTGACAGGCTGCATTAACAGCCCAGGCAAGGCGTGGTGAGGAGCCAGGCCTGGGGGCCACCCAAGGAGTCCTGTCAAGAGCAAATCGTTCTAACATTCTCTCTAGGATAAAAAAGGAGCAAACCAGTCCAGCTGATATGTGAGGAAAAAGAATTCAAGTTCGTTTAAAACGCTGCTTAATACAGGGTTGGGTTTCTTTTGAGTGACCTGATGCTAATAAATATTTGCTGACATATGATGGGGTTTCTCTGCAAATAGGCCTTGATGCGAAATTTCTGACCACCTTTGGTTTTGCTCTTTCTTAAGTCGAGCACCTGAGTTGCTTTGTTGAGGAATGGAGAATTGTTTGTAGGTCAGTATTTTCTCAGGAGGAGCCTTAAATTTTAGCACAGGAGGAAGGAAAGGCAAAGGTTTGAAAGCCTTCCCCTGCTGAAGTGACACACTTTGAGAGGAGTCTGTGAGGAGAAGTCCCCTCAGGCACTGCCAGGGCTGTTTGCCTCCTCTGCAGGCTCAGTATTCTGGGAGTTCCACAAGCCTCAGCTGCCTCTGTATTTTCCCCTGAATATTTCTTGTCGTGCAGTACACAGGGAGAATATTTTGTGCTAGATTCTCCTCTGGGCTTTGAGGTGAATCTCAGTAATAGTGGTGATTTTCATGTCCAGATGTACGTTTTATAGATAGTAAGGAAAAAGGAAGAGGTACCAAGGAAAATTAGTTGCTCAAAATGTGGGTGGCCAACCACACTAAAAATGAGGTCTGAACTGAAGAAATTTTTTTATTGCTTTCCCTTGAGAAGTGAGGTAAAACATGCAGTGCTTAAAATGTTCTTTGAAAAGATTCAGCCAGGACCCAGGTGTATGAAAATCAAAACATCAAAGGATGAGGCAGGGCATGGGAAGAATCTTCAACCCTTCCTCTTGAAGGCACAACAGTATGAAAACTGCCTCTGGATGTTATCCATAGCTAACAGGTGTTATTTGTAGAGAAGAGCAGATGCCCCAAGCTGTTGGTGGCCCAAGTCCTGCCGTGGCTGGCCCAGTGTCAGTCCTAGCTGGACCAGGGTGGCTGGCTGGGCAGGGGAGGAGGTGGGGGGATCTCGGGGGGCTTCCGCTTCACGGCCGGGCTGGGGGGCCGTGGGGGAGGCAGGGAGGGCTGGTGCTCTGCTTTCCTGGGCGACTGCTGCTGCTGAGGCCGTGTGTGAGAGCTGTCAAACCGGACGGTCCTTGGGCTCCCTGGGGGCGAGGGAGAGTCGCGCCTTCTTGGCCGGGATGGTGGAGCTGCAGCAGGGCGAGTGTGGAGAGAGGAGTGGCTGAGGCCCCAGCTCACACAGGGACCCTCCTGCACAGCAGGGCCCAGAGCTGGCAAGGCTCCCCAGCAAGGCTGGAGCTGCTGGCACACCTTGGCCCAGCTGGACAGCTGCCCCTCAAGGCCCTGGCGAGCAGGGGATGGCTCTGGGCAGGGTCCCTGGCCAGGAGCGGGACCCAGAGCACGTCTGCCTTCCAAGGGACATCTGGTCCCTGCTCTTTCTCCTCCCCACCTTGCTCTGCCTCTGCCGCTGCTCCTGGGGCTGCTCTTGGCCACGCAGCCTCAGTGGGAGCCAGCACTGGCTGCAGCCCCAGCGGGCTCCCCAGGTCAAGGCCCAGCAATTAAGAGGCCAATTAAAGCACTGGGCAGCAGCAGAACCCTCAGCAGAACTATGTGGACAACCACTGACCATCCACAAGTCCACAGCAGCCTCACTGGGAATGTTTCCTATCAGCTGCCTTTAAAGAAGCTGGAGGGTGGAGATCAACAACAACAACGACAACAACAACAACAACAACAACAACAACAACAACTTACTGTTTGCTTTCCTTTCCTTCCACCACCGGAACCCGACATAGCACAGGACCATGGAAAGTGGCACAGTGAACACTGTCACTACTGTGCCGATCATGCAGGACCTGCGCACATCCTGGGGGCAGACAATTCTTGGGGTGCTCGGTGGATTCTCGGCATCTGTATCTGACTTGCCAATCCCTTCTGTGGGAGCAATGGGGAGCGTGAGCCCATGCTGTGCTCCACTGCTGAGCTGGCAGCTCGCTGCATACAGCCAGGACGTTCTCTGTTTGCCCCAGAGCTGGGGCCTGCAGGCACCTTGGCACCCCTTGGCACAGGCTGTGCCACCCAACAAAGCCCAGGAGGCCGGGAGGAGAGCCCGGGGCCAGCGCAGCTGCTTGGGCAGTCGCTGCTTCCAGGGAGCCGCGCCCAACCCATCCCTGAGCAGCCACTGCCAGCCCCGACCCTCCCTGCCCCGTGACAGCTCCCCCAGCCCACAGAATGGATCCCACAACAGCAGTGCTCAGCCTGTGGGCTCAGCAGGGACACACCACTCACCCCTGCTATGGGAACTGGGTTTGGACACAGCATCCAGCTCTGGAACTGCCAAAGTGCTCCTTGCAGACACACCTGTAACTCAACAGCCACAGAAGCTTCTGTCACCTGGTTTCTGCCAGGTTGTCAATGATTTTGCTGTGAGGGGAAGTTAAGAACTTACCTGCAGAAGCTCCCAAGAGTTCCAAATCATCTTCAACCCGACTTCCTTGAGAAGCCTTCCCAGGAACCTCACCTGGAAGGGAGCACAGATCAGAAGCATTTCTTTGGTGTGCTGGGATCCCCTTCTGCCTTAGGGAACTGGGCAGTACAAGGAAGGGAAATTCACCCACCACGGCGTCTCTCCAGATCACTTAGCATCTGGTCCAGATGTCTGGCTGCCTCCAGAGATTTCTGGTCTCCTGTGTCTTGGCTCTTGGCTTTTTGAAGACCTTAGAGCAAAATTGTTGAACTTCAAGTGTATGCATAGGGTGAGGCTGTAGGAACCAGATGTGAATGGACATGGCCAAAGCTGCAGAGGGGCCTGGGGGGCTCTATGGTAGCTCTGGTCACTCTGCACACTCTTTCCATGCCCTGTTCAACATCCCTGGAGGGGAAACCGGGCCAGCCCAGGGCCCATGTGGACTCTCTCCCTCCCACTGAGGAAATCCTCCCTAAAGCCCTATGGGAAACCATCCCCAACGCTCCCTGGGGAGAAGGGAGCGCTGTCCCAGGAAAGGGGAGCCAGGCCCCCAGCTCACCTGCTCCCTGTGCTCTCCACGGAGCTGCCTGGGCAGCCCTGGCAGGCAGGGCCAGTGCCAGGAGGAGCAGGAGGAAGAGGCGCAGAGCAAGGGCCATGGTGCCTTGCCCTGTGCCAGTCCCGCAGCTCTTGCTGCCCCCGCTGTCCTGACACCGCTGTCCCAATGTCAGCACCACTGCCGCCGCCGCCGCTGCTGCCGCAGCAGTTGTGCTCAAGGCCTGACTGCTCGGTGCCTGTGGTGCTGTGCAACCACGGGGCTCTGGCACCTCTGCGACCTCAGAGCCTGCTGTGACCTCATGGCCAGGGTGGAATTTTGTGAGGAGTGGGATCTATGTTTTTTGGGAGGGAGCTCATCCTGCCCAGCAGCTCTGTCCAAGGGCTGTGACACAGTCCCAGCCCAGCTGATCTCACAGCCTGGGGGATGAAGGGATGGAGAGCAGCTCTGCCGGGAAGGGCTTGTGGGTGCTGCTAGATGAGAGGCTGGACACGAGCCAGCAATGACACATCCAAAGGAGTGAATGTTGAAGGAGGTGATTCCACCCCTCTGGTCTGATGAGACCACACCTGGAGTACTGCATCCAGCTCTGGGTCCCAACACAGGAAGGACATGGTCCTGTTGGAGCTAGTCCAGAGGAGGCACAAAATGATCTGAGGGCTGGAGCCTCTCTGCTTTGGAAACAGGCTGGGAAGCTGGGGGTGTTCATGCTGGAAGAGAGAAGGCTCCAGGGAGTTCTGATTGCTGCCTTTCAGTACCTTAAGGGGGCTTGTAAAAAAGATGGGACAGAATTTTTAGTGGGGCCTGTTGTGACAAGACCGAAGGGTAATGATTTTAATCTAAAAAAAGTAGATTCAGACTAGACATGAGAAAGACATTTTTTACACTGTGGGTTTTGAAACCCTGGCACAGGTTACCCAGAGAGGTGGGCAACCATCTCTGCAGACATTCAAGCTCATGCTTTGAGCAACCTGATCTAATTAAAGGTGTCCCTGCTCACTGCAGGGCATTGGATCAGATGGCCTTTAAATGTCCCTTCCAACTCAAGCCATTCTGTGCTCCTGTGCACCTTCAAAGCAGCGCTGGATTAATGCTGGGGTGACAATGCTGGCACCTGTATTTTGGTACTTGTGCCATTTAGCAACTGGCCAAGAGAGGATTGATGGGCTGGACAGTGAAGTCTGCAAACAACAGACAGTGTTCTCAAAGAGAAACAGGAGAGGAACACGGCTTCCAGTTCAGATAAATGCCAGCATTTTGTCTGCCCATTTCTTGTTAAGAAACAAAGGAATGTCCTGAATATCCCTTTATGTGGGTGCATTATTGGCTGTGTCAGTTCTTGTGTTATGTAAAACAGGTAAGTTGTTACAGCTTCTTGCCCCATTTATCACTGGATAAAACCCAAATATGCATTGCTTCATGTTTACTTTCTTCCAAGTAAAGGCAAATTTTGTTCATTATTGAGCGGGACATATTCATCTGCTCACAAGCAAATTCCCTTTGCCATTCACACAGTGTTGATTTGCTCTAATCTGACTCCAATTAAAACCTCCTCTCACTGTAATTAAGGCTGATGCATTGTCAGGCCAAGTGCTGACTAATTTGTCCTGGTGTCTGGCACTGTCGAGAGTTTTTCTGTAATTAAATGACATTTGAAGGCAGGTGTATTCTACCATACTTCTGGCATACTAGAAACGAAAAACAGCCTTTGAAACGGGATTTTATCCTTTCTTCCTCCTCCCAGGAATTTTAATCTCTGAGGTCTAAGCTCTTCAGCTGCCTCACAAACATTGTTTTAATTCAGACAGGCATCCATGCAGTGAGCAACAAATCAGGACTGTGTCAGTGAAGCTTGAAGCAATGTAGGTTTATAGCACTAAAAATAATAATCCATTACACAGGTAATCCATTACACAGTCAAGTATTTCCCAAATAACTCTACCTATCCTCAGGGATGTTTCAAAAAGGATTGTAGTAAAAGCTGGGAGCGGGGAGAGAGAATGTCAACAAAATTAAAAATACAGCTTTCTGAGACCATTCTATTTCTACAAAAACAGAGTCAAAATTGTTCATATATGGAAGATTAACTAAGACGTGAATGACAGATTGTCAAAATAATTGCTTGGAGAACAAAAAAAACCTAAATAAAAATAAGTTTATGTGTGGATTTATAAGTAAACCATTATGTAAACAAAAACAAAACAAAACCCCCAAAACCTCAGTTCTGCCATAACTAAAAACAGTAAGGCTGTTTCATCTGTCTCAATATTAAAAAATCACTGAAAAGGATCAGAGATCCTCAAGACCATTACTATATACAGAAGCATCCAGGTATTGGGAATAAATGAAGGAAACTGTAGTGTGCAATTCACAGAGGTCACCTGGAATTTATTGGTGGATTTGTTGCAAAATTTCTGAGTGCAGACTGCAAAAGCATAGGGGCTTATCAGACCACGTGTGGGCATTTACACAGCAGTCTGAGGGATGTTTCTGGGACCGATTGCAGGGAAGAAGAGCAACACACAATTCCTGGGACAATCTCTTTCCTGGCTGTAGACTCTTTGACAGTCTGCCCCCTTGGGCAAAGCACTTTCCAAGCTCCTTTGTTGGTTGCTGCACACAAGCCCAGCTCCCATAGCAGGGGTGAGTGGTGTGTCCCTGCTGAGCCCACAGGCTGAGCACTGCTGTTGTGGGATCCATTCTGTGGGCTGGGGGAGCTGTCACGGGGCAGGGAGGGTCGGGGCTGGCAGTGGCTGCTCAGGGATGGGTTGGGCGCGGCTCCCTGGAAGCAGCGACTGCCCAAGCAGCTGCGCTGGCCCCGGGCTCTCCTCCCGGCCTCCTGGGCTTTGTTGGGTGGCACAGCCTGTGCCAAGGGGTGCCAAGGTGCCTGCAGGCCCCAGCTCTGGGGCAAACAGAGAACGTCCTGGCCGTATGCAGCGAGCTGCCAGCTCAGCAGTGGAGCCCAGCACGGGCTCACGCTCCCCATTGCTCCCACAGATGTTATCCCTGAAACAGGAATAGATGCTCAGGATCCAGAGCGCCTTCCAAGAATTGTCTGCCCCCAGGATGTGCGCAGGACCTGCATGATCGGCACAGTAGTGACAATGTTCACTGTGCCACTTGTCCTGCTCTGCTGCTATTTTGGCATTCGGAAGCTCTATCAGATAGGACGGTAAGTTGCTGATTTTTCTCCGCAGTTTTATTAAAACTCTGCTCATTGCATTGGTAGCCTGGCTCATGGTCATGCTGCTGTGGAGCTGTGGCAAGTCCCTGTTGTCCCAATAACTCTGATAAGGGTTCTGCTGCTGCCCAGTGCTTTAATTGGCCTCTTAATTGCTGGGCCTTGTCCTGGGGAGCCCGCTGGGGCTGCAGCCAGTGCTGGCTCCCACTGAGGCTGCGTGGCCAAGAGCAGCCCCAGGAGCAGCGGCAGAGGCAGAGCAAGTTCACAACAATATTTGGGAATGCATTTCAGGATGGGAATGTGGTTATTTAGCAGCTCATGTAAAGTTTCATGGTAATAATGATGTTACAGGATGAGCAAATTTTCTACAATTCAGTGTTTAAACAAATCCAACCCGATGGAGGTTTGGCTTTGGCCTTTAGACTTTGCTCTGTGTGTGAGCCCTGTTCTCGACTGATTTTGGATTCACTTTTGGGTGAAGGCTCATCCTAGCCCTGACCCTTGGCAGCTCTGGGCTCAAAGGGACAGCTGAGGCTGCACTGCACATGACTGAGGTGCAGGGCTCCATTATCAAAGGGCTTTGAGAAGTTTAAATTACTGTATTTTTACTACATGGTTTTGTTTATGAAATTAATCCACTTTTTTTAAACCTAGCTTTAAAAAAATTTCTTTTCTATTGCTTTTACCAGTTATTTGATCTAGTGAATTATGGCATAATTATCCCATGGCTGAATTAGAAGATTGTAAGTACTAGAAAATGAACTAATTTTTACACTCTTCTTTCACAGACTTATGCTGTTTGATGTGACCAACAGAAGAGGTTTTTGCTTGCTTTGAATTCAAACAAGGAGCAAAGCTGGAACCTGTTGAAATGAGTCTCTTGACTTCACAGCTAAAGCAAACTGCCAGGGTTCTTTTTTTTCAGCTTTGGGTGGGGATATAAAAATATACCAGCAGCATATACTATAAATAAATATATACTAAATACATAGCAACAAATAGTCCAGTAAAGGAACTGATCTAAATGAGGGGTTTGGTGTGTTTGCTCACCAAGCCCTGAGTTCCTCAGAGCTGCAGCTCCCTGCTCTCTGTGCAGACAGAGGCTGGCTATGGGTGACAGTGCTGTGTCTGGCCTGGTGCACACCAGCTCCACACAGGAGCTAAGGGATTATCCTTGCACACTCCATCCTGGAAGAACCGAGTTCATTGATGAATCTGACACAATTTATGGCATGGCAGAAAAAAAAAAAAAAAAAACAGGTTAGAATTGATTCCATTCCAAACACTTTACATTTTGCTGTGTGTAATGCAGGTAGGAACTACAAGTTTCCTATTCATGCACAATTTGCTGTCTGAGAGCCCACAGTCCTCAAAGTCACAGGGCCTTGCAGAGCTGTGTGTGAGATGACTTTAAAAACAAAAACAACCTTTATGTGCAACACCTGTCTTCAAAACTTTACAATCCAAATCACAAGCTGATTCCTACTGGTAACTGGAAAAAACCCCAACCAAATAACAAAACCAAAACTGTAACCCAACAAAACAGGCAAACAAAACAACCAGCAAGAAAAAATCAAAACCCATACAAAAACCCCCACAAATCCAGAAAAATATAAAAATCAGGTGAAGGAGGGAGTGATCAAAGAGCAACAAATGGCCAGAGGAACTACAGAATGGACAGATAATTAGAAAGGACAGGTAATCAGTGGCTATGGCACCAAACTAGCCAAGGGATCTGAGATACAGTTCTCACCATTCTGAAAACAAAATAAACAGAAAATAAATGATGATGATTGTGAAATGGGACTCTGCCTGTTTAGCTTTAATATATCCATTGTGTGTAAGTTCTATGTGCCTTGTTAAGTCACATCCTCTGGCAAAGGTGTTTTTCTGTTCAAAGAAAAACACTGCAGTGGAAGAAGAGGCCAGCTTGGAAAATATTAAAAGCAAGAGCTAAAAATAAAGTTTTTAATATGTTGTTTGGTTGGTTCCTGTTTGTTCATGGGGCTTTTTGTCTGTCTTTGAAAGCAACCTCTTGGATGTTAATGCAAGTAACAAGTCCTTTTTAAAGGGCTGTCTTTGCAAAACATCTGCCAATTTTGTGATGCAAGACAGAAACAGCTTCCCTTGGGCTACAGCTGGAAGGGCTTGAAAATGTGTTCCAGGAACTCGTGATATGACAGAGTCTGATTAACACAGTTTAATGTATGAAGTGCAAGATGTAAGTTATCAATAAAATACTCAGAGTGTACTCTAACTTTGGGGTCTGTGACTCGCACTGGTGCTGCTTGGGAACTGTTCCTCCTCCCCTCCTCCCTCATCTCCTCTTGGAGGCTCACAATTACAGCAGAGACATGAGCCTGCATTGGGCCATTGATCATACTCTCCTAATTTCTAAGCTTGTTGGTGACAGAACCCACTGTTTCTCGGCTGCTGTCAGCACTAACCATTGCAATAAAGGTGGTGTATTGAGATGGCCCCAGGTTTGCCAGATTCCACAACATCTGCCCTGTGCACCTGACCTTGTCAGGGCCATTGTCATGCTGTCCATCCCTCCCAAAGAGCACCTCCAGCACTGCCACTTCTCTCAGCTCTTGGATCCCTTCCTCAAGGGTCTTCCAGCACATTCTATGGTGGTGCTCCTGCATTCTCTCTCTGTGGACAAACCTCTCTCTCACACTCATTAAAAGACACTCCCAGAGTGAAAGGGGCCCTGGCTCCCTTACAAATACCTGGTCCACACCTGAGTCCTGGGTCAAGGGTCCCAAATTCCTTGCCTCAGGACCATCCAGTTGCACACCTGTACCCATAAGGTCCCAGACCCAAAGTAATCAGGTTGTAAAAGCCTCACGGTGCATCATACAATGTCTTTTCACAGATTACCTTGATACAACAGGGACTTGGTGATGATCTCAACCTCTGACTCCCCTGCTGGTTATGAGGACCCTCCTTTCTTATCCTTATTTTCTAGGTGCTTTGTTTAAATCTTAGACTTCTTTGTTTCCACAGGGGTGACTGCTGCTGGCTGTGACTGCCCTTGTGGTACATTTGGAACCTGGACAGATGTAATGTCTGTGGGTTCCACTGCTGCACCATCAGACTCTCCCTCTTTAAGGCAGGGGGAGGGTTTCTCACCAGCTGGGGAAAGGTACTCCTTCAGAATCTGGCTCATCTCTTTCCCCTACCTACTCTGGGTGTTTCATTTCTGAAGTGGGCTGCGGGGCAGGGTCAGGCTCTGGGGCAGCAGCTCGATTTCCTGGGGTAGGTATCAGGGTTGTTATCCAAGCCAATATCCCCTGATCTCTGACTGCTAAATAGAACAGGCATATCAGCAACACCAACCACTGTATGATATCATTAGCATTTAGAGTGGATCTGAACTCCTTCAAATCTGGTGGAGAGGACTTAAAAAACTGGGTGATGGGTTGGGAGTACATTTTCCCTGCTGACACTTCTTCACAGTAAGTACCATTATTGAAGTAAACCCCAAAACTACACACTCAGAGTGCAAAAGCTCTGAATCCATGTGGCTGTCTTCCAGGGGAAGTTAAAAATCCATTAATTTCTCAAGTGATCAACCCACAGAATGAACTGGATAATGGCCACAGGAACCTCAGTGATGAGAGACATGTTCAAAAAAGGGCTTGCAAATGGGAGAGATATAGCAGTGACCACATGGAGCCCAAACCAGGGTAAGCTGGACAGCATGGTGTCACCTACCACAAAACTTAGGTAACTCAAGAGAACTGTTAATCCTTTTTCACCCTCCTCTCAATGCCCTCAGGCCCAAATCTGTCTTGGTTTGGAAGACAGGTATTTGCCAAAAGAGACAGCAGCCTCTCTTTGAAATGGAGAGTATAAACCCCCCCTCCCTTCACTTGAATATAATTTTGAGATCAAGGGGCTCTCAGGTATGGGGGGGTAGGAATAGCAGTTCTTTACTAATATATCTAACAAGACAAACAAAAACAACAGCTATGAAATTAACAGCCAACAGAACAATAACTCAGTTCTAGTCCTTTTTTGGCCGCAGACACCCTCTCCTTGCCCTGCAGTTTCCGGGGCTGTGGGCAGGTCCCGTCCCCGCAGCTGCGGGAGGACCGGGGCAATGGCTGCGGCCTCGTCCCGGGTGGGAGAGGGATGGGCAGAGACTTCTCTGCTCACGGTGTCGGTCACGGTGCCCAGCAGGGTGTCCGGAGCTGGGAGACCGAAAGCAGGAAAGGGAGCAGTGCGGTGTCCCACAGCAGAGAACGCGGCTCCCGGCGCTGGGATGGCGAGGGGGTGGCGCAGCAGCACCGGCGTCTTTCCTCCGACTCCACGAGCGAGAGAGAGAGAGCGACTCCCAAACCTCTCCTTTACCTGCTGCCTGCACATCGCGGTGTTTCCCCCTCTTCCCTCCCCCTCCCCTCGAGGGAAAACCAGCCGTCTGAGCCAGGGGGTAGCCACAGCTTCTTAGCATAACAATGGGGAAAATTCCACAGAGAGAAAAAGGGGAACACCCAACCTCCAACAAACAGTCATATTCACTTCATAATATTTGTATGTGTTATAGGGAAACAAAAGTATTTTGTCCATAGTTTAAAAAAAGAGAAATTTTAGTTCATGAGTTTTCTCCTTTATTTAGGATTTGACTTTTCTTTTTGTTTTATTTTGGTGTTTTTATATTGTTTCTGTGTGTATTACTATTTTGTCTTTGTTGTTGTTGTTGTTTTTTTCAATTTAGGAGCGAAAATAAAGTATCTGTAAAGTTTTATTCTGGGCATTCAAAGAGTTAATACCTTGCCCAGGCAGCAGAGGGATTTGTGATTCTTATCAGGTGGGGCAGTCAAGGCCACGCTGGGGGCTGGGTGAGGACTGTAGGGTTTAGTCAGAGGAGCCGTGATGAGTTTCTGGTTTCATGGCTGTTCTCCAGCACCCGCTGCACTCAATTCCAGCCACGGGCCGGGGGTTCTTCCTCCACCCTGCCCAGCAGGGCACCACCAGAAGATAGGATTGAACACAGAAGATTTTCTGGGGTTGAAAGTCAACAAATCCACTCTCCCTAAGGAGTTCCCAATGTCAGTTTGGGTCCCAATGGACGTTCCTGCCCCAGCATTCATCCAGGTGCCCACAGGGAGACAGGATGATGCAGAGCCCCCCAGCCAGGTGTCTTCCCAACACGGATCACCAGGACCACGGATCACCAGGGCTCTGCCCAACGGGGGTCACTGGGGATCATCCAACACCGATCCTCCCATGGGGGATGGAGCTGGAGCACAGCACGAAGCTCTTCCCACACTCGGGGCACTCACAGGGCTTCCCTTAGTGGTGCCTACGTTGGTGTCAGGTCAAGTGAGAGCTCTGTGAGAAGCTCTTCCCACACTCAGGACACTCGTAGGGCCTCTCCCCAGTGTGGATGCGCCGGTGGCTGATGAGGTGGGAGTTGCGTCTGAATCCCTTCCCGCAGTCGGGGCAGCGGAAGGGCCTCTCATCTGTGTGAATCCGCTCATGTACAAGGAGATTGGAGCTGGTCTGAAACCTCTTCCCACACTGGGATCACTCGTAGGGCCTCTCCCCAGTGTGGATGCGCTGGTGTTGTCTCAGACTGGAACTCCACCCAAAGCTCTTCCCACATTCCAAGCAGGTGTAGGGCCGTTCCCCTGTGTGGATCACCTGGTGCTGCATCAGATGAGAAATAGTCCTGAAGCTCTTCCTGCATTTCCCACACTCATAGGGCCGTTCCCTAGTGTGGATCCTCTGGTGCCGGATCAGGTGGGAGCTCCACCTGAAACCCTTCCCACATTCCGAGCACTTGTGGGGCTTCTCCCCTCCAGGAGGCTTCTCCACCAGCTCTGAGCTCTGCCTGGATCTCCGGCCGCCTTCCCGGCTCAGGGAGGGTCTTTCCTCCTCACAGCTCCCTGGGCTGGGTTTGCAGCCCCTCCTCCTGAGGGATCTCCGGGGCTTTTCCTCGTCCTCCATCTGCCAATGCCTTGGGAATGAAAAATCCTGGTTTGGAGAGAGAACAAGAGAAAACAGCTCCTAGGACTGGGAGTTCCTCCTTTCCAAAGTGCAAATCACGAAGTCACTGTGCATCTTGTGTCTGTAAGAACCTCCAAAACATCAAGATTCAGCACAAAATCTCCAAACATCATGACAAAGATCAAAAACTCTCCAAACATCAAGACTCAGCCAAAACTCACTGCAAAATATAAGGATTCAGGCACAGCAAAAAAAACAAAGAATCAACTTTTAGGCCAAAAAAGCTCAGAAACACCAAAGTTCACCCCTCTGAAAATCGTGGATCCTCCTCTCCGGTCACCTGCTGAATGCGTGTGTGGGGTGGGGAGCAATGCCCTGGGACTGGAGGGACGCTGTAGATACAGGGAGGTTTGGAATCTTGTGCTGCATCCCGTTTCAACTTCTCCTCCTGTGAACCTGCTCTTCCTCACATTCCTCTCCCTCCTATTCTTCTTCGACCTCCTGCACAATCCCACCTTCTCCTCCCTCGGGCATCGTTTGACCATTTGGTTCTTCAACCCTGCTTCTCCTTCCCTTCTCCTGCTGCCCCCAGGCCCAGCACCCACTGCCGGCTCCCTCTTCCCCCCAAACCCACAGCATCCCAGCGCAGGGGCAGCGATGGAGCTGGGGCAGCTCGGGCTGGGGCAGCGCTGGGCTCTCGGCCGCTCCCGCCCGCACTCGCTCCCCACTGCAGCCGCTGCCGCCACCACAGCGCGGGGGGGCCCGGCCTTGGCGCTCCCCCCCTCCCACCTCCCCAAATTCCCCTGCCGGGGGGCGCTGGGGCCAGTAGACAGACGAGTGACAGATCAGGGGGGCTGGGAAGAGTCGGCAGCCAGAGAGCACTGAAAATCTCAGCAGTGACTACAGTGGGATCTTCGGGGACTGAACATGGCAGGGCACCCATGGAGGGTAGAAAGGGAAAGCCAGGAAGGGCTCCTGGCCAAAGGGATGATGATCCCAAAATATCTCTGAAGGGTCCCTTGGGAGCATCTGGAGGGAGTTTACACATTCTCCCAGAGGTAATCAAGGACAGGGACACTCAGGGGGGCAATCAAGGAAGTCCAGAAGAGATTCAAACAACAGGGGGATGGATGGTGTTGGTTTCCTAGGAAGGGACTGTGTGAAGGGGAGTGTGCAGGAATATGGTTCAGGAAAGAAGCAGCAGGAGCAATCTATGTGGGAAGAAAAAAGGTGATGGAAAAGAGGAGGAAAAGAAAAATTCTGAGGATGGGGATGTTTTTCAGCAGGCTCTTATCCTCAGAAGTTGCCAGCTGCTGCAGATCCTTTGTATCCCCGGTTGCCAGGACAGGCACACAAGGAGGTCAGGATTGCAGGGGGTTTCTCTGTGCTGGGCAGCGGCAGGAGCGGGCGCAGAGGGGCGGCACCGGGAGCACGGGCTGGGGGCCTGTGGGGAGCTGCGGGGCCGGGCCGGGGCTGTGGGGCAGCCGGGGCTCAGCGCCGGGCGCTGCCTGAGCCCAGCACCCCCCGGCAATTGCAGGCCCGGCAGTGGCCCCCGGCCCCCAGGAGGCTGCGGGACGCCCCGGCCGCTGCCCGGCCCCGTGGAGCTGCCGGCCCTGCCCGCCGGGGGGGCCGCGTTTGGACACTGCGGCAGGACAGGCACCGGCTCTGGGATACGGGCTGGCCACGGCAGCCACAGGACAAGGAGCAGCGCGAAGGAACAGCTGGGAAATGGGGATTGGACGTGCAAGGATCCAGATTAGCTTTTAAGCATTTTCCTTGGGTCACTGCAGAAAGGAATGATTGAGCAGAAAGCTCAGCAGCTGTCAGAGGATGAGCACCCCCAGGCACTGAGGGGGCTGCAGGAGGGGCAGAAGAAGCCCCTGGAGCACTTGGTCACAAAGGCACAGCAGGGGAATGCAAGAAGGGAGGAGGAAAAGGCCAAGGGGAAGGCAAAGGCCATGGCAGAGTTTCTACAGCCCCTGAGGGATGAACCCCAGGGCCCAAGGGGGCCCCAGCACCCAGGGGCTCTCACATCCTTACACCATCTTCAACCAGGTGCCCTCCTCACACTGACACCATTCAGTCCTTGATGGCAAAGATGCTTTCTGGGGATGCCCACTCACACAGGAAGGTAAACTGGATTTTGCCTTTGAGTGGGAACAAGAGGTAGAAGGGAAAATCAGGAAGACACGGACGGTCCTTCTGCAGGGATGCACGGAAGCACCAGCCTTATTGGGGCAAGCCTTGCAGAAAATATCACAAGAATTTGCCCCACGCCCAGGGATTGGGTTAATGCAGGATGTGGATGACTTGCTGCAATCAGGAGGACAAGAAGTGGCAGAAGAAGCCTCTGTGAAATGGCTGAGTGTTCAGGCTAAAAAGCATCTTTGAGTATTTGAAATAAAAGACCAAAGGATGGAGAAAATAGTTAGACATATTTTGTCTGAAGGTTTGTGGTTTATTGACCCAGAAAGGGTCTGGAGAAGCTCAGAAGTAAACCAGGACTGAAAAGGAGCTGCAAGTATTCTGAGCATTAATAGGAAAAATGCAGGACCTGAATTGAGAGTTGTCTGTTCTTCCCATAACATTGTATAACTTTCTAAACCCCAATAGCCTCAATGTTGTGGTATGGACAGAAGAAAAGCAACAAATAAAATGAAAATGAAATATAACAAAATGATTGGTGCCACAGCTATGGCTCTTCCATACTCAGAAAAAAAATTGAATCCTAGTTGTGTTATAAGTACATATTATATTATTGACTTTTTGCAAATATTACAATGAGTGCTATATGTTGGAAAACTTTGCTGTATGAATATAGTTTATTTTAGCTCTGTGATTAACAGAACTTAGAAATAGTTGCGGTAAATATATTTTTTTGAACTACAACATTTTGATGTAAAAAGCTTTTGTTCATGTAACTAACTCAGAGAATGGTAAAAAAGATAATCAGGAAATTGTTCACATTCTTGGAATTATGGGACACCAAAACCCCAGGGAAGGCAAAAATAGTGATTTACAGTTTGGGGAGAATGATTCTGAATAATGCATGAAGGTCTATGAATATGCAACATGTTGCTGCATTTAGGAAGTGTTTTCTGAGTCAGTGTGTGCCCTTGGCTGAAGGCCAAGCATCCGGCCATTATAACCTTTGGCCAGAGCCAGGGCAGATATTCAATTATCTCCCTTGGAATTGATCTTTGCAATTCCTTACCCTGGGAATTCTCCACCTAGTGCGGGCTGGAGATAAGGGATGGATATTTCAAGCAGTCTGTGGCCAGAATCCTGTCTCTTGTGAAATCTCTGCCACAGGAAGCTGGGCTGGCACAGAGCCTGCCTTGGCACTTTGCTGTTCACAGCATCCACCCAGGACTCTGCCTCTCAATTACACTCACACACTGGGCTGCCTGCGATTCCACTGTTGGAAAATATACAAGCTTTAAATTTTTTTTACCTTTCATTTTACTAGTCAGGCTCGGTTTGCCTTTCTCTCAGGAAAGAAATTTTAAAAGGTTTTTTTTTAAGGGATGTTGCACCACTCAACAGAGATGAGTTTAACATCTCAACAGACTGGGAATAGCCCAAAAGATTCCCACAAAGATAACAACATTCAACAAAACATCAAGGAAACATCAGCAAACATCAAGGAACACCCAACCCAGACACTGCCCCTGGCCCAGATGGAGACACCTGGTCTGGAAAAGACTGAGAAGGAAATCCAGGAGTGGGACCTCATTAACATCACAGGAGGAGAAATCCAGGTCCAATAGGAAACCAAACACTAAGAACTACATAACTTTAAAGCAATGAACATTAAACCAATGGATTTCAATGTGTTCAGACTGTAAAATTTCAGGAAAAATCTAGTAAAATTCACATCTCATGGAATGAATTTCTCTGCACACCCGGGCTATGTGTGGATGAAATTTTTTCTGTTGCACATCCTGACCAGGATCAAGTAATGCCTTAACTCTCTAACACTAAAGATATTGCTGGAGAGTTTTTTATTGTCCCTGCAGTTTCAGTGACAAGATTACACCATGAGAAAAAATTTTCACATTAATCCTACTTTTAGATTGTCAGTTAGGTTTGGGCCAGGGGTGTGACAAGCAATTTTACTCCTAGGAGAAGAGGCAGAAAAGACTTGATTGCATTGGAATATTTTTCTATATATTTGTGGCTGACTCTTAATGATGGCAGAATTTCGGAATGGATCTTTAGAAGCTCACCTTTAAGTTGCATTTTGCAAACCTAGAAGAGTATTAATGGTGAGGCTTTAACGCATAAACTATTAATAAAAAATGGCCAAAAAAAATAAAAAATGAAAAATAAAGCAGATTATGAGGGTGGACGTGTGAATCACCTAAAGGCTGCTCTGGAAGAAAATCCTAGTTCCAGGCAGCCAGGAGAGGAGTTTTAGAAATGCAAATTAACATTGCTCTGGAAAAGTGTGGACAATGCCCAAGGGCCTTCTTGCCAGGGGGAGGAATTTCCCTGAGTCCATCTGCCCCTCACCCCCAGCTCTGCCTGCTTGCACAGATGGAATTTGCACAACTAAAGGCAGAGCCCATAGTGAGGATATCTGACTGCAACAGAAATTGGTTAAGCTGCAAAGGGAAACAGCAAACGGAGAATATTGAGCAAATTTCATGAAAAAAAAAGTGTGTGTGGGGGGGAATCATCCCTCTCCCCAAAGCACTGAGGTGTTTTTGCTAGTCCAGAGAAATGAGTTGGGAATCCAAACATTTTATCATTTCATAAGATAAAAGTGTTCAATTGATGCAGCCGCGGCAGGAGGGAGCACCCAAAAATGGGAAAAAGATGAACGGCCACCAGAACAAATCCTACAACACCATGGACCAGCCCCTGGGATCCCTAACGAATTCATATCAGGACACAGAAAACCCATCCATAATTTGAGTGGCATAATTAGGTTAACAAGTATCCCTGAAATAATAACCAAGGAGACAGCTCCAGCTCCTGACCTTCCTGCTGACCAAACCGCTGAAATGAGGAACGAGACATTTCACCATGGGATGGAATCAGATTATCTACTTACAGAAGAAGGAGGAGTTTGTGGAAAATTAAGTGACACAAACGGCTGTTTGCAAACAGATGATAACCGAAAAGTGGTTAAACAGATAGCAAAGGAAATATGAAAATATCTCGTATTCCGGAGAAAGGATGGGAATGGGACAAATTTTCGTGTTTCTCTGTCTGACCACGGCTTAAACGAATGCTGCTGCTCCTCTGACGTGCTGCAGCAACTCTCAGCTTTTTACCATGCACGACACCTTGCACCAAAGAGAATGCAGGAAAAGAAATTGAGTCAATGGAAATTAAAAGTTAGTAAAGGCAATTCTTGAGAATATGAGAAAAGGAAGGATTGAAAGCAGTAAGATTAATATCGTAGTAGGGGTGAATATTAAGAGGGACATGCAGTAGGCGGATCGGGAACTCTGAACCCTCCAAGTATCTCAGCCAGAGGGGAATGGGAGAGGGAGATGCAGACGGGAAAATGAGGATAAAAAGGAGGCGGCGCTTTAGAGACCGCATGGCAAATGCCGCATGGCCTCTCTCTTTGTTCATCAATAAAGTCACTTTTACAGGACTCCTCTGTCTCCTTTGGGCACACAAACCTCTGGCCACGGGAATTTTCCCGCACAGCCCCGGGCGGGCACAGGGCAGACACCTCTGTGCCACCCACAGCAACCGGGACGAGCCAGCGCTGCTCCGGCACCGGCTCCTGCCGAGGCCCCAGCGGGAAGGAGACCGCGGGCAGCCGCTCCCGCAGCGCCCTCAGCCCAGCGCCAACACGGGCCGGCACCGGCACAACCAACCCGCCAGAGCCCCCTGCCGCCCCCTCGGCCCGCAGCGAGCCCCGAGCCCCCGCACAACCGAGCGCGGCTCCCACCTGCGCTGGGGCCGCCTCCGAGCTCCGCCGCCGCCTGTGGCTGAGGAATTCGATGGGATGTGTTGCCTTAACCTTTCTGACCACTCCCAGCCCATCTATGCCAGCATTCAAGCCCTGAAAGAAGGTGGGAATAAACTTCGGGTAGATCATGGGTACGACTGGCTGAACTGGCTCTTAGGGCACTGGGGACTCACTGGCTGGGTTAGGAATTTAGTTAAAATACGTTTGTATGTATTAGGCATCATATTATGCATTGTAGTAGTTATTCCTTGTATTTTACAGTGTGTTAAGAATTTAATTGACAAATCGCTTAAGAGTGTATTTTTAGTTAAAAGAAACGGGGGAGGTGTGGATATGGGTAGTGCAAATGAGACTGATAATACTGCAGATTTAATCAGCAAATGCAGCCTGACAACGAGGATGCCTGGCAAGAGCAAACAGAGACCTGACTGCAAGAGGACTGGATCAAGTCTGGATTATGGGAAATAAGATTTTACTAATTCCACATGTAAAGTTTGTCTATGTGAGAGTCTGTCTGTGTAAGGTTTGTCTATGTGATTGCAGTAAAATATTACCAGCCTTCCTGTAAATGGTATATAAGCACATGTAGTGCTCAGTAAAAATTGGATTTTGATCACCATTCAGTGTCCCCCCGTCTCTCTCTCATCGTCGATAGTTCAAGTACTCCCAGTGGGGTCCTGGAAAGAGAATGGTGGCAACATCTACTGCCTGCTACCCCCCTCTAGGCAATATTCAACTGTTTAGTTCACAGACTCATCTTCCGGCACTCTTAGTGGGGTCAGCAGAGCCACTTCCCACTGGTGGGGGCAAAGAGCACCCTCTGCGCCTTTGTGGTGGGAGCAGACAGTGTTGTCTCAAAGAAAAGGTCAAAGAGAGACCAAGCTGGACCTCTGCCTCCTGTCCCTCACCCCACAAGGGCAGAAGGGCACAAAACTGAACACTTTTAAAGTTTTTTTTTCTGTCCTGTCATTTCCAGGAGCTTGACTAGGTCGAAGGAGAGGATTAGAAGGATTTCATGAGGATCACTGCCAGTGCACAGCACACATGGCATCCCTCACCCCTTGCATCATCCTGGGATGGAGGGGTAGGAACCAACAACAGCCCTACCCCACTGCTCCAGAAGCCAAAACCCCCATGCAAGCATTTAGTTATGCCCTTCTTAGAGAACCACATTGAGAGGAATGTTGAATTTTTTCTTTACAAATGAGTTGTGGATCAACCTGTAGATAACGCTAGCACTGAGAGATAAAAGAAACAATGGGATGGATTCCACTGATTGATGAATGGAAAAAGATATTTGCCTTTACAAACAAACTGTAGGGCTGCTGATAAATGAAATTGGATATTGAAAGATGAAAGAAGCAACGGGGGAGAAAACTATGAATTCTGTAAGAATTAAAAATTAAAAGGGAGGGTTATACATTAGAGGGGAATTTCAGGTATCAGGCATTTCGGGAAATCTGTGCCTCTCAAGTACCTCAGCCAACGGGGAAAGAGAGAGGGAAATGAGGCCAGGAAAATAGGATAAAAAGGAGGCTGCGTCCTCCAAAAATTTGAGAGATCCCAGGGGAATGTCCCATGACCTCTCCCTTTATTCAAATAAAGTCTCCTTTTTGGACATAAAACTCTGGTGTTTGAGGATTAATTTTCCTGACAGAAAGCACTTTGGGATTCTTACCTGCACAAGCACATGCAGTGCCTCAGTCATAAGTGCCTCAGAAATATCAGAAGTGTGTCTTCTTCAGAGTGTGGTCACAAGGGTTCAGAGTTGGAGCCAGTTCTGCGGGCAGGCTGATGAATAGTCTGGGGCTCCTCTGCAGAGCCCCATTCATTCTGGGGCTGCTTTCTGCTGGTTCTGCTGGACTGGCTCGAGTGAAACACACACCCAATTAACAGCAGTTAAATTACTCTGGCATGAAACAGTGGGGAACAGGCAGAGCAGTGAAGGGCAGCATGGACCAGTTGTTCTGGCAGGTCTGACGAGGTCTGGTTTGATACAGCACTCACAGAACTCTGCTCCACCTGTGACACTTCCACTTGCAGTAGATGACTGTTCCTCTTCACAATATCCAGCAAGGCAGGTCAAAGACACTTTTACCATTTTCATCTTCAAAAGGGAGAAGAAATCAGCAACAAACATGAAGTAACCGGTCAGAGGTCCCAGGAAGAAACAAAAGAACAAAGAGTGGTGGAAAAAACCAGGTGGAGCAGTGATCCTTATCTCTGTGGGAGATATCCTCTGCTAATGGGCCATCTGATAAAACCAGGTGGGGCAGTGTTCTTTATCATTTCCACAACCCATCCTTCCTCCAGGAAGATATCTTCTGTTAATGGGCCATTGAGTGCCACTGCATGACTGATAAAATTCCATCATCCCATTGGGAGATGCTCCAGCCAGGGGGAGGAGCCAAGCCTTTCCTACCTAGATAAAATCTGAGATTTGGAACACCAAGGCAGCCCTTCCCCACTGGTTTCCAGAGGACAAGAGCTACCAGACCTTTCTACAGCATCACTACTACAACAAGACCACTTCATCGGGACTGCTACCACCACCCTAACTAGCGGGGAGTCAGGTTGTATTCTGATTCTGTCAGTTGTTTTCTTTTGTACTATTTCATGTATTTTTTTTCTCTTATCTTTTTTCCTATAGAATTGTATTTCTGACTGATTCTCTCATTGGTTTTGCTTTCAAACCAGCACATGTCTGGAGGGGATTTTGGCTGAAGCTTGATATTTGGGGAGTTTTTCATCCGTGTGTTAATGTTTGGAGGATTTTGGGCAGGAATCTTGGTGTTTGGGAGGTTATTACAGACACAAGATGCTCAATGACTTCCAGAGATGAACTTGGGCAAGGAGGAACACCCAGTTTATGGAGCTCTCTTCTTGTTATTTCCCCCTAATCCAGGAATTTTCATTCCTCAGGTGTGCAGGGATGGAGGAGGCAGAAAAGCCCCAGAGATCTCTCTTTTCTCAACGTCACTTTTTATCAGGGAATATTTTCAATGTTCATTTTACTTTATTTTTTACCCTATAGAAATAATTCCGTTGTATTTTGTAATGTGCAAAGAGGTATGTGCTGGGAAAGGTTGTGGGTACTGGAGTTTTTTATTCAATGTATTTTCAAATCTGAGATGTGACAAGTCCAGACTTTAACTCCAGCAGCAGTTCCAAACTCCAGGTCTGGTTCCAGACTGCTCTGCTTTTCACAGTGACATCTCAGTTCATTCAAATCCAGCAGTCAAAGCCCTGGAAGCACGGAAAAGCTGGGAATGAGGTTAAAGCCCTTGGAGGCTTTGCTGTGTCCGTACATTCCCCATCTCCCCTGGTGTCCGTTCATCCTCTCTGCTCCTGTCCTAGAGCACATTGCTGGATCCAGAGTTCAGTACATGCTTTTATAGATAGATACATGTGATTATTGTGTACACGATTCTCTTGCAGTGAGTTACGGTGATGGTAATTCCATGATCCTCTGCTTTGTGCCCAAAGAATGGTTATTGTATCTAAACCCCGGCAGCCCGGGAGGGGATGTGTGCGGGGCCGGGGCGGGGAGAGGCTCCTTGTTCATTCCGCGGGCGTTTTGAAGCCTCGCTGCTCGGGTTTTCCGCGGCTCTCTCTGTGCACCGTGGGTTTCTGTTTGGCTGAAAAGCGGTTTTGGCCCAGGAAACAGGATTTTTTCTCTTTTCTTGGCTCGGAGAGGCTGCAGGGGCAGCCTTGCTGTGCCTGGAGGCGAACTGAGCAGCTGCTGTGTCGCAGCCCGGGGGCTCCGCGCCGGCAGGAGCGGAGCGGCGCCGCTGCAGCCCAAAGCCGCTGCGAGCCGGGCCGAGCCGGGAGAGAAAACAGCCCGAGGCTTCAGCCCCGCTGCTTCGCCTGCCGGGACCGTGCCCGCGGAGCCCGGCTGGGGAGGAGTTCAAGGGCAGGCGAGCCCCGGGCTTTCATCTCCTTCGGGACAGCCCCTGGTTGGTTTTCCCCCTGGGGAAGAAGTCGGCGGCTGTACCGAGTGTCATGAGCGGGGATTTCTCTGGCATTTTGGGTCTTTTGTCCCAGGTGTTTGTGTGGGATAAGATCGGACAATTTAATATCTAGCAATTATTTTCATTTTTTCCCTTGCCTTGTGGGCTTACTGTTTGTTAATAAAGTGATGGAGTTTTTTCCACTTTCATCTATTAATATTAATTTCGTATTTGTGGAAAGGGATTATTGGAACCCTGTAGAGGAGATGATACTCACTCCAGAGTGTCCTCTTGAAAATCACAACTCAAACTGTGACACCCTACAAGAGCTTAGAACATGGAATGAGCTCCACCCTGAGCTCCCACTTGATTCGGCACCAGGAAATCCAAACTAAGAAATATCCCTGCTGGTGCTTGGAAGGCGGGAAGAGCTTCAGCAAGAGCCCCCACAGCATCAAGGACCTCAAGATTCACTCTGGGGAGAGGCCCTAGGAATGCCCCGAGCGTGGGAAGAGCTTCGTGCTCTGCTCCAGCTCCATCCCCCATGGGAGGATCGGTGTTGGATGATCCCCAGTGACGCCCGTTGGGCAGAGCCCTGGTGATCCGTGATCCTGGTGATTCCGGTTGGGTGGGGGGAAGGGGTTGAAGAGATTTCTTTCCCTTCTCCTTGTCCCGCTGTGATTTGATTGGTAATAAATTCCCTCGCTGTGCCCAGGCTGGCTCTGTTGTTCCCGTGCCGGTGCTCGGGGCGGGATCTCTCCTGTTCCTTCTCTCAACTCCCGGGCCTCTCCTCAGCCAATCAGAGAATGCGATGAAGAAGATTCAGCCAATCAGAGAGAGCAGCTGTGATGACTCACCGGTTGCCGGGCAGACCCGCAGCACCCAGTGTTCCCCACCTGGACCCGCCCTCCCCGCCCAGTCACGATCCCCCCGCGGGGTCCCCCCAAGTCCTTTCCCTGTCCCGCCCCACAATAAACGGGACGGGGCGAACTGGGAAACTTTACTGGGAACACTGGGAGCAGCCGGGCTGGGGCAGAGTGACAGCAGGGCGGGGGGAACACATGACCCCCCCAAAATCAGTGTGGGGACGGAGCGGGGGGGTCCCGGCCGCACCCGAGGCCATGGGGAGGGACTGCAGCAGCTGCTGGGTCAGGAGCTCTGTGGGCCGAGAAAAGGGGGTAGCACCTGACTGGGGGCCCCATGGGGAGCGCACACGCTCCGGGGTCGGAACACGACCCCCGGGACCCTCCCCTCACCCTTCTTGCACAGGTAGAAGCCGAGGCCCAGCTCCAGGAAGACGAAACCCAACACGGAGCCCCCGATCCCCATCAGCACCTTGCTGCGGGCGGTGTCTGGCGGCATCTCTGGGCGTCCACAGGCGTTAAGACCTCCCAAAATCTCTCACTGACACCCCAAGCTACTCCAATCACCCTCCCAGTCACCTCTACCCCCCCAGGACTTCTTGAATCCTCCTCCCAATCTCTTCCCGGTCTCCCCAGGACCCACCAACGCTCCTCCTGTCCCTCTCACGATCCCATAACCCCCTCCCAGTTGCCCCCCACCACCCCAGGACCCCCCAACCCTTTCCCAGTCCCTGCCCGGTGTCACCAGGACTCACCAGGACTCCTCACAGTCTCTTCCCATCACAGCCAATCTCATTCCAACCTTTGCTTTCCAGCTCCACATCTTTCTCCAACCCCTCCAGGCTCTCTCAAATCCCTCTCTGTTCCCCCCAGCTGATCCCACTGTGTCCCCACTCTCTCCCAGTGCCCTCCAGTGTGTCCATCTCACTGTGGCCCTCGAGCTCCCAGCCCGGCCCCCGCTGCCTGCTCTGCTCCATGGATTTCTACCCTGCTGAGATCCAAGTGAGGTGGTTCCAGGGCCAGCAGGAGTTCTCAGGGCATGTGGTGCCCACCAGGACCAGGTCCCCAGCAGGAGAGGGCTGGTGTGGCCCTGAGAGGGACTGGGAATGAAATTGGAGAGAGTGGAGGAACACTGGGAGAGAGTGGATTGGACTGAGGCAATGGGAGAGAGGGTGGAGGTTTGGGAGTGGAGTTAGAAGGACTGGGAGTGGGAATGGAATGGCTGTGGACTGAGAGGAATTCGGAGGGACTCTGGTGACAATGAGAGGGACCATGAGGACGCCGAGACAGACTGGGATGGACTGGGAGAACCACCGGAGTCACTTGGGGTGAGGGGGCAGGAGGCCCCGGGGATGGGCACAAGAAGGGCTGACGTGTCTCGGGTGATTCCCAGGGAGGTTTTGAGGGGCTCCAGGGTCATTCCCAGGGCAGGGCCCGAGGGGACACGCTCTGCCCCACGCTCACCTCTGCGCTCCACGAGGAACGGGCTGGACAACTCGTAGTTGTGCCGGCAGTGCCTGTCCACCGCAGCCCGTCTGGACTCCATCCATTGCGGGTCGCTGTTCCAGTGCCTGGCAGCCTTGTCCCCAAAGGAGGTGTCCCCACGTGCAGCCCCACATCGCTGCCCAAGTGCAGGAACTGCTCCCGCTTGGAGATGTTCCTCTCCACGAACCTCAGCCGGTCGGTGCCGTGAATGAAGTGACACTCGGACTGAACCATCTCCTGGAACAGCGCTGTGTGTGCAGGACACAGGTCCGGGGGTGTCCCCCCAGCAGCCCCCCAGCAGCCCACAGTAGCCAAGAGCTCCGGGCCCCCGCCACACGCCCCATGGCCAGCGCCGGGCAGGGTCTGACACCTCCCCCTGTTGGAACCCTGGAAACTGAGGGGTTTGGGCTTTCTGTGCTGACAGGCATTGACCCCCAGGAAAACACTGCTTTTTACCAGAGGCCGTGAAGAAGCTTTCCAGAACTGAGTGATAGAACTGGGATCGCTGGTGTGTAGTTTGAATAGAAGTGTGTTATGTCCCATGGTGGAAAATTTAGAATTTCTTGGTTTAAACTATATTAATACATATAAAACAAGATGGAGGTTTTAGGGTGGAGTTTCCTTTCTTTTTCACCTTCTTCACGGGTATAGGTGGTACTTTTGTAATTAGAAAATTCCACATTGCAGGTCACGGGTGATTGGTTCTTGAGCTATTATGGTGTCTTTTTTTAATTGGACTCATTGGCCCTTAAAAGGCCTTGTAGAGAGAGATACGTCGCCATTTTTAGCCTGTTAGCTGTAAGTGCTGTAGAACTCACTGTAATATAGATAAGAATTAATAAATATCTGAGTCCGAACACGAAATTCCGTCTCTCGAGCATTTAATCCTGGCTCTGGAACAACAAAAAAGAAGATAAAACGCGATACCCCCTCCCCAAATTCTCCTAGCAAGAGGCACTGGGGGCGGGGCGCGGGTGGAGTCCAGGTGAGGAGCTCTGGGCGCTCTGGGACTGCCTGAGGAGTCATCAGCGCCGCGCGCTCTGATTGGCTCAATTATTTTGGTGCCTTCTCTGATTGGCTGAGGAGAGGCCCGGGAGTTGAGAGGAGGACCGGGAGAGATCCTGCCCCAGGCTAGCGGTGGAAGAACATCCAATTAACAAGGCATGCAGATCATTTCCCAGCGGTCCCCACACTCCTGTAGGAACTAAATGCACCGAGGATCTCACGAGGGTCACCAACTCTCTGGCGGCCAAATCCAGCCCTGCGCTCCCTGCGGGTGCGGGCACTCTGGGAAGGGCTCAGCTGCGGGTCAGATGGCCGGAGAGTGGCTTGGTGGTCACCTCGTGTGTGAGGCACTGATGGGCTGGGGAGATGCGTGGACACTGCACATAATCACTTCCATGCAAAAATCATTCCAGGAAGGAGTAACAGCTTCTGACAGAGACCAAGTGTTGCCACCAGGTGCTCCTGCCAACAGCCGCCTGCAGAAAGGAGCACACACACCAATGCACGGGGGCTTTGGCTGTCCTCTGGCAGAGAAGTCCCCAGGGGACACAGGTCTCTGTGGCAGGAGCAGGCACCAGCATTGGCAGGCCTTGGGGGCGGCAGGTCTCCTTTGGCAGGGACTCTGCCACACCTGCTGATTTCACTGCTCCCAGGACTCAGAGCAGCATTCGTGCCCTGGGCCATACGTCCCGTGTCTGTGTCACACTCCTGTGTGTGTGACGGCCACCCAGCACCGGGTCTTGTCCCAGAGAGGCCCTGGCAGCTGCTGTGGAAGGCCCCGATGCCCTTCCTGCTGCAGCTGCATCGGCAACCGTGGGGGCTCCTTCTGCTGCCCTGAGCAGGCAGAGCAGAGGAGCATCTGCTTGTTGTTTGAGCCATTCCTAAAATTCCTGTTGGGCTGTTCTCGAACCTTCGGGGAACGTCTTCCTTGCAAGCTGGGCCACTTTGGGGGTGGGGGTGGGGTGGGGGTGTCCTCAGGGCACGTGGAGGTGTGTCCTAGGGCTCTTTGTGACACAGTGCACCGTGGTCACCGTGCAATAGGAAAGGGACAGAGCGTACAAGGGTGACCCTTTGTGACACATCGTGACATAGGTGCTGGCGGTGACACGGCCACACCACAGTGCTCGGTGCACTCGTCGGGACAGGACGGAGAGAGCGGTGCTGTGAGGAGCCCCCACACAGCCAGCTTGTTCCCTACTGACCCGGAGCTTTTCCAAAGCGTTTCCTCTGCAGGTGACCTCGAGGACAGACTGCAGGACACGGTGTCCTGTAGCCTTCCCAAGGCTTCTCTGTTGCAGCTGCCTACAAGGCACAACTGCAGTACTGGCCCATCTGGAGCTTTTCCAAGACATCTCTCCTGCAAGCAGTCCCAACTCCAAACAGTGACATGGAGCAGACACCACCTAGAGTGCCCAAGCTGGCCTGGGTGAAGGAGGAGGAGGAGGCTGCAGCTCCCTCAGCACAGCACCCTCAAGAGCTGGAGCAGATCCAGCTGCTGCAGGAGGGTGAGTAGCAGAGCTGGGCCACAGGGGCTGGTGTCTGCAGCCAGCTTAGCCCCATCCCATCGCATCCCATCCCATCCCATCCCATCCCATCCCATCCCATCCCATCCCATCCCATCCCATCCCATCCCATCCAACATGCCCATGGATAGGACAGAGGAGGAGCTGGGGCTGAACCCCCAGGCAGCCACACCCCATCTCTGGAGCATCCCAGGGCTGTCCCTGCCTGGGAATGCAGGGCTGGCCTGTGTTCTCCAGCCTCTCCCACAGCCCCTCAGCCCTGGCTGCGCTCGCTCTTTGCCAGGGGCCGCCATGGACCCGACACAAGAGCAGGACCCTGCCCGTGGCCGCTTCCGCAGAACAGCGCAGGTACTGCAGCCATCCCCACCTGGGCTGGGCCTGCTGTCACTGCTCAGCCCAGCACCGTGCTTGGAGCACTCCATGGATTCTCCCTCTGTTCCTGCCCTTCTCCTGCAGATGATCTATGAATTCATCATGTGCATTTGGTGGGGAGAGACCACCGGTGTGGGCACTGGGCTCTTGGCAAACTTTCCCCTCTTCACTGCTGAGACCGGGGCTGCCATGCTGGATTTGCTTGTGGAGAAGGGTGTCTCCAATCCAAAGCAAGTAAGCAGCCTGTGGCCAGGGCTTGATCACCCCAGATATTGTGTGGCCCCTCAAGCCAGCTCTGCTGGGTTCCTTCAGTCTTTGAGGCCCAGCCCAATAGGGTGGGAAGGGCAGCACTTCTCAAGGGAAGCTGGGGAACCTGCTGCTCGGGCAGGTGTCCAAGTCTCCCCGGGCCTTCTGCAGGTGCCAGCCATGGTGAGGTACATCCACAAGTGGCTCACGGCCAATGAGTCTGCTGGGCACAGGCTGGACAAGGCCCTTCTGGAGCTGACCAGGGAATACCCCTGCGATGTGCTGATGACTCTCTTGCGCTGGGCCCCATCGGGTGACAGGTACGGCAGCCCCACCTGCCTTGAGGGTTTAGGGTTCCCTGGCCCGTTACCCTGTAGAGCCTGTCCCTGGTGACTGCCAGACAGGGGGACAGTTCCAGGAGCCTCTGGCTCCTCCGTTTGCCAGTGCTGCCATGTCAGCCCCTGAGGGTGCTGCCACGCTCCCTCCCTGCCCCTCAAGATGCCTGCACCCCCGTGGGCTGGCTGGGTGCTGCCAGCGAGGGCCGGTGGGCAGAGGCAGGGCTGACGGCCAGCGCGGGCCCCTGCAGCAGCCCAGGCCACAGTGCTGTTGCCCAGACGCCCCTGACACAGAGCTCTGACCCCACAGAGCTGCTACGGCCATGTGGGGAGTGATCATGTCCTCCACTGGGACTGCGGAGCCGGCGCTGCAGATACTCCTCAATGTGCTGAACGCCTGGCCAGTGGACAGTGTGTACACCTCCGATGGGGACAGCACAGGAGTCTTTGCCCTGGCTGTGAGTTCCTGCAACTGACCTTGGCTTGCCCCTAGGCCACCTCTCCAGCAGCTAGCTCTCTGTCCTCCCCCCAGCTGCATCTCTCTGCCTCAGGCACTGGGCTGAAACCTGCCTTAGGGGCAAGGTTCAGGGCCACCAGGCTGGGTGACCTCGCAGTGTCTCCCCTGGCCTCTCCCTGGCATGCTCGGGCTCTGCCACACGGATGTCTTGGCACTGAGTGTTGTCTCTGGGTGGTTCATTTTTTGCAGGCAACCGTGACACTGTGGAGGGTCTTCAACCTGACCTGGTGCCCACCTATAGTGTTGGAGTATTTTCCCCGTCTCTTTCTGTGTCTGCTCTTCCAAGTTTACATCAGCGCACTGGATACGCCAGAGGAGGTTGATACCTTCTGGAAGGGGTGCCAGGAGCAACTGGGCCTTGCCACCAACCCCCAAAGGTGCTCCATCCCAGTCCTCCCAGTGTCCCCATCCCTTCCAAGGCAGGAGCCAGGGCTGCCAGCATCACCTGGGCTTTGCTCTGCACACAGGTTTGCGGTGCAGACCCTGAAGGTCCTGCTCTGCCGAGTGCAGTGTGAGCGTGTTGTGGTAGCCATGGAAGGCAAGGCTGGCTGGGACACGCTGCTCTGTACTGACACCCACCACTATGCAGTGGGACTCCTGGCCAGGTGAGACCCCCTTCTCCCTGCTGCCCCCGGCACTTGTGCCCAGGGTGCCCCACACAGTTCCCATGGGCAGGGGTGAGAGGGCTTTGTCACAAAGAGACGCACGAGCAGACTGGAAAAGGCTGGCAGAGGAGGGTGCCCGGGAACAGCCGCCTCCCAAAGCGCCCACGGGGTGCTTGGGAAAAGACCAGAGCTCCGTGGGTCACTCCTGGGAGAGCTTTGCCCTCCCGGCTCAGGGGCAATGATGCCTTTTCCCCCCCACCAGGGAGATGCGCTGTGTCTCCATGATCTGGTGTTGCAGCTTCATCTCCTGCCTCTTGGAGCTCCTCAGCCAAGACATTTCAGACTGGCAGCTGCCTGCCATGGCGTTCCTTGTGGAGGTGAGCCCCATGGGCAGCACAACCTCGCTGAGCTGCCTCCCACCTCTCTGCCCTCTCACAGCCGCAGCTGCCTGGGACGGTGCCCGTGCCCTGTGCTGCTGCCTTGGCTCAGGCCTGTGCAGATCTGAGCTCCTGCCAGCTGGGCACCCCGGTCACTGCTTTGTGCCTTTCAGGTCCTGGACCTCCTGGACATCAAAGAATGGGGTGACAGCCTCCTGGAGATCATGGCAAGGCGCCTGCAGAGCACGTCCAGGGAGATGCGTCGCCTGGTGCTCAGAGGCCTCGTGCAGCTCAGCAAGGACCCCTCGATGGTGAGAAGACAGCAGCGGCTGAAGCTGTGCGGGCAGCGTGGGGCTGGGGAAAGCAGCCCCTTGGGCTTGGCTGGGCTTTGGGAGCTGTGGCAGATGCTCCCAGCTCTCCTGCGTTGCTGTTCAGCTGCCCGAGTGCTTCAGGACAGCCCTTCGGCCCCTGGGCTCCACGGCAGCAGCAGCAGCAGCGTGGGCTTGCCCTGCCTTGTCTTCCATGCAGAACATTAGAATGTACAGCCTGACAGAAAGCCTTGTGGACCTGTTGTGGGATGCAGATGAAGACATCCTTGAGATGACCGTCGTGGTGCTCAGCTTTCTGCTCTCGCACAGACACCTCGCAATACCCAGCCCCATCGCCCTGCGGCTGGCTGGCGCGCTCTGGCCACTGCTGGACAACGTAAGGCTCTGTGCCCCCAGCCACGGCCACTGGGTGCTGCCCCCAAGTGTGGGGCCCCATGGATTTTTGGGCCTGTGCACAGAGGGGTCTGGAGCAGCTGATGTGGAGGGCTTTTGCTTCCTTTCCAACAGGACAACCGCCATGTGCAGCTGCTCTCCATTCGCCTCTTCCAAGAGGTGATGAGGTTGGTAGCGGCCAAGGGTAAAAAGCCCCTCAAGATCCTTGTGAGCAAGAGCCTGCTGCCACTCTTCTTCAACTGCCACGATGAGAACATGCGTGTGGCAGAGGTGAGGACTCCTGGGCGCTGCTGTCCTCCTGGCAGGGGGCTCAGCTGTCTCCCTGCACCTGGGCACCTCATGGGCTCCAGCCTCCTCCTGGCCTTGGCACAGGGAGGCAGGTCCTGTGCCCTGGGCTGCGGTGCCATCTCTGGGTCTCTGCTGCTCTGCAGGCCTCTTGTGAAACGCTGCTTTCTGCACTAAGCTTCCTGAAGAGGAGAGATCTTGAGCAGCTGCTGATGGCGGATCAGATGTGGAGGTTTGGCGAGTGCTTGGTAAGAACGCTGCTCCCCCTTCCCTGGGCTGCCCACGCGGGCTCTTCTCCAGGCTCCTCTGGCCCCAGGGCCGGAGCTGATGGAGCCCCGAGCTCCATCAAGCCCGCGCCTTGCCGGGCCCTCTGCCCCGCTCAGGGCTGTGCGGGCAGGGCAGGCCGGGGCCAAGGGACAGAGCCCGCGCCAACCCTTCCCTCCGTGCCCTGCCGCTCTCTCCAGCTGGCACAGGACAGGAGCCGAGCGGCCGAGCTGCTGCGCCAGGCGCTGCCGTACCTGCGGAGCCCACAGGAGCCCCTGCGAGAGGCGGCCCTCAGGTTTCTTGGTGAGCCACAAGCCCGGCTCCCTCCCCGCCCCGCCGCAGCTCGGCCCCAGCCCCGCCTGCTGCCCCGGCAGCGCCATCCGGGCCGGGGCTCTGGAGCCCCGCCTGCCCTCGGCGCCGCTGCCGCCCTCTCGCAGCCGTGTCCTTGGGTGTCAGGATGCGGCGAGGGCCGGGCCTGAGCCCTGCAGGGGAAGGCGCTGCTGTGGCCGCAGGGCTGGCAGCGCCGCTGCGGGGCAGCTGTGCGGCTGGGGCCGTGACAGGCTCTGTGTTGGCAGGGATGGCCGGGCGGTTCCTGAGAGAGCAGCAGCGAGAGTTGCAGCTCATGTGCAGGGGTGAGTGAGGCCAGCGGGCTGTCAGCGGGGGCTGGCGCTGGCAGCTGCGTTCCCTGCCCCGGCTGGGAGGGCTCTGCTCCCTGCGCGCACGAGGGGCGGCGTGGGCAGAGCACAGAGACCTTCCAGGGGCCTGCGGGAGGGACATTCGTGGCCAGCGCCTTCCAGCTGATCCTTGCTGTCTCCTGCTTCCTTCAGGCCATGGCAAGAGCTGCCGTGTGGGAGGGATGGGGCAGGAGGGTCTCCCCAGGTCCCTGCAGATGCAGGCTCTGACTGTGGCTCTGTTCCTCTCTCTTCCAGCCCTTCAGGACATGACAGATGACACCAGCCCTGCCATCTCATGCCTGGCTCTTCAGACTCTGTACATCACCAGAGTTGTACAGAGCATTCCCTCCTCGCGACTCCAGCAGATGCGAGATGGATTCCGCCGGCTCTGGAAGTCACGGCCTTCCCTGTGTCGCAGGGGCTGGTTGTCCTGTATGAGCACTGTGGAGAACTGATCCGGGAGGCTGCGTCTGCTGGGGCCACCTGAGTCTGCAGGGAACACCTCTGCTCTGCAAGCACTTTGTTTCACCCCACCGTAGGATTAGTAAATTGCTGTTGTCATACACAGAGGTGCAGGAGCTTTCTTTTGGTGCCCAGAGTCTTCAGGCCAATGGGGAAGAGGGCACAAAGGGTGCTTGTGCTCGCCAAGTTGGCCAAGCATGCGGAGTGGAAGGGAAAGTGGCCAAAAGGCCCTTGGCCTTTGGTGGTTCTGTGAAAGCCTTAAGGCTTCTGACAGAGCGGGCGGGCAGAGGCCGGAGCTGCGGCGGGGATCCCTGAGAGACCGGTCCCTGGAGATGGCCAGCACCCCTCTGCCAGCCTGGAAGCGCCATCTGTGTCCTGCCCGTGTGTTGCTGGCTGGATTGCTGAGGGCTCTGAGGTGCCTCTTGATGCGGCTCCTCTGGAGCTCCTTCAGCAGCCAGGCAGGCCTGGGGGAGGCGTGGAGGGCACGGGACAGTGGGAGGCCATGAAGGGCTGCGGTGCTGCCAAGGCCTGCCCGGAGAAGGCAGTGGGAAGGCGTGAGGGGGATGCGTGTGGCGCTGGGTGGCGGGAGGCTGTGATGGGCCAGGAGGACTTGTGTGGATGGGTTGGTGGGAAGCCCTGAGGAACTGGGTGGCAGAGGCCACAAGCAGCCCCCAGACAGCCACCTTCTTCCTGCCAGCCGGCTGCTCTGGCACTTCCCCGACGCGTCTCTGGTGCCTGTGGCAGAAGCCCTCGAGGCCTGGCCTCAGCAGGACGGTGGGGACAGCCCCGAGGTGCCCAGTCTGGTTTGGCCAGGGATAAGGAGGGACAAGGGGGGACAAGCAGGCCCTGCTGGAGCACGGCCACTGGCTGCTGCCGGCGAGGAGCAGTGGGAAGTGGCAGCGCTGGCGATCAGCCCAGGTCCCCAGAGCTGTCCAGGCCACTGTGCTGTGTGGCCAAGACTCGCCTGACACTGAGCTCGGGACCCACAGAGCTGCTGCCACCATGGCAAGAACGATGTCTCCTGGAGCTGGCCTGCGGAGCTCCTGCTGTCAGCGTGGCTCTGGACACCAGAGAAAAATGACCAGAGCGTGCACAGGAACAGCAGCACCCAGAAGGCTTGTACCTCCTCAGGAAGACATGCACACCAGACAGGATGCCAAAAGAGGGGATGCTGTGTGCACAATTTTTCGTGGCTTGGCAAAGGTTGTCAGGGAAAGTGGTCACCATGGTTTTCTCTTGCCTTGCCAGAATCACAGCAACGCTTGGCAGCTTCAGCTGCAGCCTGTCCCCCTGACTGACCTCAGCGGCTCTGCTCGAGGGCACACTCGCCTTCCAGAGTCGGCTGTCCCAAGGCAGCAGCGTTGGTGCCATCGTTAGAGACTCTGATGGGACACGAGCCCTTAGCTGCAGCTGCTGACACTCTCCTCCATTGTTATAGTTTTGCCAATTTAAATATACTAATTTTTCTGCTGTGAGACAGAACCAGGAGCAAAAGAGCAAGGCAGGCCTAAAACTTAAAAAGGGTATGAAAAACTTTATTAACTACACAAAGAAAGAGAAAGAAAAGCAAATTCAGAATAAGATCTCTAGAGCACTCCTTCCTTCCCTCTCCCAACCTTCATAACAACAAAACAAACATACAAAAAACTACTTCAGCCAGTTCCCAAGTTAAATAGTCCTTTTCAGTTCACTTTGGAGAGAGAAGTTTCCTCTTGTCAGGCCATAGTGACTTCACCACAAGAAGGGAAAAAACCAGTCCTCTCATGGCTTCACTTTCACGATTTACATCTGCCTGGGAAAAAACTTGCAAAGTAGTGAAGTTCCTCCCATCTTCACAGCTTTCCCAAAGCTGTGCTTATGGGCCATACTCACGGGGTATTTACTTTTAAGAATTAACTGTTCCAAACCAAACATTTTCTTCATCACTCTTTCTCTCTGTTCATGCTCCATCTCCAGAAAAAGAGATCCCCTTTTCTCCTCGGGGTGAAGGATTCTCAACACAGATGCCTTTGATTAACAATCTATCAAATGGAACATCTCCAACCTCCCCGTGTATTTCTCCACGGTTTATAGGAATATTCAGTACATCAGTTCATCCCTACAATCTTACAAAAGGATTTTCAGCCATCTTCAAAGCATCTCCTCATTCTCCTTCCATCTAAAGAAACTTAGCTCTTGCTTCACTGACTTTGGAGCATCTCCTTTCCCCCTCTCATATTCAAAGGAAAGCCGGAGGTCTGCAAAATCTTACCTGAGCACTAAAGAGTTAAAGTTTCACCCAGAAGTCACGGCGCTGGGTGTGGGGGCGGCTGAGATGTTAATCAGCTTTTCTGGAGCTTGCTGCAGCCCCGCACTGCCCATGGCCACCCCTGCTTCCAGACAGGGCCCGGCTGCCTCCCCCAGGCCGTGCGGGGGCTGGGCGGGCTCGGCCCCTCCAAAGCTGCTCCGAGCCAGCAGCAGGAGCCGGGCCCCCCCAGAGCCGCGGGCTCGTAGGGGAGGAAGCCGGGCTAAGGTCTCATCAATGAGCCTTTCCTCCCCCCGGCCATCGGGTTCCCTGGTTTGCAAACGGGGCCCAGCGGCCTCCCGAGCTCCCCCCACATGGGAGGGAGCCCGGGCTGGGCCGTTGTTACCTGCTCAGCCACCGGAAATAAAAGAGAGTTTTTTCCCGGGTTACCGCCTTCAAAATGTGTGCTCACCGAGCGAACTAACTTTCTCCAATTGGTTGTTCAGGCTGTCAATAACCAAACCAGCCTCCAATTGGTCCCATCAACTCCCAGAGGGAGTTCTCACACAGAGAATTTCTCTCTTGAGTTTCTTCTCCCCAGGTGTAACTAGCACAGAAGTTGATATTAGGGAAGATCCTGGTGCTTTCCACCAGTTTTAGAGGGTCATAAACGCTTTGGGGGATTTCCCGGTTAGTTTATGGGCAGATGTGACCCCTTTTTTGGGAGAATCCTGATGGTTTCCGCCAATTTTGGGGGTTCTAAACGCCTTGTGGTGGACTCACTTCCGTGGGTTCTGGTGCCGCCCGCCCACGCTTCCAACTGGTCCGGACTGGTGCTCCCAGTGCCGCGTGGGGCGGGGCCGCGGGGACCCCCCCAGGGCACAGCGCGGCTGCTTTGGGGCTGGCGGCACCGCCCGGCGCTGGGCATGGGGCGTGTCGGGGGAGCTGGGGCCCTACTGGTGCTACTGGTGCTGCTGGGAGCTCACCTGTCTGGGGGCCAGCGGGACTCGGGTGAACGTGTGTGCTCCCCCCGGGGACCCCCAGCCCGGTGTCACTCTACCCCCGAACAGCTGCTCCCAGTATTCCCAATAAAGCTTCCCAGTTTGCCTGGTCCTTTTTATTGGGGGCCAGTGGGGTAGGACTTGGAGGGACCCCGCAGGGGGAGCCATGATGGGGGGGGTCGCAGAACTGGCCCCAGCATGGATCAGGAATGGGGACCCCCAGGAATGGTGGTGTCCCCCCATTCTCACCCTACTCTGGGGGACCTTGGGTGGACCCTGAACCCCAACACGACACCGTGCCAAACCCAAAGGTGCCAGGACCCCAATAAACAAACAGGGGAATTTGGGGAGGGGGTGCATGGGGGGGTGCCCAGGCTGGCCCAAGAGCCCAGTGCTGCCCCAGCCCGACCTGCCCTGGCTCCATCCCAGCTCCTACCACAGGATGTGATGGTGTTGGGAAAACAGGGGGGGTGAAGGGTGGGTGCTGGGCCCAGGGGGAGCAAGAAAAGGGATGGAGTGGGGCTGAGGAAGGAGCAGGAGAAGGACTGGAGAGGAGGCAGGACTAGAAAGGAGGAGGAGTGGGACATCTCTCAGTGCAATTTGGTGGTCCCAGGGCCCTGACCAATTCTTTAGGGGTACCAGCCACCTCTTTTCCCATGCTCTTCCAGTCCTTTTCCACTGCCCCCCACTCAACCACCCCTGACCTCATGCTTCTTTTTGAGGCTTCCAGGCCCCTCCTGCTATCTCTGGGAGTCCCATTCCCCTTTCCTTCAATTCAGGCACCTCTTGAAATCTTCTTTCTGGTGGAATCCCAAAGTATTGCGATTTACAGTGTGCAGTTTTGGAGAAGGACAGCTCTGTCTGGCTTTCCTCTCCCTGTTGTGGCCTCTCAGCTGCCACAAACACCCTGGGGGTGCTGGGATTTCCCTGCTGGGGACAAGGACGTTCATTCCCTTCCAGGAGCCCAATGCCCGGCTGGGGCTCCAGGGCAGGGGGTCCTTGAGCAGCTGCCCCAGAACCTCCGCCAGGGTCTCCCAGCGCAGCCGGAGCCGCTCGGCCTGGGGTCCCCAAAGGCCTCAGCGAGCCCCAAGTCCCTGCCAGGAACCCTCAACTCCCTCCAAGCCAGCATCCCCCACAGCCCCTGCAAGCTCCCCCCATGGCACCGGCCGTGGCCGTGTCCCCACATGTCACTGGCCATGTCCCACCATGTCCTCACCCATGGCTGTGTCCCCACCATGTTTCCATCCCTGTCACTGTCCCCCACATCTCCATCCATGCCCGTGTCCCCCCATGTCCCCAGGAATGGCCACATCCCCCTCCATGTCCATGTGTCCCCATGTCACTCTCCATGTCTGTGTACTACCATGTCTTTCTCCCTACCCAAGTCTCAGTTCAGTGTCTTTATTTTTATCCCAAGATTGGATGTTTTAAAGAGATGAAGAGAAATGAAAAGCAAATCCAGCCCAAAATAAAAGGATTTCTGTGTCCATGCTGGCTGAGAATCCAGCAGGGAAGGAGTGAGGGAAGAATACTTTTGGAGGTGTTTCCACCCCACTGTCTCCAAAATCTTGGTCTTTTCCCCAGTTCATCACCATTTTTCTGTTGAAAACACCCTTGGACAATCAAAAAATCAAAAATCAAAATCAAAATCCTGGAATCTCTGAGGATGGAAAAGACCACCAAGACCATTCAGTATTCCTTGAAGCCACCAGAAGATAGGACTGAAAACAGAAGATTTTCTGGGGTTGAACATCAACAAATTCACTCTCCCCAAGGAATTCCCAATGTTGGTTTCCATCCCAATGGACGTTCCTGTCCCTGCATTCATCCAGGGAGACAGGATGATGCAGAGCCTCCCCAGCCAGGTGTCTTCCCAACATAGATCACCAGGACCACGGATCACCAGGGCTCTGCCCAACGGGGGTCACTGGGGATCATCCAACACCGATCCTCCCATGGGGGATGGAGCTGGAGCAGAGCAAGAAGCTCTTCCCAAATTCAGACCACTTATAGGGATCCCCTTAGTGGCGGCTGCGTTGGTGTTGGGTCAAGTTAGAGCTCTTTGAGAAGCTCTTCCCACACTCAGGACACTCGTAGGGCCTCTCCCCAGTGTGGATGCGCCGGTGGACAGTGAGGGTGGACTTGTGCTTGAATCCCTTCCCGCAGTCGGGGCAGCGGAAGGGCCTCTCCTCTGTGTGAATCCGCTCATGTACAAGGAGATTGGAGCTTCTCTGAAACCTCTTCCCACACTTGGGACACTCGTAGGGCCTCTCCCCGGTGTGGATGCGCTGGTGGTATCTCAGGTTGGAGATCTGTCCAAAGCTCTTCCCACATTCCAAGCAGGTGTAGGGCCGTTCTCCTGTGTGGATCACCTGGTGCTGCATTAGACCAGAGATGTCTCTGAAGCTCTTCCCACATTTCCCACACTCGTAGGGCTTTTCCCCAGTGTGGATCATCTGGTGCCGGATCAGATGAGAGCTGTAGCTGAAACCCTTCCCACATTTCAAGCACTTGTGGGGCTTCTCCCCTCCATGAGGCTTCTCCACCAGCTCTGAGCTCTGCCTGGATCTCCGGCCGCCTTCCCGGCTCAGGGAGGGTCTTTCCTCCTCACAGCTCACTGGGCTGGGTTTCCAGCCCCTCCTCCTGAGGGATCCCAGGAAATTTTCCTCCTCCGCCATCTGCCCACCCCATGGGAATGAAGAATCCTGGTTTGGGGAAAAAACAAGAGGGGACTGCCTTGAGCTAGAGGTTCTTCCAACCGATGTGCAGCTGAGGAAGACACTAGGCATCCTGTGTTTGTAAGGACCTCCCAAACACCCAGACTGATCACAAAAATCCTCCAAATATCAAGACACAGATCAAAAACTCCCAAAAAAGCAAGATTCAGCCAAACCCCCCTGCAAAATATAAAGATTCAGGCCCAGCAAAAAAACAAAGCACCACGTCTTAGCCCAATAAAGCTCAGAAACAACAACGTTCACCCCTCTGAAAATGGTGGATCCCCCTCTCCAGTCACCTGCTGAATGTGGAGGGGGGGGCAACACGCTGGGACTGGAGGGACGCTGTAGGTTTGGAATCTTGTGCTGCTTCCCATTTCTGCTCCTCCTGTGTCTCTGCTTTTCCTCACATTCCTCTTCCTACTATTCCTCCTTCTCCTGCACAATCCCACCTTCTCCTCCGATATGCATCGTTTGATCATTTTGTTCTTCAACTCTGCTTGTCCCTCCCTCCTTCTGCTGCCCCCAGGCCCAGCACCCACTGCCGGCTCCCTCTTCCCCCCAAACCCACAGCATCCCAGCGCAGGGGCAGCCATGGAGCTGGGGCAGCTCGGGCTGGGGCAGCGCTGGGCTCTCGGCCGCTCCCGCCCGCACTCGCTCCCCACTGCAGCCGCTGCCGCCACCACAGCGCGGGGCCCGGCCTTGGCGCTCCCCCCCTCCCACCTCCCCAAATTCCCCTGCCGGGGGGCGCTGGGGCCCGGGCCGGGCGCAGGTGGCTCCAGGTGGGCAACGCTGGGAGCTGCGGCTCTGCCTGGACACTGCTGCGTCATCACCGCCGCGCGCTCTCATTGGCTCAGCGCTGCCCGAGGGGCGGGGCTGCACCAAGCCGGGACACCCTGCTCCAGGGGGGATGGCCCCAAAACGGGGGACCCCCATGCAAGGAACAACAGCAAAGGGTCTCTACAAACACAGGCTGCGAATCCGCTTGGACACGGGGCCGGGGACGTGACAGGAAGGAAGGAAGGAAGGAAGTGACAGCAGAAGCCATCAGGGTGAGAAAATGTTATTAATTGACCACACAGACTGCTGCTCAGCCAAGGTCCTGCTCAATTCATGAACTCCCAGAGGAAGAACAAACACTTAATAGAGTCCTGGCCATCGTTAGCTATGTGTGGTGCATATAAAGAGGTGGATGCAGTGAGTGCCTTGGGAAGTCTCTACCCCTTAAGTACTTCAGCCAATATGGAAAGGGAGAGGGAGATGAGGCTGGTAAAATTAGGATGAAAAGGAGGCTGTGTCCTCCAACAATTTCAGAAGCCCCATGGGAAATGGCCAGTGCTCTCTTCCTTTTTTTATGAATTAAATTACTTTTACAAGACTCCTCTGTCTTCCTAGCAGACAGAATCCTCTGGTGATGTGAATTTTTCCACACACCTTGGGGCTCGGCCAGAATTCCTTCCCCCGTCCGGGGCGGGAGCAGTGAGTGGAGCTGAAGGTGCCTCACCCAGTTTGGGTGATCGGCCCCCTTGAGTGGCGGTGGCACCGGGCATGGATTGGGTACCCGAGAGTGACCAGGAGACAGACGAGTGACAGATCAGGGGGCTGGGAAGAGTCGGCAGCCAGAGAGCACTGAAAATCTCAGCAGGGACTGCAGTGGCATCTTCGGGGACTAAACATGGCAGGGCACCCATGGAGGGTAGAAAGGGAAAGCCAAGAAGGAATCCCGGAAAAAGGGATGATGATGCCAAAATATCTCTGAAGGGCTCCTTGGGAGCATGTGGAGGGAGTTTGAACATTCTCTCAGAGGTAATCAAGGACATAGAAACCCAGCAGCACAATAAGGGAAGTCCAGAAGGGATTTAGACAACAGGGGATGGATGCTGTTGGTTTTCTGGGAAGGGATTGGGTGAAGGGGAGTGGGCAGGAATATGGTTCAGGCAAGAAGCAGCAGGAGCAATCTATGTGGGAAGAAAAAGGGTGATGAAAAAGAAGAGGAAGAGGAAAATACTGAGGATGGGGATGTTTTTCAGCAGGCTCTTATCCTCAGAAGTTGCCAGCTGATGCAGATCCTTTGTATCCCCGGTTGCCAGGACAGGCACACAAGGAGGTCAGGATTGCAGGGGGTTTCTCTGTGCTGGGCAGCGGCAGGAGCGGGCGCAGAGGGGCGGCACCGGGAGCACGGGCTGGGGGCCTGTGGGGAGCTGCGGGGCCGGGCCGGGGCTGTGGGGCAGCCGGGGCTCAGCGCCGGGCGCTGCCTGAGCCCAGCACCCCCCGGCAATTGCAGGCCCGGCAGTGGCCCCCGGCCCCCAGGAGGCTGCGGGACGCCCCGGCCGCTGCCCGGCCCCGTGGAGCTGCCGGCCCTGCCCGCCGGGGGGGCCGCGTTTGGACACTGCGGCAGGACAGGCACCGGCTCTGGGATACGGGCTGGCCACGGCAGCCACAGCACAAAGTGCAGCAGGACAAAGGAACAGCTGGGAAATGGGCATTGGACGTGCAAGCATCCAGATTAGCTTTTAAGCATTTTCCTTAGGTCACTGCAGAAAGGAATGATTTAGCAGAAAGCTCAGCAGCTGTCAGAGGATGAGCACCCCCAGGCACTGAGGGGGCTGCAGGAGGGGCAGAAGAAGCCCCTGGAGCACTTGGTCACAAAGGCACAGCAGGGGAATGCAAGAAGGGATGAGGAAAAGGCCAAGGGGAAGGCAAAGGCCATGGCAGAGTTTCTACAGCCCCTCAGGGATGAACCCCAGGGCCCAAGGGGGCCCCAGCACCCAGGGGCTCTCACATCCTTACACCATCTTCAACCAGGTGCCCTCCTCACACTGACACCACTCAGTCCTTGATGGCAAAGATGCTTTCTGGGGATGCCCACTTACACAGGATGGTAAACTGGATTTTGCCTTTGAGTGGGAACAAGAGGTAGAAGGGAAAATGGAAAAGACATGGACGGTCCTTCTGCAGGGATGCACGGAAGCACCAGCCTTATTAGGGCAAGCCTTGCAGAAAATATCACAAGAATTTACCCCACACCCAGGGATTGGGTTAATGCAGGATGTGGATGACTTGCTGCAGTCAGGAGGACAAGAAGTGGCAGAAGAAGCCTCTGTGAAATGGCTGAATGTTCAGCCTAAAAATAATATTTCAGTATTTGAAAAAAAAAAAAGAGCAAATGCTAGAGAAAAGAGTTAAATATTTGTGAGATATTTTGTCTGAAAGTTTGTGGTATCTTGAACTAGAGGGGGTCAGGGGAGTCTCAGAAGTCATCCAGGACTGAAAAGGAGGTGCAAGAATTCTGAGCATTAATAGGAAACTGCAGGACCTGAATTGAGAGTTCTCTGTTCTACCCATAACATTGTATCACTTTCTAAACCCCAATAGCCTCAAGGTTGGGGTATGGACAGAAGAAAGGGAACAAAAGCTGAGAAAATGAAAAATAACAAAATGATTGGTGCCACAGCTATGACTATTCCAGACTCAGGAAAGAAATTGGGATTCTACGTGTGTTATAAGTACATATTATATTATTGTCTTTTTGCAAATATTAAAATGAATGCTATCTCTTGGAAAACTTTGCTGTATGAACATAGTTTATTTTAGCTCTGCGATTAACAGAACTTAGAAATAGTTGTGGTAAATATATTTTTTGTAATTACAACATTTTGATGTAAAAAGCTTTTGTTCATGTAACAAACTCAGAGAATGGTAAAAAAGATAATCAGGAAATTGTTCACATTCCTGGATTATGGGACACCAGAAACCCAGGAAGGAAAAAATAATGATTTACAGGTCTGGGGAGAATGATTCAGAATAATGCATGAAGGTCTATGAATATGCAACATGTTGCTGCATTTAGGAAGTGTTTTCTGAGTCAGTGTGTGCCCTTGGCTGAAGGCCAAGCATCCGGCCATTATAACCTTTGGCCAGAGCCAGGGCAGATATTCAATTCTCTCCCTTGGAATTGATCTTTGCAATTCCTTACCCTGGGAATTCTCCACCTAGTGCGGGCTGGAGATAAGGGATGTATATTTCAAGCAGTCTGTGGCCAGAATCCTGTCTCTTGTGAAATCTCTGCCACAGGAAGCTGGGCTGGCACAGAGCCTGCCTTGGCACTTTGCTGTTCACAGCATCCACCCAGGACTCTGCCTCTCAATTACACTCACACACTGGGCTGCCTGCGATTCCATTGCTGGAAAGTATACCAAATTTAAAATTTTTTTACATTCCATTTTACTAGTCAGGCTCCGTTTGCCTTTCTCTCAGGAAAGAAATTTTAAAAGCTTTTTTAAGGGATATGGCACCACTCAAGAGAGATAAGTTTGACATCTCAACAGACTGGGAATAGCCCAAAACATATCCACAAAGAGAACGACATTCAACAAAACATCAAGGAAACATCAGCAAACATCAAGGAACACCCACCCCAGACACTGCCCCTGGCATAGATGGAGACACCTGGTCTGGAAAAGACTGAGAAGGAAATCCAGGAATGCGGATCTAATTAACATCAGAAGATGAGAAATCCGTGTGCAATAGGAAACCAAACACTAAGAACTACACAACCTGGAAGCAATAAACACTAAACCAATGGATTTCAATGTGTTCAGACTGTAAAATTTCAGGAAAAATCTAGTAAAACTCACATCTCATGGAATGATTTTCTCTGCACGCCCGGTCTATGTGTGGATGAAATTATTTCTGTTGCACATCCTGACCAGAATCAAGTAATGCCTTGACTCTCTAACATTAAGATATTGTTGGAGAGATTTTTATTGTCCCTGCAGTTTCAGTGACAAGATTACACCATTAGAAAAATGTGTCATAGTAATCCTACTTTTATATTCTGAGTTTGGTTTGGACCAGGGGTGTGAGAATCAATTTTTACTCCTAGGAGAAGAAGTAGAAAAATCTAGATTGCATTGGAATTTCTTTGTGTGTATTTGTAGGTGGCTCTTAATGATGGCAGAATTTCAGAAAGGGTTTTTCAATTCTCACCTTTATGTTGCATTTTGCAAAACTAGAAGAGTATTAATGGTGAGGCTTTAACACATAAAGAGTTTGTACAAAATTGTTTAAAAAAAAAGAGAAAAAAAAAACAGATTGTGGGGGTGCACTTGTGGATCACCTAAGGGCTGCTCCGGAATAGAAGCATTGGATCCAGACACAGCCACGACAGGAGCTTTAGAAATGCAAATTAACACTGATAGGACAATGTGTGCACAATGAACCAGGATCTTCATGCCTGGGGGAGGAATTTCGGTGATTGCTTCTGTCCCCCACTCCAAGCTCTCCCTGCTTGCACAGATGGAATTTGCACAACTAAAGGCAGAGCCCACAGTGAGGATATCTGACTGCAACAGAAATTGTTTAAGCTGCAAAGGGAAACAGCAAACGGAGAATGTTGGGAAAGCTTTACTAAAAAAAGTGGGGGGGAATCATCCCTCTCCCTGCTCCAACCTGTGCTGTCACTGTCCAGGTTATATAGGGTGTATTGGGGCACTGGGGTGTTTTTGGTGCCACAAGTTCAGGGAAATGAGTTGGAAATCCAAGTATGTGGTGATTTAATTAGAGAAAAGTGGTCAATTGATGCAGCCCTGGATGGAGGGAGCACCCAAAAACGCAAAAAAGATGAACAGACACCAGAGCCAATCCTACAACACCATGGACCAGCCCCTGGGAACCCTAACGAATTCATATCAGGACACGGAAAATCCATCCATAATTTGAGTGTCATAATTAGGATAAAAAGAATCCTGGAAATAATAACCAACCACACAGCTCCAGCTCCTGACCTTCCTGACGACCAATCCACTGAAATAAGGAAGGAGACATTTCACCATGGGATAGGATCAGATTATCTATTAACAGAAGGAGGAGGAGTTTACACAAAATTACATGACTCAAACTGCTGTTCGAAAATAGATGAGAACTGAAAAGTGCTGAAACAGATAACGAAGGAAATAAGAAAATAGCTCGTATTCCGGAGAAAGGATGGGAATGGGACACGTTTCCGTGGTTCCCTGGCAGACCACGGCTTAAACGAATGCTGCTCATCCAAAGAGGACGCAGGAAAAGAAATTGAGTCAATGGAAATTAAAAGTTTGTAAAGGCAATTCTTGAGGAAACAAGAAAATGAGGGATTGCAAGCAGTAAGATTAATATCGTAGTAGGAGTGCATATTAAGAGGGACATGCAGTAGGCGGATCGGGAAGTCTGAACCTTCCAAGTAACTCAGCCAGTGGGGAAGGGGAGAGGGAGATGCAGAAGGGAAAATGAGGATAAAAAGGAGGCGGCGCTTTAGAGACCGCATGGCAAATGCCGCATGGCCTCTCTCTTTATTCAGGAATAAAGTCACTTTTACAGGACTCCTCTGTCTCCTTCGGGCACACAAACCTCTGGCCACGGGAATTTTCCCGCACAGCCCCGGGCACAGGGCAGACACCTCTGTGCCACCCACAGCAACCGGGACGAGCCAGCGCTGCTCCGGCACCGGCTCCTGCCGAGGCCCCAGCGGGAAGGAGACCGCGGGCAGCCGCTCCCGCAGCGCCCTCAGCCCAGCGCCAACACGGGCCGGCACCGGCACAACCAACCCGCCAGAGCCCCCTGCCGCCCCCGAGGCCCGCAGCGAGCCCCGAGCCCCCGCACAACCGAGCGCGGCTCCCACCTGCGCTGGGGCCGCCTCCGAGCTCCGCCGCCGCCTCCCCGGGCTCCGGCCGCTGCCGCCGCTGCCGGGCCCGCACAGACGCTGCCACAATGGCGCCTTTGCTGCTCTGCCCAATCAGCGCGCGACAACCAGGAGTGACATTGGCACAATCAGCCAATGGCAGCGAGGGCCGGGCTCTGCACACGGCCCAGCCTCGGCCCGCGCTCTCAGGGCCCCCCGGGCTGTGGGAGGGCAAAGGCGGAGATGAGGAACAGCCCTGGAACGGGCCCGGGCCCGAGCCGCCATTGGCCTGGAAACACAAACAAAGTTCTCCGCAGCTCCCGGCACGCCTTTCCCAGCCCTGCGTGTTCGCTGCCTCCGGCTCTGCGGGAAGCCCTGGAGCCTCAGTGCCGCTACCCCTAATTAGGAGCGTCTGTGCATGGCTTTAATTTTCCCCAAAAAGGGAAAACTGCCCCACAAGCCCTGTGGATGAGTGGGAGAGGGGAGAGATTTCTGTCAGAAAACTCCAAAAACTCAGAGCAGGGTAATAATGAGAGGTAAATGAAGACCCTTCAAACCAGCTTTCCACACGTCTTCCTCCTTCCAACTGCACCTCCTACCCCGGCAGTGCAGGGTTGGATAAACGACTCTGACTTTGTAAAATTTTAAAGGTTTATTAAATCTTACCAAAAAAAGTACACCAAAAGACTAAATAAAGAGAAAAATCAGCGCTGGTAGCACAGGACTAAAGCAGCAGACCCGGGTGTGATTTGGGGGCCCGGGGGCTCCCCGAGCCGCCCCCGCTCCCCCCGATCTCGGCCAACGGGTGCGAGCGGCGCGGCCCCGCTGCTGAGCACTGACCCCGCCCCGGGGGCCGCCGGGACCCCCCCGGAAAAACCCCACACCTGCACCCCCCCTTCAGTCCCTCCGACCTTCCCAGTCCTGGGGGAAAAGGGGGAAAGGGGAGGACCTGGGGCGGGATCACCCGGAGACCCCCGGGGTGAGGAGCGGGGGGTGGGGGGGATTGGGCTCGCTCTGAGTGGGGGGTCCCGCGCGAGGATTTGGGGGGGGTTCGCTCGAGGAATTTTGGGGGTCCTCGTGCGACGGATCCTCGTCCAAAGGGCTCCTCTCGTGCCACCGTCTCCTCGTGTCACCCAGACCAGTTTGGGGAGCTCTTTGTGTCATCCAGAGGAATCTGGGGGATCCTAGTGTCACTGAGAGCCCCACGAGTGTCACCAAGAGCTCCTCGAGTGTCACCAGGAGGAACGGGGGGTTCCTCGTGTCACCGAGAGCTCCGCGAGTGACACCGAGAGCCCTGTGTCACCAAGAGCCCCTCAAGTGCCCCCAGCTCCTTGTGCCACCAGGAGCCCCTGGAGTGCCACCAGCTCCTCGTATCACCGAGAGCCCCTCGTGCCACCAGGACCTCGTGCCAGAGAATTTGTGGAGAGTCTCTGTGCCACCCGGAGCCCCTGAGTGTCACCAGCCCCGTGCCAGGGTCCCCAGTGTCACCGGGGTCTTTCTCTGTGTCACACACCAGGAACCGACCCCCCCTCCGAGCATCAGGACCCCCGAATTTAACCGTCCTCGTGCACCGGGACCCCCTCAGGACCCTCGAGTTTCCTCTCTCCCCTCCTCGTGCACCGGCATCACCGGACCGCCCCCCCTTTCCCGAGGAATCGCCGGAGACCCCCTCCATCAATCACCGGGCACCGGCACCACCAGAGGACCTCCCCCATCAATCAGCACCGTCACCGTGCACCGGGACTCCCCCCACCATCGAGCAGTGACACCCCCTCATCGTGCACCGGGACCGCCGGACCCCCCCTCAAACATCGCCAGCCTCGGGCACCGAGATCACCGGAGACCCCTCCATGAGTCACCGGGACCCCCCCGTCATGCACCAGGACCACCGGAGACCTCCCCAGGAATCACCGGACACCCCCTCACGAATCAGCGGGCACCGGGACGCCCCCTCGGGCACCGGGACTGGACCCCCCCTCGTGTACCGACCACCCTCCGGTGCACAGGGCCCGGACCCCCCTTTCTGTCCCCCCTGCCCATCCCGGGGATTCCGCCCCTCCCCTTTGACTTCCCCCGGGAACAGGAGCGGGAATGGGGGGGCCGTGCGCTGGGGGGGCACCGGGGTGTCCCCAGCACCGGGGGAGTCCCTTGGGGCTTGGGACTTTTCCCCCCCCCTCCTCCGGTTATCACCAGGGACCCCCCCAATTTACCGGGGCTCCCCCTATTCACTGCCCCCCCTTCACCGACCGCCCCAAAGCGCTGGGACCCCCCCGGATACTTGGGACCACCCCAGCGCGCCGGACCCCCCCCTCACTCACCGCCCCTCCCCCATCTATGGGACCCCCCCCACTCACCGCTCCCCCCCCGTCACCAGGACTCCAAAATCCATGGGACTCCCCCCACACTCATCAAGACTCCCCCCAAATCCATGGGACCCCTCCCTCCCCCCCACTCCCCACCCCCTTCTCAGCACTCCCCGGGCCCTCCCCATTGATCGAACGCCCCCATGGCCCCCCCAGCCCCTCGCCCTCGCATTGGGCCCCCCCGGGGCCGAGGCAGAGCCCTCCCTGAGGGACACCCCTCATCCCCGGCCTGCAGCCGCCCATGGAGCCGCTGACCACAACTCCCTGCCTGCGTCCATCCGGCCAATTCCTCTGGCCCCGCACAGCCCAGCCTGCAAAGCCAGGCCTGGCACTGTGGGGCTCGGGGGGTCTGTCCTGGGCCACCGGGCCTCACAGGGCTCTGGGCACAGCAGCGGTGTCACACACTGAAATGTTATGGGGAATGGCTTAAACGCTGCCAGGAAGGAGATTTGCACATTATGGCTAAACTGAATAAAGAGGCTGAGACCACCCCAGCCCAGCCCTCCTTCACCTGACTGCAGCTTTGGCCTGGGACTTGAGCGGCCTAACAGCACCTGAGGTACCATAAAAGTGACACCATTGATCAATTGCCTCTGGTCTAGGGACAAGGACACGAGACTGAGGCAGGAGAATGTATCCAAAGCAAGGCAAAGCCAGCAGCTGTCCTAAAAATCAGCTTGGGCCAGGCTGGGGCTGGGGGAGGCCGTAGCCCACAGGCTCATCTGCTGAGGCCACGTTTGCACACACTGCCCACAGCCAGCCAGGGAGGAGGAGAGTTCTGGGGCTGTGGGGGAACCTCTGCCCACAGGCACTGAACACCCATCCTCCCTCACACAAACTGGCTCCGCTGGAAAATCCCCACCCCGGGAAGGCCACATCCACGGCACATTGCCGTGAGGGGCAGCTGAGGAGGTGCCAGAATCCATCCAAGAGCCCCAAAGCGCTGCCCAGACTCACTGCTGAGGCCTTGCAGCAGAGCACTGCTCCTGATGCAAAGGGATGCAGCAGAGCCAGAGGCTGCTGCCAGAGCCTGTGTCAGACTTGTCCCTGCCAGGGGAGGAACCTGGGCCTTCCCACCTGCCCCCAGTGTGTATGGACCCCTGAACTCCGTGTTTGTGGGGGACCCTGAGCACCAAGAAGACAGAGATGTAGAGCATCCACAGGAAGCCACTGGGATCCACAGAGTGGTGAGGTTTTCTACTAAATCTGTCTCTGTCACTCTCTTTCTCATCCCCCACCTCTATTCCATTTCTATTTTTCTCTCTTTGTCATTCTCTCTGCCTCTCATTTACTCTTCTTTAAACCCAGACTATTGACTTTGGCACATGGCCTCATTTGCGATAGAAACAGATTCTGCCCCCACATGCCTTGATGGAATTAATGTGCACTGTGAACCAGGGTTGACCAAGGCCTCATATTTTCGTGGTTCTGATGTGCCAGACCAATGAATTCGCACAGTCCAAAAAACCTGGATTTCCCCAGCCTCTACCTGGCTAGAGGCAGGGCCCCTCTAAGCCTGGTTATTCTTCTTTCCTGAGCTATGTCTTGGAGGTTCCTTCAAGGGGATTGGACATGTCATCAGCATCATCATCATACCTGGCAGTTTGACTACGGGCAACTGGAGCTGCTTCCTTTTTGGTGAAGTTTGGTGAAGTTACACCTTTTCTTGTGGAAATCCCTCTCTGCATCTCACTGTCCTGCAATTCAAGCACCAGTTTTACCAGAGCAACAGTGGATTTTCCATCCCACTTCTTCATGTTTTCTCCAGAATCACGCAGCAAAGACCACAGCTCAGCTCGTGAGAAGGGTCTTCTCTCCCCATCTGGGGAATGTTTACGTTTGGGGCCAGAACTTTTGATCTGTACAGCCAAGATTTGGAAAAATCCCTCTTTCATCTCCTCCCTGAGTTTCCTGTGGTTCTCCTCTATCTTATCTTCTCATTTCTGTAGAAGTGTTTCCACAGCTGAGATTCTGGCATGTGTTGGGCCATGCACGGCATCTGCATATGCTCGGAGCTTCTTCTCCATATCGAGCACGGTCTCCTCCCTTTCCTCCAGCTTCATTGTTGCTAAAGCAGAAGCGTATTCTTGTGGCCCAAGTCGTACAAGTTTTCGCCACATCACAGATGTACATGGTACCAAGTCCGGATTCCTAGTTGTTAGGTCATCTGAAAAAACAATCTCTGCCACTGCCATTTCTCTCAAACGTTGAACCCCTTGTTCTATGGTCTCCCACTGGGTTTGCTGCATATAGAGATCATCTGCACACAGATATCTTTATGCCACACTTCCCAGGACCCGTGCCCAGAGACTCTGAGGATTAGCCCCCCTCACCATTCCTTGGTCAATAACGGGATCATGTGACAGGGACCCCAAATTCCTGGCTTCAGTGCCATCCAGAATTGTGGCCTCGCCTGCAGCATCCCAGAGACGGACCAGCCAGCTAATTATAGATTCATCAGGTCATCAGGTGTGATCCTTTCTCAGGCCACGAAGGTCTTTCAGGGATAAGGACTCAATATTGGCTCCTGATCCTGTCTCAGTTGCTCTGACTTCTGATTTTGTACCAGGAGCTCACTTTGAGGATCCTTCCCCTGGATCATCATCGTCCACTGGCCCATCAGTTTTGCTGGTGTGCTTCCTTCCCACAGCAACTGCCAGTGGCTTAGGCTCACTGTCTGGTTTAGCTACAGCCTGAGTGACTGGGGTATTGGCTGATTTATCTCCCTGCTCCCCTGCCTCTCTCTGCTGCCCTACAGTATCTACCAGTGTGCAATAAGCATATGCTAGGGCCCAGCTTACTGCAATGATCTTTTTCTCATTAGAATCATCATGGACCTTCTATTCCAGATATTTCCCCACTTCATCTGGGTTCTGAATTTGTTCACGTGAAAATTCCCAGGCTGGGGGATCAGAAAATTTCTTCAGGGTTCTGCCCATTCTCTCCCATTCCCCATCCCACTCAGAATTTTCCATGCCTGGGCCTACTCCTGGGTCAGGGGTCCCATCAGCTCCTCTGGACACCTCAGCCCTCATTCTAGAGAGGCTGCAGACTGTGCAGAGGAAGCTTACCAGATGAAATACCAGGACAGTGGTATCCTTGACATTCAGGGGAAAGTGAACATCCTCAAAAAATGACTTAACAGATTCAAAGGAGAAGAAGGAAAGGCCAAAAAGCCTCATCCCCTGCTTCTCCTCTAACAAACTGGATGCAATTACTAATGAACTCCCAAAACAGGCTATTGGAAATGGGATGCAGGGTTGGATGAAGAAATCATGAACCATAAATATCTGGAACAAACTTCAGTAGCTTTATAAACTTTCTATAAATCATTATCACTGAGCCCAGCACAACAGCTATTCTAATTTGTGCTCCTCTACTGAAAAAACTGCATATGAGGGACACTACTGGAGACATCTCCAGATAAGAAAATAAGCCTAGGGACCAAAAAGGTATTAAAACCTCAAAAAAGTCTAGGGACCCGAGACACATAAAGGCCTTCACCCTGACAGACATTATGAATTCAAAAAACATGGTTACTGACTGCTTTACCCCAATACAGAGTAAGTACAACCAAAATGCAATCAGATCAGGTTTTCTTTTCCACTTTCTTGCAACGCGTTGGGCGCCAAAGAAGTATTTGTCCTGGTTTAGGGCAAACTTGGGAGGAAACCTCTAAATGGAGTCCCTCTGGGAAAGAGATTCAAGCCGTCCCTCCCCCAGTTGTCTCGGGAATAAATACTCCCTCAGAGAGAAGTAGAAAAGGAAAAAACTGTTTATTCAACAGGCAATACACCTCCCAGCACAAAAATGAACAAAACCAAACAGCAAAACCCCTCGCTGTTCCCAAGAGATGACAGATTTAGAAGAGTTCTTTCCCTGGGCTGCCCGGCTCACTCAGTCTGTTCTCAGTCCCTCCTGTGCTGGGAAATGCCACGGCCCAGGCCAGGCCTGGTGGGCCACAGGTGTGAGCTCCCGGTGCCCTTCTGGGTTTTCAGTCCAGAGCAGGTTCAAACAGTTCCAGGAAAAAGGAAAAAAACCCAAAACACACAGTCCAGGGAGATTCTCTGCCTCAGCTAGCCAGAAAAATTAACCAAAAGCAAAAAAAGAGAGCTCTCTCTGGCTGTCCACTGCAGACAACACAGTCTGTGAGCAGGAATGTGGGGGAGCCTGTGCAGTCTCTGATAACAAACTCTGCACTTCTTCTTTCCCACCCTAAACTCCTGGAACCAGTCTTAAAACTGAATTCAATATCCAACACCAAAAGAACAGACGATTTGTGGGTACAGGCATCATACAGTCACCCCAAGACAGGGGTCCCCACTATGACGTTCTGGGGGTCCCCCTTGTCCTGAATGCCCTGGATCCTGCATATATTTGGAGTTCCCCCCTCTGCAGGGTGTCCCGATGCTCCAGGCTTCCCGGGAATCCCAGGGATCCCCCCTCTTTGATCTCCCCACTTTGGGATTCTGGGGTTCCCTCTTCTCTGGGCTGCTGAGGGTCCCATGGGTGCCCCTCTCTGGGTGGCACTAAGGGATGCCGAGCGTTCTGGGCTCCCAGGGGTGCCTCCTCCCCTGACTCCCTGCTCCGGCCTGCCGGGGCTCACAGGGGTCCCCCCTCTCTGGGGTCCCCACTTTGGTGTCCTAGGGGCTCCCCGTCTCCAGGCTCATCCCTTCTCCGGGCTGCCCCTTCTCCAGGCTCCCCTCACTCCCGGCTCTCGGGGTCCCCCCTCTCCAGGCCCCCATTTCAGGCTCTGGCACTCCCGGGGCTCTCCCCTTTTCGCTTTCCCCCCCTCAAGGCTGCTCCCCTCGCCCTGCCAGTCCCGGGACATCGCCACGGGGCTCCGGGGACCTCCATCCCCCACCCACCGCCGGGGCTCTGTCTGCAGCCGCCACCCAGACATCCCCAAAAAAACCACCCGGGGACCCAAAAGGGGATTTCGGGACAGCTTTGGAGCCCTGCAAGATACAAACATCGCTCCGCCTGCCGCCTCCCGAAAAAAAGAAACAGGGAGACCCAAAGATACTTCGGGTGAGCTCCAAATATCCCTCTCCTGTTCAAAAAAAATCCTGCCAGGACCGCCCAAGATATTCGGGGCGAGGTCCCCCTCCCCGGTCACCTACACAATACGGGGGGGCCGATACTGCGGGCGCGAAGGGGCTGCACATCCAGAGAGCGATGGACGCACGGGCTGCCGCCTCTCGCTGCTCCTCCTCCTCTTCTTGCTCCTCCTCTACCCCTCCTCTTCCTCCTGCTCCTCCTCCTCCTTCTCCTGCTCCTTCTCCTCCATCTCTCGGCTGCCGGCGAGGAGCTCTCTCGGGTGAGCGGGGCGGGAAAGGGACTGGTGGGAAAGGGGTGGGAGAGGGGGTATAAAGGGAGATGGGACAGGGGGAAGAGGGTTCCCAGGGAGGGTGTCCACGTTAAGCCCAGGGCCCCCAATCCCCTCCGTGTCCTGCCAGCCCCTCCCGGCGCTGTGGGGTCCGGGCCGTGCCCCAGTGCCGGCTCAGGGGGTGCTCCAGGCTGACGTGCTCCACCTGGAGCTGGAGCTGACCCCGTGCCGGGGGGTTTCCAGCAGCACCAGGAGCTGGTAGAAATCCAGTCCCCAATGGAGACCAGGTCGGTGGCCACCACGTGGCCCGAGAGCTCCTGGTGGCCCTGGAACCAGCTCAGCTGGATGTCGGCAGGGTAGAAATCCATGAGGGAGCAGAGCAGGCAGCCGGGGCCGGGCTGGGAGCTCGAGGGAAGCAGCGAGATGGACACACTGGGATGGGCAGGGGGCCCCTCCAGTGCGGATCTGCCCCCCCATCCAAGCCGCAGATAATCGCTCCAGGGATCGAGTGCTAAGGGACAGGGAACCACCTTTCTTCCATCCCAACTCCACCTTTCCCTCCCCTCTCCCCCTCTTTCTCATCATTCCCCAAATCTACTGACCCCTCACGACTCAATGTGGGTTTCCCAGCCCCCTCCCCCAATCTTTGGGCGTCCCAGCTCCCTCTTTTCCCCCATTCTTTGGCCCATTCCCAATCATCACTCCAACATCAAACTCCCTGCCCCGTGCTTGCTTTTGGGGGTTCCAGGCCTCTCCTGCTCAATCTCGGGTTCCCAACCCCCGCTTTCACTCCTTTTGGACAGCTCCTGGCAGCTTTTTTCTGGGAGGAATCCCTGATTTTCAGTATTTTTGGGGTGTAGTTTCAAAGAGGACAGCTCCAGGTCCCTCCTGCTACCTCTGGGGATCCAACCCCCTTTTCCCCAATTCAAGCACCTCTTGAAAGCCCATCAGGTGACTCACATATTCTCTCCCTCCTCTCTCTCCTCCCCCCTCCCGCTGCTTTTCTTTTTTATTCTCTTTTTAAAACAATATTCTATTAAATTATACAGGGCTTTTGGTTTTGCCAAATGCAGCCTAAAGGTGAACAGTGAACATTACAAATTCCATACCAAAATTTTGCCATCACTAACAGCCACTCATAAACATACCCAAAAAATCCCCAAAGGAATAAAGATTTTTTCTGCTTATTCCCCTAACACTGAAATGAGGTTCTCACACCCTTGGCCCAATCTTAATGGAAAATATAAAAGTAGGATTATTAAGAAAAAACATTCTAATGATGTAATCTTGTCACCAAAACTGCGGGAGGACCCAAAACTCTTCAACACCATTTCTACTGTTAGAGAATCAAGGCATTACTTGATTCTGGCCAGGATGTGTAGCAGAAATCATTTCATCCACAAATAGCCCGGGTGTGCAGAGAAAATCAATCCATGACACGTGAGTTTTACTCGATTTTCCCTTAACTTTTTACAGTTTGAACCCATAGAAATCCATTGGTTTAATGTTCGTTGCTTCCAAGTTGTGTAGTTGTTACTATTTAATTTCCTATCGGACCCGAATTTCTTCCCCTCTATATTAATTAGGTCCGCACTCCTGGATTTCCTTCTCAGCCTTTTGCAGACCAGGCATCTCCAACTATGCCAGGGGCAGTGTCTGGGGTGGGTGTTCCTTGATGTTTGCTGATGGCCTTAATGGTCGTTATCTTTGTGAGTATCTTTTGGGCTATTCCCAGTCTATTGAGATGTTAAACTCCTCTCTGTTGAGGGGAGGAACATTCCTTAGAAATCTCTTTCAAATTCGTTTCCCCAATGCAAAGGCACATGAAGCCTGAGTATAGAAATAGATTTTTAATAATTTTAGCTTGCTATATTTTCCGACCATGGAATGCCCGGCAGCCCAGTGTGTGAGTGTAACTGAGGGGCAGAGTGGAATTGTGCCGTTGTCTTCCCCAGCAGCTGTGGCAGTGCAGGCACAGAAAGCAGCGAAGCTCCAGCAGTGGCAGCAAGGATTGGCCCCAGTGTGTGGAGATGCCAAAGGAGGGTGCCCAGGCAGAGGATTTCAGCAGAGGATCTGTGGGCAGGCCCAGGGGCTTGGCCCGATGTGGAGCCCTGGCTGCTGCTGCGTTGCCTTCAGTGCAGGGTCAGTGGTGCCCTCCCATGCTGCTCCTGCAGCCGGGAAGTCCAAATTCCTTTGGCATGGCCCTATTTAACATCCACATCCCATTCCAATTTCTTTTCTGAGTCTGGTAGAGCCATGGCAGGGGTTCAGTCACTTTGTTTTTTCATTTTCTCAAGTTTTGTACTTTTCCTTATGTCCAGAGCATAATATTAAGGCTCTCCGGGGTTAAAAAGTCATACAATATTCTGGCTGGAACAGAGAATCCTCAATGCAGGTGCTGCAATTGCCTATTAATCCTCAGCGTTGTCCCAGCTCCATTTTAGTGCTGGGTAGTGTTAGTTCTGAGGTTGCCTGGTCCCTCCCTGGGTCAATACACCACAAACCTTCAGTCAAAGTATATCCCAAATATTTAATCTTTTTCTCCAGCATTTGCAATTTTTTTCAAATAATCAAAGATGCTTTTTAGCCTGAACATTCAGCCAATTCACAGAGGCTTCTTCTACCACTTCTTGTCCTCCTGATTGCAGCAAGTCATCCACATCCTGCATTAACCCAATCCCTGGGGATGGGGTAAATTCTTGTGATATTTTCTGCAAGGCTTGCCCCAATAAGGCTGGTGCTTCCCTGCATCCCTGCAGAAGGACCGTCCATGTCTTTTCCATTTTCCCTTCTACTTCTTGTTCCCACTCAAAGGCAAAATCCAGTTTACCATCCTGTGTCAGTGGGCATCCCCAGAAAGCATCTTTGCCATCAAGGACTGAATGGTGGCAGTGTGAGGAGGGCACCTGGTTGAAGATGGTGTAAGGATGTGAGAGCCCCTGGGTGCTGGGGCCCCCTTGGGCCCTGGGGTTCATCCCTCAGGGGCTGTAGAAACTCTGCCATGGCCTTTGCCTTCCCCTTGGCCTTTTCCTCATCCCTTCTTGCATTCCCCTGCTGTGCCTTTGTGACCAAGTGCTCCAGGGGCTTCTTCTGCCCCTCCTGCAGCCCCCTCAGTGCCTGGGGGTGCTCATCCTCTGACAGCTGCTGAGCTTTCTGCAAAATCATTTCGTTCTGCAGAGACCCGAACAAATTCCTTATAAGCTGGTCTCGATCCTTGCCCGTCCAATGCCCATTTCCCAGCTGTTCCTTTGTCCTGCTGCTCCTTGTGCTGTGGCTGCCGTGGCCAGCCCGTATCCCAGAGCCGGTGCCTGTCCTGCCGCAGTGTCCAAACGCGGCCCCCCCGGCGGGCAGGGCCGGCAGCTCCACGGGGCCGGGCAGCGGCCGGGGCGTCCCGCAGCCTCCTGGGGGCCGGGGGCCACTGCCGGGCCTGCAATTGCCGGGGGGTGCTGGGCTCAGGCAGCGCCCGGCGCTGAGCCCCGGCTGCCCCACAGCCCCGGCCCGGCCCCGCAGCTCCCCACAGGCCCCCAGCCCGTGCTCCCGGTGCCGCCCCTCTGCGCCCGCTCCTGCCGCTGCCCAGCACAGAGAAACCCCCTGCAATCCTGACCTCCTTGTGTGCCTGTCCTGGCAACCGGGGATACAAAGGATCTGCAGCAGCTGGCAACTTCTGAGGATGAGAGCCTGCTGAAAAACATCCCCATCCTCAGTATTTTTCTCTTCCTCCTCTTTTCCATCATTCTTTGTCTTCCCACATAGATTCTTTCTGCTGCTTCTTGCCTGAACCATATTCCCTGCACTTCTCATCACACCAACACCATCCATCCCCTGTTGTCTAAATCCCTTCTGGACTTCCCTTATTGCCCCCCTGTGTCTCCCTGTCCTTGATTACCTCTGGGAGAATGGGCAAACTTCCTCGACATGCTTCCAAGGGATCATTCAGAGGTATTTTGGGATCATCATCCCTTTGGCCAGGAGCCCTTCCTGGCTTTCCCTTTCTACTCTCCATGGGTGCCCTGCCATGTTTAGTCCCCGAAGATCCCACTGTAGTCCCTGCTGAGATTTTCAGTGCTCTCTGGCTGCCGACTCTTCCCAGCCCCCCTGATCTGTCACTCGTCTGTCTCCTGGCCCCAGCGCCCCCCGGCAGGGGAATTTGGGGAGGTGGGAGGGGGGGAGCGCCAAGGCCGGGCCCCCCCGCGCTGTGGTGGCGGCAGCGGCTGCAGTGGGGAGCGAGTGCGGGCGGGAGCGGCCGAGAGCCCAGCGCTGCCCCAGCCCGAGCTGCCCCAGCTCCATCGCTGCCCCTGCGCTGGGATGCTGTGGGTTTGGGGGGAAGAGGGAGCCGGCAGTGGGTGCTGGGCCTGGGGGCAGCTGCAGAAGGGAAGGAGAAGCAAGGTTGAAGAACAAAATGGTCAAATAATGCATATGGGAGGAGCAGGTGGGATTGTGCATGAGAAGGAGGAATAGTAGGAGGAAGAGAAATGTGAGGAAAAGCAGGGACACAGGAGAAGGAGGAGCAGAAAAGAGAAGCAACACAAGTTTCCATCCCTCCCTCTATCTACAGCCTCACCCCTGCAGCCCCAAGTTCATTGCCGCCCTCCAAATGCAGCAGGTGACCAGAGAGGGGGATCTGTGATTTTCTGAAGGGTCAATCTTGGTGTTTGAAAGCTTTATTGGGGTAAAAGTTGGTGCTTTATTTCTTTTGCGGGGACTGAATCTTTGTATTTCAAGGGGATTTTGGCTGAATCTTGCTTTGTGGGGCGTTTTTGATGTGTATCTTGAGGTTTGGAGGATTTTGGGGCTGAATCTTGGTGTTTCAGAGGTTCTTACAGACACAATATGGCCAATAATTTTCTGGGATGAACTTGGGCAAGGGGGAACCGCCAGCTCAAGGCACTCCCCTCTTGTTTTTTCCCCAAACCAGGAATTTTCATTCCCAAGGCGTTGGCAGATGGAGGAGGAGGAAAAGCCCCGGAGATCTCTCTTGAGGAGGGGCTGCAAACCCATCCCAGAGAGCTGCGAGGAGGAAAGACCCTCCCTGAGCCGGGAAGGCGGCCGGAGATCCAGGCAGAGCTCAGAGCTGGTGGAGAAGCCTCCTGGAGGGGAGAAGCCCCACAAGTGCTTGGAATGTGGGAAGGGTTTCAAGTGGAGCTCCGAGCTAATCCAACACCAGATGATCCACACTGGGGAAAAGCCCTACGAGTGTGGGAAATGCAGGAAGAGCTTCAGGACTATTTATTATCTGACGCATCACCAGGTGATCCACACAGGGGAACGGCCCTACAGCTGCTTGGAATGTGGGAAGAGCTTTGGATGGAGCTCTGCCCTGAAATACCACCAGCGCATCCACACCGGGGAGAGGCCCTACGAGTGTCCCAAGTGTGGGAAGAGGTTTCACACCAGTTCCAATCTCCTCCTACATGAGCGGATTCACACAGAGGAGAGGCCCTTCCGCTGCCCCGACTGCGGGAAGGGATTCAACCGCAACTCCACCCTCACTGTCCACCGGCGCATCCACACTGGGGAGAGGCCCCACGAGTGTCCTGAGTGTGGGAAGAGCTTTTCTGATAGATCAACCTTTACCAGACACCAACGGAGTCACCACTAAGGGAAGCCCTGTGAGTGCCCCGAGTGTGGGAAGAGCTTCGTGCTCTGCTCCAGCTCCATCCCCCATGGGAGGATCGGTGTTGGATGATCCCCAGTGACCCCCGTTGGGCAGACCCCTGGTGATCCGTGGTCCTGGTTATCCCTGTTGGGTGGAAGGAAGGGGTTGGAGAGATTTCTCTCCCTTTTCCTTGTCCCGCTGTGATTTGGTTGGTAATAAATTCCCTCGCTGTGCCCAGGCTGGCTCTGTTGTTCCCGTGCCGGTGCTCGGGGCGGGATCTCTCCTGTTCCTTCTCTCACTCCCTGGCCTGTTCTCAGCCAATCAGAGTATGCGATGAAGAAGATTCAGCCAATGAGAGAGAGCAGCTGTGATGACTCACCGGTTGCCGGGCAGACCCGCAGCACCCAGTGTTCCCCACCTGGACCCGCCCTCCCCGCCCGGTCACGACCCCCCCGCGGGGTCCCCTCAAGTCCTTTCCTAGTACCCCCCACTAAATGAACTGGGTGTAACTGGGAAGCTTTACTGGGAACACTGGGAGCAGCTGGGCTTAGGCAGAGTTCCAGCAGGGCTGGGGGAGACCCACTACCCTCCCAAAATCAGTGTGGGGATGGAGCAGGGGGTCCTGGCCTTCCGTGAGTTCATGGGGAGGGGCTGCGGCCGCTGCCGGCTCAGGAGCTCTGTGGGCAGGGAAAAGGGGGTGACACCCGGCTGGAGGTCCCCAGGAGGAGCACACCTACTCTGGAATATGAACCCGAGGTCCCCCCCTCACGTTCTTGCACAGGTAGAAGCCGAGCCCCAGCGCCAGGAAGACGAAGCCCAACACGGAGCCACCAATCTCCGTCAGCACATTGCTGTGAGCGGCGTCTGGCGGCATCTCTGGGGGACCACAGGGGTCAGGGCCACCCAAAACCTCTCACGGACATTTCAAGCCTCTCCAAGAATCCTCCAAATCTCCCCCAGCCCACCTGGGGCTCCCTAAAACTTCTTCTAATTCTTTTAATCTCTTCCTGGCTTCCTTGGGACCCACCAAAGCCCCTCCTGTCCCTTTCAAAATGCCATAACTCCCTCTCATTTGCCCCCCACTGCCCCAGGACCCCCACACCATCTCCCAATCCCTTCCCAGCCACACTAGAACTCACCAAGATCCTCCCAGTCTCTTTCCAACACAACCAACCTCATTCCAAACCCTGCTTTCCAATCCCTGATCTTTTTCCAGCTCCTCCACGCTCACTCAAATCCTTCCCAGTTATACCCAGCACCCCCAGACACCCTCCCAGTGCTCTCCAGGACCCCTAGAACCGCATCCCACCCTCCCCAGCATCCTTCAAACTCCTTCTCAGCCATCCTAGACCGCCGATCCATTCTCCTGTTTTAATCCAGACTATCTCAAACTCCCTCCCAGTTACTCCCAGCACACGTCAATCCCTCTCCCAGCTCCCCCAGTGCCTCCCCCACGCCCCTCACACTGTGGGGTCCGGGCCGTGCTCCAGGCTGACGTGCTCCACCTGGAGCTGGAGCTGACCCTGTGCCAGGGGGGTTTCCAGCAGCACCAGGAGCTGGTAGAAATCCAGTCCCCATTAGGGACCAGATTGGTGGCCACCACATGCCCCGAGAGCTCCTGCTGGCCCTGGAACCATCTCAGTTGGATCTCGGCAAGGCAGAAATCCATCACGGAGCAGAGCAGGCATCTGGGGCTGGGCTGGGAGCTCGAGGGCCACAGTGAGATGGGCACTGGGGAGCGCTGGGAGAGAGCGGGGACACACTGGGATCAGCTGGGGTGGGGACTAGGAGAAATGGAAGAGGGCTGTTGTGGAAGTGAGAGGGACTGGGGATGAAAGTGGAGAAAGTGGGGGAACACTGGGAGAGAGTGGAGTGGATTGGGGAACGGGAGAAAGAGTGGAGGTTCGGGATTGGACTGAAAAGGACTTGGAACAGACTGGGAGGGATTGGGAGTGCACTGGGAGAGAGGGTGGAGGTCTGGGAGTGGAATGCGAATGGAATGGCTGTGGACTGAGAGGAATTGGGAGGGACTCTGGTGACACTGGGAGGGACCGTGAGGACACTGGAAGAGACTGGGATGGACTGGGAGAGCCACCGGAGTTACTTGGGGTGGGGGGGCAGGAGGCCCCGGGGTGGGCACAAGAAGGGCTGACGTGTCTCGGGTGATTCCCAGGGAGGTTTTGAGGGGCTCCAGGGTCATTCCCAGGGCAGGGCCCGAGGGGACACGCTCTGCCCCACGCTCACCTCTGCGCTCCACGAGGAACGGGCTGGACAACTCGTAGTTGTGCCGGCAGTGCCTGTCCACCGCAGCCCGTCTGTACTCCATCCATTGCGGGTCGCTGTTCCAGTGCCTGGCAGCCTTGTCCCCAAAGGAGGTGTCCCCACGTGCAGCCCCACATCGCTGCCCAAGTGCAGGAACTGCTCCCGGTTGGAGATGTTCCTCTCCACGAACCTCAGCCGGTCGGTGCCGTGAATGAAGTGACACTCGGACTAAACCATCTCCTGGAACAGCGCTGTGTGTGCAGGACACAGGTCCGGGGGTGTCCCCCCAGCAGCCCCCCAGCAGCCCACAGTAGCCAAGAGCTCCGGGCCCCCGCCACACGCCCCATGGCCAGCGCCGGGCAGGGTCTGACACCTCCCCCCTGCTGGAACCCTGGAAACTGAGGGGTTTGGGCTTTCTGTGCTGACAGGCATTGACCTCCAGGAAAACACTGCTTTTGACCTGAGGCTGTGAAGAAGGTTTCCAGAATTGTGATAGAACTGGGATCACTGGTGTGTAGTTTGAATAGAAGTGTGTAATGTCCCATGGTGGAAAATTTAGAATTTGTGGTTTTAGAATATATTAATACATATAAAACAAGATGGAGGTTTTAGGGTGGAGTTTTCTTTCTTTTTCACCTTCTTCACGGGTCTTGGTGGTACTTTTGTAATTGGATAGAAAAATCCACAGTGCAGGTCACAGGTGATTGGTTGTTGGGTTAAAAGTAAAAAGAATTTAGCTGTGTGTTCTTAATTGGACAGATTGGCCCTTAAAAGGCCTTGTAGAGAGAGAGAGAGATACGTGTCCATTTTTAGCCTGTTAGCTAGAAGTGCTGTAGAACTCACTGTAATATAGATAAGAATTAATAAATATCTGAGTCCGAACACGAAATTCCGTCTCTCGAGCATTTAATCCTGACTCTGGAACAACAAAAAAGAAGATAAAACGCGATACTCCCCTCCCCAAATTCTCCTGGTGGAGGTTGCTGGGGGCGGGGCACGGGTGGAGTCCAGGTGAGGAGCTCTGGGCGCTCTGGGACTGCCTGAGGAGTCATCAGCGCCGCGCGCTCTGATTGGCTCAATTATTTTGGTGCCTTCTCTGATTGGCTGAGGAGAGTCCCGGGAGTTGAGAGGAGGACCGGGAGAGATCCTGCCCCAGGCTAGCGGTGGAAGAACATCCAATTAACAAGGCATGCAGATCATTTCCCAGCGGTGCCCACACTCCTGTAGGAACTAAATGCACCGAGGATCTCACGAGGGTCACCAACTCTCTGGCGGCCAAATCCAGCCCTGCGCTCCCTGCGGGTGCGGGCACTCTGGGAAGGGCTCAGCTGCGGGTCAGATGGCCGGAGAGTGGCTTGGTGGTCACCTCGTGTGTGAGGCAGTGATGGGCTGGGGAGATGCGTGGACACCACATGATCAGAGAGCTGACTGGGTAAAGGGACACGGGAACAGCGACACCGCAGTGACAGGCAGCCAATGCGGGCTTGTTTCAGTAAAGTTTGGGTTAAGTTTCTGTTGGGGGTTGTTTTTATTTTCTTTTTTTTCCCTCGCTGTCTGGAATTTTTTCCCATTGACATGCTAAGATGGCTAGTGATAGGGGAGACTCCCTGACCCTTTTTGGAGTTTCCCTCGTAGGGCAGGGGGGATGGGGGAGAAGAGGGAGAACATCGCAAGATCAGGGGCAGGTAAAGGAGAGGTGTGTGCAGCTGCTCGCTCTCTCGCTCGTTTGGCTCGGAGATGGATGGCCACTGGAAAACCTCGCCCTGCCATCCCAACGCCGGGAGCTGCCTTTCCTCGGCTGTGGGACCCTGCACCCTCCTGCTTGGACGCTCTCCCACTTCAGCCTGCCACCTCCACACAACCTATTGGAGCACTGGGACTGACACTGCCTCCAAGGATCCATGAGCAGAGTCTTTCCTCCGCCCTTTCCACCCAGGACACATCCGCCATCACCCCCAGCACTCCTGCAGCCACACGGGATCACCGCATCTGCCCCTGCCCACCGGGAGCCGGCTGGCACTGACTGCCAAACTGGGACGGTAACTGCAGCACAGGGGAAAGGTGTCCACAACCAAAGGAACTGTTACTGGGTTCCCGTCTTCTATTTGTTGTTAATTACTTAGCTGTTGTTGTTTTGTTTGCCTTGTTATATATATATATACACATACTAGTAAAGAACTGTTATTCCTATCCCTGTATTTTTGTCTGAAATCCCCATAATTCCAAAATTATACTAATTCAGAGGGAGGGATTTATTAGCTCCATTTCCAGGGAAGGCCCTGCTCTTCTCCAGCACACACCTGTCCTTTTTAAAACCAGGACAGATTTTTGGCGCCCAACATGGCCCCTCTCCCTCTGGGAATGGCTTTTAATGAGTGTAATAGAGAAGTTTCTCCACAGAGAGAGAATGCAGGAGCACCATCATAGAATGTGTTGGAAGACCCTTGAGGAAGGGATCCAAGAGCTGAGAGAAGTGGCAGTGCTGGAGGTGCTCTTTGGGTGGGACAAACAGCATGACAATGACCCTGACAAGGTCAGGTGCACAGGGCAGATGGCAAACCTGGGGCCATCTCAATACACCACCTGTACTGCAATGGTTAGTGCTGACAGCAGCACAGAAACAGTGGGTTCTGTCACCAACAAACTTAGACATTAGGAGAGTACGATCAATGGCCCGATGCAGGCTCATGTATTCCACCCGAACCCCTGCCTCTCCTCGGGTCAGGATGGACTGGAACCTGCCTCTACCTGGGCTGGGATGGGAAAAGCAGCTTTTCCCTTCTCCCTCCGTGACTGGTGGGTTGTAATCTGCTTTTATTTTGCTCTCCCTTCCCCCCGCTTTTCCTGGGTCCTCCCTCTACCTGGACTAGGATGGGAAGGACCCAGCCTCTACCTGGGCTAGGACAAGAAAAGCAGTCTCTCCCTTTGTGCTCACTCGCTTCGTCCGGTCACCAGCCAGGTCCCTCGCGGGATGCTGGAAACGCGGATAGAAGGACTCCACTCTCGCTTCGCAGCAAAGGCCACGTCTCATTCAGGCAAGCACACAGTCATCCCCACCAAACCACACAGATACTCACAGTCCGATGCTCCTGTCTGGCTCTTCGTGCACGAGAATTACAGGTGATTTTGCCGCGGTCTGCCGGGGAGATTTTCCTTGCTCAGTCTCTATGGTGCGGGACGTCGATGGGTCCCGAGAATCACTGACGAACCGGGGCCACAGCAGTGGGGCGCCTCCCCGAAATCGCAGTGCCTCTCAGGGCTCCAAGGACGTCCCGGGTTTCGGCACCAAATTGTTATAAATGAGAGACAAAAGTCTCGATATTCAGCAAAATTTAGATTGCTTTATTTGATATAGAAAGAGCAAGCAGCGCTGGGGAACGTGAGGGGTCACCGCCCACTCCACGCTCCACCCAACCTTGGTTTGCAGCCTCTTCTTATACTGTGGGTTCTCGTTGTAATCAATAATTTTGGGGGTTTTTTTGCTGTCATAATTTTGCCAGGTAAGCAGTGGTGGTCGAATAAAAATCCTTACACAAATTCACAAAGCCTTTGGTTGATAATCAGTCACAGATAGCCATCTGGTCCTTGTAGATAACCACCAGAGAAGTTCTGGGAGTCTGGTCCTTGAGATTAGCAGTATTGATTAGACAAAGGCAGGAAGGACTTTTTGGGAAGTCCGATTTTGTAAGCTGGTAGCCGATACAACTTATTTGAAAAACATAACATAATATAACATAATGTAATGTAACATAATACAACATAATATAACATAAGGTGATTTTAAACAGAATGATTTAATCATATAATTTCCTTTATCTAGTGTCCATGCTTCACTTCAGAGCTTAGTATTCTGGTTTAAGCAAACCTCAATGCTTTTGTGATTAACACGAATCTTTTATCAATTGTCACACCCCCAAAATGGGAAAACTGCCCCAAACCCCGGTGGATGAGTGGACGGGAGAGATTTCTGGCAGAAAACTCCAAAACCTCAAAGCAGGATAATGAGAAGTAAATGGAGACCCTTCAAACCAGCTTTCCACACGCCTCCCTCCTTCCAGCTGCACCTCCTACCCCGGCAGTGCAGGGTGTGAGAAACGGCGCTTGCTCTTTTAAAACTTTCAGCAATTTCTTAAACCTTAGAAAAATACAGAAAAAGACTGAATTAGGAGAAAAATCAGCACTGGGAGCGCAGGACTAAACCCCCACGTGCTCCCCTACGGAATGGATGTTCTGCCTTTTGTGCCCCTGGGCCCTCCCAAAGTCTTGTCGCTGAACTCCTTCTCTGCCGTCCATTGCTGGAGACTCCTTTCTTACATCTGCACTGGAGGTCAGGTGTAGGAACAAGCCGGCCCTCCCCAAATGCCCCGACTGCCTGAGCCATGTCGTGATAACAATGCAAGGGGGAGGGGAAAGAGGACTATGGGCGGATATATTACAATAACATCATTATACATCCACAAAACTTATCTTAACATACACACACTGTTCATCCTTTAATTGTGAGAGCCAACCACCACATTGCTCATCTGTAACAACAGCGACTGCACTGGCCCCCCTAGATCAGAGGGGGATGGAGCCAGTGCCAGTCCACCCGAATCGGTGAGGGCAGAGACTACCCCCTGCCCACCTGGGTATTGCATCAGCCTAATACATATTTACAAAAGGCTATACATATTCCAACACTTAAACTGAGTTTCTCCCCTGTCCTACCTTTTTCAAGCATTTGCAGTTTTCCCAGTCCTCATCATTTGTTACTTTTCAATACATTCAACAGGTGTGAATTCCTTCACTGGTTAAATGTTAACATTACAACAACTCTTCACCAACATTCACAACACAACACTCGCATTAAAAGATCTCTAAACTTTAGGAAAACTTCTTTTACAGAAGTCAACCTTAGAAAACATGTAGTATTCACTCTAACAATTGCTAAAGCCGACAGTGTAATATATTTATCACAGTGGCCTTGAGATTAGAGCCAGTCTTGGGCTAGGGAGTGTGACTGGGGCTGCCATTGGGCTTAGGACTAAGAACGGTGTTGGCCTTAGGGCAGGAACTGGGGCTGAGTTTGGGAATTCAAGCTAAAGCTGGCATTGGAGTGTGGGCTGGCACTCAAAGCTGCACTTAGGGCTTGAGACTGCCATTGGGATTGGGCTTAGAGTTGCAATTGGGGCTGGCTTTGGGCATAGGGCTAAACGTGGCATTTGGTTTAGGGCTGAGCATTTGGCAAGGGGCTGGAATTGGGGCTGGGCTTTGCAGTTAGAGCTGGGGTTTAGATTAGAGCTGGAATTGGGGTTAAGGCTAAATGTGCCATTTGCCTTAGGCCTGGCCTTGAGATTGGCTCTGGGGCTGCACGAGTCTGGCACTGGGATGAGATTAAATCCAGGAGAGTGAGTGTGTCTCAACATGGAGTGAGATTGAGATCAGGATCAGGGTGAGCTTTGGGACCGAGCACACGCCCAGACGGACAGGGGAGATGTCACTGCAGGATGTCCCTGGCATCGTCACAGCCCTGCTCAGGCACCACCAAAAGGCAGCAGGAGCTGGCTGGTCCAACATCCAGGTGCTCCCAGCACCGAGAATATCCCTCTGTCCAGTCCCTTTGGCTGTCCTGGACAGGCTCCCTCCGGGCTCTTTGTCACCTCCTCGATGGCAGAGCATGGGATATCGAGTGGCTTCTAGGACCCTGCAGAGTCCTTGAGGAGGGCAAGCCTTGCTTAGCCACAACCAAATTCTCTCCCTGTCATACACAGCATTCCCATCCTGCATCCAATCCCATCCCTGTGCCACTTTCTGGGAAGAAAGGAAGCCCAGTCAAATCCAGAACAGTGGGAACATTCAGACAGTTCTTGAGAAAATCCTCATTTATTTAACACTAATGTTCCTAAGAAATCAGATCTTGATCTGTAAAAACATTCCTGGTAGTCCAGCTTTGCTTTCAAGGACCTGTAATTGTCTGTCGGGAAGGCGGCTTTTGTTGTGAGAACCGGTGATTGGCGGGAAGAATGGGATTAAGAACAAAGAAGGAATTCACTAGGGGAAAAAGAAATGGAAATATGTCAACAGATAGACCCTTAAATACCCCCCTGGGAAGAAAACTAACCCGGTGGAAATATGACTCCATCACCAAAGAACTTAAGATGATATAGAGTTGTGTAATAGAACAGACTAAGAGAGTAATTAAGTCCAGCTATGTTTACTGGTGGAGGGATGAGTCACACGAGCAAAGGATATGTCAGGTTTTAAACATCCACATAAAAGGTAAAGAACAGCTCTTGTACAGATGTGGGAGAGGGGATTTCTCACTGAACAACCTTTCTAGCTCTGGCCTCTCAGTCCTGAATCTCAAGGGAAAGCTACTCTGCACCCCATTCCCTACAAACAGAAAACCCTGGATTTGGGAAAAACACTGGCTCAGAGTGTACTTTCTTTTCCTCCTCTCTTTTGCTACCTCCTGACTTTTCTCTCTCTCTGTGAACACTAATTTTGCTGTACACTTTCCCTCTGATAATTGAACTGCTTACCATATCAAATGTAACAGTTGTTCTTCACACAAATTTAACAGGAGCAGGTGCTACTTCTCTTTCAGGTTAAGATCAGAGCTTGAATGCAGTGATTTCAAAGTGAATAAATTACCTTTCTCTCTTTCAGTCTGAAATGAGCTACTGCCACCTGCACTTGCCCTTCCCTTCCTCTCCTGAACCACCGAACAGCCCCACTGGGATGGCAGGAGCTGGGCCTGGGAACTGCTGCCTTTGGAGCTGCATCTCCTCCTCCCGTGGCTGCTGCTCAGAGCCCAGAAGTGCTCTGAGAACTTGAAGTTGTGGCAGCTGGGTTAGAGCCTACATGGGAGGAGGAGAAGGTTCACCAGAGCCCTTCTCCTGCCGTGCCAGCTCCAGGGCAAGGAGTGCAATGGAAGCCAGCCAATGTCCAAAGCCCATCTGCTCTGCCAGTTCCTGTGGGAATGAGCTGCTGCAGAGGGGAAGATTTGGGTGGGAATGTGGTTCTCTAAGAAGGCCATAACTAAATGCTTGCATGGGGGTTTTGGCTTCTGGAGCAGTGGGGTAGGGCTGTGGTTGGTTCCTACCCCTCCATCCCATGATGATGTAAGGGGGGAGGGATGCCATGTGTGCTGTGCACTGGCAGTGATCCTCAAGAAATCCTTCTAATCCTCTCCTTCGAGCTCGTCAAGCTCCTGGAAATGACAAGACAGATAAAAAAGGTGCTCCGTTTTTTGCCCTCCTGCCCTTGTGTGGTGAGGGGCAGGAGGCAGAGGTCCAGCTTGGTCTCTCTCTGACCTTTCCTTTGAGACAACACTGTCTGCTCCCACCACAAAGGCACAGAGGGTGCTCTTTGCCCCCACCAGTGGGAAGTGGCTCTGCTGACCCCACTAAGAGTGCTAGAAGATGAGTCTGTGAACAAAACAGTTGAATATTGCCTAGAGGGGGGTAGCAGGCAGTAGATGTGCCACCATTCTCTTTCCAGGACCCCACTGGGAGTACTAGAACAGAGGTCTGTGAGGCTGAGAGGTTGAATATTGCCTGGCAGGGTGGCAGGCACTGGATGTGACTCAACTCATGTGGGCACTGGCCTGGCCTTTCCTGTTTGTACAGTGAGCTCACTGTTCACCACGGGTGTTCTCTTTCCAGCACAGATTCTCTGAGTGTTGTTTGCACTGGGAGGGAGATTTCTAGGTTGTCTTTTGTTTCTTCATTAAAGGCGAATGATGGTGGGCAGAGCTCTGCAGAGAGTGAGATGAAGAAAGGAACAGGGTTGGTTGCCCCTAAGACCATGAGAGGAGAGGAACCATCCCATTGTCCCGACCCGGAGCCTCGCCAGAGGGAAATAACCAAGAAATTGTCCCCAAAGACAAAGTTCTGTGTCGCCTTGTGCTGTCTGCAGGAATGCAGGACCTATATTCGAGTGTGGGGGAGGGTTGGGGAAGTAAGAAGAAGTTCTAGGGACATATTTTAACTAATTGTAGGCATGAACTGTGCCACAGTGTCCCACCCATACTCCTCTCTCCTGTCCCCATCCCCACCGTGTCATGATCCCACAGAGAGACCCACAGGGGGGTCGGGGCCAGGAGGGCTCTAGAAAAGTGCAGTGCACACGTGTGCCAGTGTGCAGAGCTCTGTGTGCACACACAGACACCGAAGTGCACACGTGTGTCAGTGTGCACAGCTGCACACACGGATATTTTCTAGCGTGTCCAGATGTAAGAGTGCCCGTCCTGCTTTGCACAGTGTCCATGTGTGCGGGTGTGCACAGCACTGTTCACATCTGTGCACTGCTGTGTACACGTGTGTGGAGTCTGTGCACAGCTCTGTGCTTGTAGGTGTGCACAGCTCCGCAAGGGTGAGCACGGCTCTGTGTGGGACATCCGTGTGTCAATGACACTGCACGTATTCGTGTGCACGAGCTCTCTAAGGACAACAGGTCTTGTGCTTGTGGGCAGGTGAGCATTAGTGGAGACTGTGCCTGGGTGGGTGTGTGTGTAGCACGGATGTGCTGGGGTGTGTCTGTGTGTGTGTGTGTGTGTCTGTGTGTCTGTGTGTGTGTCTGTGTGTCTCTGTGTGTGTCTGTGTGTCTGTGTGTCTGTGTGTCTGTGTGTCTGTGTCTGTGTGTCACTGCTGGGCTCTGCTGGCTGGAGTGTCCCCTGGCTCTCTGTGTACACTGTTCTTATAGGGACAGGAATTCGCCCCTACATAGAAGTTTGCCAAAAGTATACAGAAGTCGTGTACAGTGATTTCCATCAAATTTAGTAGTGTTTAAGGTTCCATTGAATCCCTGTAAGATGTGCATGCTTTGCACGGGTGTCTTTGGGAGGGGTGTGTGTTCTCTAAATAGATTTCATACTCATGTCCAAAGCTTTGATTTATACTGACCTTTTAAATATAACATGTCAAACAAGAGTTTTTCAAATACATCAAGGAACAAGTGGCATTATTATGTGCATCCACTGCTGCTCTCGCCCACGTCCCCTAGAAACTGCTGCCATCAAGATGAGAGGCCATGCCAGGCACATAACCTCTCTATAATTTAATGATCCCCAAGCCAGTTCCATTGTGTCAGCAGTGGTGAGCAACTGCCTTAGGGTGAAGCATGTGGGGCAGTACTGGGGTGGAAATAGCCATGAAGAATAGAACTGCCTGCTAATATGTATTTGTTCAACAATGCTTCCTGAGTCTGTGCTCTCCAGCCCTGGCTGAGTCTCAGACACATTAAGCATTTCAGTTCCTTGTCCAACACTCAACAAGAAGCTGCTATGTAGAAAAATGCTACTTGATGTACATTTTCTTCAGTGTCTGTCTTTTAGAGAAAGACCAGCTTTTAACCCCTCAGTGGGGAGTTCCCTTTCAGGTCCTGCTCACCACTGAATTGGCTGTGTGAACACCAGAGTGGGAATGGACTCATGGCAACAGAATTAAAGGCCCAGTAAAAGAACCCAAAGAATAAACTATAACATCCAGACAGGGAGAGATAGAATTGACTCTCAAGCCGAGACTGAGATATAACAGAAGAAGTATGAAGACGTCCAAAATGCTATGGGCAGTAATGCCATCAGCATGATTGATGGCCACACCAGGCCCCTGTGATTCCCAGTTATTCATTGCAAATAAGTGGGCCTAAGGAAAACCTGAGATTTTCCTGTTTCCACTGTCCTCACCCACCTCAACAGATGCTAGTATGAAAAATCTCAGTTTTGAAAAGTAAGAGCGAATCATCAGAATCAAAAATAAGAGTCCATTGTTTAAGCCAAATGACTTATGAAAAAGAAAAAGGAGATTTGTTATAGATGAGAAACGTGATGGTTGGCTGTCACAATTGAAGGATAAATATTGTGCCTAAGTAAAGATAAGTTTTATGGATGTATAATGACGTTATTGTAATATATCCTCCCATAGTACTCTTTCCCCTCCCCCTTGTATTGTTGTCGTGACACGGCTTAGGTACTCAGCGCATCTGGGGAGGGCCATTGTCCTGGATTGGAAAGACAGGTGTGCTAGGGAAAGCAGGGCCTTCCCCTGAAATGAAGAAAATAAATCCTTCCCTCTGAATTAGTGTAACTTTGAAATTAAGAGGCTCACAGGCAAAGATATGGGGATAAGAAATAGCAGTTCTTTACTAGTCTATGTAACAAGGCAAACAAAACAACAACGATGGAATTAACAACAAACAGAACAGGCACCCAGTAACAGTTCTTTTGGTTGTGGACACCTTTTCCCTGTGGTGCAGATGCCGTCCCAGTTGGCAGTCAGTGCCAGCCAGCTCCCGGTGGGCAGGGGCAGACGCGGTGATCCCACGTGGCTGCAGGAGTGCTGGGGGCGATGGCAGCTGTGTCCCAGATGGGAAGGGATGGAGGAGAGACTCTGCTGACGAATCCTTGGAGCAGTGTCGGTCCCGGTGTCCCAACAGGATGCTGGAGATCCAGACTGAAGCAGGAGAGCGTCCGAGCAGGGGTGAGGGATCCAACACCAGAAGAGGCGTTGGGATGGTGGGGCGAGGTTTTCCAGAGGCCTTCCTGCTCCCAGAGCCATAAGCGAGTGAATTCCAGGAACTGCTCCCCCCCATCTTTACCTGCCTCCAATCTCGCGGTCTTCCCCCCCTTCCCCCTACCTCACCCCTGCTCCACCGACGCCCTCCTCCAAGAGATACTCTCAAAAATCCAGGGAAGCTGAACCTCCCCCATCTCAAGGTCTCAGGGATCTAGCCATCAGTGCTCCTTAGTATGTCAATGGGAAAAAATTCCACAGGCAGAGAGGAAAGGAAAAAAACAACCCCCAACACCCGGCTTGTTCCTACACCTGACCTCCAGTGCAGATGTAAGAAAGGAGTCTCCAGCAATGGACGGCAGAGAAGGAGTTCAGCGACAAGACTTTGGGAGGGCCCAGGGGCATGAAAGGCAGAACATCCATTCTGTAGGTGAGCACGTGGGGGTTTAGTCCAGTGCTCCCAGTGCTGATTTTTCACCTTTCTCAGTCTGTTGTTGTATTTTTATGCTAAGATTTAATAAACCTCATAAAGTTTAAAAAAATGAGCGTCGTTTGTCCCACCCTGCACTGCCAAGGTAGGAGGTGCAGCTGGAAGCAGGGAGGGGTGAGGGAAAGCTGGTTTGAAGGGTCTTCATTTACTTCTCATTGTCCTGCTTTGAGTTTCTGCAGTTTCTGGCAGAAATCTCTCCCGTCCACTCATCCCCTGGGGTTTGGGGCAGTTTTCCCATTTTGGGGGAAATCAAAGCCATGCACTGATGCTCCTAATTAGGGGGTAGGAGAAGAGAGGCTCCAGGGCTTCCCGCTGAGCCAGAGCCAGCGAACACGCAGGGCTGGGAAAGGCGTGCCGGGAGCTGCGGAGAACTTTGTTTGTGTTTCCAGGCCAATGGCGGCTCGGGCCCGGGCCCGTTCCAGGGCTGTTCCTCATCTCCGCCTTTGCCCTCCCACAGCCCGGGGGGCCCTGAGAGCGCGGGCCGAGGCTGGGCCGTGTGCAGAGCCCGGCCCTCGCTGCCATTGGCTGATTGTGCCAATGTCACTCCTGGTTGTCGCGCGCTGATTGGGCAGAGCAGCAAAGGCGCCATTGTGGCAGCGTCTGTGCGGGCCCGGCAGCGGCGGCAGCGGCCGGAGCCCGGGGAGGCGGCGGCGGAGCTCGGAGGCGGCCCCAGCGCAGGTGGGAGCCGCGCTCGGTTGTGCGGGGGCTCGGGGCTCGCTGCGGGCCTCGGGGGCGGCAGGGGGCTCTGGCGGGTTGGTTGTGCCGGTGCCGGCCCGTGTTGGCGCTGGGCTGAGGGCGCTGCGGGAGCGGCTGCCCGCGGTCTCCTTCCCGCTGGGGCCTCGGCAGGAGCCGGTGCCGGAGCAGCGCTGGCTCGTCCCGGTTGCTGTGGGTGGCACAGAGGTGTCTGCCCTGTGCCCGGGGCTGTGCGGGAAAATTCCCGTGGCCAGAGGTTTGTGTATCCAAAGGAGACAGAGGAGTCCTGTAAAAGTGACTTTATTGGTGAACAAAGAGAGAGGCCATGCGGCATTTGCCATGCGGTCTCTAAAACGCAGCCTCCTTTTTATCCTCATTTTCCCGGCTGCATCTCCCTCCCCCTTTCCCCACTGGCTGAGGTACTTGGAAGGTTCAGAGTTCCTGATCCGCCTACTTCATGTCCTCATTAATATGCACTCCTACTACGATATTAATCTTACTGCTTTCAATCCCTCCTTCTCTCATTTTCTCAAGAATTGCCTTTACAAACTTTTAATTTCCATTGACTCAGTTTATTTTCCTGCATCCTATTTAGCACAAGGTGTCGTGCATGGTAAAAAGATGAGAGTTGCTGCAGCACGTCAGAGGAGGAGCAGCATTCGTTCAAGCCATGGTCTGCCAGGGAACCACGAAAACGTGTCCCACTCCCATCCTTTCCCTGTTTGGACTGGTACATGAGCTACTTTCTTATTTCCTTTGTTATCTGTTTCATCACTTTTCGGTTATCATCTATTTGCAAACAGCAATTTGAATGATTTAATTTTCCACAAACTCTGCCTCTTTCTGTTAATAGATAATCTGATCCCATCTCATGGTGAAATGTGTCGTTCCTCATTTCAGTGGATTGTTTGCAGGAAGGTCAGGAGCTGGAGCTGTCTGGTTGGTTATTATTTCAAGGACAGTTTTTAACCTAATTATGCCACTCAAATTATGGATGGATTTTCTGTCTCGTGATATGAATTCATTATGCTTCTCAGGGGCTGGTCCATGGTGTTGTAGTATTTGTTTTGGTGGCCATTTGCCTTTTTCCCATATTTGGGTGCTCCCTCCAGGCAGGGCTGCATCAATTGACCACTTTTATCTTATTAAATCATCAAATACTTGGATCCCCAACTGGTTTCTCTGGATGATTCCCCCCCACACACACTATTTTTCATGAAGGTTGCTCAAAATCCTCCGTTTGCTGTTTCCCTTTGCAGCTTAACCAATTTCTGTTGCAGTCAGATATCCTCACTATGGGCTCTGCCTTTAGTTGTGCAGATTCCATCTGTGCAGGGAGACAGAGCTTGGGGTGAGAGACAGAGGGAATCAGCCCAATTCCTCCCCCAGGCTAGAAGCGTTTTGTACATTGTGCACACATTGCCCTAGCAGTGTTAATTTGCATTTCTAAAGCTCCTCTCCTGGCTGCCTGGAACCTATGATTTTCTCCCAGAGCAGCCATTAGATGATTCATATGTGCGCCCTCACAATCTGCTTATTTTTTCTTTTCCTTTTTTTTTTTTTTTTTACACGGTTTTGTACTAACTGTTTATGTGTTAAAGCCTCACCATTAATACTCTTCTAGGTTTGCAAAATGCAACTTAAAGGTGAGCTTTGAAAAATCCATTCCGAAATTCTCCCATCATTAAGAGCCACCACAAATATATAGAAATATATTCTAGTGCAATCAAGTCTTTTCTGCCTCTTCTCCTAGGAGTAAAAATTGCTTGTCACACCCCTGGTCCAAACCTAACTGATAAAATAAAAGTAGGAATAATATGAAAAAATTTTCTAATTGTGTAATCTTGTCACTGAAACTGCAGGAAAAACAAAAACTCTTCAATAATGTCTTTAGTGTTAGAGTCAAGGCATTACTTGATTCTGGTCAGGATGAGCAACAGAAATCATTTCATCCACGCATAGCCCGGGTGTGCAGAGAAAATCATTCCATGAGATGTGAATTTTACGGGATTTTTCCTAAACGTTTTAGAGTCTGAACCCATTGAAATCCATTGGTTTAGTGTTTATTGGTTCCAGGTTGTGTAGTTCTTAGTGTTTGATTTCTGATTGCACACGGATTTCTCCTCTTCTGATGTTAATTAGATCCGCATTCCTGGATTTCCTTCTCAGCCTTTTCCAGACCAGGTGTCTCCATCTGGCTCAGGGGCAGTGTCTGGGGTGGGTGTTCCTTGATGTTTGCTGATGTTTCCTTGATGTTTTGTTGAATGTTGTTATCTTTGTGGGAATCTTTTGGGCTATTCCCAGTCTGTTGAGATGTTAAACTCATCTCTGTTGAGTGGTCTAACTTTCCAATTGAAAATCTTTTAAAATTTCTTTCCCGGGACAAGGGCAAACCGAGCCTGACTAGTAAAATGAAATATAAAAAAATTTAAAGCTGGTACATTTTCCAGCAATGGAATCGCAGGCAGCCCAGTGTGTGAGTGTAATTGAGAGGCAGAGTCCTGGGTGGATGCTGTGAACAGCAAAGTGCCAAGGCAGGCTCTGTGCCAGCCCAGCTTCCTGTGGCAGAGATTTCACAAGAGACAGGATTCTGGCCACAGACTGCTTGAAATATCCATCCCTTATCTCCAGCCCGCACTAGGTGGAGAATTCCCAGGGTAAGGAATTGCAAAGATCCATTCCAAGGGAGAGAATTGAATATCTGCCCTGGCTCTGGCCAAAGGTTATAATGGCCGGATGCTTGGCCTTCAGCCAAGGGCACACACTGACTCAGAAAACACTTCCTAAATGCAGCAACATGTTGCATATTCATACACCTTCATGCATTATTCTGAATCATTCCCCTCCAACCTGTAAATCATTATTTTTTCCTTCCCTGGTTTTGGTGCCCCATAATTCCAAGAATGTGAAGAATTTACTGATTATCTTTATTACCATTCTCCAAGGTTGTTACATGAACATAAGATTATTACATTATCCTGCAAGAAAAATATATTTATCACATAACTATTTATAACTTTTGTTTATTTATGTATATTTATTTGCATTTCTAAGTTTTGATAATTGCAGAACTAAGAGAAACTTTGTTCATATAGTAGTATTTTCCAGCATATGGCATCCATTTTAATATTTGCAAAAACTCAATAATATAATGTACACTTATAACACACATAGAATTTAAATTTCTTTTTCTCAGTCTGGAGGAGACATAGCTGGTGGTCCAATCATTTTGTTATTTTTCATTTTCTCAGGTTTTTTTCCTTTTCTCCTGTCCCTAGCACAACACTGAGGATATTTGGATTTAAAAAGTCATACAATGTTGTGGCTAGAGCAGAGAATCTTCAATTCAGGTTCTCCAATTCCCTATTAATCCTCAGAATTCTTGCACCTCCTTTTCAGTCCTGGATTACTTCTGAGATTCCCTGATCCCTCTCTGGTCAATACACCACAAACCCTCAGTCAAAATATGTCCCAAATATTTAACCCTTTTCTCCACGATTTCCTCTTTTATTTCAAATACTCAAAGATGCTTTTTAGCCTGAACATTCAGCCATTTCACAGAGGCTTCTTCTACCACTTCTTGTCCTTCTGATTGGAGCAAGTCATCCACATCCTGCATTAACCCAATCCCTGGGAGTGGGGTAAATTCTTGTGATATTTTCTGCAAGGCTTGCCCCAATAAGGCTGGTGCTTCCGTGCATCCCTGCAGAAGGACCGTCTATGTCTTTCCTATTTTCCCTTCTACCTCTTGTTCCCCCTAAAAGGCAAAATCCAGTTTACCATCCTGTGTGAGTGGGCATCCCCAGAAAGCATCTTTGCCATCAAGGACTGAATGGTGTCAGTGTGAGGAGGGCACCTGGTTCAAGATGGTGTAAGGATCTGAGACTGTAGAGTGCCTAGGTTTAATAATCTCATTTATTATTCTTATGTCCTGCACCATTCTTTCGATTGCATCTGATTTTTTTGACTGGCAGGATAGGAGCATTATAGGGAGAGATCCCTGGCTTCAAAAGCCCTGCCTTTAGCAGTGACTCAATAAGAGGCTATAAGCCTTTCCTTCCCTCCCTTGGAATAGGGTGTTGCTTATAGACACCGCTTGTCCTGGTTGCTTCAAAGAGCTTTGGAGAGGCTTCATATCTAATTTCCCTATTTTTCTGGAGCTGCCCAAACATCTGAGTTAACTTCAGCTTAGGCCTTGCCAGACATTTGACACAAAGGCAAAACAGAATTTGACTCTGTACCACCTTTTACAATGTTCATTTGCATTTGAATTTAAGCCATCAAATCCCTTCTCAGTACATTACAATCACAATTAGGTGCAAATGAAAATTCTTGCATTTCAAACCCTCCCCTGGGTGCTGGAGCCCCCTTGTGCTCTGGGGTTCATCCCTCAGGGGCTGTAGAAACTCTGCCATGGCCTTTGCCTTCCCCTTGGCCTTTTCCTCCTCCCTTCTTGCATTCCCCTGCTGTGCCTTTGTGACCAAGTGCTCCAGGGGCTTCTTCTGCCCCTCCTGCAGCCCCCTCAGTGCCTGGGGGTGCTCATCCTCTGACAGCTGCTGAGCTTCCTGCTAAATCATTCCTTTCTGCAGTGACCCAAGGAAAATGCTTAAAAGCTAATCTGGATGCTTGCCCGTCCAATGCCCATTTCCCAGCTGTTCCTTTGTGCTGCTGCTCCTTGTGCTGTGGCTGCCGTGGCCAGCCCGTATCCCAGAGCCGGTGCCTGTCCTGCCGCAGTGTCCAAACGCGGCCCCCCCGGCGGGCAGGGCCGGCAGCTCCACGGGGCCGGGCAGCGGCCGGGGCGTCCCGCAGCCTCCTGGGGGCCGGGGGCCACTGCCGGGCCTGCAATTGCCGGGGGGTGCTGGGCTCAGGCAGCGCCCGGCGCTGAGCCCCGGCTGCCCCACAGCCCCGGCCCGGCCCCGCAGCTCCCCACAGGCCCCCAGCCCGTGCTCCCGGTGCCGCCCCTCTGCGCCCGCTCCTGCCGCTGCCCAGCACAGAGAAACCCCCTGCAATCCTGACCTCCTTGTGTGCCTGTCCTGGCAACCGGGGATACAAAGGATCTGCAGCAGCTGGCAACTTTTGAGGATAAGAGCCTGCTGAAAAACATCCCCATCCTCAGTATTTTTCTCTTTCTCCTCTGTTCCATCATCCTTTTTCTTCCCACATAGATTCTTTCTGCTTCTTCTTGCCTGAACCATATTCCTCCCCTTCCCCCAATCCCTTCCCAGAAAACCAACACCATCCATCCCCCTGTTGTATGAATCTCTTCTGGACTTCCCTTATTGCTCCCCTGTGTCTCCCTGTCCTTGATTACCTCTGGAAGAATGGGCAAACTTCCTCAACATGCTTCCAAGGGATCATTCAGAGATATTTTGGGATCATCATCCCTTTTTCCGGGAGCCCTTCCTGGCTTTCCCTTTCTACCCTCCATGGGAGCCCTGCCATGTTTAGTCCCCGAAGATGCCACTGTAGTCCCTGATGAGATTTTCAGTGCTCTCTGGCTGCCGACTCTTCCCAGCCCCCCCCGATCTGTCACTCGTCTGTCTCCTGGCCCCAGCGCCCCCCGGCAGGGGAATTTGGGGAGGTGGGAGGGGGGGAGCGCCAAGGCCGGGCCCCCCCGCGCTGTGGTGGCGGCAGCGGCTGCAGTGGGGAGCGAGTGCGGGCGGGAGCGGCCGAGAGCCCAGCGCTGCCCCAGCCCGAGCTGCCCCAGCTCCATCGCTGCCCCTGCGCTGGGATGCTGTGGGTTTGGGGGGAAGAGGGAGCCGGCAGTGGGTGCTGGGCCTGGGGGCAGCAGGAGAAGGGAAGGAGAAGCAGGGTTGAAGAACAAGATGGTCAGACAATGCCTGTGGGAGGAGCAGGTGGGATTGTGCATGAGAAGGAAGAATAGGAGGAAGAGAAATGTGAGGAAAAGTAGGGTCACAGGAGAAGGAGGAGCAGAAAGGAGAAGCAACGCAATTTTCCATCCCTCCCTTTATCTGCAGCCTCTACCCCCGGAGCCCCAGGTGCATTGCCCCCCTCCAAATGCAGCAGGTGACCAGAGAGGGGGATCTATGATTTTCTGAAGGGTCAATCTTGGTGTTTGAAAGCTTTATTGGGGTAAAACTTGGTGGGTTTTTTTTTTTTTCAGGGCTGAAACTTTATATTTTATGGGGGTTTTGGCTGAATCTTGCTTTTTGGGGTGTTTTTGATATGTATCTTGGGGTTTGGAGGATTTTTGGGCTGAATCTTGGTCTCTTAGAGGTTCTTACAGACACAATATGCCCAATGATTTTCTGAGATGAACTTGGGCAAGGGGGAACCGCCAGCTCAAGGCACTCCCCTGTTTTTTCCCCTAAACCAGGATTTTTCATTCCCAAGGCGTTGGCACATGGAGGAGGAGGAAAAGCCCCAGAGATCTCTCTCGAGGAGGGGCTGCAAACCCAGCCCAAGGAGCTGCGAGGAGGAAAGACCCTCCCTGAGCCGGGAAGGCGGCCGGAGATCCAGGCAGAGCTCAGAGCTGGTGGAGAAGCCACATGGAGGGGAGAAGCCCCACGAGTGCTTGGAATGTGGGAAGGGTTTCAGGTGGAGCTCCCATCTGATCCGGCACCAGGTGATCCACACTGGGGAACAGCCCTATGAGTGTGGGAAATGTGGGAAAAGCTTCAGGGACAGCAATTACCTGATGCAGCACCAGGTGATCCACACTGGGGAACGGCCCTACACCTGCTTGGAATGTGGGAAGAGCTTTGGGTGGAGTTCTCACCTGAGAAGACACCAGCGCATCCACACTGGAGAGAGGCCCTACGAGTGTCCCAAGTGTGGGAAGAGGTTTCAGACCAGCTCCCATCTCCTCAGACATGAGCGGATTCACACAGAGGAGAGGCCCTTCTGCTGCCCCGACTGTGGGAAGGGCTTCAAGCACAACTCCCATCTCGCTGTCCACCGGCGCATCCACACTGGGGAGAGGCCCTACGAGTGTCCTGAGTGTGAGAAGAGCTTCTCCAGGAGCTCTCACTTGACCCGACACCAACGGAGGCTCCACTAAGGGAAGCCCTGTGAGTGTCCCGAGTGTGGGAAGAGCTTCGTGCTCTGCTCCAGCTCCATCCCCCATGGGAGGATCGGTGTTGGATGATCCCCAGTGACCCCCGTTGGGCAGAGCCCTGGTGATCCGTGGTCCTGGTGATCCGTGTTGGGTGGGGGGAAGGGGCTGGAGAGATTTCTTTCCCTTCTCCTTGTGCTGCTGTGATTTGGTTGGTAATAAATTCCCTCGCGGTGCCCAGGCTGGCTCTGTTGTTCCCGTGCCGGTGCTCGGGGCGGGATCTCTCCTGTTCCTTCTTTCAACTCTCAGGCCTGTCCTCAGCCAATCAGAGAATGCGATGAAGAAGATTCAGCCAATCAGAGAGAGCAGCTGTGATGTTGCCGGGCAGACCCGCAGCACCCAGTGTTCCCCACCTGGACCCCACCCTCGCCCCCAGTCACGATCCCCCCGCGGGGTCCCCCAAGTCCTTTCCCAGTCCCGCCCCACAATAAACGGGACGGGGCGAACTGGGAAACTTTACTGGGAACACTGGGAGCAGCCGGGCTGGGGCAGAGTGACAGCAGGGCTGGGGGGAACACACGACCCCCCCAAAATCAGCGTGGGGACGGAGCGGGGGGGTCCCGGCCGCACCCGAGGCCATGGGGAGGGGCTGCAGCAGCTGCTGGGTCAGGAGCTCTGTGGGCAGAGAAAAGGGGGTAGCACCTGACTGGGGCCCCCATGGGGAGTGCACACGCTCCGGGGTCGGAACACGACGCCCGGGACCCTCCCCTCACCCTTCTCGCACAGGTAGAAGCCGAGCCCCAGCTCCAGGAAGATGAAACCCAACACGGAGCCCCCGATCCCCATCAGCACCTTGCTGCGGGCGGTGTCTGGCGGCATCTCTGGGGGTCCACAGGAGTCAAGACCTCCCAAAATCTCTCACAGACACCCCAAGCTACTCCAATCACCCTCCCAGTCACCTCTAGCCCACCCGGGACTCCTTGAATCCTCCTCCCCATCTCTTCCCAGCCTCCCCAGGACCCACCAACTCTCCTTCTGTCCCTCTCAGGATCCCATAATCCCCTCCCAATTGGCCCCACCACCTCAGGACCCCCAAACCCTCTCCCTGTCCCTACCCAGTCTCACCAGGACTCACCAGAACTCCTCCCAGTCTCTTCCCATCACAGCCAACCTTATTCCAACCCTTGCTTTCCAGTTCCTGATCTTTCTCCATCCCCTCCAGGCTCTCTCAAATCCCTCCCTGTTCCCCCCAGCTGATCCCAGTGTGTTCCTACTCTGTCCCAGTGCCCCCCAGTGTGTCCATCTCACTGTGGCCCTCGAGTTTCCAACCCAGCCCCGGCTGCCTGCTCTGCTCCATGGATTTCTACCCTGCTGAGATCCAGATGAGGTGGTTCCAGGGCCAGCAGGAGCTCTCAGGGCATGTGGTGGCCACCAGGACCAGGACTCCAACAGGAGAGGGCTGGTGTGGCCCTGAGAGGGACTGGGAATGAAATTGGAGAGAGTGGGGGAACACTGGGAAAGACTGGATTGGGGCAATGAGAGAGAGGGTGGAGGTTTGGGATTGAACTGAAAAGGACTTGGAAAGGACTGGGAGGAACGGGGGGGTCATTGGGGGAGAGGGGAGAGATTTGAAGGGGCACTGGGAGGGCATTGGGAGAGAGGATGGAGTTTTGGGAGTGGAGTTAGAAGGACTGGGAGTAGACTGTGGGTGGAATGTCTGTGGACTGAGAGGAATTGGGAGGGACTCTGGTGACACTGGGAGGAACTGTGAGGACACTGGGAGAGACTGGGATGGACTGGGAGAGCAACCGGAGTCACTTGGGGGGAGGGGCAGGAGGCCCCGGGGATGGGCACAAGAAGGGCTGACGTGTCTCGGGTGATTCCCAGGGAGGTTCTGAGGGGCTCCAGGGTCATTCCCAGGCAGGGCCCGAGGGGACACGCTCTGCCCCACGCTCACCTCTGCGCTCCACGAGGAACGGGCTGGACAACTCGTAGTTGTGCCGGCAGTGCCTGTCCACCGCAGCCCGTCTGTACTCCATCCATTGCGGGTCGCTGTTCCAGTGCCTGGCAGCCTTGTCCCCAAAGGAGGTGTCCCCACGTGCAGCCCCACATCGCTGCCCAGGTGCAGGAACTGTTCCCGGTTGGAGATGTTCCTCTCCACGAACCTCAGCCGGTCGGTGCCGTGAATGAAGTGACACTCGGACTAAACCATCTCCTGGAACAGCTCTGTGTGTGCAGGACACAGGTCCGGGGGTGTCCCCCCAGCAGCCCCCCAGCAGCCCACAGTAGCCAAGAGCTCCGGGTCCCCGCCACACGCCCCATGGCCAGCGCTGGGCAGGGTCTGACACCTCCCCCCTGTTGGAACCCTGGAAACTGAGGGGTTTGGGCTTTATCTGCTGACAGGCATTGACCTCCAGGAAAACACTGCTTTTGACCTGAGGCTGTGAAGAAGCTTTCCAGAATTGTGTGATATAACTGGGATCACTGGTGTGTAGTTTGAATAGAAGTGTGTAATGTCCCACGGTGGAAAACTTAGAATTTGGGGTTTTAGAATATATTAATACATATAAAACAAGATGGAGGTTTTAGGGTGGAGGTTTCTTTCTTTTTCACCTTCTTCACGGGTCTAGGTGGTACTTTTGCATTCGGATAGAAAATTCCACATTGCAGGTCACAGGTGATTGGTTGTTGGGTTAAAAGTAAAAAGAATTGAGGTGTCCGTTCTTAATTGGACAAATTGGCCCTTAAAAGGCCTTGTAGAGAGAGAGAGAGATACGTGTCCATTTTTAGCCTGTTAGCTAGAAGTGCTGTAGAACTCACTGTAATATTGATAAGAATTAATAAACATCTGAGTCCAAACACGAAATTCCGTCTCTCGAGCATTTAATCCTGACTCTGGAACAACAAAAAATAAGATAAAACGCGATACTCCCCTCCCCAAATTCTCCTGGCGGGGGGCGCTGGGGGCGGGGCGCGGGTGGAGTCCAGGTGAGGAGCTCTGGGCGCTCTGGGACTGCCTGAGGAGTCATCAGCGCCGCGCGCTCTGATTGGCTCAATTATTTTGGTGCCTTCTCTCATTGGCTGAGGAGAGGCCCGGGAGTTGAGAGGAGGACCGGGAGAGATCCTGCCCCAGGCTAGCGGTGGAAGAACATCCAATTAACAAGGCATGCAGATCATTTCCCAGCGGTACCCACACTCCTGTAGGAACTAAATGCACCGAGGATCTCACGAGGGTCACCAACTCTCTGGCGGCCAAATCCAGCCCTGCGCTCCCTGCGGGTGCGGGCACTCTGGGAAGGGCTCAGCTGCGGGTCAGATGGCCGGAGAGTGGCTTGGTGGTCACCTCGTGTGTGAGGCAGTAATGGGCTGGGGAGATGCGTGGACACTGCAGATAATCACTTCCAAGCAAAAATCATTCCAGGAAGGAGTAACAGCTTCTGACAGAGACCAAGTGTTGCCACCAGGTGCTCCTGCCAACAGCCGCCTGCAGAAAGGAGCACACACACCAATGCACGCGGGCATTGGCTGTCCTCTGTCAGAGAAGTCCCCAGGGGACACAGGTCTCTGTGGCAGGAGCAGGCACCAGCATTGGCAGGCCTTGGGGGCGGCAGGTCTCCTTTGGCAGGGACTCTGCCCCACCTGCTGATTTCACTGCTCCCAGGACTCAGAGCAGCATTCGTGCCCTGGGCCATACGTCCCGTGTCTGTGTCACACTCCTGTGTGTGTGACGGCCACCCAGCACCGGGTCTTGTCCCAGAGCGGCCCTGGCAGCTGCTGTGGAAGGCCCCGATGCCCTTCCTGCTGCAGCTGCATCGGCAACCGTGGGGGGCTCCTTCTGCTGCCCTGAGCAGGCAGAGCAGAGGAGCATCTGCTTGTTGTTTGAGCCATTCCTAAAATTCCTGTTGGGCTCTCCTCGAACCTTGGGGGAACGTCTTCCTTGCAAGCTGGGCCACTTTGGGGGGGGGGGGGGTGGGGTGGGGGTGTCCTCAGGGCACGTGGAGGTGTGTCCTAGGGCTCTTTGTGACACAGTGCACCGTGGTCACCGTGCAATAGGAAAGGGACAGAGCGTACAAGGGTGACCCTTTGTGACACGTCGTGACATAGGTGCTGGCGGTGACACGGCCACACCACAGTGCTCGGTGCACTCGTCGGGACAGGACGGAGAGAGCGGTGCTGTGAGGAGCCCCCACACAGCCAGCTTGTTCCCTACTGACCCGGAGCTTTTCCAAAGCGTTTCCTCTGCAGGTGACCTCGAGGACAGACTGCAGGACACGGTGTCCTGTAGCCTTCCCAAAGCTTCTCTCTTGCAGGTGCCTACAAGGCACAACTGCAGCACTTGCTCATCTGGAGCTTTTCCAAGACATCTCTCCTGCAAGCAGTCCCAACTCCATACAGTGACATGGAGCAGACACCACCCAGAGTGCCCAAGCTGGCCTGGGTGAAGGAGGAGGAGGAGGCTGCAGCTCCCTCAGCACAGCAGCCTGAAGAGCTGGAGCAGATCCAGCTGCTGCAAGAGGGTGAGTAGCAGAGCTGGGCCACAGAGCTGGTGCCTGCAGCCAGCTTAGCCCCATCCCATCCCATCCCATCCCATCCCATCCCATCCCATCCCATCCCATCCCGTCCCGTCCCGTCCCGTCCCGTCCCGTCCCGTCCCGTCCCGTCCCGTCCCGTCCCATCCCATCCCATCCCATCCCATCCAACATGCCCATGGATAGGACAGAAGAGGGGCTGGGGCTGAACCCCCAGGCAGCCACACCCCATCCCTGGAGCATCCCAGGGCTGTCCCTGCCTGGGAATGCAGGGCTGGCCTGTGTTCTCCGGCCTCTCCCACAGCCCCTCAGCCCTGGCTGCGCTCGCTCTTTGCCAGGTGCCGCCATGGACCCGACACAAGAGCAGGACCCTGCCCGTGGCCACTTCCGCAGAACAGCGCAGGTACTGCAGCCATCCCCACCTGGGCTGGGCCTGCTGTCACTGCTCAGCCCAGCACCGTGCTTGGAGCACTCCATGGATTCTCCCTCTCTTCCTGCCCTTCTCCTGCAGATGATCTATGAATTCATCATGTGCATTTGGTGGGAAGAGACCACCGGTGTGGGCACTGGACTCTTGGCAAACTTTCCCCTCTTCACTGCTGAGACCGGGGCTGCCATGCTGGATTTGCTTGTGGAGAAGGGTGTCTCCAATCCAAAGCAAGTAAGCAGCCTGTGGCCAGGAATTGTGTGGCGCCTCAAGCCAGCTCTGCTGGGTTCCTTCAGTCTTTGAGGCCCAGACCAATAGGGTAGGAAGGGCAGCACTTCTCAGGGGAAGCTGGGGAACCTGCTGCTCGGGCAGGTGTCCAAGTCTCCCCGGGCCTTCTGCAGGTGCCAGCCATGGTGAGGTACATCCACAAGTGGCTCACGGCCAACGAGTCTGCTGGGCACAGGCTGGACAAGGCCCTTCTGGAGCTGACCAGGGAATACCCCTGCGATGTGCTGATGACTCTCTTGCGCTGGGCCCCATCGGGTGACAGGTACGGCAGCCCCACCTGCCTTAAGGATTTAGGGTTCCCCGGCCCATTACCCTGTAGAGCCTGTCCCTGGTGACTGCCAGACAGGGGGACAGTTCCAGGAGCCTCTGGCTCCTCCGTTTGCCAGTGCTGCCATGTCAGCCCCTGAGCGTGCTGCCACGCTCCCTCCCTGCCCCTCAAGATGCCTGCACCCCCGTGGGCTGGCTGGGTGCTGCCAGCGAGGGCCGGTGGGCAGAGGCAGGGCTGACGGCCAGCGCGGGCCCCTGCAGCAGCCCAGGCCACAGTGCTGTGGCCCAGACCCCCCTGACACAGAGCTCTGACCCCACAGAGCTGCTACGGCCATGTGGGGAGTGATCATGTCCTCCACTGGGACTGCGGAGCCGGCGCTGCAGATACTCCTCAATGTGCTGAACGCCTGGCCAGTGGACAGTGTGTACACCTCCGATGGGGACAGCACAGGAGTCTTTGCCCTGGCTGTGAGTTCCTGCAACTGACCTTGGCTTGCCCCTAGGCCACCTCTCCAGCAGCTAGCTCTCTGTCCTCCCCCCAGCTGCATCTCTCTGCCTCAGGCACTGCAATGAAACCTGACTTAGGGGCAAGGTTCAGGGGCACCAGGCTGGGTGACCCCGCGGTGTCTCCCCCGGCCTCTCCCTGGCATGCTCGGACCCTGCCACACGGATGTCTTGGCACTGAGTGTTGTCTCTGGGTGGTTCATTCTTTCCAGGCAACCGTGACACTGTGGAGGGTCTTCAACCTGACCTGGTGCCCACCTATAGTGTTGGAGTATTTTCCCCGTCTCTTTCTGTGTCTGCTCTTCCAAGTTTACATCAGCGCACTGGATACGCCAGAGGAGGTTGATACCTTCTGGAAGGGGTGCCAGGAGCAACTGGGCCTTGCCACCAACCCCCAAAGGTGCTCCATCCCAGTCCTCCCAGTGTCCCCATCCCTTTCAAGGCAGGAGCCAGGGCTGCCAGCATCACCTGGGCTTTGCTCTGCACACAGGTTTGCAGTGCAGACCCTGAAGGTCCTGCTCTGCCGAGTGCAGTGTGAGCGTGTTGTGGTAGCCATGGAAGGCAAGGCTGGCTGGGACACGCTGCTCTGTACTGACACCCACCACTATGCAGTGGGACTCCTGGCCAGGTGAGACCCCCTTCTCCCTGCTGCCCCCGGCACTTGTGCCCAGGGTGCCCCACACAGTTCCCATGGGCATGGGTGAGAGGGCTTTGTCACAAAGAGACGGACGAGCAGACTGGAAAAGGCTGGCACAGGAGGGTGCCCGGGAACAGCCGCCTCCCAAAGCGCCCACGGGGGGCTTGGGAAAAGACCAGAGCTCCGTGGGTCACTCCTGGGAGAGCTTTGCCCTCTCGGCTCAGGGGCAATGATGCCTTTTCCCCCCCACCAGGGAGATGCGCTGTGTCTCCATGATCTGGTGTTGCAGCTTCATCTCCTGCCTCTTGGAGCTCCTCAGCCAAGACATTTCAGACTGGCAGCTGCCCGCCATGGCGTTCCTTGTGGAGGTGAGCCCCATGGGCAGCACAGCTGAGCTGCCTCCCACCTCTCTGCCCTCTCACAGCCGCAGCTGCCTGGGACGGTGCCCGTACCCTGTGCTGCTGCCTTGGCTCAGCCCTGTGCAGTTCTGAGCTCCTGCCAGCTGGGCACCCCGGTCACTGCTTTGTGCCTTTCAGGTCCTGGACCTCCTGGACATCAAAGAATGGGGTGACAGCGTCCTGGAGATCATGGCAAGGCGCCTGCAGAGCACGTCCAGGGAGATGCGTCGCCTGGTGCTCAGAGGCCTCGTGCAGCTCAGCAAGGACCCCTCGATGGTGAGAAGACAGCAGCGGCTGAAGCTGTGCTGGCAGCGTGGGGCTGGGGAAAGCAGCCCCTTGGGCTTGGCTGGGCTTTGGGAGCTGTGGCAGCTGCTCCCAGCTCTCCTGCATTGCTGTTCAGCTGCCCGAGTGCTTCAGGACAGCCCTTCGGCCCCTGGGCTCCACGGCAGCAGCAGCAGCAGCGTGGGCTTGCCCTGCCTTGTCTTCCATGCAGAGCATTAGAATGTACAGCCTGACAGAAAGCCTTGTGGACCTGTTGCGGGATGCAGATGAAGACATCGTTGAGATGACCGTCGCGGTGCTCAGCTTTCTGCTCTCGCACAGACACCTCGCAATACCCAGCCCCATCGCCCTGCGGCTGGCTGGCGCGCTCTGGCCACTGCTGGACAACGTAAGGCTCTGTGCCCCCAGCCACGGCCACTGGGTGCTGCCCCCAAGTGTGGAGCCCCGTGGATTTTTGGGCCTGTGCACAGAGGGGTCTGGAGCAGCTGATGAGGAGGGCTTTTGCTTCCTTTCCAACAGGACAACCGCCATGTGCAGCTGCTCTCCATTCGCCTCTTCCAAGAGGTGATGAGGTTGGTAGCGGCCAAGGGTAAAAAGCCCCTCAAGATGCTTGTGAGCAAGAGCCTGCTGCCACTCTTCTTCAACTGCCACGATGAGAACATGCGTGTGGCAGAGGTGAGGACTCCTGGGCGCTGCTGTCCTCCTGGCAGGGGGCTCAGCTGTCTCCCTGCACCCAGGCACCTCATGGGCTCCAGCCTACTCTTGGCCTTGGCACAGGGAGGCAGGTCCTGTGCCCTGGGCTGCGGTGCCATCTCTGGGTCTCTGCTGCTCTGCAGGCCTCTTGTGAAACGCTGCTTTCTGCACTAAGCTTCCTGAAGAGGAGAGATCTTGAGCACCTGCTGATGGCGGATCAGATGTGGAGGTTTGGCGAGTGCTTGGTAAGAACGCTGCTCCCTTCCCTGGGCTGCCCACGCCGGCTCTTCTCCAGGCTCCTCAGGCCCCAGGGCCGGAGCTGATGGAGCCCCGAGCTCCATCAAGCCCGCGCCTTGCCGGGCCCTCTGCCCCGCTCAGGGCTGTGCGGGCAGGGCAGGCCGGGGCCAAGGGACAGAGCCCGCGCCAACCCTTCCCTCCGTGCCCTGCCGCTCTCTCCAGCTGGCACAGGACAGGAGCCGAGCGGCCGAGCTGCTGCGCCAGGCGCTGCCGTACCTGCGGAGCCCACAGGAGCCCCTGCGAGAGGCGGCCGTCAGGTTTCTTGGTGAGCCACAAGCCCGGCTCCCTCCCCGCCCCGCCGCAGCTCGGCCCCAGCCCCGCCTGCTGCCCCGGCAGCGCCATCCGGGCCGGGGCTCTGGAGCCCCGCCTGCCCTCGGCGCCGCTGCCGCCCTCTCGCAGCCGTGTCCTTGGGCGTCAGGATGCGGCGAGGGCCGGGCCTGAGCCCTGCAGGGGAAGGCGCTGCTGTGGCCGCAGGGCTGGCAGCGCCGCTGCGGGGCAGCTGTGCGGCTGGGGCCGTGACAGGCTCTGTGTTGGCAGGGATGGCCGGGCGGTTCCTGAGAGAGCAGCAGCGAGAGTTGCAGCTCATGTGCAGGGGTGAGTGAGGCCAGCGGGCTGTCAGCGGGGGCTGGCGCTGGCAGCTGCGTTCCCTGCCCCGGCTGGGAGGGCTCTGCTCCCTGCGCGCACGAGGGGCGGCGTGGGCAGAGCACAGAGACCTTCCAGGGGCCTGCGGGAGGGACATTCGTGGCCAGCGCCTTCCAGCTGATCCTTGCTGTCTCCTGCTTCCTCCAGGCCATGGCAAGAGCTGCCGTGTGGGAGGGATGGGGCAGGAGGGTCTCCCCAGGTCCCTGCAGATGCAGGCTCTGACTGTGGCTCTGTTCCTCTCTCTTCCAGCCCTTCAGGACATGACAGATGACACCAGCCCTGCCATCTCATGCCTGGCTCTTCAGACTCTGTACATCAACAGAGTTGTACAGAGCATTCCCTCCTCGCGACTCCAGCAGATGCGAGATGGATTCTGCCGGCTCTGGAAGTCACGGCCTTCCCTGTGTCGCAGGGGCTGGTTGTCCTGTGTGAGCACTGTGGAGAACTGATCTGGGAGGCTGCGTCTGCTGGGGTCACCTGAGCCTGCAGGGAACACCTCTGCACTTCAAGGACTTTATTTCACCCCACTGTAGGATTAGTAAAATTGCTGTTGTCATACACAGAGGTCCAGGAGCTTTCTTTTGGTGCCCAGAGTCTTCAGGCCAATGGGGAAGAGGGCAAAAAGGGTGCTTGTGCTGGGCAAGTTGGCCAAGTGTGCGGTGTGGAAGGGAAAGTGGCCAAAAGGCCCTTGGCCTTTGGTGGTTCTGTGGAAGCCTTAAGGCTTCTGACAGAGCGGGCGGGCAGAGGCCGGAGCTGCGGCGGGGATCCCTGAGAGACCGGTCCCTGGAGATGGCCAGCACCCCTCTGCCAGCCTGGAAGCGCCATCTGTGTCCTGCCCGTGTGTTGCTGGCTGGATTGCTGAGGGCTCTGAGGTGCCTCTTGATGCGGCTCCTCTGGAGCTCCTTCAGCAGCCAGGCAGGCCTGGGGGAGGCGTGGAGGGCACGGGACAGTGGGAGGCCATGAAGGGCTGCGGTGCTGCCAAGGCCTGCCCGGAGAAGGCAGTGGGAAGGCGTGAGGGGGATGCGTGTGGCGCTGGGTGGCGGGAGGCTGTGATGGGCCAGGAGGACTTGTGTGGATGGGTTGGTGGGAAGCCCTGAGGAACTGGGTGGCAGAGGCCATAAGCAGCCCCCAGACAGCCACCTTCTTCCTGCCAGCCGGCTGCTCTGGCGCTTCCCCGACGCGTCTCTGGTGCCCGTGGCAGAAGCCCTCGAGGCCTGGCCTCAGCAGGACGGTGGGGACAGCCCCGAGGTGCCCAAGCTGCTTTGGCCAGGGACAAGGAGGGGCAGGGAGGGACAAGGAGGCCCTGCTGGAGCACGGCCACTGGCTGCTGCAGGCGAGGAGCAGTGGGAAGTGGCAGCGCTGGCGATCAGCCCGGGTCCCCAGAGCTGTCCAGGCCACTGTGCTGTGTGGCCAAGACTCCCCTGACACTGAGCTCGGGACCCACAGAGCTGCTGCCACCATGGCAAGAACGATGTCTCCTGGAGCTGGCCTGTGGAGCTGCTGCTGTCAACGTGGCTCTGGACACCAGAGAAAAATGACCAGAGTGTGCACAGGAACAGCAGCACCCAGAAGGCTTGTACCTCCTCAGGAAGACATGCACACCAGACAGGATGCCAAAAGAGGGGATGCTATGGGCACAATTTTTCGTGGCTTGGCAAAGGGTGTAAGGGAAAGTGGTCACCATGGTTTTCTCTTGACTTGCCAGAATCACAGCAATGCTTGGCAGCTTCAGCTGCAGCCTGTCCCCCTGACTGACCTCAGCGGCTCTGCTCGAGGGCACACTCGCCTTCCAGAGTCGGCTGTTGCAAGGCAGCAGCGTTGGTGCCATCGTTAGAGACTCTGATGGGACACGAGCCCTTAGCTGCAGCTGCTGACACTCTGCTCCATTGTTATAGTTTTGACTTGCCAATTTAAATATACTCATTTTTCTGTTGTGAGACAGAACCAGGAGCAAAAGAGCAAGGCAGGACTAAAACTTAAAAAGGGTATAAAAAACTTTATTAACTACACAAAGAAAGAGAAAGAAAAGCAAATTCAGAATATCTTCAGACCACTCCTTCCTTCCCTCTCCCAACCTTCATAACAACAAAACAAACATACAAAAAACTACTTCAGTCAGTTCCCAACTTAAATAGTCCTTTTCAGTTCACTTTGGAGAGAGAAGTTTCCTCTTGTCAGGCCATAGGGACTTCACCACAAGAAGGGAAAAAACCAGTCCTCTCGTGGTTTCACTTTCAGGATTTGCATCCGCCCGGGAAAAAACTTGCAAAGTCGTGAAGTTCCTCCCATTTTCACAGCTTTCCCAAAGCTGTGCTTATGGGCCATGTTAAACCCATGAGGTATTTAGTTTTAAGAATTAACTGTTCCAAACTAAAATTCTCTTTATCTCTCTTTCTCTCTGTTCATGTTTCATCTCCAGAAAAAGAGATCCCCTTTTCTCCTCGGGGTGAAGGATTCTCAACACAGATGCCTTTGATTAACAATCTATCAAATGGAACATCTCCAACCCCCCATGTCTTTCTCCATGGTTTATAGGAATATTCAGTACATCAGTTCATCCCTACAATCTTACAAAAGGATTTTTCAGCCATCTTCACAGCATCTCCTCATTCTCCTTCCCTCTAAAGAAACTTAGCTCTTGCTTCATTGACTTTGGAGCATCTCCTTTTCACCCTCTCATATTCAAAGGAAAGCCGGAGGTCTGCAAAATCTTACCTGAGCACTAAAGAGTTAAAGTTTCACACAGAAGTCACGGCGCTGGGTGTGGGGGCGGCTGAGATGTTAATCAGCTTTTCTGGAGCTTGCTGCAGCCCCGCACTGCCCATGGCCACCCCTGCTTCCAGACAGGGCCCGGCTGCCTCCCCCAGGCCGTGCGGGGGCTGGGCGGGCTCGGCCCCTCCAAAGCTGCTCCGGGCCAGCAGCAGGAGCCGGGCCCCCCCAGAGCCGCGGGCTCGTAGGGGAGGAAGCCGGGCTAAGGTCTCATCAATGAGCCTTTCCTCCCCCCGGCCATCGGGTTCCCTGGTTTGCAAACGGGGCCCAGCGGCTTCCCGAGCTCCCCCCACATGGGAGGGAGCCCGGGCTGGGCCGTTGTTACCTGCTCAGCCACCGGAAATAAATGAGAGTTTTTTTCCTGGGTTACCGCCTTCAAAAGGTGTGCTCACCGAGCGAACTAACTTTCTCCAATTGGTTGTTCAGGCTGTCAGTAACCAAACCAGCCTCCAATTGGTCCCATCAACTCCCAGAGGGAGTTCTCACAGAGAGAATTTCTCTCTTGAGTTTCTTCTCCCCAGGTGAAACTAGCACAGAAGCCGATATTAGGGAAGATCCTGCTGCTTTCCACCAGTTTTAGAGGGTCATAAACACTCTGTATAATTTTGAAATTAAGGGGCTCTCAGGCAATGATATGGAAATAGGAATAACAGCAACTATGAAATTAACAACAAACAGAACAGGAGCCCAGTTCCAGTCTCTGGGCCACGGGCACTTTCCCCTTTGGTGCAGTTGCTGTCACAGCTGGCAGTGAGCTCTGGCAGGCTCCTGATGGGCAGGTGCGACGATCCCCGTGCGGCTGCAGGGGCACTGGGGTGATGGCAGCTGTGTCCCAGATGGGAAGGGATGGAGGAGAGGCAGGATGCTGGGAAAACAGCAAGCTGAAGCAGGAGGGCGTCCAAGCAGGGGTGAGGGGTCCAAAACAGAGAGGCAGCTCCCGGCGTTGGGATGGTGGGGGGGTAGCAATGACCTTTCTGCTCCGAGAGCCAAAAGCGAGCGAGAGCCAGCAACTGCCCCCCACCCTCCTTTACCTGCTTCTAATTCCACAGTGTTCCCCCTTTCCTTCCCCCCTGTCTCCCCTGGCACTCCAAGAGAAACCCCCAAAATACCAAGAAGGTTCTGCCTCCCCCTGTCACTAACCATCACTGCTGAAACCTAGCCATCAGTGCTTGTTGGCATGTCTATGGGAAAAAAAATCCATAGGCAGAGAGGAAAGGAGAAAGCCAACCCCCAAGTCATGGTGATCTCATGGTCATGCTCATCTTGTGCTCGTCTTGTGGTCAACTCATGGCCACAATCATATGATGGTCATGTCAGGATCACAGCTGAGTCATCGTCATGGCCATCTCATGGTCATGTGTAGCAATGAGGAACAAAGACACACGGACTTGATTGCTTGCTCCGAAGAAGATCGTTTATTGTAACCAACTGAGGCTTTTTATACTCGAAACTTAACCCAAACTTAACCCAAACTTTACTGAAACAAGCCCACATTGGCTGCCTGTCACTGCGGTGTCGCTGTTCCCGTGTCCCTTTACCCAGTCAGCTCTCTGATCATGTGGTGTCCACGCATCTCCCCAGCCCATCACTGCCTCACACACGAGGTGACCACCAAGCCACTCTCCGGCCATCCGACCCGCAGCTGAGCCCTTCCCAGAGTGCCCGCACCCGCAGGGAGCGCAGGGCTGGATTTGGCCGCCAGAGAGTTGGTGACCCTCGTGAGATCCTCGGTGCATTTAGTTCCTACAGGAGTGTGGGCACCGCTGGGAAATGATCTGCATGCCTTGTTAATTGGATGTTCTTCCACCGCTAGCCTGGGGCAGGATCTCTCCCGGTCCTCCTCTCAACTCCAGGGCCTCTCCTCAGCCAATCAGAGAAGGCACCAAAATAATTGAGCCAATCAGAGCGCGCGGCGCTGATGACTCCTCAGGCAGTCCCAGAGCGCCCAGAGCTCCTCACCTGGACTCCACCCGCGCCCCGCCCCCAGCGCCCCCCGCCAGGAGAATTTGGGGAGGGGGGATATCGTGTATTATCTTCTTTTTTGTTGTTCCAGAGTGAGGATTAAATGCTCGAGAGATGGAATTTCGTGTTCGGACTCAGATGTTTATTAATTCTTCTCTATATTACAGTGAGTTCTACAGCACTTACAGCTAACAGGCTAAAAATGGACACGTATCTCTCTCTCTCTCTCTACAAGGCCTTTTAAGGGCCAATCTGTCCAATTAAGAACAGACACCTAAATTCTTTTTACTATTAACCCAACAATCAATCAGCTGTGACCTGAAATGGGGAATTATCTATCCAATTACAAAAGTACCACCTAGACCCGTGAAGAAGAAAGAATCCGCCACCCTGAAATCTCTATCTTGCTTTATATATATATATATTAATATATTCTAAAACCCCAAGCCCTAAATTTTCCACCATGGGACATTACACACATCTATTCAAACTACACACCAGTGATCCCAGTTCTATCACTCAATTTTGGAAGCCTTTTTCACGGCCTCAGGTCAAAAGCAGTGTTTTCCTGGGGTTCAATGCCTGTCAGCAGAGAAAGCCCAAACCCCTCAGTTTCCAGGGTTCCAGCAGGGGGGAGGTGTCAGACCCTGCCCGGCGCTGGCCATGGGGCGTGTGGGGCAGCTGGGGCCCTACTGGTGCCACTGGGAGCCCCCCGGGCTGGGGGCGCAGAGCTCTCGGGTGAGCGGGAGGGGCGGGAAGGGAAGTGGTGGGAACGGTGGGGAGAGAAAGGGAAATGGGGAGGTGGAACCCCCAAACAGATGTTGGGGAGGGCTGGTGACTGGGGAGTGTTGGGAAAGGGGGAGGAAAATACAGAGAAACCTGGAAAAGAGGAACTGGGACTGCGGGAAGAAGGGTCCCATGGCGGCCGTGGGGCACTGGGGGTGCAAGGTCGGGGTTGCCCCGGAGCTCTTGGCTACTGTGGGCTGCTGGGGGGGGCCCCTGGACCTGTGTCCTGCACACACAGCGCTGTTCCAGGAGATGGTTTAGTCCGAGTGTCACTTCATTCACGGCACCGACCGGCTGAGGTTCGTGGAGAGGAACATCTCCAACCGGGAGCAGTTCCTGCACTTGGGCAGCGATGTGGGGCTGCACGTGGGGACACCTCCTTTGGGGACAAGGCTGCCAGGCACTGGAACAGCGACCCGCAATGGATGGAGTACAGACGGGCTGCGGTGGACAGGCACTGCCGGCACAACTACGAGTTGTCCAGCCCGTTCCTCGTGGAGCGCAGAGGTGAGCGTGGGGCAGAGCGTGTCCCCCCCTCGGGCCCTGCCCTGGGAATGACCCTGGAGCCCCTCAAAACCTCCCTGGGAATCACCTGAGACACGTCAGCCCTTCTTGTGCCCATCCCCGGGGCCTCGTGCACCAGCACGGGAACAACAGAGCCAGCCTGGGCACAGCGAGGGAATTTATTACCAACCAAATCACAGCAGCACCAAGAGAAGGGAAAGAAATCTCTCCAGCCACTTCCACCACCAAACGGGGATAACCAGGACCACGATTCACCAGGGCTCTGCCCAATGGGGGTCACTGGGGAATCATCCAACACAAATCTTCCCATGGGGGATGGAGCTGGAACAGAGCATGAAGCTCTTCCCACACTCGGGACACTCTCAGGGCTTCCCTTAGTGGTGCCTCTGTTGGTGTTTGGTCAAGGCTGAACTCTGTGAGAAGCTCTTCCCACACTCAGGACACTCGTAGGGCCTCTCCCCAGTGTGGATGCGCCTGTGCCTGATGAGGGTGGACTTGTGCTTGAATCCCTTCCCGCAGTCGGGGCAGCGGAAGGGCCTCTCCTCTGTGTGAATCCGCTCATGTTTGAGGCGATTGGAGCTGGTGTGAAACCTCTTCCCACACTTGGGACACTCGTAGGGCCTCTCCCCAGTGTGGATGCGCTGGTGGTATTTCAGGGCAGAGCTCCACCCAAAGCTCATCCCACATTCCAAGCAGGTGTAGGGCCGTTCCTCTGTGTGGATCACCTGGTGATGCATCAGATAAGAAATAGTGCTGAAACTCTTCCCGCATTTCCCACACTCGTAGGGCTTTTCCCCAGTGTGGATCCTCTGGTGTCGGATCAGCTCAGACCTCCAGCTGAAACCCTTCCCACATTCTGAGCACTTTTGGGGCTTCTCCCCTCCATGAGGCTTCTCCACCAGCTCTGAGCTCTGCCTGGATCTCCGGCCGCCTTCCCGGCTCAGGGAGGGTCTTTCCTCCTTGCAGCCCCCTGTGCTGGGTTTGCAGCCCCTCCTTGTGAGAGATCTCCGAGGCTTTTCTTCCTCCTCCATCCACCCACGCCTTTGGAATGACAAATCCTGGTTTGGGGGAAAACACAAGAGAGCACCTTGGGGTGGGGGTTCCTCCTTCCAAAGTTCATCTCAGGAAGTCATTGGTCATCTTGTGTCTATAAGAACCTCCAAAACACAATGATTCAGCAAAAAAACTATCCAAACATCAAGACACAGATCAAAACCTCCCCAAAAAGCAAGTTTCAGCCCAAATCTCCTCTAAAATATAAAGATTCAGCCCCTGCAAAAACAAAAGCACCAACATTTAGCCCTATAGAACTCACAAACACCAAGTTTCACCCCTGTGAAAATCATGGATCATCATCTTCAGTCACTTGCTGCAGGTGGGGGGAGCAACGCTCCTGGGGCTGTGGGAGAGGCAGCAGATACAGGGAGGAGTGGAACATTGTGCCGCTTCCCATTTCTGCTCCTCCTCTGGTGTCCCTACTCTTCCTCACACTCCTCTTCCTCCCATTAGTCCTCTTTCTCCTGCACAATCCCACCTGCTCCTCCCACGTGCAGCATTTGACCAATTTGTTCAACCCTGCTTCTCCTTCCCTTCTCCTGCTGCCCCCAGGCCCAGCACCCACTGCCGGCTCCCTCTTCCCCCCAAACCCACAGCATCCCAGCGCAGGGGCAGCGATGGAGCTGGGGCAGCTCGGGCTGGGGCAGCGCTGGGCTCTCGGCCGCTCCCGCCCGCACTCGCTCCCCACTGCAGCCGCTGCCGCCACCACAGCGCGGGGGGGCCCGGCCTTGGCGCTCCCCCCCTCCCACCTCCCCAAATTCCCCTGCCGGGGGGCGCTGGGGCCAGGAGACAGACGAGTGACAGGTCGGGGGGGGGGGGGGGCCGGGAAGAGTCGGCAGCCAGAGAGCACTGAAAATCTCAGCAGTGACTACAGTGGCATCTTCGGGGACTAAATATGGCAGGGCACCCGTGGAGGGTAGAAAGTGAAAGCCAGGAAGGGCTCCTGACCAAAGGCTTGATGATCCCAAAATATCTCTCAAGGGGCCCTTGGGAGCATGTTGAGAGAGTTTGCACATTCTCCCAGACGTAATCAAGGTCAGGGACACCCAGGGAGGCATGAAGAGAAGTCCAGAAGGGATTTACACAACAGGGGATGGATGGTGATGGTGTGCTGGGAAGGGAATGGGTGAAGGGGAGTGTCCTGGACTTTCTTTGGGTCACTGCAGAAAGGAATGATTTAGCAGAAAGCTCAGCAGCTGTCAGAGGATGAGCACCCCCAGGCACTGAGGGGGCTGCAGGAGGGGCAGAAGAAGCCCCTGGAGCACTTGGTCACAAAGACACAGCAGGGGAATGCAAGAAGGGAGGAGGAAAAGGCCAATGGGAATGCAAAGGTCATGGCAGAGTTTCTACAGCCCCTGAGGGATGAACCCCAGGGCCCAAGGGGGCCCCAGCACCCAGGGGCTCTCACATCCTTACACCATCTTCAACCAGGTGCCCTCCTCACACTGCCACCATTCAGTCCTTGATGGCAAAGATGCTTTCTGGGGATGCCCACTGACACAGGATGGTAAACTGGATTTTGCCTTTGAGTGGGAACAAGAGGTAGAAGGGAAAATGGAAACGACATGGACGGTCCTTCTGCAGGGATGCACGGAAGCACCAGCCTTACTGGGGCAAGCCTTGTAGAAAATATCACAAGAATTTACCCCACCCCCAGGGACTGGGTTAATGCAGGATGTGGATGACTTGCTGCAATCAGGAGGACAAGAAGTGGTAGAAGAAGCCTCTGTGAAATGGCTGAATGTTCAGGCTAAAAAATATTTTTGATTATTTGAAAAAACAGCGCAAATGGTGGAGAAAAAATAAAATATTTCGGACATATTTTTACTCAAGGTTTGTGGTGTATTAACCCAGAGAGGGACCAGGGAATCTCAGAAGCAATATTACCCAGCACTAAAAAGCAGCTGGGACAATTCTGAGGATTAACAGGGATTTGCAGAACCTGCATTGAGGATTCTCTGTTCCAGCCCGAATATTGTACGACTTTTTAACCCCAGACAGCCCTAGTATTATGGTATGGACATAAGAAAAAGAACAAAACTTGAGAAAATGAAAAAACAAAGTGATTGACGCCACAGCCATGGCTCTACCAGACTCAGAAAAGAAATTGGAATGGGATGTGGATGTTAAACAGGGCCATGCCAAAGGAATTTGGAATTCCCGGCTGCAGGAGCAGCATGGGAGGGCACCACTGACCCTGCACTGAAGGCAACGCAGCAGCAGCCAGGGCTCCACATCGGGCCAAGCCCCTGGGCCTGCCCACAGATCCTCTGCTGAAATCCTCTGCCTGGGCACCCTCCTTTGGCATCTCCACACACTGGGGCCAATCCTTGCTGCCACTGCTGGAGCTTCGCTGCTTTCTGTGCCTGCACTGCCACAGCTGCTGGGGAAGACAACGGCACAATTCCACTCTGCCCCCCAGTTACACTCACACACTGGGCTGCCGGGGATTCCATGGTCGGAAAATATACCGAGTGTAATTTTAAAAATCTATTTCTCTACTCAGGCTTCATGTGCTTTGCATTGGGGAAACGAATTTGAAAGAGATTTCTAAGGAATGTTCCTCCTTAAACTCAACAGAGATGAGTTTAACATCTCAATAGACTGGGAATAGCCCAAAAGATACTCACAAAGATAACGACCATTAAGGCCCATCAGCAAACATCAAGGAACACCCACCCCAGACACTGCCCCTGGCATAGTTGGAGATGCCTGGTCTGCAAAAGGCTGAGAAGGAAATCCAGGAGTGCGGACTTAATTAATATAGAGGGGAAGAAATTTGGGTCCGATAGGAAATTAAATAGTAACAACTACACAACTTGGAAGCAATGAACATTAAACCAATGGATTTCTATGGGTTCAAACTGTAAAAAGTTAAGGGAAAATCTAGTAAAACTCACGTGTCATGGAATGATTTTCTCTGCACACCCGGGCTATTTGTGGATGAAATGATTTCTGCTACATATCCTGGCCAGAATCAAGCAATTCCTTGATTCTCTAACAGTAGAAATGGTGTTGAAGAGTTTTAGTTCTTCCCGCAGTTTTGGTGACAAGACTACACCATTAGAAGGTTTTTTCTTAATAATCCTACTTTTATAAGATTCATTCCAGGCAGAGTCAGGAGAGCAGCTTTAGAAATGCAAATTAACTCTGCTGAAGAAATGTATGGACAATTTACCAAACTATTCTTGCCTGGGGGAGGAATTTTGCAGATTTCCTCTGTCCCCCACTCCAAGCTCTGCCTGCCTGCACAGATGGAATTTGCACAAATAAAGGCAGAGCCCATAGTGAGGATATCTGACTGTAACAGAAATTGGTTAAGCTGCAAAGGGAAACAACAAACGCAGAATGTTGGGAAAACTTCATGAAAAACAGCGGGGGGGAATCATCCCTCTCCTCACTCCAACCTGTGCTGTCACTGTCCAGGTTATATAGGGTGTATTGGGGCACTGGGGTGTTTTTGCAGCCACAAGTTCAGGGAAATGAGTTGGAAATTCGAGTATGTGGCGATTTAATTAGAAATACAAACTAACACTGCTAGGGCAATGTGTGCAAGATGTACCAAACTCTTCTAGCCTGGGGGAGGAATTGGGCTGATTCCATCTGCCCCTCATCCCAAGCTCTGCCTGCTTGCACAGATGGAATTTGCACAACTAAAGGCAGAGCCCATAGTGAGGATATCTGACTGCAACAGAAATTGGTTAAGCTGCAAAGGGAAACAGCAAACGCAGAATTTTGTGCAACCTTCATGAAAAATAGTGTGTGTGGGGAATCATCCCTCTCTCCAGAGCACTGGGGTGTTTTTGCTAATCCAGAGAAACCAGTTGGGGATCCAAGTATTTGATGATTTCATAAGATTAACGTGGTCATTTGATGCAGCCCTGGCTGCAGGGAGCACCCCAAAACTGGAAAAAAGATGAACAGACACCAGAACAAATCCTACACCACCATGGACCAGCCCCTGGGAGCCCTAACGAATTCATATCAGGAGACAGAGAAGTCATTTATCATTTCGATGGCATAATTAGATTACACAATGTCCTCAAAATAACACCCAACCTGACAGCTCCAGCTCCTCACCTTCTTCCCGACCAATCCACTCAGATGAGGAATGCAACGTTTCCCGATGGAATGGAATCAGATGATCTATTAACAGAAAGTGGAGAAGTTTGTGGAAAATTAAATGACTCAAACTGCTGTTTGCAAACAGATCACAAAGGAAAAGTGGTGAAACAGATAACAAAGGAAGTGAGAAAGTAGCTCATATTCCGGTCAAATGTGGAAAGGAAGGGAATGGGACACGTTTTCGTGGTTTCCTGGCAGACCATGGCTTAAACGAATGCTGCTCCTCCTCTGACGTGCTGCAGAAACTCTCATCTTTTTACCATGCACGACACCTTGCGTCAAAGAGGATGCAGGAAAAGAGATTGAGTCGATGGAAATTAAAAGTTAGTAAAGGCAATTCTTGAGAAAATGAGAGAAGGAGGGATTGAAAGCAGTAAGATTAATATCGTAGTAGGAGTGCATATTAGGAGGGACATGCAGTAGGTGGATCGGGAAGTCTGAACCCTCCAAGTACCTCAGCCAGTAGGGAATGGGAGAGGGAGGTGCAGAAGGGAAAATGAGGATAAAAAGGAGGCGGCGCTTTAGAGACCGCATGGCAAATGCCGCATGGCCTCTCTCTTTGTTCATCAATAAAGTCACTTTTACAGGACTCCTCTGTCTCCTTTGGGCACACAAACCTCTGTCCACGGGAATTTTCCCGCACAGCCCCGGGCACAGGGCAGACACCTCTGTGCCACCCACAGCAACCGGGACGAGCCAGCGCTGCTCCGGCACCGGCTCCTGCCGAGGCCCCAGCGGGAAGGAGACCGCGGGCAGCCGCTCCCGCAGCGCCCTCAGCCCAGCGCCAACACGGGCCGGCACCGGCACAACCAACCCGCCAGAGCCCCCTGCCGCCCCCGAGGCCCGCAGCGAGCCCCGAGCCCCCGCACAACCCAGCGCGGCTCCCACCTGCGCTGGGGCCGCCTCCGAGCTCCGCCGCCGCCTCCCCGGGCTCCGGCCGCTGCCGCCGCTGCCGGGCCCGCACTGACGCTGCCACAATGGCGCCTTTGCTGCTCTGCCCAATCAGCGCGCGACAACCAGGAGTGACATTGGCACAATCAGCCAATGGCAGCGAGGGCCGGGCTCTGCACACGGCCCAGCCTCGGCCCGCGCTCTCAGGGCCCCCCGGGCTGGGTGAGGGCAAAGGCGGAGATGAGGAACAGCCCTGGAACGGGCCCGGCCCGAGCCGCCATTGGCCTGGAAACACAAACAAAGTTCTCCGCAGCTCCCGGCACGCCTTTCCCAGCCCTGCGTGTTCGCTGCCTCCGGCTCTGCGCGCAGCCCTGGAGCCTCACTTCTCCTACCCCCTAATTAGGAGCGTCTGTGCTTGGCTTTAATTTCCCCCAAAAAGGGAAAACTGCCCCACAACGCCTGTGGTTGAGTGGGAGAGGGGAGAGATTTCTGGCAGAAAACTCCAAAAACTCAGAGCAGGATGATGAGAAGTAAATGAAGACACTTCAAACCAGCTTTCCACACGCCTCCCTCTTTCCAACTGCACCTCCTACCCCGGCAGTGCAGGGTGGGAGAAACGACTCTGACTTTGTAAAATTTTAAAGGTTTATTAAATCTTAGCAAAAAAAATACACCAAAAGACTGAATAAAGAGAAAAATCAGCGCTGGGAGCACAGGACTAAAGCAGCAGACCCGGGTGTGATTTGGGGGTTCAGGGGGCTCCCCGGGCCGCCCCCGCCCCCTCCGATCTCGGCCAACGGGTGCGAGCGGCGCGGCCCCGCTGCTGAGCACTGACCCCGCCCCGGGGGCCGCCGGGACCCCCCCGAAAAAACCCGCACCTGCACCCCCCCTTCAGTCCCTCCGACCTTCCCAGTCCTGGGGGAAAGGGAAGGACATGGGGCGGGATCACCCGGAGACCCCCGGGGTGAGGAGCAGGAGAGGGGGGGAATTGGGCTCGCGCTGAGTGGGGGGTCCCGCGCGAGGATTTTGGGGGGGTTCGCTCGAGGAATTTTGGGGGTCCTCGTGCAACGGATCCTCGTGCATAGGGCTCCTCTCGTGCCACCGTCTCCTCGTGTCACCCAGACCAGTTTGGGGAGCTCTTTGTGTCACCCAGATGAATTGGGGGGCTCCTCGTGTCACCGAGGGCTCCGCGAGTGACACCGAGAGCCCTGTGTCACCAAGAGCCCCTCAAGTGCCCCCAGCTCCTTGTGCCATCAGGAGCCCCTGGAGTGCCACCAGCTCCTCGTATAACCGAGAGCCCCTCGTGCCACCAGGACCTCGTGCCAGAGAATTTGGGGAGAGTGTCTGTGCCACCCGGAGCCCCTGAGTGTCACCAGCCCCGTGCCAGGGTCCCCAGTGTCACCGCGGTCTCTCTCTGTGTCACACACCAGGAACCGACCCCCCCTCCGAGCACCAGGACCCCCGAATTTAACCGTCCTCGTGCACCGGGACCCCTCAGGACCCTCGAGTTTCCTCTCTCCCCTCCTCGTGCACCGGCATCACGTGACCGCCCCCCCTTTCCCGAGGAATCGCCGGAGACCCCCTCCATCAATCACCGGGCACCGGCACCACCAGAGGACCTCCCCCATCAATCAGCACCGTCACCGTGCACCGGGACTCCCCCCCACCATCGAGCAGTGACACCCCCTCATCGTGCACCGGGACCGCCGGACCCCCCCTCAAACATCGCCAGCCTCGGGCACCGAGATCACCGGAGACCCCTCCATGAGTCACCGGGACCCCCCCGTCATGCACCAGGACCACCGGAGACCTCCCCAGGAATCACCGGACACCCCCTCACGAATCACCGGGCACCGGGACGCCCCCTCGGGCACCGGGACTGGACCCCCCCCTCGTGTACCGACCACCCTCTGGTGCACAGGGCCCGGACCCCCCTTTGTGCCCCCCCAGCCCCTCGCCCTCGCATTGGGCCCCCCCGGGGCCGAGGCAGAGCCCTCCCTGAGGGACACCCCTCATCCCCGGCCTGCAGCCGCCCATGGAGCCGCTGACCACAACTCCCTGCCTGTGTCCATCCGGCCAATTCCTCTGGCCCCGCACAGCCCAGCCTGCAAAGCCAGGCCTGGCACTGTGGGGCTCGGGGGGGTCTGTCCTGGGCCACTGGGCCTCACAGGGCTCTGGGCACAGCAGCAGTGTCACACACTGAAATGTTATGGGGAATGGCTTAAACGCTGCCAGGAAGGAGATTTGCACATTATGGCTAAACTGAATAAAGAGGCTGAGACCACCCCAGCCCAGCCCTCCTTCACCTGGCTGCAGCTTTGGCCTGGGACTTGAGCGGCCAAACAGCACCTGAGGTACCATCAAGGTGACACCATTGATCAATTGCCTCTGGTCTAGGGACAAGGACACGAGACTGAGGCAGGAGAATGTATCCAAAGAAAGCCAAAGCCAGCAGCTGTCCTGAAAATCAGCTTGGGCCAGGCTGGGGCTGGGGGAGGCCGTAGCCCACAGGCTCATCTGCTGAGGCCACGTTTGCACACACTGCCCACAGCCAGCCAGGGAGGAGGAGAGTTCTGGGGCTGTGGGGGAACCTCTGCCCACAGGCACTGAACACCCATCCTCCCTCACACAAACTGGCTCCGCTGGAAAATCCCCAGCCCGGGAAGGCCACATCCACGGCACATTGCCGTGAGGGGCAGCTGAGGAGGTGCCAGAATCCATCCAAGAGCCCCAAAGCGCTGCCCAGACTCACTGCTGAGGCCTTGCAGCAGAGCACTGCTCCTGATGCAAAGGGATGCAGCAGAGCCAGAGGCTGCTGCCAGAGCCTGTGTCAGACTTGTCCCTGCCAGGGGAGGAACCTGGGCCTTCCCACCTGCCCCCAGTGTGTATGGACCCCCTGAACTCCGTGTTTGTGGGGGACCCTGAGCACCAAGAAGACAGAGATGTAGAGCATCCACAGGACGCCATTGGGATCCACAGAGTGGTGAGGTTTTCTACTTAATCTGTCTCTGTCACTCTCTTTCTCATCCCCCACCTCTATTCCATTTCTATTTTTCTCTCTTTGTCATTCTCTCTGCCTCTCATTTACTCTTCTTTAAACCCAGACTATTGACTTTGACACATGGTCTCATTTGCGATAGAAACAGATTCTGCCCCCACTTGCCTTGATGGAATTAATGTGCACTGTGAGCCAGGGTTGACCAAGGCCTCATATTTTCGTGGTTCTGATGTGCCAGGCCAATGAATTCGCACAGTCCAAAAAACCTGGATTTCCCCAGTCTCTACCTGGCTAGAGGCAGGGCCCCTCTAAGCCTGGTTATTCTTCTTTCCTGAGCTATGTCTTGGAGGTTCCTTCAAGGGGATTGGACGTGTCATCATCATCATCATCATCATACCTGGCAGTTTGGCTACGGGCAACTGGAGCTGCTTCCTTTTTGGTGAAGTTTGGTGAAGTTCCACCTTTTTTTGTGGAAATCCCTCTCTGCATCTCACTGTCCTGCAATTCAAGCACCAGTTTTACCAGAGCAACAGTAGATTTTCCATCCCACTTCTTCATGTTTTCTCCAGAATCACGCAGCAAAGACCACAGCTCAGCTCGTGAGAAGGGTCTTCTCTCCCCATCTGGGGAATGTTTACATTTGGGGCCTGAACTTTTGATCTGTAGAGCCGAGATTTGGAGAAAGCCTTCTTTAATTTCTTCCCTGACTTTCTTGTGGTTCTCCTCTATCTTATCTTCTAATTTCTGTAGAAGTGTTTCCACAGCTGAGATTCTGGCATGTGTTGGGCCATGCACAGCATCTGCATATGCTCAGAGCTTCTTCTCCATATCGAGCATACATACAGATGTACATGGTACCAAGTCTGGATTCCTAGTTGTTAGGTGATCTGAAAAAACAATCTCTGCCACTGCCATTTCTCTCAAGCGTTGAGCCCCTTGTTCTATGGTCTCCCACTGGGTTTGCTGCATACAGAGATCATCTGCACACAGATATCTTTATGCCACACTTCCCAGGACCCGTGCCCAGAGACTCTGAGGATTAGCCCCCCTCATCATTCCTTGGTCAATAACGGGATCATGTGACAGGGACCCCAAATTCCTGGCTTCAGTGCCATCCAGAATTGTGGCCTCGCCTGCAGCATCCCAAAGACGGACCAGCCAGCTAATTATAGATTCATCAGGTCATCAGGTGTGATCCTTTCTCAGGCCACGAAGGTCTTTCAGGGATAAGGACTCAATATTGGCTCCTGATCCTGTCTCAGTTGCTCTGACTTCTGATTTTGTACCAGGAGCTCACTTTGAGGATCCTTCCCCTGGATCATCATCACCCACTGGCCGATCAGTTTTGCTGGTGTGCTTCCTCCCCACAGCAACTGCCAGTGGCTTAGGCTCACTGTCTGGTTTAGCTACAGCCTGAGTGACTGGGGTAGTGGCTGATTTATCTCCCTGACCCCCTGCCTCTCTCTGCTGCCCTACGGTATCTAGCAGTGTGCAATAAGCATATGCTAGGGCCCAGCTTACTGCAATGATCTTTTTCTCATTAGAATAATCATGGACCTTCTATTCCAGATATTTCCCCACTTCATCTGGGTTCTGAATTTGTTCACGTGCAAATTACCAGGCTGGGGGATCAGAAAATTTATTCAGGGTTCTGCCCATTCTCTCCCATTCCCCATCCCACTCAGAATTTTCCATTCCTGGGCCTACTCCTGGGTCAGGGGTCCCATCAGCTCCTCTGGACACCTCAGCCCTCATTCTAGAGAGGCTGCAGACTGTGTAGAGGAAGCTTACCAGATGAAATACCAGGACAGTGGTATCCTTGACATTCAGGGGAAACTGAACATTCTCAAAAAATGACTTAACAGATTCAAAGGAGAAGAAGGAAAGGCCAAAAAGCTTCATCCCGTGCTCCTCCTCTAACAAACCGGGTGCAATTACTAATGAACTCCCAAAACATGCTATTGGAACTGGGATGCAGGGTAGATTGAAGAAACCATAAACCACAAATACCTGGAACAAACTCCAGTAGCTTTATAAACTTTCTATAAATCATTATCACCAAGCCCAGAAAAATAGCTATTCTAATTCCTCTACTGAAAAAAACTGCATCTTAGGGACACTACTGGAACCATCTCCAGATAAGAAAATAAGCCCAGAGACCAGAAAGGTAATAAAACCTCAGAAAAGCCTAGGGACCCGAGACAGATAAAGGCATCCACCCCGACAGACATTATGACTTCAAACAACATGGTTACTGACTGCTTTACCCCAATAGAGAGTAAGTACAACCAAAATGCAATCAGAACAGGTTTTCTTTTCCACTTTCTTGCAACACGTTGGGCGCCAAAAAAGTATTTGTCCTGGTTTAGGGCAAACTTGGGAGGAAACCTCTGAATGGGGTCCCTCTGGGAAAGAGATTCAAGCCGTCCCTCCCCCAGCTGGCTCGGGAATAAATACTCCCTCGGAGAGAAGTAGAAAAGGAAAAAACTGTTTATTCAACAGGCAGTACACCTCCCAGCACAAAAATGAACAAAACCAAACAGCAAAACCCCTCGCTGTTCCCAAGAGATGACAGATTTAGAAGAGTTCTTTCCCTGGGCTGCCCGGCTCACTCAGTCTGTTCTCAGTCCCTCCTGTGCTGGGAAATGCCACGGCCCAGGCCAGGCCTGGTGGGCCACAGGTGTGAGCTCCCGGTGCTCCCCTGGATTTTCAGTCCAGAGCAGGTTCAATCAATTCCAGGAAAAAGGAAATAAAAAACAAACCCCACAGTCTAAGGAACTTCTCTGCCTCAGCTAGCCAGAAAAATTAACCAAAAGCAAAAAAAAGAGAGCTCTCTCTCCCTGTCCACTGCAGACAGACTGTGAGCAGGAATGTGGGGGAGCCTGTGCAGTCTCTGATAACAAACTCTGCACTTCTTCTTTCCCCCCCTTCACTCCTGGAACCAGTCTTAAAACTGCAGAATTCAATATCCAACACCAACAGAACAGACGATTTGGAGATACGAGTATCATACAGTCTCCCCAAGACAGCTGTCTATGAGGTTCTGGGGGTCCCCTTGTCCTGAATGCCCTGGATCCTGCATATATTTGGTGGTCCCTCCTCTGCAGGGTGTCCACCTGCTCCAGGCTTCCCGGGAATCTCAGGGGTCCCCCTCTTTGGTCTCCCCACTTTGGGATTCTGGGGTTCCCCCTTCTCTGGGCTGCTGAGGGTGCCATGGGTGCCCCTCTCTGGGTGGCACTAAGGGATGCCGAGCGTTCTGGGCTCCCAGGGGTGCCTCCTCACCTGACTCCCTGCTCCGGCCTGCCAGGGCTCACAGGGGTCCCCCTCTCTGGGGTCCCCACTTTGGTGTCCCAGGGGTTCCCCGTCTCCAGGCTCATCCCTTCTCCGAGCTGCCCCTTCTCCAGGCTCCCCTCACTCCCGGCTCTCGGGGTCCCCCCTCTCCAGGCCCCCATTTCAGGCTCCGGCACTCCCGGGGCTCTCCCCTTTTCGCTTTCCCCCCCTCAAGGCTGCTCCCCTCGCCCTGCCAGTCCCGGGCGATCGCCACGGGGCTCCGGGGACCTCCATCCCCCACCCACCGCCGGGGCTCTGTCTGCAGCCGCCACCCAGACATCCCCAAAAAACCACCCGGGGACCCCACAGGATCCCCCAAAAGGGGATTTCGGGACAGCTTTGGAGCCCTGCGAGATGCAAACATCGCTCCGCCTGCCGCCTCCCGAAATACACAAACAGGGAGACCCAAAGATACTTCGGGTGAGCTCCAAATATTCCTCCCCCTTTCAAAAACCCCTGCCAGGACCGCCCAAGATATTGGGGGCGAGGTCCCCCTCCCGGGTCACCTATGTCATGAAAATTAATCCACAAACACCAGAGGTTTATGTCCAAAAAGGAGACAGAGGAGTCCTTTTTGCTTTATTCGAATAAAGGGAGAGGCTATGGGACATTCCCCTGGGATCTCTCCAATTTTTGGAGGACGCAGCCTCCTTTTTATCCTATTTTCCCGGCCGCATTTCCCTCTCTCTTTCCCCATTGGCTGAGGTACTTGAGAGGCACAGACTTCCGGAACGCCTGATACCTGAAATTCCCCTCTAATGTATAACCCTCCCTTTTAATTTTTAATTCTTATAGAATTCATAGTTTCCCCCCCGCTGCTTCTTTCATCTTTCGATATCCAATTTCATTTATCAGCAGCCCTACAGTTTGTTTGTAAAGGCAAATATCTCTTTCCATTCATCAATCAGTGGAATCCATCCCATTGTTTCTTTTATCTCTCAGTGCTAGCCTTATCTACAGGCAGATCCAGAGCTCATTTGTAAAGACAAATTCAACATTCCTCTCAATCCCTTCTCTTTTATTTGTTTAATAATTGTCTTTGCAAACTTTAGCTATCATTGACTTAATTTCTTGTTCCTGAGCTCTTTTTGGTTTTGTAATTACTTGGAGTGACATCAATTTCTGTCCTTTTGTAAATATTTCTGGACCAGTAGGCGTGGCTCTTACCTGCATCCCTTCGATCACATGTTGAATAAGTTGTACTAAGCAAGGGATCATGCATAGTAAAAAGACTAGAGTTGCTACAGCACATAAGAGGAAAAAAGTAATTGTTTAACCTATAGTCCACCAGGTAGCCAAGAAAACATGTCCCATTCCCATCCTTTTCATGTTCGGACTGGTACATGAGCTAATTTTTTATTCATTTTGCTATTTGTTTCACTACTTTTTTTTTTTTAATTGTCGTCTACTTGTCTATTTAGACAATAAGTGCCTTTTTCAGAAGAATGAAACCGCCATGGACTTCCTTCTTCATCTTAAATCCTGTTCCATTACAGACTTTACTCAGGGTGCTAATCTACTATTGATGTTCAACTGGGCTGGCCACCCATGGCCCGTTTTCAGATCCCCCTGGCCCTCCACAGACCCAACAATTGCTAAGGTTAAAGGTTTTTGCTACTTCTTCTCCTAAGGTCAAAAAAATATTTTCCCATTCTTGGCCCCAACCTAACTGATAATATAAAGGTAACATTATTAAGAGAAACATTCTGATTGTGTAATCTAATTTCCTAACTTAATTTTTACTTTCACGTTGTCTTCCACACCACCTGTGGCGAGTGAAGGCACAGAAACAGCTTAACATAAAGAAAACAATGACAGCAAGGGTTGGCCCCCAGTGCCTGGAGATCTGAGAGGAGGGATGCCCACACAGACTATTTCAGCAGGCACTCTGTGGGTGGGCACACGAGGCTTCCCCCGATGTCGACGCCCTGGCTGCTGCTCCAGTCCCCTCCTGCCGAGTGTCAGTCGCGGCTTCCCGTCCTTCTCCTCCAGCTGAGATGTCCAAATCTCTGGGGCTGCAGAGACCTTGGCCTGAGTGTGATGGGTCCAGCCGTGTTCAGCTGTCTTGACGGCTGTGTCTGTGCTCAGCAACACCTGGAAAGGTCCACGCCACTTGGCCACCAGTGGTGCTTCTTCCCACTCCTTAACCAGGACCCAGTGTCCCGGTTGGATGTTGTGAACAGCAAAGTCCAAAAGCAGGGTCTGTGCCAGCTGAGCTTCCTGTCGAAGAGATTTCACAAGAGACAGTTGTTTTAACAATTGTAAGGCTCGAGCTCTTGGTATCCACTGCTTACCATCCCTTGTAAACCAATTATTTTCTTCTTTCCTCTGCCTCACTCTTTTTAATTATCTCAAGTTTCTCTGGTGGAAAAGAGAGTTTCTCTGGCAGCGGTGCAGTTACTGGGAGCAAAGGCAGGGTCTTAGAGACTTCTGGCAACAATGCAGCTTTGCGAGCTTCTTCATCAGCCAGTCGGTTTCCTATTGCCTCCTCCGACCATCCTGCCTGATGCCCCTTAAATGTGGATTATCGCCACCTTTTTTAGTAAATTCACTGCCTCCAATAGGCGAGAGATTAAGTTCTCGTGAGCTAACGTCTTTCCTTTGCACCTGAATAAACCTCTTTTTTTTTTTTTTCCATCGTTTTCCAAAGGCTTGTATCACCCCATATGCATATTTAGAATCAGTAAATATATTTACTGTCTTGTCCTAGTATAATTCACAGGCTCTCACAAGCCCGTACAGCTCTGCTGTCTGAGCTGACCAGGTGTGTGGTAACCTCCCCCCTTCCTTTAATTCCTTCCCATTCACGATAGAGTATCCTGTAAATCGTTTCCCTTCTACCACCTTGGAGGACCCATCAATGAACACGTTCTCTCCCTCAGGCCAGGGAATATCTCGTAAATCTTCCCTAGCCCTTGTCTGGAGGTCTATAACCTGGATACAATCATGGATTTCTTCCTGGCCCCCCTTTTCTCTAGGGCCATTTAAATAAGAGGCTGGATTAAAATCTTCTCCACTTTTAAATTCTAAATCCTCCTGTTCCATTAAACAAGATTCATACTGTAATAATCGAGCACTCGTCATCCACTTAGAGGCTCTCTCAGTTAACAAAGCTTTAATCTGATGTGGGACTTTAACAATGAGATCCCCTCCCTTTGTCAGCGTTCGGGCCTCAGCCACCATCAGAGCTGTGGCTGCACAGTTCTGCAGACAATGGGGCCGCCTCTGGCCACCGGGTCTAACAGCTTAGAAAAACAGGCAACAGGCCTCCGTGTTCCCCCATGCTCTTGCACCAAAATTCCTTTAGCATGACCCTGTTTGACATCCACATATAGCTGAAATTCTTTTTCTGCATCTGGAAGAGCTAAGATTGGGGCATTAACCAATTTGTCCCTGGGGCTGCCCATACTTCCTAATTTATTTCAGCATAAGCCTTCTCAGACATTTTACACAAAGATATCACAGTTTCGGACTCCGTGTCACTTCTTACAATGCTAATTTACATTCCCATTCTAGCCATCAAATCTCTTCCCAGTAAATTACAATCACAATTAGGAACAAACAAGAATTCATGCACTTCAAATCTGTCCCCCACATCTATTAACAGCGGTTGAATAAAATGCACTCGCTCATCCTTCCCGCTTATTCCTTGAATAACCAAGGATCTTTTTGACAATTTCCCCCCCTTAGGTATAAAATTTAAGTTGGACCGAGAGGCCCCTGTGTCTACCAGAAAACACACCTCCTCTCGATCCGGACCCACCTTAAAAGTTATCAAGGGCTCCTGAGTGGTGGATCCTTGGTATAATAGGAGCCCCTGACACCCCTAACAATCCATTTCCATTATTCTCTGGACTTCCTGCTCCTGAGGGTCCAGTTGTTTCTGCGGACACTCGTTTTTCCAATGCCCTTCTGCCCTGCAGACAGCACACTGGTTCTTCCCCAGCCGCTGTTTGGGTCGGCTGTCCCCTGCCGAGGAGGGAATCCCTCTGCCCCTTCCTTGTGGCCGACCCCGTCCCCTCTGTCCCTGGGGACCCCTTGGACCCTGTGGTTTATTCCTCCGGGGCTGCAAAAACTCTGCCATCATCTTTGCTTTAGCTTCTGCCTTTTCCTCATCCCTTCTTACATATATCTGCTGTGTTTTTCTAACCAATTCCTCTAGAGGCTTATTTTGCCACTTTTCATCTTTCTGTACTCCTTTCCGTATATCAGGCCAGGCCTTAGGAACAAATTGCACCTTAAGCAATGTTTTGAAGGCTGGCCCTTCAGGATCCATCCCCCCGTGCTTCCTCAAGGCATCCCTAATCCTCTCCAACCAATGAGGGCTTTCCTGTTTCTCCTGTTCTAACGACAGAGCCTTAGCTATGTTGTTAGTTCTGGGAGCCACTGACTTGATTGCCCTGATCAAATAAGCACGGCAATCACGGTGAGCCAGACTGGCCTGGTTATTTGGGTCCCACTGGGGGTCTGCCTGGGGGATGGCATCACCCACCGTAGGTGCATTGGGTCCAGCTCCCCTTGCTGCTTGTGGGTGTTCATCCTCCCACAGCTGCCGAGCTTTCTGCAAAATCATTCATTTCTCTGATGACTCAAACAAAATTCCCAAAAGAAAATCCCAATCCTTCCATGTATAATCCGCATTTCCCAAATATTCCTCTATCTTTTCCCCCACCCCTATGGGATCATCCAAATATGGGGGTAATTCTTTTTACAACCCTCTTATATCCTGGGTAGTAAGTGGTACAATTACAAACCCAAATCCTCCCCCTTGACCCCCCAAAGGAACTTGACAGAGTGGCATCTGGTGTACCCCTGTCTCTTGGGGGGCTTCTGATGCCCTAAACTGAGTTCCTCTTCTAGTTCTGGGGGGTGATACAACATGCTGCTCCCCTCCCCCTACACCATCATCCTTCTCAGGTCGGGCTGTAGGAATAACATTTTCCTGATCCCCTTGCTCTGAAAGTTGAGGATACAGACGACCTGCAACTGGCCCTGGGTCAGCTAGCAACACTGGAGGACAAGACGGGGGAAGGAGCTGAAAAACATCCCAATCCTCACCACTTTCCTCTTCCTCCTCTTTTTTCTTAACATATACATTTCTCTTGTTTCTTGTCTGACCCATATTAATCCACATTCCCTTTCAATCCATCCTTTCCAATTCTCCTCTATGTACCTTCACAAAATTCAACACAAATGAATTTTATCTGTTCCATGAGGTGGCCATATAAGTCCCCTTGCCAACTTATACTCTGGCCACACAAAATAACAATATTTTACCATTATTTCCATAGTTACTTCTGGGTGAATATACAATCTCTCCCAAGACCTCAGCATTCACCCCAAGGGACTCTCCGGGGGTATTATGGGATCGTCATCCCATTTGCCAGGGCCCCTTCGTGGCTTCACTTTTCCAACCCTCTCTGGGTGCCCCGTTTTACCTGTGCTACCCTCCATGGGTGCCCTCCCAGGTTTGCTCCCCGAAGATCCCATTTTACTCACCGGTGAGATTTGCAGTGGTCCTTCCCTGCGGACTCTGCACGGACCCCCCTGGTCCGCCACTCGTCTGTCTCCTGGACAGTCTCGGGAACCCAATGGATCGCCCGGTACCGGCCGGCACCAAGGGGAGCTGATCACCCAAACTGGGTGAGGCGCCTTCAGCTCCATTCGCTGCCCCGGACGGTGGAAAGATCCCGGACGAGCCCCCAAAATTGTCAGGAAAATTAATCCACAAACACCACAGGTTTATGTCCAAAAAGGAGACAGAGGAGTCCTTTTTGCTTTATTCGAATAAAGGGAGAGGCCATGGGACATTCCCCTGGGATCTCTCAAATTTTTGGAGGACGCAGCCTCCTTTTTATCCTATTTTCCCGGCCGCATTTCCCTCTCTCTTTCCCCATGGGCTGAGGTACTTGAGAGGCACAGACTTCCCGGAACGCCTGGTACCTGAAATTCCCCTCTAATGTATAACCCTCCGTTTTAATTTTTAATTCTTATAGAATTCATAGTTTTCCCCCCGTTGCTTCTTTCATCTTTCGATATCCAATTTCATTTATCAGCAGCCCTACAGTTTGTTTGTAAAGGCAAATATATTTTTCCATTCATCAATCACTGGAATCCATCCCATTGTTTCTTTTATCTCTCAGTGCTAGCCTTATCTACAGGCAGATCCAGAGCTCATTTGTAAAGACAAATTCAACATTCCTCTCAGCTTTGATTTCCCCCAAAATGGGAAAACTGCCCCAAACCCCAGGGGATGACTGGAGGGAGAGATTTCTGTCAGAAAACTCCAAAAACTCAGAGCAGCATTATGAGAAGTAAATGGAGACCCTTCAAACCAGCTTTCCACACGCCTCCCTCCTTCCAGCTGCACCTCCTACCCTGGCAGCGCAGGGTGTGAGAAACGGCGCTTGCTCTTTTAAAACTTTCAGCAATTTCTTAAACCTTAGAAAAATACAGCAAAAGACTGAATTAGGAGAAAAATCAGCACTGGGAGCACAGGACTAAACCCCCACGTGCTCCCCTACAGAATGGATGTTCTGCCTTTTATGCCCCTGCGCCCTCCCAAAGTCTTGTCGCTGAACTCCTTCTCTGCCGTCCATTGCTGGAGACTCCTTTCTTACATCTGCACTGGAGGTCAGGTGAAGGAACAAGCCGGCCCTCCCCAAATGCCCCGACTGCCTGAGCCATGTCGTGACAACAATGCAAGGGGGAGGGGAAAGAGGACTATGGGAGGATATATTACAATAACATCATTATACATCCACAAAACTTATCTTAACATACACACACTGTTCATCCTTTAATTGTGAGAGCCAACCACTGCATTGCTCATCTGTAACAACAGCGACTGCACTGGCCCCCCTAGATCAGAGGGGGATGGAGCCAGAGCCAGTCCACCCGAATCGGTGAGGGCAGAGACTACCCCCAGCCCACCTGGGTATTGCATCAGCCCAATACATATTTACAAAAGGCTATACATATTCAAACACTTAAACAGAGTTTCTCCCCTGTCCTACCTTTTTCAAGCATGTGCAGTTTTCCCAGTCCTCATAATTTGTTACTTTTCAATACATTCAACAGGTGTGAATTCCTTCACTGGTTAAATGTTAACATTGCGACAACTCTTCACCAACATTCACAACGCAACATTCGCATTAAAAGATCTCTAAATTTTAGGAAAACTTATTTTACAAAAGTCAACCTTAGAAAACACGTAGTATTCACTCTAACAATTGCTAACGTGACAGTGTAATATATTTATCACAGTAGCCTTGAGTTCAGAGCCGGGCTTGGGCTAGGGAGTGTGACTGGGGCTGCCATTTGGCTTAGGACTAAGAACGGTGTTGGCCTTAGGGCAGGAACTGGGGCTGAGTTTGGGAATTCAAGCTAAAGCTGGCATTGGAGTGTGGACTGGCACTCAAAGCTGCACTTAGGGCTTGAGACTGCCATTGGGGTTGGGCTTCGAGTTGTGATTGGGGCTGGCTTTTGGCTTAGGGCTAAAGGTGGCATTTGGTTTAGGGCTGAGCATTTGGTAGGGGCTGGAATTGGGGCTGGGCTTTGCAGTTAGGGCTGGGTTTTATATTAGAGTTGGAATTGGGGTTAAGGCTAAATGTGCCATTTGCCTTAGGCCTGGCCTTGAGATTGGCTCTGGGGCTGCACGAGTCTGGCACTGGGATGAGATTGAATCCAGGAGAGTGAGTGTGTCTCAACATGGAGTGAGACTGAGATCAGGATCAGGGTGAGCTTTGGGACCGAGCGCACGCCCAGACGGACAGGGGAGATGTCACTGCAGGATGTCCCTGGCATCGTCACAGCCCTGCTCAGGCACCACCAAAAGGCAGCAGGAGCTGGCTGGTCCAACATCCAGGTGCTCCCAGCACCGAGAATATCCCTCTGTCCAGTCCCTTTGGCTGTCCTGGACAGGCTCCCTCCGGGCTCTTTGTCACCTCCTCGATGGCAGAGCATGGGATATTGAGTGGCTTCTAGGACCCTGCAGAGTCCTTGAGGAGGGCAAGCCTTGCTTAGCCACAACCAAATTCTCTCCCTGTCATACACAGCATTCCCATCCTGCATCCAATCCCATCCCTGTGCCACTTTCTGGGAAGAAAGGAGGCCCAGTCAAATCCAGAACAGTGGGAACATTCAGACAGTTCTTGAGAAAATCCTCATTTATTTAACACTAATGCTCCTAAGAAATCAGATCTTGATCTGTAAAAACATTCCCAGTAGTCCAGCTTTGCTTGCAAGGACCTGTAATTGTCTGTCGGGAAGGCAGCTTTTGTTGTGAGAACCAGTGATTGGCGGGAAGAATGGGACTAAGAGCAAGGCAGAAATTCACCAGGGGAAAAAGAAATGGAAATATGTCAACAGATAGACCCTTAAATACCCCCCCGGGAAGAAAACTAGCCCGGTGGAAATATGACTCCATCACCAAAGAACTTAAGATGATATAGAGTTGTGTAACAGAATAGACTAAGAGAATAATTAACTCCAGCTATGTTTACTGGTCGAGGGATGAGTCACATGAGCAAAGGATATGTCAGGTGAAAAACATCCATGTAAAAGCTAAAGAACAGCTCTTGTACAGATCTGGGAGAGGGGATTTCTCACTGAATAACTTTTCCATCTCTGGCCTCTCAGTCCTGAATCTCAAGGGAAAGCTACTCTGCACCCCATTCCCTACAAACCGAAAATCCTGGGTTTCCGAAAAACACTGGCTTGGGGTGTGCTTTCTTTTCTTCGTCTCTTTTGCTACCTCCTGACTTTTCTCTCTCTCTGTGAACACTAATTTTGCTGTACACTTTCCCTCTGATAATTGAACTGCTTACCACATCAAATGTAACAGTTGTTCTTCACCCTAATTAAACACAAGAAGGTGCTACTTCCCTTTCAGGTTAAAATAAGAGCCTGAATGCAATGATCTCAAAGTGAATAAATTACCTTTCCCTCGTTCAGTCTGAAATGAGCTACTGCCACCTGCACTTGCCCTCCCTTCCTCTCCTGAACCACCGAACAGCCCCACTGGGATGGCAGGAGCTGGGCCTGGGAACTGCTGCCTTTGGAGTTGCATCTCCTCCTCCCGTGGCCGCTGCTCAGAGCCCAGAAGTGCTCTGAGAACTTGAAGTTCTGGCAGCTGGGTTAGAGCCTACATGGGAGGAGGAGAAGGTTCACCAGAGCCCTTCTCCTGCCGTGCCAGCTCCAGGGCAAGGAGTGCAATGGAAGCCAGCCAATGTCCAAAGCCCATCTGCTCTGCCAGTTCCTGTGGGAATGAGCTGCTGCAGAGGGGAAGATTTGGGTGGGAATGTGGTTCTCTAAGAAGGCCATAACTAAATGCTTGCATGGGGATTTTGGCTTCTGGAGCAGTGGGGTAGGGCTGTTGTTGGTTCCTACCCCTCCATCCCATGATGATGTAAGGGGTGAGGGATGCCATGTGTGCTGTGCACTGGCAGTGATCCTCAAGAAATCCTTCTAATCCTCTCCTTCGAGCTAGTCAAGCTCCTGGAAATGACAGGACAGAAAAAGAAAAAAAAAAGCTCAGCTTTGTGCCCTCCTGCCCTTGTGTGGTGAGGGGCAGGAGGCAGAGGTCCAGCTTGGTCTCTCTTTGACCTTTCCTTTGAGACAACACTGTCTGCTCCCACCACAAAGGCACAGAGGGTGCTCTTTGCCCCCACCAGTGGGAAGTGGCTCTGCTGACCCCACTAAGAGTGCTGGAAGATGAGTCTGTGGACTAAACAGTTGAATATTGCCTAGAGGGGGTAGCAGGCAGTAGATGTGCCACCATTCTCTTTCCAGGACCCCACTGGGAGTACTTGAACTATTGATGATGAGAGAGAGACAGGGACACTGAATGGTGATCAAAATCCAATTTTTACTGAGCACTACATGTGCTTATATACCATTTACAGGAAGGCTGGTAATATTTAACTGCAATCACATAGACAAACCTTACATAGACAAACTCTCACATAGACAAACTTTACATTTGGACTTAGTAAAATCTTATTTCCCATAACCCAGACTTGATCCAGTCCTCTTGCAGTCAGGTCTCTGTTTGCTCTTGCCAGGCATCCTCGTTGTCAGGCTGCATTTGCTGATTAAATCTGCAGTACTCTCAGTCTCATTTGCATTACCCATATCCACACCTCCCCCGTTTCTTTTAACTAAAAATACACTCTTCAGCGATTTGTCTATTAAATTCTTAACACACTGTAAAATACAAGGAATAACTACTACAATGCATAATATGATGCCTAATACATACAAACCTATTTTAACTAAATTCCTAACCCAGCCAATGAGTCCCCAGTGCCCTAAGAGCCAGTTCAGCCAGTCGTACCCATGATCCACCCGAAGTTTATTCACACCTTCTTTCAGGGCTTGAGTGCTGGCATAGATGGGCTGGGAGTGGTCAGAAAGGTTAAGGCAACACATCCCATCGAATTCCTCAGCCACAGGCGGCGGCGGAGCTCGGAGGCGGCCCCAGCGCAGGTGGGAGCCGCGCTCGGTTGTGCGGGGGCTCGGGGCTCGCTGCGGGCCGAGGGGGCGGCAGGGGGCTCTGGCGGGTTGGTTGTGCCGGTGCCGGCCCGTGTTGGCGCTGGGCTGAGGGCGCTGCGGGAGCGGCTGCCCGCGGTCTCCTTCCCGCTGGGGCCTCGGCAGGAGCCGGTGCCGGAGCAGCGCTGGCTCGTCCCGGTTGCTGTGGGTAGGACAGAGGTGTCTGCCCTGTGCCCGGGGCTGTGCGGGAAAATTCCCGTGGCCAGAGGTTTGTGTGCCCGCAGGAGACAGAGGAGTCCTGTAAAAGTGACTTTATTGATGAACAAAGAGAGAGGCCATGCGGCATTTGCCATGCGGTCTCTAAAGCGCAGCCTCCTTTTTATCCTCATTTTCCCGTCTGCATCTCCCTCTCCCTTTCCCCACTGGCTGAGGTACTTGAAAGGTTCAGACTTCCCAATCCGCCTACTGCATGTCCCCCTTAATATGCACCCCTCCTACATTATTAATCTTACTGCTTTCAATCCCTCCTTTTCTCATTTTCTCAAGAATTGCCTTTACTAACTTTTAATTTCCATTGACTCAGTCTCTTTTCCTGCATCCTCTTTGCCGGAAGGTGTCGTGCATGGTAAAAAGCTGAGAGTTGCTGCAGACGTCAGAGGAAGAAGAGCATTCGTTTAAGCCATGGTATTCCAGGGAACCACGAAAACGTCTCCCATTCCCATCCTTTCTCCGGAATACGAGATATTTTCATATTTCCTTTGTTATCTGTTTCACCACTTTTCGGTTATCATCTATTTGCAAACAGCCGTTTGCGTCATTTAATTTTCCACAAACTCCTCCTTCTTCTGTAAGTAGATAATCTGATTCCATCCCATGGTGAAATGTCTCGTTCCTCATTTCAGCGGCTTGGTCAGCAGGAAGGTCAGGAGCTGGAGCTGTCTGCTTGGTTATTATTTCAAGGACAGTTTTAAACCTAATTATGCCACTCAAATTATGGATGGGTTTTCTGTGTCCTGATATGAATTCCTTAGGGTTCCCAGGGGCTGGTCCATGGTGTTGTAGGATTTGTTCTGGTGGCCGTTCACCTTTTTCTCTTTTTTGGGTGCTCCTTCCAGCCAGGGCTGCATCAATTGACCCCTTTTCTCTGATTAAATCATCAAATGTTTGGATTCCCAACTCATTTCTCTGGACTAGCAAAAACACCTCAGTGCTCTGGGGAGAGGGATGATTCCCCCACACACACTTTTTTTTTCATGAAATTTGCTCAATATTCTCCGTTTGCTGTTTCCCTTTGCAGCTTAACCAGTTTCTGTTGCAGTCAGATATCCTCACTATGGGCTCTGCCTTTAGTTGTGCAAATTCCATCTGTGCAAGCAGGCAGAGCTGGGGGTGAGGGGCAGATGGACTCAGGGAAATTCCTCCCTCTGGCAAGAAGGCCCTTGGGCATTGTCCACACTTTTCCAGAGCAATGTTAATTTGCATTTCTAAAACTCCTCTCCTGGCTGCCTGGAACTAGGATTTTCTTCCAGAGCAGCCTTTAGGTGATTCACACGTCCACCCTCACAACCTGCTTTAGTTTTCTTTTTTATTTTTTTTCTATCGATTTTTTATTAACAGTTTATGCGTTAAAGCCTCACCATTTATACTCTTCTAGGTTTGCAAAATGCAACTTAAAGGTGAGCTTCTAAAGATCCATTCTGAAATTCTCCCATCATTAAGAGCCACCACAAATATATAGAAAAATATTCCAATGCAATCAAGTCTTTTCTGCCTCTTCTCCTAGGAGTAAAAATTGCTTGTCACACCCCTGGCCCAAACCTAACTGACAATATAAAAGTAGGATTAATGTGAAAAATTTTTCTCATGGTGTAATCTTGTCACTGAAACTGCAGGGACAATAAAAAGCTCTCCAGCAATATCTTTAGTGTTAGAGAGTTAAGGCATTACTTTATTCTGGTCAGGATGTGCAACAGAAATAATTTCATCCACACATAGCCCGGGTGTGCAGAGAAAATCATTCCATGAGATGTGAATTTTGCTAGATTTTTCCTGAAATTTTACAGTCTGAACCCATTGAAATCCATTGGTTTAGTGTTTATTGCTTCCAGGTTGTGTAGTTCTTAATGTTTAGTTTCCTACTGGACCTGGATTTCTCCTCCTGTGATGTTAATGAGGTCCCACTCCTGGATTTCCTTCTCAGTCTTTTCCAGACCAGGTGTCTCCATCTATGGCGGGGCACTGTCTGGGGTGGGTGTTCCTTGATATTTGCTGATGTTTCATTGATGTTTTGTTGATGTTTGTTATGTTTGTGGATATCTTTTGGGCTATTCCCAGTCTGATGAGATGTTAAACTCATCTTTGTTGAGTGGTCTAACAGTCCATAAAAAATACCTTTTAGAATTTCTTTCCTGAGAGAAAGGCAAACCGAGCCTGACTAGTAAAATGGAATGTAAAAAAATTTAAAGTTGGTATATTTTCCAACAGTGGAATCGCAGGCAGCCCAGTGTGTGAGTGTAATTGAGAGGCAGAGTCCTGGGTGGATGCTGTGAACAGCAAAGTGCCAAGGCAGGCTCTGTGCCAGCCCAGCTTCCTGTGGCAGAGATTTCACAAGAGACAGGATTCTGGCCACAGACTGCTTGAAATATACATCCCTTATCTCCAGCCCGCACTAGGTGGAGAATTCCCAAGGTAAGGAATTGCAAAGATCAATTCCAAGGGAGAGAATTGAATATCTGCCCTGGCTCTGGCCAAAGGTTATAATGGCCGGATGCTTGGCCTTCAGCCAAGGGCACACACTGACTCAGAAAACACTTCCTAAATGCAGCAACATGTTGCATATTCATAGACCTTCATGCATTATTCACAATCATTCTCCCCAACCTGTAAATCATTAATTTTTCCCTCCCTAGGGCTCTGGTGTCCCAGAGTCCAAGAATGTGAAGAATTTCCTGATTATCTTTTTTACCATTCTCTGAGTTAGTTAAATGAACAAAAGCTTTTTACATCAAAATGTTGTAGTCCAAAAAAATATATTTATCACTATTGTTTATAAGTTCTGTTAATAGCAAAGCTAAAAGAAACTATGTTCATACAGGAAAGTTTTTCAACATAGAGCATTCATTTTAATATTTTCAAAAAGCCAATAATTTAATATGTACTCATAAGACACCTAGGATTCAAATTTATTTTCTGAGTCGGGAAGAGCCATAGGTGGGGCACCAATCATTTTGTTATCGTTCATTTTTTCAGGTTTTCTTCCTTTCGTCCTGCCATACCACAGCCTTGAGGCTGTTGGGGTTTAGAAAGTGATACAATGTTATGGGTAGAAGAAAGAATCCTCAAACCAGGTCCTGCAATTTCCTATTAATGCTCAGAATTCTTACACCTCCTTTTCAGTCCTGGATGACTTCTGAGCGTCTCCGGACCCTCTCCGGGTCAATACACCACAAATCTTTAGTCAAAATATGTCCCAAATATTTTACCTTTTACTCCAACATTTGCTCCTTTTTTTCATATACTCAAAGACGTTTTTTAGCCTGAACATTCAGCGATTTCACAGAGGCTTCTTCTACCACTTCTTGTCCTCCTGATTGCAGCAAGTCATCCACATCCTGCATTAACCCAATCCCTGCGGGTGGGGTAAATTCTTGTGATATTTTCTACAAGGCTTGCCCCAGTAAGGCTGGTGCTTCCGTGCATCCCTGCAGAAGGACCGTCCATGTCGTTTCTATTTTCCCTTCTACCTCTTGTTCCCACTCAAAGGCAAAATCCAGTTTACCATCCTGTGTAAGTGGGCATCCCCAGAAAGCATCTTTGCCATCAAGGGCTGAATGGTGTCAGTGTGAGGAGGGCACCTGGTTGAAGATGGTGTAAGGATGTGAGAGCCCCTGGGTGCTGGGGCCCCCTTGGGCCCTGGGGTTCATCCCTCAGGGGCTGTAGAAACTCTGCCATGGCCTTTGCCTTCCCCTTGGCCTTTTCCTCCTCCCTTCTTGCATTCCCCTGCTGTGCCTTTGTGACCAAGTGCTCCAGGGGCTTCTTCTGCCCCTCCTGCAGCCCCCTCAGTGCCTGGGGGTGCTCATCCTCTGACAGCTGCTGAGCTTTCTGCTAAATCATTCCTTTCTGCAGTGACCCAAGGAAAATGCTTAAAAGCTAATCTGGATGCTTGCACGTCCAATGCCCATTTCCCAGCTGTTCCTTTGTCCTGCTGCTCCTTGTGCTGTGGCTGCCGTGGCCAGCCCGTATCCCAGAGCCGGTGCCTGTCCTGCCGCAGTGTCCAAACGCGGCCCCCCCGGCGGGCAGGGCCGGCAGCTCCACGGGGCCGGGCAGCGGCCGGGGCGTCCCGCAGCCTCCTGGGGGCCGGGGGCCACTGCCGGGCCTGCAATTGCCGGGGGGTGCTGGGCTCAGGCAGCGCCCGGCGCTGAGCCCCGGCTGCCCCACAGCCCCGGCCCGGCCCCGCAGCTCCCCACAGGCCCCCAGCCCGTGCTCCCGGTGCCGCCCCTCTGCGCCCGCTCCTGCCGCTGCCCAGCACAGAGAAACCCCCTGCAATCCTGACCTCCTTGTGTGCCTGTCCTGGCAACCGGGGATACAAAGGATCTGCATCAGCTGGCAACTTCTGAGGATAAGAGCCTGCTGGAAAACATCCCCATCCTCAGTATTTTTCTCTCCCTCCTCTTTCCATCATCCATTTTCTTCCCACGTAGATTTCTCCTGCTGCATCTTTCCTGAACCCTATTCCTGCACACTGCCCTTCACCCAATCCCTTCCCAGCACACCAACAGCATCCATCCCCTGTTGTCTAAATCCCTTCTCGAATTCCCTTATTGCCCCCCCTGGGTGTCCATGTCCTTGATTACCTCTGGGAGAATGTGCAAACTTCCTCAAGATGCTCCCCTGGGACCCTTCAGAGATATTTTGGGATCATCATCCCTTTAGCCAGGAGCCTTTCCTGGCTTTCCCTTTCTACCCTCCATGGGTGCCCTGCCATGTTTAGTCCCCGAAGATCCCACTGTAGTCCCTGCTGAGATTTTCAGTGCTCTCTGGCTGCCGACTCTTCCCAGCCCCCCTGATCTGTCACTCGTCTGTCTCCTGGCCCCAGCGCCCCCCTAGAGGGGAATTTGGGGAGGTGGGAGGGGGGGAGCGCCAAGGCCGGGCCCCCCCGCGCTGTGGTGGCGGCAGCGGCTGCAGTGGGGAGCGAGTGCGGGCGGGAGCGGCCGAGAGCCCAGCGCTGCCCCAGCCCGAGCTGCCCCAGCTCCATCGCTGCCCCTGCGCTGGGATGCTGTGGGTTTGGGGGGAAGAGGGAGCCGGCAGTGGGTGCTGGGCCTGGGGGCAGCAGGAGAAGGGAAGGAGAAGCAGGGTTGAAGAACAAAATGGTCAAAGGATGCCTGTGGAAGGAGCAGGTGGGATTGTGCAGGAGAAAGATGAATAATGGGAGGAAGAGGCCTGTGAGGAAGAGTAGGGATACCAGAGGAGGAGCAGAAACGGGAAGCAGCACAATGTTCCACTCCTCCCTGTATCTGCAGCCTCTGCCCCAGCCCCAGGAGCGTTGCTCCCCCCAGATGCAGCAGGTGACTGAAGAGGACCATCCATGATTTTCACAGGGCTGAATCTTGGTGTTTGTGAGCTTTATTGGGCTAAATGCTGGTGCTTTGATTTTTTGCAGGGGCTGAATCTTTATATTTTGGAAGGGATTTGGGCTGAAACTTGCTTTTTGGGGAGTTTTTGATCTGTGTCTTGATGTTTGGATAATTTTTGTGCTGAATCGTTGTGTTTTGGAGGTTCTTACAGACACAAGATGCCCAATGACTTCCTGAGTTGCACTTTGAAAGGAGGAACCCCCAGCCCCAGGAGCATTGCCCTCGCCACATTCAGCAAGCGACCGGGGAGGGGGATCCACGATTTCCACAGGGGTGCATCTTGGTGTTTCTGGGCATTACTGGGTTAAATGTTGGTGCTTTGGATTTTTTGCAGGGGCTGAATGCTTATATTTTGGAGGAGGTTTTGGGTAAATCTTGCTGTTATGCGGAGTTTCTTATCTGTGTCATGATGTTTTGGAGGATTTTTAGGCTGAATCTTGGTATTTTGTAGGTTCTTGCAGGCATCATATGCCCAATAATTTCCTGGTTTACATTTGGGCAAGGAGGGACCCGCAACTCAAGGCACTCCCCTCTTGTTTTTTTCCCCAAACCAGAATTTTACGTTCCCAAGGTGTGAACAGATGAAGGAGGAAGAAAAGCCCCGGAGATCCCGTGGGACGAGGGGCTGCAAACCCAGCCTAGTGAGCTGTGAGGAGCAAAGACCCTCCTCGAGCCAGGAAGGAGGCTGGAGATGCAGGCGGAGCTCAGAGCTGGTGGAGAAGTCTCCTGGAGGAGAGAAGCCCCACAAGTGCTTGGAATGTGGGAAGGGTTTCAGCTGGAGCTCCGAGCTCATCCGGCACCAGAGGATCCACACTGGGGAACGGCCTTACAGATGTGGGGAATGTGAGAAGGGATTCATGACGATCTCTAATCTGATGCAGCATGTGCTGGTCCACACTGGGGAAAAGCCCTATGAATGTGGGGAATGCGGGAAGAGCTTCCGCCAGCGCTCCAGCCTGATGCGGCACAAGGTGAGCCACACTGGGGAACGGCCCTACACCTGCTTGGAATGTGGGAAGAGTTTTGGGTGGAGGTGCGACTTGAGACAACACCAGCACATCCACACCGGGGAGAGGCCCTACGAGTGTCCCCAGTGTGGGAAAAGGTTTGAGAGAAGCTCCAATCTCCTCCTACATGAGCGGATTCACACAGAGGAGAGGCCCTTCCGCTGCCCCGACTGCGGGAAGGGATTCAACCGCAACTCCCATCTCACTGACCACCGGCGCATCCACACTGGGGAGAGGCCCTACGAGTGTCCTGAGTGTGGGAAGAGCTTCTCACAGAGCTCTAACTTGACCCATCACCAACGGAGGCTCCACTAAGGGAAGCCCTGTGAGAGCCCCGAGTGTGGGAAGAGCTTCGTGCTCTGCTCCAGCTCCATCCCCCATGGGAGGATCGGTGTTGGATGATCCCCAGTGACCCTCGTTGGGCAGAGCCCTGGTGATCCGTGGTCCTGGTGATCCCCATTGGGTGGGAGGAAGGGGTTGGAGAGATTTTTCTGCTCGGGGAGTGGACAGGGAATGGAATGGCTGTGGACTGAGAGGAAATGGGAGATACTCTGGTGCAACGGACTGTAAGGACAGCAGGAGAGACTGGGATGAACTGGGAGAGCAACCGGAGTCACTTGGGGTGAGGGGCAGGAGGCCCCGGGGATGGGCACAAGAAGGGCTGACGTGTCTCGGGTGATTCCCAGGGAGGTTTTGAGGGGCTCCAGGGTCATTCCCAGGGCAGGGCCCGAGGGGACACGCTCTGCCCCACGCTCACCTCTGCGCTCCACGAGGAACGGGCTGGACAACTCGTAGTTGTGCCGGCAGTGCCTGTCCACCGCAGCCCGTCTGTACTCCATCCATTGCGGGTCGCTGTTCCAGTGCCTGGCAGCCTTGTCCCCAAAGGAGGTGTCCCCACGTGCAGCCCCACATCGCTGCCCAAGTGCAGGAACTGCTCCCAGTTGGAGATGTTCCTCTCCACGAACCTCAGCCGGTCGGTGCCGTGAATGAAGTGACACTCGGACTGAACCATCTCCTGGAACAGCGCTGTGTGTGCAGGACACAGGTCCGGGGGTGTCCCCCCAGCAGCCCCCCAGCAGCCCACAGTAGCCAAGGGCTCCGGGCCCCCGCCACACGCCCCATGGCCAGCGCCGGGCAGGGTCTGACACCTCCCCCCTGCTGGAACCCTGGAAACTGAGGGGTTTGGGCTTTCTCTGCTGACAGGCATTGACCCCCAGGAAAACACTGCTTTTGACCTGAGGCTGTGAAGAAGCTTTCCAGAATTGTGATAGAACTGGAATCACTGGTGTGTAGTTTGAATAGACGTGTGTAATGTCCCATGGTGGAAAATTTAGAATTTGTGGTTTTAGACTATATTAATATATATATATATATATATATATATATATATATATATATATATAAAACAAGATGGAGGTTTTAGGGTGGAGTTTTCTTTCTTTTTCACCTTCTTCACGGGTCTTGCTGGTACTTTTGTAATTGGATAGAAAATTCCACCGTGCAGGTCACAGGTGATTGGTTGTTGGGTTAAAAGTAAAAAGAATTTAGCTGTGTGTTCTTAAGTGGACAGATTGGCCCTTAAAAGGCCTTGTAGAGAGAGATACGTGTCCATTTTTGACCTGTTAGCTAGAAGTGCTGTAGAACTCACTGTAATATAGATAAGAATAAAATATCTGAGTCCAAACACGAAATTCCGTCTCTCGAGCATTTAATCCTGACTCTAGAAAAACACAAAAGAAGATTAAACGCGATACCCCCCTCCCCAAATTCTCCTGGCGGGGGGCACTGGGGGCGGGGCGCGGGTGGAGTCCAGGTGAGGAGCTCTGGGCGCTCTGGGACTGCCTGAGGAGTCATCAGCGCCGCGCGCTCTGATTGGCTCAATTATTTTGGTGCCTTCTCTGATTGGCTGAGGAGAGGCCCGGGAGTTGAGAGGAGGACCGGGAGAGATCCTGCCCCAGGCTAGCGGTGGAAGAACATCCAATTAACAAGGCATGCAGATCATTTCCCAGCGGTGCCCACACTCCTGTAGGAACTAAATGCACCGAGGATCTCACGAGGGTCACCAACTCTCTGGCGGCCAAATCCAGCCCTGCGCTCCCTGCGGGTGCGGGCACTCTGGGAAGGGCTCAGCTGCGGGTCAGATGGCCGGAGAGTGGCTTGGTGGTCACCTCGTGTGTGAGGCAGTGATGGGCTGGGGAGATGCGTGGACACTGCACATAATCCCTTCCAAGCAAAAATCATTCCAGGAAGGAGTAACAGCTTCTGACAGAGACCAAGTGTTGCCCCCAGGTGCTCCTGCCAACAGCCGCCTGCAGAAAGGAGCACACACACCAATGCACGTGGGCTTTGGCTGTCCTCTGGCAGAGAAGTCCCCAGGGGACACAGGTCTCTGTGGCAGGAGCAGGCACCAGCATTGGCAGGCCTTGGGGGCGGCAGGTCTCCTTTGGCAGGGACTCTGCCACACCTGCTGATTTCACTGCTCCCAGGACTCAGAGCAGCATTCGTGTCCTGGGCCATACGTCCCGTGTCTGTGTCACACTCCTGTGTGTGTGACGGCCACCCAGCACCGGGTCTTGTCCCAGAGAGGCCCTGGCAGCTGCTGTGGAAGGCCCCGATGCCCTTCCTGCTGCAGCTGCATCGGCAACCGTGGGGGCTCCTTCTGCTGCCCTGAGCAGGCAGAGCAGAGGAGCATCTGCTTGTTGTTTGAGCCATTCCTAAAATTCCTGTTGGGCTGTCCTCGAACCTTGGGGGAACGTCTTCCTTGCAAGCTGGGCCACTTTGGGGGGGGTGGGGGTGTCCCCAGGGCACGTGGAGGTGTGTCCTAGGGCTCTTTGTGACACAGTGCACCGTGGTCACCGTGCAATAGGAAAGGGACAGAGCGTACAAGGGTGACCCTTTGTGACACATCGTGACATAGGTGCTGGCGGTGACACGGCCACACCACAGTGCTCGGTGCACTCGTCGGGACAGGACGGAGAGAGCGGTGCTGTGAGGAGTCCCCACACAGCCAGCTTGTTCCCTACTGACCCGGAGCTTTTCCAAAGCGTTTCCTCTGCAGGTGACCTCGAGGACAGACTGCAGGACACGGTGTCCTGTAGCCTTCCCAAGGCTTCTCTGTTGCAGGTGCCCACAAAGCACAACTGCAGCACTTGCCCATCAGGAGCTTTTCCGAGACATCTCTCCTGCAAGCAGTCCCAACTCCATACACTGACATGGAGCAGACACCACCCAGAGTGCCCAAGCTGGCCTGGGTGAAGGAGGAGGAGGAGGCTGCAGCTCCCACAGCACAGCAGCCTGAAGAGCTGGAGCAGATCCAGCTGCTGCAGGAGGGTGAGTAGCAGAGCTGGGCCACAGGGCTGGTGCCTGCAGCCAGCTTAGCCCCATCCCATCCCATCCCATCCCATCCCATCCCATCCCATCCCATCCCATCCCATCCCATCCCATCCCATCCCATCCCATCCCATCCCATCCCATCCCATCCCATCCCAACATGCCCATGGATAGGACAGAAGAGGAGCTGGGGCTGAAGCCCCAGGCAGCCACCCCCCATTCCTGGAGCATCCCAGGGCTGTCCCTGCCTGGGAATGCAGGGCTGGCCTGTGTTCTCCAGCCTCTCCCACAGCCCCTCAGCCCTGGCTGCGCTCGCTCTTTGCCAGGTGCCGCCATGGACCCGACACAAGAGCAGGACCCTGCCCGTGGCCGCTTCCGCAGAACAGCGCAGGTACTGCAGCCATCCCCACCTGGGCTGGGCCTGCTGTCACTGCTCAGCCCAGCACCGTGCTTGGAGCACTCCATGGATTCTCCCTCTCTTCCTGCCCTTCTCCTGCAGATGATCTATGAATTCATCATGTGCATTTGGCGGGAAGAGACCACCGGTGTGGGCACTGGGCTCTTGGCAAACTTTCCTCTCTTCACTGCTGAGACCGGGGCTGCCATGCTGGATTTGCTTGTGGAGAAGGGTGTCTCCAATCCAAAGCAAGTAAGCAGCCTCTGGCCAGGATTTGTGTGGTGCCTCAAGCCAGCTCTGCTGGGTTCCTTCAGTCTTTGAGGCCCAGCCCAATAGGGTGGGAAGGGCAGCACTTCTCAGGGGAAGCTGGGGAACCTGCTGCTCGGGCAGGTGTCCAAGTCTCCCCGGGCCTTCTGCAGGTGCCAGCTATGGTGAGGTAAATCCACAAGTGGCTCACGGCCAACGAGTCTGCTGGGCACAGGCTGGACAAGGCCCTTCTGGAGCTGACCAGGGAATACCCCTGCGATGTGCTGATGACTCTCTTGCGCTGGGCCCCATCGGGTGACAGGTACGGCAGCCCCACCTGCCTTGAGGGTTTAGGGTTCCCTGGCCCGTTACCCTGTAGAGCCTGTCCCTGGTGACTGCCAGACAGGGGGACAGTTCCAGGAGCCTCTGGCTCCTCCGTTTGCCAGTGCTGCCATGTCAGCCCCTGAGCGTGCTGCCACGCTCCCTCCCTGCCCCTCAAGATGCCTGCACCCCCGTGGGCTGGCTGGGTGCTGCCAGCGAGGGCCAGTGGGCAGAGGCAGGGCTGACGGCCAGCGCGGGCCCCTGCAGCAGCCCAGGCCACAGTGCTGTGGCCCAGACCCCCCTGACACAGAGCTCTGACCCCACAGAGCTGCTACGGCCATGTGGGGAGTGATCATGTCCTCCACTGGGACTGCGGAGCCGGCGCTGCAGATACTCCTCAATGTGCTGAACGCCTGGCCAGTGGACAGTGTGTACACCTCCGATGGGGACAGCACAGGAGTCTTTGCCCTGGCTGTGAGTTCCTGCAACTGACCTTGGCTTGCCCCTAGGCCACCTCTCCAGCAGCTAGCTCTCTGTCCTCCCCCCAGCTGCATCTCTCTGCCTCAGGCACTGGGCTGAAACCTGCCTTAGGGGCAAGGTTCAGGGGCACCAGGCTGGGCGCCCCCGAGGTGTCTCCCTCGGCCTCTCCCTGGCATGCTCGGGCCCTGCCACACGGATGTCTTGGCACTGAGTGTTGTCTCTGGGTGGTTCATTTTTTGCAGGCAACCGTGACACTGTGGAGGGTCTTCAACCTGACCTGGTGCCCACCTATAGTGTTGGAGTATTTTCCCCGTCTCTTTCTGTGTCTGCTCTTCCAAGTTTACATCAGCGCACTGGATACGCCAGAGGAGGTTGATACCTTCTGGAAGGGGTGCCAGGAGCAACTGGGCCTTGCCACCAACCCCCAAAGGTGCTCCATCCCAGTCCTCCCAGTCTCCCCGTCCCTTCCAAGGCAGGAGCCAGGGCTGCCAGCATCACCTGGGCTTTGCTCTGCACACAGGTTTGCAGTGCAGACCCTGAAGGTCCTGCTCTGCCGAGTGCAGTGTGAGCGTGTTGTGGTAGCCATGGAAGGCAAGGCTGGCTGGGACACGCTGCTCTGTACTGACACCCACCACTATGCAGTGGGACTCCTGGCCAGGTGAGACCCCCTTCTCCCTGCTGCGCCCGGCACTTGTGCCCAGGGTGCCCCACACAGTTCCCATGGGCAGGGGTGAGAGGGCTTTGTCACAAAGAGACGGACGAGCAGACTGGAAAAGGCTGGCACAGGAGGGTGCCCGGGAACAGCCGCCTCCCAAAGCGCCCACGGGGTGCTTGGGAAATGATCAGAGCTCCGTGGGTCACTCCTGGGAGAGCTTTGCCCTCTCGGCTCAGGGGCAATGATGCCTTTTCCCCCCACCAGGGAGATGCGCTGTGTCTCCAGGATCTGGTGTTGCAGCTTCATCTCCTGCCTCTTGGAGCTCCTCAGCCAAGACATTTCAGACTGGCAGCTGCCCGCCATGGCGTTCCTTGTGGAGGTGAGCCCCATGGGCAGCACAGCTGAGCTGCCTCCCACCTCTCTGCCCTCTCACAGCCGCAGCTGCCTGGGACGGTGCCCGTGCCCTGTGCTGCTGCCTTGGCTCAGCCCTGTGCAGTTCTGAGCTCCTGCCAGCTGGGCACCACGGTCACTGCTTTGTGCCTTTCAGGTCCTGGACCTCCTGGACATCAATGAATGGGGTGACAGCCTCCTGGAGATCATGGCAAGGCGCCTGCAGGGCACGTCCAGGGAGATGCGTCGCCTGGTGCTCAGAGGCCTCGTGCAGCTCAGCAAGGACCCCTCGATGGTGAGAAGACAGCAGCGGCTGAAGCTGTGCTGGCAGCGTGGGGCTGGGGAAAGCAGCCCCTTGGGCTTGGCTGGGCTTTGGGAGCTGTGGCAGCTGCTCCCAGCTCTCCTGCGTTGCTGTTCAGCTGCCCGAGTGCTTCAGGACAGGCCTTCGGCCCCTGGGCTCCACGGCAACAGCAGCAGCAGCGTGGGCTTGCCCTACCTTGTCTTCCATGCAGAATATTAGAATGTACAGCCTGACAGAAAGCCTTGCGGACCTGTTGCGGGATGCAGATGAAGACATCGTTGAGATGACCGTCGCGGTGCTCAGCTTTCTGCTCTCGCACAGACACCTCGCAATACCCAGCCCCATCGCCCTGCGGCTGGCTGGCGCGCTCTGGCCACTGCTGGACAACGTAAGGCTCTGTGCCCCCAGCCACGGCCACTGGGTGCTGTCCCCAAGTGTGGAGCCCCGTGGATTTTTGGGCCTGTGCACAGAGGGGCCTGGAGCAGCTGATGTGGAGGGCTTTTGCTTCCTTTCCAACAGGACAACCGCCATGTGCAGCTGCTCTCCATTCGCCTCTTCCAAGAGGTGATGAGGTTGGTAGCGGCCAAGGGTAAAAAGCCCCTCAAGATGCTTGTGAGCAAGAGCCTGCTGCCACTCTTCTTCAACTGCCACGATGAGAACATGCGTGTGGCAGAGGTGAGGACTCCTGGGCGCTGCTGTCCTCCTGGCAGGGGGCTCAGCTGTCTCCCTGCACCCGGGCACCTCATGGGCTCCAGCCTACTCCTGGCCTTGGCACAGGGAGGCAGGTCCTGTGCCCTGGGCTGCAGTGCCATCTCTGGGTCTCTGCTGCTCTGCAGGCCTCTTGTGAAACGCTGCTTTCAGCACTAAGCTTCCTGAAGAGGAGAGATCTTGAGCACCTGCTGATGGCGGATCAGATGTGGAGGTTTGGCGAGTGCTTGGTAAGAACGCTGCTCCCCCTTCCCTGGGCTGCCCACGCGGGCTCTTCTCCAGGCTCCTCTGGCCCCAGGGCCGGAGCTGATGGAGCCCCGAGCTCCATCAAGCCCGCGCCTTGCCGGGCCCTCTGCCCCGCTCAGGGCTGTGCGGGCAGGGCAGGCCGGGGCCAAGGGACAGAGCCCGCGCCAACCCTTCCCTCCGTGCCCTGCCGCTCTCTCCAGCTGGCACAGGACAGGAGCCGAGCGGCTGAGCTGCTGCGCCAGGCGCTGCCGTACCTGCGGAGCCCACAGGAGCCCCTGCGAGAGGCGGCCGTCAGGTTTCTTGGTGAGCCACAAGCCCGGCTCCCTCCCCGCCCCGCCGCAGCTCGGCCCCAGCCCCGCCTGCTGCCCCGGCAGCGCCATCCGGGCCGGGGCTCTGGAGCCCCGCCTGCCCTCGGCGCCGCTGCCGCCCTCTCGCAGCCGTGTCCTTGGGCGTCAGGATGCGGCGAGGGCCGGGCCTGAGCCCTGCAGGGGAAGGCGCTGCTGTGGCCGCAGGGCTGGCAGCGCCGCTGCGGGGCAGCTGTGCGGCTGGGGCCGTGACAGGCTCTGTGTTGGCAGGGATGGCCGGGCGGTTCCTGAGAGAGCAGCAGCGAGAGTTGCAGCTCATGTGCAGGGGTGAGTGAGGCCAGCGGGCTGTCAGCGGGGGCTGGCGCTGGCAGCTGCGTTCCCTGCCCCGGCTGGGAGGGCTCTGCTCCCTGCGCGCACGAGGGGCGGCGTGGGCAGAGCACAGAGACCTTCCAGGGGCCTGCGGGAGGGACATTCGTGGCCAGCGCCTTCCAGCTGATCCTTGCCGTCTCCTGCTTCCTTCAGGCCATGGCAAGAGCTGCCGTGTGGGATGGATGGGGCAGGAGGGTCTCCCCAGGTCCCTGCAGATGCAGGCTCTGACTGTGGCTCTGTTCCTCTCTCTTCCAGCCCTTCAGGACATGACAGATGACACCAGCCCTGCCATCTCATGCCTGACTCTTCAGACTCTGTACATCAACAGAGTTGTACAGAGCATTCCCTCCTCCCGACTCCAGCAGATGCGAGATGGATTCCGCCGGCTCTGGAAGTCACGGCCTTCCCTGTGTCGCAGGGGCTGGTTGTCCTGTGTGAACACTGTGGAGAACTGATCCGGGAGGCTGCGTCTGCTGGGGTCACCTGAGCCTGCAGGGAACACCTCTGCACTTCAAGGACTTTATTTCACCCCACTGTAGGATTAGTAAATTGCTGTTGTCATACACAGAGGTCCAGGAGCTTTCTTTTGGTGCCCAGAGTCTTCAGGCCAATGGGGAAGAGGGCAAAAAGGGTGCTTGTGCTGGGCAAGTTGGCCAAGCGTGCGGAGTGGAAGGGAAAGTGGCCAAAAGGCCCTTGGGCTTTGGTGGTTCTGTGGAAGCCTTAAGGCTTCCGACAGAGCGGGCGGGCAGAGGCCGGAGCTGCGGCGGGGATCCCTGAGAGACCGGTCCCTGGAGATGGCCAGCACCCCTCTGCCAGCCTGGAAGCGCCATCTGTGTCCTGCCCGTGTGTTGCTGGCTGGATTGCTGAGGGCTCTGAGGTGCCTCTTGATGCGGCTCCTCTGGAGCTCCTTCAGCAGCCAGGCAGGCCTGGGGGAGGCGTGGAGGGCACGGGACAGTGGGAGGCCATGAAGGGCTGCGGTGCTGCCAAGGCCTGCCCGGAGAAGGCAGTGGGAAGGCGTGAGGGGGATGCGTGTGGCGCTGGGTGGCGGGAGGCTGTGATGGGCCAGGAGGACTTGTGTGGATGGGTTGGTGGGAAGCCCTGAGGAACTGGGTGGCAGAGGCCATAAGCAGCCCCCAGACAGCCACCTTCTTCCTGCCAGCCGGCTGCTCTGGCGCTTCCCCGACGCGTCTCTGGTGCCCGTGGCAGAAGCCCTCGAGGCCTGGCCTCAGCAGGACGGTGGGGACAGCCCCGAGGTGCCCAGGCTGCTTTGGCCAGGGACAAGGAGGGACAAGGAGGCCCTGCTGGAGCACGGGCACTGGCTGCTGCAGGCGAGGAGCAGTGGGAAGTGGCAGCACTGGTGATCAGCCCGGGTCCCCAGAGCTGTCCAGGCCACTGTGCTGTGTGGCCAAGACTCCCCTGACACTGAGGTCGGGACCCACAGAGCTGCTGCCACCATGGCAAGAACGATGTCTGTAAGGGTCGGTCCGAAGTTCCCCTCGATTTTGCCTCCCGACCGTCGCAAGGAGACGTCGAGGACCCCACCCAGGCTGACTCTGGACAATGGTTTACTGGCCGGGCCAGGTGGATGCTCATGACTGTGTGCTGGTGTATTGTGTTCACTGGACCGTGCTGTCGTGGCACCAACCAGAGGTTGTGTTGCATCAACTGAGGACTGCTTGTCTGTACCTGTCTCCTGCAGCACCACACAATGGTCCATAAATCTTCCCACCTTTTGGCCAGAGGCCACTCACTTTGGAGAAGGACTATAAAAGAGCGACCCTCTGGAAAAGACCCTTTGAGATCTCTCCACTGATGAAGACCCCTGAGATCTCCCCACGGATGAAGACTCGTCTATCGGATGACCCGCGAGGACGCCCGTCTCGTCTGTTGGTAGCTATTCTCCCATCCCTTCCTTTCCTTCCCCTTTCCCTATCCTGTACCTCTCCCCTTTACCGTAACTGAATTGTTGGCATTTGATGAAATGCATTGCTGTTGTTGAATAAACTGATTTTCTGTTGTTGAATAAACTGATTTTGTCCCCTGCATTTTGCCTGTTTGCACCTTTGAGATCAAAAGAACCATCACGACCCCCGCTCTGCATTAATAGCGGATCGTGACATTAAATTGGCGTCACGGACAGGATTTTCTGGCAGACAGAAGGGATGCAAGGTTGTCTGTAGTCTCTATCAGGGGAAGGAAGTCTTACTCCAGCTGCACCTAGCTGGCCACCTTGAATGGGTGAGCCTGTCTAGAAAGCAAGGGGGGTTTTTCTGATTTCCCGCAGACTGCAGACACCTTGGTGTGGAGCATCCCCAGACTCGCTTGAGGGTTCTGTCGTCAGAATTTCACAAAAGATCTAGTGGTGCAAAAGGCGGGACACTGTTGTTGTTGTTGTTGTTGTTGTTGTTGTTGTTGTTGTTGTTGTTGTTGTTTTTTATGATGTTTGACTACTTGGTGCAGTGAAGAGACAACCTGGTGTTTTGTAACTAAGGAGTACCTCCCAAGTAGTTTGGTCTCTTCACCCACACAGGGAAGCGAAGGGGGGCACACAGCGAAGCTGTTTCATTGTGTGTGGTAACTTAAGCAATAGACCTCCCTGTTGTGGTTTTTACTTATCCCTTCACAAAATGACTGAGAATTCCACTGTAACAGATAAAGCTGCATTTTATGCTCTATTAGCTAAGTATAGCGCCAGACCGTCCCAAGGTGGGGAGGAATGGGCGAACAATAATTGGTTTAATCTGGAGAATGTGATTGATAGAATATATTCTCTGCAACATGAGTCAAAGTTCAAACTGGGCAAAGATAAAATCATACTCTGCTCGGTTTTAGGAGCTTGTCTTACGGCAGCTATAGAAACTCGCTCTGAGTGCAGAAATGAGGAAAGAACAATTATAGACTCTCTACAAAATCTTGTTCCAATTTTGCAAAAACAATTAGATCAAGAAAGGAATGAGAACCATTTGTTGCGAGATGAAAATAATTTGTTAAAAGCTGCCTTAAGAGAAGAATGGGACGAAAATTCAAAGCATGCTGATTCACCAAAAGGAACACAGGAGAAGGAAGCTATTCACATTAATCCAATGTACTCTCCAAAAGACCCAATTTTGATGAAAAATTGTGGGGAACACTGCTGCTCCAACTTGAAACCTGTGATTAAAATAGAATATGATTATATCAGTGATGCACCCCCCGAGCAACCTTCTCCACAGGTTCTGGGCAGTGTACCAGAGCAAACTTCTCCACAAGTTCTGAACAACGCACCAAATCAATCTCCTGCACAGGCTCTGGGAGTTGAGCCAAAGCAGTTCACCTGCACTGGGCTTTCCCAAGGGTCTGAACATTCCCCCACTTTGGCCCACCACGCTTTAGCCCAGGAATTAGAAAAGATACCCAAACCTGACAATACAGCTGTCTATCAATACATTGATGATATTCTGGTGGGAGGGGATGAAATAAAAGTAGTGGGGGATACCCAACAAAAAATAATCTCTCATTTGGAAAACCCTGATTTGCAAATTTCCTCAGAGAAAATTCAAAAACCTTCTCAGGAGGTGAAGTTTTTGGGAATTTGGTGGAAAGGAAGTATGACATGTATTCCACCTGATATTCTAACCTCCCTGGATCAAATTAAATTGCCTGAATCCAGGAAAGATATCCAACAGGCTCTAGAATTATTAGTGTTCTGGAGAAAACACATCACAGTCACTATTGAGACCCCTCCCCCTGACGGGGTGGCCCAGAGATCCTCAGTTGGGAAGTGGTATGCCCAGATAAAACATTACTGTAACATCTTCTTAGTGATAGAAAGAGCTGTAAAAAATCTGGCAATACAAGAAACTGAGAGCTTGGCAAATAGCCATGACAAACCTGCCTTGGTAAGTAAAGTAGCCACTCCTTTCTCCCCTGAACAATCAGCAAATTCTTGGTTCACTTATGCTTCTGCCAAACGAGAGGGAAAGGTGGGGAAATACAGGGCAGTAGCCCTCCCCACTTCTGCTGGTGAATAAATTATTACTGAGGGAGAAGGCAGCTCTCAGACCCGTGAGCTGACAGTTGTTTGGAGTGTTTTCCGACTTGAGGTACAGAATATCTCTCTTGTTTACATCTACACTGACTCCTATGCTGTGTTTAAAGGAGGTACAGAGTGGCCTCCTTTTCAGCAGCAAAATGATTGGGAAGTTAACAGAATTCCAGTCCACGCTACACACTGGATAGTTCCATCATTTTAATCTCCTGCCTCCTGGAGGCAGACTCTGTTTGTGTTTACTTTTCACAGAAGAACACCGAGGGACATGAAGAAGCACCCCCCTTAGTGTTGGATGACAAACCAAGGTTTTTCCTCCTTTCATGGTGACACAAGGTGATAATGTCGCAATAACTTGTAAATTAGCAACTGGATCCCTCACCGAACCTGCATACAGTTATGGCATAGGATCTCATGGCCGGACTTTATATTGCAAAACCCAAAAGCAAGACTGTTGGCTAAACCTAACTGCTGTACAATTTTCCTATAAAATCATGTGTGGAAAAAATGATACAAAATACTGGGGAGAACTTGATGTTAATGTTGTAACACCTACTACCCAACCACCGGTTGTGCTAAGCCCTACGATTTTTCAATTTGGACCTTATGTAATTAGAAAAACAGGCCAACAACAAATATTGTTTAATCCGGCATGGTCTCTCAAACAAATCAAATTATTGATGCAAAATAATGTCTCAGAAGTCCAACCAGTTTGTTCACCCTTTCTACAGACTTCTTTTGAGGGATGGACAACCTGGCTGTGGAAACGAAATCCTGCTAAAAAACGAATGGCAAGAGACATAACCGGTGTTGTGGGAACAGGATTGGGAATTTTGAATAGCATCGATTCGGAAGGACTAATGAATAAATTGGCTACCACAGCTGGAGATGTAACCAAATTACAACGGCCCCTGCAAACAGCCTTAACAGCTTTGGGGACCCAACAATGGTTGTTATCAAACATATTACCAAGTTGGGAAAAGGTAAACGTAAATGACCACAAATTGATAATCGATGCACTTGGTGCTACTCAAAATAACATCTCTTTGGCTCTCAGTTGTATCCAGGCCCAGTTGTGGATGCAGTCAGTTGCTGCTTTAATTATAAGAGAAGGTGAGGAAGGCACTTTTCCCACTGAAATCCGAAAAATAGTCTGGGACAGTGCCACTGATTTTGAAAAAGAATTCCAGTCCTGGTGGAACTTAGTAAATTTTACCTATGATCCCAGCACAAACACTGCCACAGCCTTTGTACTGACGATTCGTAATGCTTCAGTGCATTCAATATTCCCCATCATTGCATTGGGGTTGAATCATGACGGAGCTATTCTCTATCCTTTTGAGCATAGGGAATGGGCCTGTCAAATTGGTGGGAGGTGGCAAACTGTCAATTTGGAAACTTGCATTGTCCGGGAACAACAAGGGTTTATCTGTGAAAGTAATGCAATCAGAGCTCAAGATATCTGCTTGGACACAGAACAGAATGTTTGTAACTTTGAAATCCATCCAAATGAGATTCCTGAAACTGTATTAGTATATATAGGCAATGGATGTGCATGCTTTAGAACTGCTTATGATAGTGTTTTTATAGAAAATTTGGTACTGAATACTAAAAATCATTCAAGCTTTTGTGTCTGCAACTTTACTAGGATTTCAGGATGTGATTTTTCCTATGTAGCCCCAGTTACTTCTCACCATCTTTTGCAGTCAAATTACACACTGATCCACCATCTATTGCCCACTCCAATTGGAATGAACCTCTCTCTGGTGAAGCAATTGTTGCTCCACCAAGATCTGATCGAAATTTTGGAGAAGATCAAGAAAAACGGACAGAAAACTCTAATAGCTGTTCATCACAATGTGGAAAAAATACATTGTGTTTTAGAAAGAGTAAAGACAGATGCTGAACACAGGTGGTGGGATACTCTATTTGGGTGGTCACCTACTGCTACAGGTGTCCTGAACAAATTGTGTCATCCCACCATTATTCTCTTGATTTTAGTTTTAATTGGTTTTGTTTTGTCAGCAATTCTATACATCATGACTTGGAGAATAACGAAACGATTAACACAATTGGCATCTGTGACAGATATACCCAGATCGGCTACTGTTGACATCCCCAGGGTTATTGACACAAGGTTTCAAATAAAATAAAAAATGAATATTTTCTTTTTTTTTCTTTTTTATCTTCTAATTTCAATTAGAATTGTTTAATCAAAAACTTTCTTTAAAAATTGATTTATTTCTAATCAAAATTGAAAAAAATTTAAAGAATTGAACAAATTGTTTGAAGTCGTTAGCAATCAACAAAATTGAACATAATTAATCTGTTTTGTTTTCCGAATTTTCTCCTTTTCCTTATCCTGTCCCTTATCTTTTTCCTACTTTCCTGTCTCTGTTTTCCGGGATATGCTACCAACGGGGACGAGTCCTGAAGACACCACAACTGGAGACTTCACTACAACTCTACAAAAGGGCGCTCTTGACGACGATCGTGAATCACGGGGTGGTGTAAGGGTCACTCCCAAGTTCCCCTCGATTTTGCCTCCCGACCGTCGCAAGGAGACCTCGAGGACCCCACCCAGGCTGACTCCGAACAATGGTTTCCTGGCCGGGCCAGGTGGATGCTCGTGACTGTGTGCTGGTGTATTGTGTTCACTGGACTGTGCTGTCGTGGCACCAACCAGAGACTGTGTTGCATCAACTGAGGACTGCTTGTCCGTACCTGTCTCCTGCAGCACCACACAATGGTCCATAAATCTTCCCACCTTTTGGCCAGAGGCCACTCACTTTGGAGAAGGACTATAAAAGAGCGACCCTCTGGAAAGGACCCTTTGAGATCTCTCCACTGATGAAGACCCCTGAGATCTCCCCACGGATGAAGACTCGTCTATCGGATGACCTGTGAGGACGCCCATCTCGTCTGTTGGTAGCTATTCTCCCATCCCTTCCTTTCCTTCCCCTTTCCTAATCCTGTACCTCTCCCCTTTACCATAACTGAATTGTTGGCATTTGATGAAATGCATTGCTGTTGTTGACTAAACTGATTTTCTGTTGTTGAATAAACTGATTTTGTCCCCTGCATTTTGCCTGTTTGCACCTTTGAGATCAAAAGAACCATCACGACCCCCGCTCTGCATTAATAGCGGATCGTGACAACTGGTGACGCTGAGATGGCACTGCGGACGCTGGGATGGAACTGGGAACACTGGGAGGGGACGTTGGGATGGGGACATTAGGAAGGGACAGGTGACACTGGGGTGGTGACACCGGGATGGCACTGGGGGCACTGGGACAGGACCAGTGACACTGGATTGGTGACACTGGGACAGAACTGGTGGCACTGGGATGGAACTGGGGACACTGGGATGGTGACACTGAGAGCACTGGGCTAGTGGCACTAGAACAGGACTGGTGGCACTGGGCTGGTGACACTGGTATGGGTCAATGACGGGGTGGCACTGGGCTGGCACGGGGACACAACTGGGAGAACTGGGACAAGAACACTGGAACAGGATGGGGGACACTGGGATAGCACTGGGGACACTGGGCTGGTGATGACATTGGTATGGGGACCCTGGGGATGTGGTACTGGGACAGGACTGGTGGCACTGCGATAGGACTGGGGACACTGGGCTGGAACTGGGTTAGTGACACCAGGCTGGTGGCACTTGGGTGGTGACAGAACTGGTGGCACTGGGTTGGTGACACTGGTATTGTGACAATGGGGCAGTGGCACTGGGACATAACTGTGAGCACAGAGACAAAAACACTGGAACAGGATGGGGGACACTGGGCTGGCACTGGGAGCACTGGGAGGGAACTGGTTTGGAGACATTGAGATGGTGACATTGCTATGGGGACAATGGGGTGGTGGCACTGGGAGGGAACTGGGGACACTGGGATTGAACTGGGAGCACTGGGATGGTGACACTGGGACACAACTGGTGGCACTGGGACACAACTAGGAGCACTGGGACAGGGACTCTGGGACAGGATGGGGGACATTGGGATGGGACTGGAGACACTGGGAGGGAACTGGGAGCACTGGGATGGTGATATTGGTATGGTGGCAATGGGGCAGTGACACTGGGCTGGCACTAGGACCACTGGGAAGGAACTGGGAGCACTGGGCTGGTGACACTGAGACAGGACTGGGGACACTGGGGTGGGAGTGGCTTGGTGGCACTGGGTTGGTGACACTGGGTTGGTGACAGTGGGATAGAACTGGTGGCACTGGGATGGAACTAGGGACACTGGGCTGGTGGCTCTGGGGTGTCCCTGGTGCCACTGCTCAAGTGCCACTGTGCTGGTTGCCCTGCTGCTGTGTCCCTGGTGCCACCTGTGCGGTGTCCCCATGTCCCCGCAGTGTCCCTGGACTCGGAGCGCTCTGCCCTGGGGGTGGCCAAGGACAGTCACCTGCTTCTGGCCCTGGGCACGGTGGCCGTGTCCTGCCAGGTGATCCTGCAGGCCTCCGTGACATCGTGGTGACACCTGGCCACCACCGCCCATGAGCACTGGGCCGTGGCCCAGCGCCTGCGTGACCATGCCCAGTGGGTGGCGATGGCCAGGGCCAGTGCTGAGGCCACTGCGGCCACCAGCAAGGTCACCGCAATGTCCAGGGGTGGCTGGACACGGTGACATGGCACGTGGGGACCTTGGTGAACTTTGTTAACCAGGACATGGTGGTGGCATGTGGGGGACATGGCGACAGGGGTTCCCCAGAGCTGCCCAGGCCCTCGGGGACATCGTGGGGGTCTTGGGGACATCGGTGGAGGGACACAAGGAGGTGATGCGAAAGCTGGAGGCGGCCAGGGATGCAGGGACAGGGTGGGGACATGGGGGCGGCACTGTCACCCCAAGGGACACTGGGGACCTTGGTGCCTTGCCTTGGGGACATCAGGGCCACCCTGAGGTCGCCTGTCCTGTTTTGGGTCACTACGATGTCCCTGCAGTGTCCCCACGTGACCGCAGTTTGTCCCCCTGAATTGTTAAAAACCGGAATAATCACGGACAAAGGCGCTGTAACTAATTAAAGTTACAAAGTGGTGTGTTTATTCACCGGCACGGGAGTCACCTCCCAAAGGCGTGACCGCCCCGAACAAGGTTCTTTGCCCTCTATTTATTGCCCAAGATCTTACATACAATACATGTGCATAACCCCAGCACCTCCCATCCCCATCCCATATTAAAATGAGCCCATTCGTCCTTCATGCGTGCGCAGTTCTTCTCTTGAATTGGGTCGGTGGTCTCGAAATGGGTCAGTGGTCTCGATGGATGAAGTCAGGAGAGTCTTCATCAGGTCTCTGTGACCCTCTGGCACTATCCAAGGCCTCGTGCTTCATGATTAATGGTTTATTATTTTATTTATTATTTAGGTTCTTCTATACCTAAGTTCATAATAGCAGATAATTATACCAATTAGCTCTTGCCTAAGCATCAAGTAATTACCTACCTAACTCACATCTTGGCCATGGAAACTCCTTCTACCCTTAGCAAAAATCTTAACTCTTTAAAACCATGATTCAACTCTCCATGTCTGTGCCCCACCATGTCTTTGTCCCTCCATATCCCCACCCATGTCTCAGTTCAGTGTCTTTATTTTCACCCGTGTTGGTTGTTTTAAAAGGATGAAGAGAAATGAAAAGCAAATCGAGGCTAAAAGAAAAAGATTTCAGTGTCTGTGTGAGCTGAGGACCAATGTGCTTGAGTGGGAGGGAAAAACACTTTTTGGAGGACTTTCCATCCCACTGTCTCCAAAATCTTGGTCTTTGCCTCAGTTCATCACCATTTGGCTGCGGAAGACAACCTTGGGCAATAGGAAATGAAAATCCGGGAATTAGTGAGGTTGGAAAAGGTCTCCAAGACCATTCCTGGATATTCCTGGATACCACCAGGAGATAGGATTGAACACAGAATATTTTCTGAGCTTGAAAGTAAACAAATCTGCTCTTCTCAAAGAATTCCCAATGTCAGTTTGGGCCCTGATGGACGTTCCTGCCCCTGTGTTCATCCAGGTGCCCACAGGGAGACAGGATGATGCAGAAACACCTCAGCCAGCTGTCTTCCCAACACGGATCACCAGGACCAAAGATCACCAGGGCTCTGCCCAACGGGGGTCACTGGGGATCATCCAACACAAATCCTCCCATTGGGGATGGAGCTGGAGCAGAGCACAAAGCTCTTCCCACACTCGGGGCACTCACAGGGCTTCCCTTAGTGGAGCCTCCGTTGGTGTCGGGTCAAGTGAGAGATCCTGGAGAAGCTCTTCCCACACTCAGGACACTCGTAGGGCCTCTCCCCAGTGTGGATGCGCCGGTGGACAGTGAGGATGTCGTTGCGGTTGAATCCCTTCCCGCAGTCGGGGCAGCGGAAGGGCCTCTCCTCTGTGTGAATCCGCTCATGTTTGAGGAGATTGGAGCTGGTGTGAAACCTCTTCCCACACTTGGGACACTCGTAGGGCCTCTCCCCAGTGTGGATGCGCTGGTGTTTTCTCAGGTCAGAACTCCATGCAAAGCTCTTCCCACATTCCAAGCAGCTGTAGGGCCGTTCCCCAGTGTGGATCACCTGGTGCTGGATCAGGTTGGAGCTGTTGCTGAAGCCCTTCCCACATTCCCCACACTGGTAGGGCTTCTCCCCAGTGTGGATCCTCTGGTGTAGGATCAGATGGGAGCTCCGGCTGAAACCCTTCCCACATTCCAAGCACTTGTGGGGCTTCTCCCCTCCAGGAGGCTTCTCCACCAGCTCTGAGCTCTGCCTGGATCTCCGGCCGCCTTCCCGGCTCAGGGAGGGTCTTTCCTCCTCGCAGCTCCCTGCGCTGGGTTTGCAGCCCCTCCTCGTGAGAGATCTCTGGGGCTTTTCTGCCTCCTCCATACCTGCACACCTGGGGAATGAAAATTCCTGGATTAGGGGGAAATAACAAGAAAAGAGCTCCATAAACTGGGTGTTCCTCCTTGCCCAAGTTCATCTCTGGAAGTCATTGAGCATCTTGTGTCTGTAATATCCTCCCAAACACCAAGATTCCTGCCCAAAATCCTCCAAACTTTAAGACACGGATCAAAAACTCCCCAAATATCAAGCTTCAGCCAAAATCCCCTCCAGACATGTGCTGGTTTGAAAGCAAAACCAATGAGAGAATCAGTCAGAAATACAATTTAATAGGAAAAAAGATAAGAGAAAAAAAATCCATGCAATAGTACAAAAGAAAACAACTGACAGAATCAGAATACAACCTGACACCCCGCTAGTTAGGGTGGTGGTAGCAGTCCCGATGAAGTGGTCTTGTTGTAGTAGTGATGCTGTAGAAAGGTCTGGTAGCTCTTGTCCTCTGGAAACCAGTGGGTAAGGGCTGCCTTGGTGTTCCAAATCTCAGATTTTCTCTAGGTAGGAAAGGCTTGGCTCCTCCCCCTGGCTGGAGCATCTCCCAATGGGATGATGGAATTTTATCAGTCATGCAGTGGCACTCAATGGCCCATTAACAGAAGATATCTTCCTGGAGGAAGGATGGGTTGTGGAAAAGATAAAGAACACTGCCCCACCTGGTTTTAACAGATGGCCCATTAGCACAGGATATCTCCCACAGAGATAAGGATCACTGCTCCACCTGTTTTTATCCACTACTCTTTGTTCTTTTGTTTCTTCCTGGGACCTCTGACTGGTTACTTAATGTTTGCTGCTGATTTCTTCTTCCTTTTGCAGATGAAAATGGTAAAAGTGTCTTTGACCTGCCTTGCTGGATATTGTGAAGACGAACAGTCATCTTCTGCAAGTGGAAGTGTCACAGGTGGAGCAGAGTTCTGTGAGTGCTGTATCAAACCAGACCTCGTCAGACCTGCCAGAACAACTGGTCCATGCTGCCCTTCACTGCTCTGCCTGTTCCCCACTGTTTCATGCCAGAGTAATTTAACTGCTGTTAATTGGGTGTGTGTTTCACTCGAGCCAGTCCAGCAGAACCAGCAGAAAGCAGCCCCAGAATGAATGGGGCTCTGCAGAGGAGCCCCAGACTATTCATCAGCCTGCCCGCAGAACTGGCTCCAACTCTGAACCCTTGTGACCACACTCTGAAGAAGACACACTTCTGATATTTCTGAGGCACTTATGACTGAGGCACTGCACGTGCTTGTGCACGTAAGAATCCCAAAGTTCTTTCTTACTTCAGGAAAAACCCTGCAGCAGTGAATACCCAGCATCTGCTATCAGCACATCCTGGCTGCACGTGCAGGAGAAGCAGCAGCAGCATTGTACACGTGGGTTTGTTAAGCTGAACTCCCCTACACTTTGAACAGTGCTCATCACAAACATATTTAATGGCACACCGATGCCATACATTTCTCCTAAAAGCCTCCCTTGTAACTAAACTTTACTGGAAAGTTAATGCCGAGGATGAACGAGCAACTTCGGTCTCAGTGCGGAGGTGGAGGGGTTCTAAACACTGACTTTCCGAGAGCAGCATCTCTCCTGAAGCGCTCAGGGCCCCAGAGCCGCCGCCGGGAGCGCGGTGCAGAAGCCGGCCCGGACTCAGCCGCAGCGCCGGGCACCGCGCATCGCTGCTCTGCAGGGCAGCCCGCACGTCCTCCAGCAGCTGCCGCAGGCTGCCCTTCTCCTGCTGCAGCTCGGCCATGCGCTCCTCGGCCCGCTCCAGCGCCACCATCTCCTCGCAGCGCTCTCGGGAGCAGGGCCCCGGCGGCCGCCGCTCGGTCTCGGCGGGGGCTGCGCGGGCGGATGTGGCTCTTCTGTGTTCAATCCTCTCTTCTGGTGGTGCCCTGCTGGGCAGGGTGGAGGAAGAACCCCCGGCCCGTGGCTGGAATTGAGTGCAGCAGGCGCCGGAGAACAGCCACGAAACCAGAAACTCATCACGGCTCCTCTGACTAAACCCTACAGTCCTCACCCAGCCCCCAGCCTGGCCTTGAAAGACTCTTTATTGTAAATAACTCTGACTGCCCCACCTGGAAAAAATCAGAAAACCCTCTGCTGCCCTCTGGGCAAGGTATTAACTCTTTGAATGCCCAGAATAAAACTTTACATGTATTTTATTCTCTCTCCTAAATTAAAACGAAAAACCTAACCCAAATAGTAATACACACAGAAATAATAAAAACCACAAAAATCAAACAACAAGAAAAGTCAAATCCTAAGTAAAGAAAGGAGAAAAGTCATGAACTAACATATCTCTTTTTTTAAACTATGGAGAAAAAAGTCTTGTTTCTCTGTACTACATAAAAATATTATGAAGTGAATATGACTGTTCTAACTGTAAATATAAACAAAAGCATTAATATTAAAGTAAACAAATGTTAAAATACCTGTAATCTCCTAAGTTTAAATAATAAAAATCCCTCGATGTTCCGCAGAAAAAAAAGAGAAAGAAAAAATCCCCTCTGTTCTCAAAAAATAATATAAGCCTTTGTTTAAACTGTTATAATCCTTAAAGTTTGCCTCATAAGTTAATATAGTCCTCAGTAAAAGTTATGAGAAAAACTGTTAGTCTGATAAAAGGGTTTTTAGATAGTAATCAGATTTCCATTCTTCTGGAAGACTAATCACTGTAACATCAAAACCACAAAAAACAGGTTTTTGTGAAGAAGTCTCCATGACTGAAAAAAACCCTCCTCTTTCAAGTAAATTAATGAAAAACTATTTTAAAGATATTAAACTAACTGAGTTGTTTTTGTACATTTTCAGTATTAAAAAAAGAAGAAAGTGTGGAAGAAAAAAAAGTAGTCTAAAGTTTTATTCTATCTCTTATAGTTTCCAGTAATAAAATTCCTCTTTATACCTTTTAAAGTTAAACTTGTTTTTGTCTACTTCCTAATCCTCTCTCACAGCAAGAATGTTTCAAATTAATAAACCAAAACCACTACATCCAACCTCGGTGATTCCAGGATTTTGATTTCCTATTGCCCAGGGGTGTCTTCTGCAGCCAAATGGTGATGGACTGGGGCAAAGACCAAGATTTTGGAGACAGTGGGGTGGGAACTCCTCCAGAAAAGGTTCTTCCCTCCCACCCAAGCACGTTGATCCTCCGCCAGCACAGACACAGAAATCCTTTTCTTTTGTCCTTGATTTGCTTTTCATTTCTCTTCATCCCTTTAAAACATCCAACACTGGGGTTAAAATAGAAACACTGAACTGAGACATGGGTGGAGACACGGGAGGACCTTCCTTTGGTGCAGTTAAGGCTGTGTCCTCTTGTCCTCTCCCTGTTCCCTAAGAGAAGAGCTCGACCCCCACCTGGCTGCACCCTCCTGTCAGGGAGTTGTAGAGAGTGATGAGGTCTCCCCTGAGCCTCCTCTTCCCCAGGATAAACATTCCCAGTTCCCTCAGCTGCTCCTCACAGGACTTGTGTTCCACAGCTTCTCCCCTGTTGTTCCACAGCCACTGCTCCTGTTCTAGTGCAGCTGCAACCCCTCCAGTGGTGCTGCTCCCACTGCAGTGCTGCTCGTCTGTGACAATTAGGGGACAGGTGGAACTGTGAGGACATTGTGACACTTCAGGGCCTCCTGGAATTGTAGGGCCATTGTTACACTAAGGGGACACATGGAACCGTGGGTCCCTTGTGACAGTGAGGGCACAAATGATACTTTGGGGCCATTGTGACATTGAGGGGACACATGGAACCGTGCAGATATTTTGTCACTGAGGGGACACATGAAAGCCAGGGGCCATTGTTTCACTTAGGAGAAACATGGAACCATGATGCCATTGTGACATGAGGGAAAACATGGAACCGCTGGGCCATTGTGACATGGCAGGGTTTCTTGGAGCTATGGGACCATGGTGACACTGGGGGAACATATGAAAACGTGGGGTCATTGTGACACTGCAGGGTCTCTTGGAACTGCGGGGCCATTGTGACACTCAGGAGACACATGGAACTGTGGGGCTATTGTGACATTAAGAGCACACATGGAACCCTGGGCCCAAAGCGACACTCAGGGGACACATGAAACCGTGCGGATATTGTGACACTGAGGGGACACATGAAAGCCTGGGGCCATTGTGTCACTGAGGGGAAACGTGGAACCTTGAGGCCATTGTGACATGAGGGGACACACGGAACTGTTGGGTAATTGTGATACAGCAGGGGCTCGTGGAACCATGGGTCCATGGTGACACTGAGGGGACACATGGAACTGTGGGGCCATTGTGACATGAGGGGACACATGGAACCATGGGACCATTGTGACATGGCAGGGTCTCTTGGAACCGTGGGACCATGGTGATAGTGAAGGGACACATGGGACCCTGGGCCATTGTGACATTAATGGGACACGTGGAACTTTGGGGATATTGTAACTTTGAGGGGACACATGGAACCATGGGGCCATTGTGACATTCAGGGTACACATGGAACGGTGAGACGTTGTGACACCTCAGGGCCTCTTGGAACTGTGGGACCATTGTGCCACTGAGGGGACACATGGAACCCTGGCACTATTGTGCCACTGAGGGGACACATGGAACAATGGAGCAATTGTGACACTGCAGGGCCTCCTGGAACCGTGTAGACATTGTGACATTGAGGGGACACGTGGGACTGTGGGGCCATTGTGACACTCAGGGGTCCCATGGAACCGTGGGGCCATGGTGACACTCCAGTGTTTTGTGTAATCCAGAGGCCCCTGTGATTCTGCGGGGCCTCATGGAACCAAGGATCCATTGTGATCCCGCAAGGCCTTGACATTCTCCACGACTTCATGGAACTGAGGGGACACTGTGACACTGTGAGGTCTCTTGAATCCAAGAAGCCATTGTGACACTTTCGGGATTTGGGGAAATAAAGTGACTCTGTGACACTTTGGGGTCTTGTGGAATCCAGAGGCCCTTATATTTCTGTGGGGCCTCATGGGACCAAGAATCTTTTGTGATATTTTGGGGCTTTAGGGAAAGAAAGGGATTCTGTGACACTGTGGGGTCTCATAGAATCCAAGGGCCCTTGTGGTTCTGAGGGGATTTTTGGAACCAAGGGGCCATTGTGATGCCTCAGGGCCTTATGGTTTCCAGAGATCATCGTGACATTGTGGGGTCTCCTGGAACAAAGGATCCATTTTGACTTTACAGGGCCTCATGGAGCCAAGGGTGACAACACGAGACCTCACGAGAAAGGAGGGACCCTCTGTACTGGTTTTGCAAATTTGACATTTGGTGAGGAGGGAAGAAGTCACCCCCGGAAATGATTTTTTTTTGACAGGAGCTTCTAAGAGCTTCCTCCATGTCTGACAAAATCTAATCAGTGATTAGTTTTGAGAACTGACAACCTATTAAACCACTGAAAAAGCTGTGCAGGCAGAGTGGCCACACTGTCCTGGCTGGGCCCCTTGAAAATCCTGGCACAGCCCCCCAGAATTCTCCACTGTAAACAGCTCTGGCCACCACCAGCAGGGATCATATGATTATCTGCAGGCCTTGGAACAAGATATTATCTCATTCACTGTACAGATGAGACTTGCAGACCTTCAATTCTCTCTCGAGTGAGAGAACAGGACAGAGTGAAGACACCTGGAGGAACAACATGTGGACCCCAAGGTTAGAGAAGTAGAATTCAGGTCCCAGATGGGAGGGATTGAGGAGATGCCTCACTCTTGGGCTGAAATCCTCTTGTAAGTCTATGGGAAAGATAAAGTTGGTATGTCAGACTCTTTCCCTGTAATTTTTTGAAAAGCACGTGGAGGATGAAGTGTTCAAATTGTAGGCATGAGCAAAAGCATCCATGCTGAACAAGCAGATATTGAAGTGGCTTGAACAGAGAGAGATGAGAGTGATGAAGACCCTTTACCCCAGGGAAGAAGAAGAGAAACTCTGTTCCCAGAGATGAAGATGATCTCAGAGACAGATGAAGAGAACCTTTGCTTCTGAAAAGCTCATCCTTAAAAGTCTACACCATGAGCCAAAGATTGAGCCTTCGAAAAATATTGTGGGGAAAGCTGTAGGTCGAGGGGAGGGACTTTTACAAAGTGATGAGATTTCCATTCTCCTGGGCAGCTGATTCACTGTGACTTTGAAGCCACGAGAGAATTGTCTCTTGTGGAGAAGTCTCCATAACATGACAAGAGAGACTCCTCTCCCTAAGTGAACTGGAAAAACACTTTTATTAGAGATGGCAAACTGGCTGAATTCATGCACGTTGTCAGTGGGAAAGAAAAGAGGGTGTGGGGGAATGAGAAATGTTCTGAAGGTTTTATTCTGATTCTTATTATTCTTTTAGTTCTGTTAATAAAGTTCTTTCTTTATACCCTTTAAATTTCGAGCCTCCTTTGCCTTCCTCCTAATCCTATCTCACAGCAGGAAATGAGTAAATAATTCTAGTGGAAGATTTAAACCTGTAGTAGCTAACAACTGGCCTGGAGGCCTTACAGTAATAATTATAATTTTATAACTGAAATGTAAGTAATGATATAACTACTGTAATGATATAACTTGAGCAGTCTGGGCTGTTGGGGAGCAGGTCTAGGCCATCTGGGACACGGGCAGACATTGGCCAGTTAGCCAGGTGACAACTAATTTAGCCAAGCAGAGCTAACCATGCAGACTTCAAAGGCTATATATGGAGAACAGCCCTCAATAAAAGTTGGTTTTTGTTGCACGAACACGGAGTTTTTTGTCATCGCTTCTGTCTCAACTGCAATGAGTGGTGACCCCGATGTGATAGGCAATAGCCTGGCTGTGGGGATAGTGGTGGAGTTGGAACCCCAGTGGGGGAAGGTGACTGGCAAGAGCTGACAGCAGTTGAGAGCTGTGGAGGTCCAGACCTTGTAAATAGAAGAACCTGCTGGGGACCCTTGTAAATAGAAGATTCTTACAAAAAGAAGAAGCAGATGGAGATACAGGAATGTGATTTTCCAGAGAAGAAAGAGAAGGGGCTCAGAGCCATGGACTGGACACAGCTGCAAGAGCTGCAGCAGAGATGCCATGGGCAATGCCCACTGGGGAAGTGGTAGGTTATAACTGGGTGTTTCTGCCATTCCTTCCCAGTCAGGCTCACCTCAGCCTCCAGCAGAGTCAATTCCTGCCATCCTCCCATCACCCTGGCAATGGACTCAGGATCTGTCCCCACATGTCCCAATGGCATTAGGGTACACTGTGCACCAGGATCAACTAACACTCTATATTTCTGTGGCTCTGATGTGCCAGGACATCAGATCCACACCACTCAAAAGACCCAGTTTTCCTGTGCCTCTCCCTGGCTAGAGGCAAGGCCCCTCTAGCCCTGGTTATTATTTCCTTCCTGGGCATACATACCAGAGGTTCCGTCAAGCGGATCCGACAGATCATCCTCCCTTCTGTAATACCCAACACCTCGGTCATGGGAGGTTGAGACTACCTTCACTTTAGTGGAGCTCCCTCAGTTAGTGTTTCCCTCCTTGAGTTGACACACCTGTGCTGCCAGGACAGAAGTGGGTTTCCCATCCCACCTTCTCATGTCTTCCCCATGGCCACGCAGAAAGAACCGCAGGCAGCTTGTGGGGTGTATACTCTCTCTAGCTGGGGGATGTTGAGTTCTGACTTTGAGGTCTGTGACTTGCACAAGTGCCATATGGGAAACTGTTCCTCCTCACCTCTTCCCTCATCTCCTCTTGGAGGCTCTTAATCACAGCACAGACATGAGCCTGCATCAGGCCATTGATCATACTCTTGTAGTTCCTAAGCTTGTTGGCAACAGAATCCACTGTTTCTCGGCTGTTACCAGCATTAATTGTTGCAATCAAGGTGGTGTATTGAGATGGGCCTAGGCTTGCCAGATTCCACAGCATCTGCCCTGTGCACCTGGCCTTGTCAGGGTCATTGTCATGCTGTCCATCCCTCCCAAAGAGCACCTCCAGCACTGCCACTTCTCTCAGCTCTTGGATCCCTTCCTCAAGGGTGCTCCAGCGCATTCTCTCTCTGTGGACAAACATCGCTCTTACACTCATTAAAAGTCGCTCCCAGAGGGAAAGGGATCTGAGTCCTGGGTCAAAGGTCCCAAATTCCTTGCCTCAGTACCATCCAGTTGCACACCTGCACCCATAGGGCCTCAGACCCAAAGTAACCAGGTTGTATAAGCCTCCCAACTTTCCCCTGTTCAGTTGTGTAGACTGTTAGTAGCAAGTTCTCAGATCTCGTTGTTCCTATTGCTTACTTTTCGCTGCAGGAATTATAGTATTGTTAATTGCTCTTTCCCATTGGATCTCTCCCTCAGACCCTGCCTTAATCCCTCCCTGCACCCCAGTGTATAAATATCCCTACCCTACCCTGGACCCTGCTTTTTTCCAGTTCATTCCCAGTACAGTGCATGCCTTCCTGTTTGTTGTTTTCACCTCATTAAAATTCTTTTTCCAAACAATTGGATCAAAACTGTCTCTCTCCATAAAAGTCGTTAGATCCATTTCCCGGGGAAACCACCGGTCAGACTGTACGGGCTTGGACCGGGGGGTTTCGAGCCGAGCAAAAACCCCACGGTGCACAGAGAGAGCCGCGGAAAACCCGAGCAGCGAGGCTTCAAAACGCCCGCGGAATGAACAAGGAGCCTCTCCCCGCCCCGGCCCCGCACACATCCCCTCCCGGGCTGCCGGGGTTTAGATACAATAACCATTCTTTGGGCACAAAGCAGAGGATCATGGAATTACCATCACAGAAACTCACTGCAAGAGAATCATGTATACAATAATCACATGTATCTATCTATCTATAAAAGCATGTACTGAACTCTGGATACAGCAATGTGCTCTAGGACAGGAGTGGAGAGGCTGAACGGAAACCAGGAGAGATGGGGAATGTACGGACACAGCAAACCCTCCAAGGGCTTTAAACTCATTCCCAGCTTTTACATGTTTCAAGGGCATTGACTGCTGGATTTGAATGAACTGAGATGTCACTGTGAAAAGCAGAGTAGTCTGGAACCAGGCACTGCTGCTGGAGTCAAAGTCTGGTCTTGTCACATCTCAGATTTGAAAATATATTGAATAAAAAATTCCATTTCCCACTACCTTTCCCGGCACATACCTCTTCGCACATTACAAAATACAACTGAATTATTTCTATAGGGCAAAAAATAAAGTAAAATGAGCATTGAAAATATTCCCTGATAAAAAGTCAAATTGAGAAAATACAAAATAACGAAGTGTGTCTAGAAAAGCCGGCTGTGATTTCTCAGGTATTGGGCTCAGTGTCAGCTCCGAGCCGGGCTCTGTCTCCCAGGTGCCCAAGTGCCCGGGCCAGCTCTGAGCAGCCTCTCCCGGCTCTCCAGCCCGGCTTTGCCCCGGCTCTGCCCCGGGCAGGCACTCGGTGTTTCCGTGGTGCCCCTGCCCCGCTCAGCTCCCCGTGCCCTGCAAAGGCGCCGAGGCTGCGCTCGGTGCCCCTGGGTGTCACTGAGCGAGGCACTGACGAGCCCCGGTGCCCGGGCACAGCCCTGAGGGACACCCCTCGTCCCCGGCCTCCCGCGGGACACGGAGCCACTGCCCACAAGGCCCTGGCACGTCCGGCCCGGCCAATTCCTCCTGCCCCGGCCAGCCCGGGCTGCAGCCCCAGGGCTCTGCAGGCCGGGGCTGGGGCTGCCGGCTCCCACCGTGGCCAAAGCCTCCCAGGGCTCTGGCCACGCCAGGGGCTACAAGGCCACGAGGCCGGGGCTGCTCCGGGCCGCTTCCAGGCTGTCCCTCTGCTCTTGGGTGCCGGGGGTGGCCCTTTGTGACACGGGCGTGTGTCAGGGCCCTCGGTGATGCGGGACATTGTGGTGCTGTCATGAATGAGAGCGTTTGAGATCGCTTAGAAATCGGTTACAAGGGCATGAGCAAAAGTCAGATTTAATATTGAGCGACAAAATACAACAAGTTTGATGGCAAGATTCACTGTACTGCCTACAGAACAGCTAAGGCACAACAAGGGAAAACAAGCAACAACAAAACCAAAAAAATCCAGGCAACCAAAACAGAAATGAACTGAGAACTCCCTAGGGGAGTGTGGGTGGGTGTGTGCTGTGTTGAGGTGCATGGGACAAAAGACAGTGCAGGGAAGGATTAAAAGGAGCATGGCGTAAAAATGTTACAACTCTAAAGAACACTTTAACTTCTCCCTTAATTTGTCACTTAACTTACACCTTAGCCCCTGCAATGCAACAGAGGTACAACACTGAACTAATACCTAACTTAACTTATAACTTAACGTTAAGAATTCCACGGAAGAATAACACTTAACAGCATTTAACCTAACTTATAGCTATAACTTCCAAGTTGTACTTAGCAACTTAATAGAAAAACACCACTTAGCTTATGACTTACATTTAACAATCTAGCAATAGAATAATAGAAGTATTTAAGAAAGTTCATAACTATAACTAAACCTTGCATACAGACCTTAGGTATCCAAGGTACTTTCACATCTAGGAAAGTAAGATTTCTCCCAGATTTGCTGTAGCATATGTGCAGGGGCACACACACAGACAGTACACTCAGTGCAAGCAAGGTACCTGGGAAAAATTCCCCTCAGAGCTCAGTGAAATCCTCCCTTCAGATGTTTTTGCATCTCCCACTGGCCGAAGGATGGGGCCTTGAGCAGTGAGGGTATGGGCCCAGGACACGTCGTGTTTCAGTGATCCTCCAGGCACAGCAAAGCCGAGGGTTTGCTGGCTCTGAGAGGCCCCTCAGAGGGAGACTGCTGGTCACAGCCCACGGTGGGCCAGAAGAGCTCAAAGGTCTCCTTTTTGATTTCTGCTGGCAGGGTCACAAGAGAGTGGGCTCCAGTCATAACCATGTTTCATCCTGGCCTCAGTCTGGGTGGGCACTTTCTCTAGGAGTGGGGGAATGCATCACCACACTGGGATCTCAGGGGTGCCCATGGCCTGGGTGATGCTGGCTTGATGCCAGGCACCCACCAAAGCCACTGACCCTGCCTCTCCAGCTGCACAGGAGACAGAAAATTTAACAGAGAATTTCTGGGTCAGATTAAGACAGGGAGAGATCGTCCAAAAACAGCAGAACAGGCATCACAGACCCAGCCTGGGAACAGGGAGGAAATTTATTACCAACCAAATAGCTCAAAGACAAGGAGAGTGAAAAGTTCTCTCCAACTCCTTCCCCCCACCCAACATGGATCACCAAGGCTCTACCCAACGGGGGTCACTGGGGATCATCCAACACTGATCCTCCCATGGGGGATGGAGCTGGAGCAGAGCACAAAGCTCTTCCCACACTCAGTGCACTCACAGGGCTTCCCTTAGTGGTGACTCCGTTGGTGTCAGGTCAAGTGAGAGCTCTGTGAGAAGCTCTTCCCACACTCAGGACACTCGTAGGGCCTCTCCCCAGTGTGGATGCGCCGGTGCCTGATGAGGGTGGAGTTGTGCTTGAATCCCTTCCCGCAGTCGGGGCAGCAGAAGGGCCTCTCCTCTGTGTGAATCCGCTCATGTTTGAGGAGATGGGAGCTGGTCTGAAACCTCTTCCCACACTTGGGACACTCGTAGGGCCTCTCCCCAGTGTGGATGCGTCGGTGTTTCTTCAGGTAGGACATCCACCCAAAGCTCTTCCCACATTCCAAGCAGCTGTAGGGCCGTTCCCCTGTGTGGATCACCTGGTGCTTCATCAGATCAGAAATCGTCCTGAAGCTTTTCCCACATTTCCCACACTCGTAGGGCTTTTCCCCAGTGTGGATCATCTGGTGCTGGATCAGGTGGGAGCTGCAGCTGAAACCCTTCCCACATTCCAAGCACTTGTGGGGCTTCTCCCCTCCAGGAGGCTTCTCCACCAGCTCTGAGCTCTGCCTGGATCTCTGGCCGCCTTCCCGGCTCAGGGAGGGTCTTTCCTCCTCGCAGCTCCCTGGGCTGGGTTTGCAGCTCCTCCTCCTGAGGGATCTCTGGGGCTTTTCCTCCTCCTCCATCTGCCCACACCTTCGGAATGACAAGTCCTAGTTTGAGGAAAAGAACAAGATAAGAGGTACTTGGGCTGGGGGCTTCTCCTTTCCCAAGATCATCTCAGGAAGTCACTAAGCATCTTGTGTCTGTGTGTAAGAACCTTCAAAACACCAAGATTCAGCCCAAAAATCCTCCAAAGATCAAGATACGCCTCAAACCCCACCCCCCCAAACAGCAAGACTGGGCCAAAATCCTCTCCAAAATAGAAAGATTAAGGCCCTGCAAATAAACTAAAGCACCAACAGCCCAATAAAGCTCAGAAACACTAAGATTCATCCCTGTGAAAATCGTGGAACCCTCTCCCTTGTCACCCGCTGCAGGTGGGAGGAACAACACTCCTGGGGCTGGAGGGGAGGCTGCACATACAGGGAAGGGTGGAACCTTGTGCTGTTTCCCGTTTCTGCTCATCCTCCTCCTCTGTTTTCGCCAAATGTCCTCACACTCGTCTTCCTCCTACTATTCCTGCTCCTCCTGCACAATCCCACCTTCTTTTCCCACGTGCAGTATTTGACCATTTTGTGCTTCAACCCTGCTTTTCCTTCCCTTCTTTTGCTGCCCCCAGGCCCAGCAACCACTGCCGGCTCCCTCTTCCCCCCAAACCCACAGCATCCCAGCGCAGGGGCAGCGATGGAGCTGGGGCAGCTCGGGCTGGGGCAGCGCTGGGCTCTCGGCCGCTCCCGCCCGCACTCGCTCCCCACTGCAGCCGCTGCCGCCACCACAGCGCGGGGGGGCCCGGCCTTGGCGCTCCCCCCCTCCCACCTCCCCAAATTCCCATCCAGGGGGGCGCTGGGGCCAGGAGACAGACGAGTGACAGATCAGGGGGGCTGGGAACAGTCGGCAGCCAGAGAGCACTGAAAATCTCAGCAGGGACTACAGTGGGATCTTCGGGGACTAAACATGGCTGGGCACCCATGGAGGGTGTAAAGGGAAAACCAGGAAGGGCTCCTGGCCAAAGGGATGATGATCCCAAAATATCTCTGAAGGGTCCGTTCGGAACACGTTGAGGGAGTTTGCACATTCTCCCAGAGGTAATCAAGGACATGGACACCCAGGGAGGCATTAAGGAAAGTCGAGAAGGGATGGAAGGTGTCGGTGTGCTGGGAAGGGATTGGGTGAAGGGGAGTGTGCAGGAATATGGTTCAGGAAAGAGGCAGCAGGAAAAATCTATGTGGGGAAGAAAAAGGATGAAGGGAAAGAGGAGGAAGAAAAAAATACTAAGGATGGGGATGTTTTCCAGCAGGCTCTCATCCTCAAGAGTTGCCAGCTGATGCAGATCCTTTGTATCCCCGGTTGCCAGGACAGGCACACAAGGAGGTCAGGATTGCAGGGGGTTTCTCTGTGCTGGGCAGCGGCAGGAGCGGGCGCAGAGGGGCGGCACCGGGAGCACGGGCTGGGGGCCTGTGGGGAGCTGCGGGGCCGGGCCGGGGCTGTGGGGCAGCCGGGGCTCAGCGCCGGGCGCTGCCTGAGCCCAGCACCCCCCGGCAATTGCAGGCCCGGCAGTGGCCCCCGGCCCCCAGGAGGCTGCGGGACGCCCCGGCCGCTGCCCGGCCCCGTGGAGCTGCCGGCCCTGCCCGCCGGGGGGGCCGCGTTTGGACACTGCGGCAGGACAGGCACCGGCTCTGGGATACGGGCTGGCCACGGCAGCCACAGCACAAGGAGCAGCAGCACGAAGGAACAGCTGGGAAATGGGGATTGGACGTGCAAGCATCCAGATTAGCTTTTAAGCATTTCCCTTGGGTCCGTGCAGAAAGGAATGATTTAGCAGAAAGCTCAGCAGCTGTCAGAGGATGAGCACCCCCAGGCACTGACGGGGCTGCAGGAGGGGCAGAAGAAGCCCCTGGAGCACTTGGTCACAAAGGCACAGCAGGGGAATGCAAGAAGGGAGGAGGAAAAGGCCAAGGGGAAGGCAAAGGCCATGGCAGAGTTTCTACAGCCCCTGAGGGATGAACCCCAGGGCCCAAGGGGGCCCCAGCACCCAGGGGCTCTCACATCCTTACACCATCTTCAACCAGGTGCCCTCCTCACACTGACACCATTCAGTCCTTGATGGCAAAGATGCTTTCTGGGGATGCCCACTCACACAGGAGGGTAAACTGGATTTTGCCTTTGAGGGGGAACAAGAGATAGAAAGGAAGATGGGAAAGACATGGACGGTCCTTCTGCAGGGATGCACGGAAGCACCAGCCTTATTGGGGCAAGCCTTGCAGAAAATATCACAAAAATTTACCCCACCCCCAGGGACTGGGTTAATGCAGGATGTGGATGACTTGCTGCAATCAGGAGGACAAGAAGTGGCAGAAGAAGCCTCTGTGAAATGGCTGAATGTTCAGCCTAAAAAGCATCTTTGAGTATTTGAAATAAAAGAGGAAATGGTGGAGAAAAGGGTTAAAGATTTGGGACATATTTTTGACTGAAGGTTTGTGGTGTATTGACCCAGAGAGGGACCAGGGAATCTCAGAAGTAATCCAGGACGAAAAAGCAGCTGCAAGAATTCTCAGGATTAATAGGAAATTGCAGGACCTGGATTGAAGATTCTCTGCTCTAGCCACAAGATTGTATGACTTCTTAAACCCAAATATCCTCAATGTTGAGGTATGGACAGGAGAAAAGTAAAAAAAAACCTGAGAAAATGAAAAATAACAAAATTATTGGACCACCAGCTATGTCTCCTCCAGACTCAGAAAAAGAAATTTGAATTCTGTGTGTGTTATAAGTGTACATTATATTATTGAGTTTTTGCAAATATTAAAATGAATGCTATATGCTGGAAAACATTGCCGTGTGAATATAGTTTCTTTTAGTTCTGCAATTAACAAAACTCATAAATACTTGTGTGATAAATATATTTTTCTTGGAGTATAATGTAAAAATCTTTTGTTCATGTAACAAACTTGGAGAATGGTAAAAAAGATAATCAGGAAATTCTTCACATTCCTGGATTATGGGAAACCAGAACCCCAGGGAAGGAAAAAATTATTTACAGGTTGGAGGGGAATGATTCTGAATAATGCATGAAGGTCTATGAATATGCAACATGTTGCTGCATTTAGGAAGTGTTTTCTGAGTCAGTGTGTGCCCTTGGCTGAAGGCCAAGCATCCGGCCATTATAACCTTTGGCCAGAGCCAGGGCAGATATTCAATTCTCTCCCTTGGAATTGATCTTTGCAATTCCTTACCCTGGGAATTCTCCACCTAGTGCGGGCTGGAGATAAGGGATGTATATTTCAAGCAGTCTGTGGCCAGAATCCTGTCTCTTGTGAAATCTCTGCCACAGGAAGCTGGGCTGGCACAGAGCCTGCCTTGGCACTTTGCTGTTCACAGCATCCACCCAGGACTCTGCCTCTCAATTACACTCACACACTGGGCTGCCTGCGATTCCATTGCTGGAAAGTATACCAAATTTAAATTTATTTAATATTCCATTTTAATAGTCAGGCTCGGTTTGCCTTTCTCTCAGGAAAGAAATTTTAAAAGTTTTTTTTTTAAGGGATGTTGCACCACTCAACAGAGATGAGTTTAACATCTCAACAGACTGGGAATAGCCCAAAAGATTTCCACAAAGAGAACGACATTGAACAAAACATCAAGGAAACATCAGCAAACATCAAGGAACACCCACCCCAGACACTGCCCCTGGCCCAGATGGAGACACCTGCTCTGGAAAAGGCTGAGAAGGAAATTCAGGAATGTGGATCTAATTAACATCAGAAGAGGAGAAATCCGTGTGCAAGAGGAAACCAAACACTAAGAACTATACAACTTGGAAGCAATGAACACTAAACCAATGGATTTCTCCACGTTTGAACAGTAAAAAGTTTAGGAAAAATCTAGTAAAATTCACATCTCATGGAATGAATTTCTCTGCACACCCGGGTTATGTGTGGATGAAATTATTTCTGTTGCACATCCTGACCAGGATCAAGTAATGCCTTGACTCTCTAACATTAAGATATTGTTGGAGAGTTTTTGTTTTTCCTGCAGTTTCAGTGACAAGATTACACCAGTAGAAAATTTTTTCATAGTAATCCTACTTTTATATTCTGAGTTGGGTTTGGAACAGGGGTGTGAGAGTCAATTTTTACTCCTAGGAGAAGAAGTAGAAAAATCTTGATTGCATTGGAATTTCTTTGTGTGTATTTGTGGGTGGCTCTTAATGATGCCAGAATTTCAGAAAGGGTTTTTCGATGCTCACCTTTATGTTGCATTTTGCAAAACTAGAAGAGCAATAATGGTGAGGCTTCAACACATAAACTGTTAGTATAAAATTGTTAAAAAAAGAGAGAAAATTAGGTGTAGATCACCTAATGGCTGTTCTGGAATAGAAGCATTGGATCCAGGCACATCCAGGAGAGGAGCTTTAGAAATGCAAATTAACACTGCTAGGGCAATGTGTGCACAATGAACCAGGATCTTCACGCCTGGGGGAGGAATTTCGGTGATTGCCTCCGTCTCTCACCCCAAGCTCTGCCTGCTTGCACAGATGGAATTTGCACAACTAAAGGCAGAGTCCATAGTGAGGATATCTGACTGCAACAGAAATTGGTTAAGCTGCAAAGGGAATCAGCAAATGGAGAATGTTGGGAAAGCTTTACTAAAAAAAGTGGGGGGGAATCATCCCTCTCCCTGCTCCAACCTGAGCTGTCACTGTCCAGGTTATATAGGGTGTATTGGGGCACTGGGGTGTTTTTGGTGCCACAAGTTCAGGGAAATGAGTTGGAAATTCAAGTATGTGGTGATTTAATTAGAGAAAAGTGGTAATTGATGCAGCCCTGGATGGAGGGAGCACCCAAAAACGCAAAAAAGATGAACAGACACCAGAGCCAATCCTGCAGCACCGTGGACCAGCCCCTGGGAACCCTAACGAATTCATATCAGGACACAGAAAATCCATCCGTAATTTGATTGGCAGAATTAGGATAAAAAGCACCCTCTAAATAATAACCAACCACACAGCTCCAGCTCCTGACCTTCTTCCCGATCAATCCACTCAGATGAGGAATGCAACGTTTCCCTATGGGATGGAATCAGATTATCTATTAACAGAAGGAGGAGGAGTTTGTGGAAAATTAAGTGACGCAAACTGCTGTTGGCAAATAGATGAGAACTGAAAAGTGGTGAAACAGATAAGAAAGGAAATAAGAAAATAGCTCGTATTATGGAGAAAGGAAGGGAATGGGACACGTTTTCGTGGTTCCCTGGCAGACCATGGCTTAAACGAATGCTGCTCCTCCTCTGACGCGCTGCAGCAACTCTCATCTTTTTTACAATGCACGACACCTTGCTCCAAAGAGGACGCAGGAAAAGAGATGGAGTCAATGGAAATTAAAGTTTGTAAAGGCAATTCTTGAGAAAATATGAAAATGAGGGATTGAAAGCAGTAAGATTAATATCGTAGTAGGGGTGCATATTAACGAGGACATGCAGTAGGCGGATCGGGAAGTCTGAACCTTCCAAGTATCTCAGCCAGTGGGGACGGAGATGCAGACGGGAAAATGAGAATAAAAAGGAGGCGGCGTTTTAGAGACCGCATGGCAAATGCCGCATGGCCTCTCTCTTTGTTCACCAATAAAGTCACTTTTACAGGACTCCTCTGTCTCCTGCGGGCACACAAACCTCTGGCCACGGGAATTTTCCCGCACAGCCCCGGGCACAGGGCAGACACCTCTGTGCCACCCACAGCAACCGGGACGAGCCAGCGCTGCTCCGGCACCGGCTCCCGCCGAGGCCCCAGCGGGAAGGAGACCGCGGGCAGCCGCTCCCGCAGCGCCCTCAGCCCAGCGCCAACACGGGCCGGCACCGGCACAACCAACCCGCCAGAGCCCCCTGCCGCCCCCTCGGCCCGCAGCGAGCCCCGAGCCCCCGCACAACCGAGCGCGGCTCCCACCTGCGCTGGGGCCGCCTCCGAGCTCCGCCGCCGCCTCCCCGGGCTCCGGCCGCTGTCGCCGCTGCCGGGCCCGCACAGACGCTGCCACAATGGCGCCTTTGCTGCTCTGCCCAATCAGCGCGCGACAACCAGGAGTGACATTGGCACAATCAGCCAATGGCAGCGAGGGCCGGGCTCTGCACACGGCCCAGCCTCGGTCCGCGCTCTCAGGGCCCCCCGGGCTGTGGGAGGGCAAAGGCGGAGATGAGGAACAGCCCTGGAACGGGCCCGGCCCGAGCCGCCATTGGCCTGGAAACACAAACAAAGTTCTCCGCAGCTCCCGGCACGCCTTTCCCAGCCCTGCGTGTTCGCTGGCTCCGCCTCAGCGGGAACCCCTGGAGCCTCTCTTCTCCTACCCCTAATTAGGAGCGTCTGTGCATGGCTTTGATTTCCCCCACAAAAAGGGAAAACTTCCCCCAACCCCTGTGGATGAGTGGGAGAGAGGAGAGATTTCTGGCAGAAAACTCCAGACACTCAATGCAGGACAATGAGAAGTAAATGAAGACCCTTCAAACCAGCTTTCCCTCACTCCTCCCTCCTACCCCAGCAGTGCAGGGGGGGACAAGCAATGCTCACTTTTTTAAACCTTATGAGGTTTATTAAATCTTAGCATAAAAATACAACAACTGACTGAGAAAGGTGAAAAATCAGCACTGGGAGCACTGGACTAAACCCCCACGTGCTCACCTACAGAATGGATGTTCTGCCTTTTATGCCCCTGGGCCCTCCCAAAGTCTTGTCGCTGAACTCCTTCTCTGCCGTCCATTGCTGGAGACTCCTTTCTTACATCTGCACTGGAGGTCAGGTATAGGAACAAGCCGGGTGTTGGGGGTTGGTTTTTTCCTTTCCTCTCTGCCTGTGGAATTTTTTCCCATTGACATACGAAGGAGCACTGATGGCTAGATCCCTGAGACCTTGAGATGGGGGAGGTTCAGCTTCCCTGGATTTTTGAGAGTATCTCTTGGAGGAGGGCGTCGGTGGAGCGGGGGTGAGGTAGGGGAAAGGGGGGGAAGACCGCGAGATTGGAGGCAGGTAAAGATGGGGGGGAGCAGTTCCTGGCATTCACTCGCTTATGGCTCTGGGAGCAGGAAGGCCCCTGGAAAACCTCGCCCCACCATCCCAACGCCTCTTCTGGTGTTGGATCCCTCACCCCTGCTCGGACGCTCTCCTGCTTCAGTCTGGATCTCCAGCATCCTGTTGGAGCACCGGGACTGACACTGCTCCAAGGATTCGCCAGCAGAACCTCTCCTCCATCCCTTCCCATCTGGGACACAGCTGCCATCGCCCCCAGCACTCCTGCAGCCACGTGGGATCACCGCGTCTGCCCCTGCCCACCGGGAGCCGGCTGGCACTGACTGCCAACTGGGACGGCATCTGCACCACAGGGAAAAGGTGTCCACAGCCAAAAGAACTGTTACTGGGTGCCTGTTCTGTTTGTTGTTAATTCCATCATTGTTGTTTTGTTTGCCTTGTTATATACACTAGTAAAGACCTGTTATTTCCTATCCCCATATCTTTGCCTGAGAGCCCCTTAATTTCAAAATTACACTAATTCAGAGGGAAGGATTTATTTTCTTCATTTCAGGGGAAGGCCCTGCTTTCCCCAGCACACCTGTCTTTCCAAACCAGGACAATGGCCCTCCCCAAATGCCCCGACTACCTAAGCCATGTCACAACAATACAAGGGGTAGGGGAAAGAGCACTATGGGAGGATATATTACAATAACATCATTATACATCCATAAAACTTATCTTAACTTAGGCACAATATTCATCTTTTAATTCTGAGAGGCAACCATCACGTTTCTCATCTATAACAAACCTTTTTCCTTTTCATAAGTCATTTGGCTCAAACAATTGACTCTTATTTTCGATTCCAATGATTCTCTCTTACTTCTCAAAATTGAGTTTTATCATACAAACATGTGTTGAGGCGGGTGAGGACAGTGGGAACAGAAAAATCTCAGGTTTTCCTTAGGCCCACTTATTCGCAATGAACAATAGGGAATCACAGGGGCCTGGTATGGCCCCCTACCATGCTGATGGCATTACTGCCCATAGCAGGTGTATCTCACCTGTTAAACGCCAATTGAGGAATGATAGAGGTCTGGTATGGCCTTTTTGCCCCCACCTTACCATGCCTACAGGGTTGCTGCCCACAGCAGGGCTGTACAATCTTCTCGGTGGGGAACACAGGGGCCAACCCGGTCTTGCCCTGAATTTCTTGTGTGACTCCACTTGTTGGTTCCTAAGGAAACCACCCCAGCACCTCTTACAGTTCCCTGTGTACTTCCCGTCAACAGATGCTTGTAATTTCCATCCATTAAAACAAGACAATTACATTAATAGCTGATATGGTTCAAACTCCCCCTTGAAGTGTTTGTTAAAGCAGTCTTGGAGCTGTCTGGTGGAAGCTTGACCTCACTTTTCTGATGTCTTCCTGCTTCTTTGGTTTTCCCTTGGTCTCAGCTTGAGAATCAGTTCTATCTCATCCTGTCTGCATGTTATGAATTATACTTTGGGTTCTTTTACTGGACCTTTAATTCTGTTGCCACGAGTCCACTCCCACTCTGCAGTTGGCACAGCCAATTCAGTGGTGAGCAGAACCTGAAAGGGAACTCCCCACTGAGGGGTTAAAAGCTGGTCTTTCTCTAAAAGACAGACACTAAAGACAATGTACATAAGGTAGCATTTTTCTACAGAGCAGCTTCTGTTGAGTGTTGGACAAGGAACTGAAATGCTTAATGTGTCTGAGACTCAGCCAGGGCTGGAGAGCACAGACTCAGGAATCATTGTTGAACAAATACATATTAGCAGGCAGTTCTATTCTTCATGGCTATTTCCACCCCAGTACTGCCCCACATGCTTCACCCTAAGGCAGTTGCTCACCACTGCTGACACAAGGGAACTGGCTTGAGGAGCATTAAATTGTAGAGAGGTTATGTGCCTGGCATGGCCTCTCATCTTGATGGCAGCAGTTTCTAGGGGACCTGGGCGAGAGCAGCAGTGGATGCACATAATGATGCCACTTGTTCCTTGATGTATTTGAAAAACTCTTGTTTGACATGTTAAATTTAAAAGGTCAGTATAAATCAAAGCTCTGGATATGACTATGAAATCTATTTAGAGAACACGCACCCCTCCCAAAGACACCCGTGCAAAGCAGCCACATCTTACAGGGATTCAATGGAACCTTAAACACTACTAAATTTGATGGAAATCACTGTACACAACTTATATATATTTTTGGCAAACTTCTATGTAGAGGAGAATTCCTATCCCTATAAGAACAGTGTACACAGAGAGCCAGGGGACACTTCAGCCAGCAGAGCCCAGCAGTGACACACAGACACACACACAGACACACACACACAGACACACACAGACACACAGACACACAGACACACAGACACCCCAGCACATCCGTGCTACACACACACCCACCTAGGCACAGTCTCCACTAATGCTCACCTGCCCACAAGCACAAGACCTGTTGTCCTTAGAGAGCTCGTGCACACGAATACGTGCAGTGTCATTGACACACGGATGTCCCACACAGAGCCGTGCTCACCCTTGCGGAGCTGTGCACACCTACAAGCACAGAGCTGTGCACAGACTCCACACACGTGTACACAGCAGTGCACAGATGTGAACAGTGCTGTGCACACCCGCACACATGGACACTGTGCAAAGCAGGACGGGCACTCTTACATCTGGACACGCTAGAAAATATCCGTGTGTGCAGCTGTGCACACTGACACACGTGTGCACTTCGGTGTCTGTGTGTGCACACAGAGCTCTGCACACTGGCACACGTGTGCACTGCACTTTTCTAGAGCCCTCCTGGCCCCGACCCCCCTGTGGGTCTCTCTGTGGGATCATGACACGGTGGGGATGGGGACAGGAGAGTGGAATATGGGTGGCACATTGTGGCACCGTTGATGCTTACAATTAGTTAAAATATGTCCCTAGAACGTCTGCTTACTTCCCCAACCCTCCCCCACACACATACTCGAAGACAGGTCCCGCATTCCAGCAGGCAACACAAGGCTGCACAAAACCCTGTTCTTGGGGACAATTTCTTGGTTATTTCCCTCTGGCGAGGCTCAGGGGGGGACAATGGGACTGTTCATCTCCTCTCATGGTCCTCTGATGTTCTAGTACTCCCAGTGGGTTCCTGGAAAGAGAATGGTGGCACATCTACCCCCTGCTACCCCCCTCTAGGCAATATTCAACTGTTTAGTTCACAGACTCATCTTCTAGCACTCTTAGTGGGGTCAGCAGAGCCACTTCCCACTGGTGGGGGCAAAGAGCACCCTCTGTGCCTTTGTGGTGGGAGCAGACAGTGTTGTCCCAAAGGAAAGGTCAGAGAGAGACCAAGCTGGACCTCTGCCTCCTGCCCCTCACCCCACAAGGGCAGGAGGGCACAAAACTGAACACTTTTTTTTTGGACCCATCTTTTCCAGGAGCTTGACTAGCTCGAAGGAGAGGATTAGAAGGATTTTTTGAGGATCACTGCCAGTGCACAGCACACATGGCATCCCTCACCCCTTACATCATCCTGGGATGGAGGGGTAGGGACCAACCACAGCCCTACCCCACTGCTCCAGAAGCCAAAATCCCCATGCAAGCATTTAGTTATGGCCTTCTTAGAGAACCACATTCCCACGTGAGAGCCCTCCCGCACAGCCGGGCTGGTTCTCCACCCTCGGCCGCGCTGTCCGCGCCACCTCTGGGCTGGCGAACGCCGGGAGTTGCTGGGCTGGGTTTGATGGCCCCGCTCAGCGCTTTCGGCCGCTGCTCACGCCGCACCCTCGCGATTTTCGCTGGCAATCAATGCAGATTGGCCAGGAAAATCCAGAAAGCAAAAAATAGACACCAAGGGCATTCCAGAAGGGGTTTCCTGCAGCCAGACACACAGCAGCAATTTCCAGGAGCTGTCACTTGCTAGTCCACAGCTTTAAGGATGCTGTGGTGGTGCCACAGGAGAAGACCCTTGGGTGTTGTGCTGGAACAGGTTCCTGCAGAAGAAAAGGTGATGTTCCTATGTGCAGGGAACTCTGTGGTATCAGCAGTGGAGGAGCAGGGTGAGGAAGATCTCCAGCCTTGGGATATTTCTGCAAGAGCCTTCAGCCCTGCCAGAGCCTGGGTGAGAGCTGCCAGAGTGCAGAGGGAGGCAGCCCTTTGGACAGGCGTCCCTGCTCCCTCAGAGCCACGGCTATGAGACAAACAGCCTCATCCCTGAGGATGCAGATGGGCAGAAAATGCCTGGAAGTAAAAAGGGGAGCCCAGACTTCTCCAAGAAGCTGATCCCAGAGGCAAGTGTCCCAGCAGGAAGTGTCCTGGAGGCACTTGTGTTCAGCCTACAGTCAGTTCCCAGAACGCTGACCCTCTTCCAGTGGGGAACCCCCCACGCTTTGCAGCGGGAAAGATTCACATGAAACCAAGGAGGCTCTTGCATCTGCAGGAAGCTTCTCCCCTCTACTAGTGAGATGGCCTCTGACTACCAGGAATGTGTTTACAGATTAAGATCTGATCTTCTTCGGAGCATCAGTGTTAAATACATTAGATTTTCTCGGAGACTTGTCAGAATGTTCCCACTGTTTTGGAACTGACTGGTGTGATAATTGATAAAAGATTCGTGTTAATCACAAAAGCATTGGGGTTTGTATAAACCAGTATACTAAGCTCTGAAGTGAAGCATGGACACTAGATAAAGGAAATTATATGATAAAATCATTCTGTTTAAAACCACCTTGTTATGTTATATTATGTTGTATTATGTTACATTATGTTATGTTTTTCAAATAAGTTGTATCGACTACCAGCTTGCAAAATCGGACTTCCCAAAAAGCCTTTCCTGCCTTTGTCTAATCAATACTGCCTATCTCAAGGACCAGACTCCCAGAACTTCTCTGGTGCTTATCTAGAAGGACCGGATGGCTATCTGTGACTGATTATCACCCAAAGGCTTCGTGAATTTGTGTACAACGAGAACCCACAGTATAAGAAGAGGCTGCAAACCAAGGTTGGGTGGAGCGTGGAGTGGGCGGTGACCCTTCACGTTCCCCAGCGCTGCTTGCTCTTTCTTTATCAAATAAAGCAATCTAAATTTTGCTGAATATCGAGACTTTTGTCTCTCATTTATAACAGGGTTCACCTTTTCCTCCTCCATGTGTAACGTCGTCTGGAGCACAGAGGTCCCAGGAGCTGCTTCCTCCTGAGCCAGTGGCACTCCTGGCACTGGGCAGCGCAGGGCCCTGTGCCCCGTATATACCCCTGCAGGGCGGGGCTGTGCCATGTCACCAGGACAACAGAATGTCCAACAGCACCCAGGAACCCGATAGAACGGCCCTGTGTCACAAAGGGCCCAGCCCAGCAGCCCTTCAGCAGCCCAAGCCCCTGGAAGTGTCATGGAGCAGGTGCCCAGCAGGTGCTGGCTTTGCAGGCTGGGCTGTGCGGGGCCAGAGGAATTGGCCGGATGGACGCAGGCAGGGAGTTGTGGTCAGCGGCTCCATGGGCGGCTGCAGGCCGGGGATGAGGGGTGTCCCTCAGGGAGGGCTCTGCCTCGGCCCCGGGGGGGCCCAATGCGAGGGCGAGGGGCTGGGGGGGCCATGGGGGCGTTCGATCAATGGGGAGGGCCCGGGGAGTGCTGAGAAGGGGGTGGTGAGTGGGGGGGAGGGAGGGGTCCCATGGATTTGGGGGGAGTCTTGATGAGTGTGGGGGGAGTCCCATGGATTTTGGGGTCCTGGTGACGGGGGGGAGCGGTGAGTGGGGGGGTCCCATGGATGGGGGAGGGGCGGTGAGTGAGGGGGTGATCCTGGCGCCCTGGGGTGTTCCCAAGTATCCGGGGGGGTCCCAGCACTTTGGGGGGATTGGTGAACGGGGGGGCAGTGAATAGGGGGAGCCCCGGTAAATTGGGGGGGTCCCTGGTGATAACCGGAGGACGAAGGGGGGAAAGTCCCGAGCCCCAAGGGACTCCCCCCGGTGCTGGGGACACCCCGGTGCCCCTCCAGCGCACGGCCCCCCCCATTCCCGCTCCTGTTCCCCCAGGAACCCCCAAATCACACCCGGGTCTGCTGCTTTAGTCCTGTGCTCCCAGCGCTGATTTTTCTCCTTATTCAGTCTTTTGTTGTATTTTTATGCTAAAGTTTAATAAACCTATGAGACTTTAAAAAGCCCCAAAACCAACAGCGTTGTTTGTCATAATGCTTTATTATATTTTGTTAAGGTTTCAGAAACCATTAAAATTTTAAAAAGTGAGCGTCGTTTCTGCACTGCCGGGGTAGGAGGTGCAGCTGGAAGGAGGGAGGGGTAGCGGAAAGCTGATTTAAAGGGTCTTCATTTATTCTCATTACACTGCTCTGAGTTTTTGGAGTTTTCTGCCAGAAATCTCTCCCCTCCCCCACTCATCCACAGGGGTTGGGAGAAGTTTTCCCACTCTGGAGGAAATCAAAGCCATGCACTGATATTCCTAATTAGGGGTAGGAGAAGTGAGGCTCCACGGCTTCCTGCTGAGCCGGAGGCAGCGAACACGCAGGGCTGGGAAAGCCGTGCCGGGAGCTGCGGAGAACTTTGTTTGTGTTTCCAGGCCAATGGCGGCTCGGGCCCGGGCCCGTTCCAGGGCTGTTCCTCATCTCCGCCTTTGCCCTCCCACAGCCCGGGGGGCCCTGAGAGCGCGGGCCGAGGCTGGGCCGTGTGCAGAGCCCGGCCCTCGCTGCCATTGGCTGATTGTGCCAATGTCACTCCTGGTTGTCGCGCGCTGATTGGGCAGAGCAGCAAAGGCGCCATTGTGGCAGCGTCTGTGCGGGCCCGGCAGCGGCGGCAGCGGCCGGAGCCCGGGGAGGCGGCGGCGGCGGAGCTCGGAGGCGGCCCCAGCGCAGGTGGGAGCCGCGCTCGGTTGTGCGGGGGCTCGGGGCTCGCTGCGGGCCAAGGGGGCGGCAGGGGGCTCTGGCGGGTTGGTTGTGCCGGTGCCGGCCCGTGTTGGCGCTGGGCTGAGGGCGCTGCGGGAGCGGCTGCCCGCGGTCTCCTTCCCGCTGGGGCCTCGGCAGGAGCCGGTGCCGGAGCAGCGCTGGCTCGTCCCGGTTGCTGTGGGTGGCACAGAGGTGTCTGCCCTGTGCCCGGGGCTGTGCGGGAAAATTCCCGTGGCCAGAGGTTTGTGTGCCCGCAGGAGACAGAGGAGTCCTGTAAAAGTGACTTTATTGATGAACAAAGAGAGAGGCCATGCGGCATTTGCCATGCGGTCTCTCTAAAGCGCCGCCTCCTTTTTATCCTCATTTTCCCTTCTGCATCTCTCTCTCCCATTCCCCTCTAGCTGACGTTTTTGGAAGGTTCAGATTTCCCGATCCACCTACTGCATGTCCTCGTTAATATGCACTCCTACTATGATATTAATCTTACTGCTTTCAATCCCTCCTTTTCTCAAGAATAGCGCTTACAAACTTTTAATTTCCATTGACTCAATTTCTTTTCCTGCATCCTGTTTCGTACAAGGTGTCTTGCATGGTAAAAAGCTGAGGGTTGCTGCAGCACGTCAGAGGAGGAGCAGCATTCGTTTAAGACATGGTCTGCCAGGGAACCACGAAAACGTGTCCCATTCCCATCCTTTCCCTCTTTGGACTGGTACATGAGCTACTTTCTTATTTCCTTTGTTATCTGTTTCACCACTTTTCGGTTATCATCTATTTGCAAACAGCAATTTGAATGATTTAATTTTCCACAAACTCCGCCTCCTTCTGTTAATAGATAATCTGATTCCATCCCATGGTGAAATGTCTCGTTCCTCATTTCAGTGGATTGGTCGTCAGGAAGGTCAGGAGCTGGAGCTGTCTGGTTGGTTATTATTTCAAGGACACTTTTAAATCTAATTATGCCACTCAAATTATGGATGGATTTTCTGTGTCCTGATATGAATTCTTTAGGGATCCCAGGGGTTGGTCCATGGTGTTGTAGCATTTGTTCTGGTGGCCGTTCATCTTTTTCCCATTTTTGGGTGCTCCCTCCATCCAGGGCTGCATCAATTGACTACTTTTTCTTATTAAATCATCAAATACTTGGATTCCCAACTGATTTCTCTGGACTAGCAAAAACACCCCAGTGCTTTGGGGAGAGGGATGATTCCCCCCCCACACTGTTTTTTATTAAGCTTCCACAACATTCTGCGTTTGCTGTTTCCCTTTGCAGCTTAACCAATTTCTGTTGCAGTCAGATATCCTCACTATGGGCTCTGCCTTTAGTTGTGCAAATTCCATCTGTGCAGGCAGGCAGAGCTGGGGGTGAGGGGCAGATGGACTCAGGGAAATTCCTCCCCCAGGTAAGAAGGCCCTTGGGCATTGTCTGCACTTTTCCTGAGCAATGTTAATTTGCATTTCTAAAGCTCCTCTGCTGGCTGCCTGGAAGGGATGCCTTTGCTCCAGAGCAGCCCTTAGGTGATTCACACCTGCACCCTCACAATCTGTTTTTTTATTTTTTTTTTTAACGATTTTGCATTAAATATTTATGTGTTAAAGCCTTACTATTAATACTCTTCTACGTTTGCAAAATGCAACTTAAAGGTGAGCATCGAAAAACCCATTCCGAAATTCTGCCATCATTAAGAGTCAGCCACAAATATAGAGAAAAATATTCCAGTGCAAGCAAGTCTTTTCTACATCTTCTCCTAGGAGTAAAAATTGCTTGTCACACCCCTGGTCCAAATCTAAATGATAAAATAAAATAAAAGTTGGATTAATATGAAAAAATTTTCTAATGGTGTAATCTTGTCACTGAAACTGCAGGAAAAACAAAAACTCTTCAATAATGTCTTTAGTGTTAGAGTCAAGGCATTACTTGATTCTGGTCAGGATGAGCAACAGAAATAATTTCATCCATGCATAGCCCGGGTGTGCAGAGAAAATCATTCCATGAGATGTGAATTTTACTAGATTTTTCCTGAAATTTTTACTGTCCGAACCCTATGAAATAGTGTTTATTGCTTCCAGGTTGTGTAGTTCTTAGTATTTGGTTAATTAGATCCACATTCCTGGATTTCCTTCTCAGTCTTTTCCAGACCAGGTGTCTCCGTCTCGACCAGGGGCAGTGTCTGGGGTGGGTGTTCCCTGATGTTTGCTGATGTTTCGTTGATGTTTTGTTGAATGTTGTTATCTTTGTGGGAATATTTTGGGCTATTCCCAGTCTGTTGAGATGTTAAACTCATCTCTGTTGAATGGTGCAACATCTCTTAAAAAAAACCTTTAAAAATTTCTTTCCTGAGAGAAAGGCAAACCGAGCCTGACTAGTAAAATGAAAGGTAAAAAAAACCTTTTAAAATTTGGTATACTTTCCAACAATGGAATCGCAGGCAGCCCAGTGTGTGAGTGTAATTGAGAGGCAGAGTCCTGGGTGGATGCTGTGAACAGCAAAGTGCCAAGGCAGGCTCTGTGCCAGCCCAGCTTCCTGTGGCAGAGATTTCACAAGAGACAGGATTCTGGCCACAGACTGCTTGAAATATACATCCCTTATCTCCAGCCCGCACTAGGTGGAGAATTCCCAGGGTAAGGAATTGCAAAGATCAATTCCAAGGGAGATAATTGAATATCTGCCCTGGCTCTGGCCAAAGGTTATAATGGCCGGATGCTTGGCTTTCAGCCAAGGGCACACACTGACTCAGAAAACACTTCCTAAATGCAGCAACATGTTGCATATTCATAGACCTTCATGCATTATTCTGAATCATTCCCCTCCAACCTGTAAATCACTGTTTTTGCCTTCCCTGGGGTTCTGGTGTCCCATAATTCCAAGAATGTGAAGAATTTCCAGATTATCTTTTTTACCATTCTCCAAGTTTGTTACATGAACATAAGATTATGACATTATACTGGAACAAAAATATATTTATCACACAACTCGTTATAACTTTTGTTTATTTATGTATATTTATTTATATTTATAAGTTTTGTTAATTGCAGAACTAAGAGAAACTATGTTCATACAACGGTATTTTCCAGCATATGGCATTCATTTTAATATTTGCAAAAACTCAATAATATAATGTACACTTATAACACACATAGAATTCAAATTTCTTTTTCTCAGTCTGGAGGAGACATAGCTGGTGATCCAATCATTTTGTTATTTTTCATTTTCTCAGGTTTTTTTCCTTTTCTCCTGTCCATACCACCACACTGAGGATATTTGAGTTTAAAAAGTCATACAATGTTGTGGCTAGAGCAGAGAATCTTCAATCCAGGATCTCCAATTCCCTATTAATCCTCAGAATTCTTGCACCTGCTTTTTAGTCCTAGATTACTTCTGAGATTCCCTGGTCCCTCTCTGGGCCAATACACCACAAACCCTCAGTCAAAATATGTCCCAAATATTTAACCCTTTTCTCCAGCATTTCCTCTTTTATTTCAAATAGACAAAAATGCTTTTTAGCCTGAACATTCAGCCATTTCACAGAGGCTTCTTCTGCCACTTCTTGTCCTCCTGATTGCAGCAAGTCATCCACATCCTGCATTAACCCAATCCCTGGGGGTGGGGTAAATTCTTGTGATATTTTCTGCAAGGCTTGCCCCAGTAAGGCTGGTGCTTCCGTGCATCCCTGCAGAAGGATCGTCCATGTCTTTTCCATTTTCTTTTCTACCTCTTGTTCCCACTCAAAGGCAAAATCCAGTTTACCCTCCTGTGTCAGTGGGCATCCCCAGAAAGCATCTTTGCCATCAAGGGCTGAATGGTGTCAGTGTAAGGAGGGAACCAGGTTCAACGTAGTGTTAGGATCTGAGACTGTGGAGTGCCTAAGTTGAATAATCTTATTTATTATTCTTATGTCCTGCACCATTCTTTCGATTCCATCTGATTTTTTGACTGGCAGGATAGGAGCATTACAGGGAGAGATCCCTGGCTTCAAAAGCCCTGCCTTTAGCAGGGACTCAATAAGAGGCTGTAAGCCCTTCCTTCCCTCCCTTGGAATAGGGTATTGCTTTTAGACACCGCTTGTCCTGGTTGCTTCAAAGAGCTTTGGAGAGGCTCCATATCTAATTTTCCCTATTTTCCTGGAGCTGCCCAAACTTCTGAGTTCACTTCAGCTTAGGCCTTGCCAGACAATTGACACAAAGACAAAACAGAACTTGACTCTGTACCACCTTTTACAATGTTCATTTGCATTCGAATTTTGGCCATCAAATCCATTCTTAGTACATTATAATCAAAGTTAGGTGCAAATTAAAAATTCTTGCATTTCAAACTCAGTCCCCTGGGTGCTGGGGCCCCCTTGGGCCCTGGGGTTCATCCCTCAGGGGCTGTAGAAACTCTGCCATGGCCTTTGCCTTCCCCTTGGCCTTTTCCTCCTCCCTTCTTGCATTCCCCTGCTGTGCCTTTGTGACCAAGTGCTCCAGGGGCTTCTTCTGCCCCTCCTGCAGCCCCTCAGTGCCTGGGGGTGCTCATCCTCTGACAGCTGCTGAGCTTTCTGCTAAATCATTCCTTTCTGCACTGACCCAAAGGAAGTCCTTAAAAGCTAATCTGGATGCTTGCACGTCCAATCCCCATTTCCCAGCTGTTCCTTCGTGCTGCTCCTTTTGCTGTGGCTGCCGTGGCCAGCCCGTATCCCAGAGCCGGTGCCTGTCCTGCCGCAGTGTCCAAACGCGGCCCCCCCGGCGGGCAGGGCCGGCAGCTCCACGGGGCCGGGCAGCGGCCGGGGCGTCCCGCAGCCTCCTGGGGGCCGGGGGCCACTGCCGGGCCTGCAATTGCCGGGGGGTGCTGGGCTCAGGCAGCGCCCGGCGCTGAGCCCCGGCTGCCCCACAGCCCCGGCCCGGCCCCGCAGCTCCCCACAGGCCCCCAGCCCGTGCTCCCGGTGCCGCCCCTCTGCGCCCGCTCCTGCCGCTGCCCAGCACAGAGAAACCCCCTGCAATCCTGACCTCCTTGTGTGCCTGTCCTGGCAACCGGGGATACAAAGGATCTGCAGCAGCTGGCAACTTTGGAGGATCAAATCCTGCTGAAAAACAACCCCATCCTCAGTGTTTTCCCTTCCTCCTCTTTACGATCCTTCATGTTTTTTTGCCACATAGATTGCTCCTGCTGCTTCTTTCCTGAACCATATTCCTGCACACTCCCCTTCACCCAATCCCTTCTCATCACACCAACAGCATCCATCCCCCTGTTGTATGAATCTGTTCTGGACTTCCCTGATTGCCGCCTGAGTGTCCCTGTCCTTGATTACCTCTGGGAGAATGTGCAAATTTCATCAACATGCTCCCAAGGGACCCTACAGAGATATTTTGGGATTGTCATCCCTTTGGCCCGGAGCCCTTTCTGGCTTTCCCTTTCTACCCTCCACGGGTGCCCTGCCATGTTTAGTCCCCGAAGATCCCACTGTAGTCCCTGCTGAGATTTTCAGTGCTCTCTGGCTGCCGACTGTTCCCAGCCCCCCTGATCTGTCACTCGTCTGTCTCCTGGCCCCAGCGCCCCCCGGCAGGGGAATTTGGGGAGGTGGGAGGGGGGGAGCGCCAAGGCCGGGCCCCCCCGCGCTGTGGTGGCGGCAGCGGCTGCAGTGGGGAGCGAGTGCGGGCGGGAGCGGCCGAGAGCCCAGCGCTGCCCCAGCCCGAGCTGCCCCAGCTCCATCGCTGCCCCTGCGCTGGGATGCTGTGGGTTTGGGGGGAAGAGGGAGCCGGCAGTGGGTGCTGGGCCTGGGGGCAGCAGGAGAAGGGAAGGTGAAGCAGAATTGAAGAACAAAATGGTCAAACGATGCCTGTGGAAGGAGCAGATGGGATTGTGCAGGAGAAAGAGGAATAATGGGAGGAAGAGGAGTGTGAGGAAGAGTAGGGACACCAGAGGAGGAGCAGAAATGGGAAGCAGCACAATGTTCAACTCCTCCCTGTATGTGCAGCCTCTGCCCCAGCCCCAGGAGCGTTGGTCCCCCCGCATGCAGCAGGTGACTGAAGAGGACCATCCATGATTTTCACAGGGGTGAATCTTGGTGTTTGTGCGGTTTATTGGATTAAATGTTGGTGCTTTGATTTTTTGCAGAGGCTCAATCTTTATATTTTGTAAGGGATTTGGGCTGAAACTTGCTTTTTGGGGAGTTTTTTATCTGTGTCATGATGTTTTGGAGGATTTTTAGGCTGAATCTTGGTATTTTGTAGGTTCTTCCAGGCATCATATGCTCAATAACTTCCTGGTTTCCACTTGGGCAAGGAGGGACCCGCAATTTAAGGCACTCCCCTCTTGTTTTTTTCCCCAAACCAGAATTGTACGTTCCCAAGGTGTGAACAGATGGAGGAGGAAGAAAAGCCCCGGAGATCGCGTGGGACGAGGGGCTGCAAACCCAGCCTAGTGAGCTGTGAGGAGCAAAGACCCTCCTCGAGCCAGGAAGGAGGCTGGAGATGCAGGCGGAGCTCAGAGCTGTTGGAGAAGTCTCCTGGAGGAGAGAAGCCCCACAAGTGCTTGGAATGTGGGAAGGGTTTCAGCCGGAGCTCTGGGCTGATCCAGCACCAGATGATCCACACTGGGGAACGGCCCTACAAATGTGGGGAATGTGAGAAGGGATTCATGACGATCTTTAATCTGATGCAGCATGTGCTGGTCCACACTGGGGAAAAGCCCTATGAATGTGGGGAATGCGGGAAGAGCTTCCGCCAGCGCTCCAACCTGATCCGGCACCAGGTGAGCCACACTGGGGAACGGCCCTACACCTGCTTGGAATGTGGGAAGAGCTTTGGGCATAACTCTGCCCTGAGAAGACACCAGCGCGTCCACACTGGGGAGAGGCCCTACGAGTGTCCTGAGTGTGGGAAGAGGTTTCAGACCACCTCCAATCTCCTCCTACATGAGCGGATCCACACAGAGGAAAGGCCCTTCCGCTGCCCCGACTGCGGGAAGGGCTTCAAGCAAAACTCCACCCTCACTGCCCACCGGCGCATCCACACTGGGGAGAGGCCCTACGAGTGTCCTGAGTGTGGGAAGAGCTTCTCACAGAGCTCAGCCTTGACCCGACACCAACGGAGGCTCCACTAAGGGAAGCCCTGTGAGTGCCCCGAGTGTGGGAAGAGCTTCGTGCTCTGCTCCAGCTCCATCCCCCATGGGAGGATCGGTGTTGGATGATCCCCAGTGACCCCCGTTGGGCAGAGCCCTGGTGATCCCTGTTGGGTGGGGAGAAGGGGTTGGAGAGATTTCTTTCCCTTCTCCTTGTCCCGCTGTGATTTGGTTGGTAATAAATTCCCTCGCTGTGCCCAGGCTGGCTCTGTTGTTCCCGTGCCGGTGCTCGGGGCGGGATCTCTCCTGTTCCTTCTCTCAACTCCCGGGCCTCTCCTCAGCCAATCAGAGAATGCGATGGAGAAGATTCAGCCAATCAGGGAGAGCAGCTGTGATGACTCACCGGTTGCCGGGCAGACCCGCAGCACCCAGTGTTCCCCACCTGGACCCCACCCTCCCCCCCAGTCACGATCCCCCCGCGGGGTCCCCCCGAGTCCCTCCCCAGTCTCACCCCACAATAAAGGGGACTGCGGAAACTGGGAAACTTTACTGGGAGCACTGGGCGCAGCCGGGCTCCCAGCGGGGCTGAGGAGAACACACGACACCCCCAAAATCAGTGTGGGGACGGAGCAGGGGGTCCTGGCTGCGTCGGAGGCCACAGGGCGGGGCTGAAGCCTCTGCTGGCTCAGTAGAGCAGAGAAAAGGGGGTGACACCCGGTTGGGGGCCTCAGGGGGAGCACATACGCTCCGGGACACCTCCCCCCCCATCTTCTTTCACAGGTCGAAGCCGAGCCTCAGCACCAGGAAGACGAAGCCAAACACGGAGCCCCCGATCCCCATCAGCACCTTGCTGCGGGCGGTGTCTGGTGGCATCTCTGGGGGTCTACAGGGGTCAGGAACCCCCAAAACCTCTCATGGACACCCCGAGACCCTCCAAGCACCCTCCCAATCCCCCCTAGCCCACCCAGGGCCCCCTTTAACCTCCTCCTAATATCTTTCCAGCCTCTCCAGGACCCACCAAAGCCCCTCCTGTCCCTCTCAGGGTCTCACAGCCCCCTCCTACTTTCCCCCCACTACTCCGGGACCCCCAAAACCTTTTCCAGTCCCTTCCCAGCCCCTCCGGGACTCACCAAGCACCCTTCCACTCTCTTTCCAGTACAACTAACGTCATTCCAACTCCTGCTTTTCCATCCCCAGTCTCCTTTCATCCCCTCCAGACTCACTCAAGCACTCTCCCAGTTACACTCAGCATCCCCACACTCCTTCCCAGTTACATCCAGCACCTCCAAACTCCCTCCCAGTGCCCACCAGCACCTCCGCAACTCCATAACCCCCTCCCCAGCATCCTTCAAATCCCTTCCCAGCCCTTCCAGACCCCGAGGCCCTCTCCCCATTTAGACCAGGCTCTCTCCAACTCCCTCCCAGTTACTCCTAGCACATCCCAGTGCCTCCCCCGTACCGAAGTGCTGTCTCAGCGGCTACTCCAGGTTGACGTGCTCCACCTGGCGGGTGTAGTTGACCCCAAGCCAGGGGTGGTTTCCAGAAGCACCAGGAGCTGGTGGGTCCATTCGCCGTTGGCGACCACGTCGGTGGCAACCACGTGCTCCGGGAGCTCCTGCTGGCCCTGGAACCATCTCATGGATGTGGGCAGAGTAGAAGTACATCACGGAGCAGAACAGGCGGCCTGGGCCGGGCTGGGAGTTCGAGGGCACCAGCGAGATGGAGACACTGGGGGGCACTGGGAGAGAGTGGGGACGCACTGGGATCAGCTTGGGGGAACTGGCAGAGAGAGGGGAGGGGTGGTGTGGAACTGAGAAGGACTGGGAATGGGCTAGGAGAGACTGGAAATAGACTGGGAGGGACTAGGAATGGACTGGGAATACACTGGGGGCGGACTGGGAGAGACAGGAATGGATTGAGAGGGAACTGGGAGAGTGGGTAGAGGTCTGAGTTTGAAATGAGAATGAACTGAGATCAGACTCGGAATGGACTGGGAATGGGCTGAGAAGGTGCGGGAGGGACTGGGGCCTCACTGGGGGGTACTGGGGCAGCACTGGGAGGATCTGGGGGAAAAGCGCCCGGCCCTGGGAGGCCGAGTCCAGCGCGGGGCACTCGGCGCTGCGGATCTGCCTGGCAACTGATGAGTCACCAGAGAGCCGCGCTCTGATTGGCTGAGAGGCGTCAGTTCCAACCATGCATGAGACAAATGCGCGGGGGGGCACCAGGATGGACTGGGAGAGCCACGGGGGCCACTGGGAGGGATGGGAGGCCCCGGGAATCGGCACATGTACGCCAGGGGCTCTGGGGTGATTCCCAGGGAGGTTTTGAGGGGCTCCAGGGTCATTGCCAGGGCAGGGCCTGTGGGGACACGCTCTGCCCCACGCTCACGTCTGCGCTCCACGGGGAACGGGGCGTACAAGTCGTAGTTGTACCTGCAGGACGTGTCCACCCGAGCCCGATAATACTCCAGTAATTCCGGGTCGCTGTTTCGGTACTGGGCCAGTTGTTGCCCATGCGGGGTGTCCCCTACGTAAAGCCCCATATCGCTGTCGAAGTGTGCGAGCTGCTCCCGGTTGTAAATGTGCCTCAGCACGAACCTCACCTTCTCCGTGCCGTTAATGAAGTGACACTCGCACTTTCCCATCCTCTGGAACACCGCTGTGTGTGCAGGATCCCCACCCCGCACCCCCTGTGCCCCACGGCCGCCATGGGACCCTCCTGCCCGCGCTCCCACTTCCTCTTTCCCACCCTTCCCCCAATTTCCTCTCCCCTCCCACCTCCAGCCGCTTCCCAAATCACTTTTGGTGTCCCATTCCTTCCACTTTCCCACCCATTTCTCCCAGTTCCCAACCCTCTCCCGCTCAATTTTGAGGCCCCACCCTCCCCTTTTCCCCACTTTCCCACCCTCTCCCACCCCTTCCTCACCTTCCCCCAATCCTCAGCCCCTCCCGCTCGTCCTTTGGGGGGTCTCCTCCTCCTCCCCCTTCCATTTCGGGCTCCCACTGCCCCCTTTTCCCCTTCTCCCCTCCCGCTCACCCGAGAGCTCCGCGCCCGCACCAGGGGGGGCTCCCAGCACCACCAGTAGGGCCCCAGCTGCCGTCACTCGCCCCGTGGCCAGCGCCCAGCAGGTGCCGCCAGCCCCACAGCAGCCGCCGGGGCTGCACTGGGAGCACCAGGCCGGAGCAGGGCCGGGCTCAGCAGCGCCGCGCGCTCTGATTGGCTGAGAGCACTTTTGGGGACCCGTTTTTCTGAGGCTGCCCCTGGCAACTGATGAGTCATCAACTCTTCGCACTTTGATTTGCCGCAGCGCGCTCCGGCTGCTTTTGGATCGCAGCCCCGGGTGGGGTTTCTTTGCGGAGGGGGAACCGTGGGACGCTGGGCAGGTGGGAGCTCAGGTGTGCCCAGAAATGTGTGCCCAGGTGGGTGCGGGATCTCAGGGTGCCCATGGCGAGGGCTGGCCCGATGCCGGGCACCCCCCAAAGCCGCTCTGTCCCTGCCCTCGGCAGCCGCACAGGGGACAAAAAATGGAACCGAGGGTTCCTGGGTGGGGATAAGGACCGGGAGAGATCCTTCAGCAAACTCCGGCACGGGAACAACAGACCCAGCCTGGGCACAGCGAGGGAATTTATTACCAACCAAATCACAGCAACATAAAGAGGAGGGAAAGAAATCTCTCCAATAGCTTCCTCTCACTCAACGGGGATCACCAGGACCACGGATCACCAGGGCTCTGCTCAACGGGGTCACTGGGGATCATCCAACACCGATCCTCCCATGGGGGATGGAGCTGGAGCAGAGCACGAAGCTCTTCCCACACTCGGGGCACTCACAGGGCTTCCCTTAGTGGTGACTCCGTTGGTGTCGGGTCAAGTGAGAGCTCCGGGTCCCTTCGTGTCTCCATGACTCGATCGGGCCTTCCCCTGGTGGGCACTGATGGGTGATGAGCTCAGAATTCCACATTCCAGGTCTTCCCACATTCCAGGCCGTTCCCTGGTGTGGATCTAGCAGTGCTTGGTGAGGTTGGAGCTCCAGCTGAAACTCTTCCCACATTTCCCACACCCATAGGGCCATTCCCCAGTGTGGATGTTCTGGTGTTTCCTCAGGTGGGAGCTGTAGTGGAAGCTCTTCTCGCATTCCAAGCACTTGTGGGGATTTTCTTCCTCCTCCATCCAGCCGTGGCTTGGGAATGACAAATCCTGGTTTGGGGGGGAAAACAAGGTGGAGGCTCTTTGGGCTGGGGGCTCCTCCTGCCCAAATCCATCTCTAGAACGTAGGAGGTGTCTTGCATCCATGAAACTCTCCACAATATCAAGATTCAGCCACAAAAAAAAACCACTTCCAAGGTGTTCCCCATCTCTGATCTCTCCACTTTGGGGTTCCAGAGGTTTTTCTTCCCTGGGATGATGGGGGTCCAATGGCTCCAGGGGTTCCCCCTTCTCCAGGGTCCTGCTTAGAGATGATCCAGGGGCTTTTGGGGGTCCATGGGGTCCCTTCTTCACTGATGCCTCACTTTGAGATCCCTGGGATCCCAGGGGTCCCTCCTCTCCAGACTCCCCCCCTTTCCAGGCTGCCGGAGATCACCCCTCTCTGCTCTCCCTACTCTGGAGGTCCCAGGGGTTCCTCTCCTCTGCTCTCCCGGGGTCCCCAGGACCAATGTCCTCCCCCCTGCCGACACTGGGCAATGGCCACATGGACCCCCAGAAGATTCCCCTAAGGGGCTCAGCTTTGGGGTCCTGCAAGATCCAAACATACACACAGAAAAAAACCTCCCAGTGATGCCAGACGATATTTGGGGTTCAATTCCTCAATCTGCGAGCTCCAAACACACCTCAATTAAAAAAACCCTCTCAGGGGCCCCCCGATAGATTTGGGACCAGCTTTCCCTCCCCGCTCACCTGCAGGATGCTGTGGGGGCGACGGGGGGCACAGGAACCTCCTGTTTCTCCTTCTCTGCTCCTGCTCCTCCTCTTACTGCTCCTCCTTTTCCTATCTTCCTCTTCCTACTCCTCCTCCTTCCTAATCCCACCTCCTCCCCAGTTTCTCCATTCTGTAAATTTAGAGTGGAGAACTTTGCTTGTTTTTAGAACTAGAACAAAGATCCAAGATGGAACAAGCCTTGCTGGTTTTAGTCAGAAGCATCAGTGACTAAAGGTCACGTTTCCTTTGGTTTTGTCCCGTCCTTGTTCCCCCTCAGTGTTCAGGCTGGACTATGGGGTGTCCTTGTTTGCTGCATTTTCAGAGTTCCTCTTGGATCCTTTGGGCAGTAGGCTGTGCCCTGGAGGATTCTTTGTGCTCCTTTGTGACTGTCTTCGGTTTGAGTTGTTAATTTAAAGAAACTTATTTTTTTCTGTTGTGAGACAGAACCAGCAGCAAAAGAGCAAGGCAGGCCTAAAATTTGAGAGAGTCTAAAAGAAAATTTATTAATTACACAAACAAAAAGAAAGGAAAAAAAATTTAGAATAAGATTTTTCAGATTACTCCTTCCCTTTCTCTCCTAATCTTTATAACAACGGAACAAATATATAACAAATACTTCGGTCAGTCCCTAAATTTAGTTTTTCTTAGTTCACTTCTGGAGAGAGATGCCTCTTCTTGTTGAAGTTGTAGGGATTTTTCCTACAAGAAGGAAAAAGACAGTTTTCTTGTGGTTTTATCTTTTACGATTTGTATCCGCCCGGGAACCTGCAACTGTGACGCTCCTCCCAACTCTACAGCCATCCCAAAGCTGTAGATGTGGGCCATGTCTGTCCCATGGGGTATTACTTTTAAGAATGAAATGTTCGACAGCAAAGATTCTTTCTGTCTCCTTTTTCTCTGCTCAGGCTTCATTTTCAGAAAACTGAAATCCCCTTCTCTTCTCAGGACAGAAATTCTCAACACAGGTGCTTTTTAGTCAAATCATTTATTAAATGGAACATTTCCATCCCCCCATGTCTTTTTCTATGGTTTATAGGAATATTCAGTACATCAGTTCATCCCTACAATTTTACAGAAAAATTTTCAGCCATTTCAGCATCTCCTCATTCTCCTTCCATCTTAGAAACTTAGCTCTTACATCACTGACTTCAGAAATCTTCTTATTCCTTCATATTCAAATGAAAGGCTGGAGGCTTTGCAAATCTTATTTGAACACTAAAGAGTTAAAGTTTAACACAACTACAAGAGTTGGGCCAGGCTCAGGCCGTGCTGGGGGGGCAGCTGAGGTGTCACTCAGCCTTTCTGGGGCTGGGCTGCAGCCCCACACTGCTCATGGCCACCCGGGCAGGCCCGGCCCGTCCGGCAGCAGCAAGAGTCGGCCTCCCCCCACGCCAGAGCCGCGGGCCCGTGGAGGAGGAAGCCGTGAAGGTCTTATTACACAACTTTTTTCTCCCCCCGGCCATCGGGTCCCCCTCGTTGGCAAAAGGGGCCCAAGCGGCCTCCCGAGCCTCCCCCCCGCATGGGGGAGGGGGAAGCTCGGGTTGATGTTACCTGCTCAGCCGCCGGAAAGACAAAGAGACTCAGTTCTGGATTACCTTCCTCAAAATGTGTGTGCACGGAGCGAACTAACTTTCTCTAATTGGCTGTTGCAGGTATCCCAACCCCCACAGAAAAAATTCCCTTAGGAAGAACCTCTTCTGAGTTTCTTCTTCCTAAGTCAACCTATCACAGTGACACAGAGAACCTTCCAAGCGTTCTTTCCGTGAGCTGCTGCTGTGATGTCACAGGAGCGTTGCCACATCCCATCGGTGCTCCCGTTGCTGTGGGACACAGAGGCCTCAGTGCCCAGAGGCTCTGGGTGCCTGCTGACTGCCGGAGGATCCTCCTGCCCGAGGCATTCTCGGCAGCCAGCCCAGCCCTGACCCGTGTCCGTGTGTGCCTGCAGGGGTGCAGCCTGCAGACGTGTGCAGCGCGGCCACAATGATCCAGCAAGTGGTTGCTGCAGTTTGCACTCTGTACTCTGTGGCTTATTCGGGGTATTTTTTAACTCACTTGGCAAGTAAGTCGAGGTTTTATCTCGGTGCAGCATCTGTGGCTTTGGGCTTGCTGTGTGCTTTCTGTTCTTCCTCTGGACCTTTGAGTTGACTTTGTAACCAAATTGCCATGAAGACACCGTTGGTTTGGGAGAGTTCCTGCCAGCAGCTGCAGCTGGAAAAGGGGGTGTCTGCAGCCAGCGAGGCGTTTGCAATGAGGCCTGGGGGGTTCTGTTCCCTCGAGCAGGGCGTCTGTGGCAGTGGAGCCTGGAACTCCCTTTGTTTGCTGGTCCAGCCAAGAACTGACACAGCCCAGGATTTTGTGCTATTCTCTTGCTTGCTCTGTGAAGGGACTGTGGCTCCTGGAGGGATGCTGTGAAAGCAAAATGTTCTCTTGGGGTTACCTTGCTCCGTGGCATTTCACACAACAGGCAATTTTTTTCCTACCAGCATCTGGTTCATGTTCCCTTTCCCATTGCAGGGCACCTCATGCGTGGATCCCAAGCAGCTCCTCCTTCGGTGAGTGGGAAGAAACCTCTGGTGCTCAGAATTGTGCAGCAAGTTGTGAGCTCTGTGTGTGGCAGCCGAGTGCCATCCTGGGAGGCTGAAGGAAAGTCCCTGTCAGGGTCTTTGCAGCAGCAGCAGCAGCAAAGGGATCCCTGTCAGTTTTCTCCTTTTCTGCTGAAGAGTTTTAGAAGAGCTGCAGGTCTGGTTTTGCAGGCAGAGGATTTGCCTTAGCCATGGTGAAATATCGAATTCCCAACAATAAGTGGCAATGTCACTTTTAGCCCATTGTGTGAACAACTCTGAACTCTGTTTGTGCTCCGTGCAGCTGGATGTGTAGCTGAGGATAAATAAGGTGATAACTGAGACAGAACTTCCTGTCCCTCACGCTGCTGTCTGTTCTCAGGGCACCAAAGCTGCATCAGCACCTCCTCTGGCTCCCTCTGCTTCCAAAGAGGAAGAAGACAGCAGTGAGCTTCCCGCTGTTCTGGGGGACGAGGGCGAACACGCCGTGGTTTGGGAATACAACAGCAAGGCTCCCGCAGTGTGGGACAAGGACAGTGGACATCTCCCGGCACGGGAGGAGGATGGTGGATGTCCCCTGGCATGGGACAAGGATAGAAAAGCTCCCATGGCGTGGGATGAGGGCGATGGACATCTCCCGGTGTGGGATGAGGACAGAGGACATCCTGTGGCTCGGGAAGAGGAGGGTGAACATATCCCAGCACGGGATGTGGATGGTGAACGTCTCGTGGCTTGGAAAGATGATGGAGAACCTGCCTCTGCTTGGGAAGAGGTTGGAGAACCTGCAGCATTTTGGGAAGAGGACGAGGAACCTCCCTCTGCTTGGGAAGAGGACACTGAACCTCCCTCCGCTGCGGGATCCTGGGCTGAACATTCTGACAGCAGCACAGCCCTGCAGCCAGAGGGGACAGGGGAGCGGTGCCTGATGCAGCTGAGTACGTCTGTTCTGTTCCTGTGTACCAGAGCAGGGTGCTGTGTGTGTGTCTCAGCATGAGCTGCACCCAGTGCTGCTCTGCAGCTGAATGTCACCGAGTCATTCATTGTCCTTCCCCAGCTGACACCAAGGGGCTCATGGCCCCAGGGAGTGGGGCTGCATTCTGGCTCTGCTGCAAGGCGGGGTCTCCATCTGGGAGGGAGCATCTTCTACGTGGTTTCTTTCAGGGAACATCGTGAGCGTGGGGGAGCCTGCTGAGAAATACCTGGGACTGGAGCAGATTGGCCAAGGGTAAGTGCATGGCAGGTCCTTCTGCACAAGCAGGGCCCAGGTATTTTGCTGGAGTCAGGAGAGCTCCAAACACCTTCAGACACTGGGGGATGATCCTGCTGTCTCTCAGTCCTGGTCAGAATTGATAACTGTGGTCAGAAGGCAAAGGCCCCTGAGGCTGGCAGTGTCCTGCCTGCAGCAAGGAGCAGGACCTGCAAGATCTTCTGTGCCTGGAATTTGATTGCCCTAAAGAGCAACTCACCATCTGGTGACTCTCAGAAAACAGTTCTCAAGAAGAACTAATAAGTGCTTTTTTCAGCACAGGTAATAAACCCCATACATTCAGTAACAGACACAGAGCTGCTGCACTCGAGGGGAAAATGCATCACCTGCCTGATGGCAGGGCCCTTGTGGATCCTGCAAGTCTTAGGCAGGAAATGCAAAAGGATGAAATACATTCTTTTCCAGTTCTTTAGACACACACCCCCCACCTCAGGTTTTGAACTAAAGGAATTCAGTGTGGACATTCACTCCAGCCCTTTTCCTTCGTGTTGGGCTCAGTTTTCTCTTGCACACCTTGCCTGGCAGACGGCTGGTGGCTGCTGCACTGCTGTTTGAAGGGTCGATGCACCCAGGTGTTTTGTGAATGCTGCAGGCAGCAGAGATCTCCTGTCTGGGCTGCCTTTCACTCCCAGGGCCTAAAGCTCTGATTCTTTCTTCTCTGCTGTTTTGTCTCCAGGGCTTTTGGAACTGTTTGTAAAGGACTCGACAGGGCCACTGGAGGAGAGGTCAGTGCCACCACGTCCAGCACGTCTGGCAGCTCTCGAGGGCTTTCCCCTCTGCTGGGAGCTGTGGCTGCAGCTTCCGGGGCCCAGCAGAGCTTTCCTGCACAGGCTGCTCCTCTGAAGGCAGAGCAGTGTCAGCCTTCAGAACACAGCTGGGACAGCCTTGGTGCTTCTGAAGTGCCCAGAGGAATGCAAGGAGGGCAGTGGTGTCTGTCAGAGCCGGACACCATGGCTTGGTCTTCATATCTAAAACCATGAATGTATCAGCAGGTGGAATTGAGGCTCAATTTATCTTCATCCCAGCCTTGGACAGGAACACTATTTATCAGTTTTTCCATCCTGCTTTTCATCTTCAAAGGATACCTCACGGCCTAATTAGGGGGAGATCCTGCTTGGGCTCAGTTTGGGCTTTTAGTCCTACTGCAGCTGTTCACAGAGAGAGAGGGAGAGAAATGAGAAGATGGATGTCCAGAGCAAAGCTCTCTCCTCAGCTCTGCAGTTGAAACACAACTGGGTCTGGTGTCAGTGACACCCTGTGACAATGGATGTCTGTGTTTGCTTTGTTGTGCAATCCCAAACAGAGCAGTGGCATTTGAAATCCTGACCAAGTCCCATAGAATTGCTAAAGGGTTCTGGGCTGTTTTGCTCTGTTTCATAGCATCAGAATTACCTCCTGCTTGCAAAATGTGTTTAAATAGTAGTGATGATGATCATCATCATCATCAGAGTGATGGTAGACTCAGGCCATTTGAGAAGACTGTAGGTGCAGAAAATGTTGTTAAGAGCTTTGAGGCTTATTGAGGGACCATTTCTGCAGAGCTTACAAGGCCAAATGTCTCTGGCCACGTGTCCTGTAAGCAGCCCCCAGCCAGCAGAGGAATGGGCTGTGGGAATGGCACTTGCTGAGCTCTGGTGTCCCATGCCAAGGCAGTTTGGCACAGCCTGGCTCTGTCGCTCCAAAAAGATTCACTCCATGCTTGCTGTGGTCTCCTGCCACAGACCCCTCCAGCTAAAGGTCTGCAATGTCACTTCAGGTGGCCATAAAGAAAATGAGTCTCAGAGAACAGAACAGGGAACGAGCTGTGAATGAGATCCTGGTCCTGAAAGGCAAGAACCACCCCAACATTGTCAACTCTTTGGACAGGTGAGTGCTTCAGGTCTTATCCTGTGCAAGAGCCCTGTGTTAATCTTTCATCCATAATCTGTAGCCTGTTTTGAAAAAGCCTGACCTGGCCATATCTTCAACAACAGCCTGGCAGTTCACTCCCTCCGTGCTTTTGTTTGTTTTTTTCTTCAAGCTGAACCTCTTTGCTGTGCCTTATGACAAGTGCTGATAAACCATGGCAGAAATTATTTCCCTTGGCTTCTTCTTCCCAACTCTTTTCCATTGCTGCAGATGCCAGGAAGTCCAGGTTTCCAGAAATGCCTCATTTGCCCATTTTTCAATGGCCTTGCCTGTTTCTGAAGGGACTTTGTGCAAGGTTTTCCGAACAGTTGATAAGTTTTGTCCCAACTTTTGACCTCCTTGCCTGGATAACTCTGGAAGTTGCATTGCCTTGTTCTGGAGGGAATGGTGGAACTGATGAGTTCAGATGCTGAACCAGCTGGGGGCAAGTGTTGTGGTTCCACACTGATCTGGGCTGTTGCTAAACTGCGTTTTTCTCTTGCTTGCCATCTAAGGCATCTCCTTTCTCACAGGTGTCTCCTTCTCCTTCAGACTGTGCAGATTCCAAGGCCTGTGCAGGAATGTCTCTCCATCTGATCGTGTTCTCATGGACAAGTGACCTGGAAACAAAACTCCACTCGAGGCTTTTCCATGGGGGAATTGAGCAGTGCACATTCATCTCCATGCTGTTGTTTTCCTCTTCCAGCTTCCTTGTTGATGAAGATCTCTGGCTGGTGATGGAATACATGGATGGAGGAACTTTGCAGGACGTTGTCAGACAGACACGCATGGCTGAAGGAGAGATGGCAGCTGTCAGTCGGGAGGTAAGGGATCCTGCTTGTGCTTCCCATGGCTTGGACACGATGGTCCTTCCAAACAGGCTGTGAGAGCAGGAGGGGCTCCATGCTCAGGGCTTTGTTTCTGTGTTGTTTTTAAGAATTGGAGAAGGAAGAGCCTCTGGAGTCAGTGGCCTGCCAGTATCACTACACTTCTACTCTGTTCTTGTCCTCTTTCCTGCTGCTGTGGTACTCTCTCTGTCTTTGATTTGATTTGATTTGCTGTTCTCAGCTTTTCCTTGAACCATTTGCCTGCACTGTCTCCTGGCCTGCCACAGCAAAGTTGCTGCTGGGAGAATTCCAAACTGTCCTTTCTTGTGTGATGTGTTCTGGCCACTGATTTTTACCCTTGTGTTTCTTGTTGTCTCTCAGTGTCTGCAGGGCCTGGATTTCCTCCATTCCAACCGGGTGATCCACAGAGATCTGAAGAGCTCCAACATCCTTCTGGGAATGGCTGGCTCTGTCAAGCTGGGTGGGTGTTCGTGGCCAGGCACGGTGCCCCCGGGGTGTGAGTGTGAGGCTGTTTCCAGTGATGGTCAGAGCCCCACAAGTGCTGCTGCTGGCACTGCCCGGCCCCTGCTGCCAGCTGAGAGCGGCTGCCCCGTGCAGAGAGCTCAGGAGAGGAGCAGAGTGTCAGGAGTGGCTTTGCTCTGGGCATGGCCCTTCCAGAGGGACGGGAGTTGGAATCTAAACTTCAAGGGAATCAGTAAAAGCCACTGCATGAACGCTGAGGGTTTGTTTAAGGGTCCAGTTCCATCATTCCTTGGCCACAGCCCTGAGGACTTTTCCAGCTGACGTCACTACTGCATTCTCACACTGAGAGAGGGGAATCTCTGTGCTTGGTTTCCTCATTGCAGCTGTCTTTGACAGTGTTTGTTTCTGTCCTCAGCTGATTTTGGCCTCTGTGCTCAGCTCAGCCCTGAGCAGGACCAGTGCAGCTCCATAGTGGGCACTGCTCACTGGATGGCCCCAGAAGTTGTGACCAGGTCTCCTTATGGCCCCAAGGTGGACATTTGGTCCTTCGGCATTGTGGCCATCGAGATGGTGGAAGGAGAACCTCCTTACTTCAAGGAAACAGGGGCTGTGGTAAGAGGCAAATTCTCCAGGGTTTGCAGAGGCCTGTGAGCACAGGCTGACCCTGCACTGGGAGGAGCTGCTGGAGGTTTCTGCATATTGGGAAGGGAATTCCCAGAGGACTCGAGCCTGAACACAGATGAATATTCTGCAGTCTCCAGCAACAATTTGCTTTGGGTTTCAAATTGTTGCAGCTCTTCTGTCAGTGAGGATGACCTGAAAACGTGCAGCCAGTGTATCAGCTCTAATGTTATCTTGCAAAAAAACCACAAACCAACCCCAAAACCCATCCCCAAACCCAACAAGTTTTCTGAAGGAGTTTCTAAAAGAGGTTTTTAAGAGAGGTTTAAGTTGAACTTCCCCGTGACTTTTCTCACTGGGAAACTTATCTAAAACATGAAGATGATTGCTTAACATCCCTGTAGTCCAACATATTTCTTTCCTAGTCCAAGCTACTTTCTCTGTCATCAAGCCTGAGCTTTCAGCAACCCCAACCTCCTGTTCCTTGCCTGGCAGTTTCTGGGATGGAGCATCAGGAATTCATTTACTTCAGTGTCAGTGGCACTGCAGACATGTGTTTGATGCAAGAATCCTTTGAAATAACACACACAGACCACACTGACTCTTGAAAATGGCCTGTAGAGCTGGTGTCCGTATTTGGAGGAGCAAAATGTGCTGTTTCTGATGGAGGTTCCTACTAACAAAGTCAGACAACGAAATGGCCTCTCAAGGCAAGATCATTTGGATGTTGCAATGGCTGTGGCTGCATCAGGGTTTGGGGATTTTGGCTGGCATAGAAAAATGAGCCGTGAGCAGCACCTCTGCCGGGGAGGAAACTGCCCCCGGAGCTGGGGCTGGGTTACCGGGGTCGATGTGAGCAGCTGTGGGTGTGAAGGAAGCTGGCACAGCGCTGCCTTTGCTTTTCCTGCAGGCTCGGGCTCTGATCCGGCAGAACGGGACCCCGCAGCTGCAGGAGCCGCGGCGCCTGTCGGCTCTGCTGCGGGACTTCCTCGAGTGCAGCCTGGACTCGGACGACGAGCGGCGCTTCTCTGCCCAGGAGCTGCTGCAGGTGAGCGCGAAGCGGCTGCAGGGGAAACAGCAGCGCCAGGGAGGGCTTTTCTTGGGGACCCCCCTTCCGATAATCTCCAGCCTCGCTGCTTTTCACACGCAAAGCAAGCAGAATCCTCGCCTGGTTGGGGTTGGCTGGGTCCATTCGAGGTCATCTGGACCTGGTGACCCACAACGAGCAGGGACATCTTCAAGTGGGTCAGAGCCCTGCCTGACCTGAGCTTGGATGCTTCCAGGGAGGAGGCACCTCCCACATCTTCGGGCTCCCTCTGTCAGTGTTTCCTCTGGTAAAAAAAATCTTCCTTAGACCTAATCTGAGCTCGCTTCCATCTCTTGAGTTTCAAACCATTCCCCTTCGTCCAGGAACTTGACTCTGGAAAGTAATGGTTCATTTCTTTCTTTTTTATCCTTTGGGCAGCACCCATTTTTATCATCAGCCAAGCCTCTCTCCAGCCTGACCCCTCTGATCGCTGCAGCAAAGCAACCACGGGTGCAGCAGAGGAGACAAAGCACTTGAGAACAGCTTTTTGTTACAGTAGTTAGGACAGTTAGTTAGGGTCGTTAGGACTGTTTGTTATGGAAGTTTTTTGAATAAAAACTCTCTTAAAACCTCAACACCCTTGTGTCCCTGCCTTCTCCCCCTGTGACTCAGCTGCCCCGAGCAATGTGAGGGGAGAGCGGGCCCAGCTTCGCCCAGAGCTGAGCCCCGGCAGAGCCCAGAGCAGCCTCGGCATCTGCAGAGTCAGCCTGGAAGGAGGCGCTTGGAGCCTCCTCGGCTGCAGCCGCCTCTTAGTTACAAACTGTGCGTGGTGGGAAATGCCACTGGTTCTGCCAGAGGGCAGAAGGGGTCCGGGGAAGGCCCAAGTGCTCCATGCAAGGGAAAAACCCACCCAGTGCTGGAGAAAAAACACGCTTTTATCCCCTCCAAAAATGTAATCCTCAACCAAGTGGAACAGGGGAAAGGGAGGAACCCCGGACCTTCGGGCCCTGCGAACCAAAGCGTCCCGCGGGTGTTGGTTTCTGCCGGGCTCGCTGCCCCCAGACCAGCCCAGCTCGGCCCAGCTCGGCTCAGCCCAGCTCAGCCCAGCCCAGCCCAGCCCGCGGGCAGGGACACGCGTTTGGAGGAACCTGCGAGGGCGAGCAGGTGAAGGGGCTCCGGCAGTGACGGGTGAAAGGAACAGGGTGAATGTGACTTAAACAAACCCTGGGAATCTGCTTGGAAACAGGGCCAGGGACTTGTAGGTAAGAAGGAACGAAAGAGATTGTCAGTTCTAGAAAATGTTGCTAATTGGCATGGACTGTTGTTCAGCCAAGGCTGTGTTAAATTCTTGAACTAGGGAAGAACAAAGACTTAAGAGAATTATGAATATTGTTTTGTTTTACTAAAAAAAAAAAAAAAAAAAAAAAAAAAAAAAAAAAAAAAAGCAGGTGTGTGTGTGCACATTGGAGGGGGAGATGGAGTGGACAGATCGAGAAGTCTGAACCTTCCAAGGTGCAGTCCCGGGGACAGGGCAGCCACCTCTGTACTGCAGACAGGAACCGGGAACAGTGACACGATCTGACTGTGACCCCCATCCCCTGTGTGGGGACAGGGGAGGGAATGGAGAATAACGGGAAATCCGGGAAGGAGGGAAGGGTGAGGGGAAGGAAGATGTTTTCGTAGGAATTATTTTACTTCTCATTCTCTTGCTCTGACTTGTTTGATAATGTTGAAAATTTTTATTAGTAACAATTATAAATGGATACAATTAAAGTATTGGAGATGAATACAATCAAAATGCATATATTTGAGAATATAATTTAGTATAATTGAGGTTCGTATAAAGCATAAGCAAAACCGACCGGGGATACGGGGAGTGGCTCCCATTCCTCACGTACCAAAGCATCCAGGCCAAAAATCCTATTTATATACTATGTGCTACAGAAGTTTCTAGAGAACTCCTCCTAGTTTCTATTCCTAAAATCTACATCACTATGTTGTATGGTGCATGCTCTACTAATGGGTTAGGGGGTCTCTCATCCTTTTGAGGGTCTTATTTCTGATGAAGGCTCATCATCTTCATCAGTGTCCGCTGTGTGACCTGCAGGTAGCGCATGCCCACTGTGTGACTGAGCAGATGTTTTCCGTAACAAGACTTGAATTATATCCCATGCTTGGAATCGTCCCATTTTGGCCCATTTGCAGGTCAAAACTCTATTTCTAGATGCTACTTATCAGACCTACGTCCTTCTACTATTCGCTTCCAACATCCTTCTTTGACTCCTGTCACAATCCGCTATTAATGCAGAGCGGGGGTCGTGATGGTTCTTTTGATCTCAAAGGTGCAAACAGGCAAAATGCAGGGGACAAAATCAGTTTATTCAACAGCAGAAAATCAGTTTATTCAACAACAGCAATGCATTTCATCAAATGCCAACAATTCAGTTACGGTAAAGGGGAGAGATATAGGAAACAAAGTATATAGAGAGAGAAAGAAAAGAAGGGGATGGGAAAATAGCTACCAACAGACGAGATGGGCGTCCTCACGGCCCAGCCGATAGACGAGTCTTCATCCGTGGGGAGATCTCAGGGGTCTTCTCCAGAGGGTCGCTCTTTTATAGTCCTTCTCCAAAGCGAGTGGCCTCTGGCCAAGAGGTGGGAAGATTTATGGACCATTGTGTGGTGCTGCAGGAGACAGGTACGGACAAGCAGTCCTCAGTTGGTACAACACAGTCTCTGGTTGGTGCCACAACAGCACAGTCCAGTGAACACAATACACCAGCACACAGTCACGAGCATCCACCTGGCCCGGCCAGTAAACCATTGTCCAGAGTCAGCCTGGGTGGGGTCCTCGAGGTCTCCTTGCGACGGTCGGGAGGCAAAATCGAGGGGAACTTCGGACTGACCCTTACACAGAGTCAATTCCTGCCATCCTCCTGTCACCCCAGCAATGGAAACAGGATCTGTCCCCACATGTCCCAATGGCGTTAGGGTACACTGTGCACCAGGATCAACTAACACTCTATATTTCTGTGGCTCTAATGTGCCAGGACATCGGATCCACACCATCCAAAAACCCCAATTTTCCCATGCCTCAACCTGGCTAGAAGCAGGGCCCCTCTAGCCCTGGTTATTATTTCTTTCCTGGGGATACATGCTGGAGGTTCCTTCAAGGGGATCTGACAGATCATCCTCCCTTCTGTAATACCCAACACCTCGGCCAGAGGAGGCTGAGGCTACCTTCACTTTATCAGAGCTTCCTTGGTTTGTGTTTCCCCCTCTGAGCTGACGCACCCGTGCTGCCAGGACAGAAGTGGGTTTCCCATCCCACCTTCTCATGTCTTCCCCATGGCCCTGCTGAAAAAAACACAGGTCAGCTCGTGGGGTGTACCCTCTCTCTAGCTGGGGGACATTGGGCTCTGACTTTGGGGCCTGTGACTCGCACTGGTGCTGCACTGATCTTCCTCATCTCTTCCCTCATCTCCTCTTTAAACTCCTCTTTGTGTTCCTTAATCACAGCAGAGACATGAGCCTGCATCGGGCCATTGATCATACTCTCCTAATTTCTAAGTTTGTTGGTGACAGAACCCACTGTTTCTCAGCTGCTGTCAGCACTAACCATTGCAATAAAGGTGGTGTATTGAGATGGCCCCAGGTCTGCCAGATTCCACAACATCTGCCCTGTGCACCTGACCTTGTCAGGGTCATTGTCATGCTGTCCATCCCTCCCAAGGAGCACCTCCAGCACTGCCACTTGTCTCAGCTCTTGGATCCCTTCCTTAAGGGTCTTCCAGCACATTCTATGATGGTGCTCCTGCATTCTCTCTCTGTGGACAAACCTCTCTCTCACACTTATTAAAAGCCACTCCCAGAGGGAAAGGGGCCATGTTGGGTGCCAAAAATCTGTCCTGGTTTGAAAAAGGACAGGTGTGTGCTGGAGAAAAGCAGGGCCTTCCCTCGAAATTGAGCTAATAAATCCCTCCCTCTGAATTAGTATACTTTTGGAATTATGGGGATTTCAGGCAAACATATGGGGATAGGAATAAGAGTTCTTTACTAGTATATATACATATATATAACAAGGCAAACAAAACAACAACAACTAAGTAATTAACAACAAATAGAAGACAGGAATCCAGTAACAGTTTTTCTGGTTGTGGACACCTTTCCCCTCTGCTGCAGTTACTGTCCGAGTTGGCAGTCAGTGCCAGCTGGCTCCCGGTGGGCAGGGGCAGATGCGGTGATCCCGTGTGGCTGCAGGAGTGCTGGGGGTGATGGCGGATGTGTCCTGGGTGGGAAGGGTGGAGGAAAGACTCTGCTCATGGATCCTTGGAGGCAGTGTCAGTCCCAGTGCTCCAATAGGTTGTGTGGATGTGGCAGGGCATCCAAGCAGGAGGGTGCAGGGTCCCACAGCCGAGGAAAGGCAGCTCCCGGCGTTGGGATGGCAGGGCGAGGTTTTCCAGTGGCCATCCTTCTCCGAGCCAAACGAGCGAGAGCGAGCAGCTGCACACACCTCTCCTTTACCTGCCCCTGATCTCGCAGTGTTCTCCCTCTTCCCTCCCCATCCCCCCTGCCCTACGAGAGAAACTCCAAAAAGGGTCAGGGAGTCTCCCCTATCACTAGCCATCTTAGCATGTCAATGGGAAAAAATTCCAGACAGCAAGGCGAGGGAAAAAAAAGAAAATAAAAACAACCCCCAAGAGAAACTTAAACCAAACTTTACTGAAACAAGCCCGCATTGGCTGCCTGTCACTGCGGTTTCACTGTTCCCGTGTCCCTTTACCCAGTCAGCTCTCTGATCATGTGGTGTCCACGCATCTCCCCAGCCCATCACTGCCTCACACACGAGGTGACCACCAAGCCACTGTCCGGCCATCTGACCCGCAGCTGAGCCCTTCCCAGAGTGCCCGCACCCGCAGGGAGCGCAGGGCTGGATTTGGCCGCCAGAGAGTTGGTGACCCTCGTGAGATCCTCGGTGCATTTAGTTCCTACAGGAGTGTGGGCACCGCTGGGAAATGATCTGCATGCCTTGTTAATTGGATGTTCTTCCACCGCTAGCCTGGGGCAGGATCTCTCCCGGTCCTCCTCTCAACTCCCGGGCCTCTCCTCAGCCAATCAGAGAAGGCACCAAAATAATTGAGCCAATCAGAGCGCGCGGCGCTGATGACTCCTCAGGCAGTCCCAGAGCGCCCAGAGCTCCTCACCTGGACTCCACCCACGCCCCGCCCCCAGCGCCCCCCGCCAGGAGAATTTGGGGAGGGGAGTATCGCGTTTTATCTTCTTTTTTGTTGTTCCAGAGTCAGGATTAAACGCTCGAGAGACGGAATTTCGTGTTCGGACTCAGATATTTATTAATTCTTATCTATATTACAGTGAGTTCTACAGCACTTCTAGCTAACAGGCTAAAAATGGACACGTATCTCTCTCTCTCTCTCTCTACAAGGCCTTTTAAAGGCCAATCTGTCCAATTAAGAACAGACAGCTAAATTCTTTTTACTATTAACCCAACAACCAATCAGCTGTGACCTGAAATGGGGAATTATCTATCCAATTACAAAAGTACCACCTAGACCCGTGAAGAAGGTGAAGAAGAAAGAATCCGCCACCCTGAAATCTCTATCTTGCTTTATATACATATATATTAATATATTCTAAAACCCCAAGCCCTAAATTTTCCACCATGGGACATTACACACTTCTATTCGAACTACACACCAGTGATCCCAGTTCTATCACTCAATTTTGGAAGCCTTTTTCAGGGCCTCAGGTCAAAAGCAGTGTTTTCCTGGGGTTCAATGCCTGTCAGCAGAGAAAGCCCAAACCCCTCAGTTTCCAGGGTTCCAACAGGGGGAGGTGTCAGACCCTGCCCGGCGCTGGCCATGGGGCGTGTGGGGCAGCTGGGGCCCTACTGGTGCCACTGGGAGCCCCCCGGGCTGGGGGCGCGGAGCTCTCGGGTGAGCAAGAGGGGCGGGAAGGGAAGTGGTGGAACGGTGGGGAGAGAAAGGGAAATGGGGAGATGGGACCCCCAAACAGATGTTGGGGAGGGCTGGTGACTGGGGAATGTTGGGAAAGGGGGAGGAAAATACAGAGAAGAGCGGAAAAGAGGAACTGGGACAGCAGGAAGAAGGGTCCCATGGCGGCCGTGGGGCACTGGGGGTGCGGAGTCGGGGTCTCCCCGGAGCTCTTGGCTACTGTGGGCTGCTGGGGGGCTGCTGGGGGGCACCCCCGGACCTGTGTCCTGCACACACAGCGCTGTTCCAGGAGATGGTTTAGTCCGAGTGTCACTTCATTCACGGCACCGACCGGCTGAGGTTCGTGGAGAGGAACATCTCCAAGCGGGAGCAGTTCCTGCACTTGGGCAGCGATGTGGGGCTGCACGTGGGGACACCTCCTTTGGGGACAAGGCTGCCAGGCACTGGAGCAGCGACCCGCAATGGATGGAGTACAGACGGGCTGCGGTGGACAGGCACTGCCGGCACAACTACGAGTTGTCCAGCCCGTTCCTCGTGGAGCGCAGAGGTGAGCGTGGGGCAGAGCGTGTCCCCTCGGGCCCTGCCCTGGGAATGACCCTGGAGCCCCTCAAAACCTCCCTGGGAATCACCCGAGACACGTCAGCCCTTCTTGTGCCCATCCCCGGGGCCTCCTGCCCCCTCACCCCAAGCGACTCCGGTGGCTCTCCCAGTCCATCCCAGTCTCTCCTGCTGTCCTCACAGTTCCTCCCCGTGTCACCAGAGTATCTCCCATTTCCCCTCAGTCCCCAGCCATTCCATTCCCTGTCCACTCCCAGAGCAGAAAAATCTCTCCAACCCCTTCCCCCCACCCAACACGGATCACCAGGGCTCTGCCCAGCGGGGTCACTGGGGATCAGCCAACACCGATCCTCCCATGGGGGATGGAGCTGGAGCAGAGCACGAAGCTCTTCCCACACTCGGGGCACTCACAGGGCTTCCCTTAGTGGTGCCTCCGTTGGTGTTGGGTCAAGTGAGAGCTCTGTGAGAAGCTCTTCCCACACTCAGGACACTCGTAGGGCCTCTCCCCAGTGTGGATGCGCCGGTGGACAGTGAGGGTGGAGTTGAGATTGAAGCCTTTCCCGCAGTCGGGGCAGCGGAAGGGCCTCTCCTCTGTGTGAATCCGCTCATGTAGGAGGAGACTGGAGCTGGTGTGAAACCTCTTCCCACACTTGGGACACTCGTAGGGCCTCTCCCCTGTGTGGATGCGTCGGTGTTTCTTCAGGTAGGACATCCACCCAAAGCTCATGCCACATTCCAAGCAGGTGTAGGGCCGTTCCCCTGTGTGGATCACCTGGTGCCGCATCAGATCAAAAATCGTCCTGAAGCCGTTCCCACATTTCCCACACTCGTAGGGCTTTTCCCCATTGTGGATCATCTGGTGCCGGATCAGGTGGGAGCTCCAACTGAAACCCTTCCCACATTCCAAGCACTTGTGGGGCTTCTCCCCTCCAGGAGGCTTCTCCACCAGCTCTGAGCTCCGCTTGGATCTCCGGCCGCCTTCCCGGCTCAGGGAGGGTCTTTCCTCCTCGCAGCTCCCTGGGCTGGGTTTGCAGCCCCTCCTTGTGAGAGATCTCTGGGGTTTTTCTGCCTCCATCTACTGACGCCTTAGGAATGAAAAATCCTGGTTTGCGGAAAAAACAAGAGGATAGAGTCCTGGGCTGGGCGCTCCTCCATCCCCAAGTGCAACTCAGGAAGACATTGGGCATCTTGTGTCTGTAAGAATCTCCAAAATACCAAGATACAGCCTAAAAATGCTACAAACATCATGACACAGATCAAAAACCCCCCAAATAGCAAGATGTAGACAAAACTCTGTCCAAAATACTAAGGTTCAGCCCCTGAAAAAAAAACAAAGCACCAAAATTTACCCAGCTAAAGCTCAGAAACACCAATATTCACCCCTCTAAAAATTGTGGAACCCCAATGCTGCATGGGGGGGGCAACGCTCATGGGACTGGGGGAGAGGCTGCAGATACAGGGAGGGGTGGAACCTTGTGGTGTTAACTGTTCCTACGAATCCTCCTCTGCTGTCCCTGCTCTTCCACACACTCCTCTTCCTCCCATTATTCCTCTTTCTCCTGCACAATCCCACCTGCCCCTCCCACATACATCGTTTGATCCTTTTCTTCTTCAACCCTGCTTCTCCTTCTGTTCTCCTGCTGCCCCCAGGCCCAGCACCCACTGCCGGCTCCCTCTTCCCCCCAAACCCACAGCATCCCAGCGCAGGGGCAGCGATGGAGCTGGGGCAGCTCGGGCTGGGGCAGCGCTGGGCTCTCGGCCGCTCCCGCCCGCACTCGCTCCCCACTGCAGCCGCTGCCGCCACCACAGCGCGGGGGGGCCCGGCCTTGGCGCTCCCCCCCTCCCACTTCCCCAAATTCCCCTGCCTGGGGGCGCTGGGGCCCGGGCCGGGCGCAGGTGGCTCCAGGTGGGCAACGCTGGGAGCTGCGGCTCTGCCTGGACACTGCTGCGTCATCACCGCCGCGCGCTCTCATTGGCTCAGCGCTGCCCGAGGGGCGGGGCTGCACCAAGCCGGGACACCCTGCTCCAGGGGGGATGGCCCCAAAACGGGGGACCCCCATGCAAGGAACAACAGCAAAGGGTCTCTACAAACACAGGCTGCGAATCCGCTTGGACACAGGGCCGGGGACGCGGACATAAGGAAGGGACAGCAGAAGCCATCAGGGTCAGAAAATGTTATTAATTGACCACACAGACTGCTGCTCAGCCAAGCTCCTGCTCAATTCATGAACTCCCTGAAGAAGAACGAAGACTTAACAGAGCCATGAATATCGTTAGCTATACAAAAGTGGGGTGCATTTTAAGGGGGGGATGCAGTGGGTGCATTGGGAAATATGTACCTCTCAAGTACTTCAGCCAATGGGGAAAGGAAGAGGGAGATGCGGCCGTGAAAATAAGGATGAAAAGGAGGCTGCGTCCTCCAACCATTGCCGAGACCCCATAGGAAATTGCCCAAGGCCTCTCCCTTTTTATCTGAATGGAATTACTTTTACAAGACTCCTCTGTCTTCTTTGTGCACAGAAACCTCTGGTGATGATGAATTTTTCCACACACCTTGGGACTCGGCCAGAATTCCTTCCCCCGTCAGGGGTGAGGGGCAGTGAGTGGAGCTGAAGGTGCCTCACCCAGTTTGGGTGATCGGCTCCCTTGGGTGGCGGCGGCACCGGGCATGGATTGGGTACCCGAGAGTGACCAGGAGACAGACGAGTGACAGATCAGGGGGGCTGGGAAGAGTTGGCAGCCAGAGAGCACTGAAAATCTCAGCAGGGACTACAGTGGGATCTTCGGGGACTAAACATGGCAGGGCACCCATGGAGGGTAGAAAGGGAAAGCCACGAAGGGCTCCCGGAAAAAGGGATGATGATCTCAAAATATCTCTGAAGGGTCCCTTGGGAGCATGGTGAGGGTGTTTGCACATTCTCCCAGAGGTAATCAAGGACAGGGACACCTAGGGAGTCAATAACGGAAGTCCAGAAGGGATTTAGACAACAGGGGATGGATGCTGTTGGTGTGCTGGGAAGGGATTGGGTGAAGGGCAGTGTGCAGGAATATGGTTCAGGAAAGAGGCAGCAGGAAAAATCTATGTGGGAAGAAAATGGATGATGGAAAAGAGGAGGAAGAGAAAAGTACTGAGAATGGGGATGTTTTTCAGCAGGCTCTCATCCTCAAGAGTTGCCAGCTGCTGCAGATCCTTTGTATCCCCGGTTGCCAGGACAGGCACACAAGGAGGTCAGGATTGCAGGGGGTTTCTCTGTGCTGGGCAGCGGCAGGAGCGGGCGCAGAGGGGCGGCACCGGGAGCACGGGCTGGGGGCCTGTGGGGAGCTGCGGGGCCGGGCCGGGGCTGTGGGGCAGCCGGGGCTCAGCGCCGGGCGCTGCCTGAGCCCAGCACCCCCCGGCAATTGCAGGCCCGGCAGTGGCCCCCGGCCCCCAGGAGGCTGCGGGACGCCCCGGCCGCTGCCCGGCCCCGTGGAGCTGCCGGCCCTGCCCGCCGGGGGGGCCGCGTTTGGACACTGCGGCAGGACAGGCACCGGCTCTGGGATACGGGCTGGCCACGGCAGCCACAGCACAAGGAGCAGCAGGACAAAGGAACAGCTGCGAAATGGGGATTGGACGTGCAAGCACCCAGATTAGCTTTTAAGCATTTTCCTTGGGTCAGTGCAGAAAGGAATGATTTAGCAGAAAGCTCAGCAGCTGTCAGAGGATGAGCACCCCCAGGCACTGAGGGGGCTGCAGGAGGGGCAGAAGAAGCCCCTGGAGCACTTGGTCACAAAGGCACAGCAGGGGAATGCAAGAAGGGATGAGGAAAAGGCCAAGGGGAAGGCAAAGGCCATGGCAGAGTTTCTACAGCCCCTGAGGGATGAACCCCAGGGCCCAAGGGGGCCCCAGCACCCAGGGGCTCTCACATCCTTACACCATCTTGAACCTGGTGCCTTCCTCACACTGACACCATTCAGTCCTTGATGGCAAAGATGCTTTCTGGGGATGCCCACTTACACAGGATGGTAAACTGGATTTCGCCTTTTAGTGGGAACAAGAGGTAGAAAAGAAAATGGGAAAGACATGGACGGTCCTTCTGCAGGGATGCACGGAAGCACCAGCCTTATTGGGGCAAGCCTTGCAGAAAATATCACAAGAATTTACCCCACCCACACCCAGAGATTGGGTTAATGCAGGATGTGGATGACTTGCTGCAATCAGGAGGACAAGACGTGGCAGAAGAAGCCTCTGTGAAATGGCTGAATGTTCAGGCTAAAAAACATCTTTGATTATTTGAAAAAACAGCGCAAATGTTGGAGAAAAAAGTAAAAGATTTGGGACATATTTTGACTCAAGGTTTGTGGTGTATTAACCCACGGAGGGACCAGGGAATCTCAGAAGGAATCCAGGACGAAAAAGCAGCTGTAAGAATTCTCAGGATTAATAGGAAATTGCAGGACCTGGATTGAAGATTCTCTGCTCTAGCCACAACATTGTATGACTTTTTAAACCCAAATATCCTCAGTATTGTGGTATGGACAGGAGAAAAGTAAAAAAAACCTGAGAAAATGAAAAATAACAAAATGATTGGACCACCAGCTATGTCTCCTCCATACCGAGAAAATGAAATTTGAATTATATGTGTGTTATATGTGTACATTATATTATTGAGTTTTTGCAAATATTAAAATGAATGCTATTTGCTGGAAAACACTGCTGTATGAATATAGTTTATTTTATTTCTGTAATTAACAAAACTTATAAATAGTTGTGTGATAAATATATTTTTCTTGGAGTATAATATAAAAATCTTGTGTTAATGTAACAAACTTGGAGAATGGTAAAAAAGATAATCAGGAAATTCTTCACATTCCTGGATTATGGGACACCAAAACCCCAGGGAAGGAAAAAATAATGATTTACAGATTGGGGGAGAATGATTGTGAATAATGCATGAAGGTCCATGAATATGCAACATGTTGCTGCATTTAGGAAGTGTTTTCTGAGTCAGTGTGTGCCCTTGGCTGAAGGCCAAGCATCCGGCCATTATAACCTTTGGCCAGAGCCAGGGCAGATATTCAATTATCTCCCTTGGAATTGATCTTTGCAATTCCTTACCCTGGGAATTCTCCACCTAGTGCGGGCTGGAGATAAGGGATGGATATTTCAAGCAGTCTGTGGCCAGAATCCTGTCTCTGGTGAAATCTCTGCCACAGGAAGCTGGGCTGGCACAGAGCCTGCCTTGGCACTTTGCTGTTCACAGCATCCACCCAGGACTCTGCCTCTCAATTACACTCACACACTGGGCTGCCTGTGATTCCACTGCTGGAAAATATACCAAATTTAAATTTTTTTACACTTCATTTTACTAGTCAGGCTGGGTTTGCCTTTCTCTCAGGAAAGAAATTTTAAAAGGTTTTTTTAAGGGATGTGGCACCACTCAACAGAGATGAGTTTAACATCTCAACAGACTGGGAATAGCCCAAAAGATTCCCACAAAGATAACAACATTCAACAAAACATCAAGGAAATATCAGCAAACATCAAGGAACACCCACCCCAGACACTGCCCCGGCATAGATGGAGACACCTGGTCTGGAAAAGACTGAGAAGGAAATCCAGGAGTGGGACCTCATTAACATCATAGGAGGAGAAATCCAGGTCCAATATGAAACCAAATACTAAGAACTACACAACCTGGAAGCAATAAACACTAAACCAATGGATTTTAGTGGGTTCAGACTGTAAAATTTCAGGAAAAATCTAGCAAAATTCACATCTCATGGAATGATTTTCTCTGCACGCCCGGGCTATGTGTGGATGAAATTATTTCTGTTGCACATCCTGACCAGAATCAAGTAATGCCTTAACTCTCTAACACTAAAGATATTGCTGGAGAGTTTTTTATTGTCCCTGCAGTTTCAGTGACAAGATTACACCATGAGAAAAATTTTTCACATTAATCCTACTTTTAGATTGTCAGTTAGGTTTGGGCCAGTGGTGTGACAAGCAATTTTTACTCCTAGGAGAAGAGGCAGAAAAGACTTGATTGCATTGGAATATTTTTCTATATATTTGTGGCTGACTCTTAATGACGGGAGAATATCGGAATGGATCTTTAGAAGCTCACCTTTAAGTCGCATTTTGCAAACCTAGAAGAGTATTAATAGTGAGGCTTTAACGCATAAACTGTTAATAAAAAATCGTTAAAAAAATAAAAAAGTAAAATAAAGCAGATTGTGAGGGTGGACGTGTGAATCACCGAAAGGCTGCTCTGGAAGAAAATCCTAGTTCCAGGCAGCCAGGAGAGGAGTTTTAGAAATGCAAATTAACATTGCTCTGGAGAAGTGTGGACAATGCCCAAGGGCCTTCTTGCCAGGGGGAGGAATTTCCCTGAGTCCATCTGCCCCTCACCCCCAGCTCTGCCTGCTTGCATAGATGGAATTTGCACAACTAAAGGCAGAGCCCATAGTGAGGATATCTGACTGCAACAGAAATTGGTTAAGCTGCAAAGGGAAACAGCAAACGGAGAATATTGAGCAAATTTCATGAAAAAAAGTGTTTGGGGGGGGATCATCCCTCTCCCCAAAGCACTGAGGTGTTTTTGCTAGTCCAGAGAAATGAGTTGGGAATCCAAACATTTTATCATTTCATAAGATAAAAGTGTTCAATTGATGCAGCCCTGGATGGAGGGAGCACCCAAAAAAGGGAAAAAGATGAACGGCCACCAGAACAAATGCTACAACACCATGGACCAGCCCCTGGGAACCCTAACGAATTCATATCAGGACACAGAAAATCCATCCATAATTTGAGGGGCATAATTAGGTTAAAAAGTGTCCTTGAAATAATAACCAAGCAGACAGCTCCAGCTCCTGACCTTCCTGACGACCAATCCACTGAAATGAGGAACGAGACATTTCACCATGGGATAAGATCAGGTTATCTATTCACAGAAGGAGGAAGTTTGTGGAAAATTAAATGACTCAAAGTGCTGTTTGCAAATGGATGATAACCGAAAAGTGGTGAAAGGAAACAACAAAGGAAACAAAGGAAATAAGAAAATAGCTCGTATTCCAGAGAAAGGATGGGAATGGGACACGTTTTCGTGGTTCCCTGGAAGACCATGGCTTAAACGAATGCTGCTCCTCCTCTGACGTGCTGCAGTAACTCTCAGCTTTTTACCATGCACGACACCTTGGGCAAAAGAGGATGCGGGAAAAGAGGTTGAGTCAATGGAAATTAAAAGTTTGTAAAGACAAATTTTAAGAAAACGAGAAAAGGAGGGATTGAAAGCAGTAAGATTGATATCGTAGTAGGAGTGCATATTAACGAGGACATGCCGCAGGTGGATCGGGAAGTCTGAACCTTCCAAGTACCTCAAGTGGTGGCGAAAGGGAGAGAGAGATTGGGCCGGGAAAATGAGGATAAAAAGGAGGCTGCGTTTTAGAGACCGCATGGCAAATGCCGCATGGCCTCTCTCTTTGTCCATCAATAAAGTCACTTTTACAGGACTCCTCTGTCTCCTGCGGGCACACAAACCTCTGGCCACGGGAATTTTCCCGCACAGCCCCGGGCACAGGGCAGACACCTCTGTGCCACCCACAGCAACCGGGACGAGCCAGCGCTGCTCCGGCACCGGCTCCTGCCGAGGCCCCAGCGGGAAGGAGACCGCGGGCAGCCGCTCCCGCAGCGCCCTCAGCCCAGCGCCAACACGGGCCGGCACCGGCACAACCAACCCGCCAGAGCCCCCTGCCGCCCCCTCGGCCCGCAGCGAGCCCCGAGCCCCCGCACAACCGAGTGCGGCTCCCACCTGCGCTGGGGCCGCCTCCGAGCTCCGCCGCCGCCTGTGGCTGAGGAATTCGATGGGATGTGTTGCCTTAACCTTTCTGACCACTCCCAGCCCATCTATGCCAGCATTCAAGCCCTGAAAGAAGGTGTCAATAAACTTCGGGTAGATAATGGGTACGACTGGCTGAACTGGCTCTTAGGGCACTGGGGACTCACTGGCTGGGTTAGGAATTTAGTTCAAATAGGTTTGTATGTATTAGGCATCATATTATGCATTGTAGTAGTTATTCCTTGTATTTTACAGTGTGTTAAGAATTTAATCGACAAATCGCTGAAGAGTGTATTTTTAGTTAAAAGAAACGGGGGAGATGTGGATATGGGTAATGCAAATGAGACTGATAGTACTGCAGATTTAATCAGCAAGTGCAGGCTGACAACGAGGATGCCTGGCAAGAGCGAACAGAGACCTGACTGCAAGAGGACTGGATCAAGTCTGGGTTATGGGAAATAAGATTTTACTAAGTCCACACGTAAAGTTTGTCTGTGTGAGAGTTTGTCTATGTAAGGTTTGTCTATGTGATTGCAGTAAAATATTACCAGCCTTCCTGTAAATGGTATATAAGCACATGTAGTGCTCAGTAAAAATTGGATTTTGATCACCATTCAGTGTCCCCGTCTCTCTCTCATCGCCGATAGTTCAAGTACTCCCAGTGGGGTCCTGGAAAGAGAATGGTGGCACATCTACTGCCTGCTACCCCCCTCTAGGCAATATTCAACTGTTTAGTTCACAGACTCATCTTCTAGCACTCTTAGTGGGGTCAGCAGAGCCACTTCCCACTGGTGAGGGCAAAGAGCACCCTCTGTGCCTTTGTGGTGGGAGCAGACAGTGTTGTCTCAAAGGAAAGGTCAGAGAGAGACCAAGCTGGACCTCTGCCTCCTGCCCCTCACCCCACAAGGAAAAACGGCACAAAACTGAGCACTTTTAAATTTTTTTTTCTGTCCTGCCATTTCCAGGAGCTTGACTAGTTCGAAGGAGAGGATTCATAGGATTTCCTGAGGATCACTGCCAGTGCACAGCACACATGGCATCCCTCACCCCTTACATCATCATGGGATGGAGGTATAGGAACCAACAACAGCCCTACCCCACTGCTCCAGAAGCCAAAACCCCCATGCAAGCATTTAGTTATGGCCTTCTTAGAGAACCACATTCCCACCCAAATCTTCCCCTCTGCAGCAGCTCATTCCCACAGGAACTGGCAGAGCAGATGGGGTTTGGACATTGGCTGGCTTCCATTGCACTCCTTGCCCTGGAGCTGGCACGGCAGGAGAAGGGCTCTGGTGAACCTTCTCCTCCTCCCATGTAGGCTCTAACCCAGCTGCCAGAACTTCAAGTTCTCAGAGCACTTCTGGGCTCTGAGCAGCGGCCACGGGAGGAGGAGATGCAACTCCAAAGGCAGCAGTTCCCAGGCCCAGCTCCTGCCATCCCAGTGGGGCTGTTCGGTGGTTCAGGAGAGGAAGGGAAGGGCAAGTGCAGGTGGCAGTAGCTCATTTCAGACTGAAAGAGAGAAAGGTAATTTATTCACTTGGAAATCACTGCATTCAGGCTCCTATTTTAACCTGAAAGGGAAGTAACACCTTCTTGTGTTTAATTTGGGTGAAGAACAACTGTTACACTTGATATGGTAAGCAGTTCAATTATCAGAGGGAATGTGTACAGCAAAATTAGTGTTCACAGAGAGAGAGAAAAGTCAGGAGGTAGCAAAAGAGAGGAGGAAAATAAAGCACACCCCAAGCCAGTGTTTTTCCCAAATCCAGGGTTTTCTGTTTGTAGGGAATGGGGTGCAGAGTAACTTTCCCTTGAGATTCAGGATAGAGAGGCCAGAGATAGAAAGGTTGTTCAGTGAGAAATCCTCTCTCCCAGATCTGTACAAGAGCTGTTCTTTAGCTTTTACATGGATGTTTAAAACCTGACATATCCTTTGCTCATGTGACTCATCCCACGACCAGTAAACATAGCTGGACTTAATTACTCTCTTAGTCTGTTCTATTACACAACTCTGTATCATCTTAAGTTCTTTGGTGTTGGAGTCATATTTCCACCGGGCTAGTTTTCTTCCCAGGGGGCTATTTAAGGGTCTATCTGTTGACATATTTCCATTTCTTTTTCCCCTACTGAATTCCTTCCTTGCTCTTAGTCCCATTCTTCCTGCCAATCACTGGTTCTCACAACAAAAGCTGCCTTCCCGACAGACAATTACAGGTCCTTGAAAGCAAAGCTGGACTACCAGGAATGTTTTTACAGATCAAGATCTGATTTCTTAGGAACATTAGTGTTAAATAAATGAGGATTTTCTCAAGAACTGTCTGAATGTTCCCACTGTTCTGGATTTGACTGGGCTTCCTTTCTTCCCAGAAAGTGGCACAGGGATGGGATTGGATGCAGGATGGGAATGCTGTGTATGACAGGGAGAGAATTTGGTTGTGGCTAAGCAAGGCTTGCCCTCCTCAAGGACTCTGCAGGGTCCTAGAAGCCACTCGATATCCCATGCTCTGCCATCGAGGAGGTGACAAAGAGCCTGGAGGGAGCCTGTCCAGGACAGCCAAAGGGACTGGACAAAGGGATATTCTCGGTGCTGGGAGCACCTGGATGTTGGACCAGCCAGCTCCTGCTGCCTTTTGGTGGTGCCTGAGCAGGGCTGTGATGATGCCAGGGACATCCTGCAGTGACATCTCCCCTGTCCGTCTGGGCGTGCGCTCGGTCCCAAAGCTCACCCTGATCCTGATCTCAATCTCACTCCATGTTGAGACACACTCACTCTCCTGGATTCAATCTCATCCCAGTGCCAGACTCGTGCAGCCCCAGAGCCAATCTCAAGGCCAGGCCTAAGGCAAATGGCACATTTAGCCTTAACCCCAATTCCAGCTCTAATCTAAAACCCAGCTCTAACTGAAAAACCCAGCCCCAATTCCAGCCCCTACCAAATGCTCAGCCCTAAACCAAATGCCACGTTTAGCCCTATGCCCAAAGCCAGCCCCAATTGCAACTTTAAGCCCAATCCCAATGGCAGTCTCAAGCCCTAAGTGCAGCTTTGAGTGCCAGCCCACACTCCAATGCCAGCTTTAGCTTGAATTCCCAAGCTCAGCCCCAATTCCTGCCCTAAGGCCAACACCGTTCTTAGTCCTAAACCCAATGGCAGCCCCAGTCACACTCCCTAGCCCAAGCCCGGCTCTGAACTCAAGATCACTGTGATAAATATATTACACTGTCGGCTTTAGCAATTGTTAGAGTGAATACTATGTGTTTTCTAAGGTTGACTTCTGTAAAAGAAGTTTTCCTAAGGTTTAGAGACCTTTTAATGCGAATGTTGTGTTGTGAATGTTGGTGAAGAGTTGTTGTAATGTTAACATTTAACCAGTGAAGGAATTCACACCTGTTGAATGTATTGAAAAGTAACAAATGATGAGGACTGGAAAAACTGCACATGCTTGAAAAAGGTAGGACAGGGGAGAAACTCTGTTTAAGTGTTTGAATATGTAAAGCCTTTTGTAAATATGTATTGGGCTGATGCAATACCCAGGTGGCCTGGGGGTAGTCTCTGCCCTCACCGATTCGGGGGGACTGGCTCTGGCTCCATCCCCCTCTGATCTAGGGGGGCCAGTGCAGTCGCTGTTGTTACAGATGAGCAATGTGGTGGTTGGCTCTCACAATTAAAGGATGAACAGTGTGTGTATGTTAAGATAAGTTTTGTGGATGTATAATGATGTTATTGTAATATATCCTCCCATAGTCCTCTTTCCCCTCCCCCTTGCATTGTTGTCACAACATGGCTCAGGTAGTCGGGGCATTTGGGGAGGGCCGGCTTGTTCCTACACCTGACCTCCAGTGCAGATGTAAGAAAGGAGTCTCCAGCAATGGACGGCAGAGAAGGAGTTCAGCGACAAGACTTTGGGAGGGGCCAGGGGAATAAAAGGCAGAACATCCATTCTGTAGGGGAGCACGTGGGGGTTTAGTCCTGTGCTCCCAGCGCTGATTTTTCTCCTACTTCAGTCTTTTGCTGTATTTTTCTAAGCTTTAAGAAATTGCTGAAAGTTTTAAAAGAGCAAGCGCCGTTTCTCACACCCTGCGCTGCCAGGGTAGGAGGTGCAGCTGGAAGGAGGGAGGCGTGTGGAAAGCTGGTTTGAAGGGTCTCCATTTACTTCTCATAATGCTGCTCTGAGTTTTTGGAGTTTTCTGCCAGAAATCTCTCCCGTCCAGTCATCCCCCGGGGTTTGGGGCAGTTTTCCCATTTTGGGGGTGTGACAATTGATAAAAGATTCGTGTTAATCACAAAAGCATTGAGGTTTGCTTAAACCAGAATACTAAGCTCTGAAGTGAAGCATGGACACTAGATAAAGGAAATTATATGATTAAATCATTCTGTTTAAAATCACCTTATGTTATATTATGTTGTATTATGTTACATTACATTATGTTATATTATGTTATGTTTTTCAAATGAGTTGTATCGACTACCAGCTTACAAAATTGGACTTCCCAAAAAGCCCTTCCTGCCTTTGTCTGATCAATACTGCTTATCTCAAGGACCAGACTCCCAGAACTTCTCTGGTGGTTATCTACAAGGACCAGATGGCTATCTGTGACTGATTATCACCCAAAGGCTTTGTGAATTTGTGTAAGGATGTTTATTCAACCACCACTGCTTATGACAACAAAAACCCAAAAAATTGTTGACTACAACGAGAACCCACAGTATAAGAAGAGGCTGCAAACCAAGGTTGGGTGGAGCGTGGAGTGGGCGGTGACCCCTCACGTTCCCCAGCGAGCTGCTTGCTCTTTCTATATCAAATAAAGCAATCTAAATTTTGCTGAATATCGAGACTTTTGTCTCTCATTTATAACAATTTGGTGCCGAAATCCGGGACGTCCTTGGAGCCCTGAGAGGCACTGCGATTTCGGGGAGGCGCCCCACTGCTGTGGCCCCGGTTCGTCAGTGATTCTCGGGACCCATCGACGTCCCGCACCATAGAGACTGAGCAAGGAAAATCTCCCCGGAAGACCGCGGCAAAATCACCTGTAATTCTCGTGCACGAAGAGCCAGACAGGAGCATCGGACTGTGAGTATCTGTGTGGTTTGGTGGGGATGACTGTGTGCTTGCCTGAATGAGACGTGGCCTTGGCTGCGAAGCGAGAGTGGAGTCCTTCTATCCGCGTTTCCAGCATCCCGCGAGGGACCTGGCCGGGGACCGGACGAAGCGAGTGAGCACAAAGGGAGAGACTGCTTTTCTTGTCCTAGCCCAGGTAGAGGCTGGGTCCTTCCCATCCTAGCCCAGGAAAAGGCAGGACCCAGGAAAAGGGGGGGGAAGGGGGAGGAAAAGAAAAGCAGATGGCAACACACCAGTCACGGAGGGAGAAGGGAAAAGCTGCTTTTCCCATCCCAGCCCAGGTAGAGGCGGGTTCCAGTCCATCCTGACCCAAGGAGAGGCAGGGGCTCGGGTGGAACACATCGGGGAGTACAAACACCTCAAGACAGTCCCTTGAGGTAAAAATGGGACAAAGAGGGAGTAAGATTCTGAGTCCCAGGGACCCACGAAGAGGTTCGAGTTCATTTGGTCCACAAGGAGACTGGGAAAATAAAAACAAGACAAGTAGGTTGTCAGAAATAGCACCAGGCAGCCCTTTGGGAGTAATATTAAGATGTTGGGACACAGGGGCGATATACAGAGGAAAAAGTAAAGAAAAATTGATTCAATATTGCATGGTGGAATGGACCAGAGAAATGATCCGTAAAGATAACCTATACTGGCCCATGTTCGGATCATTTGAGGGTTGGATTTGTCGGGCATTAAACACATATGTGGCTCATAAAGAACCATTTAACAAAGAGGAATGTGAGTATGCTGCCCTGAGGGCAAAACAGTCCAAGCCATCCTTGATATATACTTTAAAAGAAAAAGAGGATGAAGATAAAAAAAAGGTTACCTGGGAACCCCTCGATAATCTCCCACCTCCATATAATACAGAAAATACAGGAGACCCCCCCCACGCACCCACTTCTCCTCCTGGTACTCCCATAGCTCTAAGAACTCGCTCCAGTCAAAGGAATACCAGGAGAGATGGTATCACCAGAGAGGAGGGAGATAACGACACAAAGGCTCGCCTTTACCCCCTGAGGGAAGTGCCATTAGCAGGACAACAGGCTGGATTAATTGGATTTGTAAATGTTCCCTTGAACACAGGGGAAGTGAGAAACTTTAAAAAAGAAATGGGAAACTATTAGAAGATCCTATAGGAGTGTCAGAGAGAGACTAGATCAATTCCTCGGACCAAGTATGTATACTTGGATGGAATTACAATCTATATTAAGTATCCTATTAATCACGGAGGAACGGGAAATGATCAGACATGCTGGAATGAGGGTATGGGACCGGGAGCATCAGATTGGACCTAGGGGAGACCAGAAATGGCCATTAAATAATCCTAACTGGGATAACCAAAATGATGTCCATCGCCAGAATATGATGGACTTAAGATGGATACTCGTTAAAGGTATCTGAGAATCAATTGCTAAAGGACAAAATATTAATAAAGCCTTTAGTGAACAACAAAAAAAGGACGAATCCCCGACTGAGTGGTTGGAGAGGCTGAGGAAAGATCTCCAAATGTACTCCGGGATAGACCCTGACACACAAGTGGGTCAGGCACTCCTCAAAACCCAATTTGTTGCTCGATCATGGGGAGATATTAGAAAGAAATTAGAAAAGTTAGACAATTGGCAAGATCGGGGGTTACAAGAATTGCTAAGAGAAGCACAAAAAGTTTATGTAAGGAGGGATGAAGAAAAGCAGAAAGCAAAGGCAAAAATCTTTATAGCTGCAGTTCGTGAAACACAGAAAGAAACCCAGCAGAAAGGGGGAGGGAAATCACTAAAACCCCCACCGAAACAAGGAAATGAAGCAGGAAATAATTCACCAAGGCGAACCTGCTTTTACTGTAACAAGAAAGGTCATATAAGGAAAAACTGTAAAGAACGGATACGGGATGAAAAATTGTTCCAAGAAGACGAATAGGGGTGTCAGGGGCTGTATGTATTAGGGACCATACCATCCAAAGAGCCCTTGATAAAATTAAAGATTGGTCCCCAGGGGGAGGTGGTGGAATTTTTAGTAGATACAGGAGCCGAAAAATCCACAATTAAACACCTACCAAAAGGGTGTAAACCTAGTAGAGATATGGCACTCGTGGCTGGAGCAAAAGGTGAACCATTTCGGGTCCCTATTATTAAAAATGTGCAAATTGAGACCCAGAACAAAATTGAATTAAAAGATCTGCTGTTACTGCCAGAGGCAGAAAATAATTTATTGGGGAGGGATTTAATAATAGCATTGGATTTGAAAATTGAAGTATCCCAAGGTCAGCTTAAAATTCTTGCTTTAACCCAAAAGGACGAGGAGCAAATATGTCCTGAGGTGTGGTACACCCTTGGAGAAATAGGGAAGTTAAAAATGAAACCTATCAAAGTGAAAATCACTGATCCCGATTTACCTATCCGAGTTCATCAATATCCAATATCTCTGGAAGGGAGACGGGGCCTTAAGCCTCTCATAGAAAACCTTTTGCAACAGGGGGCTTTAGAACCATGTATGTCCCCACATAATACTCCTATTCTGCCTGTCAGAAAGACAGACGGCAATTACAGATTGGTACAGGATTTGAGGGCTATAAATCAGCGAACTGTTACCAAATTTCCTGTAGTAGCAAACCCTTACACACTCTTAAACCAGTTGTCCCCTGACTACACTTGGTATAGTGTAATAGATCTAAAAGATGCCTTCTGGGCATGCCCGTTAGAGGAAAGTAGCAGAGATTGCTTTGCCTTTGAATGGGAATATCCTGATAAGGGCAGGAAACAACAACTGCGTTGGACAGTATTGCCTCAGGGCTTTACAGAATCCCCCAATCTCTTTGGACAAGCCCTAGAAGAATTAATGCAATCTTTTGAGTCACCCGACGGGGTGAAATTGTTACAATATGTAGATGATCTATTAATAGCAGGAAAAGACGAGAAATCTACTAGAAATGGAACTATAAAACTTCTAAACTTTTTGGGACAACAGGGATTGAAAGTATCCAAAGCCAAATTACAGTTCACAGAACCAGAAGTAAAATATTTGGGACATTGGCTAAGTAAAGGGAAAAAGAAATTGGATCCTAACAAAATCTCTGGAATATTAAGTCTGGGACCTCCAAAAACTAAAAAAGAAGTGAGGAAAATTTTGGGATTGCTGGGATATTGTCGCCAATGGATAGAGGGATTTAGTGAGAAAGTAAAATTTCTATATGAAAAACTTACCACTAATCGCCTAAAATGGACAGAAGAGGATGATAAGAGTTTTGAAAAGGTCAAACATGCTTTAATTCAAGCCCCTGTACTCAGTCTCCCAGATTTGGAGAGACCATTTCAGTTATTTGTAAATACCTCTGATCAAACAGCATATGGGGTACTCACCCAGGAATGGGCAGGCAGTCGAAAGCCAGTGGGATTTTATTCTAAACTGCTCGACCCTGTCAGTCGGGGTTGGCCCACATGCCTCCAGGCCCTAGTGGCCACAGCACTTTTAATTGAAGAAGCCCGAAAAATTACCTTTGGGGCACCCCTAGTGGTCCACACCCCTCATAACGTAAGGGGAATTCTGAATCAAAAAGCTGAGAAATGGTTAACTGATGCCCGAATATTAAAATATGAAGCTATTCTAATCACTTCCCCAGATTTGGAGATAAAAGCAACAACTGCTCAAAGTCCTGCACAATTCCTATATGGGGAACCAGGAGAAAACTTAGAACATGATTGTGTGGATGTTATAGAATTACAAACAAAAATGAGACCTGACCTGGGAGAAGTTGAATTTGAGGATGGAGTAAAATTGTTTATAGATGGATCTTCTCGAGTGGTGGAAGGAAAACGAAAATCGGGATATGCCATAGGAGGAGGAGAAGAATTGAAATTAGTAGAATCCGGACCCTTAAACGCAGCATGGTCTGCTCAGGCTTGTGAACTATTTGCTCTTTATAGGGCATTGTCTTATTTAGAAGGTAAAAAAGGGACGATATATATGGATTCTAAGTATGCCTATGGCATAGTCCACACATTTGGTAAAATTTGGGAAGAAAGGGGGTTAATTAACACTCAAGGACGGGGGTTGATACATCAAGAATTAATTGTTAGAATACTAGAGGCTCTTAGGGGCCCCACTGAAATTGCTGTGGTCCACATAAGAGGGCACTAAAAAGGAACAAGCTACCATACAAGGGGGAATAATCTGGCTGACAAAGAAGCAAAAAAAAGCAGCATTGGAGCAAAAACCAGTTTCTGTATTAAGTACTAGAGTTAGAAATCTCAGCCCCAACCAGGAATTACAGAAGCTATTTACTCCTCAGGAAAAAGAAGCGATAAAAAAATTAAAGGCAGAACAGCATGAGAACAAATGGGTTTTACCAGATGGCAGGGAAATTTTACCTAAGACCCAGGCCAGACAAATTATTGAACAATTACACCAACAAACACATTGGGGAACCAGAGCGCTAGCAGACCAATTTTTAAAATTTTTTGGATGCATCGGCATTTTTGATATTGCAAAGAAGAGCGTACAGGGTTGTTTAACTTGTCAGAAAATTAATAAAAAAGGTATGTGACAAGGTCCGTCAGGAGGACGGAAAACTGCTTTCAGACCCTTTGAAAGAATACAAGTAGATTTTACAGAATTACCAAAAACAGGAAGGTGGAAATACTTACTAGTGATAGTAGACCAATTAACCCACTGGGCAGAGGCATACCCTGCAGCTAGGGCCACATCACAAGTGGTAGCCAAAATATTGTTGGAACACATAATCCCAAGGTATGGCCTGGTTCGAGCAATAGACTCAGAGCAGGGGACGCACTTTACATCAAAGGTGCTGCAGTCACTGACCCCGGCACTGGGCATCAGCTGGGAGTATCACACACCCTGGCACCCTCAGAGTTCTGGCAGGGTTGAAAGGATGAATCAAACATTAAAACAACAGCTGTCAAAATTAATGATTGAGACTAAAATGCCATGGACAAAGTGCCTCCCACTAGCCCTGTCTAATATAGGAACAATGCCAAATTGGAAAACAGGGATTTCACCATATGAAATGCTGTATGGTATGCCTGACCCTAAAGGAGTACACCTTGATCCGACCTTAGTTCAGGACCCTTCTCTTCAGAATTACATAATAACAATCAGCAAAAACTTGGAAGAATTAAGAGAGAAGGGGATTTTAGCTCAAACTGTCCCTCTAGGATTTGCCATACATAAAATTAAGCCAGGACAACATGTGTTAATTAAAGTATGGAAAGAAGAAAATCTAGATCCAAAATGGGAAGGACCGTATTTAGTTCTGTTAACAACTGAAACAGCTGTGAGGACAGCTGGAAAGGGATGGACACATGTGAGTAGAGTCAAGGGTCCTGTAACCCCTCCTACTGCAGGTTGGGCAGTGACATCTGAGCCTGGAGACCTCAAAGGGCGAATTGGGAAGACTTGATGTCAATATCGGATCAATTCGTCTCGAAGGTCTCCTAATCAGGACTGAAAGTCACCTGCCCCAAACCCGGCTGTAGCCTGTTCATCAAGAAAAGGTGTCCATATTGTACTGAGTTATTGTGGTGTTATTCCTATGGTGGGTATCCCCCATTCCCATTATGTGTCCAGTGTAGAAGAAATGAATGTAAGGAAACTATTAAAGTATTAATACCCTATCAGCACAAGGAGAAATCGAAATTGATGATCATAACTGGTGGGAGGAATAAGGAAAAAAAGAGAGCCAGAGCAGAGGTATTGGCAAGAAAGTGTCGGAAGGGTTGTGTATACCGAGCTGTTACTGCTGTACCTCCTACTGGAATGTTAAAGCTAAAAGCTGGGACAAAATTAAGAAACTACCAAAAGAGAAAGACAAAGTGGGAGACCCCAGGACATATTCCCTGCTGCCGAGAAGATCAAACAAACCTCGGCTACTGGCAGCAACCCCGTAGGCCTTGAGGGAGGCAGAGGGATGAAAATGGTCATGGGAGTCATCCCATTGCTAATGATGATAAAAGGAAATAATGCTGATGCTTGTTCCAAGTGTCACCAGACAATTGGGTACGGGGATGCACGGTATCCACCCTTGCCTTCCACACACACATCAATTCGGCCTGCTGTAATAAACACATTATGCACTATTATGGAAAGAAGTGGCCACCAATTCGGGAAAAGGAGGGTGGGCTCCATCAGCATACCAAAGTTGCCCAGTAGGAGAGACACACCTCTGCTTCCCAAAAGAAGGTATGTGGGGATATTCAGATCAGGGAGGAGTGCAAGATCACTACAAGGAGGAATTCATAAAAAAAAATTATAACTAAAATGTTCAAAGGAAAAAGGACAAGCCGTGGGGGACGTTTTAACTTGTATGAGAAAATAAAACAACAACTCAGCAAATGGGACTTACCCACCTTGGGAAAGAATTTATTTGTAGAATTAATGAAAGAAATTACTACTGATCTTAACTCATTGTTGGATCTGTAGAGGAATGCAGATGACTGAACAACGGCCAAGGAGGTGGGGGGAAGGATTAAGGTAAAAACAGTTGTTACAGTGGAATGAAACAAAAATATCGAAGGGGAGTGTGTGGGAAGTTTAATAATTCTGAATGTTGCTTAGAAATTTATGATAATGGTGAAGCAATTACTAAAATTGCAGAAGAAATAAAACGAATAGCCCATGTACTGTACAAACCTGAAACTCTATGCTTAATAATAATTGTTGAAATAACCTGTTGGGGGGGAGCTTGGTGGAAAAAATTAAGGTTTATGTTAACATGTGCATTATTAGGACTACTGTTCATCCCTTGTCTCGTTCCACGCTTCATTCGACTAATCCAGTCGGTGATTCAAGAAATGCAAGTTGCTACAATACCAATAGACCCTGAGAAGGCAACAAAATTAATGGCAGTAGATGTATTAAATCTAGTACAAGAGGTACTGACAAAATTTGAAACCAGAACACAAATCAATGGGATAAAAAAAGAGAAGTGGGGAAATTGTGACAATTGATAAAAGATTCGTGTTAATCACAAAAGCATTGGGGTTTCTATAAACCAGAATACTAAGCTCTGAAGTGAAGCATGGACACTAGATAAAGGAAATTATATGATTAAATAATTCTGTTTAAAATCACCTTGTTATGTTATATTATGTTGTATTATCTTACATTATATAATATGTTATGTTATGTTTTTCAAATAAGTTGTATCGACTACCAGCTTGCAAAATCAGACTTCCCAAAAAGCCCTTCCTGCCTTTGTCTAATCAATGCTGCCTATCTCAAGGACCAGACTCCCAGAACTTCTCTGGTGCTTATCTAGAAGGACCGGATGGCTCTCTGTGACTGATTATCACCCAAAGGCTTTGTGAATTTGTGTACAACGAGAAACCACAGTATAAGAAGAGGCTGCAAACCAAGGTTGGGTGGAGCGTGGAGTGGGCGGTGACCCCTCACGTTCCCCAGCGCTGCTTGCTCTTTCTATATCAAATAAAGCAATCTAAATTTTGCTGAATATTGAGACTTTTGTCTCTCATTTATAACAACTAGAACATGTACTACTTCTCTGGCGTCTAAGACCTTTTACTCACTAAAAGCACTTAAAACTTATTCCATTTACTTACTTATTGCTCCCTCGTTCTACAACCTAAACCTTCACCTCTGCTTTATGTGTGAGAGGCTTAACATATTTCAATCCATCTCAAGACTTTAATTCAATCCCTGCACTCTGATCTCTCTCTGGAGGATTCAGAGAAACTCTTGACTTACTGACTCCAACACATCCCCGCACTGATTTTAGAGGAGTCGTGTGTCCCACACCCAGCCCCGCTGTCATTCTGCCCAAGCACAGCTGCTCCAGTGTTCCCAATAAAGCTTCCCAGTTCACTCCGGTCCCGTTTATTGGGGGGAGGGACCTGGAGGGACCCCATTCCATACAAACAGAAAATCCTGGATTTGGGTGAAACACTGGCTTGGGGTGTGCTTTCTTTTCCTCCTCCCTTTTGCCAACTCCTGCTCTTTTCTGTCTCTCTGTGAATGCTAATTTTTGCTGTACATTTTCCCTCAGATAATTGAACTGCTTACCATATCAAATGTAACAGTTGTTCTTCACCCAAATTTAACACGAGCAGGTGCTACTTCTCTTTCAGGTAAAGATCAGAGCTTGAATGCAGTGATTTCCAAGTGAATAAATTGCCTTTCTCTCTTTCAGTCGGAAATGAGCTACTGCCACCTGCACTTGGCCTTCCCTTCCTCTCCTGAACCACTGAACAGCCCCACTGGGATGGCAGGAGCTGGGCCTGGGAACTGCTGCCTTTGGAGTTGCATCTCCTCCTCCCGTGGCCGCTGCTCAGAGCCCAGAAGTGCTCTGAGAACTTGAAGTTCTGGCAGCTGGGTTAGAGCCTACATGGGAGGAGGAGAAGGTTCACCAGAGCCCTTCTCCTGCCGTGCCAGCTCCAGGGCAAGGAGTGCAATGGAAGCCAGCCAATGTCCAAACCCCATCTGCTCTGCCAGTTCCTGTGGGAATGAGCTGCTGCAGAGGGGAAGATTTGGGTGGGAATGTGGTTCTCTAAGAAGGCCATAACTAAATGCTTGCATGGAGATTTTGGCTTCTGGAGCAGTGGGGTAGGGCTGTTGTTGGTTCCTACCCCTCCATCCCAGGATGATGTAAGGGGTGAGGGATGCCATGTGTGCTGTGCACTGGCAGTGATCCTCAAGAAATCCTTCTAATCCTCTCCTTCGAGATAGTCAAGCTCCTGGAAATGACAGGACAGAAAAAAAATAAAAAGGTGCCTTTGTGCCTTTCTTCCCTTGTGTGGTGAGGGGCAGGAGGCAGAGGTCCAGCTTGGTCTCTCTTTGACCTTTCCTTTGAGACAACACTGTCTGCTCCCACCACAAAGGCACAGAGGGTGCTCTTTGCCCCCACCAGTGGGAAGTGGCTCTGCTGACCCCACTAAGAGTGCTAGAAGATGAGTCTGTGAACTAAACAGTTGAATATTGCCTAGAGGGGGGTAGCAGGCAGTAGATGTGCCACCATTCTCTTTCCAGGAGCCCACTGGGAGTACTTGAACTATCGACGATGAGAGAGAGACGGGGACACTGAATGGTGATCAAAATCCAATTTTTACTGAGCACTACATGTGCTTATATACCATTTACAGGAAGGCTGGTAATATTTTACTGCAATCACATAGACAAACTTTACATAGACAAACTCTCACACAGACAAACTTTACATTTGGACTCAGTAAAATCTTATTTCCCATAACCCACACTTGATCCAGTCCTCTTGCAGTCAGGTCTCTGTTTGCTCTTGCCAGGCATCCTCGTTGTCAGGCTGCATTTGCTGATTAAATCTGCAGTACTATCAGTCTCATTTGCATTACCCATATCCACACCTCCCCCGTTTCTTTTAACTAAAAATACACTCTTCAGCGATTTGTCTATTAAATTCTTAACACACTGTAAAATACAAGGAATAACTACTACAATGCATAATATGATGCCTAATACATACAAACCTATTTGAACTAAATTCCTGACCCAGCCAGTGAGTCCCCAGTGCCCTAAGAGCCAGTTCAGCCAGTCGTACCCATGATCTACCCGAAGTTTATTGACACCTTCTTTCAGGGCTTGAATGCTGGCATAGATGGGCTGGGAGTGGTCAGAAAGGTTAAGGCAACACATCCCATCGAATTCCTCAGCCACAGGCGGCGGCGGAGCTCGGAGGCGGCCCCAGCGCAGGTGGGAGCCGCGCTCGGTTGTGCGGGGGCTCGGGGCTCGCTGCGGGCCGAGGGGGCGGCAGGGGGCTCTGGCGGGTTGGTTGTGCCGGTGCCGGCCCGTGTTGGCGCTGGGCTGAGGGCGCTGCGGGAGCGGCTGCCCGCGGTCTCCTTCCCGCTGGGGCCTCGGCAGGAGCCGGTGCCGGAGCAGCGCTGGCTCGTCCCGGTTGCTGTGGGTGGCACAGAGGTGTCTGCCCTGTGCCCGGGGCTGTGCGGGAAAATTCCCGTGGCCAGAGGTTTGTGTGCCCGCAGGAGACAGAGGAGTCCTGTAAAAGTGACTTTATTGATGAGCAAAGAGAGAGGCCATGCGGCATTTGCCATGCGGTCTCTAAAACGCCGCCTCCTTTTTATCCTCATTTTTCCGTCTGCATCTCCCTCTCCCATTCCCCTCTGGCTGACGTTTTCGGAAAGTTCAGACTTCCCGATCCACCTACTGCATGTGCCTCTTAATATGCACTCCTACTACGATATTAATCTTACTGCTTGCAATCCCTCATTTTCTTATTTTCTCAAGAATTGCCTTTACAAACTTTTAATTTCCATTGACTCAATCTCTTTTCCTGCGTCCTCTTTGGCGCAAGGTGTCTTGCATGGTAAAAAGCTGAGAGTTGCTGCAGCACGTCAGAGGAGAAGCAGCATTCGTTTAAGCCATGGTCTGCCAGGGAACCACGAAAACGTGTCCCATTCCCATCGTTTCTCCGGAATACGAGATATTTTCATATTTCCTTTGCTATCTGTTTCACCACTTTTCGGTTATCATCTATTTGCGAACAGCAGTTTGAGTCATGTAATTTTGCGTAAACTCCTCCTCCCTCTGTTAATAGATAATCTGATCCTATCCCATGTGAAATGTCTCCTTCCTTATTTCAATGGATTGGTCGTCAGGAAGGTCAGGAGCTGGAGCTCTGTGGTTGGTTATTATTTAGAGGATGCTTTTTATCCTAATTCTGCCAATCAAATTATGGATGGATTTTCTGTGTCCTGATATGAATTCGTTAGGGTTCCCAGGGGCTGGTCCATGGTGTTGTAGGATTGGCTCTGGTGTCTGTTCATCTTTTTTGCGGTTTTGGGTGCTCCCTCCATCCAGGGCTGCATCAATTGACCACTTTTCTCTAATTAAATCGCCACATACTTGGATTTCCAACTCATTTCCCTGAACTTGTGGCACCAAAAACACCCCAGTGCCCCAATACACCCTATATAACCTGGACAGTGACAGCTCAGGTTGGAGCAGGGAGAGGGATGATTCCCCCCCACTTTTTTTAGTAAAGCTTTCTCAACATTCTCCGTTTGCTGTTTCCCTTTGCAGCTTAACCAGTTTCTGTTGCAGTCAGATATCCTCACTATGGGCTCTGCCTTTAGTTGTGCAAATTCCATCTGTGCAAGCAGGCAGAGCTTGGGATGAGGGCAGAGGGAATCAGCCCAGTTCCTCCCCCAGGTAAGAAGGCCCTTGTGCATTGTCTGCACTTTTCCAGAGCAATGTTAATTTGCATTTCTAAAGCTCCTCTGCTGGCTGCCTTGCAGGGATGCTTTTGTTCCAGAGCAGCCCTTAGGTGATTCACACGTCCACCCTCACAATCTGCTTTATTTTTCTTTTTTTTTTTTTAACGATTTTGTATTAACTATTTATGTGTTAAAGCCTTACGATTAATACTCTTCTACGTTTGCAAAATGCAACTTAAAGGTGAGCATTGAAAAACCCATTACGAAATTCTGCCATCATTAAGAGTCAGCCACAAATATAGAGAAAAATATTCCAGTGCAAGCAAGTCTTTTCTACATCTTCTCCAAGGAATAAAAATTCCTTGTCACACCCCTGGTCCAAACCTAACTGATAAAATAAAAGTAGGATTAATATGAAAAAATTTTCAAATTGTGTAATCTTGTCACTGAAACTGCAGGAAAAACAAAAACTCTTCAATAATGTCTTTAGTGTTAGAGTCAAGGCATTACTTGATTCTGGTCAGGATGAGCAACAGAAATAATTTCATCCACACATAGCCCGGGTGTGCAGAGAAAATCATTCGATTACACGTGAGTTTTACTAGATTATTCCTAAACGTTTTAGAGTCTGAACCCATTGAAATCCATTGGTTTAGTGTTCATTGCTTCCAGGTTGTGTAGGTCTTAGTATTTAGGTTCGTATTGCAGGCGGATTTCTCCTCTTCTGATGTTAATTAGATCCACATTCCTGGATTTCCTTCTCAGCCTTTTCCAGACCAGGTGTCTCCATCTATGCCGGGGCAGTGTCTGGGTGGGTGTTCCTTGATGTTTGCTGATATTTCCTTGATGTTTTGTTGAATGTCGTTCTCTTTGTGGGAATCTTTTGGGCTATTCCCAGTCTGTTGAGATGTTAAACTCATCTCTGTTGAGTGGTCTAACAGTCCTTAGAAAAAAACTTTTAAAATTTCTTTCCTGAGAGAAAGGCAAACCGAGCCTGACTAGTAAAATGGAATGTAAAAAAATTTAAAGTTGGTATATTTTCCAACAGTGGAATCGTAGGCAGCCCAGTGTGTGAGTGTAATTGAGAGGCAGAGTCCTGGGTGGATGCTGTGAACAGCAAAGTGCCAAGGCAGGCTCTGTGCCAGCCCAGCTTCCTGTGGCAGAGATTTCACAAGAGACAGGATTCTGGCCACAGACTGCTTGAAATATCCATCCCTTATCTCCAGCCCGCACTAGGTGAAGAATTCCCAGGGTAAGGAATTGCAAAGATCAAATCCAAGGGAGATAATTCAGTATCTGCCATGGGTCTGGCTTTTATTCTTGCCAAAGCCAATGGCAAAAGCAGCTCCCATGGCATCTTGGTTTCTATCACCAGCTTCCAAAGGAGTTTCTCTATTTCCCGTTTGTTCTTTCTACCTGACCTGAGCTCTGGGAGTACCAGGACTTGTGGAGGTCCCATTGTATTCCTAAAGCAGCCATAACCCCCTGAAGGGTCTTTGCTGTAAAATGAGTTCTGACTCTCAGTCTGTTGCTTCCACAATCTGTTCTCTTGGAATTATTTCTTTAAGAAATACCTTCATAAGCGATCTGGTTATTGCTGAAGAAGTCAGAATTGCTTTTGCCACCCTGTTAGCTGCCATGCTGTCACCAGAAGATATTTGAGCCTTCCTGCTCAGGGCATTTCAGTCTCAGGCTCTTCCAAGCACACCCAGCTCTGCCGGTTGAGCTGACCATGCAGGCGGTAACCTGAGCTTGGTCTAATTCCCTTTCCTTCATCAGAGCGTGTCTTGGAACTCTTTTCCCTTCTCTTGCCCTTGAAGAGCCATCCATAAACACATTTTGTCCCTCAGGCCAGGGAATTTCTCCTAAATCTCTCCCAGCCTGGCTCTGGAGCTCTGTCACTTGAATGCAGTCATGGGTTTGTTCCCAGCCCCCTGTGCCGGCTGTTCAATCAGGAGCCTGGGTTAAACCCTTCCCCTGTCCTCAATTCTAAATCCTCCTGTGCCACTGAACAAGTTTCATTCTGTAATCACTGAGCACTGCTCATCCATGTAGAGGCTCCTTTGGTTATCAAAGCTTTAACTTGGTGCCAGACTTGAACAACAGGAGATCCTCCTGCCATCAGTTTTTGGGTCTCAGGTCCCATTAAAGCTGTGGCTGCACAATTCTGCAGACAATGAGACCACTCTGGCCACTGGGCTAAACATTTTAGCACAAGAATTCCTTTGGAATGGCCCTGTTTAACATCCACATCCAATTCAAATTTCTTTTCTAATTCTGAAGGAGTCATGGCTGTGGCACCAATCATTTTGGTTTTATTTCATTTTCTGAAATTTTGTGGTTTCTCATGTCCATACCACAACATTGAGGCTATTTGGGGTTAAAAAGTCATACAGTCTTCTAGCTAGAACAGACAATCTTCAATCCAGGATTGAGGATCCAATTGCAGGTCCAGCAATTATCCATTCATTCTCAGAATTCTCCCAGCCCCATTTTAGTGCTGGGTAACGTTACTTCCGGGATTCCCTAGTCTTTCTCTGGGTCAATACACCACAAACCTTCAGTCAAAATATTCAACCTTTTTCTCCACCAATTCCTCTTTTATTTCAAAGATGCTTTTTAGCCTGAACATTCAGCCATTTCACAGAGGCTTCTTCTACCACTTCTTGTCCTCCTGATTGCAGCAAGTCATCCACATCCTGCATTAACCCAATCCCTGGGGGTGGGGTAAATTCCTGTGATATTTTCTGCAAGGCTTGCCCCAGTAAGGCTGGTGCTTCCCTGCATCCCTGCAGAAGGACCGTCCATGTCTTTCCCATTTTCCCTTCTATCTCTTGTTCCCTCTTGAAGGCAAAATCCAGTTTACCATCCTGTGTGAGTGGGCATCTCCAGAAAGCATCTTTGCCATCAAGGACTGAGTGGTGGCAGTGTGAGGAGGGCAGCTGGTTGAAGATGGTGTAAGGATGTGAGAGCCCCTGGGTGCTGGGGCCCCCTTGGGCCCTGGGGTTCATCCCTCAGGGGCTGTAGAAACTCTGCCATGGCCTTTGCCTTCCCCTTGGCCTTTTCCTCATCCCTTCTTGCATTCCCCTGCTGTGCCTTTGTGACCAAGTGCTCCAGGGGCTTCTTCTGCCCCTCCTGCAGCCCCCTCAGTGCCTGGGGGTGCTCATCCTCTGACAGCTGCTGAGCTTTCTGCAAAATCATTCCTTTCTGCACTGACCCAAGGAAAATGCTTAAAAGCTAATCTGGATCCTTGCACGTCCAATGCCCATTTCCCAGCTGTTCCTTCGTGCTGCTCCTTGTGCTGTGGCTGCCGTGGCCAGCCCGTATCCCAGAGCCGGTGCCTGTCCTGCCGCAGTGTCCAAACGCGGCCCCCCCGGCGGGCAGGGCCGGCAGCTCCACGGGGCCGGGCAGCGGCCGGGGCGTCCCGCAGCCTCCTGGGGGCCGGGGGCCACTGCCGGGCCTGCAATTGCCGGGGGGTGCTGGGCTCAGGCAGCGCCCGGCGCTGAGCCCCGGCTGCCCCACAGCCCCGGCCCGGCCCCGCAGCTCCCCACAGGCCCCCAGCCCGTGCTCCCGGTGCCGCCCCTCTGCGCCCGCTCCTGCCGCTGCCCAGCACAGAGAAACCCCCTGCAATCCTGACCTCCTTGTGTGCCTGTCCTGGCAACCGGGGATACAAAGGATCTGCAGCAGCTGGCAACTCTTGAGGACAAGAGCCTGCTGAAAAACATCCCCATCCTCAGTATTTTTCTCTTCCTTCTCTTTTCCATCATCTTTATTCTTCCCACATAGATTTCTCCTGCTGCTTCTTTCCTGAACCCTATTCCTGCACACTCTCCTTCACCCAATCCCTTCCCAGCACACCAAAACCATCCATCCCCTGTTGTCTAAATCCCTTCTGGACTTCCCTTATTGCCCTTCTGGGTGTCCCTGTCCTTGATTACCTCTGGGAGAATGTGCCGACTCCCTCAACATGCTCCCAAGGGACCTTTCACAGATATTTTGAGATCATCATCCCTTCTGCCGAGAGCCCTTCCTGGCTTTCCCTTTCTACCCTCCATGGGTGCCCTGCCATGTTTAGTCCCCGAAGATCCCACTGTAGTCACTGCTGAGATTTTCAGTGCTCTCTGGCTGCCGACTCTTCCCAGCCCCCCTGATCTGTCACTCGTCTGTCTCCTGGTCACTCTCGGGTACACAGTCTGTAGGAATTACTGCGTTGGGATTGTAGGGACAAACTGAGGCGCTCTGGTCTTGAAGTTTGCAGTTTATTTGGTAGGGCGTGGGTATATATAAGGCCCTGCTAGGAACTGCAGCTGCAGCTCAGAGCAGGACGGAGAGAGAGGGATAGAGCAAGAGTTAGAGCAGAGAGCGTAAGAGAGTAAGAAAGATGGCAAGAGTAAGTACATAAGAGTGAGATTTTCCCGTTTACGATACAAGAAATTTCCTTCTATGTTGAATATTCTAGTTTCCACTAACCACTCTTCTAGAAGATACAAATTGTCTAACATTTGTATGCAACCTATAGGAATGACTATATTACCATGTTTTACTGCTTTTCTTATCTCTAAATTTTACCTGGGACCCTTCGTGCCATGCCTAGGGAGGATGTCTGTTTGCTTTTTGGTATTCGCAGCATCTAACATGATCTAAACAAAGGGGCCTTCAGGCATTCAGTTGCTTTCAGCCACACAGTCAAAAATGGCTATCATTTCTATTTTGCTTATATTTTTCCTATTCTCAAAGTCTTTTGTTAGGCACTCGTATTGATAAGGTTTCCCTAATTCATCCTTCCCAACCCCAATCCATGCCCGGTGCCGCCGCCACCCAAGGGAGCTGATCACCCAAACTGGGTGAGGCACCTTCAGCTCCACTCACTGCCCTCCACCCCGGACGGGGGAAGGAATTCCTGCCGACCCCCAAGGTGTGTGGAAAAATTCACATCACCAGAGGTTTCTGTGCTCAAGTAAGACAGAGGAGTCTTATGAAAGCAATTTCATTCATAAAACAAGGGAGAGGCCATGAGCTATTTCCCATGGCGTGTCTGCAATTGTTGGAGAGCACAGCCTCCTTTTCATCCTAATTTTTCTAGTTGCATCTCCCTCTCCTCATTGGATGAAGTATTTGAGAGGTACAGATTTCCCAATGCACTCACTGCTTCATCCCCTGAATATGCACCCCACTTTTGTATAGCTAACGATATTCACGGATCTGTTTAGTGTTTGTTGTTCTTCTGGGAGTTCATGAATTGAGCAGGAGCTTGGCTGAGCAGCAGTCTGTGTGGTCAATTAATAACATTTTCTGACCCTGATGGCTTCTGCTGTCCCTTCCTTATGTCCACGTCCCCGGCCCTGTGTCCAAGCGGATTCGCAGCCTGTGTTTGTAGAGACCCTTTGCTGTTGTTCCTTGCATGGGGGTCCCCCGTTTTGGGGCCATCCCCCCTGGAGCAGGGTGTCCCGGCTTGGTGCAGCCCCGCCCCTCGGGCAGCGCTGAGCCAATGAGAGCGCGCGGCGGTGATGACGCAGCAGTGTCCAGGCAGAGCCGCAGCTCCCAGCGTTGCCCACCTGGAGCCACCTGCGCCCGGCCCGGGCCCCAGCGCCCCCCGGCAGGGGAATTTGGGGAGGTGGGAGGGGGGGAGCGCCAAGGCCGGGCCCCCCCGCGCTGTGGTGGCGGCAGCGGCTGCAGTGGGGAGCGAGTGCGGGCGGGAGCGGCCGAGAGCCCAGCGCTGCCCCAGCCCGAGCTGCCCCAGCTCCATCGCTGCCCCTGCGCTGGGATGCTGTGGGTTTGGGGGGAAGAGGGAGCCGGCAGTGGGTGCTGGGCCTGGGGCAGGAGGAGGAGGGAAGGAGAAGCAGGGTTGAACAAAATGGTCAAATGCTGCACGTGGGAGGAGCAGGTGGGATTGTGCAGGAGAAAGTGGAATAATGGGAGGAAGAGGAGTGTGAGGAAGAGTAGGGACACCAGAGGAGGAGCAGAAACGGGAAGCAGCACAATGTTCCACTCCTCCCTGTATCTGCAGCCTCTACCCCAGCCCCAGGAGCGTTGCTCCCCCCACATGCAGCAGGTGACTGAAGAGGACCATGCATGATTTTCACAGGGGTGAATCTTGGTGTTTGTGAGCTTTATTGGGCTAAATGTTGGTGCTTTTGTTTTTTGCAGGGGCTGAATCTTTATATTTTGTAAGGGATTTGGGCTGAAACTTGCTTTTTGGGGAGTTTTTGATCTGTGTCTTGATGTTTGGATAATTTTTTTGCTGAATCATTGTGTTTTGGGGGTTCTTATAGACACAAGATGCCCAATGACTTCCTGAGTTGCACTTTGGAACTAGGAACCCTCAGCCCAAGCTGCGCCCTTGTGTTTTCCTCCAAACCAGGATTTGTCATTCCCAAGGCGTTGGCAGATGGAGGAGGAGGGAATACCCCAGAGATCCCACAGGAAGCAGGGCTACAGACCCAGCCCGGGGAGCTGCGAGGAGAAAAGACCCTCCCTGAGCCGGGAAGGCGGCCGGAGATCCAGGCAGAGCTCAGAGCTGGTGGAGAAGCCTCCTGGAGGGGAGAAGCCTCACGAGTGCTTGGAATGTGGGAAGGGTTTCAGCTACAGGTCCCAGCTGAGCCGACACCAGAGAATCCACACAGGGGAGAAGCCCTATCAGTGTGGGAAATGCAGGAAGAGCTTCAGCACTATTGCTTATCTGATGCAGCACCAGGTGATCCACACAGGGGAACGGCCCTACACCTGCTTGGAATGTCGGGAGAGCTTTGGATGGAGCTCTGACCTGAGAAGACACCAGCGCATCCACACCGGGGAGAGGCCCTACGAGTGTCCCAAGTGTGGGAAGAGGTTTCAGACCAGCTCTGATCTCCTCAGACATGAGCGGATTCACACAGAGGAGAGGCCCTTCCGCTGCCCCGACTGCGGGAAAGGATTCAATCTCAACTCCACCCTCATCAGGCACCGGCGCATCCACACTGGGGAGAGGCCCTACGAGTGTCCTGAGTGTGGGAAGAGCTTCTCCAGGAGCTCTCACTTGACCCGACACCAACAGAAGCTCCACTAAGGGAAGTCCTGTGAGTGCCCCGAGTGTGGGAAGAGCTTCATGCTCTGCTCCAGCTCCATCCCCAATGGGAGGATTTGTGTTGGATGATCCCCAGTGACCCCCGTTGGGCAGAGCCCTGGTGATCCGTGGTCCTGGTGATCCGTGTTGGGAAGAAACCTGGCTGAGGGGATTCTGCATCATCCTGTCTCCCTGTGAGCACCTGGATGAACACAGGGGCAGGAATGTCTATCGGGACACAAACTGACATTGGGATTCCTTGGGGAGAGTGAATTTGTTGACTTTCAACCCTAGGAAATCTTCTTTGTTCAATCCTGTCTTCTGGTGGCATCCAGGAATACTGAATGGTCTTGGAGGTCCTTTCCAACCTCAATGATCTTGCAATTTTGATTACTAAAGGGTGTCTTCCACAGCCAAATCCTGATGAACTGGGGCAAAGATCAAGATTTTGGAGACAGTGGGGTGGAAACCCCTCCAGAAAAGGTTCTTCCCTCCCACCCAAGCATATGAATCGTCAGCCAGCACGGACACAGAAATGCTTTTCCTTTGGCCTTGATTTCCTTTTCATTTCTCTTCATCCCTTTAAAACATCCAGCCTTAGGGTAAATATAAAGACACTGAACTGAGACATGGGTGGGGACATGGGGGGACAATGACATGGTGGGGACACAGACATGAAGAGTGACATGGGGACACATGGACATGGAGGGGGATGTGGCCATTCGTGGGGACATGGGGGGACACAGGTATGGATGGAGATGTGGGGGACAGTGACAGGGATGGAAACATGGTGGGGACACAGCCATGGGTGAGGACATGGTGGGACATGGCCAGTGACATGTGGGGACACGGCCACGGCCGGTGCCATGGGGGGAACTTGCAGGGGCTGTGGGGGATGCTGGCTTGGAGGGAGTTGAGGGTTCCTGGCAGGGACTTGGGGCTCGCTGAGGCCTTTGGGGACCCCAGGCCGAGCGGCTCCGGCTGCGCTGGGAGACCCTGGCGGAGGTTCTGGGGCAGCTGCTCAAGGACCCCCTGTCCTGGAGCCCCAGCCGGGCATTGGGCTCCTGGAAGGGAATGAACGTCCTTGTCCCCAGCAGGACAGATTTCTTATTTCTTGCAGGTGCAAATGGTTCTCTTACCAGAATAGCTTGTTGTGTTAATTGTTTTCATGCTTAAGATTGTTTTCACCTGGGAACAAGCAAGTAACTTAGCTGCACACAGAAGAAGTGACAGGCTAGCTATTAATTTAGCAGAGAGCAAGACCTGATTTTATGAAGCCTTTTATAATTTGTCTACCTGACTGCAACATCTCACCCTTTTTCATTAATTCAAAGAAGGTTCATATGTTCTGATGATAAAATAGCTCTCTCTTGTGAGGGTGTTATCTCATTAAGGTTATCACTGGTTATCTGTTAGATAAGGGATAAGATACACAAAAGACAGATTACAATCAACAAAACTTGGCAAATTCTATCATGTCATTGACCCAGGGTTTCACAGCATGAGAAAACAAAAGAATAATGTCCAGTGTGTCCTAGGGAAATGGAAAGAAATGAGCATTCCTTTAAAGTCCAAATAGTCCATTAGCTGGAAATGTTGATCTTTGATATCACTGAATGTGCTTTTGGATCCTGGAACAGGGAATAACTGAAGAAGGTTAGTAGGAACACTATACCATGATGATGACACAAGGCTTTTGTTGGCAATTTGCCTGTAAATTTCCAGACACAGCCATGTCTTGGCAGTCCTGCTTCTGGTTTTGTTCTGGCCACGAAGGCTGCATGGTGATTAGGTTCTTTTTCTTCTCACTGGGCTTCATTTTCTTGGAGGCAACTGATGTTTGGCTGAATGAACAGGTGACTACTTTGAACTTGTTGATGATAAAAACACATGCATACCTTCTCCATAAGTTAATTAGACTTTGTCATTGTACCTTCAATTGAAGAGCCTTACATTAAAATATTTTAAATTTTTTTAGTATAAATATTGCAAAAAAAAATTTATAAATACGTAAATATTTAGGAGCTAACTCTCCATTCTTTGTTTTAAAAACAGCATGCATGACTCTTGCCATGAACATGAAGGGAAGTTCAAAACAAAACAATACATGTAATAAAACCAAAAACTTACAGTAACTGGGAATAATTCTGATACAACAATCCAAAACATTTCCGATAACAGATATAATTAAAAACACTTGTGAAATTAGATGATTAACAAGCATTAAAACATTGTACCATCATCCCAGTGTCTGCAACAGCTGATAAACCTCAAATCAGTGAAGAACTGGATAAGCGTCTGTTGGGGGTTGTTTTTTCCTTTCCTCTCTGCCTGTGGAATTTTTTTCCCACTGACATGCTAAGAAGCATTGATGGTTAGGTCCTAGCACCAGGGAGAGCCTCCCTGTTTTTTTGGGAGTTTCTCTCGGAGGGTGGGGGGAGGGAAAGGGGGAACACGGTGAGATTGGAAGCAGGTAAAGGAGGGTGGGGGCAGTTGCTGGCTCTCGCTCGCTTTTGGCTCTCGGAGCAGAAAGGTCATTGCTACCCCCCCACCATCCCAACGCCGGGAGCTGCCTCTCTGTTTTGGACCCCGCAGCCCTGCTTGGACGCCCTCCTGCTTCAGCTTGCTGTTTTCCCAGCATCCTGCCTCTCCTCCATCCCTTCCCATCTGGGACACAGCTGCCATCACCCCCAGCCCCTGCAGGTGCCGGGATCGTCACATCTGCCCCGTCCACCGGGAATCTGCCAGCGCTCACTGCCAGCGGTGACGGTGACTGCAGCACAGGGGAAAAGTGCCTGAGGCCCAGAAGGACTGGAACTGGGTTCCTGTTCTGCTTCTTGTTAATTCCAGAGTTGTTGTTCTGTTTGCCTTCTTAGATACACTAGTAAAGAACTGTCATTCCTGTCCCCAAAACTTTTCCTGAGAGCCCCTTTATTTCAAAATGGTACTAATTCAGAGGGAGGGATTTACTTCCTCCATTTCAAGGGAAGGCCCTGTTTTCCCTAGCACACACTTGTCTTTTATTCAAACCAGGAGTGATTTTGGCACCCATGGTGCCACCTGTGGGCATTGAGTGGAAAGGCTGGAAAAGCAATAACAGTTCTTGAGTGACCTGATTTTGTGTTTTAGGTGGCACCATGCTGTCCAGCTTACCCTGGTTTGGGCTGCACGTGGTCACTGCTACATCTCTCCCACTTGCAGCCCCTTATTTGAACAGGGGTCCTATCACTAAGGCTACTGTGACTATTATCCAGTTCATTTTGTGGGTTGATAAGGTGAGGAGTTCATGGGTTTTTATCTCTCTCTGGAAGGTAGTGTCCTGGTTTAGGGCAAATTTGGGAGGAAACCTCTGAATGAGGTCCCTCGGGAAAAAGGAAAAAAAAACTGGAGAGAAGTGGAAAAAAAAGAATTGTTTATTCAACAGGCAACACACCTCCCAGCACAACAATGAACAATATCAAACAGCAAAACCTCTCGCCGTTCCGAGGAGATGGCAGATTTAGAAGAGTTTTTTCCATGGCTGCCCGGCTCACTCAGTCTGCTCTCAGTCCCTCTGGTGCTGGGGAATGTCACAGCCCAGGCCAGGCCTGGTGGGCCACAGGTGTGAGCTCCCGGTGCCCTTCTGGGTTTTCAGTCCAAAGCAAATTCAAACAGTTCCAGGAAAACAGAAAAAAAGGGGGAAAAAAACCAATCCAGGGGGCTTTTTTGCCTCAGCTAGCCAAAAAAACTAACCAAGAGCAAAGGAGAGCTCTCTCTCGCTGTCTACTGCAGACAACACAGTCTGTGAGCAGGAATGCGGGGGAGCCTGTGCCGTCTCTGATAACAAACTCTGCACTTCTTCTTCCCCCCCCTGCCCTTTCACTCCTGGAACCAGTCTTAAAGTTGCAGAATTTAATATTCAATACCAACAGAACAGACGATTTGCGGATATAGGCATCATACAGTCACTTCAAGACAAGGGGTTCCCAGATAACCTGATTTTTATTTTCATCCTCTTTTTCTTTTCGAGTATATATCAAGGATGGCTTGGACTGTTTTGCCCACAGGGCAGCATACTCACATTCCTCTCTGTTAAATGGTTCTTTACAAGCCACATATGTGTTTAATGCTCGACAAATCCAACCCTCAAATGATGCGAATATGGGCCAGTATAGGATATCTTTACGGATCATCTCTCTGGTCCATTCCACCATGCAATATTGAATTAATTTTTCTTTACTTTTTCTTCTGTATACCGCCCTTGTGTCCCAACATTTTAATATTACTCCCAAAGGGCTGCCTGGTGCTATTTCTGGCAACCTACTTGTCTTTATTTTCCCAGTCTCCTTGTGGACCAAATGAACTTGAACCTCTTCGTGGGTCCTTGGGACTCAGAATCTTACTCCCTTTTGTCCCATTTTTACCTCAAGGTACTGTCTTGAGGTGTTTGCACTCCCCGATGTGTTCTGCCCGAACCCCTGCCCCTCCTTGGGTCAGGATGGACTGGAACCCGCCTCTACCTGGGCTGGGATGGGAAAAGCAGCTTTTCCCTTCTCCCTCCGTGACTGGTGTGTTGCCATCTGCTTTTCTTTTCCTCCCCCTTCCCCCATCCCCGGGTCCTGCCTTTGCCTGGGCTAGGATGGGAAGGACCCAGCCTCTACCTGGGCTAGGACAAGAAAAGCAGTCTCTCCCTTTGTGCTCACTCGCTTCGTCCGGTCCCCGGCCAGGTCCCTCGCGGGATGCTGGAAACGCGGATAGAAGGACTCCACTCTCGCTTCGCAGCAAAGGCCACGTCTCATTCAGGCAAGCACACAGTCATCCCCACCAAACCACACAGATACTCACAGTCCGATGCTCCTGTCTGGCTCTTCGTGCACGAGAATTCCAGGTGATTTTGCCGCGGTCTTCCGGGGAGATTTTCCTTGCTCAGTCTCTATGGTGCGGGACGTCGATGGGTCCCGAGAATCACTGACGAACCGGGGCCACAGCAGTGGGGCGCCTCCCCGAAATCGCAGTGCCTCTCAGGGCTCCAAGGACGTCCCGGGTTTCGGCACCAAATTGTTATAAATGAGAGAAAAAAGTCTCAATATTCAGCAAAATTTAGATTGCTTTATTTGATATAGAAAGAGCAAGCAGCTCGCTGGGGAACGTGAGGGGTCACCGCCCACTCCACGCTCCACCCAACCTTGGTTTGCAGCCTCTTCTTATACTGTGGGTTCTCGTTGTAATCAATAATTTTTGGATTTTTGATGTCATAAGCAGTGGTGGTTGAATAAACATCCTTACACAGATTCACAAAGCCTTTGGGTGATAATCAGTCACAGATAGCCATCCGGTCCTTGTAGATAAGCACCAGAGAAGTTCTGGGAGTCTGGTCCTTGAGATAGGCAGCATTGATTAGACAAAGGCAGGAAGGCCTACGGGGAAGTCTGATTTTGCAAGCTGGTAGCCGATACAACTTATTTGGAAAACACAACATAATATAACATAATATAATGTAACATAATACAACATAATATAACATAACAAGGTGGTTTTAAACAGAATGATTTTATCATATAATTTCCATTATCTAGTGTCCATGCTTCACTTCAGAGCTTAGTATTCTGGTTTATACAAACCCCAATGCTTTTGTGTTTAACACGAATCTTTTATCAATTATCACACAAAGAAAAACCTTTTAAGTTCCGCTTTTGATAACTTAAGAGTGTTCACAACTTGGTAATAAATGTCCTTTTGAGGAGGGCTGAACTTAGCACTACTGATCAAATTGCCCATCCTCAAAACTCCAATCTCCCACCCAGCAGTAAAAGAAAAAACTAAAAGAAGAAGACCCCGGTATTTCTTAACTCACTCTTTTCTTCGGGCTAAGCAAAGCCCACTGGGTCAACAGAAAAGCTGCTGGGGAGGCCGTCGGGCCGGCGATTGGTCTCCAGAGATGTTCCACAGAAGGTCCCAGTCACCCCTCAGACGGCTTCCACTAGAACGCGGAGAGCTGTGCTCGGGGAGCTGGCCGTCCCGAAAAGCAGCTTGTGTCCTGCAGTTGGTGCTGCAGGAGAGGCTTCTCCAGGAACTCTTTCGCGGAGGTCCCGGTCTTTGGGCTCCGGTTATCGCGGCGGCACCGGCGGGAAGGAGCCGGTGGGCGCGGGGCGAGCGCTGGTGCCGAGACCTTCCAGAGAAGCGTCTTTAGAAAGACGGCCTGGGGGTTACAGGCACGTTCCCGCTCTCGGGACGAGAGGGATTTCAGCTCTCTTGTGTGAGCCCCGCTTCTGCCGACGGTGGAGAGAGGGACGGGAGCCACGTGTGGTGATCCAAGGCGGGATTTATTCCTTCTCGAAGGGTCCAGGGACGAAATGGCTCGAAGGGGCAGAGGGAACGGGAACACTGGGGTGGTGCCATGGGTGGCACTGGTGACGGTGGGATGGCACTGGGGACACTGGGATGGAACTGGGAACACTGGGAGGGGATGTTGGGATGGGGACATTAGGAAGGGACTGGTGACACTGGGGTGGTGACACCGGGATGGCACTGGGGGCACTGGGACAGGACCAGTGACACTGGATTGGTGACACTGGGACAGAACTGGTGGCACTGGGATGGAACTGGGGACACTGGGATGGTGACACTGAGCTGGCACTGGGAGCACTGGGCTAGTGGCACTAGGACAGGACTGGTGGCACTGGGCTGGTGACACTGGTATGGGTCAATGACAGGGTGGCACTGGGCTGGCACGGGGACACAGCTGGGAGCACTGGGACAAGAACACTGGGACAGGATGGGGGACACTGGGATAGCACTGGGGACACTGGGCTGGTGATGACATTGGTATGGGGACACTGGGGATGTGGTACTGGGACAGGACTGGTGGCACTGGGCTGGAACTGGGTTAGTGACACCAGGCTGGTAGCACTTGGGTGGTGACAGAACTGGTGGCACTGGGTTGGTGACACTGGTATGGTGACAATGGGGCAGTGGCACTGGGACATAACTGGGAGCACAGAGACAAAAACACTGGAACGGGATGGGGGACACTGGGCTGGCACTGGGAGCACTGGGAGGGAACTGGTTTGGAGACATTGAGATGGTGACATTGGTATGGGGACAATGGGGTGGTGGCACTGGGAAGGAACTGGGGACACTGGGATTGAACTGGGAGCACTGGGATGGTGACACAGGGACACAACTGGTGACACTGGGACAACTAGGAGCACTGGGACAGGGACTCTGGGACAGGATGGGGGACATTGGGATGGGACTGGAGACACTGGGAGGGAACTGGGAGCACTGGGATGGTGATATTGGTATGGTGGCAATGGGGCAGTGACACTGGGCTGGCACTGGGACCACTGGGAAGGAACTGGGAGCACTGGGCTGGTGACACTGAGACAGGACTGGGGACACTGGGGTGGGAGTGGCTTGGTGGCACTGGGATGGAACTAGGGACACTGGGCTGGTGGCTCTGGGGTGTCCCTGGTGCCACTGCTCAAGTGCCACTGTGCTGGTTGCCCTGCTGCCGTGTACCTGGTGCCACCTGTGCGGTGTCCCCATGTCCCCGCAGTGTCCCTGGACTTGGCGCGCTCTGCCCTGGGGGTGGCCGAGGACAGTCATCTGCTGCTGGCCCTGGGAACGGTGGCTGTGTCCTGCCAGGTGACCCTGCAGGCCTCGGCGACATCGTGGTGACACCTGGCCAGCAGTGCCCGTGAGCACCGGGCCATGGCCCAGCGCCTGCGTGACTGTGCCCAGTGGGTGGTGACCACCAAGCCCAGTGCTGAGGCCACCGCAGCCACCAGCAAGGTCACCACAATGTCCAGGAGTGGCTGGACACGGTGACATGGCACGTGGGGACCTTGGTGAACTTTGTTAACCAGGACATGGTGGTGGCATGTGGGGGACATGGCGACAGGGGTTCCCCAGAGCTGCCCGGGCCCTCGGGGACATCGTGGGGGTCTTGGGGACATCGGTGGAGGGACACAAGGAGGTGATGTGAAAGCTGGAGGCAGCCCGGGATGCAGGGACATGGTGGGGACACGGGGTTGTACTGTCACCCCGAGGGACACTGGGGACCTTGGTGTCCTTGCCTTGGGGACATCGGGGCCACCCTGAGGTCGCCTGTCCTGTTTTGGGTCACTACGATGTCCCTGCAGTGTCCCCACGTGACCGCAGTTTGTCCCCCTGAATTGTTAAAAACCGGAATAATCACGGACAAAGGCGCTGTAACTAATTAAAGTTACAAAGTGGTGTGTTTATTCACCGGCACGGGAGTCACCTCCCAAAGGCGTGACCGCCCCAAACAAGGTTCTTTGCCCTCTATTTATTGCCCAAGATCTTACATACAATACATGTGCATAACCCCAGCACCTCCCATCCCCATCCCATATTAAAATGAGCCCATTCGTCCTTCATGCGTGCGCAGTTCTTCTCTTGAATTGGGTCGGTGGTCTCGAAATGGGTCAGTGGCCTCAAAGGATGAAGTCAGGAGAGTCTTCATCAGGTCTCTGTGACCCTCTGGCACGATCCAAGGCCTCGTGCTTCATGATTAACGCATTATTATTTTATTTATTATTTAGGTTCTTCTATACCTAAGTTCATAATAGCAGATAATTATACCAATTAGCTCTTGCCTAAGCATCAAGTAATTACCTACCTAACTCACATCTTGGCCATGGAAACTCCTTCTACCCTTAGCAAAAATCTTAACTCTTTCAAACCATGATTCAACTCTCCATGTCTGTGCCCCACCATGTCTTTGTCCCTCCATATCCCCACCCATGTCTCAGTTCAGTGTCTTTATTTTCACCTGTGTTGGTTGTTTTAAAAGGATGAAGAGAAATAAAAAGCAAATCGAGGCTAAAAGAAAAGGATTTCCTTGTCTGTGTGAGCTGAGGATCTATGTGCTTGAGTGGGAGGGAAAAATATTTTTTGGAGGACTTTTCACCCCACTGTCTCCAAAAGCTTGGTCTTTGCCTCAGTTCATCAACATTTGGCTGCCGAAGACAACCTTAGGCAATAGGAAATGAAAATCCTGGAATCAGTGAGGTTGGAAAAGATCTCCAAGACTGTTCTTGGATATTCCTGGATACCACCAGGAGATAGGATTGAACACAGAAGATTTTGTGGGGATCAAAGTCAACAAATCTGCTGTCCTCAAAGAATTCCCAATGTCAGTTTGGGCCCTGATGGACGTTCCTGCCCCAGCATTCATCCAGGTGCCCACAGGGAGACAGGATGAGGCAGAACCCCCTCAGCCAGGTGTCTTCCCAACACGGATCACCAGGACCAAAGATCACCAGGGCTCTGCCCAACGGGGGTCACTGGGGATCATCCAACACAAATCCTCCCATTGGGGATGGAGCTGGAGCAGAGCACGAAGCTCTTCCCACACTCGGGGCACTCACAGGGCTTCCTTTAGTGGTGACTCCGTTGGTGTCGGGTCAAGTGAGAGCTCTGTGAGAAGCTCTTCCCACACTCAGGACACTCGTAGGGCCTCTCCCCAGTGTGGATGCGCCGGTGGGCAGTGAGGGTGGAGTTGTGCTTGAATCCCTTCCCGCAGTCGGGGCAGCGGAAGGGCCTCTCCTCTGTGTGAATCCGCTCATGTAGGAGGAGATTGGAGCTGGTCTGAAACCTCTTCCCACACTTGGGACACTCGTAGGGCCGCTCCCCAGTGTGGATGCACTGGTGTTTTCTCAGGTCAGAGCTCCATGCAAAGCTCTTCCCACATTGCGAGCAGGTGTAGGGCCGTTCCCCTGTGTGGATCACCTGGTGCTGGATCAGGTTGGAGCTGTTGCTGAAGCCCTTCCCACATTCCCCACACTGGTAGGGCTTCTCCCCAGTGTGGATCCTCTGGTGTAGGATCAGCTGGGACCTGTAGCTGAAACTCTTCCCACATTCCAAGCACTTGTGAGGCTTCTCCCCTCCATGAGGCTTCTCCACCAGCTCTGAGCTCTGCCTGGATCTCCGGCCGCCTTCCCGGCTCAGGGAGGGTCTTTCCTCCCCGCAGCTCCCTGGGCTGCGTTTGCAGCCCCTCCTCGTGAGAGATCTCCGGGGCTTTTCTGCCTCCTCCATCCCTGCACACCTGAGGAATGAAAATTCCTGGATTAGGGGGAAATAACAAGAAGAGAGCTCCATAAACTGGGTGCTCCTCCTTCCCCAATTCATCTCTGGTAGTCATTGAGCATCTTGTGTCTGTAATAACCTCCCAAACAACAAGATTCCTGCCCAAAATCCTCCAAACTTTAACACACGGATCAAAAACTCCCCAAATATCAAGCTTCAGCCAAAATCCCCTCCAGACATGTGCTGGTTTGAAAGCAAAACCAATGAGAGAATCAGTCAGAAATACAATTGGATAGGAAAAAGATAAGAGAAAAAAAATACATGCAATAGTACAAAAGAAAACAACTGACAGAATCAGAATACAACCTGACACCCCGCTAGTTAGGGTGGTGGTAGCAGTTCCAATGAAGTGGTCTTGTTGTAGTAGTGATGCTGTAGAAAGGTCTGGTAGCTCTTGTCCTCTGGAAACCAGTGGGTAAGGGCTGCCTTGGTGTTCCAAATCTCCGATTTTATCTAGGTAGGAAAGGCTTGGCTCCTCCCCCTGGCTGGAGCATCTCCCAATGGGATGATGGAATTTTATCAGTCATGCAGTGGGACTCAATGGCCCATGAACAGAAGATATCTTCCTGGAGGAAGGATGGGTTGTGGAAAAGATAAAGAACACTGCCCCACCTGGTTTTAACAGATGGCCCATTAGCAGAGGATATCTCCCACACAGAGATAAGGATCACTGCTCCACCTGTTTTTTTCCACCACTCTTTGTTCTTTTGTTTCTTCCCGGGATCTCTGACTGGTTACTTCATGTTTGCTGCTGATTTCTTCTCCCTTTTGAAGATGAAAATGGTAAAAGTGTCTTTGACCTGCCTTGCTGGATATTGTGAAGAGGAACAGTCATCTACTGCAAGTGGAAGTGTCACAGGTGGAGCAGAGTTCTGTGAGTGCTGTATCAAACCAGACCTCGTCAGACCTGCCAGAACAACTGGTCCATGCTGCCCTTCACTGCTCTGCCTGTTCCCCACTGTTTCATGCCATAGTAATTTAACTGCTGTTAATTGGGTGTGTGTTTCACTCGAGCCAGTCCAGCAGAACCAGCAGAAAGCAGCCCCAGAATGAATGGGGCTCTGCAGAGGAGCCCCAGACTATTCATCAGCCTGCCCGCAGAACTGGCTCCAACTCTGAACCCTTGTGACCACACTCTGAAGAAGACACACTTCTGATATTTCTGAGGCACTTATGACTGAGGCACTGCACGTGCTTGTGCAGGGAAGAATCCCAAAGTGCTTTCTGTCAGGAAAATTAATCCACAAATACCAGAGGTTTATGTCCAAAAAGAGACAGAGGAGTCCTTTTTGCTTTATTCGAATAAAGGGAGAGGCCATGGGACATTCCCCTGGGATCTCTCAAATTTTGGGAGGACGCAGCCTCCTTTTTATCCTATTTTCCCGGCCGCATTTCCCTCTCTCTTTCCCCATTGGCTGAGGTACTTGAGAGGCACAGACTTCCCGGAACGCCTGATACCTGAAATTCCCCTCTAATGTAGAACCCTCCCTTTTAATTTTTAATTCTTATAGAATTCATAGTTTTTCCCCCGTTGCTTCTTTCATCTTTCGATATCCAATTTCATTTATCAGCAGCCCTACAGTTTGTTTGTAAAGGCAAATATCTTTTTCCATTCATCAATCAGTGGAATCCATCCCATTGTTTCTTTTATCTCTCAGTGCTAGCCTTATCTACAGTCTGATCCACAGCTCATTTGTAAAGACAAATTCAACATTCCTCTCAGCTTTAATTTCCCCCAAAATGGGAAAACTGCCCCACACCCCAGGGGATGAGTGGAGGGAGAGATTTCTGGCAGAAAACTCCAAAAACTCAGAGCAGGATAATGAGAAGTAAATGGAGACCCTTCAAACCAGCTTTCCACACGCCTCCCTCCTTCCAGCTGCACCTCCTACCCTGTCAGTGCAGTGTGTGAGAAACGGCGCTTGCTCTTTTAAAACTTTCAGCAATTTCTTAAACCTTAGAAAAATACAGCAAAAGACTGAATTAGGAGAAAAATCAGCACTGGGAGCACAGGATTAAACCCCCACGTGCTCCCCTACGGAATGGATGTTCTGCCTTTTTTGGCCCTGGGTCCTTCCAAAGTCTTGTCGCTGAACTCCTTCTCTGCCGTCCATTGCTGGAGACTCCTTTCTTACATCTGCACTGGAGGTCAGGTGTAGGAACAAGCCGGCCCTCCCCAAATGCCCCGACTGCCTAAGCCATGTCGTGACAACAATGCAAGGGAGAGGGGAAAGAGGACTATGGAGGATATATTACAATAACATCATTATACATCCACAAAACTTATCTTAACATACACACACTGTTCATCCTTTAATTGTGAGAGCCAACCACCACATTGCTCATCTGTAACAACAGCGACTGCACTGGCCCCCCTAGATCAGAGGGGGATGGAGCCAGTGCCAGTCCACCCGAATCGGTGAGGGCAGAGACTACCCCCTGCCCACCTGGGTATTGCATCAGCCTAATACATATTTACAAAAGGCTATACATATTCAAACACTTAAACAGAGTTTCTCCCCTGTCCTACCTTTTTCAAGCATGTGCAGTTTTCCCAGTCCTCATCATTTGTTACTTTTCAATACATTCAACAGGTGTGAATTCCTTCACTGGTTAAATGTTAACATTACAACAACTCTTCACCAACATTCACAACACAACATTCGCATTAAAAGATCTCTAAACTTTAGGAAAACTTCTTTTACAAAAGTCAACCTTAGAAAACACATAGTATTCCCTCTAACAATTCCTAAAGCCCACAGTGTAATATATTTATCACAGTGGCCTTGAGATTAGAGCCAGGCTTGAGGTAGGGAGTGTGACTGGGGCTGCCATTGGGTTTAGAACTAAGAACGGTCTTGGCCTTAGGGCAGGAATTGGGGCTGAGTTTGGGAATTCAAGATGAAGCTGGCATTGGAGTGTGGGCTGGCACTCAAAGCTGCACTTAGGGTTTGAGACTGCCATTGGGGTTGGGCTTAGAGTTGCAATTGGGGCTGGCTTTCGGCTTAGGGCTAAACGTGGCATTTGGTTTAGGGCCGAGCATTTGGTAGGGGCTGGAATTGGGGCTGGGCTTTGTGGTTAGGTCTTGGGTTTATATTAGAGCTGGAATTGGGGTTAAGGCTAAATGTACCATTTGCCTTAGGCCTGGCCTTGAGATTGAGATGGCAGGAGCTGGGCCTGGGAACTGCTGCCTTTGGAGTTGCATCTCCTCCTCCCGTGGCCGCTGCTCAGAGCCCAGAAGTGCTCTGAGAACTTGAAGTTGTGGCAGCTGGGTTAGAGCCTACATGGGTGTTGGGGGTTGAATGCTTCGCTTTTCTTTCTGTGGAATTTCTCCCATTGTTATGCTAATTAATTGTGGCTACACCTTAAAACGACAGATAATGTTCTCTCGTAGGGGGGTGGCTGGAGGGGGAGGGGGGGGGGAACCGGAAAAGGAAAGGTGGGATAGGGGGGTCTGGAGCGGGGGACGCCCTCTCGCTTGGCTCCTGGAGTGGGAAGACAACCTGGGCTCTGCTCTGGCATCTTCCCCTGTCATCCCAGCGCTGAGATCCACGCTCCCTGCCTTTGGACATCGCTCCGCGGCTCTCCCAGCTCACCCTACTACCTCCGGACACTCTGCTGAGCACCACGACCGACACCGTGAGGGGGGAGTAACTTTCCCCATCCTCTCTCTCCCCTGGGCCGCGGCCGCCATCACCCAGCCCTCTTCAACTGCGCGGGACCTGCCCTGCCCCCACAGCACCGGTAACAGCACAGGGAGACGGCCTGCGGCCAGAAGGGACTGGAGCGGAGCTAGACTGTTTCTGTTGCCAATTTTTATAGCTGTTGTTTTTTTTCTGCTTTGTTAAATACCAGTAAAGAACTGTTATTCTCATCCCCATATCTCCTGCCTGAAGGTGTCTGAATTGGACCTAAAATAATTAAAAGGGAGGGGGATTGCACTCTGCATCGCAGAAAAGGGGCTTCTGCCTTTCCTTAGACCATACCTGTCTTTCAAACCGAGACAAGGGGAGAAGCTTCCTGCAGATGCAAGAGCCTCCTTGGTTTCATGTGAATCTTTCCTGCTGCAAAGCGTGGGGGGTTCCCCACTGGAACAGGGACAGCATTCTGGGAACTGACTGTAGGCTGAACACAAGTGGCTCCAGGACACTTCCTGCCTCTGGGAACAGCTTCTTGGAGAAGTCTGGGCTCCCCTTTTTACTTCCAGGCCCATCTGCATCCTCAGGGATGAGGCTGTTTGTCTCATAGCCGTGGCTCTGAGGGAGCAGGGACGCCTGTCCAAAGGGCTGCCTCCCTCTGCACTCTGGCAGCTCTCACCCAGGCTCTGGCAGGGGTGAAGGCTCTTGCAGAAAAATCCCAAGGCTGGAGATCTTCCTCACCCTGCTCCTCCACTGCCGATGCCACAGAGTTCCCTGCACATAGGAACATCACCTTTTCTTCTGCAGGAACCTGTTCAGCACAACACCCAAGGGTCTTCTCCTGTGGCACCACCACAGCATCCTTAAAGCCGTGGACTAGCAAGTGACAGCTCCTGGAAATTGCTGCTGTGTGTCTGGCTGCAGGAAACCCCTTCTAGAATGCCCTTGGTCTCCAGTTTTGCTTTCTGGATTTTCATGGCCAATCTGCATTGATTGCCAGCGAAAATCGCGAGGGTGCCGCGTGAGCAGCGGCCGAAAGCGCTGAGCGGGGCCATCAAACCCAGCCCAGCAACTCCCGGCGTTCGCCAGCCCAGAGGTGGCGCGGACAGCGCGGCCGAGGGTGGAGAACCAGCCCGGCTGTGCGGGAGGGCTCTCACAAAGCGCGGAGCTCGCCAAGCCAGTCCAAGTTGCTCTCGGCGCTGCCCAAGGCCTCGAGTCAGGCCCTTCTCCGGGCCCCCCGGCATAAAGCCGCCGCCGCGCCGAGCGGGGATCGGAGCGGGCGGAGCCGCGGAGCACCGGGCTGGGGGGCGGCGGCGCCGCTCAAGAGCGGGGCTGACCCGGGGGGCACCGAACCGGGCCGGGTTCCCTGCGGGATCCGCCGGCACGAAAAAACAACACGGGGCCGCAAGAGCCCACGGCGGGGAGGGGCTTTTGGGCAGCTGCCCCACGCTAAGAAGCCAAAAGGCAGCGGGAAGGGGGAGGGTGCCGGGCTGTGCCGGTTCCCCGGGAATACCCGCCGGCATAAAGCCGTAGGAGCAGGGCCCCGAACCGAGGAGGAGAGGAACGGCGGAACCCACCCGGTGCTATGGGGGTCCCTGCATCGTAGGCAAATTGGTTTTACTTCCCGAGACGAACATAAAGTCTTTTTTTTCCCCTTCTCCTTTCTTTCTTTTTCCTTCCTTTCTTTTCCCTTCTTTTTCCTTGTAGCTGATTGGGAAGGCAGGATTTCTTGCGAGGACCTGTGATTGTCTGTGAGGAAGGCGGCTTCTGTTGTGAGAACCAGTGATTGGCGGCAAGAATGGGACTAAGAGGAATGGGACTTCCTAAGGAAGGAATCCCCGAGGAGGAAAAGAAATGAGAAGATATCAACAGATATACTCTTAAATAGACCCCTGGGAAGAAAACTAGCCCGTTGAAAATATGACTCCAACACCAAAGAATTTAAGATGATACAATATTGTATATTAGAATAGACTAAGAGAGAAACTAAGTCCGACTATGTTTACTGGACTTGGGATGAGTCTGAGAGGAATGTCGAATTTGTCTTTACAAATGAGCTGTGGATCAGCCTGTAGATAAGGCTAGCACTGAGAGATAAAAGAAACAATGGGATGGATTCCACTGATTGATGAATGGAAAGAGATATTTGCCTTTACAAACAAACTGTAGGGCTGCTGATAAATGAAATTGGATATCGAAAGATGAAAGAAGCAACGGGGGAAAACTATGAATTCTATCAGAATTAAAAATTGAACGGGAGGGTTATACATTAGAGGGGAATTTCAGGTATCAGGCGTTCCGGGAAGTGTGTGCCTCTCAAGTACCTCAGCCAATGGGGAAAGAGAGAGGGAAATGCGGCCGGGAAAATAGGATAAAAAGGAGGCTGTGTCTTCCAAAAATTTGAGAGATCGCAGGGGAATGTCCCATGGCCTCTCCCTTTATTCGAATAAAGCAAAAAGGACTCCTCTGTCTCCTTTTTGGACATAAACCTTTGGTGTTTGTGGATTAATTTTCCTGACAAGTCAAATGAGGAATGGATGCGTCAGGTTTTAAACATCCATGTAAAAGCTGAGGAACAACTCCGGTACAGATCTGGGAGAGGAGATTTCTCACTGAACGACCTTTCTAGCTCTGGCCTCTCAGTCCTAAATCTCAAGGGAAAGCTACTCTGCACGACACTCTGTACAAACAGAAAATCCTGGATTTGGGAAAAACACTGGCTTAGGGTGTGCGTTGTTTTCCTCCTCCCTTTTGCCACCTCCTGCCTTTTTCTCTCTCTCTCTGTGAGCACTAATTTTTGCTGTACACTTTCCCTCAGATAATTTAACTGCTTACCATATCTAATGTAACAGTTGTTCTCCACCGAAATTTAACACGAGCAGGTGCTACTTCTCTTTCAGGTTAAGATCAGAGCCTGAATGCCATGATTTCAAAATGAATAAATTACCTTTCTCTCTTTCAGTCGGAAATGAGCTACTGCCACCTGCACTTGCCCTTCCCTTCCTCTCCTGAACCACTGAACAGCCCCACTGGGATGGCAGGAGCTGGGCCTGGGAACTGCTGCCTTTGGAGTTGCATCTCCTCCTCCCGTGGCCGCTGCTCAGAGCCCAGAAGTGCTCTGAGAACTGGAAGTTCTGGCAGCTGGGTTAGAGCCTACATGGGAGGAGGAGAAGGTTCACCAGAGCCCTTCTCCTGCCGTGCCAGCTCCAGGGCAAGGAGTGCAATGGAAGCCAGCCAACGTCCAAAGCCCATCTGCTCTGCCAGTTCCTGTGGGAATGAGCTGCTGCAGAGGGGAAGATTTGGGTGGGAATGTGGTTCTCTAAGAAGGCCATAACTAAATGCTTGCATGGGGATTTTGGCTTCTGGAGCAGTGGGGTAGGGCTGTTGTTGGTTCCTACCCCTCCATGCCATGATGATGTAAGGGGTGAGGGATGCCATGTGTGCTGTGCACTGGCAGTGATCCTCAAAAAATCCTTCTAATCCTCCCCTTCGAGCTAGTCAAGCTCCTGGAAATGACAGAAAAAATAAAAAGGTGCTCAGTTTTGTGCCCTCCTGCCCTTGTGTGGTGAGTGGCAGGAGGCAGAGGTCCAGCTTGGTTTCTCTTTGACCTTTCCTTTGAGACAACACTGTCTGCTCCCACCACAAAGGCACAGAGGGTGCTCTTTGCCCCCACCAGTGGGAAGTGGCTCTGCTGAGCCCACTAAGAGTGCTGGAAGATGAGTCTGTGAACGAAACAGTTGAATATTGCCTAGAGGGGGGTAGCAGGCAGTAGATGTGCCACCATTCTCTTTCCAGGACCCCACTGGGAGTACTAGAACAGAGGTCTGTGTGGCTGAGAGGTTGAATATTGCCTGAGAGGGTGGCAGGCACTGGATGTGACTCGACTCATGTGGGCACTGGCCTGGCCTTTCCTGTTTGTGCAGAACAAGCTCACTGTTCACCGCGGGTGTTCTCTTTCCAGCACAGATTCTCTGTGTGTTGTTTGCACTGGGAGGGAGATTTCTAGGTTGTCTTTTGTTTCCTCATTAAAGGCGAATGATGGTGGGCAGAGCTCTGCAGAGAGTGAGATGAAGAAAGGAACAGGGTTGGTTGCCCCTAAAACATGAGAGGAGAGGAACAGTCCCATTGTCCCCCCCTGAGCCTCGCCAGAGGGAAATAACCAAGAAATTGTCCCCAATCACAGGGTTTTGTGCAGCCTTGTGCTGCCTGCAGGAATGCATGCAGGACCTGTCTTCGAGGATGTGTGTGGGGGAGGGTTGGGGAAGTAAGCAGAAGTTCTAGGGACATATTTTAACTAATTGTAAGCATCAACGGTGCCACAATGTGCCACCCATACTCCACTCTCCTGTCCCCATCCCCACCGTGTCATGATCCCACAGGGGGGTCGGGGCCAGGAGGGCTCTAGAAAAGTGCAGTGCACACGTGTGCCAGTGTGCAGAGCTCTGTGTGCACACACAGACACCGAAGTGCACACGTGTGTCAGTGTGCACAGCTGCACACACGGATATTTTCTAGCGTGTCCAGATGTAAGAGTGCCCGTCCTGCTTTGCACAGTGTCCATGTGTGCGGGTGTGCACAGCACTGTTCACATCTGTGCACTGCTGTGTACACGTGTGTGGAGTCTGTGCACAGCTCTGTGCTTGTAGGTGTGCACAGCTCCGCAAGGGTGAGCACGGCTCTGTGTGGGACATCCGTGTGTCAATGACACTGCACGTATTCGTGTGCACGAGCTCTCTAAGGACAACAGGTCTTGTGCTTGTGGGCAGGTGAGCATTAGTGGAGACTGTGCCTAGGTGGGTGTGTGTGTAGCACGGATGTGCTGGGGTGTGTGTGTGTGTGTGTGTGTCTGTGTGTCTGTGTCTGTCTGTCTGTGTCTGTGTGTCTGTGTGTGTCTATGTGTGTCTGTGTGTCTGTGTGTCACTGCTGGGCTCTGATGCTTGGAGTGTCCCCTGGCTCTCTGTGTACACTCTGTTCTTGTAGGGAGAGGAATTCACCTCTACATATAAATTTGCCAATAATGTTTATAAGGTTGTGTACAGTGATTTCCATCAAATTTAGTAGTGTTTAAGGTTACATTGAATCCCTGTAAGATGTGCATGCTTTGCACGGGTGTCTTTGGAACGGGTGTGTGTTCTCTAAATAGATTTCATAGTCATTTCCAGAACTTTGATTTATACTCACATTTTAAATCTAACATGTCAAACAAGAGTTTTTCAAATACATCAAGGAACAAGTGGCATTATTATGTGCATCCACTGCTGCTCTCGCCCAGGTCCCCAAGAAACTGCTGCCATCAAGATGAGAGGCCATGCCAGGCACATAACCTCTCTATAATTTAATGCTCCCTAAGCCAGTTCCCTTGTGTCAGCAGTGGTGAGCAACTGCCTTAGGGTGAAGCAGGTGGGGCAGTACTGGGGTGGAAATAGCCATGAAGAATAGAACTGCCTGCTAATATGTATTTGTTCAACAATGCTTCCTGAGTCTGTGCCCTCTGGCCTCTGGCTGAGTCTCAGACACATTAAGCATTTCAGTTCCTTGTCCAACACTCAACAGAAGCTGCTATGTAGAAAAATGCTACCTTATGTACATTGTCTTCAGTGTCTGTCTTTTAGAGAAAGACCAGCTTTTAATCCCTCAGTGGGGAGGTCCCTTTCAGGTCCTGCTCACCACTGAATTGGCTGTGCCAACTGCAGAATGGGACTGGACTCATGGCAACAGATTTAAAGGTCCAGTAAAAGAACCCAAAGAATAAACTATAACATCCAGAACAGGTGAGATAGAACTGATTCTCAAGCTGAGACTGAGAGATAACCAAAGAAGTATGAAGACATCCAAAATGTGGGGTCAAGCTTCCACCAGCCAGCTCAAAGAGTGTTTTAACAAACACTCTGTCAGGGGGAGGGGGTTTGAACCATGTCAGTTATTAATGTAATTGTCCTGTTTTAATGGATGGAAATTACAAGCATCTGTTTAGGGAACCATAAGAGGTGCTGGGGTGGTTTCCTTAGGAACCAACAAGTGGAGTCACACAAGAAATTCAGGGCAAGACGGGGTTGGCCCCTGTGTTCCCCACCAAGAAGATTGTATAGCCCTGCTGTGGGCAGCAACCCTGTAGGCATGGTAAGGTGGGGGCAAAAAGGCCATACCAGACCTCCATCATTCCTCAATTGGTGTTTAACAGGTGAGATACACCTGCTATGGGCAGTAATGCCATCAGCATGGTAGGGGGCCATACCAGGACCCTGTGATTCCCAATTGTTCATTGTGAATAAGTGGGCCTAAGGAAAACCTGAGATTTTCTGTTCCCACTGTCCTCACCCACCTCAACAGATGCTAGTATGAAAAAACTCAATTTTGAAATGTAAGAGCGAATCATCAGAATCAAAAATAAGAGTCCATTGTTTTAGACAAATGACTTATGAAAAGGAAAAAGGAGGTCTGTTATAGATGAGAAATGTGATGGTTGGCTCTCAGAATTAAAGGATAAATATTGTGCCTAAGTTAAGATAAGTTTTATGGATGTATAATGACGTTATTGTAATATATCCTCCCATAGTGCTCTTTCCCCTCTCCCTTGTATTGTTGTCGTGACACAGCTTAGGTAGTCGGGGCATTTGGGGAGGGCCATTGTCCTGGATTGGAAAGACAGGTGTGCTAGGGAAAGCAGGGCCTTCCCTTGAAATGAAGAAAATAAATCCTTCCCTCTGAATTAGTGTAATTTTGAAATTAAGGGGCTCTCAGGCAAAGATATGGGGATAGGAATGACAGTTCTTTACTAGTGTATATAACAAGGCAAACAAAACGACATCTATGGAATTAACAACAAACAGAACAGGCACCCAGTAACAGTTCTTTTGGTTGTGGACACCTTTTCCCTGTGGTGCAGATGCCGTCCCAGTTGGCAGTCAGTGCCAGCCGGCTCCCGGTGGGCAGGGGCAGACGCGGTGATCCCACGTGGCTGCAGGAGTGCTGGGGGCGATGGCAGCTGTGTCCCAGATGGGAAGGGATGGAGGAGAGACTCTGCTGACGAATCCTTGGAGCAGTGTCGGTCCTGGTGCCCCAACAGGATGCTGGAGATCCAGACTGAAGCAGGAGAGCGTCCGAGCAGGGGTGAGGGATCCAACACCAGAAGAGGCGTTGGGATGGTGGGGCGAGGTTTTCCAGGGACCTTCCTGCTCCCAGAGCCATAAGCGAGTGAATTCCAGGAACTGCTCCCCCCCATCTTTACCTGCCTCCAATCTCGCGGTCTTCCCCCCCTTCCCTCTACCTCACTCCCGCTCCACCAACGCCCTCCTCCAAAAGAAAGTGCCAAAAATCCAGGGAAGCTGTCCCTCCCCCATCTCAAGGTCTCAAGGATCTAGCCATCAGTGCTCCTTAGCATGTCAATGGGAAAAAATTCCACAGGCAGAGAGGAAAGGAAAAAACCAACCCCCAACACCCGGCTTGTTCCTACACCTGACCTCCAGTGCAGATGTAAGAAAGGAGTCTCCAGCAATGGACGGCAGAGAAGGAGTTCAGGGACAAGACTTTGGGAGGGCCCAGGGGCATAAAAGGCAGAACATCCATTCTGTAGGGGAGCACGTGGGGGTTTAGTCCAGTGGTCCCAGCGCTGATTTTTCTCATTCTACAGTCTTTTCTTGTATTTTTTTTTTAAGCTTTAATAAACCTCTGAAATTTTTTAAAAAGTGAGCGTTGTTTCTCACACCCTGCACTGCTGGGGTAGGAGGGAACAATGGGGGAAACCTGGTTTGAAGGGTCTCCATTTACTTCTCACTATACTGCTCTAAGCTTTTGGAGGTTTCTGCCAGAAATCTCTCCCCTCCCCAACTCATCCCCTGGGGTTTGGGGCAGTTTTCCCGTTTTGGGGGAAATCAAAGTGAGAGGAATGTTGAATTTGTCTTTACAAATGAGTTGTGGATCAGCCTGTAGATAAGGCTAGCACTGAGAGATAAAAGAAACAATGGGATGGATTCCACTGATTGATGAATGGAAAGAGATATTTGCCTTTACAAACAAACTGTAGGGCTGCTGATAAATGAAATTGGATATCAAAAGATGAAAGAAGTAACGGGGGGAAAACTATGAATTCTATAAGAATTAAAAATTAAAAGGGAGGGTTCTACATTAGAGGGGAATTTCAGGTATCAGGCGTTCCGGGAAGTCTGTGCCTCTCAAGTACCTCAGCCAATGGGGAAAGAGAGAGGGAAATGCAGCCGGGAAAATAGGATAAAAAGGAGGCTGCGTCCTCCAAAAATTTGAGAGATCCCAGGGGAATGTCCCATGGCCTCTCCCTTTATTCGAATAAAGCAAAAAGGACTCCTCTGTCTCCTTTTTGGACATAAACCTCTGGTGTTTGTGGATTAATTTTCCTGACAATTTTGGGGGCTCGTCCGGGATCTTTCCACCGTCCGGGGCAGCGAGTGGAGCTGAAGGCGCCTCACCCAGTTTGGGTGATCAGCTCCCCTTGGTGCCGGCCGGTACCGGGCGATCCATTGGGTTCCCGAGACTGTCCAGGAGACAGACGAGTGGCGGACCAGGGGGGTCCGTGAAGAGTCCGCAGGGAAGGACCACTGAAAACAAAGGAGCAAACCTGGGAGGGCACCCATGGAGGGTAGCACAGGTAAAACGGGGCACCCAGAGAGGGTTGGAAAGGTGAAGCCGCGAAGGGGCCCCGGCAAAAGGGATGATGATCCCATAATACCCCCGGAGAGTCCCTTGGGGAGAATGCTGAGGTCTTGGGACAGATTGTATATTCACCCAGAAGTAACCATGGAAATGATGGTAAAATATTGTTATTTTGTGTGGCCAGAGTATAAGTTGGCAAGGGGACTTATATGGCCACCTTATGGAACAGATAAAATTCATTTGTGTCGAATTTTGTGAAGGTATTTAGAGGAAAGTGGTGAGGATTGGAATGTTTTTCAGCTCCTTCTCCCGTCTTGTCCTCCAGTGTTGCTAGCTGACCCAGAGCCAGCTGCAGGTCGTCTGTATCCTCAACTTTCAGAGCAAGGGGATCAGGAAAATGTTATTCCTACAGCCCCACCTGAGAAGGATAATGGTGTAGGGGGAGGGGAGCAGCATGTTGTATCACCCCCCAGAACTAGAAGAGGAACTCAGTTTAGGGCATCAGAAGCCCCCCAAGAGACAGGGGTACACCAGATGCCACTCTGTCAAGTTCCTTTGGGGAGTCAAGGGGGAGGATTTGGGTTTGTAATTGTACCACTTACTACCCAGGATATAAGAGGGTTGAAAAAAGAATTACCCCCATATTTGGATGATCCCATAGGGGTGGGGGAAAAGATAGAGGAATATTTGGGAAATGCGGATTATACATGGAAGGATTGGGATTTTCTTTTGGGAATTTTGTTTGGGTCATCAGAGAAACGAATGATTTTGCAGAAAGCTCGGCAGCTGTGGGAGGATGAACACCCACAAGCAGCAGGGGGGGCTGGACCCAATGCACCTACGGTGGGTGATGCCACCCCCCAGGCAGACCCCCAGTGGGACCCAAATAACCAGGCCAGTCTGGCTCACCGTGATTGCCGTGCTTATTTGATCAGGGCAATCAAGGCAGCAGCTCCCAGAACTAACAACATAGCTAAGGCTCTGTCGTTAGAACAGGAGAAACAGGAAAGCCCTCATTGGTTGGAGAGGATTAGGGATACCTTGAGGAAGCACGGGGGGATGGATCCTGAAGGGCCAGCCTTTAACACATTGCTTAGGGTACAATTTGTTACTAAGGCCTGGCCTGATATAAGGAAAGGAGTACAGAAAGATGAAGAGTGGCAGAATAAGCCTCTAGAGGAATTGGTTAGAAAAACACAGCAGATATATGTAAGAAGGGATGAGGAAAAGGCAGAAGCTAAAGCAAAGATGATGGCAGAGTTTTTGCAGCCCCAGAGGAATAAACCACAGGGTCCAAGGGGTCCCCAGGGACAGAGGGGACGGGGTCGGCCACAAGGAAGTGGCAGAGGGATTCCCTCCTCGGCAGGGGACAGCCGACCCAAACAGCGGCTGGGGCAGAACCAGTGTGCTGTCTGCAGGGCAGAAGGGCATTGGAAAAACGAGTGTCTGCAGAAACAACTGGACCCTCAGGAGGAGGAAGTCCAGAGGATAATGGAAATGGATTGTTAGGGGTGTCAGGGGCTCCTATTATACCAAAGACCCACCACTCAAGAGCCCTTGATAACTTTTAAGGAGGGTCCCGTTCGAGAGGAGGTGTGTTTTCTGGTAGACACGGGGGTCTCTCTGTCCACCTTAAGTTTTATACCTAAGGGGGGAAATTGTCAAAAAGATCCTTGGTTATTCAAGGAGTAAGCGGGAAGGATGAGTGAGTGCATTTTATTCAACCGCTGTTAATAGATGTGGGGGACAGATTTGAACTGCATGAATTCTTGTTTGTTCCTAATTGTGATTGTAATTTACTGGGAAGAGATTTGATGGCTAGAATGGGAATGCAAATTAGCATTGTAAAAAAGTGACACGGAGTCCGAAACTGTGATATCTTTGTGTAAAATGTCTGAGAAGGCTCATGCTGAAATAAATTAGGAAGTATGGGCAGCCCCAGGGACAAATTGGTTAATGCCCCAGTCTTAGCTCTTCCAGATGCAGAAAAAAAAAATTCAACTATATGTGGATGTCAAACAGGGTCATGCTAAAGGAATTTTGGTGCAAGAGCATGGGGGAACACGGAGGCCTGTTGCCTGTTTTTCTAAGTTGTTAGAGCCGGTGGCCAGAGGCGGCCCCATTGTCTGCAGAACTGTGCAGCCACAGCTCTGATGGTGGCTGAGGCCCGAAAGCTGACAAGGGGAGGGGATCTCATTGTTAAAGTCCCACATCAGATTAAAGCTTTGTTAACTGAGAGAGCCTCTAAGTGGATGACGAGTGCTCGATTATTACAGTATGAATCTTGTTTAATGGAACAGGAGGATTTAGAATTTAAAAGTGGAGAAGATTTTAATCCAGCCTCTTATTTACTTGGCCCTAGAGAAAAGGGGGGCCAGGAAGAAATCCATGATTGTATCCAGGTTATAGACCTCCAGACAAGGGCTAGGGAAGATTTACGAGATATTCCCTGGCCTGAGGGAGAGAATGTGTTCATTGATGGGTCCTCAAAGGTGGTAGAAGGGAAACGATTTACAGGATACTCTATCGTGAATGGGAAGCAATTAAAGGAAGGGGGGAGGTTACCACACACCTGGTCAGCTCAGACAGCAGAGCTGTACGGGCTTGTGAGAGCCTGTGAATTACACCAGGACAAGACAGTAAATATCTTTACTGATTCTAATTATGCATATGGGGTGATACATGCATTTGGAAAACGATGGAAAAAAAAAAAAAGAGGTTTATTCAGCTGCAAAGGAAAGACATTAGCTCACAAGAACTTAATCTCTCGCCTATTGGAGGCAATGAATTTACCAAAAAGGGTGGTGATAATCCACATTAAGGGGCATCAGGCAGGATGGTCGGAGGAGGCAATAGGAAACCGACTGGCTGATGAAGAAGCTCGCAAAGCTGCATTGTTGCCAGAAGTCTCTAAGATCCTGCCTTTGCTCCCATTAACTGCCCCGCTGCCAGAGAAACTCTCTTTTCCACCAGAGAAACTTGAGATAATTAAAAAGAGTGAGGGAGAGGAAAGAAGAAAATAATTGGTTTACAAGGAATGGTAAGCAGTGGATACCAAGAGCTCCAGCATTACAAGTGTTAAAACAACTGTCTCTTGTGAAATCTCTTCGACAGGAAGCTCAGCTGGCACAGACCCTGCCTTTGGACTTTGCTGTTCACAACATCCAACCGGGACACTGGGTCCTGGTTAAGGAGTGGCAAGAAGCACCACTGGTGGCCAAGTGGCGTGGACCTTTCCAGGCGTTGCTGAGCACAGACACAGCCGTCAAGACAGCTGAACACGGCTGGACCCATCACACTCGGGCCAAGGTCTCTGCAGCCCCAGAGATTTGGACATCTCAGCTGGAGGAGAAGGACGGGAAGCCGCGACTGACACTCGGCAGGAGGGGACTGGAGCAGCAGCCAGGGCGTCGACATCGGGGGAAGCCTCGTGTGCCCACCCACAGAGTGCCTGCTGAAATAGTCTGTGTGGGCATCCCTCCTCTCAGATCTCCAGGCACTGGGGGCCAACCCTTGCTGTCATTGTTTTCTTTATGTTAAGCTGTTTCTGTGCCTTCACTCGCCACAGGTGGTGTGGAAGACAACGTGAAAGTAAAAATTAAGTTAGGAAATTAGATTACACAATCAGAATGTTTCTCTTAATAATGTTCCCTTTATATTATCAGTTAGGTTAGGGCCAAGAATGGGAAAATAATTTTTTGACCTTAGGAGAAGAAGTAGCAAAAACCTTTAACCTTAGCAATTGTTGGGTCTGTGGAGGGCCAGGAGAATCTGAAAACGGGCCATGGGTGGCCAGCCCAGTTGAACATCAGTAGTAGATTAGCACCCTGAGTGAGGTCCGTAATGGAACAGGATTTTGGGATGAAGAAGGAAGTCCATGGCGGCTTCATTCTTCTGAAAAAGACACTTATTGCCTAAATAGACAAGTAGATGACAATGGAAAAGTGGTGAAACAAATAGCAAAATGAATTTAAAAAATTAGCTCATGTACCAGTCCAAAGATGAAAAAGATGGGAATAGGACATGTTTTCTTGGCTACCTGGTGGACTATAAGTTAAACAACTGCTTTTTTTCCTCTTATGTGCTGTAGCAACTCTAATCTTTTTGCCAGGCATGTTCCCTTGCTTAGTACAACTTATTCAACATGTGATCAAAGGGATGCAGGTAAGAGCCACGCCTACTGATCCAGAGATGGTTACAAAAGGACAGAAATTGATGTCACTCCAAATAATTACAAAACCAAAAACAACTCAGGAACAAGAAATTAAGACAATGATACCTAAAGTTTGTAAAGACAATTATTAAAAAATAAAGGAGGAAGGATTGAGAGGAATGTTGAATTTGTCTTTACAAATGAGTTGTGGATCAGCCTATAGATAAGGCTAGCACTGAGAGATAAAAGAAACAATGGGATGGATTCCACTGATTGATGAATGGAAAGAGATATTTGCCTTTACAAATAAACTGTAAGGCTGCTGATAAATGAAATTGGATATCAAAAGATGAAAGAAGCAACGGGGGGGGAAACTATGAATTCTATAAGAATTAAAAATTAAAAGGGAAGTTTATACATTAGAGGGGAATTTCAGGTATCAGGCGTTCCGGGAAGTCTGTGCCTCTCAAGTACCTCAGCCAATGGGGAAAGAGAGAGGGAAATGCAGCCGGGAAAATAGGATAAAAAGGAGGCTGCGTCCTCCAAAAATTTGAGAGATCCCAGGGGAATGTCCCATGGCCTCTCTCTTTATTCGAATAAAGCAAAAAGGACTCCTCTGTCTCCTTTTTGGACATAAACCTCTGGTGTTTGTGGATTAATTTTCCTGACATAGGTGACCCGGGAGGGGGACCTCGCCCCCAATATCTTGGGCGGTCCTGGCAGGGTTTTTTTGAAAGGGGGAGGGATATTTGGAGTTCACCCGAAGTATCTTTAGTTCTCCCTGTTTCTTCTTTTCGGGACGCGGCGGGCAGAGCGGTGTTTGCATCTTGCAGGGCTCCAAAGCTGTCCCGAAATCCCCTTTTGGGGGATCCTGCGGGGTCCCCGGGTGGTTTTTTGGGGATGTCTGGGTGGCGGCTGCAGACAGAGCCCCGGCGGTGGGTGGGGGATGGAGGTCCCCGGAGCCCCGTGGCGATCGCCCGGGACTGGCAGGGCGAGAGGAGCAGCCTTGAGGGGGGGAAAGCGAAAAGGGGAGAGCCCTGGGAGTGCCAGAGCCTGAAATGGGGGCCTGGAGAGGGGGGACCCCGAGAGCCGGGAGTGAGGGGAGCCTGGAGAAGGGATGAGCCTGGAGACGGGGAACCCCTGGGACACCAACGTGGGGACCCCAAAGCCTCCCAGGGCTCTGGCCACGCCAGGGGCTACAGGGACACGAGTCCAGGGCTGCTCCGGGCCGCTTCCAGGCTGTCCCTCTGCTCTTGGGTGCCGGGGGTGGCCCTTTGTGACACGGGCGGGTGTCAGGGCCCTCGGTGATGCGGGACATTGTGGTGCTGTCATGAATGAGAGCGTTTGAGATCGCTTAAAAATCGGTGACAAAGACATGAACAAAAGTCAGATTTAATATTAAGCAACAAAGTACAATAAGTTTGTTGGCAAGACTCACTCTACTGCCTACAGGACAGGTGAGGCACAACAAGGCAAGAACAACACCAAATAAAATCCATGCAATTAGAACAGAAATTAACTGGGAACTCCCTAGGGGAGTGTGGGTGGGTGTGTGCTGTGTTTAGGTGCATGCAGGGATTAAAAGGAACACGGCCTAAAAACTTAACAACTTAAAAAAAAAACTTAAAAAAAGAACTTAAACAACTCTTTAACTTCGACCTTAATTTGTAACTTAACTTATACCTTAGGCCTAGCAATTCAACAGACAAACAACACCGAACTTATACCTAACTTAACTGATGAACAATTCCAGAGAGCAATAATACTTAACAGCGTTTAAGCTAACTTACAGCTATAACTTCCAAGTTGTACTTAGCAACTTAATACAAAAACAACCCTGATTACTTACATTTAAGAACTTAGCAAAACACTTAGCATTTAACAGCATTTAAGTATGTTCATAACTATAACTGAACCTTGCTTCCAGGCATAACTTAGATATCCAAGGTACTTCCACATCTAGGAAATCTGTATTTCTCCCAGATTTGCTATAGCATATGTGCAGGGGCACACACACAGACAGGAACAGTCAGTGCAAACAATTCCCCCCAGAGCTCAGTGAAATCCTCCCTTCAGATGTTTTTGCATCTCCCACTGGCCGAAGGATGGGGCCTTGAGCAGTGAGGGTATGGGCCCAGGACACGTCGTGTTTCAGCGATCCTCCAGGCACAGCAAAGCCGAGGGTTTGCTGGCTCTGAGAGGCCCCTCAGAGGGAGACTGCTGGTCACAGCCCACGGTGGCCCAGGAGAGCTCAAAGGTCTCCTTTTGGATTTCTGTTGATAGAGAGTGGGCTCCAGTCATAACCATGTTTCATCCTGGCCGCAGTTTGGGTGGGACTTTATCTAGGAGTGGGGGAATGCATCCCCACACTGGAATCTCAGGGGTGCCCATGGCCTGGGTGACGCTGGCCCGATGCCAGGCACCCACCAAAGCCACTCTGATCCTGCTCCTCCAGCTGCAAGGGAAGAGAAAGTTTAACCAGGAACTCCAGGATCAGATTAAGACAGGGAGAGCAAACACACAAAACAGCAAAACGGGTGTAACAGACACAGCCTGGGCACAGCGAGGGAATTTATTACAATCAAATCATAGCAACAGAAGGAAAAGAGAGAGAAATCTCTCCAACAACTTCCCCACACCCAATGGGGTTCACCAGGACCACGGATCACCAGGGCTCTGCCCAACGGGGGTCACTGCGGATCATCCAACACCAATCCTCCCATGGGGGATGGAGCTGGAGCAGAGCACGAAGCTCTTCCCACACTCGGGGCACTCACAGGGCTTCCCTTAGTGGTGACTCCGTTGGTGTCGGGTCAAGTGAGAGCTCTGTGAGAAGCTCTTCCCACACTCAGGACACTCGTAGGGCCTCTCCCCAGTGTGGATGCGCTGGTGGACAGTGAGGTTGCCATGTTGCTTGAAGCCCTTCCCGCAGTCGGGGCAGCGGAAGGGCCTCTCCTCTGTGTGAATCCGCTCGTGTAGGAGGAGATTGGAGCTTCTCTGAAACCTCTTCCCACACTTGGGACACTCGTAGGGCCTCTCCCCACTGTGGATGCGCTGGTGGTATCTCAGGGAGGACATCCACCCAAAACTCTTCCCACACTGCAAGCAGGTGTAGGGCCGTTCCCCTGTGTGGATCACCTGGTGCTGGATCAGGGTGGAGCTGCTGCTGAAGCTCTTGCTGCATTCCCCACACTCGTAGGGCTTTTCCCCAGTGTGGATCATCTGATGCTGGATCAGCCTGCACTTGTAGCTGAAACTCTTCCCACATTCCGAGCACTCGTGGGGCTTCTCCCCTCCAGGAGGCTTCTCCACCAGCTCTGAGCTCTGCCTGGATCTCCGGCCGCCTTCCCGGCTCAGGGAGGGTCTTTCCTCCTCCCAGCTCCCTGGGCTGGGTTTGCAGCCCCTCCTCGTGAGAGATCTCCGGGGCTTTTCTGCCTCCTCCATCCCTGCACACCTGAGGAATGAAAATTCCTGGTTTAGGGGGAAATAACAAGAAGACAGCTCCATAAACTGGGTGTTCCTCCTTGCCCAAGTTCATCTCTGGTAGTCATTGAGCATCTTGTGTCTGTAATAACCTCCCAAACACCAAGATTCCTGCCCAAAATCCTCCAAACTTTAACACACGGATGAAAAACTCCCCAAATATCAAGCTTCAGCCAAAATCCCCTCCAGACATGTGCTGGTTTGAAAGCAAAACCAATGAGAGAATCAGTCAGAAATACAATTCTATAGGAAAAAAGATAAGAGAAAAAAAATACATGCAATAGTACAAAAGAAAACAACTGACAGAATCAGAATACAACCTGACACCCCGCTAGTTAGGGTGGTGGTAGCAGTCCCGATGAAGTGGTCTTGTTGTAGTAGTGATGCTGTAGAAAGGTCTGGTAGCTCTTGTCCTCTGGAAACCAGTGGGTAAGGGCTGCCTCGGTGTTCCAAATCTCAGATTTTATCCAGGTAGGAAAGGCTTGGCTCCTCCCCCTGGCTGGAGCATCTCCCAATGGGATGATGGAATTTTATCAGTCATGCAGTGGCACTCAATGGCCCATTAACAGAAGATATCTTCCTGGAGGAAGGATGGGTTGTGGAAAAGATAAAGAACACTGCCCCACCTGGTTTTAACAGATGGCCCATTAGCAGAGGATATCTCCCACAGAGATAAGGATCACTGCTCCACCTGGTTTTATCCACCACTCTTTGTTCTTTTGTTTCTTCCCAGGACCTCCGACTAGTTACTTCATGTTTGCTGCTGATTTCTTCTCCCTTTTGAAGATGAAAATGGTAAAAGTGTCTTTGACCTGCCTTGCTGGATATTGTAAAGAGGAACAGTCATCTACTGCAAGTGGAAGTGTCACGGGTGGAGCAGAGTTCTGTGAGTGCTGTATCAAACCAGACCTCGTCAGACCTGCCAGAACAACTGGTCCATGCTGCCCTTCACTGCTCTGCCTGTTCCCCACTGTTTCATGCCAGAGTAATTTAACTGCTGTTAATTGGGTGTGTGTTTCACTCGAGCCAGTCCAGCAGAACCAGCAGAAAGCAGCCCCAGAATGAATGGGGCTCTGCAGAGGAGCCCCAGACTATTCATCAGCCTGCCTGCAGAACTGGCTCCAACTCTGAACCCTTGTGATCACACTCTGAAGAAGACACACTTCTGCTATTTCTGAGGCACTTATGACTGAGGCACCGCACGTGCTTGTGCAGGTAAGAATCCCAAAGTTCTTTCTTACTTCAGGAAAAACCCTGCAGCAGTGCATACCCAGCATCTGCTATCAGCACATCCTGGCTGCACGTGCAGGAGAAGCAGCAGCAGCATTGTACACGTGGGTTTGTTAAGCTGAACTCCCCTACACTTTGAACAGTGCTCATCACAAACATATTTAATGGCTCACCGGTGCCATACATTTCTCCTAAAAGCCTCCCTTGTAACTAAACTTTGCTGGAAAGTTAATGCCGAGGATGAACGAGCAACTTCGGTCTCAGTGCGGAGGTGGAGGGGTTCTAAACACTGACTTTCCGAGAGCAGCATCTCTCCTGAAGCGCTCGGGGCCACCCGAGCCGCCGCCGGGAGCGCGGTGCAGAAGCCGGCCCGGACTCAGCCGCAGCGCCGGGCACCGCGCATCGCTGCTCTGCAGGGCGGCCCGCACGTCCTCCAGCAGCTGCCGCAGGCTGCCCTTCTCCTGCTGCAGCTCGGCCATGCGCTCCTCGGCCCGCTCCAGCGCCACCATCTCCTCGCAGCGCTCTCGGGAGCAGGGCCCCGGCGGCCGCCGCTCGGGCTCGGCGGGGGCTGCGCGGGCGGATGTGGCTCTCGATGTGCTCGCCCTCCCGGCCCAGCGGCAGCCGCGGCCCCGCGCGGGTGCTGAAGTGGCCGCAGAGCCGCGCGTGGAGCCGGCGGAAGGTGAGCTCGGCCCAGAGCCCGTCCCACAGCCCCGCGCACTCCTCGGGCTCCGCCGCCTCCTCCGGCCCCAGCGCCCGGCACAGCGTGCGGGACTCCTCGCCGGGGATGCGGCCCGGCCCGGCGCAGTCCCGCTGCTGGAAGATCTCCTGCAGGGACTGCTCCGGGCCGCTGGCCAGCACGACCATCTCGTTCTCCACGCCGCGCTCCAGCCCGTAGCGGTGGGCGAGGGCGCTGAGCAGCCACTGCGTGCGCCGGGCCGGCCGCCCGGAGGGGTCCCAGCCCTCAGGCGGCTCCATCGCGCCCGCCCGGCCCGCGGCGCTGCCCGAGCATCCTGAGCGCCGCCCGCCCGAGCGCTCGGCCCCGGCCCCGGCACGGAGCGCCCGGCTCGCCCCGCACGGAGCCGCGTCCGCCTTTGTCCGGCAGGAGCAGGGACTCGGGCAAAGCGGGCAGGTGCCGCCCTGCTCCCTTGGTCTGCCAAGCCCGAGCCCCAAGTGTGGTTCTTATTTCTTAGCTAATTTCTCCCTGGTTTCTCTCTAACACAAGCAAGACAATAGCATCGCACAATCCAGTTTGACAAGTAAGGCTTGTGATAGAGGGAATGATTCCACTAAATAAAAAACCCAATGTGCTACAATGCCGCTCAGGCTTCCTCACCTCTGTAAATGCGGTGACTTCCTGGTGTTGGTGTGTGGATGTTAAGAGGTCTGTGTTAGAGATGAGTAAGTGTTCAACTCGTTCAAACGAGCTGCCCAAAGCAGTGATTTTGGTCTCTCTTTGGCTGGGCAGTAGGACCGGCGTTGTTGAACGCAGGCAGCAGCACGAGCAGGGCTCATCCAGCAGCAGGGACACGCCAGGAGCCAGAGGGGACCGTGGCACCAGAGGGGACCGTGGCACCAGCCGTGCCCGAGGTCTGAACAGGCTGCCAAAGTCAGGTGGTGCTGACAGGCTGCGTTAACAGCCCAGGCAAGGCGTGGTGAGGAGCCAGGCCTGGGGGCCACCCAAGGAGTCCTGTCAAGAGCAAATCGTTCTAATATTCTCTCTAGGACAAAAAAGGAACAAACCAGTCCAGTTGATATGTGAGGAAAAAGAATTCAAGTTCGTTTAAAACTCTGCTTAATACAGGGTTGGGTTTCTTTTGAGTGAACTGATGCTAATAAATATTTGGTCCCATACGGTGGGGTTTCTCTGCAAATAGGCCTTGATGGGAAATTTCTGACCACCTTTAGTTTTGCTCTTTCTTCGGTTGAGCACCTGAGTAGCTTTGTTGAGGAATGGAGAATTGTTTGTAGGTCAGTATTTTCTCAGGACGAACCTTAAATTTTAGCACAGGAGGAAGGAAAGGGAAAGGTTTGAAAGCCTTCCCCTGCTGAAGTGACACACTTTGAGAGGAGTCTGTGAGGAGAAGTCCCCTCAGGCACTGCCAGGGCTGTTTGCCTCCTCTGCAGGCTCAGTATTCTGGGAGTTCCACAAGCCTCAGCTGCCACTGTATTTTCCTCTGAATATTTCTTGTCGTGCAGTACACAGGGAGAATATTTTGTGCTAGATTGTCCTCTGGGCTTTGAGGTGAATCTCAGTAATAGTGGTGATTTTCATGTCCAGATGTACTTTTTATAGATAATAAGGAAAAGGGAAGAGGTACCATGGAAAATTAGTTGCTCAAAATGTGAGTGGCCAACCACACCAAAAATTAAGTCTGAACTGAAGAATTTTTTTATTGCTTTCTCTCAAGAGGTGGGGTAAAACACGCAGTGCTAAAAATGTTCTTTGAAGAGATTCAGCCAGCACCCAGGTGTATGAAAATCAAAACAGCAAAGGATGAGGCAGGGCATGGGAAGCATTTTTAGCCCTTCCTGTTGAAGGCCCAACAGTATGAAAACTGCCTCTGGATGTTATCCATAGATACCATATGTTATTTGTAGAGAGGAGCAGATGCCCCAAGCTGTTGGTGGCCCTGACGAGCAGGGGATGTGTCTTAGGTCACAGATGTGACCAAAAGTATGTATTCTATCACCATATGTGGGACAGTGATCCTTATCTGTGTGGGAGATATCCTCTGCTAATGGGCCATCTCTTAAAACCAGGTGGGGCAGTGTTCTTTATCTTTTCCACAACCCATCCTTCCTCCAGGAAGATATCTTCTGTTAATGGGCCATTGAGTGCCACTGCATGACTGATAAAATTCCATCATCCCATTGGGAGATGCTCCAGCCAGGGGGAGGAGCCAAGCCTTTCCTACCTAGATAAAATCTGAGATTTGGAACACCAAGGCAGCCCTTACCCACTGGTTTCCGGAGGAAAACTGGACCTTTCTGCATCATCATTAACCTTTGGAGGAAAACTGCACCCCTCTACAGGAGCACTGCTTCACCTGAACCACATCTGTCACTCCAGGAGGACTGCAGCCACCATTTAATGGGACTGCTACCAACAGCCTGACTGACAGAGTGTCAGGTTGTATTCTGACTAGGTCAGTGTTTTGGGTTTGTTCTTTGTAATACTGTATTTCTATTTTAATTTACCTGGTAAAGAACTGTTATCCCTATACCCATATCTTTGCCTAAGAGCCCCTTAATTTCAAAATTTTAATAATTTGGAGGGAGGGGGTTTACATTCTCCATTTCAAAGAGAGGCTTGTGCCTTTCTTAGCAGACCCCTGTCTTTCAAACCAAGACAGGAGGATTTGGGGTCTGAATCTTGGTGTTTGGGAGGTTATTACAGACACAAGATGCCCAAAGACTTCCAGAGATAACTTGGGTAAGGAGGAACACCCAGTCCATGGAGCTCTCTTGTTTTTTCCCCACACCAGGATTTTCTATTCCCAAGGTGTGGGCAGATGGAGGAGGAAGAAAAGCCCCAGAGATCCCACTCGAGGAGGGGCTGCACACCCAGCCCAGGGAGCTGCGAGGAGGAAAGACCCTCCCTGAGCCGGGAAGGCGGCCGGAGATCCAGGCAGAGCTCAGAGCTGGTGGAGAAGCCTCCTGGAGGGGAAAAGCCCCACAAGTGCTTGGAATGTGGGAAGGGTTTCAGCTGGAGCTCAGGGCTGATGCAACACCAGAGGATCCACACTGGGGAAAAGCCCTACGAGTGTGGGAAATGCAGGAAGAGCTTCAGCACTATTTCTTATCTGATGCAGCACCAGGTGATCCACACAGGGGAACGGCCCTACACCTGCTTGCAATGTGGGAAGAGCTTTGGATGGAGCTCTGCCCTGAAATACCACCAGCGCATCCACACTGGGGAGAGGCCCTACGAGTGTTCCAAGTGTGGGAAGAGGTTTCAGAGAAGCTCCACTCTGATCAGACATGAGCGGATTCACACAGAGGAGAGGCCCTTCCGCTGCCCCGACTGCGGGAAGGGATTCAAGCACAACTCCACCCTCACTGTCCACCGGCGCATCCACACTGGGGAGAGGCCCTACGAGTGTCCTGAGTGTGGGAAGAGCTTCTCAGACAACTCAGTCTTGACCCGACACCAACGGAGTCACCACTGAGGGAAGCCCTGTGAGTGCCCCGAGTGTGGGAAGAGCTTCGTGCTCTGCTCCAGCTCCATCCCCCATGGGAGGATCGGTGTTGGATGATCCCCAGTGACCCCCGTTGGGCAGAGCCCTGGTGATCCGTGGTCCTGGTGATCTGTGTTGGGAAGACACCTGGCTGGGGGGGGGGGTCTCTGCATCATCCTGTCTCCCTGTGGGCACCTGGATGAACACAGGGGCAGGAACGTCCATCAGGGCTCAAACTGACATTGGGAATTCCTTAAGGAGAGCAGATTTGTTGACTTTGATCCCCAGAAAATCTGTGTTTCATCCTGTCTCCTGCTGGCATCCAGGAATACTGAACAGTCTTGGAGACCTTTTCCAACCTCACTGGTTCCAGGATTTTCATTTCCTATTGTCCAAGGTTGTCTTCCGCAGCCAAATGGTGATGAACTGAGGCAAAGACCAAGATTTTGGAGACAGTGGGGTAGAAAGTCCTCCAAAAAATGTTTTTCCCTCCCACTCACACATAGGACCTCAGCTCACACAGACACGGAAATCCTTTTCTTTTAGCCTCGATTTGCTTTTCATTTATTTTCATCCTTTTAAAACAACCAACACGGGTGAAAATAAAGACACTGAACTGAGACATGGGTGTGGATACAGAGGGACAAAGACATGGTGGGGCACAGACATGGAGAGTTGAATCATGGTTTTAAAGAGTTAAGAATTTTGCTAAGGGTAGAAGGAGTTTCCATGGCCCAGATGTAAGTTAGGTAGGTAATTACTTGATGCTTAGGCAAGAGCTAATTGGTATAATTATCTGCTATTATGAACTTAGGTATAGAAGAACATAAAATAATAAACCGTTATTTATGAAGCACGAGGCCTTGGATCATGCCAAAGGATCACAGAGACCTGATGAAGACTCTCCTGACTTCATCCTTTGAGACCACTGACCCATGTCGAGAGCACCGACCCAATTCAAGAGAAGAACTGTGCACACGTGAAGGACGAATGGGCTCATTTTAATATGGGGTGGGGATGGGAGGTGCTGGGGTTATGCACATGTATTGTATGTAAGATCTTGGGCAATAAATAGAGGGCAAAGAACCTTGTTCGGGGCGGTCACGCCTTTGGGAGGTGACTCCCGTGCCGGTGAATAAACACACCACTTTGTAACTTTAATTAGTTACAGCGCCTTTGTCCGTGATTATTCCGGTTTTTAACGATTCAGGGGGACAAACTGCGGTCACGTGGGGACACTGCAGGGACATTGTAGTGACCCAAAACAGGACAGGCGACATCAGGGTGGCCTCGTTGTCCCCAAGGCAAGGACACCAAGGTCCCCAGTGTCCCTCCACCAATGTCCCCAAGGCCACCACAATGTCCCCGAGGGCCTGGGCAGCTCTGGGGAACCCCTGTCGCCATGTCCCCCATGTTTCACCACCATGTCCTGGTGAACAGCGTCCACCAAGGTCCCCAGGTGCCATGTCACCGTGTCCAGCCGCCCCTGGACATTGTGGTGACCTTGCTGGTGGCCGCGGTGGCCTCGGCACTGGTCCTGGCTGTTGCCACCCACTGGGCGCGGTCTCGCAGGCGCTGGGCCATGGCCCGGTGCTCACAGGCAATGGTGGCCAGGTGTCACCACGATGTCACCGAGGCCTGCAGGGCCACCTGGCAGGACACGGCCACCGTGCCCAGGGCCAGCAGCAGGTTACTGTCCTTGGCCACCCCCAGGGCAGAGCGCACTGAGTCCAGGGACACTGCGGGGACATGGGGACACCGCACAGGTGGCACCGGGGACACGGCAGCAGGGCAACCAGCACAGTGGCACCTGAACAGTGGCACCGGGGACACCCCAGAGCCACCAGCCCAGTGTCCCCAGGGCTGCCCCAGTGTCACCACCCCAGTGTCACCTGTTCAATCCCAGTGCCACCAGCCTGGTGTCCTCAACTCAGTTGCATCCCAGTGTCCTCAGCCCTGTCCCAGTGGCACCAGCCCAGTGGCACCAGGGCTACCAAGGTGTCACCAACCCAGTGTCCCCAGTTCCATCCCAGTGCCACCCGTTCTATTCCACTGTCACCAGCCCAGTGTCACCAACCCAGTGCCACCAAGCCACTCCCATCCCAGTGCCTCCAGTCCCATCCCAGTGTCACCACCCCATTGTCCCCATAGCAGTGTCACCATCCCAGTGTCCCCCATGCCAGCCCAGTGTCCCCCATCCTGTTCCAGTGTTCTTGTCTCAGTGCTACCAGTTGTGTCCCAGTATGACCGCCCCATTGTCACCATACCAGTGTCACCAACCCAGTGCTACCAGTTCTGTCTGTCACCACCCAAGTGCCACCAGCCTGCTATCACTAACCCAGTTCCAGCCCAGTGTCCCCAGTCCTATCCCAGTGCCACCAGTCCTGTCCCACTGCTCTTGTCCCAGTGCTCCCAGTTGTGTCCCCATGCCAGCCCAGTGCCACCCCGTCATTGACCCATACCAGTGTCACCAGCCCAGTTCCACCAGTCCTGTCCCAGTGCCACTAGCCCAGTGTTCCCAGTGCCAGCTCAGTGTCACCATCCCAGTGTCCCAAGTTCCATCCCAGTTCCCCCAGTTCTGTCCCAGTTTCATTAATGCAGTGTCACTGGTCCTGTCCCAGTGCCCCCAGTGCCATCCCAGTGTCACCACCCCAGTGTCACCAGTCCCTTCCTAATGTCCCCATCCCAACGTCCCCTCCCAGTGTTCCCAGTTCCATCCCAGTGTCCCCAGTGCCATCTCAGCGTCACCAGTGCCACCCATGGCACCACCCCAGTGTCCCCAGTTCAGTCTCAGTGTCCTCAGTCCTGTCCCAGTGTCACCAGCCCAGTGCTCCCAGTTCCATTCCAGTGTCCCTGTCCCATCCCAGTATCCCCCATCCTGTCCCAGTGTCCCTGTCCCAGTGCACCCAGTTGTGTCACAGTGTCACCAGTTCCATCCCAGTGCCACCAACTCATTTTCCCCATACCAATGTCACCATCTCAATGTCACCAAACCAGTTCCCTCCCAGTGCTCCAAGTGCCAGCCCAGTGTCCCCATCCTGGGACAGGGGAAGGTCTCTAGTGGTCCAAACTGGTCTGTACAGGTCTGTACTGGCCCATACTGCTCTATACTGGTCCATACTGCTCTATACTGGTTTATACAGGGTTTTACTCACACACAGCACCATCAGCCCTATGGCCAGCCCATGCCCAGCCTGGAGCTCAGCTCACCCAAACTGGTCTGTACTGGTCTGTACTGCTCTATACTGGTTTATACTGGTCCATACTGGTTTATAGTGGTCTATATGGGATTTTACTGGTCTGTACTGGTTTATACTGGTTTTTACTGACACACAGTATCATCAGCCCTATGGCCAGCCTGTGCCTGGCCCAGAGCCCAGTTCACCCAAACTAGTCTATACTGGTCCATACTAGTTTATACTGGTTTATACCGGTTTATACTGGTCCATACTGGTTTTTACTCACACACAGCAGCACACAGCACCATCAGCCCCACGGCCAGCCTGTGCCCAGCCCATAGCCAGCTCTGGCACTGCTGTGCCCCTTCCTCCTCCCACTCCAGCATCATCATCACTGCTGCCTCAGCCAGGACCCCTTGGTGCCGCAGCTCCTGCTCGTCCTCGTCCCCCAGGGTCCCCCGGGCCACCGCCGGGGCCACCTCGGCCTTTCTGGAGTCCTTTAGCTCTTCCAGGGCCACTTGGGCCTGATACAGCGTGACCTTGGCTTCAGCCAGTGCCGCGTGGGACAGTGCTCGGTGTCCTCAAGGCCTCGGCCAGGGCCACCAAGGCCACCAGGGCCACCAGGGCCACCAGGGCTCGGCGCCACATGGTATCTGCCTGGCCCAGCTCGGGGGGGAGGGCAGGGGGGAACAGCTGGGGACAGGAAAGGGGGGTTAGGGGTGGGGGAGGGGAGTTCTGGGGAGGGTTTGGGTGGTCCCAAGTGAGAATTCTCAAGGATTTGGGGTTTCCCGGATGCGGCTTGTGATAAATGTGATTCGTGCTAATTAAATTGTAACTATATTAACAAAATTATATTTAGATCAATAGAAGACAATTGTCACAGAGTGAGGGGGGAGATGGGTGAGACAGGATAAAAGACATCTTCCAGATGTTGGCAGTCGAAGAAGGAGGTTCGAAGAAAGTCAAACAAGAATAGTAGAAGCACGTAGGTCTGACAAGCAGCATCTAGAAATAGAAAGTTTTGACCTTGAAATGGGCCAAAATGGGATGATTCCAAGCATGGGACTCAATTACAGTCATGTTATGGAAAACATCTGCTCAGTCACACAGGGCGCCTGTGCTACCTGCAGGTCACACCTCGGTCACTGATGAAGATGATGAGCCTTCATCGGAAATAAGACCCTCAAAAGGGTGAGAGACCCCCTAAGCCATTAGTAGAGCATGCGCCGTGCAGTATAGTTATGTAAATTTTAGGAATAGAAACTAGGAGGAGTTTTCTAGAAACTTCTGTAGCCTACAGTATATAAGTGGGATTGTTAGCCTGGATGCTTTGATACGTGAGGAATGGGAGCCACTCCCCGTATCCCCGGTCGGAGGGGGCCCCTCCCCGGTCGGTTTTGCTTATGCTTTATACGAACCTCAATTATACTAAATTACTTACTGCCAAATTTTGTATATTCTTAAATATATGCACTTTGATTGTATTAATCGCCAATACTTGAATTATCATCTTCAATACTTTGATTTTATTCATTTTATTACTATTAAAAATTTACTATTAAATTTAATCTTGTTGCTTGATAATTGGAAAAATAGAACATGATTCATATCAATAATAATATTATGATTAATGATTATGATTAATGTCACGTTGAAATACACATCCACACATCTTTTAGAGTCATAGTATACTTTGGGTTGGGATCAAAAATCATCTAGTTCCATCTGATTATCTTACACATTCTTTTTCTCCCTCTGAGTCCTCTGAACTCATCCTTGCAGGTCCACGTCCTCCTTATGCTGGGCCCTCACACACGGATGTCGTGCTCCAGGCAGGGTCTCACAACAATGGCCCAGAGGGCCACGCTCACCTCCCTTGGCTGCTGCCCTTTGCCCCTTTCCATGCAGCCCAGCCCATGGCTGCTTTCTGGGCTGGCAGCACCCACTGCCAGCTCCTGCTGAGCTTCTCCTCCATGCGCACCCCAAGTGCTTCTCCTCAGCCCCTGCCCCGCTCGGCTTCCTGTCCCCTGCACAGCCCGAGCTGAGGGCAGCTCCAGCCACTCTCTGCTCCATTGGCAAAGCCATTGCAGAGCCCCGGAGCCGAGGCAGAGCCCTCCCTGAGGGACACCCCTCATCCTGCTGACTTTGCCACATGCTCTCATTTGCACCCTAATTGAGGCAGAGCCATTTCTGATCATTTTCATCAGTGGATCAGAACAAGGGGCTAGAAGCCCTCCAGTCTGGCTGCTGCTCCATGCCACTTCCAGGGGCTTGGGCTGCTGAAGGGGTGCTGGGCTGGGCCCTTTGTGACACAGGGCCGTTCTATCGGGTTCCTGGGTGCTGTTGGCCATTCTGTTGTCCTGGTGACATGGCACAGCCCCGCCCTGCAGGGGTATATACGGGGCACAGGGCCCTGCGCTGCCCAGGGCCAGGAGTGCCACTGGCTCAGGAGGAAGCAGCTCCCGGGATCTCTGTGCTCCAGGCAGTTGCACATGGAGGAGGAAAAGGTGAATCCCAACTCCAAAGCAGCCAGCCCCATGCCCAGCAGGCTGGAAGAGCAGGCCCTCAGCGGGCAGTGGCTGGGGACAGGCGACAGCTCAGGCCTGCAACCATGCAGCAACCTCAGCAACAGCTGCCATGAGGGATCCCAAGGGGAAGCCTGCATTGAGCAGGAGCTGTCCCCACAAGAAACCACCAGAGACCATCAGGCATCCTGAGGGGAAGCCTGCATTGAGCAGGAAGTCTCCCTAGAAAAAAACACCAGCAACCATTAGGAATCCTGTCCCGGCTGGGAGGGCTCTGCTCCCTGCGCGCACGAGGGGCGGCGTGGGCAGAGCACAGAGACCTTCCAGGGGCCTGCGGGAGGGACATTCGTGGCCAGCGCCTTCCAGCTGATCCTTGCTGTCTCCTGCTTCCTCCAGGCCATGGCAAGAGCTGCCGTGTGGGATGGATGGGGCACGATGAAAGCAACCCCTTGGATGTTAATGCATGCAACAAGTCCTTTAAAAGGTCAAAACACATGCCAAATTTTGTGATGCAAGACAGAAACAGCTGGAAGGGCTTGAAAATGTGTTCCAGGAACTCGTGATATGACAGCACTGGTGTTGCTTGGGAACTGTTCTTCCTCACCTCCTCCCTCATCTCCCTCATCTCCTCTTGGAGGCTCACAATTACAGCAGAGACATGAGCCTGCATCGGGTCATTGATCATACTCCCAAAATTTCTAAGCTTGTTGCTTGTTGGCAACAGAACCCACTGTCTCTGTTATTATCAGCATTAATTGTTGCAATGAAGGTGGTGTATTGAGATGGCCCCAGGTTTGCCAGATTCCACAACATCTGCCCTGTGCACCTGACCTTGTCAGGGTCATTGTCATGCTGTCCATCCCTCCCAAAGAGCACCTCCAGCACTGCCACTTCTCTCAGCTCTTGGATCCCTTCCTCAAGGGTCTTCCAGCACATTCTATGGTGGTGCTCCTGCATTCTCTCTCTGTGGACAAACCTCTCTCTCACACTCATTAAAAGCCACTCCCAGAGGGAAAGGAGGCCTGGCTCCCTTACAAATACCTGATCCACACCTGAGTCCTGGGTCAAGGGTCCCAAATTCCTTGCCTCAGTACAATCCAGTTGCACACCTGTTCCCATAAGGTCCCAGACCCAAAGTAACCAGGTGGTAAAAGCCTCACGGCCTCATCACTCAATGTCTTTTTGCAGAGTATGGAGACTTTTGTACGACAGGGACTTGGTGATGATCTCAACCTCTGGCTCCCCTGCTGGTTGTGAGGGCCCTCCTTTCTTATCCTTATTTTCTAGGTGCCTTGTTTTCATCTTAGACTTCTTTGTTTCCACAGGGGTGACTATTGCTCTCTGTGAGTGCCCTTGCAGTTCAGCTGGAACCTGGACAGATGTAATGTCTGTGGGTTCCACTGCTGCACCATCAGACTCTCCCTCTTGAAGGCAGGGGGAGGGTTTCTTACCAGCTGGGGAAAGGTACTCCTTCAGCATCTGGCTCATCTCACACATCTCCTTCACTAAAACACCCACCCAATCCGGGTGTTTCATTTCTGAAGTGGGCTGTGGGGCAGGGTCAGTCTCTGCAGCAGCATCCCAGTTTCCTGGGGTAGGTATCAGGGTTGTTATCCAAATCAATCTTCCCTTATCTCTGAATGTTAAATAGAACAGGTTTAACAGGCATATCAGCAACACCAGCCACTGTAAATGCATTAATATTTAAAGAAGATTTGAACCCTTTGAAGCCTTTGAAAACGGGTGGGCTGGACCTAAACGGTGGACTGGATGAAGGGTTGGGAGAAAATTTCCCCTTCTGCCACTTCCTCACAGTAAGTACCATTATTGAATTAAACCCAAAACCACACAGTTAGAGTGCAATAGCTCTGAATCTACGTTGCCATCTCCCAGAGGAAGTTAAAAACCCATGAATTCCTCACCTTATCAACCCACAAAATGAACTGGATAATAGTCACAGTAGCCTTAGTGATAGGACCCATGTTCAAATAAGGACCTGCAAATGGGAGAGATGTAGCAGTGACCACGTGCAGCCCAAGCCAGGGTAAGCTGGACAACATGGTGCCACCTAAAACACAAAATCAGGTCACTCAAGAACTGTTATTGCTTTTCCAGCCTTTCCACTCAATGTCCACAGGTTCTACCGTTGGGTGCCAAAATCTGCCCTGGTTTGAATAAAAGGCAGGTGTGTGCTAGGGAAAAGAGGGCCTTCCCTTGAAATGGAGAAAGCAAATCCCTCCCTCTGAATGAGTACAATTTTGAAATTAAGGGGCTCTCAGGCCAAGACATGGGGACAGGAATGACAGTTCTTTACTAGTATATCTAAGAAGGCAAACAGAACAACAACTCTGGAATTAACAAGAAGCAGAACAGGAACCCAGTTCCAGTCCTTCTGGGCCTCAGGCACTTTTCCCCTGTGCTGCAGTCACCGTCACCGCTGGCAGTGAGCGCTGGCAGATTCCCGGTGGACGGGGCAGATGTGACGATCCCGGCACCTGCAGGGGCTGGGGGTGATGGCAGCTGTGTCCCAGATGGGAAGGGATGGAGGAGAGGCAGGATGCTGGGAAAACAGCAAGCTGAAGCAGGAGGGCGTCCAAGCAGGGCTGCGGGGTCCAAAACAGAGAGGCAGCTCCCGGCGTTGGGATGGTGGGGGGGTAGCAATGACCTTTCTGCTCCGAGAGCCAAAAGCGAGCGAGAGCCAGCAACTGCCCCCCACCCTCCTTTACCTGCTTCCAATCTCACCGTGTTCCCCCTTTCCCTCCCCCCGCCCTCCGAGAGAAACTCCCAAAAAAACAGGGAGGCTCTCCCTGGTGCTGGGACCCAACCATCAGTGCTTCTTAGCATGTCAATGGGAAAAAAATTCCACAGGCAGAGAGGAAAGGAAAAACCAACCCCCAACAGACGCTTATCCAGTTCTTCACTGATTTGAGGTTTATCAGCTGTTGCAGATACTGGAATGATGGTACAATGTTTTAATGCTTGTTAATCATCTAATTTCACAAGTGTTATTAATTATATCTGTTATCGGAAATGTTTTGGATTGTTGTATCAGAATTATTCCCAATTACTTCAAGTTCTTGGTTTTACTACATGTATTGTTTTGTTTTGAACTTCCCTTCATGTTCATGGCAAGAATCATGCATGCTGTTTTTAAAACAAGGAAGGGAGAATTAGCTCCTAAATATTTATATATTTATAAAAAATTTTTTTGCAATAATTATACAAAAAAAAGTAAAATATTTTTATATAAGGCTCTTGAATTGAAGGTACAATGACAAAGTCTAATTAATTCATTAACTTAAGGAGAAGGTATGCATGTGTTTTTATCATCAACAACTTCAAAGTAGTCACCTGTTCATTCAGCCAAACATCAATTGCCTCCAAGAAAATGCAGCCCAGTGAGAAGAAAAAGAACCTAATCACCATGCAGCCTTCGTGGCCAGAACAAAACCAGAAGTAGGAGTGCCAAGACATGGCTGTGTCTGGAAATTTACAGGCAAACTGCCAACAAAAGCCTTGTGTCAACATCATGGTATAGTGTTCCTACTAACCTTCTTCAGTTATTCCCTGTTCCAGGATCCAAGAGCACATTCAGTGATGTCAAAGATCAACATTTCCAGCTAATGGACTATTTGGACTTTAAAACAATGGTCATTTATTCCCATTTCCCTAGGACACACTGGACATTATTCTTTTGTTTTCTCATGCTGTGAAACCCTGTGTCAATGACATGATAGAATTTGCTAAGTTTTGTTGATTGTAATTGGTCTTTTGTGTATCTTATCCCATATCTAACAGATAACCAGTGATAACCTTAATGAGATAACACCCTCACAAGAGAGAGCTATTTTATCATCAGAAGATATGAACTTTCTTTCAATTAATGAAAAAGGGTGAGATGTTGCAGTCAGGTACACAAACTATAAAAGGAAGGCTCCATAAAATCAGGTCTTGCTCTCTGCTAAATTAATAGCTAGCCTGTCACTTCTTCTATGTGCAGCTAAGTTACTTGCTTGTTCCCATGTGAAAACAATCTTAAGCATGAAAACAATTAACACAACAAGCTATTCTGGTAAGAGAACCATTTGCACCTGCAAGAAATAAGAAATCTGTCCTGCTGGGGACAAGGACGTTCATTCCCTTCCAGGAGCCCAATGCCCGGCTGGGGCTCCAGGGCAGGGGGTCCTTGAGCAGCTGCCCCAGAACCTCCGCCAGGGTCTCCCAGCGCAGCCGGAGCCGCTCGGCCTGGGGTCCCCAAAGGCCTCAGCGAGCCCCAAGTCCCTGCCAGGAACCCTCAACTCCCTCCAAGCCAGCATCCCCCACAGCCCCTGCAAGTTCCCCCCATGGCACCGGCCGTGGCCGTGTCCCCACATGTCACTGGCCATGTCCCACCATGTCCTCACCCATGGCTGTGTCCCCACCATGTTTCCATCCCTGTCACTGTCCCCCACATCTCCATCCACGCCTGTGTCCCCCCATGTCCCCACGAATGGCCACGTCCCCCTCCATGTCCATGTGTCCCCATGTCACTCTCCATGTCTGTGTCCCCACCATGTCATTGTCCCCCCATGTCCCCACCCATGTCTCAGTTCAGTGTCTTTATTTTCACCCCAGTGTTGGATGTTTTAAAGGGATGAAGAGAAATGAAAAGCAAATCCAGGCCAAAAGAAAACTATTTCCATGTCTGTGCTAGCTGAGGATCCACGTGCTTGGGAGGGAGGGAGGGAACAACATTTTTTGGAGGAGTTTCCCCCCAACTGTCTCCAAAATCTTGGTCTTTGCCCCAGTCCATCACCATTTGGCTGCGGAGGACACCCTTGGGCAATAGGAAATCAAAATCCTGGAATCACTGAGGTTAAATGTAGTAGTTTTGGTTTATTAATTTGAATTTTTTTTGTGAGGTAGGATTAGGAGGAAGACAAAAAGCAGGCTTTACTTTAAATGGTATAACGATAAATTTTATTACTAGAAACCATAAGAAAAATCCCTTAGAATAAAACTTGAGACTACTTTTTTCTTCCATACATTTTTTTAACACTAAACACGTACAAAAACAACTCAGTTAGTTTAACATCTTTAAAATAGTTTTTTACTAATTTACATGAAAGAGGAGACTTTTATTCAGTCTATGGAGATTTTTTTTCACAAGAAAACGGATTCTTCTTGTTTTGATGTGACAGTGATTAGCTTCCCAGGAGAATGGAAATCTGATTACTATCTAAAAAGCCTTTATTCAGACTAACAGTTTTTCTCATAACTTTTATTCAGGACTATATTAACTTATGAGGCACAGTTTAAGGATTATAACACTTTAAACAAAAGCTTATTTACTTTTGAGAAAAGAAATTTTTTCCTTTTTCTTTTTGTTGGCGGGAACACCAGGGGTTTTCTTATTATTTAAACCTAGGAGACTACTGCAATTTTAACATTTGTTTGCTTTAATATTAATGCTTTTGTTTATATGTACAGGTAGAACAGTCATACTCACTTCAAAATATTAAAATATTTTTACATGTTTTAAAGGAAACAAGAGCTTTTTCTCCATAGTTTAAAAAGAGAGAAATGTTAGTGCATGACTTTTCTCGTTTCTTTATTTCGGATTTGACTTTTCTTTTTGTTTGATTTCGGTGCTTTTATATTGTTTCTATGTGTATCACTATTTTGGTGGGTTAGGGTTTTTTGGTTTTGTTTTTTTGTGTGTGTGTGTGTGTGGTTTTTTTGGTTTTTTTGTTTTTTGGGGGTTTTTTGTTGTGGTTGTTTTTGTTCGTTTGTTTTTCTTTGGTTTTTGTGTTTTTGGGGTTTTTTTGGATCATCCAACACCAATCCTCCCATGGGGGATGGAGCTGGAGCAGAGCACGAAGCTCTTCCCACACTCGGGGCACTCACAGGGCTTCCCTTAGTGGAGCCTCCGTTGGTGTCGGGTCAAGTTAGAGCTCTGTGAGAAGCTCTTCCCACACTCAGGACACTCGTAGGGCCTCTCCCCAGTGTGGATGCGCCGGTGCCTGATGAGGTTGGAGTTGTGCTGGAATCCCTTCCCGCAGTCGGGGCAGCGGAAGGGCCTCTCCTCTGTGTGAATCCGCTCATGTAGGAGGAGATTGGAGCTGGTGTGAAACCTCTTCCCACACTTGGGACACTCGTAGGGCCTCTCCCCAGTGTGGATGCGCTGGTGCCTTCTCAGGGCAGAGCTCCACCCAAAGCTCTTCCCACATTCCAAGCAGGTGTAGGGCCGTTCCCCTGTGTGGATCACCTGGTGCCAGATCAGGCTGGTGCTGTAGTTGAAACTCTTCCCACATTCCCCACACTCGTAGGGCTTCTCCCCAGTGTGGATCCTCTGGTGTAGGATCAGCTGGGACCTGTAGTTGAAACCCTTCCCACATTCCAAGCACTTGTGGGGCTTCTCCCCTCCAGGAGGCTTCTCCACCAGCTCTGAGCTCTGCCTGGATCTCCGGCCGCCTTCCCGGCTCAGGGAGGGTCTTTCCTCCTCGCAGCTCCCTGGGCTGGGTTTGCAGCCCCTCCTCGTGAGAGATCTCCAGGGCTTTTCTGCCTCTTCCATTCCCGCACACCTGAGGAATGAAAATTCCTGGTTTAGGGGGAAATAACAAGAAAAGAGCTCCATAAATTGGATGTTCCTCCTCGCCCAAGTTCATCTCTGGAAGTCATTGAGCATCTTGTGTCTGTAAGAACCTCCCAAACACCAAGATTCCCACCCAGAATCCTCCAGACTTTAAGACACGGATCAAAAACTCGCCAAATATCAAGATTCAGCCAAAATCCCCTCCAGACTTGTGCTGGTTTGAAAGCAAAACCAGTGAAAGACTCCAAGGCAGAAATAGAATTTGATAGGAAAAAAGAGAAGAGAAATAAAATCCATGCAATAGTACAAAAGAAAACAACTGACAGAATCAGAATACAACCTGACACCCCGCTAGTTAGGGTGGTGGTAGCAGTCCCGATGAAGTGGTCTTGTTGTAGTAGTGATGCTGTAGAAAGGTCTGGTAGCTCTTGTCCTCTGGAATCCAGTGGGTAAGGGCTGCCTTGGTGTTCCAAATCTCAGATTTTATCTAGGTAGGAAAGGCTTGGCTCCTCCCCCTGGCTGGAGCATCTCCCAATGGGATGATGGAATTTTATCAGTCATGCAGTGGGACTCAATGGCCCATTAACAGAAGATATCTTCCTGGAGGAAGGATGGGTTGTGGAAAAGATAAAGAACACTGCCCCACCTGGTTTTAACAGATGGCCCATTAGCAGAGGATATCTCCCACACAGATAAGGATCACTGCTCCATCTGTTTTTTTCCATCACTCTTTGTTCTTTTGTTTCTTCCCAGGATCTCTGACTGGTTACTTCATGTTTGCTGCTGATATCTCTCCCTTTTGAAGATGAAAACAGTAAAAGTGTTTTTGACCTGCCTTGCTGGATATTGTGAAGAGGAAGAGTCATCTACTGCAAGTGGAAGTGTCACAGGTGGAGCAGAGTTCTGTGAGTGCTGTATCAAACCAGACCTCGTCAGACTTGCCAGAACAACTGGTCCATGCTGCCCTTCACTGCTCTGCCTGTTCCCCACTGTTTCATGCCACAGTAATTTAACTGCTGTTAATTGGGTGTGTGTTTCACTCGAGCCAGTCCAGCAGAACCAGCAGAAAGCAGCCCCAGAATGAATGGGGCTCTGCAGAGGAGCCCCAGACTATTCATCAGCCTGCCTGCAGAACTGGCTCCAACTCTGAACCCTTGTGACCACACTCTGAAGAAGACACACTTCTGATATTTCTGAGGCACTTATGACTGAGGCACTGCACGTGCTTGTGCAGGTAAGAATCCCAAAGTTCTTTCTGTCAGGAAAATTAATCCTCAAACACCAGAGTTTTATGTCCAAAAAGGAGACTTTATTGGAATAAAGGGAGAGGCCATGGGACATTCCCCTGGGATCTCTCAAATTTTTGGAGGACGCAGGCTCCTTTTTATCCTATTTTCCTGGCCTCATTTCCCTCTCTCTTTCCCCATTGGCTGAGGTACTTGAGAGGCACAGACTTCCCGGAACGCCTGATACCTGAAATTCCCCTCTAATGTACAACCCTCCCTTTTCATTTTTAATTCTTACAGAATTCATAGTTTTCTCCCCAGTTGCTTCTTTCATCTTTCAATATCCAATTTCATTTATCAGCAGCCCTACAGTTTGTTTGTAAAGGCAAATATCTTTTTCCATTAATCAATCAGTGGAATCCATCCCATTGTTTCTTTTATCTCTCAGTGCTAGCCTTATCTACAGGCAGATCCACAGCTCATTTGTAAAGAAAAAATTCAACATTCCTCTCAATGTGGTTCTCTAAGAAGGCCATAACTAAATGCTTGCATGGGGGTTTTGGCTTCTGGAGCAGTGGGGTAGGGCTGTTGTTGGTTCCTACCCCTCCATGCCATGATGATGTAAGGGGTGAGGGATGCCATGTGTGCTGTGCACTGGCAGTGATCCTCAAGAAATCCTTCTAATCCTCTCCGTCGAGCTAGTCAAGCTCCTGGAAATGACAGGACAGAAAAAAAAATTTAAAAGTGCTCAGTTTTGTGCCCTTCTTCCCTTGTGGGGTGAGGGGCAGGAGGCAGAGGTCCAGCTTCGTCTCTCTCTGACCTTTCCTTTGAGACAACACTGTCTGCTCCCACCACAAAGGCACAGAGGGTGCTCTTTGCCCCCACCAGTGGGAAGTGGCTCTGCTGACCCCACTAAGAGTGCTAGAAGATGAGTCTGTGAACTAAACAGTTGAATATTGCCTAGAGGGGGGTAGCAGGCAGTAGATGTGCCACCATTCTCTTTCCAGGACCCCACTGGGAGTACTTGAACTATCGACGATGAGAGAGAGATGGGGACACTGAATGGTGATCAAAATCCAATTTTTACTGAGCACTACATGTGCTTATATACCATTTACAGGAAGGCTGGTAATATTTTACTGCAATCACATAGACAAACCTTACACAGACAAACTCTCACACAGACAAACTTTACATTTGGACTGAGTAAAATCTTATTTCCCATAACCCAGACTTGATCCAGTCCTCTTGCAGTCAGGTCTCTGTTTGCTCTTGCCAGGCATCCTCGTTGTCAGGCTGCATTTGCTGATTAAATCTGCAGTACTATCAGTCTCATTTGCATTACCCATATCCACATCTCCCCCGTTTCTTTTAACTAAAAATACACTCTTAAGCGATTTGTCGATTAAATTCTTAACACACTGTAAAATACAAGGAATAACTACTACAATGCATAATATGATGCCTAATACATGCAAACCAATTTTAACTAAATTCCTGACCCAGCCAGTGAGTCCCCAGTGCCCTAAGAGCCAGTTCAGCCAGTCGTACCCATGATCTACCCAAAGTTTATTCACACCTTCTTTCAGGGCTTGAGTGCTGGCATAGATGGGCTGGGAGTGGTCAGAAACGTTAAGGCAACACATCCCATCGAATTCCTCAGCCACAGGCGGCGGCGGAGCTGGGAGGCGGCCCCAGCGCAGGTGGGAGCCGCGCTCGGTTGTGCGGGGGCTCGGGGCTCGCTGCGGGCCTCGGGGGCGGCAGGGGGCTCTGGCGGGTTGGTTGTGCCGGTGCCGGCCCGTGTTGGCGCTGGGCTGAGGGCGCTGCGGGAGCGGCTGCCCGCGGTCTCCTTCCCGCTGGGGCCTCGGCAGGAGCCGGTGCCGGAGCAGCGCTGGCTCGTCCCGGTTGCTGTGGGTGGCACAGAGGTGTCTGCCCTGTGCCCGGGGCTGTGCGGGAAAATTCCCGTGGGCGGAGGTTTGTGTGCCCGAAGGAGACAGAGGAGTCCTGTAAAAGTGACTTTATTGATGAACAAAGGGAGACGCCATGCGGCATTTGCCATGCGGTCTCTAAAGCGCCGCCTCCTTTTTATCCTCATTTTTCCGTCTGCATCTCCCTCTCCCATTCCCCTCTGGCTGACGTTTTCGGAAAGTTCAGACTTCCCGATCCACCTACTGCATGTCCCTCTTAATATGCACTCCTACTACGATATTAATCTTACTGCTTGCAATCCCTCATTTTCTTATTTTCTCAAGAATTGCCTTTACAAACTTTTAATTTCCATTGACTCAATCTCCTTTCCTGCGTCCTCTTTGGCGCAAGGCGTCGTGCATGGTAAAAAGCTGAGAGTTGCTGCAGCACGTCAGAGGAGGAGCAGCATTCGTTTAAGCCATGGTCTGCCAGGAAACCACGAAAACGTGTCCCATTCCCATCCTCTCCCTGTTTGCATTGGTACATGAGCTACTTTCTTATTTCCTTTGTTATCTGTTTCACCACTTTTCGGTTATCATCTATTTGCAAACAGCAATTTGAATGATTTAATTTTCCACAAACTCCTCCTTCTTCTGTAAGTAGATAATCTGATCCCATCCCATGGTGAAATGTCTCGTTCCTCATTTCAGCGGCTTGGTCAGCAGGAAGGTCAGGAGCTGGAGTTGTCTGGTTGGTTATTATTTCAAGGACACTTTTTAACCTAATTATGCCACTCAAATTATGGATGGGTTTTCTGTGTCCTGATATGAATTCGTTAGGGATCCCAGGGGCTGGTCCATGGTGTTGTAGGATTTGTTCTGGTGGCCGTTCATCTTTTCCCCTTTTTTGGGTGCTCCCTCCTGCCACGGCTGCATCAATTGACCACTTTTATCTTATGAAATGATAAAATGTTTGGATTCCCAACTGATTTCTCTGGACTAGCAAAAACACCTCATTGCTTTGGGGAGAGGGATGATCCCCCCCCCCCCCATCTTTTTTTCATGAAATTTGCTCAATATTCTCCGTTTGCTGTTTCCCTTTGCAGCTTAACCAATTTCTGTTGCAGTCAGATATCCTCACTATGGGCTCTGCCTTTAGTTGTGCAAATTCCATCTGTGCAAGCAGGCAGAGCTTGGGGTGAGGGACAGATGGACTCAGGGAAATTCCTCCCCCAGGTAAGAAGGCCCTTGGGCATTGTCCACACTTTTCCAGAGCAATGTTAATTTGCATTTCTAAAGCTCCTCTCCTGGCTGCCTGGAACTAGGATTTTCTTCCAGAGCAGCCTTTAGGTGATTCACACGTCCAACCTCACAATCTGCTTTATTTTTCTTTTTTTTTTTAAGCGATTTTGTATTAACTATTTATGTGTTAAAGCCTTACGATTAATACTCTTCTAGGTTTGCAAAATGCAACTTAAAGGTGAGCATTGAAAAACCCATTGAAATTCTGCCATCATTAAGAGTCAGCCACAAATATAGAGAAAAATATTCCAGTGCAAGCAAGTATTTTCTACATCTTCTCCTAGGAGTAAAAATTGCTTGTCACACCCCTGGTCCAAATCCAAATGATAAAATAAAAGTTGGATTAATATGAAAAAATTTTCTAATTGTGTAATCTTGTCACTGAAACTGCAGGAAAAACAAAAACTCTTCAATAATGTCTTTAGTGTTAGAGTCAAGGCATTACTTGATTCTGGTCAGGATGTGCAACAGAAATAATTTCATCCACACATAGCCCGGGTGTGCAGAGAAAATCATTCCATGAGATGTGAATTTTACTAGATTTTTCCTAAACGTTTTAGAGTCTGAACCCATTGAAATCCATTGGTTTAGTGTTCATTGCTTCCAGGTTGTGTAGTTCTTAGTGTTTGGTTTCCTATTGCACTCAGATTTCTCCTCTCCTGATGTTAATTAGATCCACATTCCTGGATTTCCTTTTCTGTCTTTTCCAGACCAGGTGTCTCCATCTGGGCCAGGGGCAGTGTCTGGGGTGGGTGTTCCTTGATGTTTGCTGATATTTCCTTGATGTTTTGTTGAATGTTGTTCTCTTTGTTGGTATCTTTTGGGCTATTCCCAGTCTGTTGAGATGTTAAACTCATCTCTGTTGAGTGGTGCAACATCCCTTAAAAAAAACCTTTTAAAATTTCTTTCCTGAGAGAAAGGCAAACCGAGCCTGACTAGTAAAATGGAAGGTAAAAAAAACCTTTTAAAATTTGGTATATTTTCCAACAGTGGAATCGCAGGCAGCCCAGTGTGTGAGTGTAATTGAGAGGCAGAGTCCTGGGTGGATGCTGTGAACAGCAAAGTGCCAAGGCAGGCTCTGTGCCAGCCCAGCTTCCTGTGGCAGAGATTTCACAAGAGACAGGATTCTGGCCACAGACTGCTTGAAATATCCATCCCTTATCTCCAGCCCGCACTAGGTGGAGAATTCCCAGGGTAAGGAATTGCAAAGATCAATTCCAAGGGAGAGAATTGAATATCTGCCCTGGCTCTGGCCAAAGGTTATAATGGCCGGATGCTTGGCCTTCAGCCAAGGGCACACACTGACTCAGAAAACACTTCCTAAATGCAGCAACATGTTGCATATTCATAGACCTTCATGCATTATTCACAATCATTCTCCCCAACCTGTAAATCATTATTTTTTCCCTCCCTGGGGTTCTGCTGTCCCAGAGTCCAAGAATGTGAAGAATTTCCTGATTATCTTTTTTACCATTCTCCAAGTTTGTTACATGAACAAAAGATTTTTACATTATACTCCAAGAAAAATATATTTATCACACAACTATTTATAAATTTTGTTAATTACAGAAATAAAATAAACTATATTCATACAGCAATGTTTTCCAGCATGTAGCATTCATTTTAATATTTGCAAAAACTCAATAATATAATGTACACTTACAACACACATAGAATTCAAATTTCTTTTTCTCGGTATTGAGGAGACATAGCTGGTGGTCCAATCATTTTGTTATTTTTCATTTTCTCAGGTTTTTTTCCTTTTCTCCTGTCCATACCACAATACTGAGGATATTTGGGTTTAAAAAGTCATACAATGTTGTGGCTAGAGCAGAGAATCTTCAATCCAGGTCCTGCAATTTCCTATTAATCCTGAGAATTCTTACAGCTGCTTTTTCGTCCTGGATTACTTCTGAGATTCCCTGGTCCCTCTCTCGGTCAATACACCACAAACCCTCAGTCAAAAATATGTCCCAAATATTTAACCCTTTTCTCCATCATTTCCTCTTTTATTTCAAATACTCAAAGATGCTTTTTAGCCTGAACATTGAGCCATGTCACAGAGGCTTCTTCTGCCACTTCTTGTCCTCCTGATTGCAGCAAGTCATCCACATCCTGCATTAACCCAATCCCTGGGGGTGGGGTAAATTCTTGTGATATTTTCTGCAAGGCTTGCCCCAATAAGGCTGGTGCTTCCGTGCATCCCTGCAGAAGGACCGTCCATGTCGTTTCCATTTTCCCTTCTACCTCTTGTTCCCACTCAAAGGCAAAATCCAGTTTACCATCCTGTGTAAGTGGGCATCCCCAGAAAGCATCTTTGCCATCAAGGACTGAATGGTGGCAGTGTGAGGAGGGCACCTGGTTGAAGATGGTGTAAGGATGTGAGAGCCCCTGGGTGCTGGGGCCCCCTTGGGCCCTGGGGTTCATCCCTCAGGGGCTGTAGAAACTCTGCCATGGCCTTTGCCTTCCCCTTGGCCTTTTCCTCCTCCCTTCTTGCATTCCCCTGCTGTGCCTTTGTGACCAAGTGCTCCAGGGGCTTCTTCTGCCCCTCCTGCAGCCCCCTCAGTGCCTGGGGGTGCTCATCCTCTGACAGCTGCGGAGCTTTCTGCTAAATCATTCCTTTCTGCAGTGATCCAAGGAAAATGCTTAAAAGCTAATCTGGATGCTTGCACGTCCAATCGCCATTTCCCAGCTGTTCCTTCGTGCTGCTCCTTGTGCTGTGGCTGCCGTGGCCAGCCCGTATCCCAGAGCCGGTGCCTGTCCTGCCGCAGTGTCCAAACGCGGCCCCCCCGGCGGGCAGGGCCGGCAGCTCCACGGGGCCGGGCAGCGGCCGGGGCGTCCCGCAGCCTCCTGGGGGCCGGGGGCCACTGCCGGGCCTGCAATTGCCGGGGGGTGCTGGGCTCAGGCAGCGCCCGGCGCTGAGCCCCGGCTGCCCCACAGCCCCGGCCCGGCCCCGCAGCTCCCCACAGGCCCCCAGCCCGTGCTCCCGGTGCCGCCCCTCTGCGCCCGCTCCTGCCGCTGCCCAGCACAGAGAAACCCCCTGCAATCCTGACCTCCTTGTGTGCCTGTCCTGGCAACCGGGGATACAAAGGATCTGCATCAGCTGGCAACTTCTGAGGATAAGAGCCTGCTGAAAAACATCCCCATCCTCAGTATTGTTCTCTTTCTCCTCTTTTCCATTATCCATTTTCTTACCACATAGATTGCTCCTGCTTCTTCTTGCCTGAACCATATTCCTGCTAACGATGTTTATGGCTTTGTTAAGTCTTCGTTTTTCTTCTGGAAATTCATGAATTGAGCAGGAGCTTGGCTGAGCAGCAGTCTGTGTGGTCAATTAATAACATTTTCTGACCCTGGTGGCTTCTGCTGTCACTTCCTTATGTCCACGTCCCTGGCCCTGTGTCCAAGCGGATTCGCAGCCTGTGTTTGTAGAGACCCTTTGCTGTTGTTCCTTGCATGGGGGTCCCCCGTTTTGGGGCCATCCCCCCTGGAGCAGGGTGTCCCGGCTTGGTGCAGCCCCGCCCCTCGGGCAGCGCTGAGCCAATGAGAGCGCGCGGCGGTGATGACGCAGCAGTGTCCAGGCAGAGCCGCAGCTCCCAGCGTTGCCCACCTGGAGCCACCTGCGCCCGGCCCGGGCCCCAGCGCCCCCCGGCAGGGGAATTTGGGGAGGTGGGAGGGGGGGAGCGCCAAGGCCGGGCCCCCCCGCGCTGTGGTGGCGGCAGCGGCTGCAGTGGGGAGCGAGTGCGGGCGGGAGCGGCCGAGAGCCCAGCGCTGCCCCAGCCCGAGCTGCCCCAGCTCCATCGCTGCCCCTGCGCTGGGATGCTGTGGGTTTGGGGGGAAGAGGGAGCCGGCAGTGGGTGCTGGGCCTGGGGGCAGAAGCAGAATGGAAGGAAAAGCAGAGTTGAAGAACAAAATGGTCAAATACTGCACGTGGGAGAAGAAGGTGGGATTGTTCATGAGGAGGAATAGTAGGAGGAAGAGGATTGTGAGGAAATTTGGCGAAAACAGAGGAGGAGGATGAGCAGAAACGGGAAGAAGCACAAGGTTCCACCATTCCCTGTATGTGCAGCCTCCCCTCCAGCCCCAGGAGTGTTGTTCCCCCCACATGCAGCAGGTGACAGGGGAGAGGGTTCCACGATTTTCACAGGGATGAATCTTGGTGTTTTGGAGGTTCTTGCACACAGACACAAGATGCTCAGTGACTTCCTGAGATGATCTTGGGAAAGGAGAAGCCCCCAGCCCAAGTACCTCTTATCTTGTTCTTTTCCTCAAACCAGGATTTGTCATTCCGAAGGTGTGGTCAGATGGAGGAGGAGGAAAAGCCCCATAGATCCCTCAGGAGGAGGGGCTGCAAACCCAGCCCAGGGAGCTGCGAGGAGGAAAGACCCTCCCTGAGGCGGGAAAGCGGCCGGAGATCCAGGCAGAGCTCAGAGCTGGTGGAGAAGCCTCCTGGAGGGGAGAAGCCCCACAAGTGCTTGCAATGTGGGAAGGGTTTCAGCTACATCTCTGAGCTGATCCGGCACCAGAGGATCCACACTGGGGAGAAGCCCTATGAGTGTGGGGAATGTGGGAAGGGCTTCAGCGACAGCTCCAACCTGATACAACACCAGGTGATCCACACAGGGGAACGGCCCTACACCTGCTTGGAATGTGGGAAGAGGTTTGGGCGGAGCTCCAACCTGAGAAGCCACCAGCGCATCCACACTGGGGAGAGGCCCTACGAGTGTCCTGAGTGTGGGAAGAGCTTCTCACAGAGCTCTCACTTGACCCCACACCAGCGGAGGCTCCACTAAGGGAAGCCCTGTGAGTGCCCCGAGTGTGGGAAGAGCTTCGTGCTCTGCTCCAGCTCCATCCCCCATGGGAGGATCGGTGTTGGATGATCCCCAGTGACCCCCGTTGGGCAGAGCCCTGGTGATCCGTGTTGGGTGGGGGGAAGGAATTGGAGAGATCTTTTCACTCTCCTTGTCTTTGAGCTATTTGGTTGGTAATAAATTTCCTCCCTGTTCCCAGGCTGGGTCTGTGATGCCTGTTCTGCTGTTTTTGGACGATCTCTCCCTGTCTTAATCTGACCCAGAAATTCTCTTTTAAATTTTCTCTCCCTTGTACACCTGGAGGAGCAGGATCAGAGTGGCTTTGGTGGGTGCCTGTCATCGGGCCAGCATCACCCAGGCCATGGGCACCCCTGAGATCCCAGTGTGGTGAAGCATTCCCCCACTTCTAGAGAAAGTGCTGACCCAATCTGTGGCTGGGATGAAACATGGTTATGACTGGAGCCCACTCTGTTGTGCCCCTGTCAGCAGAAATCCAAAAGGAGACCTTTGAGCTCTCCTGGGCCACCGTGGGCTGTGACCAGCAGTCTCCCTCTGAGGGGCCTCTCAGAGCCAGCAAACCCTCGGCTTTGCTGTGCCTGGAGGATCGCTGAAACACGACGTGTCCTGGGCCCATACCCTCACTGCTCAAGGCCCATCCTTCGGCCAGTGGGAGATGCAAAAACATCTGAAGGGAGGATTTCACTGAGCTCTGGGGGAATTGCCTGCACTGACTGTTCTGTCTGTGTGTGTGTCCCTGAACATATGCTACAGCAAATCTGGGAGAAATACAGCTTTCCTAGATGTGGAAGTACCTTGGATATCTAAGTTAGGCCTGTAAGCAAGGTTCAGTTATAGTTATGAACTTACACCCACCCACACTCCCCTAGGGAGTTCTCAGTTCATTTCTGTTTTGGTTGCCTGGATTTTGTTTGATTTTGTTGTTGCTTGTTTTCCCTTGTTGTGCCTTAGCTGTCCTGTAGGCAGTAGAGTGAATTTTGCCACCGAACTTGTGCTTTGTCGCTCAATATTAAATCTGACTTTTGTTCATGCCCTTGTCAGCGATTTTTAAGCGATCTCAAACGCTCTCATTCATGACAGCACCACAATGTCCCGCATCACCGAGGGCCCTGACACACGCCCGTGTCACAAAGGGCCACCCCCGGCAGCCAAGAGCAGAGGGACAGCCTGGAAGCGGCCCGGAGCAGCCCCGGCCTCGTGGCCTTGTAGCCCCTGGCGTGGCCAGAGCCCTGGGAGGCTTTGGCCACGGTGGGAGCCGGCAGCCCCAGCCCCGGCCTGCAGAGCCCTGGGGCTGCAGCCCGGGCTGGCCGGGGCAGGAGGAATTGGCCGGGCCGGACGTGCCAGGGCCTTGTGGGCAGTGGCTCCGTGTCCCGCGGGAGGCCGGGGACGAGGGGTGTCCCTCAGGGCTGTGCCCGGGCACCGGGGCTCGTCAGTGCCTCGCTCAGTGACACCCAGGGGCATCGAGCGCAGCCTCGGCGCCTTTGCAGGGCACGGGGAGCTGAGCGGGGCAGGGGCACCACGGAAACACCGAGTGCCTGCCCGGGGCAGAGCCGGGGCAAAGCCGGGCTGGAGAGCTGGGAGAGGCTGCTCAGAGCTGGCCCGGGCACTTGGGCACCTGGGAGACAGAGCCCGGCTCGGAGCTGACCCTGAGCCAAATAGCTGAGAAATCACAGCCGGCTTTTCTAGACACTCTTCATTATTCTGTATTTTCTCAATTTGACTTTTTATCCGGGAACATTTTCAATGTATATTTTACTTTATTTTTTACCCTATAGAAATGATTCCGTGTATTTTGTAATGTGCGAGGAGGGATGTGCTGGGAAATGTTGTGGTTAAGGGAGTTTTTTATTCAATATATTTTCAGATCTGAGATGTGACAAGTCCAGACTTTGACTCCAGCAGCAGTGTCTGGTTCCAGACTGCTCTGCTTTTCACGGTGACGCCTCAGTTCATTCAAATCCAGCAGCCAAAGCCCTGGAAACACGGAAAAGCTGGGAATGAGGTTGAAGCCCTTGGAGGGTTTGCTGTGTCCGTACATTCCCCATCTCCCCTGGTGTCCGTTCAGCCTCTCCACTCCTGTCCTAGAGCACATTGCTGGATCCAGAGTTCAGTACATGCTTTTATAGATAGATATTTACATGTGATTATTGTATACACGATTCTCTTGCAGTGAGAGGTTACTGTGATGGTAATTCCATGATCCTCTGCTTTGTGCCCAAAGAATGGTTATTGTATCTAAACCCCGGCAGCCCGGAAGGGGATGTGTGCGGGGCCGGGGCGGGGAGAGGCTCCTTGTTCATTCCGCGGGCGTTTTGAAGCCTCGCTGCTCGGGTTTTCCGCGGCTCTCTCTGTGCACCGTGGGTTTCTGTTTGGCTGAGAAGCGGTTTTGGCCCAGGAAACAGGATTTTTTCCCTTTTCTTGGCTCGGAGAGGCTGCAGGGGCAGCCTTGCCGTGCCTGGAGGCGAACTGAGCAGCTGCTGTGTCGCAGCCCGGGGGCTCCGCGCCGGCAGGAGCGGAGCGGCGCCGCTGCAGCCCAAAGCCGCTGCGAGCCGGGCCGAGCCGGGAGAGAAAACAGCCCGAGGCTTCAGCCCCGCTGCTTCGCCTGCCGGGACCGTGCCCGCGGAGCCCGGCTGGGGAGGAGTTCAAGGGCAGGCGAGCCCCGGGCTTTCATCTCCTTCGGGACAGCCCCTGGTTGGTTTTTCCCCTGGGGGAGAAGCTGGTGCCAGCTGTACCGTGTGTTATGAGCAGGGATTTCTCGGGCATTTCGAGTCTTTTGTCCCAGGTGTCTGTGTGGAATAAGATCGGACAATTTAATATCTAGCAGTTATTTACATTTTTTCTTCCTTGCCTTTTGGGATAACTGTTTGTTAATAAACTGTTGGGAGTTTTTTCCACTTTCATGTATTAATATTAATTTCGTGTTGGTGGAAAGGGATTATTGGAAGCCTGTAGAGGAGATGACACTCACTCCAGAGTGTCCTCTTAAAAACCATCTCTCAAACTGAGACACCCTACAAGAGCTTAGAACATGAAATGAGCTCCACCCAGAGCTCCCACTTGATACAGCACCAGGAGATCCAAACTAAGAAATATCCCTGCTGGTGCTTGGAAGGGGGGAAGAGCTTCAGCAAGAACCCCCACAGCATCAAGGACCACAAGATCCACACTGGGGAGAGGCCCTACGTGTGTGGGGAGTGTGGGAAGAGCTTCTCACCGAGATCAGCCTTGACCCAACACCAGCATAGGGACCACTAAGGGAAGCCCTCGGGAGTGCCCCGAGTGTGGGAAGAGCTTCGTGTTCTGCTCCAGCTCCATCCCCCATGGGAGGATCGGTGTTGGATGATCCCCAGTGACCCCCGTTGGACAGACCCCTGGTGATCCGTGGTCCTGGTGATCCCTGTTGGGTGGGGGGAAGGGATTGTAGAGATTTCTCTCTCTTTTCCTTCTGTTGCTATGATTTGATTGGGAATAAATTCCCTCGCTGTGCCCAGGCTGGCTCTGTTGTTCCCGTGCCGGTGCTCGGGGCGGGATCTCTCCTGTTCCTTCTCTCACTCCCGGGCCTGTTCTCAGCCAATCAGAGAATGCGATGAAGAAGATTCAGCCAATGAGAGAGAGCAGCTGTGATGACTCACCGGTTGCCGGGCAGACCCGCAGCACCCAGTGTTCCCCACCTGGACCCGCCCTCCCCGCCCAGTCACGATCCCCCCCCGGGGTCCCCCCCAAGTCCTCTCCCAGTCCCGCCCCACAATAAACGGGACGGGGCGAACTGGGACACTTTACTGGGAACACCGGGAGCAGCCAGGCTGGGGCAGAGTGAGAGTAGGGCTGGGGGGAACACACGACCCCCCCAAAATCAGCGCGGGGACGGAGCGGGGGGATCCCGGCCGCACCCGAGGCCATGGGGAGGGGCTGCAGCAGCTGCTGGGTCAGGAGCTCTGTGGGCAGAGAAAAGGGGGCAGCACCTGACTGGGGGCCCCATGGGGAGCGCACACGCTCCGGGGTCGGAACACGACCTCCGGGACCCTCCCCTCACTCTTCTTGCACAGGTAGAAGCCGAGCCCCAGCTCCAGGAAGACGAAACCCAACACGGAGCCCCCGATCCCCATCAGCACCTTGCTGCGGGCGGTGTCTGGCGGCATCTCTGGGGGTCCACAGGCGTCAAGACCTCCCAAAATCTCTCACAGACACCCCAAGCTACTCCAATCACCCTCCCAGTCACCTCTAGCCCACCCAGGACTCCTTGAATCCTCCTCCCAATCTCTTCCCAGCCTCACCAGGACCCACCAACGCTCCTCCTGTCCCTCTCACGATCCCATAACCCCCTCCCAGTTGTCCCCCACCACCCCAGGACCCCCAAACCCTCTCCCTGTCCCTACCCGGTGTCATCAGGACTCACCAGGACTCCTCCCAGTCTCTTCCCATCACAGCCAACCTTATTCTAACCCTTGCTTTGAAGTTCCTGATCTTTCTCCATCCCTTCCAGGCTCACTCAAATCCCTCCCTGTTCCCCCCAGCTGATCCCAATGTCTCCCCACTCTCTCCCAGTGCCCCCCAGTGTGTCCATCTCACTGTGGCCCTCGAGCTCCCAGCCTGGCGCCCGCTGCCTGCTCTGCTCCATGGATTTCTACGCTGCTGAGATCCAGGTGAGGTTCTTCCAGGGCCAGCAGGAGCTCTCAGGGCATGTGGTGGCCTCCAGGAAGAAGTCCCCAACAGGAGAGGGCTGGTGTGGCCCTGCGAGGGACTGGGAATGAAATTGGAGAGAGTGGGGGAACAGTGGGAGAGAGTGGATTGGACTGGGGCAATGGGAGAGAGGGTGGAGGTTTGGGATTGGACTGCAAAGGACTTGGAAAGGACTGGGAGGAACTGGGGGGTCATTGGGGGAGAAGGGAGAGATTTGGAAGGGCACTGGGAGAGAGGATGGAGGTTTGGGAGTAGATTTAGAAGTACTGGGAGTGGGAATGGAATGGCTGGGGACTGAGAGGAATTGAGAGGGACTCTGGTGACACTGGGAGGGACTGTGAGGACACTGGGAGAGACTGGGATGGACTGGGAGAGCAGCCGGAGTCACTTGGGGTGAGGGGCAGGAGGCCCCGGGGATGGGCACAAGAAGGGCTGACGTGTCTCGGGTGATTCCCAGGGAGGTTTTGAGGGGCTCCAGGGTCATTCCCAGGGCAGGGCCCGAGGGGACACGCTCTGCCCCACGCTCACCTCTGCGCTCCACGAGGAACGGGCTGGACAACTCGTAGTTGTGCCGGCAGTGCCTGTCCACCGCAGCCCGTCTGTACTCCATCCATTGCGGGTCGCTGTTCCAGTGCCTGGCAGCCTTGTCCCCAAAGGAGGTGTCCCCACGTGCAGCCCCACATCGCTGCCCAAGTGCAGGAACTGCTCCCGCTTGGAGATGTTCCTCTCCACGAACCTCAGCCGGTCGGTGCCGTGAATGAAGTGACACTCGGACTAAACCATCTCCTGGAACAGCGCTGTGTGTGCAGGACACAGGTCCGGGGGTGTCCCCCCAGCAGCCCCCCAGCAGCCCACAGTAGCCAAGAGCTCCGGGGCAACCCCGACTCCGCACCCCCAGTGCCCCACGGCCGTCATGGGACCCTTCTTCCCGCAGTCCCAGTTCCTCTTTTCCGCGCTTCTCTGTATTTTCCTCCCCCTTTCCCAGCACTCTCCAGTCGCCTGCCCCCCGCAACATCTGTTTGGGGGTCCCACCTCCCCATTTCCCTTTCTCTCCCCACCGTTCCCACCACTTCCCTTCCCGCCCCTCCCGCTCACCCGAGAGCTCCGCGCCCCAGCCCGGGGGGCTCCCAGTGGCACCAGTAGGGCCCCAGCTGCCCCACACGCCCCATGGCCAGCGCCGGGCAGGGTCTGACACCTCCCCCCTGTTGGAACCCTGGAAACTGAGGGGTTTGGGCCTTCTCTGCTGACAGGCATGGAACCCCAGGAAAACACTGCTTTTGACCTGAGGCCGTGAAGAAGGCTTCCAAAATTGAGTGATAGATCTGGGATCACTGGTGTGTAGTTTGAATAGAAGTGTGTAATGTCCCATGGTGGAAAATTTAGAGCTTGTGGTTTTAGAATATAGTAATATATATATATATATAAAGCAAGATAGAGATTTTAGGGTGGAGGTTTCTTTCTTCTTCACCTTCTTCACGGGTCTAGGTGGCATTTTTGTAATTGGATAGAAAATTCCACATTGCAGGTCACAGGTGATTGGTTGTTGGGTTAAAAATAAAAATAATTTAGGTGTCTGTTCTTAATTGGACAGATTGGCCCTTAAAAGGCCTTGTAGAGAGAGAGATACGTGTCCATTTTTAGCCTGTTAGCTAGAAGTGCTGTAGAACTCACTGTAATATAGATAAGAATTAATAAACATCTGAGTCCGAACACGAAATTCCGTCTCTCGAGCATTTAATCCTCACTCTGGAAGAATAAAAAAGATGACAAAACGGGATACTCCCCTCCCCAAATTCTCCTGCCGGGGGGCTGCTGGGGGCGGGGCGCGGGTGGAGTCCAGGTGAGGAGCTCTGGGCGCTCTGGGACTGCCTGAGGAGTCATCAGCGCCGCGCGCTCTGATTGGCTCAATTATTTTGGTGCCTTCTCTGATTGGCTGAGGAGAGGCCCGGGAGTTGAGAGGAGGACCGGGAGAGATCCTGCCCCAGGCTAGCGGTGGAAGAACATCCCATTAACAAGGCATGCAGATCATTTCCCAGCGGTGCCCACACTCCTGTAGGAACTAAATGCACCGAGGATCTCACGAGGGTCACCAACTCTCTGGCGGCCAAATCCAGCCCTGCGCTCCCTGCGGGTGCGGGCACTCTGGGAAGGGCTCAGCTGCGGGTCAGATGGCCGGAGAGTGGCTTGGTGGTCACCTCGTGTGTGAGGCAGTGATGGGCTGGGGAGATGCGTGGACACCACATGATCAGAGAGCTGACTGGGTCAAGGGACACGGCAACAGCGACACCGCAGTGACAGGCAGCCAATGCGGGCTTGTTTCAGTAAAGTTTGGGTTAAGTTTGGGTTAAGTTTCGAGTATAAAAAGGCTCGGTTGGATACAATAAACGATCTTCTTCGGAGCAAGCAAGCAAGTCCGTGTGTCTTTGTTCCTCATTGCTACACATGACCATGAGATGGCCGTGACGATGACTCAGCTGTGATCCTGACATGACCATCATATGATTGTGGCCATGAGTTGACCAGAAGATGAGCATGAGATGTGCATGACCATGAGGTGACCATGACTTGGGGGTTGGTTTTTTCTTTTCCTCTCTGCCTGTGGATTTTTTTTTCCTATTGACATGCCAACAAGCACTGATGGCTAGGTCTTAGCAGTGATGGCTAGTGACGAAGGAGGCAGAGTCTCATTGGTATTTTGGGAGTTTCTCTTGGAGGGCTGGGGGAGGCAGGGGGCCGGGAAAGGGGTAACACTGTGGAATTAGAAGCAGGTAAAGGAGGGTGGGGGCAGTTGCTGGCTCTCGCTCGCTTTTGGCTCTCGGAGCAGAAAGGTCATTGCTACCCCCCCACCATCCCAACGCCGGGAGCTGCCTCTCTGTTTTGGACCCCGCAGCCCTGCTTGGACGCCCTCCTGCTTCAGTTTGCTGTTTTCCCAGCATCCTGCCTCTCCTCCATCCCTTCCCATCTGGGACACAGCTGCCATCACCCCAGTGCCCCTGCAGCCGCACGGGGATCGTCGCACCTGCCCATCAGGAGCCTGCCAGAGCTCACTGCCAGCTGTGACAGCAACTGCACCAAAGGGGAAAGTGCCCGTGGCCCAGAGACTGGAACTGGACTCCTGAAGAGAGGGCCCTGCTTTCCCTAGCAGACTTTCAAAACAAGACACATCTCCTGAGCAGCAAGGGAGAGTTCTCCCCGCAGTTGTTCACCCCAATATGGTATATTTTTGTCAGCTCTGAATTTCCCCTTCTCCACGTTCAGGATAAGAAAAAAATCCTGACTTTGTCTCTCAGGTTTCCTGATCATTCATAACTGAACATTGTTGAGATCCTGAACTTGCTCTCATGGTGTTGGGCTCATTATGCCCCCCCAAATATCTTCCTTTACCCTATAAACAACTGACAGAGATGGAAAGCACAGTAACAGGTCGAGTTGCAGGAATGCACCAGCTACAAATCTGTGCCACCTTCTGTCTACTTCCCTGACCTACCAAAACAGGGCTTGGGATTTTTTATTTTTTAAAATAAATGCACATGCTCTTTAATTTTTCTTTTCTTTTATGAGAGCTGCCAACCCTTTTGTACCCTGAATGTCTCTCCAAGTCTCTACCCAAAGGCCTGACCCGAGCTGTGATCCTTCCAGCCAGGACCCCACCGTGAGGGGGTGGCAAGAGCTCTGTGTGTCAGCCCGGCTCTGGAGGCTGAGCTGGGAGTGATAATTATCCCTTTTCTAATGTCCTGTGAGCGGTGACTGCCAATTCTCCAAGGGCCGTGACACATTTTCACCAGGAGTGTGATGTCCATTGTTACAAAGCTTCCATTTTTACAAAGGAAACATTTTCAGTTTCATTTTTTTTCCCTGTAGTGGAAGAAGAAAAAATCACGGCTACTATTGTAAATAAACCAAAAGCGTTTCAGGCAGGTTTGTTAAATTGAAACATCGACTCCTCAGGGCACAGCCTCACCCTTTTTACAAGGCTTCCTTTGAATGCAACGTGGAATTTCCTTAAGTAGGAAATGCTGGGTGGTGCATACTGAGATGGATTTTTTCTGTTGGATGCAACTGTCTCCAAACTGGAGGATATTTAACAAAATGATAAGTAAATCAGTTTTGTCTCATTTAAGGTGTGGAATGCCAGAGCGATGCAAAGAACTGGTAGAAGCAGGATATGATGTTTGACTGCCAGACAAAGAAAATGTGACTCTTCTTCACTGGGCAGCGATAACAGAGAGGAGCCGGTGAAGTGAGCTGGGAGTCCCTGTGACAGGAACAGCAACAGCATATTCTGCCACTGTTACCTACAATGACTTTGTTGCTTTTGGACTTGAAGGAATGCACTGCTTGAGAAGAAAAGGGTAGAATTCAAATCTTAATGCACTTACCTTTGTGAAAATGTCCCTGAAATGGAAAGATAGCCCAGTTTCTTCATATGTGAAACCATGAAGTACACGAAATCTTGACATTTTCCCAGGTTTGGATATTTTAGCAAACTTTCTTGTTTTAAAAGGAAAGGTGTCTGCTAAGGAAGGTGGGATGCTTCCTGGAATGGAAAGAAGACCCGTCCCTCCAAATCCTTATAACTTCTAAAGTTATGGAGCTTCCAAGTAAAAGTGCAGGAAAAGGAGCAACAATTCTTTAGTATGAAACATGTACAGATCAGAACAGAACAAACAGCACAAACACAGGAGTTTGCCCCTGCTGAGCGCTGTTTGCCCTTTGGTGCAGTTATGACCACACCCGGCAGGGGGCGCTGGGAGAGGCTGCGGGGCAGGGGCGGGGCCAGGGTCAGTCACGGCCAGCAGGGGGCGGGGCCAGGGTCAGTCACGGCCGGCAGGGGGCGGGGCCAGGGTCACTCACGGCCAGCAGGGGGCGGGGCCAGGGTCAGTCAGGGGCAGCAGGGGGCGGGGCCAGGGTCAGTCACGGCCAGCAGGGGCGGGGCCAGGGTCAGTCAGGGCCAGCAGGGGGCGGGGCCAGGGTCAGTCAGGGCCAGCAGGGGGCGGGGCCAGGGTCAGTCACGGCCAGCAGGGGGCGGGGCCAGGGTCAGTCACTCACGGCCAGCAGGGGGCGGGGCCAGGGTCAGTCAGGGCCAGCAGGGGGCGGGGCCAGGGTCAGTCACGGCCAGCAGGGGGCGCTCCGGTGCTCGCTCGGGCCCTCACGGAGGGGCAGCGGCCGCTCGGACAAAAGGCAGCGAAGGCAGCGATTCCCCCGGGCACTCGGGTGACGGCGGACACTGCCCCGGCTCCAGGCGGCGCACCGCGCTCCGGCTCTGCATTCCCGAGCAGCAGGGAGGCAGGGAAAGCAGGCACATTGGATCCCATTGCCGAATGGCAGCGTAGCAAAGTCCCGAAGCCGAATGCACAAAAGCTCCCGCAGCAACCATGCAACCGACTGCCCTGATCCACTGATGGAAGGGAAGCAGCCAGGGTTACACCCCAGTCACTGAATTCCAGGAATAAACCAAGATTCTTTTGCTCTAGGTAGGCGCAAAGGAGAAAATCCCAACCAGATATTCTCAAGAGGTAAAAAAGCACACAGTTTACTGGCCAACTGGCAAAAAGTTTAAAGGCCAACTAGAGAAAATTAAGGAACATTGTCAAAAGAGCAAACATAACACCACTTATCACAGCATAGACTTCGCCTACTGATCATAGAAAATCTTTACACTCATTTGATGTTACCTTCTGTGAGAGAGAAGAGGAAACCAGAAAGACAGGAAAGATAAAAAAACCAGACATCTGTCTATGGAGTCCTGGGTTCCAGTGATGTAAAACTCCAAGATGAAGGTAGGGCTAAAGGATCATGTGCTTGCCTTATGGTGATCCTTCTTCCTTACGGTGTCCCCAAACCTTTTCAGCCCATCCTGGGCCTTCCTCCCAGGAGGGATTTCTGGTCTCTTGGCCACTTGGGTGCCTCCAGTGTGCCATGACTGACAGACATCGTGGAGCAGAGCACTACCTTCCCAGAGATCTGATCTACTCCTAGCACACATTCCCAGCCCCTCAGGATGTCTCAAAAAAGATTACCTTTTCCAGACTCTGACAGGCAGGACCCAACCCCCACAAAGTCTCGTGTAGAGCGTATACCTTTAGCACAATGTGAAACTGCCTAGGCAGCCTTTAAAAACACATACCCTAAAGCAAACCCCTCTGTCCTCCTCAAGGCTTCCTGGCTGTCAAATCCTAAAGACACAGCGACCATCTTTTTGGCACAAAGGGTCATGGGACAGATACTTTATCACTAGGAATCCCTCCTAAGCCAGCATCCTTCCAGAGAGTTGGAGAGAAAGAGAGAAGGTCCTCCCTGAGCCTCCTTTCCTGCAGGCTGAGCCCCCATCTCCCTCAGCCGCTTCTCACCTGACTTGTGCTCCAGAGCCTGCCCCAGCTCAATTCTCTGCACACACTCGAGCACCTCAAAGTCTTTCTTGTAATGAGGAACCCAAAACTGACCCCAGGATTAAGGTGAGACCTCAGCAGTGCCCAGAACAGGGGGACGGTCACTGCCCTGGTCATGCTGGCCACACTATTGCTGACACTGGCCAGGATGCCATTGTCTTCTTGGCCACCTGGGCACACCTGGGCTCGTGTTCGGCAGCTCTCGGTCAGCACCTCGAGGTCTTTTTCTATGGGATGATTGGAAACTGCAGGGAAACGATCAGTGGAATGTGGACAGTTTAGTAACAACTCCAAGGGGCCCAGTCTGATTTCGAGACTCTTTGGCCACTTTGGTAACAAGTCAAGTCAGCCCAGTTCCCCTTAAGGGCTCTGTGGCCGCCTAAAGTAACCAGCCCGTAGCCCTACAGGGGGATGTTGTAACCCAAGTGCAGGTGTAAGCTATTTCTTTGGACACCCGTTCCCACTCTTGCAGAACGTTGGGGTTTATTTATGGATCCCTCGTGCCCGCTGGCCGAAGCGCCTCCTGCCCCCGCTGTTGTTGCTGTCGGAGCTCGCAGCGCAGCCCTGCAGGAACGGCCGCTGCGCGCGGGCCCCGCTCCGCCGCTGCCCCGGCGACGGCCGAACCCTGGGCGCGAGCACCGCCACGGGGGCGGGGCCTGCGCCCCTCGCGCTGCTCGGCCACCAATGGGGAGCCGCGGGATGGGCGGGGCGGGCGGGGATTGGCTGGGGCCGGTGGGCGGGGGCGGGGCCCGGAGGGGCGGGGCCCGGCTGAGGGGCCGTTGGTGCGGCAGAGTGGGAGCGGCGGCGGCCGGGGCGGCGTGGGGGAGCGGAGTGCGGTGGGGAAGGGCCCGACCCCCGGTGGGAGAGAAAAAGGCCCCCGGCGAGGGAGGAACCGGCCCCGGGCGAGAGAGGGACCGGCACCTGTCGAGAGAGGGATCGGCCCCAGCGAAGGAGTGAGCCCCGGTGAGTGGCCCCTAACGACTGCCTCTCGCGTCGTGGTCTCGGGCCCGTGGATGCTGCGTTCCTTCCTGTGTGCGACCGGGCCTGGGAGGGAGCCAGCCGTATCGGCAAAGAGGAACGACGAGCCACCTTCTCCTCTCATCACTTCTGAAAAGAAGCTTACATGGCTACGAGAGGAAGTGGCCATAAGATGAGATAGTGGACATTCGGATTACATATTAAAAGTTTGATTTTTGCTGTTAGGGTGCTCAGGCGTTGGAACAGGTTGCCAGTGAAGGTGGTGGATGCAGAAGGTATGGCCAGGCTCAGTCATTGTCCTGGTGATGGATCAGGTTTGTGGTAATGAGGCACATCAAACAGGGAAATCAGTCCATAGTTTCCAATTATAGGATGATGATCTTTACCATAAGAAGTGTTTGATCAGATTGAAAGAAACGTACAGAGCATGTTCCACATGGGGAATTAGGTGTTGCTGAGAAAGTAATTCTCCATTCCCATTGGTTTTTCACTTAGGTAGGATTATAAAATATTTTCTATGGTGTAGATTACATATATGGAGCAAGGACTCTGCTGCAAAAGCATCCAATTGACAAGGTCCAGTACAGGTTATGTTACTGCAGTAGCAATTTCTTGAATTCAGCGAGGCAGTTAAGTTATAGAAATTTATTTTCAAAGGTTTATGAGAACGTGGCGGAGCTTTTTTTCCCGTTTGCCTTTAAGTGTAAATAATAAGCCATATATTAACTATACATCCTCAAAGAAACTTCCAGTTAGCAAGAAGTTTAATGGATTACTATAATATCAGTGTTTTGTTTATGTTTTACTGAATGTAAGTTCATAGAAAATTTATAAACCATTTTTGCTTCCTCTCCTCCACCCCCAAATTTCACGTGGTCTGAAGGCTATACAATTGATTTTAGTAACTTTTATTCATGATTCTCTTGTAGAGGCATAAGAATTACCAAGAACCAGCTGGAGTAATAGGATTCATGTTTTCTTTCCTAAAGGACATCATGGCAGCCCATCAGGAGAAAAACTTGCTGAAGAAAAAAACACTGAAACACCGAAGCCTCGGTGAGAGCTGCTGGACTGGAGAAGGAAGAAGCCCTTTGGACAGGACTGCCTGCACCCTCAGATCCATGGGCATCTGTAAGGTAAGAAGGATTCACAGTGCCCAGCCTTAATAGAACTGGAAGCCTTTCTTCCAAATATACATAGATTTTTTAAATATTTTGGCTATCAGGTTAGAATAGCTTGAGCCTGGACAGCCAATAGTAGAAACGTTAAACTGTCTGCCAAGTAATAATATACATGATGGATTCCCTAGTAGCAACATTAGCTTTCATTTCCTATCACAATTGCTTGTAGAATAATTTCTTCTCCATATCATCTTATTTGTGCTATTTATTCCATTTTGGAAACTTGTTTGCATCTCTCCTGCCTTGACTGAGTAGTGTTCTTTGTTCTCTTACTCCAAATCTTCTTGGTTTTCTTTCCCCCAGGTATTGGTAGAACCTGCTCCTCCTTGAGCAAGCAGATCGGCCAGGAAAATGCAGAAAGCAGGAGTGGAGGCCAAGGCCATTGCTGAAGGGGTTTCTGGCAGGCAGCTACAGAGCAGCAATTTGCAGGAGCTGTGGCTTGCTAAATCACAGCTTTAAGGATGCTGTGGTGGTGCCAGAGGAGAAGACCCTTGGTGTTGTGCAGGAACAAGTTCCTCCAGAAGAAAAGGTGGCGTTCCTTTGTGCAGGGAACTCGTTGGTATCAGCAGTGGAGGAGCAGGGTGAGGAAGATCTCCAGCGTGGGATATTTCTGCAAGAGCCTTCAACCCTTTCAGAGCCCCGGTGAGAGCTGCCAGAGTGCAGAGGGAGGCAGCCCTTTGGACAGGCGTCCCTGCTCCCTCAGAGCCACGGCTATGAGACAAACAGCCTCATCCCTGAGGATGCAGATGGGCAGGAGAAGCCTGAAAGCAAAGCTGTGAAAACCTTTGAATCACTCGTCCATCTTGTGTCCATCTTGGGTAGAGCCACGGCCGGGCTCTTGTACTGCCCAAGGTGTATCCTTTGAAGGGCTTTTAGTAAACACCTCCTTGGTTCCTTTAAAACTCTTCAGCTCCCTCTGTTCCAGGCAGCCTCTCCTAGGCATCACACCGAGCAACACTGCAAAGTCCTTGAAGAGGGCAAGCCCTGCTCAGCAGAAAGCAAAGCACCCGCCGTGTTTGATCCACAGCATTCCCATGCAAACACAACACGTGCCAGCCACTGGCAAGAAAGAAACCATATGGCAATCAAAACCAGAGCAGTGGGAGCACCATGAGCGCTCCTTGGCAAATCCTGATTTATTTAGAGCACAGGCACTGCAGAAGTCATTGAGCTGCTAACAAAATCCTCTTCCTGCCTTCGACAGCCAGTTCAGGAGAGCTCCCCAGAGGCAGAGGAACTTCAAGTCTCCTTTGTCTCTGGAGGATCTGCTCAGGTACAGAATGATCGGTGTTTCCAGTTGGGAATACTGCAGTGTCCTGGGAACTGTGGGCTTGACACTGCTGGCACTAGCACTCCTCCTCACATGCCATTGGCTCCAGGGAACGATTCATTGCAACGGACTCAGCTCCCGTTCTTACTTCCTGCCTTCTTACTTCCAGGCTTTCTCTGGCCACGTGCATCTTCAGCCATGATCTGCTCTGCTGATCCCTGAGGTGTGCTGGGCTGTGATGGCACAAAGGGGCTGAGTGCTGGGTGAGGCAGGGCTGTGTTGTGCTGGCCACAGCGCTGTGACATCACTGTGCTGGCGCTATATAAGAGGGGCCAGCAGCCGCAGCTGCCAGTGCAGTCGCGACGGGATGCACCAGAGCCATGAGTGACAGTGACATGCCAGTGATTGTGCTTGTCCTGCTGCTGGCCACTGTGGCTGTCTGCTGGGCCATTGGCCACTGCTCCTTGGTGTGATCCTAGGAGAGGCTACCTGGGAGAGCCTCAACCCTTGCAAGGATGGCACACCAGCGTACACCTGCCATCCTTGCAGGGACCTCAGGCTGTCAGAGAGCCTCCATCCTGGCAGGAGCCTCTGCAATCTCTGACAGCCTCCATCCCTTGCAGAGGCGCAGTGAGACCTGTCTGCCTGCGGACGGTGCAGAGCCCGTGGACAGGTCTCCCAGCTCCCTGGGCGTCAAGAACCTGGGCACAACCCTGACCGTTGACGTGGCCAGGAAAGCCCAGAAGTCCAAGTGGGAGCCCAGCCCGAGCCAGGGGAGCCTTCACAGGAGCAGCTGGCGGAGCAGCAAGCGTCCTGGAGCCAGCAGTTGCAGGCCCACAGCTGCCAGGATGCTGTGCCGGTTGTGCCAGCCGGCAACAGCCCCAGCCTCGTGGTGGAGACAACCCTCGAGACACCAAGGGGGTTCTTCCATCTCCAGGAAGCTGCCCCAAGAGAGACTTCAACCACCACGAAGGCCTCTCTAATAGCAGGTGAGATGTGCCTAAGAGCTGTCTTAGGTTTCCCCTGGGCTCTTGAGGGGCATCCCCAGGCCGGGCCAGGGCCCCTGAAGACACCACGGCTACTTCCAGTGGCTGTGACGTCAAGGGCTTTAGAGGTTTCAAAAAGCCCTGTCTGCTTTGCAGCTGCTCCTGGGACCCCCCTGTGTGACGCCTCGGGCTGTAGCCCCGGCTGTTCTCAACATCACAGTGCAGCCCGTGACGCCGGGGACAACGACGGTGCCGCCCTGCCCCGCTGCACCGCGGCTCCTGCAGCCGCCTCCGTGCCCTGCCCTGCCCCAGCTGTGCCGCTCGCCAGCCCAACGGCTACCCCGCGGTGGCCGCAGCCCGGCGCGCAGCAGGAAGCAGGTGAGAGCAGCGTGGCCCGCGCTGGCCCGGCGCGCCTGACTGGTGGACGTTTGAACAGGGGGCCCTGGGCTCGAGGCTGATGGCTCGCTCTTGGCCACAGGGCAAAAGAAGCAGCTGCAGGAGCTGTACCAGCTGGGCCCGTAGCTGGGGACCGGTGGCTTTGGCACCATTTTCTCGGGTATCCGCCTCTCGGACGGGAGCCCGGTGAGTGGCCGCAACGGCCGGCGTGGGAGGAGGGGCAGGGCTTGAGCTCAGGCCCCCTCTCTCGATGGCTTGCAGGTGGCCATCAGACGCGTGGCCCGGGAGAGCGTACTGCAGTGGGACGAGCTGGTGCGTGAGCGCGGCCAGCGGGACAGAGCAAGGCAGAGCGGGGCGGGGTGGGCAGGGATAAGCCCGGGGCCCCGGCAGTGACAGGCAGGGGATGGCGGGGGGGAGCGGGGCGGGCGTGGGCTCAGCGTGCGAACCGGAGCATGGCGGGCCTGGGGATGCCAGAGACCGGTGCTGGGGCTGGGGGCACCTCGCAAGCATCCTCTGGGGCTTGGCAGGAAGCCAAAGCACCAGGGAGACTGCGGGGCATCCCAGGCAGGGGACAGCGCAGCTACAGAGCGGCATCAGGCCTGCTGCAGGCATTGTCTCCTCCTCACAGCCCGACAGCACCCGTGCTCCCATGGAGATCGTGCTGATGGAGAAGGTGGGCTCTGGCTGCCACTCCATCATCCAGCTGCTCGACTGGTTTGAGCTGCCTGACAGCTTCCTCCTGGTGATGGAGTGTCCGAAGCCATCGTAGGATCTCCTGCAGTTCCTGTGAGAGCAGGGCTTCCTGAGCGAGGAGGTGGCGCGCTGGCTTTTCCGCCAGGTGCTGGAGGCCGTGTGCACCGCCTGCAGCGTCCTGCGCCGCAACATCAAGCCGGAGAACCTCCTCGTGGACCCGGTGCCCTATGACCTGAAGCTCATTGACTTCGGTTGCGGCACCTTCCTCCAGGAGCGGGCCTACACACGGTTTGCCGGTGACCCCCCAGCCCGGGCCCCGCTGCCAGGGCCAGGCACTGCACGGCGCCATTCTCTGCTGGGCCGCGGGCTGCGGCCTTCAGCCGGCTGCTGGCTGCCCTTTGGCACGGGGCAGATGCCGTGTCCCAGGAGCCGGCTGCCGGCCCTGCCCACAGAGAGGGGGCTGCAGAAGCCGGGGCCCGGCCCCTCGGCCTGCCTGGCCCGCAAGGGCATGGGCTGCTCCGCTGGCCTTCTTCGCCTTGCAGAATGGTTTCTTGGCTTTGGCCAGCTGGTTGGGGGACGTGGGGTGGCCTCCGGGGGAAGTCGGGGCCGCCGGCGCAGCCCCTGCCTCAGCCGGGAGGCCGGCGCCAGGCTCTGGAAGGCAGCGGCCTGCGCCTGCACAGCGCCGCCTGTCTCCCCTAGGAACACGTGCGTACAGCCCGCCCGAGGGGATCGGCCTTGGCTGCTACCAGGGCCCGTTCAGCCACCGTCTGGTCCCTGGGCGTGCTGCTGTACGAAATGGTGTGCGGGAGCCTCCCCTTCTGGGACGACCGCGACATCGTGTCGGGGCAGCTCTTCTTCGGGCTCCAGCTCTCTCCAGGTTGGTATCCGGCCTCAAGAAGGCAGGCTTTGGCAGATGGCGGCACTCAGCCCGGCGGGGCCCTCGCACAGCTGGGCAGGATGTCGCTGTGCCCTCAAGGGCCGGCCGCGGGAGGCGGCCCGTGCCCACGGGCTCCGTGCGGCACGCGTGGCTGAAGGCGGTGGCCGTGTCCCGCCGTGCCGCTCTCCCGCACGGGGCAGAGTCGGTCGGGTCCTGCGGGCGCCGGGGGCAGCTGGGCAGGAGCCTTCTGCAAATGACTGGCACTTTCTGGCTTCTCTCCCCACAGTGCGAACATCTGATCCGCTGGTGTTTGTCCAAGCACCCCGCGGACAGGCCAGAGCTAGAGGAGATCTTCTGGCACCCTTGGGTGCGGGCCGGGCGTTTCTGATGCCTTGCCGGAGCCTCTGCAGCACCCAGTTCCCACGTCTCACACATGACTCAAAAAAATAAAACTATAAACAAACCCATTGAGGGGTGTCAAGTTTGCTCCTTGTCAGCAGCTGCAGCTAAAGAAATCTCTTAGCAAAAGGTGTAGTCCCGTAGGTGCTCCCTTCAGCCTTCTTCAAGCTTTCCTTGCCTTTCCTTCTGCATGGGAACTCTGTGTCTTCCAGCACTGGCTGGAGCACAGGTAGGAGGGCCTTTAACAAGCCAAGAAATGCAACACTGAAACAACAGCTGTCCTTTCAAGCTGAGGCCGCCACTTGGGTGTCTCCTGAAGTGAAAGGGAGGGTTCTGTGTGCATTCCAAGGGCCTGCGGGTGGTAGGGGCAGAGATGTTGCTCTGCTACCAAAGCTGGGAGAAGAGCCAGAAGCACCAAAACCTCATTTCACCCTGAGCCCTGATGAACTCTTCCTCTTTCTTTCCCTCCAACCGCTGGCAGGCAAATGCAGGCCAGGCCTTGTGGCTCGTGGCAGAGCCTTCTTCCTCCCAGCGAGATTCCTCACAGCCGCACACCATGGCCTTGGCCAGGTGTGGACCCTGAGAGAGGACAGAGGCTCTGTTTGTTCCTGCAAGGTGAGATCCAGCTGGAAACACGTACCACTCTGTGCCTGAGCAGACCCTCCAGAGACAAAGGGAGTTGAAGTTCCTCCTGAACTGGGGAGCTCTCCTGAACAGGCAAAAGGAAAATCTTCCAGGTCACTGCTGGCTCTGCAGGAAAATCCAATGCAAACAGTCAAGTCAGGTGCCTGAAGGATTTTCTGACCTGTGCCACAACAGGTCCCTTCTGTGAGGTCAGTGTCCCGTGAGGAGGGAACATGTCCTGGAAATGTCACGGAATGTCAGTGGAGAATGGAGGCACTGGCAGCTCGTGGCAGCCCTGGCAGGGACTGTCACTGATCTGTGTCCTCGGGGTGACCCTGACAGGGGCCTCTGAGCTGGGACAGGATCATCCTGGAAACAAAACCAGGGATCCCTGGGATTCTCTATGGCTCAGGCAAACCTTCTACTGACTTCAGAACACAAATCAAGTTTTCACCTCAGCCTGTGATGCTCAGCTTGGGTCTTGAAAATGTTTCTCCACACACCATCGTAGGCAGAACACAAAAACAGAGCACCCTTTTCCTGTCCCATGGGCTGCTGGAGGGGTTTGGAAGTGGATGGCAATTGGGAAGAAGGAGTGCAGAAGGACTGCTGCCCCATTCCCAACCCCACTGTCAATGCCCATGTCCCCAGCAAGGAATCCCCAGCTGGGCTCCACACTGCCACCACCCCAGCACTGCCACAAGGCCAGCCCCGGTGTCCCAGTGCCACCATTGCCCAGTGCTCCCCAGGGCACCTGCAGGGACTGGAGATCCCGGTCCCCCAGCTGCTGCCATGGCCACTGACCCCGCTGTGCTCCCCCTGCCCCTTCTCCCTGATCCCGGGGTGCTGCTGCCCCAGGAAGAGGGGTCAGTGCAGCCCCAATGAGCCCAGGGGCTGCAGTGGGAACAGGGACAATCCTGCTCTGACACTCCAGGTTTGGGGCTGGGCTCAGCTCCGGGGTGTCCTGCAAGGAACGCTCTGCGAGGGGAGGGGTACTGGGAGATGGGGGGTGTGGGGCTGGGGGCTGTTGGAGGATGGATTGTGTTGGAGTGGGGGTGTCCCCACAGGGTCCCCAGCTGCCTTTGGATCCCTGCCTGCCCCCCTCGGCCCTCCGGGTGCCCGGTCCCCTCCAGGGGCAGCTGCCCCGTGCAGGAAGCTGCAGGGATGCGGGGAGCGGGGCTGGATCCGTGCCACAGGCGGGATGGACTCTGTGCCAGGGCTGGGCTTGTGGCCAGGGCTGGGGGCTGTGCCAAGCCGGGCTTTGGCCTGGGGGCTGTCAGGAAGGGCGCAGGGAGGAGTCCCGGCAGGGATAAAGGTGCTCCTGCCCTGCTGCAGCCTCAGCCAGCGCTGCCCAGTGCGAGAGGAAGATGAAGGTGGCTGTGCTCAGCGTGGCCCTGCTCTTCTCCATCCTGCTGTGCCCCCGGGCAGACGCTTGGCCTGGCAGACGATGCTCCCTGTATCTCGGACGGAGTTTGATTTGTCAGCACGACCCCGGCTCCGGGGCAGGATTCCCTCCTCTTGGTGAGCAGGAGATCCTTTGGGTTTGGATCTCTGGGATTTTCCTCCTTGGTTCGGGGGCAGCGGTGGGCTGGGGGATTTGGGGACCCCCTTGTCTCCCTCCTGCCCCATAAGGCCCAGTCCTGAGCTCCCCTTGTCACGGACCCCCGGGACGTGGACACAGGGGGTGGTTCCATCATCGTGGTGAGTTCTGGAAATGGAAGGGCACTCACTGGGGAAACTGGGAACCAGTTTGTGCACCCTAATCCTTAGTGGGGTGGGGACACCTCACTGGGATTGGGGACATCTCACTGGGTTCTGGGGACACCTCAGCGTGGGAACTGGGAACCAGTTTGTGCACACCATCCCTTACTGGGGCTGGGCACACCCCACTGATGTGTCCCTGTCTCTCCACAGGGGGAAGCCACAGCCAGGAAGAGCAAGGTGAGTACTGGGAATTCTGGGCCTAGACCTCCTCCCTCAGGGCTCCCTCCATTGCCCCCCAGTGCTCCCCAGTAAATCCCAGTGCTTCCCTGAGAGGCACCCAATTTTAGTCCCACCCACCCCAGTGCATTCCAGTTGTTCCCAGAGAGGTCCCCATTGCAATCCCAGTTATCCCAGTTACCCCAGTAACCCCACAGTGTCTCATTCCCCATCCATTTCCCACCCTCTTTCCCCCTTGCCCTTTCCCATTCCCACGTATGGGGTGTCCCCAAATCACTTTCTCATCCCTTCTCTCCCAATGCCCCGCCCAAATCCCTCAGGTTTTGTTCCCTGTCCCATTTTCTCCTGCCACGTCCCACCCCATGTTTCAGGCTGTGTCCCTCCCATTTGAATTCCTTCTTCTTTCTTCTTCCTCCTCATCCTCCTTCTCCCCCACTCCCCACCTCCAGCCCCAGCCCTGCCCCTGTCCCAATCCCGTGGGGTTCCCAATTCCCCCATTTCACCATCATTGAGGACCCCCCTTCACCCCGACCCTCCCATCCCTAACTGGGATTGAGGACAGCTCACTGGGACTGGGGACACCTCACTGTGACTGGGAACACCTCACTGGGATTGGGGATACCTCACTGGGGTGGGGACAGCTCACTGGGATTGGGGACACCTCACTGGCACTGGGGACACCTCAGTGGGACTGGGGACACCTTACTGGGATTGGGGACACCTCGCTGGGTTTGGGGACAGCTCACTGTCATTGGGGACACCTCGCTGGCTCAGGTGACACCCCAATGACGTCCCTTGGGCTCTCTGCAGGGAGCAGTGAGAGCCTTTCCAGTGAAGAGGTCTGAGGTGAGGACCCGGAGCTCTGCGGGGCCCAGACCCTCCCCTGGCACAGCCACGGCCCTTGGGGTCACCCCAGGGTGCCCCAGTGCCCCCCAGTGTCCCCCAGCACTGCCCTACCCCCACCTTTGTCCCCAGCCCGTGGTGGCTGCCCCTCGGGATCCTGTGGTGAGCAATCTCAGGGGGTCTGCAGCCCCCCAAAGGCTCCTGGGGGGCTTTGGGGGACCCTGCAGCCCCCTGGGGTGGGCAGAGCCCGGGGCCAGCAGAGGACACCGAGGGGGCTGTCCCTGCTCCGTGTGCGGGGGACAATGGCCAGAGCTGTCCCCAGAGCTGTCCCCAGGGCTGTCTTTGTGCCTGGGGGGCTCTGAGGGCCGGGAGGGGCTCGGGGAAGGTTTGGGGCATCCCGGGGGGAGATCTGGGGTTCACCTGGATCTGAGGTGAGCCAGGCCCCAATTCCCTGCTCCTGCCGGGGAGGGGAGGGGACAAGGCCCCTCTGCTGTCCCCAGGGGCACGGGGGGGTCACGCTTTGGCCTCTGGCTTTTAGGATGGAGCCGATGGTGACCCCGAGTGCTGCCCCCTCCAGCAGCACGAGGAGATCCCATCCCTGGAGGAATCCCGAGCCCTGGGAACCCCGGGAATGTCCCTGCAATGATCAATAAACCCTGGGCAGAGTGAGGGGTCCAGGCTTGGGTTCATTTGTGCCACAGCTCCCCGGGGAGAGATTCCCTTGGCATGGGGTCAGGAACTGCAGGAATGGCTCTGGGAGATTCCGTGGGGTCAGGAATGTTCCAGGAGCTTCCATGGGGTCAGGAAGCATTCCAGGAAATCCCATGGGGTCAGGAATGTTCCAGTTGCTTCCATGGGGTCAGGAACTGCTCCAGGAGCTTCCATGGGGTAAGGAAGGTTCTTGGAGCTCCCATGGGGTAAGAAAGGTTCTTGGAGCTCCCATGGGGTCAGGAACTGCTCCAGGAGCTCCCATGGGGTCAGCAATGTTCCAGATCCTTCCATGGAGTCAGGAACTGCTCCGGGAGCTTCCATGGGGTCAGCAGCTGCTCTGGGAGCTTCCATGGGGTAAGGAAGGTTCTTGGAGCTCCCATGGGGTCAGCAAATGCTCCAAGACCTTCCATGGGGTCAAGAACTGTTTCAGGAGCTTCCATGGGATCAGGAATGTTCCAGATCCTTCCATGGGGTATGGACCTGCTCCAGGTCCTTCCATGGGGTCAGGAACTGCTCCGGGAGCTTCCATGGGGTCAGGAATGTTCCAGATCTGTTGGTCACAGAAACCTGGGAGTTTTGGACTTTCTGTGCTTTCTGGCACTGACCCCAGGAGAACCCTGCTTTTGACTGGAGGCCTTGGAGAAGGCTTCCAAATTTGAGTGATGGAGTTAAGGTCACGGGTGTGCAGTTGGAATAGAAGTGTGTGATTTCACATGGTGAAGGGTTTGGAATGTGAAGGTTTTAAAATATAGTAATAGATATGAGACAAGATGGAGGATTTGGGGTGTTGTCTCCTTTCTGTCTTCTTCCTTCTTCTTCATGGTTTCAGGTAGTCGTTTCTGGCTGGACAATTAGTGCTGCACTCTGAGTCAGAGGAGGTTGGTTATTGAGTCAAAAGTATAAATAATATAGGTGTTAGTTCTTTATTGAACTGTTTAGCTTTGGAAGACCTTGTACCTAGCTCAACTCGCCTCCATTTTGCTCACTTTTAGCTGTTAGCGAGAAGTGTTGCCGAACTCTCTGTACTTTAGATAAGATTTTTTTAAACAACCAAACCCAAACACGAGGAAATTCACCTCCTTCGTGGTTTTAATCCTGACTTTGAGTAAAAACAAAAGAAAATGAAGACAAACCACCAATTCGGTGGTGCAGTTACCCCATTTACAAGTGACTCCATCACTTCCCTGGGCAGCCCATTCCAATGCCCAATCACTCTGTGAATAAATTTTTTCAAATGTTCAGGATAAACCTTTCCTTTGGTGCAGTTAAGGCTGTTAAGTCCTCTGGTCCTGTCCCTGTTCCCTAAGAGAAGAGTCCGACCCCCACCAGGCTGCACCCTCCTGTCAGGGAGTTGTAGAGAGTGATGAGGTCTCCCCTGAGCCTCCTCTTCCCCAGGATAAACATTCCCAGCTCCCTCAGCTGCTCCTCACAGGACTTGTGTTCCACAGCTTCTCCCCTGTTGTTCCACAGCCACTGCTCCTGTTCCAGTGCAGCTGCAACCCCTCCAGTGGTGCTGCTTCCACTCCAGTGCTGCTCGTCTGTGACAATGAGGGGACAGGTGGAACTGTGGGGCCAATGTGACACTGAAGGCACACATGACACTTTGGGGCTATTGTGACATTGAGGGGACATATGGAACCCTGAGGCCATTGTCTCTCTGAGGGGACACATGGAACACTGGGGCCACTGTGCCACTGCAGAGCCTCCTGGAAGCGTGGGGGCATTGCAACACAGGGGACACATGGAACCATGCAGATATTGTCTCACTGAGGGGACACATGAAAGCCTGGGGCCATTGTGTCACTGAGGGAAAACATGGAACCGTGATGCCATTGTGACGTAAGGGGAAACATGGAACCGTTGGGCCATTGTGACACGGCAGGGTCTCGTGCAGCCATGGGACCATGGTGACACTGAGGGGTCACATGGAACCATGGGGACACTGTGATTCTGAGGGGATTCATGGAAACCTGGGGCCATTGTGACATTGAGGAGACACATGGAACTGTAGGGACATTGTGACATTGGGGGGACACAGGAAACTCTGGGGCCATTGTGACACAGAGGGGACACATGGAACAATGAGGCAATTGTGACATTGAGGGGACTCATGGATCCCTGGGGCCACTGTGACACTTAAGGGACGCCTGGAAGTGTGTGGACATTGTGACACTGAAGGGACACATGGAACTGTGGGGCCATTGTGACATTGAGGGGACATGTGGGACCATAGGGCCATTGTGACACTCAGGGGTCACATGGAACCGTGGGGCCATGGTGTCACTCCAGTGTCTTGTGGAATCCAGAGGCTCCTGTGATTCTGCAGGGCCTCATGGAACCAAGGATCCATTGTGATCCCACATGGCCTTGTCTTTCTCCACGACTTCATGGAACTGAGGGGACACTGTGACACTGTGGAGTCTCTTGAATCCAAGAAGTCATTATGACACTTTCGAGATTTGAGGAAAGAAAGTGACTCTGTGACACTGTGGAGTCTCATGGAATCCAGAGGCCCCTATGGCTCTGTGGAGTCTCATGGAATCCAGAGGCCCCTATGGCTCTGTGGGGATTTTTGGAACCAAGGGGCCATTGTGATGCCTCAGGGCCTTATGGTGTCCACAGATCATTGTGACATTGTGGGGTCTCTTGTAATGAAGGATCCATTTTGACTTTACAGGGCCTCATGGAGCCAAGGGTGACAACATGAGACCTCACAACAGAAAGGGGGGACCCTCTGTGCCGGTTTTGTACTTTTGACATTTGGTGAGGGGCAAAGAAGCCACCCCCGGAAATGATTTTTTTTTTGACAGGAGCTGCTAAGAGCTTCCTCCACATCTGACACAATCTAATCAGTGATTAGTTTTGAGAACTGACAACCTCTTAAACCACTGAAAAAGCTGTGCAGCCAGAGCGGCCACACTGTTCTGGCTGGGCCCCTTGAAAATCCTGGCACAGCCCCCCAGAATTCTCCACTGTAAACAGCTCTGGCCACCACCTAGCAGGGATCATATGATTATCTGCAGGCCTTGGAACAAGATATTATCTCTTTCACTGTACAGATGAGACTTGCAGACCTTCAATTCTCTCTCGAGTGAGAGAACAGGACAGAGTGAAGACATATAGAGGAACAACATTTGGACCCCAAGGTTAGAGAAGTAGAATTCAGGTCCCAGATGGGAGGGATTGAGGAGATGCCTCACTCTTGGGCTGAAATCCTCTTGTAAGTCTATGGGAAAGATAAAGTTGGTATGTCAGACTCCATTTCCCTGTAACTTGTTGAAAAGCACGTGGAGGAAGAAGCGTTCAAATTATAGACATGAGCAAAAGCATCCATGCTGAACAAACAGATATTGAAGTAGCTTGAACAGAGAGAGATGAGAGTGATGAAGACCCTTTACCCCAGGGAAGAAGAGAATCTCTGTTCCCAGAGATGAAGATGATCTCAGAGACAGATGAAGAGAACCTTTGCTTCTGAACAGCTCATCCTTAAAAGTGTACCCCATTAGCCAAAGATTGAGCCCTCAAAAACAATTGTGGGGAAAACTGTAGGTCGAGGGAAGGGACTTTTACACAGTGATGAGATTTCCATTCTCCTGGGCAGCTGATGCACTGTGACTTTGAAGCCAGGAGAGAATTGTCTCTTGTGGAGAAGTCTCCATAGCATGACAAGAAAGACTCCTCTCCTTAAGTGAACTGGGAAGACTATTTTAGAGATGGTAAACTGGCTGAATTGTTCCTGCACATTGTCGGTGGGAAAGAAAAGAAGGTGTGGAGGGAGGAGAAGTGTTCTGAAGGTTTTATTCTGATTCTTATAATTCTTTTAGTTTTGTTAATAAAGTTCTTTCTTTATACCCTTTAAGGTTTGAGCCTGCTTTGCCTTCCTCCTAATCTTATCTCACAGCAGGAAATGAGTAAATAATTCTAGTGGAAGATTTGGCCAGCATTAAACCTGTAGTAGCTAACAGCTGGCCTGGAGGCCTTACAGTTATAACTAATCCCGATTGTAATTTTATAATGTAAATAATCATATAACTACCGTAGTGATATAACTTGAGCAGTCTGGGCTGTTGGGGAGCAGGTCTAGGCCATCTGGGACACGGGCAGCCATTGGCCAGTTAGCCAGGTGGCAACTAATTTAGCCAAGCAGAGCTAACCATGCAGACTTCAAAGGCTACATAGGGAGAACAGCCCTCAATAAAAGTTGGTTTTTGTTGCATGAACACGGAGTTTTTTGTCATTGCTTCTGTCTCAACTGCAATGAGTGGTGACCCCGATGTGATAGGCAATAGCCCGGCTGTGGGGATAGTGGTGGAGTTGGAACCCCAGTGGGGGAAGGTGACTGGAAAGAGCTGCCAGCAGTCGAGAGCTGTGGAGGCCCAGACCTTGTAAATAGAAGAACCTGTTGGGGACCCTTGTAAATAGAAGATTCTTTAAAAAAGAAGAAGCAGATGGAGATACAGGAATGTGATTTTCCAGAGAAGAAAGAGAAGGGGCTCCGAGCCGTGGACTGGACAAAGCAGCAAAAGCTGCAGCAGAGACACCATGGGCAATGCCCGCTGGGGAAGTGGCCAGTCAAAATTGAATGTTTCTGCCACTCCTTCCCAGTCAGGCTCACCTCAGCCTCCAGCAGAGTCAATTCCTGCAATCCTCCCATCACCCCAGCAATGGACATAGGATCTGTCCCCACATGTCCCAATGGCATTAGGGTACACTGTGCATCAGGATCAACTAACACTCTATATTTCTGTGGCTCTGGTATTCCAGGTCATCGGATCCACACCATCCAAAAGATCTGGTTTTCCTGTCCCTCTCTCTGGCTAGAGGCAGGGCCCCTCTAGCCCTGGTTATTATTTCTTTCCTGAGGATACATGCTGGAGGTTCCTTCAAGGGGATCTGACAGATCATCCTCCCTTCTGTAATACCCAACACCTCGGTCATGGGAGGCTGAGGCTACCTTCACTTTATCAGAGCTCCCTCAGTTTGTGTTTCCCCCCCTGAGCTGACACACCCGTGCTGCCAGGACAGAAGTGGGTTTCCCATCCCACCTGCTCATGTCTTCTCCATGGTCATGCAGAAAGAACCACAGGTCAGCTCGTGGGGTGTACTCTCTCTCTAGCTGGGGGACATTGGGCTCTGACTTTGGGGCCTGTGACTCGCACTGGTGCTGCACTGATCTTCCTCATCTCCTCCCTCATCTCCTCTTTAAACTCTTCTTTGTGTTCCTTAATCACAGCAGAGACAAAAGCCTGCATCGGGACATTGATCATACTCTCCTAATTTCTAAGTTTGTTGGTGACAGAACCCACTGTTTCTCGGCTGCTGTCAGCACTAACCATTGCAATAAAGGTGGTGTATTGAGATGGCCCCAGGTTTGCCAGATTCCACAACATCTGCCCTGTGCACCTGACCTTGTCAGGGTCATTGTCATGCTGTCCATCCCTCCCAAGGAGCACCTCCAGCACTGTCACTTCTCTCAGCTGTTGGATCCCTTCTTCAAGGGTGTTCCAACGCATTCTATGATGGTGCTCCTGCATTCTGTCTCTTGACAAACCTCTCTTACACTCATTAAAAGCCACTCCCAGAGGGAAAGGGGCCATTTTGGGCACCAAAAATCTGTCCTGGTTTGAAAAAGGACAGGTGTGTGCTGGAGAAGAGCAGGGCCTTCCTTCGAAATGGAGCTAATAAATCCCTCCCTCTGAATTAGTATAATTTTGGAATTATGGAGATTTCAGGCAAAAATATGGGGATAGGAATAACAGTTCTTTATTAGTATGTATATATATATATATTTAAAAGGTAAACAAAACAACAACAACTAAGTAATTAACAACAAACAGAAGATAGGAACCCAGTAACAGTTCTTTTGGTTGTGGACACCTTTCCCCTCTGCTGCAGTTACCGTCCCAGTTTGGCAGTCAGTGCCAGCCGGCTCCCGGTGGGCAGGGGCAGATGCGGTGATCCCGTGTGGCTGCAGGAGTGCTGGGGGTGATGGCAGCTGTGTCCTGGGTGGGAAGGGTGGAGGAAAGACTCTGCTCATGGATCCTTGGAGGCAGTGTCAGTCCCAGTGCTGCAATAGGTTGTGTGGAGGTGGCAGGCTGAAGTGGGAGAGCATCAGACCAGGAGAGTGTGGGGTCCCACAGCCAAGCTCCCATCATTGGGATGGCAGGGCGAGGTTTTCCAGTGGCCATCCATCTCCGAGCCAAATGAGCGAGAGAGCGAGCAGCTACACACACCTCTCCTTTACCTGCCCCCGATCTTGTGATGTTCTCCCTCTTCTCCCCCATCCCCCCTGCCCTACGAGGGAAACTCCAAAAAGGGTCAGGGAGTCTCCCCCTATCACTAGCCATCTTAGCATGTCAATGGGAAAAAATTCCAGACAGCGAGGCGAGGGAAAAAAAAAAAAAATAAAAACAACCCCCAAGAGAAACTTAACCCAAACTTTACTGAAACAAGCCCGCATTGGCTGCCTGTCACTGCGGTGTCACTGTTCCCGTGTCCCTTTACCCAGTCAGCTCTCTGATCATGTGGTGTCCACGCATCTCCCCAGCCCATCACTGCCTCACACACGAGGTGACCACCAAGCCACTCTCCGGCCATCTGACCCGCAGCTGAGCCCTTCCCAGAGTGCCCGCACCCGCAGGGAGCGCAGGGCTGGATTTGGCCGCCAGAGAGTTGGTGACCCTCGTGAGATCCTCGGTGCATTTAGTTCCTACAGGAGTGTGGGCACCGCTGGGAAATGATCTGCATGCCTTGTTAATGGGATGTTCTTCCACCGCTAGCCTGGGGCAGGATCTCTCCCGGTCCTCCTCTCAACTCCCGGGCCTCTCCTCAGCCAATCAGAGAAGGCACCAAAATAATTGAGCCAATCAGAGCGCGCGGCGCTGATGACTCCTCAGGCAGTCCCAGAGCGCCCAGAGCTCCTCACCTGGACTCCACCCGCACCCCGCCCCCAGCAACCTGCACCAGGAGAATTTGGGGAGGGGGAAATTGCGTTTTATCTTCTTTTTTGTTCTTCCAGAGTCAGGATAAAATGCTTTAGAGACGGAATTTTGTGTTCGGACTCAGATATTTATTAATTCTTCTCGATATTACAGTGAGTTCTACAGCACTTCTACCTAACAGGCCAAAAATGGACACCTATCTCTCTCTCTCTACAAGGCCTTTTAAGGGTCAATCTGTCCAATTAAGAACAGACAGCTAAATTCCTTTTATTATTAACCCAACAACCCATCACCTGTGATCTGCAATGTGGAATTTTCTATCTAATTACAAAAGTACCACCTAGACCCGTGAAGAAGGTGAAAAAGAAAGAAAACTCCACCCTAAAACCTCCATCTTGCTTTATATGTATTAATATATTCTAAAACCACAAATTCTAAATTTTCCACCATGGGACATTACACACTTCTATTCAAACTACACACCAGTGATCCCAGTTCTATCACACAATTCTGGAAAGCTTCTTCATGGCCTCTGGTAAAAAGCAGTGTTTTCCTGGGGGTCAATGCCTGTCAGCACAGAAAGCCCAAACCCCTCAGTTTCCAGGGTTTCAACAGGGGGAGGTGTCAGGTGACACGCTGGCCATGGGGCGTGTGGCGGGGGCCCGGAGCTCTTGGCTACTGTGGGCTGCTGGGGGGCTGCTGGGGGGACACCCCCGGACCTGTGTCCTGCACACACAGCGCTGTTCCAGGAGATGGTTTAGTCCGAGTGTCACTTCATTCACGGCACCGACCGGCTGAGGTTCGTGGAGAGGAACATCTCCAAGCGGGAGCAGTTCCTGCACTTGGGCAGCGATGTGGGGCTGCACGTGGGGACACCTCCTTTGGGGACAGGGCTGCCAGGCACTGGAACAGCGACCCGCAATGGATGGAGTACAGACGGGCTGCGGTGGACAGGCACTGCCGGCACAACTACGAGTTGTCCAGCCCGTTCCTCGTGGAGCGCAGAGGTGAGCGTGGGGCAGAGCGTGTCCCCTCGGGCCCTGCCCTGGGAATGACCCTGGAGCCCCTCAAAACCTCCCTGGGAATCACCCGAGACACGTCAGCCCTTCTTGTGCCCACCCCGGGGCCTCCTGCCCCCCCACCCCAAGTGACTCCGGTGGCTCTCCCAGTCCATCCCAGTCTCTTCCAGTGTCCTCACGGTCCCTCCCAATTCCTCTCAGTCCACAGCCATTCCATTCGCATTCCACTCCCAGACCTCCACCCTCTCTCCCAGTGCACTCCCAATCCCTCCCAGTCTGTTCCAAGTCCTTTTCAGTCCAATCCCGAACCTCCACTCTTTCTCCCGTTCCCCAATCCACTCCACTCTCTCCCAGTGTTCCCCCACTTTCTCCAGTTTCATCCTCAGTCCCTCTCACTTCCACAACAGCGCTCTTCCATTTCTACTAGTCCCCACCCCAGCTGATCCCAGTGTGTCCCCGCTCTCTCCCAGCGCTCCCCAGTGCCCATCTCACTGTGGCCCTCGAGCTCCCAGCCCGGCCCCGGCTGCCTGCTCTGCTCCGTGATGGATTTCTGCCTTGCCGAGATCCAGCTGAGATGGTTCCAGGGCCAGCAGGAGCTCTCGGGGCATGTGGTGGCCACCAATCTGGTCCCTAATGGGGACTGGATTTCTACCAGCTCTTGGTGCTGCTGGAAACCCCCCTGGCACAGGGTCAGCTCCAGCTCCAGGTGGAGCACGTCAGCCTGGAGCACGGCCCGGACCTCACAATGGGAGGGGCGTGGGGGAGGCACTGGGGGAGCTGGGAGAGGGATTGGCGTGTGCTGGGAGTAACTGGGAGGGAGTTTGAGATAGCCTGGATTAAAATAGGAGAATGGATCGGCGGTCTAGGATGGCTGAGAAGGAGTTTGAAGGATGTTGGGGAGGGTGGGATGGGGTTCTAGGGGTCCTGGAGAGCACTGGGAGGGAGTCTGGGGGTGCTGGGTATAACTGGGACGGTTTTGAGTGAACGTGGAGGAGCTGGAAAAAGATCAGGGATTGGAAAGCAGGGTTTGGAATGAGGTTGGTTGTGCTGCAAAGAGACTGGGAGGATCTTCGTGAGTTCTACTGTAGCTGGGAAGGGATTGGGAGATGGTGTGGGGGTCCTGGGGCAGTGGGGGGCAAATGAGAGGGAGTTATGGCATTTTGAAAGGGACAGGAGGGGCTTTGGTGGGTCCCAAGGAAGCCAGGAAGAGATTAGAAGAATTAGAAGTTTTAGGGAGCCCTAGGTGGGCTGGGGGAGATTGGGAGGATTCTTGGAGAGGCTTGAAATGTCCGTGAGAGGTTTTGGGTGGCCCTGACACCTGTGGTCCCCCAGAGATGCCGCCAGACGCCGCTCACAGCAATGTGCTGACGGAGATTGGTGGCTCCGTGTTGGGCTTCGTCTTCCTGGCGCTGGGGCTCGGCTTCTACCTGTGCAAGAAGGTGAGGGGAGGACCCCGGGTTCATATTCCCCCACCCCCAGAGTGTGTGTGCTCCTCCTGGGGACCTCCAGCCGGGTGTCACCCCCTTTTCTCTGCCCACAGAGTTCCTCAGCCGGCAGAGGCCGCAGCCCCTCCCCATGAACTCACGGAAGGCCAGGACCCCCTGCTCCATCCCCACACTGATTTTGGGAGGGTAGTGGGTCTCCCCCAGCCCTGCTGGAACTCTGCCTAAGCCCAGCTGCTCCCAGTGTTCCCAGTAAAGCTTCCCAGTTACACCCAGTTCATTTAGTGGGGGGTACTAGGAAAGGACTTGAGGGGACCCCGCGGGGGGATCGTGACTGGGCGGGGAGGGCGGGTCCAGGTGGGGAACACTGGGTGCTGCGGGTCTGCCCGGCAACCGGTGAGTCATCACAGCTGCTCTCTCTCATTGGCTGAATCTTCTTCATCGCATTCTCTGATTGGCTGAGAACAGGCCCGGGAGTGAGAGAAGGAACAGGAGAGATCCCGGCCCGAGCACCGGAACGGGAACAACAGAGCCAGCCTGGGCACAGCGAGGGAATTCATTACCAACCAAATCACAGCGGGACAAGGAAAACGGAGAGAAATCTCTCCAACCCCTTCCTTCCACCCAACAGGGATAACCAGGATCACGGATCACCAGGGCTCTGCCCAACGGGGGTCACTGGGGATCATCCAACACCGATCCTCCCATGGGGGATGGACCTGGAGCAGAGCACGAAGCTCTTCCCACACTCGGGGCACTCACAGGGCTTCCCTTAGTGGAGCCTCCGTTGGTGTTTGGTCAAGGTTGAGCTCTGTGAGAAGCTCTTCCCACACTCAGGACACTCGTGGGGCCTCTCCCCAGTGTGGATGCGCCGGTGGACAGTGAGATGGGAGTTGCGGTTGAATCCCTTCCCGCAGTCATGGCAGCGGAAGGGCCTCTCCTCTGTGTGAATCCGCTCATGGATGAGGCAATCGGAGCTGGTCTGAAACCTCTTCCCACACTTGGGACACTCGTAGGGCCTCTCCCCAGTGTGGATGCGCTGGTGCCTTCTCAGGTCAGAGCTCCACCCAAAGCTCTTCCCACATTCCAAGCAGGTGTAGGGCCGTTCCCCTGTGTGGATCACTTGGTGCTCCATCAGATGAGAAATAGTCCTGAAGCTCTTCCCACATTTCCCACAATCATAGGGCCGTTCTCCAGTGTGGATCACCTGGTGCCGGATCATGTCGGAGGTCCATCTGAAACCCTTCCCACATTCCAAGCACTTGTGGGGCTTCTCCCCTCCAGGAGGCTTCTCCACCAGCTCTGAGCTCTGCCTGGATCTCCGGCCGCCTTCCCGGCTCAGGGAGGGTCTTTCCTCCTCGCAGCTCCCTGGGATGGGTTTGCAGCCCCTCCTCGTGAGAGATCTCTGGGGCTTTTCCTCCTCCTCCATCTGCCAATGCCTTGGGAATGAAAAATCCTGGTTTGGGGAAAAAACAAGAGGGGAGTGCCTTGAGCTGGCGGTTCCCCTTTGCCCAAGTTCATCCCAGAAAATTATTGGCCATATTGTGTCTGTAAGAACCTCTGAAACACCAAGATTCAGCCCCAAAATCCTCCAAACCTCAAGATACACATCAAAAGCGCCCCACAAAGCAAGATTCAGCCAAAATCCCCTTGAAATACAAAGATTCAGTACCCGCAAAAGAAATAAAACACCAACTTTTACCCCAATAAAGCTTTCAAACACCAAGATTCATCCTTCAGAAAATCACAGATCCCCCTTTCTGGTCACCTGCTGCATTTGGAGGGGGGCAATGAACTTGGGGCTGCAGGGGTGAGGCTGTAGATAGAGGGAGGGATGGAAACTTGTGTTGCTTCTCTTTTCTGCTCCTCCTTCTCCTGTGTCCCTGCTTTTCCTCACATTTCACTTCCTCCTACTATTCCTCCTTCTCATGCACAATCCCACCTGCTCCTCCCATATGCATTATTTGACCATTTTGTTCTTCAACCTTGCTTCTCCTTCCCTTCTGCTGCTGCCCCCAGGCCCAGCACCCACTGCCGGCTCCCTCTTCCCCCCAAACCCACAGCATCCCAGCGCAGGGGCAGCGATGGAGCTGGGGCAGCTCGGGCTGGGGCAGCGCTGGGCTCTCGGCCGCTCCCGCCCGCACTCGCTCCCCACTGCAGCCGCTGCCGCCACCACAGCGCGGGGGGGCCCGGCCTTGGCGCTCCCCCCCTCCCACCTCCCCAAATTCCCCTGCCGGGGGGCGCTGGGGCCAGGAGACAGACGAGTGACAGATCAGGGGGGCTGGGAAGAGTCGGCAGCCAGAGAGCACTGAAAATCTCAGCAGGGACTACAGTGGCATCTTCGGGGACTAAACATGGCAGGGCACCCATGGAGGGTAGAAAGGGAAAGCCAGGAAGGGATCCGGGCCAAAGGGATGATGATCCCAAAATATCTCTGAAGGGTCCCTTGGGAGCATCTTGAGGGAGTTTGCCCATTCTCCCAGAGGTAATCAAGGACAGGGAGACACAGGGGAGCAATAAGGGAAGTCCAGAAGGGATTTAGACAACAGGGGATGGATGGTGTTGGTGTGATGAGAAGTGCAGGGAATATGGTTCAGGCAAGAAGCAGCAGAAAGAATCTATGTGGGAAGACAAAGAATGATGGAAAAGAGGAGGAAGAGAAAAATACTGAGGATGGGGATGTTTTTCAGCAGGCTCTTCTCGTCAAAAGTTGCCAGCTGCTGCAGATCCTTTGTATCCCCGGTTGCCAGGACAGGCACACAAGGAGGTCAGGATTGCAGGGGGTTTCTCTGTGCTGGGCAGCGGCAGGAGCGGGCGCAGAGGGGCGGCACCGGGAGCACGGGCTGGGGGCCTGTGGGGAGCTGCGGGGCCGGGCCGGGGCTGTGGGGCAGCCGGGGCTCAGCGCCGGGCGCTGCCTGAGCCCAGCACCCCCCGGCAATTGCAGGCCCGGCAGTGGCCCCCGGCCCCCAGGAGGCTGCGGGACGCCCCGGCCGCTGCCCGGCCCCGTGGAGCTGCCGGCCCTGCCCGCCGGGGGGGCCGCGTTTGGACACTGCGGCAGGACAGGCACCGGCTCTGGGATACGGGCTGGCCACGGCAGCCACAGCACAAGGAGCAGCACGAAGGAACAGCTGGGAAATGGCGATTGGACGTGCAAGCATCCAGATTAGCTTTTAAGCATTTTCCTTGGGTCACTGCAGAAAGGAATGATTTAGCAGAAAGCTCAGCAGCTGTCAGAGGATGAGCACCCCCAGGCACTGAGGGGGCTGCAGGAGGGGCAGAAGAAGCCCCTGGAGCACTTGGTCACAAAGGCACAGCAGGGGAATGCAAGAAGGGAGGAGGAAAAGGCCAAGGGGAAGGCAAAGGCCATGGCAGAGTTTCTACAGCCCCTGAAGGATGAACCCCAGGGTCCAAGGGGGCTCCAGCACCCAGGGGCTCTCACATCCTTACACCATCTTGAACCAGGTGCCCTCCTCACACTGACACCATTCAGGAATTGATGGCAAAGATGCTTTCTGGGGATGCCCACTTACACAGGATGGTAAACTGGATTTTGCCTTTGAGTGGGAACAAGAGATAGAAGGGAAAATGGAAAAGACATGGACGGTCCTTCTGCAGGGATGCATGGAAGCACCGGCCTTATTGTGGCAAATCTTGCAGAAAATATCATAAGAATTTTTCCCTAGGATTTACCTAGGAATTGGGTTAATGCAGGATGTGGATGACTTTCCCCAATCAGGAGGACCAGAAGTGGCAGAAGAAGCCTCTGTGAAATGGCTGAATGTTCAGGCTAAAAATAATCTTTGAGTATTTGAAATAAAAGAGGAAATGGTGGAGAAAAGGGTTAAATATTTGGGACATATTTTAACTAAGGGTTTGAGGTGTATTGACCCAGAGAGGGACCAGGGAATCTCAGAAGTAATCCAGGACTAAAAAGCAGCTGTAAGAATTCTCAGGATTAATAGGAAATTGCAGGACCTGCATTGAAGATTCTCTGCTCTAGCCACAACACTCTATGACTTTTTAAACCCAAATATCCTCAGTGTTGTGCTATGGACAGGAGAAAAGGGAATAAACCTGAGAAAATGGAAAATAACAAAATGATTGGACCACCAGCTATGTCTCCTCCAGACTGCAAAAAAGAAATTTGAATTCTATGTGTGTTATAAGTGTACATTATACTATTGCCTTTTTGCAAATATTTAAATGAATGCTATATGCTGGAAAACATTGCTGTATGAATATAGTTTATTTTAGTTCTGCAATTAAAAAAACTTATAAATACTTGTGTGATAAATATATTTTTCTTGGAGTTTAATGTAAAAATCTTTTGTTCATGTAACTAACTCAGAGAATGGTAAAAAAGATAATCAGGAAATTCTTCACATTCCTGGATTATGGGACACCAAAACCCCAGGGAAGGAAAAAATAATGATTTACAGGTCAGAGGACAATGATTCTGAATAATGCATGAAGGTCTATGAATATGCAACATGTTGCTGCATTTAGGAAGTGTTTTCTGAGTCAGTGTGTGCCCTTGGCTGAAGGCCAAGCATCCGGCCATTATAACCTTTGGCCAGAGCCAGGGCAGATATTCAGTTATCTCCCTTGGAATTGATCTTTGCAATTCCTTACCCTGGGAATTCTCCCCCTAGTGCGGGCTGGAGATAAGGGATGTATATTTCAAGCAGTCTGTGGCCAGAATCCTGTCTCTTGTGAAATCTCTGCCACAGGAAGCTGGGCTGGCACAGAGCCTGCCTTGGCACTTTGCTGTTCACAGCATCCACCCAGGACTCTGCCTCTCAATTACACTCACACACTGGGCTGCCTGCGATTCCATTGCTGGAAAGTCTACCAAATTTAAATTTTTTTACATTTCATTTTACTAGTCAGGCTCGGTTTGCCTTTCTCTCAGGAAAGAAAATTTAAAAGGTATTTTTTATGGACTGTTAGACCACTCAACAGAGATGAGTTTAATATCTCAACAGACTGGGAATAGCCCAAAAGATATCCACAAACATAACAAACATCAACAAAACATCAAGGAAACATCAGCAAACATCAAGGAACACCCACCCCAGACACTGCACCCGCCATAGATGGAGACTCCTGGTCTGGAAAAGGCTGAGAAGGAAATCCAGGAGTGGGACCTCATTAACATCACAGGAGGAGAAATCCAGGTCCAGTAGGAAACTAAAGACTAAAAACTACACAACCTGGAAGCAATAAACACTAAAACAATGGATTTCAATGTTTCAGACTGTAAAATTTCAGGAAAAATCTAGTAAAATTCACATCTCATGGAATGAATTTCTCTGCACACCCGGGCTATGTGTGGATGAAATTATTTCTGTTGCACATCCTGACCACAATCAAGTAATGCCTTAACTCTCTAACACTAAAGATATTGCTGGAGAGTTTTTTATTGTCCCTGCAGTTTCAGTGACAAGATTACACCATGAGAAAAAATTTTCACATTAATCCTACATTTAGACTGTCAGTTAGGTTTGGGCCAGGGGTGTGACAAGCAATTTTTACTCCTAGGAGAAGATGTAGAAAATACTTGATTGCATTGGAATATTTTTCTATATATTTGTGGTGGCTCTTAATGACGGCAGAATTTCAGAATGGATCTTTAGAAGCTCACCTTTAAGTTGCATTTTGCAAACCTAGAAGAGTATTAATGGTGAGGCTTTAACACATAAATAGTTAATAAAAAATCGTTAAAAAAAATAATAAAGAAAAATAAAGCAGATTGTGAGGGTGGACGTGTGAATCACCTAAAGTCTGCTCTGGAAGAAAATCCTAGTTCCAGGCAGCCAGGAGAGGAGTTATAGAAATGCAAATTAACATTGCTCTGGAAAAGTGTGGACAATGCCCAAGGGCCTTCTTGCCAGGGGGAGGAATTTCCCTGAGTCCATCTGCCCCTCACCCCCAGCTCTGCCTGCTTGCACAGATGGAATTTGCACAACTAAAGGCAGAGCCCATAGTGAGGATATCTGACTGCAACAGAAACTGGTTAAGCTGCAAAGGGAAACAGCAAATGGAGAATATTGAGCAAATTTCATGAAAAAAAAATGTGTGTGGGGGGATCATCCCTCTCCCCAAAGCAATGAGGTGTTTTTGCTAGTCCAGAGAAATGAGTTGGGAATCCAAACATTTTATCATTTCATAAGATAAAAGTGTTCAATTGATGCAGCCCTGGACGGAGGGAGCACCCAAAAAAGGGAAAAAGATGAACGGCCACCAGAACAAATCCTACGACACCATGGACCAACCCCTGCGATCCCGAATGAATTCATATCAGGACACAGAAAACCCATCCATAATTTGAGTGGCATAATTAGGTTTAAAAGTATCCCTGAAATAATAACCAAGCAGACAGCTCCAGCTCCTGACCTTCCTGCTGACCAAGCCGCTGAAATGAGGAACGAGACATTTCACCATGGGATGGAATCAGATTATCTATTAACAGAAGAAGGAGGAGTTTGTGGAAAATTAAATGACGCAAACGGCTGTTTGCAAATAGATGATAACCGAAAAGTGGTGAAACAGATAGCAAAGGAAATATGAAAATATCTCGTATTCCGGAGAAATAATGGGAATGGGACAAATTTTCGTGGTTCTCTGGCTGACCATGGCTTAAACGAATGCTGCTGCTCCTCTGACGTGCTGCAGCAACTCTCAGCTTTTTACCATGCACGACACCTTGCGCCAACGAGGATGCAGGAAAAGAGACTGAGTCAATGGAAATTAAAAGTTTGAAAAGGCAATTCTTGAGAAAATAAGAAAAGGAGGGATTGAAAGCAGTAAGATTAATATCGTAGTAGGGGGTGCATATTAACGAGGACATGCAGTAGGCGGATCGGGAACCTTCCAAGTACCTCAGCCAGCGGGGAAAGGGACAGGGAGACGCAGCCGGGAAAATGAGGATAAAAAGGAGGCGGCGCTTTAGAGACCGCATGGCAAATGCCGCATGGCCTCTCTCTTTGTTCATCAATAAAGTCACTTTTACAGGACTCCTCTGTCTCCTTTGGGCACACAAACCTCTGGCCACGGGAATTTTCCCGCACAGCCCCGGGCACAGGGCAGACACCTCTGTGCCACCCACAGCAACCGGGACGAGCCAGCGCTGCTCCGGCACCGGCTCCTGCCGAGGCCCCAGCGGGAAGGAGACCGCGGGCAGCCGCTCCCGCAGCGCCCTCAGCCCAGCGCCAACACGGGCCGGCACCGGCACAACCAACCCGCCAGAGCCCCCTGCCGCCCCCTCGGCCCGCAGCGAGCCCCGAGCCCCCGCACAACCGAGCGCGGCTCCCACCTGCGCTGGGGCCGCCTCCGAGCTCCGCCGCCGCCTGTGGCTGAGGAATTCGATGGGATGTGTTGCCTTAACCTTTCTGACCACTCCCAGCCCATCTATGCCAGCATTCAAGCCCTGAAAGAAGGTGTGAATAAACTTCGGGTAGATCATGGGTACGACTGGCTGAACTGGCTCTTAGGGCACTGAGGACTCACTGGCTGGGTCAGGAATTTAGTTAAAATAGGTTTGCATGTATTAGGCATCATATTATGCATTGTAGTAGTTATTCCTTGTATTTTACAGTGTGTTAAGAATTTAATAGACAAATCGCTTAAGAGTGTATTTTTAGTTAAAAGAAACGGGGGAGGTGTGGATATGGGTAATGCAAATGAGACTGAGAGTACTGCAGATTTAATCAGCAAATGCAGCCTGACAACGAGGATGCCTGGCAAGAGCAAACAGAGACCTGACTGCAAGAGGACTGGATCAAGTCTGGGTTATGGGAAATAAGATTTTACTAAGTCCAAATGTAAAGTTTGTCTATGTGAGAGTTTGTCTATGTAAGGTTTGTCTATGTGATTGCAGTAAAATATTACCAGCCTTCCTGTAAATGGTATATAAGCACATGTAGTGCTCAGTAAAAATTGGATTTTGATCACCATTCAGTGTCCCCGTCTCTCTCTCATCGTCGATAGTTCAAGTACTCCCAGTGGGGTCCAGGAAAGAGAATGGTGGCACATCTACTGCCTGCTACCCCCCTCTAGGCAATATTCAACTGTTTAGTTCACAGACTCATCTTCCAGCACTCTTAGTGGGGTCAGCAGAGCCACTTCCCACTGGTGGGGGCAAAGAGCACCCTCTGTGCCTTTGTGGTGGGAGCAGACAGTGTTGTCTCAAAGGAAAGGTCAGAGAGAGACCAAGCTGGACCTCTGCCTCCTGCCCCTCACCCCACAAGGGAAGAAGGGCACAAAACTGAGCACCTTTTTATTTTTTTCTGTCCTGTTATTTCCAGGAGCATGACTAGTTCAACGGAGAGGATTAGAAGGATTTCTTGAGGATCACTGCCAGTGCACAGCACACATGGCATCCCTCACCCCTTACATCACCATGGGATGAAGGGGTAGGAACCAACAACAGCCCTACCCCACTGCTCCAGAAGCCAAAATCCCCATGCAAGCATTTCGTTATGGCCTTCTTAGAGAACCACATTCCCACCCAAATCTTCCCCTCTGCAGCAGCTCATTCCCACGGGAACTGGCAGAGCAGATGGGGTTTGGACATTGGCTGGCTTCCATTGCACTCCTTGCCCTGGAGCTGGCACGGCAGGAGAAGGGCTCTGGTGAACCTTCTCCTCCTCCCATGTAGGCTCTAACCCAGCTGCCACAACTTCAAGTTCTCAGAGCACTTCTGGGCTCTGAGCAGCGGCCACGGGAGGAGGAGATGCAACTCCAAAGGCAGCAGTTCCCAGGCCCAGCTCCTGCCATCCCAGTGGGGCTGCTCGGTGGTTCAGGAGAGGAAGGGAAGGGCAAGTGCAGGTGGCAGTAGCTCATTTCAGACTGAAAGAGGGAAAGGTAATTTATTCACTTTGAGATCATTGCATTCAGGCTCTTATTTTAAGCTGAAAGGGAAGTAGCACCTTCTTGTGTTTAATTTGGGTGAAGAACAACTGTTACATTTGATATGGTAAGCAGTTCAATTATCTGAGGGAAAGTGTACAGCAAAATTAGTGTTCTCAGAGAGAGAGAAAAGTCAGGAGGTAGCAAAAGAGAAGAGGAAAAGAAAGCAAACCCCAAGCCAGTGTTTTTCCCAAATCCAGGGTTTTCTGTTTGTAGGGAATGGGGTGCAGAGTAGCTTTCCCTTGAGATTCAGGACTGAGAGGCCAGAGCTAGAAAGGTTGTTCAGTGAGAAATCCCCTCTCCCAGATCTGTACAGGAGCTGTTCTTTAGCTTTTACATGGATGTTTAAAACCTGACATATCCATTCCTCATGTGACTCATCCCACGACCAGTAAACATAGCTGGAGTTAATTACTCTCTTAGTCTGTTCTATTACACAACTCTGTATCATCTTAAGTTCTTTGGTGATGGAGTCATATTTCCACCGGGCTAGTTTTCTTCCCGGGGGGCTATTTAAGGGTCTATCTGTTGACATATTTCCATTTCTTTTTCCCCTAGTGAATTCCTTCCTTGCTCTTAGTCCCATTCTTCCCGCCTATCACTGGTTCTCACAACAAAAGCCGCATTCCCGACAGACAATTACAGGTCCTTGAAAGCAAAGCTGGACTACCAGGAATGTTTTTACAGATCAAGATCTGATTTCTTAGGAGCATTAGTGTTAAATAAATGAGGATTTTCTCAAGAACTGTCTGAATGTTCCCACTGTTCTGGATTTGACTGGGCTTCATTTCTTCCCAGAAAGTGGCACAGGGATGGGATTGGATGCAGGACGGGAATGCTGTGTATGACAGGGAGAGAATTTGGTTGTGGCTAAGCAAGGCTTGCCCTCCTCAAGGACTCTGCAGGGTCCTAGAAGCCACTCAATATCCCATGCTCTGCCATCGAGGAGGTGACAAAGAGCCTGGAGGGAGCCTGTCCAGGACAGCCGAAGGGACTGGACAGAGGGATATTCTCGGAGCTGGGAGCACCTGGATGTGGGACCAGCCAGCTCCTGCTGCCTTTTGGTGGTGCCTGAGCAGGGCTGTGACGATGCCAGGGACATCCTGCAGTGACATCTCCCCTGTCCGTCTGGGCGTGCGCTCGGTCCCAAAGCTCACCCTGATCCTGATCTCAATCTCACTCCATGTTGAGACACACTCACTCTCCTGGATTTAATCTCATCCCAGTGCCAGACTCGTGCAGCCCCAGAGCCAATCTCAAGGCCAGGCCTAAGGCAAATGGCACATTTAGCCTTAACCCCAATTTCAGCTCTAATCTAAAACCCAGCTCTAACTGAAAAACCGAGCCCCAATTCCAGCCCCTTGCCAAATGCTCAGCCCTAAACCAAATGCCACGTTTAGCCCTAAGCCCAAAGCCAGCCCCAATTGCAACTCTAAACCCAACTCCAATGGCAGTCTCAAGCCCTAAGTGCAGCTTTGAGTGCCAGTCCACACTCCAATGCCAGCTTTAGCTTGAATTCCCAAGCTCACCCCCAGTTCCTGCCCTAAGGCCAACACCGTTCTTGGACTTAAGCCCAGTGGCAGCCCCAGTCACACTCCCTAGCCCAATCCTGGCTCTGAACTCAAGGCTACTGTGATAAATATATTACACTGCTGGCCTTAGCAATTGTTAGAGTGAATACTATGTGTTTTCTAAGGTTGACTTCTGTAAAAGAAGTTTTCCTAAAGTTTAGACATCTTTTAATGCGAATGTTGTGTTGTGAATGTTGGTGAGGAGTTGTTGTAATGTTAAGATTTAACCAGTGAAGGAATTCACACCTGTTGAATGTATTGAAAAGTAACAAATTATGAGGACTGGGAAAACTGCACATGCTTGAAAAAGGTAGGACAGGGGAGCAACTCTGTTTAAGTGCTTGAATATATATAGCCTTTTGTAAATATGTATTGGGCTGATGCAATACCCAGGTGGGCAGGGGGTAGTCTCTGCCCTCACCAATTCGGGTGGACTGGCTCTGGCTCCATCCCCCTCTGATCTAGGGGGGCCAGTGCAGTCGCTGTTGTTACAGATGAGCAATGTGGTGGTTGGCTCTCACAATTAAGGGATGAACAGTGTGTGTATGTTAAGATAAGTTTTGTGGATGTATAATGGTGTTATTGTAATATATCCTCCCATAGTCCTCTTTCCCCTCCCCCTTGCATTGTTGTCACGACATGGCTCAGGCAGTCGGGGCATTTGGGGAGGGCCGGCTTGTTCCTACACCTGACCTCCAGTGCAGATGTAAGAAAGGAGTCTCCAGCAATGGACGGCAGAGAAGGAGTTCAGCGACAAGACTTTGGGAGGGCCCAGGGGCATAAAAGGCAGAACATCCATTCTGTAGGGGAGCACGTGGGGGTTTAGTCCTGTGCTCCCAGTGCTGATTTTTCTCCTAATTCAGTCTTTTTCTCTATTTTTCTAAGGTTTAAGAAATTGCTGAAAGTTTTAAAAGAGCAAGCGCCGTTTCTCACACGCTGCACTGCCGGGGTAGGAGGTGCAGCTGGAAGGAAGGAGGTGTGTGGAAAGCTGGTTTGAAGGGTCTCCATTTACTTCTCATTATGCTGCTCTGAGTTTTTGGAGTTTTCTGCCAGAAATCTCTCCCGTCCAGTCATCCCCTGGGGTTTGGGGCAGTTTTCCCATTTTGGGGGAAATCAAAGCTGAGAGGAATGTTGAATTTGTCTTTACAAATGAGCTGTGGATCTCCGTTTAGATAAGGCTAGCACTGAGAGATAAAAGAAACAATGGGATGGATTCTACTCATTGATGAATGGAAAGAGATATTTGCCTTTACAAACAAACTGTAAGGCTGCTGATAAATGAAATTGGATATTGAAAGATGAAAGAAGCAATGGGGGTGGGCAAACTATGAATTCTATAAGAATTAAAAATGAAAAGGGAGGGTTATACAATAGAGGGGAATTTCAGGTATCAGGCGTTCCAGGAAGTCTGTGCCTCTCAAGTACCTCAGCCAAAGGGGAAAGAGAGAGGGAAATGCAGCCGGGAAAATAAGATAAAAAGGAGGCTGCGTCCTCCAAAAATTTGAGAGATCCCAGGGGAATGTCCCATGGCCTCTTCCTTTATTTGAATAAAGCAAAAAGGACTCCTCTGTCTCCTTTTTGGACATAAATCTCTGGTGTTTGTGGATTAATTTTCCTGACAGAAAGCACTTTGGGATTCTTACCTGCACAAGCACATGCAGTGCCTCAGTCATAAGTGCCTCAGAAATATCAGAAGTGTGTCTTCTTCAGAGTGTGGTCACAAGGGTTCAGAGTTGGAGCCAGTTCTGCAGGCAGGCTGATGAATAGTCTGGGGCTCCTCTGCAGAGCCCCATTCATTCTGGGGCTGCTTTCTGCTGGTTCTGCTGGACTGGCTCGAGTGAAACACACACCCAATTAACAGCAGTTAAATTACTCTGGCATGAAACAGTGGGGAACAGGCAGAGCAGTGAAGGGCAGCATGGACCAGTTGTTCTGGCAGGTCTGACGAGGTCTGGTTTGATACAGCACTCACAGAACTCTGCTCCACCTGTGACACTTCCACTTGCAGTAGATGACTGTTCCTCTTTACAATACCCAGCAAGGCAGGTCAAAGACACTTTTACCATTTTCATCTTCAAAAGGAAGAAGAAATCAGCAGCAAACATGAAGTAACTAGTCGGAGGTCCTGGGAAGAAACAAAAGAACAAAGAGTGGTGGATAAAAACAGATGGAGCAGTGATCCTTATCTGTGTGGGAGATATCCTCTGCTAATGGGCCATCTGTTAAAACCAGGTGGGGCAGTGTTCTTTATCTTTTCCACAACCCATCCTTCCTCCAGGAAGATATCTTCTGTTAATGGGTCATTGAGTCCCACTGCATGACTGATAAAATTCCATCATCCCATTGGGAGATGCTCCAGCCAGGGGGAGGAGCCAAGCCTTTCCTACCTACATAAAATCTGAGATTTGGAACACCAAGACAGCCCTTACCCACTGGTTTCCAGAGGACAAGAGCTACCAGACCTTTCTACAGCATCACTACTACAACAAGACCACTTCATCTGGACTGCTACCACCACCCTAACTAGCGGGGAGTCAGGTTGTATTCTGATTCTGTCAGATGTTTTCTTTTGTACTATTGCATGTATTTTTTTTCTCTTATCTTTTTTCCTATAGAATTGTATTTCTGACTGATTCTCTCATTGGTTTTGCTTTCAAACCAGCACATGTCTGGAGGGGATTTTGGCTGAAGCTTGTTATTTGGGGAGTTTTTGATCCGTGTGTTAAAGTTTGGAGGATTTGAAGCAGGAATCTTGGTGTTTGGGAGGTTATTACAGACACAAGATGCTCAATGACTTCCAGTGATGAACTTGGGCAAGGAGGAACACCCAGTTTATGGAGCGGTCTTCTTGTTATTTCCCCCTAATCCAGGAATTTTCATTCCTCAGGTGTGCGGGGATGGAGCAAGCAGAAAAGCCCCAGAGATCTCTCAGGACAAGGAGGGGCTGCAAACCCAGCCCAGGGAGCTGCGAGGAGGAAAGACCCTCCCTGAGCCGGGAAGGCGGCCGGAGATCCAGGCAGAGCTCAGAGCTGGTGGAGAAGCCTCCTGGAGGGGAGAAGCCCCACAAGTGCTTGGAATGTGGGAAGGGTTTCAGCCGGAGGTCTGAGCTGATCCGGCACCAGAGGATCCACACTGGGGAAAAGCCCTACGAGTGTGAGGAATGTGGGAATGGATTCAGAGACAGCTTCCATCTGATCCGGCACCAGGTGGTCCACACAGGGGAACGGCCCTACTCCTGCTCGGAATGTGGAAAGAGCTTTCAATCGAGCACCAACCTGAGAAGACACCAGCGCATCCACACTGCGGAGAGGTCCTACGAGTGTCCCAAATGTGGGAAGAGGTTTTACACAAGCTCCCATGTCCTCCTACATGAGCGGATTCACACAGAGGAGAGGCCCTTCCGCTGCCCCGACTGCAGGAAGGGATTCAAACGGAACTCCCACCTCACTGTCCACCGGCGCATCCACACTGGGGAGAGGCCCTACGAGTGTCCTGAGTGTGGGAAGAGCTTCTCACAGATCTCTCACTTGTCCAAACACCAACGGGCGCACCACTAAGGGAAGCCCTGTGAGTGCCCCGAGTGTGGGAAGAGCTTCGTGCTCTGCTCCAGCTCCATCCCCCATGGGAGGATCGGTGTTGGATGATCCCCAGTGACCCCCGTTGGGCAGAGCCCTGGTGATCCGTGGTCCTGGTGATCCCCGTTGGGTGGGGGGAAGGGGTTGGAGAGATTTTTCTGCTCTGGGAGTGGACAGGGAATGGAATGGCTGGGGACTGAGGGGAAATGGGAGATACTTTGGTGACACGGGGAGGAACTGTGAGGACAGCAGGAGACACTGGGATGAACTGGAAGAGCCACCGGAGTCACTTGGGGTAAGGGGGCAGGAGGCTCTGGGGATGGGCACAAGAAGGGCTGACGTGTCTCGGGTGATTCCCAGGGAGGTTTTGAGGGGCTCCAGGGTCATTCCCAGGGCAGGGCCCGAGGGGACACGCTCTGCCCCACGCTCACCTCTGCGCTCCACGAGGAACGGGCTGGACAACTCGTAGTTGTGCCGGCAGTGCCTGTCCACCGCAGCCCGTCTGTACTCCATCCATTGCGGGTCGCTGTTCCAGTGCCTGGCAGCCTTGTCCCCAAAGGAGGTGTCCCCACGTGCAGCCCCACATCGCTGCCCAAGTGCAGGAACTGCTCCCGCTTGGAGATGTTCCTCTCCACGAACCTCAGCCGGTCGGTGCCGTGAATGAAGTGACACTCGGACTAAACCATCTCCTGGAACAGCGCTGTGTGTGCAGGACACAGGTCCGGGGGTGTCCCCCCAGCAGCCCCATAGAAGCCCACAGTAGCCAAGAGCTCCGGGGCAACCCCGACTCGGCACCCCCAGTGCCCCACGGCCGGCATGCGACCCTTCTTCCCACAGTCACAGTTCCTCTTTTCCAGGCTTCTCTGTATTTTCCTCCCCCTTTCCCAACATTCCCCAGTCAGCAGCCCTCCCCAACATCTGTTTGGGGGTCCCATCTCCCCATTTCCCTTTGTCTCCCCACCGTTCCCACCGTTCCACCACTTCTCTTCCCGCCCCTCCCGCTCACCCGAGAGCTCCGCGCCCCCAGCCCGGGGGGCTCCCAGTGGCACCAGTAGGGCCCCAGCTGCCCCACACGCCCCATGGCCAGCGCCGGGCAGGGTCTGACACCTCCCCCCTGCTGGAACCCTGGAAACTGAGGGGTTTGGGCTTTCTCTGCTGACAGGCACTGACCCCCAGGAAAACACTGCTTTTGACCTGAGCCTGTGAAGAAGATTTCCAGAATTGACTGATAGAACTGGGATCACTGGTGTGTTGTTGTAATAGAAATGTGCAGTGTCACATAGTGGAAAAATAAAATTTGTGATTTTAGAATGTAGTAATATATATTAAATAAGATGGAGATTTTAGGGCGGAGGTTTTTTTCTTCTTCACTCTCTTCATGGCTCTAGGTGGTACTTTTGTAATTAGATAGAAAATTCCCCATTGCAGGTCATGGCTGATTGGTTCTTGGGCTATTATGGTGTCTTTTTTAAATTGGACTCATTGGCCCTTAAAAAGCCTTGTAGAGAGAGGTACGTCGCCATTTTTAGCCTGTTAGCTGTAAGTGCTGTAGAACTCACTGTAATATAGATAAGAATTAATAAACATCTGAGTCCGAACACGAAATTCCGTCTCTCGAGCATTTAATCCCGACTCTGGAAGAATAAAAAAGATGACAAAACGCGATACTCCCCTCCCCAAATTCTCCTGGCAGGGGGCGCTGGGGGCGGGGCGCGGGTGGAGTCCAGGTGAGGAGCTCTGGGCGCTCTGGGACTGCCTGAGGAGTCATCAGCGCCGCGCGCTCTGATTGGCTCAATTATTTTGGTGCCTTCTCTGATTGGCTGAGGAGAGGCCCGGGAGTTGAGAGGAGGAGCAGGAGAGATCCTGCCCCAGGCTAGCGGTGGAAGAACATCCAATTAACAAGGCATGCAGATCATTTCCCAGCGGTGCCCACACTCCTGTAGGAACTAAATGCACCGAGGATCTCACGAGGGTCACCAACTCTCTGGCGGCCAAGTCCAGCCCTGCGCTCCCTGCGGGTGCGGGCACTCTGGGAAGGGCTCAGCTGCGGGTCAGATGGCCGGAGAGTGGCTTGGTGGTCACCTCGTGTGTGAGGCAGTGATGGGCTGGGGAGATGCGTGGACACTGCACATAATCACTTCCAAGCAAAAATCATTCCAGGAAGGAGTAACAGCTTCTGACAGAGACCAAGTGTTGCCACCAGGTGCTCCTGCCAACAGCCGCCTGCAGAAAGGAGCACACACACCAATGCACGTGGGCTTTGGCTGTCCTCTGGCAGAGAAGTCCCCAGGGGACACAGGTCTCTGTGGCAGGAGCAGGCACCAGCATTGGCAGGCCTTGGGGGCGGCAGGTCTCCTTTGGCAGGGACTCTGCCACACCTGCTGATTTCACTGCTCCCAGGGCTCAGAGCAGCATTCGTGCCCTGGGCCATACGTCCCGTGTCTGTGTCACACTCCTGTGTGTGTGACGGCCACCCAGCACCGGGTCTTGTCCCAAATAGGCCCTGGCAGCTGCTGTGGAAGGCCCCGATGCCCTTCCTGCTGCAGCTGCATCGGCAACCGTGGGGGCTCCTTCTGCTGCCCTGAGCAGGCAGAGCAGAGGAGCATCTGCTTGTTGTTTGAGCCATTCCTAAAATTCCTGTTGGGCCGTCCTCGAACCTTGGGGGAACGTCTTCCTTGCAAGCTGGGCTACTTTGGGGGGGTGTGGGTGTCCCCAGGGCACGTGGAGGTGTGTCCTAGGGCTCTTTGTGACACAGTGCACCGTGGTCACCGTGCAATAGGAAAGGGACAGAGCGTACAAGGGTGACCCTTTGTGACACGTCGTGACATAGGTGCTGGCGGTGACACGGTCACACCACAGTGCTCGGTGCACTCGTCGGGACAGGACGGAGAGAGCGGTGCTGTGAGGAGCCCCCACACAGCCAGCTTGTTTCTTACTGACCCGGAGCTTTTCCAAAGCTTTTCCTCAGCAGGTGGCCTCGAGGACAGACTGCAGGACACGGTGTCCTGTAGCCTTCCCAAGGCTTCTCTGCTGCAGCTGCCTACAAGGCACAACTGCAGCACTTGCCCATCTGGAGCTTTTCCAAGACATCTCTCCTGCAAGCAGTCCCAACTCCATACAGTGACATGGAGGAGACACCACCCAGAGTGCCCAAGCTGGCCTGGGTGAAGGAGGAGGAGGAGGCTGCAGCTCCCTCAGCACAGCAGCCTGAAGAGCTGGAGCAGATCCAGCTGCTGCAGGAGGGTGAGTAGCAGAGCTGGGCCACAGGGCTGGTGCCTGCAGCCAGCTTAGCCCCATCCCATCCCATCCCATCCCATCCCATCCCATTCCATCCCATCCCATCCAACATGCCCATGGATAGGACAGAAGAGGGGCTGGGGCTGAACGCCCAGACAGCCACACCCCATCCCTGGAGCATCCCAGGGCTGTCCCTGCCTGGGAATGCAGGGCTGGCCTGTGTTCTCCGGCCTCTCCCACAGCCCCTCAGCCCTGGCTGCGCTCGCTCTTTGCCAGGTGCCGCCATGGACCCGACACAAGAGCAGGACCCTGCCCGTGGCCGCTTCCGCAGAACAGCGCAGGTACTGCAGCCATCCCCACCTGGGCTGGGCCTGCTGTCACTGCTCAGCCCAGCCCCGTGCTTGGAGCACTCCATGGATTCTCAATCTCTTCCTTCCCTTCTGTGATAAATGTGATTCGTGCTAATTAAATTGTAACTATATTAACAAAATTGTATTTAGATCAATAGAAGACAATTGTTACAGAGTGAGAAGGGGGAGATGGGTGAGACAGGATAAAAGACATCTCCCAGATGTTGGGAGTCGAAGAAGGAGGTTAGAAGAAAGTCAGATAAGAATAGTCGAAGGACGAAGGTCTGATAAGCGGCATCTAGAAATACAGCTTCAACCTTGAAGCTGTCAAAAATGGAATGATCACAAGCATGGGACTTAATTAAAGTCATGTTATGGAAAACATCTGCTCAGTCACACAGTGCGCCTGCGCTACCTGCAGGTCACACCTCGGTCACTGATGATGATGATGAGCCTTCACCGGAAATAAGACCCTTAAAAGGATAAGAGACCCCCAACCCATTAGTAGAGCATGTGCCGTGCAGTACAGTTACGTAGATCTTAGGAATAGAAACTAGGAGGAGCTTCCTAGAAACTTCTGTAGCCTACAGTATATAAGTGGGATTGTTAGCCTGGATGCTTTGATACGTGAGGAATGGGATCCACTCCCCGTATCCCCGGTCGGAGGGGGCCCCTCCCCGGTCAGTTTTGCTTATGCTTTATACGAACCTCAATTATACTAAATTACTTACTGCCAAATTTTGTATATTCTTAAATATATGCACTTTGATTGTTTCATCTCCAATACTTTAATTGTCATCTCCAATACTTTGATTGTATTCATTTTGTTACTATTAAAAACTTACTATTAAATTTAATCTTGTTGCTTGATAAATTGGAAAAAATAGAACATCATTCATAACAGGGTTTTTTAAAGTCTCAGAGGTTTATTAAACTTTAGCATAAAAATGCAACAAAAGACTGAATTAGGAGAAAAATCAGCGCTGGGAGCACAGGACTAAAGCAGCAGACCCGGGTGTGATTTGGGGGCTCAGGGGGGTCCCCGAGCCGCCCCCGCCCCCCCCCGATCTCGGCCAACGGGTGCGAGCGGCGCGGCCCCGCTGCTGAGCACTGACCCCGCCCGGGGGCCGCCGGGACCCTCCCGAAAAAACCCCACACCTGCACCCCCCCTTCAGTCCCTCCGACCTTCCCAGTCCTGGGGGAAAAGGGGGAAAGGGGTGGACCTGGGGCGGGATCACCCGGAGACCCCCGGGGTGAGGAGCAGGAGGGGGGGGGGCTCGCGCTGAGTGGGGGGTCCCGCGTGAGGAGTTTTGGGGGTCCTCGTGCGACGGATCCTCGTGCCACCGTCTCCTCGTGTCACCCAGACCAGTTTGGGGAGCTCTTTGTGTCACTGAGAGGAATCTGGGGGCTCCTCGTGTCACTGAGAGCCCCGCGAGTGTCACCAAGAGCTCCTCGAGTGCCACCAGGAGGAACGGGGGGACTCCTCGTATCACCGAGAGCCCTGCGAGTGACACTGAGAGCCCTGTGTCACCAAGAGCCCCTCAAGTGCCCCCAGCTCCTTGTGCCACCAGGAGCTCCTGGAGTGCCACCAGCTCCTCGTATCACCGAGAGCCCCTCGTGCCACCAGGACCTCGTGCCAGAGAATTTGGGGAGAGTCTCTGTGCCACCCGGAGCCCCTGAGTGTCACCAGCCCCGTGCCAGGGTCCCCAGTGTCACCGGAGTCTCTCTCTGTGTCACACACCAGGAACCGACCCCCCCTCCGAGCACCAGGACCCCCGAATTTAACCGTCCTCGTGCACCGGGACCCCCTCAGGACCCTCGAGTTTCCTCTCTCCCCTCCTCGTGCACCGGCATCACCGGAACCCCCCCCCCCCTTTCCCGAGGAATCGCAGGAGACCCCCTCCATCAATCACCGGGCACCGGGACCACCAGAGGACCTCCCCCATCAATCAGCACCGTCACCGTGCACCGGGACTCCCCCTCCCCATCGAGCAGTGACACCCCCTCATCGTGCACCGGGACCGCCGGACCCCCCCTCAAACATCGCCAGCCTCGGGCACCGAGATCACCGGAGACCCCTCCATGAGTCACCGGGACCCCCCCGTCATGCACCAGGACCACCGGAGACCTCCCCAGGAATCACCGGACACCCCCTCACGAATCACCGGGCACCGGGACGCCCCCTCGGGCACCGGGACTGGACCCCCCCCTCGTGTACCGACCACCCTCCGGTGCACAGGGCCCGGACCCCCCTTTGTGACCCCCCTGCCCATCCCGGGGATTCCGCCCCTCCCCTTTGACTTCCCCCGGGAACAGGAGCGGGAATGGGGGGGCCGTGCGCTGGGGGGGCACCGGGGTGTCCCCAGCACCGGGGGGCGTCCCTTGGGGCTCGCTCCTTTCCCCTCTCTCCTCCTCCCGTTATCACCAGGGACCCCCCCAATTTACCGGGGCTCCCCCTATTCACTGCCCCCCCGTTCACCGACCGCCCCAAAGCGCTGGGACCCCCCCGGATACTTGGGACCACCCCAGAACGCCAGGACCCCCCCCTCACTCACCGCCCCTCCCCCATCCATGGGACCCCCCCACTCACCGCTCCCCCCCGTCACCAGGACCCCAAAATCCATGGGACTCCCCCCACACTCATCAAGACTCCCCCCAAATCCATGGGACCCCTCCCTCCCCCCCACTCACCACCCCCTTCTCAGCACTCCCCGGGCTCTCCCCATTGATCGAACGCCCCCATGGCCCCCCCAGCCCCTCGCCCTCGCATTGGGCCCCCCGGGGCCGAGGCAGAGCCCTCCCTGAGGGACACCCCTCATCCCCGGCCTGCAGCCGCCCATGGAGCCGCTGACCACAACTCCCTGCCTGCGTCCATCCGGCCAATTCCTCTGGCCCCGCACAGCCCAGCCTGCAAAGCCAGGCCTGGCACTGTGGGGCTCGGGGGGGTCTGTCCTGGGCCACTGGGCCACACAGGGCTCTGGGCACAGCAGCGGTGTCACACACTGAAATGTTATGGGGAATGGCTTAAACGCTGCCAGGAAGGAGATTTGCATGTTATGGCTAAACTGAATAAAGAGGCTGAGACCACCCCAGCCCAGCCCTCCTTCACCTGACTGCAGCTTTGGCCTGGGACTTGAGCGGCCTAACAGCACCTGAGGTACCATCAAGGTGACACCATTGATCAATTGCCTCTGGTCTAGGGACAAGGACACGAGACTGAGGCAGGAGAATGTATCCAAAGCAAGGCAAAGCCAGCAGCTGTCCTGAAAATCAGCTTGGGCCAGGCTGGGGCTGGCGGAGGCCGTAGCCCACAGGCTCATCTGCTGAGGCCACGTTTGCACACACTGCCCACAGCCAGCCAGGGAGGAGGAGAGTTCTGGGGCTGTGGGGGAACCTCTGCCCACAGGCACTGAACACCCATCCTCCCTCACACAAACTGGCTCCGCTGGAAAATCCCCAGCCCGGGAAGGCCACATCCACGGCACATTGCCGTGAGGGGCAGCTGAGGAGGGGCCAGAATCCATCCAAGAGCCCCAAAGCGCTGCCCAGACTCACTGCTGAGGCCTTGCAGCAGAGCACTGCTCCTGATGCAAAGGGATGCAGCAGAGCCAGAGGCTGCTGCCAGAGCCTGTGTCAGACTTGTCCCTGCCAGGGGAGGAACCTGGGCCTTCCCACCTGCCCCAAGTGTGTCTGGACCCCCTAAACTCCGTGTTTGTGGGGAACCCTGAGCACCAAGAAGACAGAGATGTAGAGCATCCACAGGAAGCCATTGGGATCCACAGAGTGGTGAGGTTTTCTACTTTATCTGTCTCTGTCACTCTCTTTCCCTCCCCCCATCTCTATTCAATTTCTATTTTTCTCTCTTTGTCATTCTCTCTGCCTCTCATTTACTCTTCAATAAAATCCATACTATTGACTTTGGCACATGGTCTCATTTGCACCCTAATTGAGGCAGAGCCATTTCTGATCATTTTCATCAGTGGATCAGAACAAGGGGCTAGAAGCCGTCCAGTCTGGCTGCTGCTCCATGCCACTTCCAGGGGCTTGGGCTGCTGAAGGGGTGCTGGGCTGGGCCCTTTGTGACACAGGGCCGTTCTATCGGGTTCCTGGGTGCTGTTGGCCATTCTGTTGTCCTGGTGACATGGCACAGCCCCGCCCTGCAGGGGTATATACGGGGCACAGGGCCCTGCGCTGCCCAGTGCCAGGAGTGCCACTGGCTCAGGAGGAAGCAGCTCCCGGGATCTCTGTGCTCCAGACACTTGCACATGGAGAAGGAAAAGGTGAAGCCCAACTCCAAAGCAGCCAGCCCCATGCCCAGCAAGCAGGAAGAGCAGGCCCTCAGCGGGCAGGGGCTGGGGACAGGCGACAGCTCAGGCCTGCAACCATGCAGCAACCTTAGCAACAGCTGCCATGAGGGATCCCAAGGGGAAGCCTGCATTGAGCAGGAGCTGTCCCCACTGAAACCACCAGAGACCATCAGGCATCCTGAGGGGAAGCCTGCATTGAGCAGGAAGTCTCCCTAGAAAAAAGCACCAGCAACCATTAGGAATCCTGCCCCGGCTGGGAGGGCTCTGCTCCCTGCGTGCACGAGGGGCGGCGTGGGCAGAGCACAGAGACCTTCCAGGGGCCTGCGGGAGGGACATTCGTGGCCAGCGCCTTCCAGCTGATCCTTGCTGTCTCCTGCTTCCTCCAGGCCATGGCAAGAGCTGCCGTGTGGGAGGGATGGGGCACGATGAAAGCAACCCCTTGGATGCTAATGCATGCAACAAGTCCTTTAAATGGTCAAAACACATGCCAAATTTTGTGATGCAAGACAGAAACAGCTGGAAGGGCTTGAAAATATGTTCCAGGAACTCGTGATACGACAGCACTGGTGTTGCTTGGGAACTGTTCTTCCTCACCTCCTCCCTCATCTCCCTCATCTCCTCTTGGAGGCTCACAATTACAGCAGAGACATGAGCCTGCATTGGGCCTTGATCATACTCTCAAAATTTCTAAGCTTGTTGCTTGTTGGCAACAGAACCCACTGTCTCTGTTATTATCAGCATTAATTGTTGCAATGAAGGTGGTGTATTGAGATGGCCCCAGGTTTGCCAGATTCCACAACATCTGCCCTGTGCACCTGACCTTGTCAGGGTCATTGTCATGCTGTCCATCCCTCCCAAAGAGCACCTCCAGCACTGCCACTTCTCTCAGCTCTTGGATCCCTTCCTCAAGGGTCTTCCAGCACATTCTATGATGGTGCTCCTGCATTCTCTCTCTGTGGACAAACCTCTCTCTCACACTCATTAAAAGGCATTCCCAGAGGGAAAGGAGGCCTGGCTCCCTTACAAATACCTGGTCCACACCTGAGTCCTGGGTCAAGGGTCCCAAATTCCTTGCCTCAGGACCATCCAGTTGGACGCCTGTACCCATAAGGTCTCACACCTGCAGTAACCAGGTTGTAAAAGCCTCACGGCCTCGTCACTCAATGTCTTTTTGCAGAGTATGGAGACTTTTGTACGACAGGGACTTGGGGATGATCTCAACCTCTGGCTCCCCTGCTGGTTGTGAGGGCCCTCCTTTCATATCCTTATTATCTAGGTGCCTTGTTTTCATCTTAGACTTCTTTGTTTCCACAGGGGTGACTATTGCTCTCTGTGAGTGCCCTTGCAGTTCAGCTGGAACCTGAACAGATGTAATGTCTGTGGGTTCCACTGCTGCACCATCAGACTCTCCCTCTTGAAGGCAGGGGGAGGGTTTCTCACCAGCTGGGGCAAGGTACTCCTTCAGCATCTGGCCCATCTCACACATCTCCTTCACTAAAACACCCACCCAATCCGGGTGTTTCATTTCTGAAGTGGGCTGTGGGGCAGGGTCAGGCTCTGCAGCAGCATCCCAATTGCCTGGGGTAGGTATCAGGGTTGTTATCCAAATCAATCTCCCCTTATCTCTGAATGTTAAATAGAACAGGTTTAACAGGCATATCAGCAACACCAGCCACTGTAAATGCATTAGCATTTAGAGAAGATTTGAAGCCTTTGAAGCCTTTGAAAACTGGTGGGGTGGACCTAAACGGTGGACTGGATGAAGGGAAGGGAGAAAATTTCCCATGCTATTTTCCTCACAGTAAGTACCATTATTGAAGTAACCCCAAAAACACACAGTTAGAGTGCAATAGCTCTGAACCCACGTTGCCATCTTCCAGAGGAAGTTAAAAACCCATGAATTCCTCACCTTATCAACCCACAAAATGAACTGGATAATAGTCACAGTAGCCTTAGTGATAGGACCCATGTTCAAATAAGGGCCTGCAAATGGCAGAGATGTAGCAGTGACCACGTGCAGCCCAAACCAGGGTAAGCTGGACAGCATGGTGCCACCTAAAACACAAAATCAGGTCACTCAAGAACTGTTATTGCTTTTCCAGCTTTTCCACTCAATGTCCACAGGTTTTACCGTTGGGTGCCAAAATCACTCCTGATTTGAATAAAAGACAGGTGTGTGCTAGGGAAAGCAGGGCCTTCCCTTGAAATGGAGAAAGCAAATCCCTCCCTCTGAATGAGTATAATTTTGAAATTAAGGGGCTCTCAGGCCAAGATATGGGGACAGGAATGACAGTTCTTTACTAGTATATCTAAGAAGGCAAACAGAACAACAACTCTGGAATTAACAAGAAGCAGAACAGGAACCCAGTTCCAGTCCTTCTGGGCCTCAGGCACTTTTCCCCTGTGCTGCAGTCACCGTCACCGCTGGCAGTGAGCGCTGGCAGATTCCCGGTGGACGGGGCAGATGTGACGATCCCGGCACCTGCAGGGGGCTGGGGGTGATGGCAGCTGTGTCCCAGATGGGAAGGGATGGAGGAGAGGCAGGATGCTGGGAAAACACCAAGCTGAAGCAGGAGGGCGTCCAAGCAGGGCTGCGGGGTCCAAAACAGAGAGGCAGCTCCCGGCGTTGGGATGGTGGGGGGGTAGCAATGACCTTTCTGCTCCGAGAGCCAAAAGCGAGCGAGAGCCAGCAACTGCCCCCACCCTCCTTTACCTGCTTCCAATCTCACCGTGTTCCCCCTTTCCCTCCCCCCACCCTCCGAGAGAAACTCCCAAAAAACCAGGGAGGCTCTCCCTGGTGCTGGGACCCAACCATCAGTGCTTCTTAGCATGTCAATGGGAAAAAAATTCCACAGGCAGAGAGGAAAGGAAAAAACAACCCCCAACAGACGCTTATCCAGTTCTTCAGTGATTTGAGGTTTATCAGCTGTTGCAGACACTGGGATGATGGTACAATGTTTTAATGTTTGGTAATAATCTAATTTCACAAGTGTTTTTAATTATATCTCTTATCGGAAATGTTTTGGATTGTTGTATCAGAATTATTCCCAGTTACTGTAAGTTTTTGTTTTAGTACATGTATTGTTTTGTTTTGAACTTCCCTTCATGTTCATGGCAAGAGTCATGAATGCTGTTTTTAAAACACGGAAGGGGGAATTAGCTCCTAAATTTATATAATTATAAAATTTTTTTTGCAGTATTTACGCCAAAAAAAAGTAAAATTTTTTTTGTAAGGCTCTTCAATTGAATGTACAATGACCAAGTCAAATCAATTCATTAACTTAAGGAGAAGGTATGCATGTGTTTTTATCATCAACAAGTTCAAAGTAGTCACCTGTTCATTCAGCCAAACATCAGTTGCCTCCAAGAAAATTAAGTCAATTGAGAAGAAAAAGAACCTAATCACCATGCAGCCTTCGTGGCCAGAACAAAACCAGAAGCAGGACTGCCAAGACATGGCTGTGTCTGGAAATTTACAGGTAAATTGCCAACAAAAGCCTTGTGTCATCATCATGGAATAGTGTTCCTACTAACCTTCTTCAGTTATTCCCTGTTCCAGGATCCAAGAGCACATTCAGTGATGTCAAAGATCAACATTTCCAGCTAATGGACTATTTGGACTTTAAAACAATGGTCATTTATTCCCATTTCCCTAGGAGACATTGGACATTATTCTTTTGTTTTCTCATGCTGTGAAACCCTGTGTCAATGACATGATAGAATTTGCTAAGTTTTGTTGATTGTAATCTGTCTTTTATGTATCTTATCCCATATCTAACAGATAACCAGTGATAACCTTAATGAGATAACACCCTCACAAGAGAGAGCTATTTTATCATCAGAACATATGAGCCATCTTTGAATTAATGAAAAAGGGTGAGATGTTGCAGTCAGGTAGACAAATTATAAAAGGAAGGCTTCATAAAATCAGGTCTTGCTCTCTGCTAAATTAATAGCTAGCCTGTCACTTCTTCTATGTGCAGCTAAGTTACTTGCTTGTTCCCAGGTGAAAACAATCTTCAGCATGGCAACAATTAACACAACAAGCTATTCTGATAGGAGAACTGTTTGCACCTGCAAGAAATAAGAAATCTGTCCTGCTGGGGACAAGGACGTTCATTCCCTTCCAGGAGCCCAATGCCCGGCTGGGGCTCCAGGGCAGGGGGTCCTTGAGCAGCTGCCCCAGAACCTCCGCCAGGGTCTCCCAGCGCAGCCGGAGCTGCTCGGCCTGGGGTCCCCAAAGGCCTCAGCGAGCCCCAAGTCCCTGCCAGGAACCCTCAACTCCCTCCAAGCCAGCATCCCCCACAGCCCCTGCAAGTTCCCCCCATGGCACCGGCCGTGGCCGTGTCCCCACATGTCACTGGCCATGTCCCACCATGTCCTCACCCATGGCTGTGTCCCCACCATGTTTCCATCCCTGTCACTGTCCCCCACATCTCCATCCATGCCTGTGTCCCCCCATGTCCCCAGGAATGGCCACATCCCCCTCCATGTCCATGTGTCCCCATGTCACTCTCCATGTCTTTGTCCCCCCATGTCTTTGTCCCCCCATGTCTCAGTTCAATGTCTTTGTTTTTATCCTAAGGTTGGATGTTTTAAAGGGATGAAGAGAAATGAAAAGCAAATCAAGGCCAAAATAAAAGGATTTCTGTGTCCGTGCTGGCTGAGATCCCATGCATTTGGCTAGGAGGGAAGAACCTTTTTTGGAGGAGTTTCCACCCCACTGTCTCAAAAAATATTGGTCTTTGCCCCAATTCACCACAATTTGGCTGGGGAAGGCACCCTTGGAAAATAGGAAATCAAAATCCCGGAATCCCTGAGGTTGGAAAAGACCTTCAATACCATTCAGTATTTCTTGATGCCACCAGAAGATAGGACAGGACACAGAAGATTTTCTGGGGTGGAAAGTCAAAAAATCCACTCTCCCCAAGGAATTCACAATGTTGGTTTCTGTCCCAATGGACGTTCCTGCCCCTGCATTCATCCAGGTGCCCACAGGGAGACAGGAAGATGCAGAGTCTGCTCAGCCAGGTGTCTTCCCAACACAGATCACCAGGACGAAACATCACCAGGGTTCTCCCCAACGGGGGTCACTGGGGATCATCCAACACCAATCCTCCCATGGGGGATGGAGCTGGAGCACAGCACGAAGCTCTTCCCACACTCGGGGCACTCACAGGGCTTCCCTTAGTGGAGCCTCCGTTGGTGTCGGGTCAAGTGAGAGCTCTTGGAGAAGCTCTTCCCACACTCAGGACACTCGTGGGGCCTCTCCCCAGTGTGGATGCGCCGGTGGACAGTGAGGGTGGAGTTGTGCTTGAATCCCTTCCCGCAGTCGGGGCAGCGGAAGGGCCTCTCCTCTGTGTGAATCCGCTCATGTAGGAGGAGATTGGAACTGGTCTGAAACCTCTTCCCACACTTAGGACACTCATAGGGCCTCTCCCCAGTGTGGATGCGCTGGTGTCTTCTCAGGTGAGAAATCAAGCCAAAGCTCTTCCCACATTCCAAGCAGGTGTAGGGCCGTTCCCCTGTGTGGATCACCTGGTGCTGCATCAGATGAGAAATAGTCCTGAAGCTCTTCCTGCATTTCCCACAGTCATAGGGCCTCTCCCCAGTGTGGATCTTCTAGTGCTGCATCAGACCAGAGATAATATTGAAGCTTTTCCCACATTCCACACACTCGTAGGGCTTCTCCCCAGTGTGGATCCTCTGGTGCCAGATCAGCCTGCACCTGTAGCTGAAACCCTTCCCACATTCCAAGCACTTGTGGGGCTTCTCCCCTCCACGAGGCTTCTCCACCAGCTCTGAGCTCTGCCTGGATCTCCGGCCGCCTTCCCGGCTCAGGGAGGGTCTTTCCTCCTCGCAGCTCCCTGGGCTGGGTTTGCAGCCCCTCCTCGTGCGAGATCTCTGGGGCTTTTCTGCCTCCTCCATCCCCGCACACCTGAGGAATGAAAATTCCTGGTTTAGGGGGAAATAACAAGAAGAGAGCTCCATAAACTGGGTGTTCCTCCTTGCCCAAGTTCATCTCTGGAAGTCATTGAGCATCTTGTGTCTCTAATAACCTCCCAAACACCAAGATTCCCACCCAAAATCCTCCAAACTTTAAGACACGGATCAAAACCTCCCCAAATATCAAAATTCAGCCAAAATCCCCTTCAAAACTGTGCTGGTTTGAAAGCAAAACCAGTGAGAGACTCCAAGTCAGAAATACAGTTTGATAGGAAAAAAAATAAGAGAAATAAAAGACATGCAATAGTACAAAAGAAAACAACTGACAGAATCAGAATACAACCTGACTCCCCGCTAGTTAGGGTGGTGGTAGCAGCCCCGATGAAGTGGTCTTGTTGTAGTAGTGATGCTGTAGAAAGGTCTGGTAGCTCTTGTCCTCTGGAATCCAGTGGGTAAGGGCTGCCTTGGTGTTCCAAATCTCAGATTTTATGTAGGTAGGAAAGGCTTGGCTCCTCCCCCTGGCTGGAGCATCTCCCAATGGGATGATGGAATTTTATCAGTCATGCAGTGGCACTCAATGGCCCATTAACAGAAGATATCTTCCTGGAGGAAGGATGGGTTGTGGAAAAGATAAAGAACACTGCCCCACCTGGTTTTAACAGATGGCCCATTAGCAGAGGATACCTCCCACAGAGATAAGGATCACTGCTCAACCTGGTTTTTCCACCACTCTTTGTTCTTTTGTTTCTTCCTGGGACCTCTGACTTGTTACTTCATGTTTGCTGCTGATTTCCTCTCCCTTTTGAAGATGAAAATGGTAAAAGTGTCTTGGACCTGCCTTGCTGGATATTGTGAAGAGGAACAGTCATCTACTGCAAGTGGAAGTGTCACAGGTGGAGCAGAGTTCTGTGAGTGCTGTATCAAACCAGACCTCGTCAGACCTGCCAGAACAACTGGTCCATGCTGCCCTTCACTGCTCTGCCTGTTCCACACTGTTTCATGCCAGAGTAATTTAACTGCTGTTAATTGGGTGTGTGTTTCACTCCAGCCAGTCCAGCAGAACCAGCAGAAAGCAGCCCCAGAATGAATGGGGCTCTGCAGAGGAGCCCCAGACTATTCATCAGCCTGCCCGCAGAACTGGCTCCAACTCTGAACCCTTGTGACCACACTCTGAGGAAGACACACTTCTGATATTTCTGAGGCACTTATGACCGAGGCACTGCACGTGCTTGTGCACGTAAGAATCCCAAAGTTCTTTCTTACTTCAGGAAAAACCCTGCAGCAGTGCATACCCAGCATCTGCTATCAGCACATCCTGGCTGCACGTGCAGGAGAAGCAGCAGCAGCATTGTACACGTGGGTTTGTTAAGCTGAATTCCCCTACACTTTGAACAGTGCTCATCACAAATATATTTAATGGCACACCGGTGCCATACATTTCTCCTAAAAGCCTCCCTTGTAACTAAACTTTGCTAGAAATTAATACCGATGATGAAGGAGCAACTTCGGTCTCAGTCCGGAGGTGGAGGGGTTCTAAACACTGATTTTCCGCGAGCAGCATCTCTCCTGAAGCGCTCGGGGCCAGCCGAGCCGCCGCCGGGAGCGCGGTGCAGAAGCCGGCCCGGACTCAGCCGCAGCGCCGGGCACCGCGCATCGCTGCTCTGCAGGGCGGCCCGCACGTCCTCCAGCAGCTGCCGCAGGCTGCCCTTCTCCTGCTGCAGCTCGGCCATGCGCTCCTCGGCCCGCTCCAGCGCCACCATCTCCTCGCAGCGCTCTCGGGAGCAGGGCCCCGGCGGCCGCCGCTCGGGCTCGGCGGGGGCTGCGCGGGCGGATGTGGCTCTCGATGTGCTCGCCCTCCCGGCCCAGCGGCAGCCGCGGCCCCGCGCGGGTGCTGAAGTGGCCGCGGAGCCGCGCGTGGAGCTGGCGGAAGGTGAGCTCGGCCCAGAGCCCGTCCCACAGCCCCGCGCACTCCTCGGGCTCCGCCGCCTCCTCCGGCCCCAGCGCCCGGCACAGCGTGCGGGACTCCTCGCCGGGGATGCGGCCCGGCCCGGCGCAGTCCCGCTGCTGGAAGATCTCCTGCAGGGACTGCTCCGGGCCGCTGGCCAGCGCGACCATCTCGTTCTCCACGCCGCGCTCCAGCCCGTAGCGGTGGGCGAGGGCGCTGAGCAGCCACTGCGTGCGCCGGGCCGGCCGCCCGGAGGGGTCCCAGCCCTCAGGCGGCTCCATCGCGCCCGCCCGGCCCGCGGCGCTGCCCGAGCATCCTGAGCGCCGCCCGCCCGAGCGCTCGGCCCCGGCCCCGGCACGGAGCGCCCGGCTCGCCCCGCAAGGAGCCGCGTCCGCCTTTGTCCGGCAGGAGCAGGGACTCGGGCAAAGCGGGCAGGTGCCGCCCTGCTCCCTTTGTCTGCCAAGCCCGAGCCCCAAGTGTGGTTCTTATTTCTTAGCTAATTTCTCCCTGGTTTCTCTCTAACACAAGCAAGACAATTGCATCGCATAATCCAGTTTGACAAGTAAGGCTTGTGAACGAGTGAGCGCTTCCACTAAATTAAAAACCCAATGTGTGTAGCCGTGGAATCGGGTTTTAACCCTTTAAGTGCGGCGGAAATAAGATGCACAGCTACATGGTCATCTTTCATGACAGGAAAAAAGAGACAAGTTTATTCAGAAATACACTTGGTTTATAGCATGACTCGTAATTCCCAGAGTAGAGAAAAGGTGATTGGTTCAGACAGAAGACACCCCATTTCCAGGGACTGGTCACACATCACAACAGCTGTTCTATCTTTGTTACTAATTCCTTTTTATTTTGACCAAATTATCAGCCTGGGAGAAATTCTCCCTAGCCTTGAGCTGGACCAGCTTATCAGCTGGGAACAGAGCTGAAAAGCTCCAGCCTAGAATATTATTCACGCTGTAATTTTCTTACATTCTCAATATGTGTCCCACAAATGTGCTTGAACGTCGACCTTCTGTTCGCTCAGGCTTCCTCACCTCTGTAGATGAGGTGACTTCCAGGTGTTGGTGTGTGGGTGTTAAGAGGTCTGTGTTAGAGATGAGTAAGTGTTCAACTCGTTCAAACGAGCTGCCCAAAGCACTGATTTTGGTCTCTCTTTGCCTGGGGAGCAGGACCGGGGTTATTGAACGCAGGCACGGCACGAGCAGGGCTCCTCCAGCAGCAGGGACACGCCAGGAGCCAGAGGGGACCGTGGCACCAGAGGGGACCGTGGCACCAGCCGTGCCCGAGGCCTGAACAGGCTGCCAAAGTCAGGTGGTGCTGACAGGCTGCGTTAACAGCCCAGGCAAGGCGTGGTGAGGAGCCAGGCCTGGGGGCCACCCAAGGAGTCCTGTCAAGAGCAAATCGTTCTAATATTCTCTCTAGGACAAAAAAGGAACAAACCAGTCCAGTTGATATGTGAGGAAAAAGAATTCAAGTTCGTTTAAAACGCTGCTTAATACAGAGTTGGGTTTCTTTTGAGTGAACTGGTGTTAATAAATATTCGGTCCCATATGATGGGGTTTCTCTGCAAATAGGCCTTGATGGGAAATTACTGAATACCTTTTGTTTTGCTCTTTCTTAAGTTGAGCACCTGAGTAGCTTTGTTGAGGAATGGAGAACTATTTGTAGGTCAGTATTTTCTCAGGAGGAGCCTTAAATTTTATCACAGGAGGAAGGAAAGGCAAAGGTTTGAAAGCCTTCCCCTGCTGAAGTGACACACTTTGAGAGGAGTCTGTGAGGAGAAGTCCCCTCAGGCACTGCCAGGGCTGTTTGCCTCCTCTGCAGGCTCAGTATTCTGGGAGTTCCACAAGCCTCAGCTGCCACTGTATTTTCCCCTGAATATTTTTTGTCGTGCAGTACACAGGGAGAATATTTTGTGCTAGATTCTCCTCTGGGCTGAGAGGAATGCTGAATTTGTCTTTACAAATGAGCTCTGGATCTGCCTGTAGATAAGGCTAGCACTGAGAGATAAAAGAAACAATGGGATGGATTCCACTGATTGATGAATGGAAAAAGATATTTGCCTTTACAAACAAACTGTAGGGCTGCTGATAAATCAAGTTGGATATCAAAAGATGAAAGAAGCAACGGGGGGGGGAAACTATGAATGATATAAAAAATAAAAATGAAAAGTGAGGGTTATACATTAGAGGGGAATTTCAGGTATCAGGCGTTCCGGGAAGTCTGTGCCTCTCAAGTACCTCAGCCAATGGGGAAAGAGAGAGGGAAATGCGGCCGGGAAAATAGGATAAAAAGGAGGCTGCGTCCTCCAAAAATTTGAGAGATCCCAGGGGAATGTCCCATGGCCTCTCCCTTTATTCGAATAAAGCAAAAAGGACTCCTCTGTCTCCTTTTTGGACATAAACCTCTGGTGTTTGTGGATTAATTTTCCTGACAATTTTGGGGGCTCGTCCGGGATCTTTCCACCGTCCGGGGCAGCGAGTGGAGCTGAAGGCGCCTCACCCAGTTTGGGTGATCAGCTCCCCTTGGTGCCGGCCGGTACCGGGCGATCCATTGGGTTCCCGAGACTGTCCAGGAGACAGACGAGTGGCGGACCAGGGGGGTCCGTGAAGAGTCCGCAGGGAAGGACCACTGAAAATCTCACCGGTGAGTAAAATGGGATCTTCGGGGAGCAACCCTGGGAGGGCACCCATGGAGGGTAGCACAGGTAAAACGGGGCACCCAGAGAGGGTTGGAAAGGTGAAGCCGCGAAGGGGCCCCGGCAAATGGGATGACGATCCCATAATACCCCCGGAGAGTCCCTTGGGGTGAATGCTGAGGTCTTGGGACAGATTGTATATTCACCCAGACATAACTATGGAAATGATGGTAAAATATTGTTATTTTGTGTGGCCAGAGTATAAGTTGGCAAGGGGACTTATATGGCTACATTATGGAACAGATAAAATTCATTTGTGTCGAATTTTGTGGAGGTATCTAGAGGAGAATTGGTAAGGATGGATTGAAAGGGAATGTGGATTAATATGGGTCAGACAAGGAACAAGAGAAATTTATGTGTTAAGAAAAAAAAGGAGAAGAGGAAAAAGAGGAGGAAGAGGAAAGTGGTGAGGAATGGGATGTTTTTCAGCACCTTCCCCCGTCTTGTCCTCCAGTGTTGCTAGCTGACCCAGGGCCAGTTGCAGGTCGTCTGTATCCTCAACTTCCAGAGCAAGGGGATCAGGGAAATGTTATTCCTGCAGCCCCACCTGAGAAGGATAATGGTGTAGGGGGAGGGGAGCAGCATGTTGTATCACCCCCCAGAACTAGAATTTGAACTCAGTTTAGGGCATCAGAAGCCCCCCAAGAGACAGGGGTACACCAGATGCCACTCTGTCAAGTTCCTTTGGGGGGTCAAGGGGGAGGATTTGGGTTTGTAACTGTACCACTCACTACCCAGAATATAAGATGGTTGGAAAAAGAATTACCCCCATATTTGGATGATCCCATAGGGGTGGGGGAAAAGATAGAGGAATATTTGGGAAATGGGGATTATACATGGAAGGATTGGGATTTTCTTTTAGGAATTTTGTTTGGGTCATCAGAGAAACGAATGATTTTGCAGAAAGCTCGGCAGCTGTGGGAAGATGAACACCCACAAGCAGCAGGGGGGGCTGGACCCAATGCACCTACGGTGGGTGATGCCATCCCCCAGGCAGACCCCCAGTGGGACCCAAATAACCAGGCCAGTCTGGCTCACCGTGATTGCCGTGCTTATTTGATCAGGGCAATCAAGTCAGCGGCTCCCAGAACTAACAACATAGCTAAGGCTCTGTCGTTGGAACAGGAGAAACAGGAAAGCCCTCATTGGTTGGAGAGGATTAGGGATGCCTTGAGGAAGCACGGGGAGATGGATCCTGAAGGGCCAGCCTTCAACACATTGCTTAAAGTACAATTTGTTACTAAGGCCTGGCCTGATATAAGGAAAGGAGTCCAGAAAGATGAAGAGTGGCAAAATAAGCCTCTAGAGGAATTGGTTAGAAAAACACAGCATATATGTGTAAGAAGGGATGAGGAAAAGGCAAAAGCTAAAGCAAGGATGATGGCAGAGTTTTTGCAGCCCCGGAGGAATAAACCACAGGGTCCAAGGGGTCCCCAGGGACAGAGGGGACGGGGTCGGCCACAAGGAAGTGGCAGAGGGATTCCCTCCTCGGCAGGGGACAGCCGACCCAAACAGCGGCTGGGGAAGAACCAGTGTGCTGTCTGCAGGGCAGAAGGGCATTGGAAAAACGAGTGTCTGCAGAAACAACTGGACCCTCAGGAGCAGGAAGTCCAGAGAATAATGGAAATGGATTGTTAGGGGTGTCAGGGGCTCCTATTATACCAAGGACCCACCACTCAGGAGCCCTTGATAACTTTTAAGGTGGGTCCGGATCGAGAGGAGGTGTGTTTTCTGGTAGACACAGGGACCTCTCCGTCCACCTTAAGTTTTATACCTAAGTGGGGGGAAATTGTCAAAAAGATCCTTGGTTATTCAAGGAGTAAGCGGGAAGGATGAGCGAGTGCATTTTATTCAACCGCTGTTAATAGATGTGGGGGACAGATTTGAACTGCATGAATTCTTGTTTGTTCCTAATTGTGATTGTAATTTACTGGGAAGAGATTTGATGGCTAGAATGGGAATGCAAATTAGCATTGTAAAAAAGTGACACGGAGTCCGAAACTGTGGTATCTTTGTGTAAAATGTCTGAGAAGGCTTATGCTGAAATAAATCAGGACGTATGGGCAGCCCCAGGGGCAAATTAGTTAATACCCCAGTCTTAGCTCTTCCAGATGCAGAAAAAAAAAAATTCAACTATATGTGGATGTCAAACAGGGTCATGCTAAAGGAATTTTGGTGCAAGAGCATGGGGGAACACGGAGGCCTGTTGCCTGTTTTTCTAAGTTGTTAGACCCGGTGGCCAGAGGCGGCCCCATTGTCTGCAGAACTGTGCAGCCACAGCTCTGATGGTGGCTGAGGCCCGAAAGCTGACAAGGGGAGGGCATCTCATTGTTAAAGTCCCACATCAGATTAAAGCTTTGTTAACTGAGAGAGCCTCTAAGTGGATGACGAGTGCTCGATTATTACAGTAGGAATCTTGTTTAATGGAACAGGAGGATTTAGAATTTAAAGGTGGGGAAATTTTTAATCCAGCCTCTTATTTAAATGGCCCTAGAGAAAAGGGGGCCAGGAAGAAATCCATGATGGTATCCAGGTTATAGACCTCCAGACACGGGCTAGGGAGGATTTACGGGATATTCCCTGGGCTGAGGGAGAGAATGTGTTCATTGATGGGTCCTCCAAGGTGGTAGAAGGGAAACGATTTACAGGATACTCTATCGTGAATGGGAAGCAATTAAAGGAAGGGGGGAGGTTACCACACACCTGGTCAGCTCAGACAGCAGAGCTGTACGGGCTTGTGAGAGCCTGTGAATTATAGCAGGACAAGACAGTAAATATATTTACTGTTTCTAAATATGCATATGGGGTAATACATGCATTTGGAAAATTATGGGGGAAGAAAGAGGTTTATTAAGCTGCAGAGGAAAGACGTTAGCTCACGAGAACTTAATCTCTTGCCTATTGGAGGCAGTGAATTTACCAAAAAAAAGGTGGCAATAATCCACATTAAGAGACATCAGGCAGGATGGTCGGAGGAGGCAATAGGAAACCGACTGGCTGATGAAGAAGCTCGGAAAGCTGCATTGTTGCCAGAAGTCTCTAAGATCCTGCCTATGCTCCCAGTAACTGCACCGCTGCCAGAGAAACTCTCTTTTCCACCAGAGGAACTTGAGATAATTAAAAAGAGTGGGGCAGAGGAAAGAGAAAATAATTGGTTTACAAAGGATGGTAAGCAGTGGATACCAAAAGCTCGAGCCTTACAATTGTTAAAACAACTTCATGAAGGGAGTCATTGGGGCTCCCGAGGACTGGCAGAAGCCTTCCTCAAAATGAACACTGCTGTTGGTCTCTTTAGCCTGGCAAAGCGAGCCACTGAAGGCTGTTTGACTTGTGCTAAAACCAACAACAAAGTTACAAAGAAACTGTCCAGGGGAGGGAGGCGTTGGGCAGTACGTCCCTTCCAGAGATGCCGGGTGGATTTTACTGAAATGCCTCGAGTGGCAAGATTTAAATATCTTCTGGTAATAGTATGTCAATTAACCGGGTGGCCAGAAGCATTTCCAACTGTTTCAGCAACTACAGGATCAGTTGTTAAAGTATTTTTGGAACAAATAATTCCAAGATATAGGATGGTGGAAGCAATAGATTCAAATAGGGAAACTCATTTTACAGGAAAAATTCTTCAAGGAGTTATGACTGCTTTAGGGATACAGTGGAACCTCCATACCCCCTGGCACCCACAGAGTTCGGGCCAGGTTGAGAGGACAAATGGAGAAATAAAGAAACATCTCCTGAAGCTGGTGATAGAAACTAAAATGCCGTGGGTACGGCTCCTACCCCTGGCTTTAGCAAGGATAAGAGCCAGACCCAGGGGAGATATTCAATTATCTCCCTTTGAATTGATGTTTGGAATTCCTTCCCCTTGTAATTCTCAGCCTAGTGGGGGGATAGAGATAAGTGATGTGTATTTGAAACAATATGTGGCTGGATACTGTCTCTGGTGAAATCTCTTCGACAGGAAGCTCAGCTGGCACAGACCCTGCCTTTGGACTTTGCTGTTCACAACATCCAACCGGGACACTGGGTCCTGGTTAAGGAGTGGGAAGAAGCACCACTGGTGGCCAAGTGGCGTGGACCTTTCCAGGTGTTGCTGAGCACAGACACAGCCGTCAAGACAGCTGAACACGGCTGGACCCATCACACTCGGGTCAAGGTCTCTGCAGCCCCAGAGATTTGGACATCTCAGCTGGAGGAGAAGGACGGGAAGCCGCGACTGACACTCGGCAGGAGGGGACTGGAGCAGCAGCCAGGGCGTCGACATCGGGGGAAGCCTCGTGTGCCCACCCACAGAGTGCCTGCTGAAATAGTCTGTGTGGGCATCCCTCCTCTCAGATCTCCAGGCACTGGGGGCCAACCCTTGCTGTCATTGTTTTCTTTATGTTAAGCTGTTTCTGTGCCTTCACTCGCCACAGGTGGTGTGGAAGATAAAGTGAAAGTAAAAATTAAGTTAGGAAATTAGATTACACAATCAGAATGTTTCCCTTAATAATGTTCCCTTTATATTATCAGTTAGGTTGGGGCCAAGAATGGGAAAATATTTTTTTGACCTTAGGAGAAGAAGTAGCAAAAACCTTTAACCTTAGCAATTGTTGGGTCTGTGGAGGTCCAGGAGAATCTGAAAACGGGCCATGGGTGGCCAGCCCAGTAAAACCTCAATAGTAGATTAACACCCTGAGTAAAGTCTGTAATGGAACAGGATTTTGGGATGAAGAAGGAAGTCCATGGTGGCTTCATTCTTCTGAAAAATACACTTATTGCCTAAATAGGCAAATAGATGACAATGGAAAAGTGGTGAAACAAATTGCAAAATGAATTTTAAAAATCAGCTCATGTACCAGTCCAAAGATGAAAAAGATGGGAATGGGACATGTTTTCTTGGCTACCTGGTGGACTATAAGTTAAACAACTGCTTTTTTTCCTCTTATGTGCTGTAGCAACTCTAATCTTGTTGCCAGGCATGATCCCTTGCTTAGTACAACTTATTCAACATGTGATCAAAAGGATGCAGGTAAGAGCCACGCCCAATAATTCAGACATGGTTCCAAAATAACAGAAACTGATGTCACTCCAAATAATTACAAAACCAAAAAAGACTCAGGAACAAGAAATTAAATCAATGAGAGCTAAAGTTTGTAAAGACAATTATTAAAAAATAAAAGAGGAGGGGTTGAGAGGAATGTTGAATTTGTCTTTACAAAAGAGCTGTGGATCTGCCTGTAGATAAGGCTAGCACTGAGAGATAAAAGAAACAATGGGATGGATTCCACTGACTGATGAATGGAAAAATATATTTGCCTTTACAAACAAACTGTAGGGCTGCTGATAAATGAAATTGGATATCGAAAGATGAAAGAAGCAACGGGGGGAAAACTATGAATTCTATAAGAATTAAAAATTAAAAGGGAGGGTTATACATTAGAGGGGAATTTCAGGTATCAGGCGTTCCGGGAAGTCTGTGCCTATCAAGTACCTCAGCCAATGGGGAAAGAGAGAGGGAAATGCGGCCGGGAAAATAGGATAAAAAGGAGGCTGCGTCCTCCAAAAATTGTAGAGATCCCAGGCGAATGTCCCATGGCCTCTGACGATATTTAGAATAACTCAAATATATTTGTGAAATGTCTATGTTGATTCAAAGTACTTATAATAAACTTACAGTAGTGGAAATAGCTGAAACCGTCTGCATGTTCAGACATCATTGAAAGAACCATGCAGATAACATTGAGAGAACAGATGTAAGGAGGACTCTGCTGCTGACTGTCAATAACTGTCACTGAAATTACCAAACAGGGGACCCTTGTGAGCAAGTGACACAGGACCCTCTAAACTGCACAGAAGGGGGGACAGGGGTCGAACCAAACTAAAGAATTGCCAGATGTAAACGAATTCAAAGCAATGTTTGAATATGTATAATCCCTATAAATATGTATTTGACCAATGCAATGAAAAAGTTGTTATGGTTAACCAGTGTGCCTCTGGCTGTGGCTACGCACCCAGCACTGTTATTGTCCCTTTTATCTCTTATTAAACTTTTAAAAATTTTAAAGAGGCTGGTTCCTCACAAAACCCAAGGTGCTCACCCCTTTCTTTCCCCCCCAAGCCAGGATCTGTCAATCCCAAACTTTGTTCAGATGTTGGAGGAGGAGGCTGCGAGGAAAAGGAAGATGCCCTGGGTAGGAGGCAGGTGAAGGGGCAGGTGCCCCTTTCCTCCTCTCCTCTGCTCCATCTCCCAGCCCAGCATCACCCCCGGCTGCAGGACAACCCCGCTGCCGACACCTCCTGCCAGGGACGGATTGGGGGGATCTCCTTCCCCTTCCATCTGCAATGGAGGCAAATCCCATCCTCTCCTTGTCCACCTTCCTTCCTCTCCTCTTTCTGTCCTTCATCCATCCACGTTCCTTTCCCTTCTCCTTCCTCCCTTGCTCCTTCTTGTTCTTTCCTCTTCTGCCTTTTCCTTTTCCCTTCTCGCTGTCCCTTCCTCTCCTTGTCCTTCCTCCCCCAGACATTGAGCTGCAGACAGAGACCAGAGACAACAAATCCCTGGCACAGAACCTTGTGGAAGAGGCCGTTTTGAGTGGCTCCGTGGCACTGAAATGCAACGGGAAGGAAAAGTCCCAGAGATCCCACGCAAGGAGGGGCTGCAAACTGAGCCCAGGGAGCTGTGAGGAGGAAAGACCCTCCCTGTGCCAGGAAGGCAATGGGAGATCCGGCCAGATCTTGGAACTGGTGGAGAAGCCTCAGGCCATGGAGAAGCCCCACGGGTGCTTGGAATGTAGGAAGGCTTCAGGTGGAGCTACAAGCTGAGGAAACATCAGAACATCCACACTGGGGATTGGCCCTACGAGTGTGGGGACTGTGAGAAGAGCTTCAGGCGGAGCTCAGCCTATTCCTGCTGCCTCCAAACACAGCAGTTCCAGATGCAGAGATCCCCCCGCAGCCCCTGGAGGAGCCACGCAGGAGCGCGGGGATCCCTGAGAGGAGGCTGTGACCCCGCAGGCAGAGGGGCCCCCTCTGGAGCAGCCTGTCCTTGAAGGACTGAGCCCGTGGCAGAGTGACCCACGCTGCAGCAGAGTGAAGGGGGCTGGTACCCATGGGATGGACTCAGGCTGGAGAAGTCCAGGAGAAGTCTCCTGTGGGAGAGACCCCAAGGTGCAGCAGGGGAACGACTCCTGTCCCTGAGCAGAGGGAGAAGCCACTGGGGATGAACTGACCATGGCCCCATTGAAGCGTGGAAAAACACTCAATAACCCACAAAATGAGTTATAAGAGTAGATGTGTATTTATTCAGCGCTGAGGTGCATGGTGGATAGCTCTTTCAAAAACATGCACACCTTTGGCGACCTGGCCTCTCCTTTTATTCTCTACAAACTAGGACTACACAACACACCTGTAGCCGTGGAAAAGGGTTTTAACCCTTTAAGTGCAGCAGAAATAAGATGCACAGCTACATGGTCATCTTTCATGACAGGAAGAAAGAGAAAAGTTTATTCAGAAATACACTTGGTTTTATAGCATGACTCACAACTCCAAGAGTAGAGAAAAGGTGATTGGTTCAGAGAGAAGACACCCCATTCCCAGGGCCTGGTCACACACCACAACAGATGTTCTATTTCTGTTATTAATTCCTTTTTATTTTGACCAAATTATCAGCCTGGGAGAAATTCTCCCCAGCCTTGAGCTGGACCAGCTTATCGGCTGGGAACAGAGCTGAAAAGCTCCAGCCTGGAATATTTTTTAGGCTGTATTTTCTTACTTTCTCAATATGTGTCCCACAGGTCCCCCTTCTGAAATATATTAAAAAAGGAAGAGATAAGTGTTTGTGCTTCCCAGAAGAGCCAGGAAAAACAAACGCAACCCAAAGACCTGAGGATATTTGAGTGCCAAGGGTTTGGTGTCTTTTTTCTGCCTAAATCCCATCACTAAGTGAAGTAAAACAGTGGACATTTCACCACTAAGTGATTATACTAATACAATTGTGAAAACTGCGACTATTTCACCCAAACACATATCAACAGCTCAATGAACAGATGAATGTCCATCCCCCACATGTAGAGGGATCATCCCGTTGGTGTTTGGTTTGTTGTGCAGCATGGAAACTGAATAGTCACCACATTCTGCTTTTGCTGGCACAGGACAGAGTGAGCATTTCTTGCAGGTCACAGTAGAAACCCAGATGTGTCTCATCCAAAGCCTGTAATGAGGCAAAGGTGATTCACAAGAACAGGATTATTTTGATTTCTTTTTCTCTTTTTCCAATTTCTCTGTCCTGCCTTGGAGACAGCAACAGAATTTTGCTGTTCTGCATTTGAGACAGCAACAGCTATAGGAAAAACCTGTGCTTCTCCCATTTGACTGTCATCCATGCAAATTGTCAGGAATTCTCTTGCAGAAATTGACTCAAGCACAGAAACATCTGCCTGAGAATTCCTTTTCCCCATGCCCACCCCAAGAATGGACCCAGCTCCTCCTCCTTTCGAAACGAGAGCAGGGTTGTTGCTGCTGCCAGCACAGGACTGGAGCGATGCAGCGCGGTGGATCGGTGGGAGGAGTCCCCCTGAGACCGGACAGACAGAGAGGTCTCCTCTGGTCGATGAGATCTGTGCTGGGGTCAGCAAATTCGAGGAAAAGGTCATCTCTTCTTGGCGAATGAATGATGAGGCTGAAGGAGAAAGAGAAAACAGCCCCTTCTCTGCTGGGGCAGAGAAAGAAGGCAGAGACCCAGGCCCCACGAAGGAGCCAGGCTCTGACACCAGGGAGAAGGGAGGAGCCGGCACCATCCCCGGGCTGGGGAAAGGTGCCCGCGTCCCCCTCTCAGCAGCAAGCGGGTCGGGATCCGATGTCATCGTGAAAGGGCGGGCCAGCACCACCGCTCTCTCTGAGAGCGAGGGCGACAGCCCGGCAGGGGAGGGGGGAGTTGCCACCGCCCCTCGGGCTGGGGTTGGCGGCCGCATCTCCCTCCCAGCATCGGGCGGCCCCGGAGGGCAGCGCAGCCCCCGCAGGCGCTGGCCGTGAGGCTGCGCCCCCCGTGAGCGGCTCGGGGGGGGCTGCTGAGTTGGAGCGGCTCACGGCGAGCTCGAGGCTGCCCAGCAGCAGCCAGCGGTGTCAGCTCCGGGCGGGCGGCGGCGGGCGCGTCAGCCACTACGGCGACCGGAGCGCTCCCCGCCCCAGCGAAGGAGGGGGCGAGCGAAACGGCGCCCGGGCCCGGCCCGGGAAAGGACAGAAAGGGCGGGTCAGCCGCCGGCGGCCCCGCAGCAGCAGCGGTGGCGGCGGCGCCGGGGCTGGGCCCCGCCGGCGACCCCGAGCCGGCAGCCGCCGGTGCATGGGCAGCAAAAGCGGGCACAGCTGCCGGGGACGCGCAGTCCCCGGGCGCTGCCAACTTCTCGCTCGCGGTGCCCGGGAGCGTCTCGGGCACTGCTGCGCCGAGTTGAGTGGCTGTTAAAACTTCTAGTTCCTTATTTACAGCTTGCATAACTTGTTCTGTGATCACGGCCATGAATTGAGTGACCACGCCACTTGGAAAAAACTCTGTCTCTGCGGGCGAGGGGGACACGTGAGCGGGGAGCCGGCGCTGCGAAAGCGGGGAGACACGGAGAGGTAAAGGTTCCGGTGCAGTCTAAATCAATTAAAATGTCTCTCAGAGTTGAGAGCACAGTGTCCTGCTGTTTAGAATGTTGAATTCCCATACTTAAAGAAAAACCCGGTCCTCCCAGGAATAATCCTGGGGTTTCCGCCGCCTAAAGCGAGCTAAACAATAGCTCTGGAGCAAAAGTGCTCTCGTTACCTCTGTGATGGAGGCACAGTCGACGAATTCCGTGGGATGTCCCGTCCCGCTGCAGTCGGGTGAGGGATCCACGATCTTCCCAGACGGCTCTCTCGGTCCCGGCTGTCGTCACGGGTCCGGTCCTAGCCCCAGAGACCGGTGTCCTGGTTTTCTGGGTATTCCAGCCTGCTCCAGCACAGCTCTGGCTAGACAAAGCTCAGCTCTGAGCACAGCCCCGGTTATCGACAGCCTCGCTGGGTATGCCCCGGTTCGGCAGGCTTCAGGCCCCGAATTCTTCAGTGTCCTTTTCGACAGAGGTCCCGTGGACCTTCAAATGTCCATCGGTGGAACCTTCCAAATGTAGCCGTGGAAAGGGGTTTTAACCCTTTAAGTGCAGCAGAAATAAGATGCACAGCTACATGGTCGTCATTCATAAGAGGAAAGTAAGAGACAAGTTTATTCACAAACACACTTGGTTTTATAGTATGACTCGCAATTCCAAGAGTAGAGAAAAGGTGATTGGTTCAGAGAGAAGACACCCCATTCCCAGGGCCTGGTCACACACCACAACAGGTGTTCTATCTGTGTTATTAATTCCTTTACATTTTGACCAAGTTATCACCCTGAGAGAAATTCTCCCTAGCCTACAGCTGGACCAGCTTATCAGCTGGGAACAGAGCTGAGAAGCTCCAGCCTGGAATATTTTTCAGACTGTAATTTTCTTGCTTTCTCCATATGTGCGCCTACACAGCAAAGCCCAGGAGGCCGGGAGGAGAACCCGGGGCCAGCGCAGCTGCTTGGCAGTTGCTCCTTCCAGGACCTGGACCCAACCCATCCCTGAGCAGCCACTGCCAGCCCCGACCCCCCCTGCCCCGTGACAGCTCCCCCAGCTCAAGGGGACAGAGTCAGGCCCTCTCAGGACACATCTGGGCCTGGACCTCCCCCAATGGCACGCCAGGTAAAGAGGGAAATCATTGAGAGCATCTCCAGAGACACAGCCTGACCAGCAGTGTCAGCAGGCAAAACAAAGGTTTTGCTAAGCAATGGCCTTTCATGGAGCAAAACATTTACAATCAGGGCAGTGCATTCGTGCATATGGGGGTACACTCTGGGGGCACAGCTAAGGCCATGAGGTCACAGCAGGCTCTGGGGTCACAGCAGGCTGAGGTCACAGCAGGCTCTGAGGTCCCAGAGGTGCCAGAGCCCCGTGGTTGCACAGCACCACAGGCACCGAGCAGTCAGGCCTTGAGCACAACTGCTGCGGCAGCAGCGGCGGCGGCGGCAGTGGTGCTGACATTGGGACAGCGGTGTCAGGACAGCGGGGGCAGCAAGAGCTGCGGGACTGGCACAGGGCAAGGCACCATGGCCCTTGCTCTGCGCCTCTTCCTCCTGCTCCTCCTGGCACTGGCCCTGCCTGCCAGGGCTGCCCAGGCAGCTCCGTGGAGAGTACAGGGAGCAGGTGAGCTGGGGGCCTGGCTCCCCTTTCCTGGGAAAGCGCTCCCTTCTCCCCAGGGAGCGTTGGGGATGGTTTTCCAGAGGGCTTTAGGGAGGCTTTCCTCAGTGGGAGGCAGAGAGCCCACACGGGCCCTGGGCTGGCCTGGTTTCCCCTCCAGGGATGTTGAACAGGGCATGGAGAGAGTGTGCAGAGTGACCAGAGCCAGCCCAGAGCCCCCCAGGCCCCTCTGCAGCTTTGGCCATGGCCATTCACATCTGGCTCCCACAGCCTCACCCTATGCATACACTTGAAGTGCAACTATTTTGCTCTAAGGTCTTCCAAAAGCCAAGAGCCAAGACACAGGAGACCAGAAATCTCTGGAGGCAGCCAAACATCTGGACCAGATGCTAAGTGATCTGGAGAGACGCCGTGGTGGGTGCATTTCCCTTCCTTGCACTGCCCAGTTCCCTAAGGCAGAAGGGGATCCCAGCACACCATGGAAATGGTTCTCATCTGTGCTCCCTTCTAGGTGAGGTTCCTGGGAAGGCTTCTCAAGGAAGTTGGGTGGAAGATGATTTGGAACTCTTGGGAGCTTCTGCAGGTAAGTTCTTAACTTCCCCTCACAGCACAATCATTGACAACCTGGCAGAAACCAGGTGACAGAAGCTTGTGTGGCTGTTGAGTTACAGGTGTGTCCGCAGGGAGCACTTTTCAAGCTCCAGGGCTGGATGCTGTGTCCAAATCCAATTCTCATAGCAGGAGTTGAGTAGTGTGTACCTGCTGACCCCACAAGCTGAGCACTGCTTTTGTGGAATCCATCCACATGAAGTTGAATTACTTTGCTCTAAGATCCACCAACAGGCAAGGCCCAAGAAACAGGAAACAAGAAATCCCTGGAGGCAGCCAAACTGCTGGACCAGATGCTGAGTGATCTGCAGAGACGCCGTGGTGGGTGCATTTCCCTCAGCCTTCTCCTGACACTCAGCAGCCGGGGGCTTTCTCTGCACATCTGGACACGCCGTGCCCGGCACAGCAGGAAGGGATCCATGGCAGCCTCGCTGTCCCACTGCTGCTGTCACAGCCTGCAGGGCTGTTTCCCAGCCTGGCCTGGCTGCAGCTTCTCCCCAGCCTCTGCAGGAAGGCATTTGGCATCATCTGACAGGGAGCCCAAAGTGTCCCACAGGCCATGCACACCCTGAGATCCCTGAAATTTCCTGGTCTCAGGCTAGATCAGGAGGGGTGGCTGTTCGGAGGAGAGAGGACCCCGTGGCAACCCCAAGAGCCTCGGCTTTTTCCTGATCCTTATCCATGTCTTTGACAAATATTACTTACTGAAGATGCCACCTCCCCAGTGGGGAATGGTTCCATCTGATCCAGCTGCGCCTCTTCCCTTCTCCAGAGATGGACCAAAAGGCCTTGGTGAAGGCAGCGCTTCCTGGAGAAAGCAATGGCTCCGTGCCAGCCCCTGGTACACAAAGGGAGGAGATGCCAGGCAGAGCCACAGAAGGTGATTGCTGTGCCAGGCTCAGCCAGGCTGAGCAATCCTGCTGGGATCCCTCCGTGGGAGACACCGCCGAAACCTGGGAGGGGCTGCAAGGGGTGACCATGGTGGGGAAAGGGCAGAGGGGGAGAGCAGGGCTCCAGTGTGTCCTGACAGGGCCTGGCTCTGTCCCCTTGGGCTGGGGGAGCTGTCACGGGGCAGGGAGGGTCGGGGCTGGCAGTGGCTGCTCAGGGATGGGTTGGGCGCGGCTCCCTGGAAGCAGCGACTGCCCAAGCAGCTGCGCTGGCCCCGGGCTCTCCTCCCGGCCTCCTGGGCTTTGTTGGGTGGCACAGCCTGTGCCAAGGGGTGCCAAGGTGCCTGCAGGCCCCAGCTCTGGGGCAAACAGAGAACGTCCTGGCCGTATGCAGCGAGCTGCCAGCTCAGCAGTGGAGCCCAGCACGGGCTCACGCTCCCCATTGCTCACACAGATGTTATCCCTGAAACAGGAATAGATGCTCAGGATCCAGCGCGCCTTCCAAGAATTGTCTGCCCCCAGGATGTGCGCAGGACCTGCATGATCGGCACAGTAGTGACAATGTTCACTGTGCCACTTGTCCTGCTCTGCTGCTATTTTGGCATTCGGAAGCTCTATCAGATAGGACGGTAAGTTGCTGGTTTTTCTCTGCAGTTTGATTAAAACTCTGCTCATTGCATTGGTAGCCTGGCTCATGGTCATGCTGCTGTGGAGCTGTGGCAAGTCCCTGTTGTCCAAATAACTCTGATAAGGGTTCTGCTGCTGCCCAGTGCTTTAATTGGCCTCTTAATTGCTGGGCCTTGTCCTGGGGAGCCCGCTGGGGCTGCAGCCAGTGCTGGCTCCCACTGAGGCTGCGTGGCCAAGAGCAGCCCCAGGAGCAGCGGCAGAGGCAGAGCAAGTGCACAACAATATTTGGGAATGCATTTCAGGATGGGAATGTGGTTATTTAGCAGCTCATGTAAAGTTTCATGGTAATAATGATGTTACAGGATGAGCAAACTTTCTACAATTCAGTGTTTAAACAAATCCAACCCGATGGAGGTTTGGCTTTGGCCTTGAGACTTTGCTCTGTGTGTGAGCCCTGTTCTCGACTGATTTTGGATTCACTTTTGGGTGAAGGCTCATCCCAGCCCTGACCCTTGGCAGCTCTGGGCTCAAAGGGACAGCTGAGGCTGCACTGCACATGACTGGGGTGCAGGGCTCCATTATCAAAGGGCTTTGAGAAGTTTAAATTACTGTATTTTTACTACATGGTTTTGTTTATGAAATTAATCCACTTTTGTTAAACCTAGCTTTAAAAAAATTTATTTTCTATTGCTTTTACCAGTTATTTAATCCAGTGAATTATGGCATAATTATCCCATGGCTGAATTAGAAGACTGTAAGTACTAGAAAATGAACTAATTTTTACACTCTTCTTTCACAGACTTATGCTGGTTTGATGTGACCAACAGAAGAGGTTTTTGCTTGCTTTGAATTCAAACAAGGACCAAAGCTGGAACCTGTTGAAATGAGTCTCTTGACTTCACAGCTAAAGCAAACTGCCAGGGTTCTTTTTTTTCAGCTTTGGGTGGGGATATAAAAATATACCAGCAGCATATACTATAAATAAATATATACTAAATACATAGCAACAAATAGTCCAGTAAAGTAACTGATCTAAATGAGGGGTTTGGTGTGTTTGCTCACTAAGCCCTGAGTTCCTCAGAGCTGCAGCTCCCTGCTCTCTGTGCAGACAGAGGCTGGCTATGGGTGACAGTGCTGTGTCTGGCCTGGTGCACACCAGCTCCACACAGGAGCTAAGGGATTATCCTTGCACACTCCATCCTGGAAGAACCGAGTTCATTGATGAATCTGACACAATTTATGGCATGGCAGGAAAATAAAAGAAGGTTAGAATTGATTCCATTCCAAACACTTTACATTTTGCTGTGTGTAATGCAGATAGGAACTACAAGTTTCCTATTCATGCACAATTTGTTAGAGCTCACAGTCCTCAAAGTCACAGGGCCTTGCAGAGCTGTGTGTGAGATGACTTTAAAAACAAAAACAACCTTTATGTGCAACACCTGTCTTCAAAACTTTACAATCCAAATCACAAGCTGATTCCTACTGGTAACTGGAAAAAAACCCAACCAAATAACAGAACCAAAACTGTGACCCAACAAAACAGGCAAACAAAACAACCACCAAGAAAAAATCAAAACCCATACAAAATCGCCCACAAATCCAGAAAAATATAAAAATCAGGTGAAGAAGGCAGCGATCAAAGAGCGACAAATGGGCAGAGGAACTACAGAAAGGACAGATAATTAGAAAGGACAGGTATTCAGTGGCTATGGCACCAAACTAGCCAGGGGATCTGAGATACAGTTCTCACCCTTCTGAAAACAAAATAAACAGAAAATAAATGATGATGATTGTGAAATGGGACTCTGCCTGTTTAGCTTTAATATATCCATTGTGTGTAAGTTCTATGTGCCTTGTTAAGTCACATCCTCTGGCAAAGGTGTTTTTCTGTTCAAAGAAAAACACTGCAGTGGAAGAAGAGGCCAGCTTGGAAAATATTAAAAGCAAGAGCTAAAAATAAAGTTTTTAATATGTTGTTTGGTTGGTTTCTGTTTGTTCATGGGTTTTTTTGTCTGTCTTTGAAAGCAACCTCTTGGATGTTAATGCAAGTAACAAGTCCTTTTTAAAGGGCTGTCTTTGCAAAACATCTGCCAATTTTGTGATGCAAGACAGAAACAGCTTCCCTTGGGCTACAGCTGGAAGGCTTGAAAATGTGTTCCAGGAACTCGTGATATGACAGAGTCTGATTAACACAGTTTAATGTATGAAGTGCAAGATGTAAGTTATCAATAAAATACTCAGAGTGTACTCTAACTTTGGGGTCTGTGACTCGCACTGGTGCTGCTTGGGAACTGTTCTTCCTCACCTCCTCCCTCATCTCCTCTTGGAGGCTCACAATTACAGCAGAGACATGAGCCTGCATCGAGCTTTGATCATACTCTCAAAATTTCTAAGCTTGTTTGTTGCTTATTAGCAACAGAACCCACTGTCTCTGTTATTATCAGCATTAATTGTTGCAATGAAGGTGGTGTATTGAGATGGCCCCAGGTTTGCCAGATTCCACAACATCTGCCCTGTGCACCTGACCTTGTCAGGGTCATTGTCATGCTGTCCATCCCTCCCAAAGAGCACCTCCAGTACTGCCACTTCTCTCAGCTCTTGCATCCCTTCCTCAAGGGTCTTCCAGCACATTCTATGGTGGTGCTCCTGCATTCTCTCTCTGTGGACAAACCTCTCTCTCACACTCATTAAAAGTCGCTCCCAGAGGGAAAGGGACCCTGTCTCCCTTACAAATACCTGGTCCACACCTGAGTCCTGGGTCACGGGTCCCAAATTCCTTGCCTCAGGACCATCCAGTTGGACGCCTGTACCCATAAGGTCCCAGACCCAAAGTAACCAGGTTGTAAAAGCCTCGCTGCCCCATCATACAATGTCTTTTCACAGACTAGAGAGACTTTCATATGACAGGGACTCGGTGATGATCTCAACCTCTGTCTCCCCTGCTGCTTGTGAGGGCCCTCCTTTCTTATTATCTAGGTGCCTTGTTTTCATCTTAGACTTCTTTGTTTCCACAGGGACGACTATTGCTGGCTGTGATTGCCCTTGCAGTTCAGCTGGAACCTGGACAGATGTAATGTCTGTGGGTTCCACTGCTGCACCATCAGACTCTCCCTCTAAGGCAGGAGGAGTTTCTCACCAGCTGGGGAAAGGTACTCCTTCAGCATCTAGCTCATCTCACACATCTCCTTCACTAAAACACCCACCCAATCCGGGTGTTTCCTTTCTGAGACAGGCTGTGGGGCAGGGTCAGTCTCTGCAGCAGCATCTCTATTTCCTGGGGTAGGTACCAGAGTGGTTATCCAAGCCAATATTCCCTTATCTCTGACTGCTAAATAGAACAGGCATATCAGCAACACCAGCCACTGTATGATATCATTAGCATTTAGAGGACATTTTATCCCTTCAGAAAATGGTGGGGTAGACCCAAAAAACTGGGTAAAGGGTTGGGAGAAAAATCTTCCCTGGTGTCATTCCCTCACAGTAGGTACCATTGTTAAAGTAATCCAAATAACACATTTAGAGTGTGATAGTCCTGAATCCATGTACCCGCCTTCCAAAGAAGTTAAAAATCCATTAATTCCTCACCTTATTAACCCATAAAGCAAACTGGATAACAGCCACAGTAGCTTTAATTATAGGGCCTGCAAATGGGAGGAATACAGCCACGACCACGTCCCACCTGAACCACAGTAAGCTAGACCACATGGTGCCACCCAATGAGGTTTCTATATCCAGCACACAAAAAAACAGGTTACCCAGGAGCTGTTATTCCTTCTTTCTCCCAGTGCCCTCAGACCCCACGTTGGGCACCAAAATCTATCTTGGTTTGAAAGAAGGTGTCTGCCAAGAAAGGCAGAAGCTTCTTTTTAAAATGGAGAATCTAAACTCCCACCCTCCAAATTATTATAATTTTGAAATTAAGAGGCTCTCTGGCAAAGGTATGGGAATAGGCATAACAGTTCTTTACTAGGAAAATTAAAATAGAAATACAGTATCAGAGAGTAAAAGCCCAAAAATAACCCACTGACAGTCAGAATACACCTGACACCGTGTCAGTCAGGGTGCTGGTAGCAGTCTGATTGAATGGTGGCTGCAGTCCTCCTGGATGACAGATATGGTTCAGTTGAAGCAGTGCTCCTGTAGAAACGTGCAGTTCTCCTCTGAAGGTCCAGTATTGATGTTGAAAGATCCAATTTTTCACTGCAATCCAGTGGAGAAAGACTGCCTTGGTGTTTCAAATCTCAGTTTTTATCTAGCTAGGAAAGGCTTGGCTCCTCCCCCTGGCTGGAGCATCTCCCAATGCGATGATAGAATTTTATCATTCATTCATTGGGAACGGAAGGAATGATGTAATTTTATCAGTCATACAGTATAACTCAATAGCCCATTAACAGAAAATATCTTCCTGAAGGCAGGATGGGCTGTGGAAAAGATAAAGATGACTGCTGCACCTGGTTTTAACAGATGGCCCATTAGCAGAGGATATCTCCCACAGAGATAAGGATCACTGCCCCAGCTGATTTCAACAGCTGGTGATAGAATACATACTTTTTGTCCCATCCTGTATTGCAGCCTAAGACCAGGGGTCCTGGGGGGATCATGTGCCACCTCTCTTGGAGTGTGTGTGCTCCCCGTGGGGCCCCCACTCGGGTGTCACCTCCTTTTCTGTTCCCACAGAGCTGCTGAGCTGGCAGCAGCTGCAGCCCTGCCCCGTGGTATCAGGCTTGGGCAGGACCTCTGCTTTGTCCCCACACTAATTTTAGGGGGATCATGTGTTACCCCCAGCCCTGCTGCCACTCTGCCCCTCCCCAGCTGCTCCCAGTGTTCCCGATAAAGCTTACCAGTTCACCCCAGTCACGTTTATTGTGTGGAGGGACTGGGGAAGGACGTGTGTAAGTGCCACAGGGGGTTAGTGACTGGGTGGGGTCCAGGTGGGGAACACTGGGTGCTGTGGATCTGCCTGGACACTGCTGTGTCAACAGAGCTGCTCTCTCTGATTGGCTGAATCTAAATTACATTATTTGATTGGCTGAGGAAAGGCCCAGGAGTTGAGAGAATGAACAGGAGAGATCCCACCCTGAGCACCTGAAGGGGAACAACAGACTGAGCCTGGGCACAGCGAGGGAATTTATTACCAACCAAATCACAGGAGAATAAGAAGGGAAAGAAATCTCTCCAACCCCTTCCCCCGACCCAACGAGGATAACCAGGACCACGGATCACCAGGGCTCTGCCCAACGGGGGTCACTGGGGATCATCCAACACCGATCCTCCCATGGGGGATGGAGCTGGAGCAGAGCACGAAGCTCTTCCCACACTCGGGGCACTCACAGGGCTTCCCTTAGTGGTGCCTCCGTTGGTGTCGGCTCAAGGTTGAGCTCTTTGAGAAGCTCTTCCCACACTCAGGACACTCGTAGGGCCTCTCCCCAGTGTGGATGTGCCGGTGGACAGTGAGGGTGGAGTTGAGATTGAATCCTTTCCCGCAGTCAGGGCAGCGGAAGGGCCTCTCCTCTGTGTGAATCCGCTCATGCATGAGGAGATTGGAGCTGGTCTGAAACCTCTTCCCACACTTGGGACACTCGTAGGACCTCTCCCCGGTGTGGATGTGCTCGTGTTTTTTTAAGCTGGACATCCACGCAAAGCTCTTTCTACATTCCAAGCATGTGTAGGGCCTGTCCCCTGTATGGCTCAACTGATGCTGCAACAGGTAGGAACTGTTGCTGAAACCCTTACCACATTTCCCACACTCGTAGGGCTTTTGTCCAGTGTGGATCAGCTGGTGCCGGATCAGATTGGAGCTGTAGCTGAAGCTCTTCCCACATTCCCCACACTCGTAGGGCTTTTCCCCAGTATGGATCATCTTGTGCCGGATCAGGTTGGAGCTGCTGCTGAAGCTCTTCCCACATTCTCCGCACTCATAGGGCTTTTCCCCAGTGTGGATTAGCTGGTGCCGGATGAGATGGAAGCTGACTCTGAATCCCTTCCCACATTCCCTACACTCATAGGGCTTCTCTCCAGTGTGGATCTGCTGGTGCCGGATCATGCTGGAGCGGTAGCTGAAACCCTTCCCACATTCCAAGCACTTGTGGGGCTTCTCCCCTCCAGGAGGCTTCTCCACCAGCTCTGAGCTCTGCCTGGATCTCCGGCCGCCTTCCCGGCTCAGGGAGGGTCTTTCCTCCTTGCAGCTCCCTGTGCTTGGTTTGCAGCCCCTCCTCCTGCGGGATCTCCGGGGCTTTTCTGCCTCCTCCATGTCCTCACGCCGTGGGAATGAAAAATCCTGGTTTGGGGAAAAAACAAGAGAGCTCCATAAACCGGGAGTTCCTCCTTGCCCAAGTTCATCTCTGGAAGTCATTGACCATCTTGTGTCTGTAATAACCTCCCAAACACCAAGATTCAGCCAAAATCCCCTCGAAAATTGGGCTGGTTTGAAAGCAAAACCTGTGAGAGACTCCAAGTCAGAAACAGAATTTTATAGAAAAAAACAAGAGAAAAAAATATAATACATGCAATACAAAAGAAAACAACTGACAGAGTCAGAATACAACCTTACGCCCCTCTAGTTAAGGTGGTGGTAGCAGTCCAGATGACGTGGTCTTGTTGTAGTAGTGATGCTGTAGAAAGGTCTGGTAGCTCTTGTCCTCTGGAAACCAGTGGGTAAGGGATGATTTGGTGTTCCAAATCTCAGTTTGAATCTAGGTACAAAATGTTTGGCTCCTCCCCCTGGGTGCACAATCTCAAAATGGGATGATGTGATTTTATCAGTTATGTATTGAACTCAATGGCCCATTAACAGAAGATACCTGATATCGTCCTGGAGGAAGGATGGATGGAAGGAAAGATAAAGAACACTCCCCCACCTGTTTTCTAGCATATGGCCCTTTGACAGAGGATATCTCCCTCGGAGATAAGGATCCCTACGCCAGCTGGCTTCAACAGATGGTGATAGAATACATAATTTTGGGCACATTTTACATTGTAATCGAGGAAAAAAATATGAAGATTCAGCACCCACAGAAAAACCTCAGCCCCAACATTTAACCCAATAAAGCTCAGAAACACCAAGATTTACCCCTGTGCAAATCATGGATCCTTCTCCCTCATCACCTGTGGCACGTAAGGAGGTGCAACACTCCTGGGGCTGGGAGGGCCTGCAGATACAGGGAGGGGTGGAACCTTGTGGTGTTTCCTGTTTCTGCTACTCCTCGTCCTCATCCTGTGTCCCTACTGCCCCTCACACTCCTCTTCCTCCTACTATTCCTCCTTCTCCTGCACAATCCCACCTCCTCCTCCCACATGCATCATTTGATCATGTTGTTCTTCAACCCTGCTTCTCCTTCCCTTCTCCTGCTTCCCCCAGGCCCAGCACCCACTGCCGGCTCCCTCTTCCCCCCAAACCCACAGCATCCCAGCGCAGGGGCAGCGATGGAGCTGGGGCAGCTCGGGCTGGGGCAGCGCTGGGCTCTCGGCCGCTCCCGCCCGCACTCGCTCCCCACTGCAGCCGCTGCCGCCACCACAGCGCGGGGGGGCCCGGCCTTGGCGCTCCCCCCCTCCCACCTCCCCAAATTCCCCTGCCGGGGGGCGCTGGGGCCCGGGCCGGGCGCAGGTGGCTCCAGGTGGGCAACGCTGGGAGCTGCGGCTCTGCCTGGACACTGCTGCGTCATCACCGCCGCGCGCTCTCATTGGCTCAGCGCTGCCCGAGGGGCGGGGCTGCACCAAGCCGGGACACCCTGCTCCAGGGGGGATGGCCCCAAAACGGGGGACCCCCATGCAAGGAACAACAGCAAAGGGTCTCTACAAACACATGCTGCGAATCCGCTTGGACATAGGGCCGGGGACGTGGACATAAGGAAGGGACAGCAGAAGCCATCAGGGTCAGAAAATGTTATTAATTGACCACACAGACTGCTGCTCAGCCAAGGTCCTGCTCAATTCATGAACTCCCAGAAGAACAAAGACTTAACAGAGCCATGAATATCACTAGCTGTACAAAAGTGGAGTGCATATTAAGACCCAAGCACCCAGGGGCTCTCACATCCTTACACCATCTTCAACCAGGTGCCCTCCTCACACTGACACCATTCAGTCCTTGATGGCAAAGATGCTTTCTGGGGATGCCCACTCACACAGGATGGTAAACTGGATTTTGCCTTTGAGTGGGAACAAGAGATAGAAGGGAAAATGGAAAAGACATGGACGGTCCTTCTGCAGGGATGCACGGGAGCACCAGCCTTATTCGGGCAAAACTTGCAAAAAATATCACAAGAATTTACCCCACCCCCAGGGACTGGGTTAATGCAGGATGTGGATGACTTGCTGCAATCAGGAGGACAAGAAGTGGTAGAAGAAGCCTCTGTGAAATGGCTGAATGTTCAGGCTAAACAGCATCTTTAAATATTTGATTAAAAAAAAGGGCAAATGGTGGAGAAAAAGGTAAAATATTTGGGACATATTTTGACTGCAGGCTTCTGGTGTATTGACCCAGAGAGAGACCAGGGAAGCTCAGAAATAACCCAGGATTAAAAAGGATTTGCAAGAAGTATGACGACTAATAGGAAATTGCAGGATCTGGATTGAGGATTCTCTGTTCTAGCCAGAACACTTTGTGACTTTTAAACACCAGATAGTCTCAATGCTGTGGTATGGATACAAGAAATGGAACAAAACTTAAGATAATGAAATAAACAAATGATTGATGCTGCAGCCATGGCTCTACCAGACTCAGAAAAAAAATTTGAATTGGATGTGGATGTTAAACAGGGCCATGCCAAAGGAATTCTTCTGCTAAAATGTTTAGCCCAGTGGCCAGAGTGGCCTCATTGTCTGCAGAATTGTGCAGCCACAGCTTTAATGGGACCTGAGGCCCAAAAACTGATGGCAGCAGATCTCCTGTTGTTCAAGTCTGGCACCAAGTGAAAGCTTTGATAACCAAAGGAGCCTCTACATGGATGAGCAGTGCTTGGTGATTACAGAATGAAACTTGTTCAGTGGCACAGGAGGATTTAGAATTGAGGACAGGGCAAGGGTTTAACCCAAGCTCCTGTTTGAACAGCCTGCACAGGGGGCTGGGAACAAACCCATGACTGCATTCAAGTGACAGAGCTCCAGAGCCAGGCTGGGAGAGATTTAGGGGAAATTCCCTGGCCTGAGGGACAAAATGTGTTTATGGATGAGTCTTCAAGGGCAGGAGAAGGGAAAAGAGCTCCAAGACACGCTCTGATGAAGGAAAGGGAATTAGACCAAGCTCAGGTTACCCCTGCATGGTCAGCTCAACCGGCAGAGCTGGGTGTGCTTGGAAGAGCCTGGCACTGAAATGCCCTGAGCAGGAAGGCTCAAATATCTGCTGGTGACAGCATGGCAGCTAACAGGGTGGCAAACGCAATTCTGACTTCTTCTGTTGAGTCGACTGCTGCTGTACTTGAGACAGAAAACACAGCACTCTCTGATCCTTATGAAAAAGTCCTCTTTATTTTTCTGACTTCTTCTTAAATATCTTTCTTAATGTTCCCAGGTAAGCGCCTGTGATTGGTTCCAAGTTTAGGCTGCTCAGCCCTCTGACCAATAGCCCCTGCAGCTTAGGACAGAATTGAAGACAGACAAGGATGTAACCCAATGAGTTCCAGCCTATCTCTGTTCTCTGGGGGCCTGCTGTTAGGCCAGGCCACTTCTCTTAGCAGAGGCCAAATTCACTGCCCAGTGTAAACCAGCTAACACTGTGACACTCTTCAGCAACCACTGGATCGTTTATTAAGGTATTTCTAAAACAACTCCAAGATAAAGGATTGTGGAAAAAACAGACTCTCAGATGGGGAACTCATTTTACAGCAAAGATCCTTCAGGGGGTTATGGCTACTTTAGGAATACAATGGGACCTCCACAAGCCCTTGCACCCCAAGAGCTCAGGGCAGGTAGAAAGAAGGAATGGGGAAATAAACAAACTCCTTTGGAAGCTGGTGATAGAAACCAAGATGCAATGGATACAGCTTTTGCCATTGGCTTGGGCAAGAATAAGAGCCAGACCCAGGGCAGATATTCAATTATCTCCCTTGGAATTGATCTTTGCAATTCATTGCCCTGGTAATTCTCCACCTAGTGCAGGGTGGAGATAAGGGATGTATATTTCAAGCAGTCTGTGGCCAGAATCCTGTCTCTTGTGAAATCTCTGCCACAGGAAGCTGGGCTGGCACAGAGCCTGCCTTGGCACTTTGCTGTTCACAGCATCCACCCAGGACATCGGGTCCTGCCTAAGGAGTGCAAAGAAGCACCACTGGTGGCCAAGTGCCGTGGCCCATTCCAAGAGTCCCTGAGCACAGAAACAGCCGCCAGCACAGCTCAACACGGGGGGACCCCTCACCCTGGGCTCAGGGGCTCTCAAACCCCGGAGATTTGGAATTCCCGGCTGCAGGAGCAGCATGGGAGGGCACCACTGACCCTGCACTGAAGGCAACGCAGCAGCAGCCAGGGCTCCACATCGGGCCAAGCCCCTGGGCCTGCCCACAGATCCTCTGCTGAAATCCTCTGCCTGGGCACCCTCCTTTGGCATCTCCACACACTGGGGCCAATCCTTGCTGCCACTGCTGGAGCTTCGCTGCTTTCTGTGCCTGCACTGCCACAGCTGCTGGGGAAGACAACGGCACAATTCCACTCTGCCCCTCAGTTACACTCACACACTGGGCTGACGGGGATTCCATGGTCGGAAAATACACCAAGTTGAAAAATGTTTTCAGAATTATTTCTCTAGGCAGGCTTGACTTGCATTTGTCTTGGAGAAAGGAATTATTAAGTGTGTTTTTAAAGGGATGTTACACTAAATGAACGTGAGTTTAACATCTCAACAGACTGGGAATAGCCCAAAAGATTCCCACAAGGCTAACAAACATCAAGGAAACATCAGCAAATATCAAGGAACACCCACCCCAGACACTGCCCCCGGCATACATGGAGGCACCTGGTCTGGAAAAGGCTGAGAAGGAAATCCAGGAATGTGGATCTAATTAACATCAGAGGAAAAGTAATACGGGGCCAATAGGATACCAAATATTAAGAACTATCCAACTTAGAAGCAATGAACACTAAATCAACGAATTCCAAAGGGTTTAAGACTGTATAAAGTTCAGGAAAAATCCAGTAAAACTCACGTGTCATGGAATGATTTTCTCTGCACACCCGGGCACTTATGTGTGGATGAAATGATTTCTGTTGCACATCCTGCCCAGAATCAAGTAATGCCTTGACTCTCTAACACTAAAGATATCAAGTAAAAAGCAGATTGTGGGGGGCCACATGTGAGTCACACAATGTCTGCTCTGGAAGAGAACCTTTGGTTCCAGGCAGTCAGAAGAGCTTTAGAAACGCAGATTAACACTGCTGGGGAAAATACCCATTTATCATTCGAACTACAGGACTAGATGACAAGATGTCCTCGAAATAATAATGAAGCAGACAGATCCAGCTCCTGACCTTCATGACAACCAAACCACGCCAAAGATGAAGGCGACATTTGTGGAAAATTAGATTATTCAAACTGCTATTTGCAAACAGATAATAACGGAAAACTGGTGAAATAGATAACAAATGAAAGTAGAAAGTAGCTCATATTCTGGTAGAAATGTAGAAAGGATGAGAATTAGACAAGTTTTTGGGGCGCCATGGATTAAACGAATGCAGTTCCTCCTCTGATGTGCTGCAGCAACTCTCATCTTTTTACCATGCACGACACCTTGCTGAGTGCAGCTCATTCAGCAGGTGAGCAAGGGGATGCAGGTGGCAGCCAGGCCTCCTGATCCAGAAACAGCTACAAAAGGACAGGGAATGAGGTCACTGAGAATAATCCCAAACCAAAGAGGATCCAGGAAAAGAGACTAAGCCAATGGACATTAAAGTCAGTAAAGATAATTACTGAGAAAATAAGAAGAGGATTTGAGTAGAGTAAGATGAATATGCCTGGAGATAGGGCCAGGGATTTGTATAAAAGGAAGTAATGGGAGAAACCATCGGTTTCAGAAACTGTTACTAATTTCCAGAGACAGCTGCTCAGCCAAGATCCTGCTCAGTGCCTGACCTTCGAGAAGGAGAAACACTTAACAAAGCCAGGAATATCGGATGTTATACAAAAGGAGAGGTGCACATTAACGAGGACATGCAGTAGTCGGATCGGGAAGTCTGAGCCTTCAAAGTACCTCAGTCGGTGGCGAAAGGGAGAGGGGGAATGCAGCCGGGAAAATGAGAATAAAAAGGAGACTGCGTACTACAACAACTGGAGAGACCGCATGGCAAATGCCGCATGGCCTCTCTCTTTGTTCATCAATAAAGTCACTTTTACAGGACTCCTCTGTCTCCTTTATGCACACAAACCTCTGGCCACGGGTATTTTCCCGCACAGCCCCGGGCACAGGGCAGACACCTCTGTGCCACCCACAGCAACCGGGACGAGCCAGCGCTGCTCCGGCACCGGCTCCTGCCGAGGCCCCAGCGGGAAGGAGACCGCGGGCAGCCGCTCCCGCAGCGCCCTCAGCCCAGCGCCAACACGGGCCGGCACCGGCACAACCAACCCGCCAGAGCCCCCTGCCGCCCCCTCGGCCCGCAGCGAGCCCCGAGCCCCCGCACAACCGAGCGCGGCTCCCACCTGCGCTGGGGCCGCCTCCGAGCTCCGCCGCCGCCTCCTTGGGCTCCGGCCGCTGCCGCCGCTGCCGGGCCCACACAAACTGTCCGACAATGGCGCCTTTGCTGCACCCCGCCTAATGGGCGGGGCTTGTCCCCGCTCTGCCCAATCAGCGCGCGAGAACCAGGAGTGACATTGGCACAATCAGCCAATGGCAGCGAGAGCCGGGCTCTGCACACACGGCCCAGCCTCGGCCCGCGCTCTCAGGGCCCCCCGGGCTGTGGGAGGGCAAAGGCGGAGATGAGGAACAGCCCTGGAACGGGCCCGGGCCCGAGCCGCCATTGGCCTGGAAACACAAACAAAGTTCTCCGCAGAGAATGTTGGGCACCAAAATTTCTTTCAGTTTGAAAGACATGTGTTTGCTAGGGAAGGCAGGACTCTCCCTCGGACTGGAGAATGTAAACCCCCTCCCTCTGAATTATTATAATTTTGAAATTAAGGGGGTTTTAATCGAAGATATGAGATAGGAATAACAGTTTCTTACTGGTATGTATAACAAGGCAAGAAAACAACAACTATGGAATTAATAACAAACAGAACCAGGGAGCCTGTGACAGCATTTCTGGCCGAGATGGGAAAGGATGGAGGAGAGGATTTGCTTCTCAAAGCCCTGGGGCAGTCAATCCCAGTGCCCCTGCAGGACTCTGAAAAGCACTAAGCTAGAACAGCAGGAATGAACAAAAGATCTTGGGCTGGTGGACGAGATGTATCAGAGAATTTTTCGGCAGGAGTTGGAACTGCAGGACGTCCCAGCAGGGCAGGGCAGGGCGGGGCTTCAGCGCAGAGAAACTCAGAGCAGCGCTGAAGGAGCAGCGGGCAGCGGCAGCTGGGTGTGAGCAGAGGGTGATCGGTGCCTCTTTTAGTGAGGAAGGGGTTAATAAGGCCTTAGGTCAGTGGCTGCTCTTACGAGCAGAGGCTCACCCCAGAGGAGAAGGAGCAGCAGCTCTGTGCTGGGTCATGGGGACTTCCTCTCCTTAAGCAAGAGCAGCTCCAAACGTGTCTTCCAAAACCCAAAGCCTTGAGTAGCTGCCCACCCCCGCCCTCCTTTTTACCTGGGCCAGGCCAACCTTTTGTTTTCTAAAGCACTAACCAGTAGCTGCAGTTAGAATTTTCTAGCAATTCATGGGAAAAATTCTATAGGTAAGAAGGAACAAAAGAAAAGAAACCTAACCCCCAATAAATAGATAAATATGTAACAACAGTAAATATCTAACAGTAAATAAATATCTAATAGATAAATATCAAACAACAGTAAACATCTAACAACAGATAAATATCTAATAATATATAAATATCTAACAGTAAATATCTAACAGTAGTAATGTCTTGCACAGTTGGCTATCATGCAAAGACGAATCCTGATTATTACAAACAGTTCTTTAGGCACAGAAGAGGAATAATTTAAAACATATTTTTATCTGCATCAGTCTCTGTATTTTCAGTTGTTTCAGGAGCAGAACCCTTCTTAACTCTGGAGCAGTGAATCCAAGGTCCTTTGCCAGCAACTTTGACTGAGATGAGGGTGGTCAGCAGGACTTGGAATGGTCCTCTCCACTTGGCTTGCAGATGATCACTGTCCCACCACTTCACATAGACCCAGTGTCCAGGCTGGAAGGGATGTGCAGGTGTGTCCAGTCCTATGGGTCTGGATAGCAGGATGGAATTCTGGAGCTTCTGCAACATGGAACCTAAAGCCATTAGATATCTCTGTAAATCCAGTTTCCCCTTCACGTGAATTTAACCTGGAACATGTGGAATCTGATATGGCTGCCTGTTGTAATGCAATGGGGTTTTTCCCTTTGTGACAACTTCACCAGCCTGACTGGGTTACAGCGTGGCTAGTAATAATAATAATAATAATAATAATAATAATAATAATAATAATAATAATAATAATAATAATAAGCGGGATGGGAATGATGGTGTGCCTGTGATATCCTTTTAATCCATCTGTGAACATGTGATCTGAGAGGCTGCATCCAAAGACCAGGGGGAGGGATATACACAGGGATACCCGAGGGCAAAGGTCCAAAGACAAATGAGAATTAGGGACGTGCCTAGGCATGCCTGACATGTCCTTACAAAGCCCATGGTTTTAGGCTAAAGCCTCTGCATCTGCAGGGCAGGGGCCAGACCTCATGTCTAAGGCTTTGCTTTTTAACAGCCTGCCTCCCAAGGTCTTAAATTTGTGCTTTCTTTATAGGGAATTTGGGCTAAATCCCAGTCCATCTCAGCCAAATCGACTACCACAGGAAGGGGCTGGATCCAGCTCTGGGGATTGCTCAGGCAGTGATTCCTGCCGGGATGAGAGAGGGTCATGGTGTCACCCTGTCCCTGTCCCCATCCCGCAGGATGGACCTTGCTGGAGCCCATGGAGAGCGGGAGCTGCTCCGGAATTCCACCTGATCCTGCCTCAAACTTGCTCCATCCATCCAACTGATCCTGCTCTGGAACACCTCCCTGATCCCACTTCATCCATCCCACACCAATCCTGTTCCATCCATTCCACGTAATCCCGCCCCACCCATCCTGTCCCAATCCCTCTCTGGAATTCCAACCAATCCTGCCCCATCCATCTCACACAAATCCTGCCCCATCCACCCTGCACCAATCCTGCCCCATCCATCCCAGCTGATCCCGCTCCAGAATCCAGCTGTGATCCCACTCCACAATTCCATCTGATCCTGCCCTGGACCCCTGCTCTGATCCAGAATCCCTCCCTGATCCCAATCAGTCCAATCCTGCCCCGATCCCTCTCTGGAATCCCACCCTCATCCCGCTCCATACCTGTGGTCAAGCTGTTGTTCCCACATCATTTCCTGCAGAAAGAGAAGATCCATGAGATTCTAGCACTGATCACACACCAGGATTAACCCCAGGATCCATCCTGAGATCTGCACAGAGGGGATCCAGAGCTGGATCCACCACTGGTACTCACTGGCTGCCATGCTGTATTCATTCCTGTCCCTCCTCCCTGTGGAGAAACAGAAGGATCAGCGTTGGTGGCACAGGATTCCCAGAACAGTGCCAGGTGGATCCATGCCCCTTCCCGACCCCCATCCTGTGTTACCGGATTGGCGCTTCCAGACAACGAATCCAATGAGGACAATGAGGATGATGATGGCAGCGATGATGGACACAGCGACCACCACAGTGAGATTCCTGCCAGCTGTCGGCTCTGGGAAACGAGGGATGGTGAGCAGGGGGGGGGAATCCCCATTTGGGCATTCCAAATTCCCAATTCCCACATTCCACATTCCCAGCCTCACCCCAAGCGTAGATCCCAGGCTCCAACATTCCGGGATGCTCCACCCGGCACCGGTACTGCTCCCGCTCCTCCGGCCGTGCCTTGATCCTGGCCCAGGTGTGGAAGGTGCCGTCGCTGTTGGGAACGATCCCGCCCCACTCCGTCTCCTGATCCCAGATTTCATCCCCCTTCATCCAGTTGACTGTGATGGAGCTGGGGTAGAATCCGTACGCGTGGCAGGACAAGATCAGCGTCCCGTGTTCCTCTTTTCCAGACACATGGACATCAGGGGGCTCTGGAATGGGATAACGGTGAGAGACATCCATGGAATTCGATTGAGTCCATGGGTGAGATCTGCCCCTGGAATTCCCACTGGAATGGGATGGGGGTGAGATCTGTCCCTGGAATTCGGATTGGAATGGGTTGGTGGTAAAATCTACCCCTGGAATTCCATAAGAATGGGACAGGGGTGAGATCTTTCCCTGGAATTCCCACTTGAATGCGATGGGGGTGACACCTGTCCATGGAATTCCTACTGGAATAGGATGGGGATAACATAAAACCTTGGAATTCCCACTGGAAAGGCATGGGGGTGTGATGTGGACATGGAATTCCCAGTAAAACGAGATGGAGGAGACATGTGCCCATGGAATTCCCACTGGAAATTGATGAGAACTGCCCATGGAATTCAGATTGGAATGGGATGGGGTTAAAATCGGCCCATGGAATTCCATGGGAATGGGACAGGGGTGAGATTTGCCCATTGATCTCCCACTTAAATGGGATGGGGGTAAGACCTGTCTGTGGAATTCCCACTGGAATGGGATGGGGGTGAGACCTGCCCCTGGAATTCCCATGGTCCCAAATCCTCCATTCCCAAATCCCACATTCCCACAGGAATTCTGCTCCCACCTTTGCGGTCCAGCTCCTTCTCCCCATAGCCAACGTATTTCTGGAGCCATTCCGGGCAGACCTGCCCCAGGTAATTTCTCCACGTCTCAGCCACGTTCTCATGTTCCCAGTGCCTCCTGGTGATCTCAGCAGCGCTGTCAGCAGCCATGAATCTCCCGGATCCCAGGTCAAAGGAGAGGAAATCCCGCCCGTCGTAGCCATCCTGGCGGGATCCACGGATGCTCCCGTCAGACAGGAGGTCACAGCCGCTGACTGCCAACAATGTGTGGAGACCTGGGGGGATTGTACCCACAGAGAACCATGGAATTGTGTCCCAGCCCCACAGAGCCCCATTCCAACCCCATGGATCCCCACTCACACCCATGGATCACAAGATATCCCATAACAACCTAATGGATCCCCATCTCAGCCCCTTGGCGAATCCACATTCAGGCCCTATGGATCCACACCCCAGCCCCACGGATCCACAACCCAACCCATAGATCTATCCCAGCCCCACAGATCCCATCCCAGCCCCACAGATGCCCCCACTCACCCCTGCTCTGGTTGTACCGGTCCCGCAGTGTCTCCAGGTTCCTGGCATGCACGTGCTGGTTCTGCTCACAGATCTGGATCTCTCTATCCCAATATCCCGGCTCGACTCCATCCTTTATCCACTGTGTCAGTGGCTCCATCCGGCCCCGCTTGCTGTCATAGCGTGTGAAGGGGATCCCATCCAGGTACCCCATGGACATGAACTGGGGGATCCCCGGGCTGGGCTCTGACACCGCCACAGACAGGTAACGCAGGGAGTGGAGAACTGGGGGGACACAGAGATTTGGGGGGATTGAGGGGGTCATGGATCAATGAAAGGGGAACTGGGAGAGGTGGGAAGGGAGTGCATGGGGACCCAGTGTCCAGGAACGAGCACTCAGGGGATGCCCAGTGTCAAGGAAAGGGGAATACAAGCATGGGGAGAGGTGGGATGGGGGTTCCAGGGGATTCCTGTGCTGAGGAAAGAAAGTCCAGGGGTCCCCAATGTTAAGGAAAGAGGAGTCACAAGGCAGGGAGACCCGGGATGGATGGAATGGGAAGCTCAGGGGGTCTTTGATGCAGAGGGAATGGGGAGCTAGGGGCTAAAAAAATCAGGAATGGGGGTCCAGGGGGTCTCAGTGTCAAGGAAAAGGGGAGTCTGGAAAAGGGAAAGATGGGATGGATGGGAAATGGTTGCAGGAGGGAAATGGTACTGGATAATGGAGTGCAGGGGGGTTCCAGTGCCCAGGACAGGAAATTCAGGGGGTCCCAGAGCCCAGAATCCTCCCTGAGACCCTCCACGACCCCCCAGGGGCCTTCCTGGAGCCCCTGGGTCCCCCTGCAGGACGAGCAGGGGGTGAAGAACGGGGGGGATGCAGAGATTGGGGGGGCAGGAAGCAGAATGGGGAGACCCAGGAGAGCTGGGAAGGGTCTAAGGTTCAAGGAAAGGTCTGGGAGAGGCGGGATGGGGGATCCAGGGGGTCCCTGTGCCCAGGAAAGAGGGTCCAGAGGTCCCCGGTGTTGAGGGAACGGGGGCCCTGGGAGCTGGGAAAGGCAGGAATGGGGGGCCAGGGGGTCCCTGGGTCACGGGAAAGGGGGATCTGGGGATGGGAGAGGCGAGCGGATCCTGAAGGCTCAGCCTGGGAGACGGGAAAGAGACCGAGGGAGAGCGGTGGGGGAGGGGTTGGGGGAAAGGGGGAATTCCAGGGAGTTCATCTGGATCCCATTGGATCCCCGCTGCGACCCTCCTGAGGGCCCTGGGACGCCGGGGACCCTCTTGGACTCCGTTTCGGGAAGCGGCGGGAGTGGAAAACGGGGAGGACACGGAAAGCTGGGAGATCCGGGGGGTCCAAAGGTCAAGGAAAAAAGCGGATCTGCGGTCTGGGAAAGGCAGGATGCCGGAAAAAGAGGAGCAGGGGGGTCCCAAGGCCGGAAATGGAGATTCAGGGGTGTCTCTGTGCCCAGGAATGGGGGCTCAGGGTGGTCCCGGTGCCAGATAAGGGACTACAAGGGGGGTCCCGGTGGTCGGAAATTGGTGCTCAACGGAGTCCCCGTGCCCAGAAATGGGGGTACAGGGGATCCTAGCGCCGGGGAAGGGCTTGGGGGGGGTCACAGGACCCAAAATGGGCTATGGAGGGGTCTCCCGTACCCGGGAATGAAGGTTTGGGGGGTCCCGGTGCCCGATATGGGAAGTTCAGGGGGGTTCCCGGTCCGCGATTCGGGGTTCAAAGGGATCCTGATCCTCAGGAATGGGGTTTCAGGGGGTCCCGGTGCCAGATGAGGGGATACAGGGGGTCCTGGCGCTGGGGAATGGGATGGGGGGGTCACAGGACCCAAAATGGGGATACCGGTGGGAGGGTGTACAGAGTGGTCGCGATTTCAGGGGTCCCGCTCACCTTTCGTCGCGTCCCCCGGATCCCAGAGGAGCCCCAGGAGCCCCAAGAGCAGCCCCAGACCCAGCGCTGGAGCCATCGCGCTGCTCCGCTGCGGGCCCGTACCCAGAACTGGCCCCGACGCCAGAGCCGCCTCCGGCCACGCCATCGGCGCTGATACTTCCTGTCGACCAACGCTTATTCGACATCTCAGTGACGTCACCTCTGAAGGGTAGACCGCGGTCTCTCCGGTTTGCGACGCGGAAGCGAAAGAGACCGAGGGAGCGCGGTGGGGGAGGGGACGTCGGAATTCCACAGAATTCCTCTGGATCCCTCTGGATCCCCGCTGCGATCCCCCAGAGCCCTCTGAGAACCACCTGGGACCCCCTTAAGAAAATGCCGGGTAAGCCGTTTCGGATCCTTGTTATTAAAAATGTATAAATTGAGACCCAAAGCAAAATTGGATTAAATGATCTGCTGTTACTGTCAGAGACAAAAAATAATTTATTGGGGAAGGATTTAATGATAGCATTGGATTTGAAAATTGAAGTATCCCGAGGGCAACTTAAAATTTATGCCTTCACCAAAAGGATGAGGAAAAAATATGTCCTGAGGGGTAGCACACCCCTGGGGAAATAGGGAAGTTAAAAATGAAACCCAACAAAGTGAAAATCACTGATCCCGATTTACCTATCCGAGTTTGTCAATATCCAATATCATTAGAAGGGAGCCCGGGCCTTAAGCCTCTCATAGAAAACCTTTTGCCACAAGGGGCTTTGGAACCATGCATGTCCCCACATAATACTCCTATTCTGCCTGTCAGAAAGACAGACGGGAATTACAGATTGGTACAGGATTTGAGGGCTATAAATCAGCGAACTGTTACCAAATTTCCTGTAGTAGTGTAATAAACGAGGCCAGAACTTTTGGCCCAAAGTCACCCGGTCTTTTAAAACAGAGTCACTTTCTTGTAAACTTTCTTGTAAAAGAGGCACTCGTTTATTAAAATGAGCTGTAGAAAACGGAGGACCCGAGATAAGCTCGAGTCCCCTCGCAGCAAGCCGGAAAACGATACAAATGTGTCGAACCCGACACAGCGGGCACTCCCTCGGAACGAACTCCTCAGGAGAGCAACCGGCAGGAGTCTGACAGCCCCTTTTATACCCGCCCCCCCTTGGGTCCAGGATTGGTGAGGTTTGGATCCCCGTGATAATTGGTCCGTTTTGGGGGCTTTTATTGGTCCTTATCACGGTTCATTCCTGCCCAACCATTCTCTCGGGGCGTCGAGTGACTGGACTGCTCCTTCCACCAATCTCATCTCGCAGCGCTGATGTCACTGCGCTGGCCTCACTCTCGAGATGTTACCACGGCCCTCAGGAACGACCCCCACGCCATCCTGGACCACTTTAAACGTTTAACAAACATTAACTTATTGTAACATTTCAACTAACTTGAAACACAACTTCTTCATAAAATCGCCACAGAACAACACTTAACTTAGAAAATTAACAACCTTAACTTGTAACACACTAACTAAATTTTACCCATAACAATGAGGAATCACAAGGGGAAGGCTGCATTGAGAAGGAGCTACAACTTGAAGAAACCAGCAATGACCAGGTAACATCCCGAGGGGAAGCTTGCATCGAGCAGGTGCTGTCCCCCACTGAAACCAGCCTGTATCAAGAAGAGTCCCATGAGGAAGCGTGCACTGGGCAGGAAGAAGAAGAGGATGAGGGGGATGGAGTGAGCGTCATCAAGCTCTGTGAGGACTAAGAAGAGAGAGAGCACAGATGGGCAGGTGTCTTGGCGTGGCTGTATGATGTCTATATCCCCAAATCGTCTGTTCTGTTGGTGTTGAATATTAAATTCTGAAACTTTAAGACTGGTTCCAGGAATGAACGGAGGGGGGAGACGAAGTGCACAATTTGTTATCAGAGACTGCACAGGCTCCCCCACATTCCTGCTCACAGACTGTGTTGTCTGCAGTGGACATAGAGAAAGAGCTCTCCTTTGCTCTTGATTAGTTTTTCTGGCTCGATGAGGCAGAGAAGCCCCCTGGATTGTTTTTTTCCCTTTTTCTGTTTTCCTGGAACTGTTTGAACCTGCTCTGGACTGAAAATCCAGGGGAGCACCGGGAGCTCACACCTGTGTCCCACCAGGCCTGGCCTGGGCCGTGGCATTTCCCAGCACTGGAGGGACTGAGAACAGACTGAGTGAGCCGGGCAGCCCAGGGAAAGAAATCTTCTAAATCTGTCATCTCTTGGGAACAGCGAGGGGTTTTGCTGTTTGATATTGTTCATTGTTGTGCTGGGAGGTGTGTTGCCTGTTGAAGAAACAGTTTTCTTTTTTTCCACTTCTCTCCAACTTTTTTTCTTTTTTTTCCCGAGGGACCTCATTCAGAGGTTTCCTCCCAAATTTGTCCTAAACCAGGACACATCCATGCTCATTGGGCAAACAAGGCTGTTTCCACTCCTCAGTAATCAGTACAGGTGTATTTCACTGGGAAAGATAGGTTGAAAGGATAGAAGGCAATCTTCCCACAAATTCCCCCTTTTTTATTTAATTAAAATAAATTGACATGATGACATATTCACATATTTCACCTCAGACTAACAGTTATACAATTGTTTGGGCAACACATCACAATAAGGACATATACTTGAAATCTCAGTTCTCAAATATCACAAGTAGTTTGCCTAGCTTTACTTCATGATTGTTTCTTTCAGCAAGTTCTTATATAAGAAATAATTGTCTGCATGCTGTAGATTGGACATTTACCTTTCCCCAGAGCCAAGAGTCTTATTATTTTTCTCCTCACATATAACCAATTTATTCCATTTTCATTACCCAAAGTGAAAGTTTACAGCAGCATTGACAACCACATCCAATTAATTCTGATTGATTCTTCATTCTTTTCTCATTGATTGTTAGCTTTCTTTTTTAATTTACTTTGGTTTAGTTTGGCTTTTAGCAGTACAGAACATCAACCTAAGGATTCTCTTAGCTCTGAAATGCCTTTGTGAATTAAGCTTGATACATTACCCAGATTCACACAGTACATACTATTAAAGCTCAAGAAGCAGAAAGCTGCAATTCATAAACACAATATATATATTTCAGCATCAAACAGACACATTGCATTCAACAGCAGAACCACCATCTCCAGCTTTTCCTGTGTCTTGTTCCTTTAATTACTTCACTTTTTCCTTCTTCAGCTTAGTTGCTTTTGTAAAGTTATTTTAGCTAACTGCTGTGCAGGAGTTACATATTGGAACTCGGCTCTTAATTCAGCTTTTTGGGGGACACAGAGACAGCTCTGGCAGGCTCTACTTCAGGGACAGGCACATTCTCAAGCTGAACTTCATTCTTCTCTTGCTCCCCATTAACTTCAATTTCTAGCTCTGATTCTTCTTCCACCTCCTGCTCTGTTTTCTATTCTTTTAGAGTCTCATAGAGCAATCTCCAGGTGGCAGTCAAATTTGCAGCTGCCTTGTCCCCTTTGCATACTGCATCCCACGGTCTTTCCCCAACTTCTTTCCATACTCTAACACTACAGGAAGTGCTTTCATCAACCTTAATAACATATTTTTTTCCCCCAAGTGTTTTTTAATACACATAAAACAGTCTGTTGCCAGTGGCTCATCTGGATAACCATCCCTTCAGGTGTCACAGTCAATCAGGTTCAGACCAGCGGCTTCCCCCACTGCTCTCAGCTTCACTGGGCTCCGTCTCTGGCTGTACCTCACCCTACAGCCCAAGTCCAACCACGTTGGCATCACCATTATGTAGTAACTATGTTGAGACGGACTGGACTGATACCACCATCAATCCTTTATTAAAAACTTTACATGCCTTCTTTCTGTGGACTTCTCTCAGCCAACCCTAACTCCTTCCCTCAAAGGCAGCTCCACACAGCTCTGACTCCTTCTCTCCTCTCTGCAAGTTTCCTTCTTCCTTCTACATCACTGGCTAAACCCCAGCCTGTCCCTTATCTGGCCACCTAACCCTGTCTGTCACAACAACTTCTTACCTTATCTGTCCCTTGCACAACCCCATGTCCCTTCTCTCCTCACAGCACAGCCAGCAGACTCCACCCCAAACTGCAGCAGATCCTCAGTCTCAAGCTCCGACTGTGACTAGTGGCCAGCTAGCCCACTCTTTTATAAAACACCCATCCTCATTGGGCAGGCAAGGCTGTTTCTACCTCTCAGTAATCAGTACAGGTGTAATTCATTGGGAAACATTGCTTTCTGCATTATCCTTTCAACCTATCTTCCCACACTTATTCTGTAAGGCTTCTCTTATTTCCTATAGTTATGGTCACCATCATCTCATGGTCATGGTCACCTCACAGTCACCTCATGGTCACAATCGTCTCACAGCCATGGTTGTGTCATGATCATCTCATGGTCTTGATCACCACATAGCCATGGTGTGTTGTGGTCATCTCATGGTCACCTCTTGGTCAAGATGTGTCATGGTCACAGTCATGATCAACTCATGGCCTTCAAGATTTCATGGCCGTGGTGGTGTCATGGCAATCTCGTGGTCATCTCATTGTCACCATCATCTTGTGGTCATCTCATGGTCACGGCCATCTCATGGTCATGGTCATTTCCTGATCACCATCATCTTATGCTCACGGTCATCTCACTGTAATGGTCACCTCATGATCATGTCATGGTCACCTCATGGTCATTTCATGGCCACGATCACATCAGGGTCACCCCAAGGCCATGGTTGTTTCATGGCCAACCCATGGTCATCTCTTGGTCCAAATCACCTCTTGGTCAGGGTTGTGGTTGTGTCATGGTCATCTCATGGTCATGGTCATCTCAGGGTTGTGTCACTCATGGTTACTCTCATCTCACAGCCATCTCGTGCTTGTGTCATGGCCATGGTCATGGCCAGGGAGCCTCTCTGAGATCCTGAGCCCCGATTTTGGGACACTCAAGGACTGTTGGGACAATGATGCCTGGTCTGACCCCTCTCCCATCCCGCTGCCCCTCCAGGAGCCTGACGTGGCCAAACCTGTCGGGGCTTGGCCTGCCCTGACCCTGGGCTGGTGTCAGTGAAATGGCTAAATAAATAATAAAGGGACTGGAATGACTAAAGGGCTAGAAACTGAAAGTGTAAGGAGAAATAAAAAGGGTGCACAAAAGGCCCCTTTAGAAGACCCTAAAATGGGGTTGAGCAGACACTGATACAGACTATGAAGGAATGTTCTAGAAAGCTTCCAGCCAATCACAGACCCTTGTGCAGTCTCTATTTGCATGGTTATGCCCAGTAGTTCCCATAATCCTTTTCTTCTCCTCTACTGCTCGCCATAGTGTGACTGGATGTTGTCTGTCTTGGCTCCTCAGTGTCCAGGGTTGTTACCTGCTGTGGGGCCGGTTCCCAGCCCGTCCCTTCCAGGATGGACTGCTACACAGACTCTCCTGGGGACACATGGGATATGGGACATGGAGCAGGAAACAAAACCTGGGGGATGGAATTGGGTGTGGCTGAGAAGCCCTCATTTTGCTCCAGGTGTCCCCATCCCAGTCCTGGTGTCCTCACACTGATCCTGGTGTCCCCATTCCCATGAATGTGTCCCCCACCCTAGTCCTGGTCTTCCCATCCTGCTCCTGGTGTCCCCGTCCCAATTCCTGCTGTCCCCATTCCCATTCCTGCTGTTCCCATCTCTGTCCCTTGCTGTCCCTATCCCATCCTGGTGTCTCAATCCCCGTGTCCCCATCCCTGTCCCCAGTGTCCTTATCCCTGTCCCCAGTGTCCCTATTCCCACTCCTGGCTCCCAGTGAGGAACTGTCGGCCACTGGAGGAGGGAACATGGATTTATTGCCCCAAGCAGGATTTATTGCCCAAAGTAGGATAATTTCACACCAGAACAAAAGCATTGGGAATATTTGTAATTCTTAGCTTTAAAACACTGGAAAATGGGAAATGTATCTGTTAGCAAAAGCTGAGGGTGGATGGGAACAGTGGGATGAGCTCTGCTGGCATCTCCTGGTTTCCTGGGAAGAGGGAAGGGGCCGGATCCAGCTCCATGGATCGCTCAGGCAATGATTTCTGTCAGGATGAGAGAGGGTCACGGTGTCACCCTCTCCATGTCCCCATCCCACAGGATGGACCTGGCTGGAGCCCATGGAGAGTGGGAGCTGTTTCAGAATCCCACCTCATCCCGCCCCAATCTTGCTCCATCCATCCCACGTGATCCCGCCCCATTCATTCTGCCCTAATCCCACTCTGGAATTCCACCCAATCCCTCTCCATCCATCCCACACCTACTCCATCCATCCATCCATCCATCCATCCATCCATCCATCCATCCATCCACCCCAACTCACCCTGCTCCATCCAACCTGCACCAATCCTGCCCCATCCATCCCACCTGATCCCGCTCCAGAATCCAGCCCTGATCCCACTCCACAATTCCATCTGATCCTGCTCTGGACCCCTGCATTGATCCAGAATCCCTCCCTGATCCCAATCTGTCCATTCTGCCCCGATTCTCCTCTGGAATCCCACCCTGATCCCATTGTGTACCTGCACTCAAGGCGTTGGTTCCCACGTCATTTCCTGCAGAAAGACAAGATCCATGAGATTCCAGCACAGATCCAGTTAATCCACTGGGAATAACTCCAGGATCCATCCTGGGATCCAAACAGAGAGGACTCAGAGCTGGATCCACCACTGGTACTCACTGGCTGCCATGTTGCATCCATTCCTGTCCCTCCTCCCTGTGGAAAAACAGTGGGATCGGCGTTGGTGGCACAGGATTCCCAGAACAGTGCCAGGTGGATCCATGCCCTTTCCCAACCCCCATCCCGTGCGTTACCGGATTGGCACTTCCAGATGACAAATCCAATGAGGGCAATGAAGATGATGATGGCAGCGACGGACACAGTGACCACCACAGTGAGATTCCTGCCAGATGTTGGCTCTGAAAAATGTGGGATGGTGAGGAGGGGGAGGGGAATCCCCATTTGGGAATTCCAAATTCCCAACTCCCACATTCCCAGCCTCACCCCAAGCGTAGATCCCGGGTTCTGACATTCCGGGATGCTCCACCCGGCACCGGTACTGCTCCCGCTCCTCCGGCCGCGCCTCGATCCTGGCCCAGGTGTGGAAGGTGCCGTCGCTGTTGGGAACGATCCCGCCCCACTCCGTCTCCTGATCCCAGATTTCATCCCCCTTCATCCAGTTGACTGCGATGGAGCTGGGGTAGAATCCGTACGGGTGGCAGGACAAGATCAGCGTCCTGTGTTCCTCTTTTCCAGACACATGGACATCAGGGGTCTCTGGAATGGGATAACGGTGAGATACATCCATGGAATTCTATTGAGTCCATGGGTGAGATCTGCCCCTGGTATTCCCACTGGAATTGGATGGGGGTGAGACCTGCCCATGGAATTTCCACTGGAATAGGATGGGGTGAGATCTGCCTGTGGAATTCCCACTGGAATTATCACGTTCCCAAGTCCTCCATTCCCAAATCCCACATGAATTCTGCTCCCGCCTTTGCGGTCCAGCTCCTTCTGTCCATATTTGACGTATTTCTGGAGCCACTCTGGGCATTCATGCTCCAGGTAATTCGCCTGCCTCTCAACCTCGTTCGTTTCACTTTCCCAGTACCTCCTGCTGATCTCAGCAGCGCTGTCGGCCGCCACGAATCTCCTGGATCCCAGGTCAAAGGAAATGAGTTCCTGCCCATCGTAGCCATTCCGGAAGGACCCACGGACGCTCCCATCAGGTAGGAGCTCACAGCCAAAAAGCCATTGTATGGTGTGGAGACCTGGGGGAATTGTACCCACAGAGTCCCAGTCCCACAGAGCCCCATTCCAGCCCTATGGAGCCCCAGAGTCTGATGGAGATCCACAGAGCCTCATCCCAGCCCCATGGATCCACATCCCAACCCATGGATCACAAGATATCCCATACCAGCCTAATGGATCCCCATCTCAGCCCCTTGGTGCCTTGTGAATCCACATCCAAGCCTCATAAATCCCATTCCAGCCCTATGGATCCCCATCTTAGCCTCATGGAAACCCACCCCAGCCCCATGGATGCCACCCCAACCCCACAGATCCTATCCCAGCCCCACAGATCCCCCCCACTCACCCCTGCTCTGGTTGTACCGGTCCCGCAGTATATCCAGGTTCCTGGCATCCATGTTCTGGTTCCCCACGCAGATCTGGGTCTCCCTATCCCAATATCCCGGCTCGACTCCATCCTTTATCCACTGTGTCAGCGGCTCCATCCGGCCCCGCTCGCTGTCATAGCGCACGAAGGGGATCCCATCCAGGTATCCAATCATCATGAACTGAGGGATCCCCGGGCTGGGCTCTGACACCGCCACATCCAAGTAATACAGGGAGTGAAGAACTGGGGGGACACAGAGATTTGAGGGGATTGAGGGGGTCATGGATCAATGAAAGGGTAACTGGGAGAGACGGGAAGGGGGTGCATGGGGTCCCAGTGTCCAGGAATGGTGGCTCAGGGGACTCCCACTATCAAGGAAAGGGGGATACAAGGACTGTGAGAGGTGGGATGGGAGTTCCAGGGGATTCCTGTGCCCTGGAAACGGGGCTCAGGAGTCCCCGGTGTTGAGGGAAAGGGGGGGTTTGGGAGCTGGGAAAGGCAGGAATGGGGGTCCAGGGGGTCCCTGGTTCAGGGGAATGGGGAATCTGGGGCTGGGAGAGGCGAGCGGATCTTGGAGACGCAGCCTGGGAGACAGGAAAGACACCGAGGAAGTGCGGTGGGGGAGGGGACGGAAGGAAAGGCCGAATTCCAGGGAGTTCATCTGGATCTTATTGGATTCGCGCTGCGACCTCCCCTGAGACCCCTGGGGCGGCCGGGACCCTCTGGGACCCCGTTTCAAATAGCGGCGGGAGTGGAAAACGGGGGAGACACGAAAGTTGGGAGGTCCGAGGCAAAGGTGAAGGGCGAGACTGAAGTCTGGGAAAGGGGGATGCCCGAAAAGGAGGTGCAGGGTGTCCCAGGCCTTGAAATGGAGATTCAGGGGTGTCCCAGTGCCCAGGAATAGGGGTTCAGGGGGTGTCCCGTACCGCGATTCGGGGTGCAAAGGGATCTTGATCCCCAGGAATGGGGGTTCAGGGCGGTCCCGGTGCCTGATGAGGGGGTTCAGGGCGGTCCCGGTGGCGGGGAAGGGGGAGTCACAAAACCCAAAATGTGGCTATGGGAGGTTCCCGAGTCCAAGAATGAAGGTTTACGGTTTAGCCCGGAAATGGAAGTTCAGAGCGGTCGAGGTTTTAGGGGTCCCACTCAACTTTCGTCGCTCCCCCCGGGTCCCAGAGGAGCCCCAGGAGCCCCAAAATCGGCCCCAGACCCAGCGCTGGAGCCATCGCGCTGCTCCGCTGCGGGCACGCCCGGCTCCGCCCGGCTCCCCCCGCCCGGCTCCCCCCGGCTCCCCCCGGCTCCCCCCGCCCGGCTCCCCCCGCCCGGCTTCGCCCCAGCACTGGCCCCTCCCCCAGGGCGGCCTCCGGCCCCGCCATTGGCGCCGCATGTTCCTGTCCGCCAATGGCAGCAGTATCTCTCAGTGACGTCATCAGTCGCCGGGTAGATCCCGGTCTCGCAGTTTGGGGCGCAGAAGCGACAGAGACCGAGGGAGCGCGGTGGGGAGAGGGGTCGGCGGAATCCCAGAGAATTCCTCTGGATCCCTCTGATCCCCGCTGCGACCTCCGGCGGCCCTTTGAGAACTATCTGCAACTCCCTGAAACCCCCCTTAAGAAAGCTCTGGGAGTGGAGAACTGGAGGGACACGGAAATTTGAGAGATCCAGGGGTACAAAGGTGAAGGAAAAGGGAGGGTCCGGGGTCTGGGAAGGGCGAAATGCCCGAGAAGGGGGTGCAGGGGGCCCCAGTAGACGTGACGGGGATCCAGAAGGGGGTCCCAGTACCGAATAAGGGGGTGCAGGAGGTGTCCTCATGCCCAGTAATGGGGGTTCAGGGGGTCCCAGGATCAAGGAAAGGGGATTGAGGGCAATGGGGGGTCCAGAGGGTCCCTGTGCCCAGGAAAGGGGGGGCGCGGGTTGAGGAAAATAGAGAGTGGGGGCTGGGAAAGGCAGGAATGGGGGTCCAGGGGCTCCCGGAATCAAGGAAAAGGGGGACTGGGGTCTCCGAGAGGGAGAGGGTCGGGAAAGGGGTGCGGGGGGACATTGGTGCTGGATGAAGGGGTTCAGCTGGGTGCCGGTGCTGGATAAGGGGATACAGGGGGTTCTGGTGCGCGGGAATTGGGGGTTCAGGGGAGTTCCGGTCCTGAATATGGGGGTTCAGGGGGTCCCGGAACTGGGGAAGGTGGTCTCAGTTCCTCCGAAATGAAGATTCAGGGAAGTTCCCGTGCCCAGGAATGGGGTTTTCTAGGAGTTCCCATGCCGGTAACTCGGGGTTCAGGGGGTCCCGGTTCCCAGGAAATGGGGTTTCGGGGGTGGTTTCCGTGCACGAGAATGGGGCTTCAGGGGGTTCCACGTTCCAGGTAAGGGGGTTCAGGGTATTTTTCGACTGGGCAAGGGGGTACAGGGGGTCTCGGTGCCCCGAAATGAACGTTCAAGGGGGTCTCTGTGCCCAGGAAGCGGAGTTCGTCCGGAATTGGAAGTGCAGGGGGGTCCCTGTTCCCAGCAACGGGGTTTCAGGGGGGTCCCGGTGCCGGGGGCGGTCACCGGTCCCCGGGCGGATCCCGAAGCCGCAGCTCGGGAGACGCGAAAGTGATCGGGGAACGCGAGGAGGGGGAGGGGACAGAGGAAACCCTGGGAATTCCTCTGAATCCCCTCCGGGACCTCCCAGGACCCCCCGCAGGACGAGCAGAGGGTGGAGAACTGGGGTGGACGCAGAGACTGGGGGGTCTGGGGGCGTCCAAGAGTCAGGAGCAGAACTGGTAGATTCAGGAAGGTTCCAAGGTTCAAGGAAAGGACTGGGAGAGGCGGGATGGGGGCTCCAGCGGGTCACTGTGCCCAGGAAAGGGGTCCAGGGGTCCTCGGTTTTGAGAAAAGTGGAGTTTGAGAGCTGGGAAAGGCAGGAATGGGGGTCCAGGGGGTCCCTGAGTCACGGGAAAGAGGGAGCTGGGGCTGGGAGAGGCGGGCGGATCCCGGGGACACAGGATGGGCGAAGGGAAATCGAGACGGGAGGAAAGGGGAATTCCAGGGAATTCATCTGTTCCCACTGGATCTCCTCTGAGATCCCCTGGGACCCCCCGGGACCCCGGGGGACCCTCTGAAACGCCCTTCCAGGAAGCGCCGGGAATGGAGAACTGGGGAGACGCAGAAATTTTGGAGATCTGGGGGTCCAAAAGCCGAGGAAGAGGGCGCATCTGGGGTCTGGGAAGGGCAGCATGGCCGGGAATGGGAGTGCAGGGGTGTCTCAGAGCACTGACGGGGGTGCGGGGGAATCCCAGTCTCGGATAAGGGGGTGCAGGGGAAAGGAGTACGGGGCTGTCCCCGTGCCAAAAATGGGGGTTCAGGGGTTCCCGTTGTGGTAATTGATAAAAGATTCGTGTTAATCACAAAAGTCTTGGGGTTCGTATAAACCAGAATACTAAGGTCTGAAGTGAAGCATGGACGCTAGATGAAGGAAAATATATGATTAAATCATTCTGTTTTAAATCACCATGTTACGTTATGTTGTGTTGTGTTATGTTTCCCAAATAAGTTATATCTGCTGCCAGCTTGCAAAATCACACTTCCGGATAGTCCTTCCTGCCTTTGTTTGATCACTGCTGCCTATCTCAAGGACCAGACTTCCAGATTTCCCTGGTGGTTGTCTACAAAGACCAGATGTTTATCTGTGAGACTGACTATCGCCCAGAGGCTTTGTGAGTTTGGATACAGATGTTTATTCGACCACCACTGCTTACTTGGCAAAATTATGACAGAAAAAAACCCAAAATTAATGATTATAATGAGAAACCATAGTATAAGAAGAGGCTGTAAACCAAGGTTGGATGGAGTGTGGAGTGGGCGGTGACCCCTCACGTTCCCCAGCGCTGCTTGCTCTTTCTATATCAAATAAAGCAATCTAAATTTTGCTGAATATCGAGACTTTTGTCTCTCATTTATAACAATTGGGAGGTGAGAGGAGTGATGGGATCTGGGGAGATCCAGACCATTGCCAGATCGTGGTCAGCTCATGTTCATCACGTGGTCACTCATGGTCATCTTATGGTCATCTCCCAATCACCACCATCTCATGCTCATGGTCACCTCATGGCCAGGATCATGTTATGGTCATGGGCATGCCGTGGTCATCTCTTGGTCACAATACCTCATGCCCATGGTCATCTCACAGTCATCATCATGTCATGGTCACAGTCATGGACATTTCTTGATCACCTCATGGCCATGGTTGTGTCATGGTCATCTCATGGTCACTGCATGATCCTGGGCACCACATGGCTGTGTCATCATCATCTCATGGTCACAGTCCTCTCATAGTCATGGCCGTCTCTTGGTCATCTCACAGTCACAGTCATGTCATCATCACAGTCATGGTCATTTATTTCCTGATATCCATCATCTCATCTTCATGGTCAACTCTCAGTAATGGTCACCTCATGGTCATGGTCATCTCATGGTCATGGTCATCTCCTTATCGCCATCATCTCATGGTCATGGTCATCCTGTGGCCACAATTATTTCATAGCAGTGGTCATATTGTGGTCACCTCATGGTCATCTCCTGATCTCCATCATCTCGTTCACAGTCATGGTTGCATCATGGTTATTTCTTGTTCTTGGTCATCTCCTGATCCCCATCATCTCATGTCCATTGTCGTCTCACTGTAATAGTCATCTCAGGATGATGGTTGTGTCATGGTCATCTCATGGTCATGGTCATCTCATGGCCACAGTTCTGTCATGGTCATCTCATATCAGGGGTCGAGGGTGGTCTCCAACAATCCTTTTTAGGCTTTGCAGATATCAGGGCAGAAGTGGCAAAAATTAAAGAAGAACGGAACAACAACCACAACTCAGAAACATAAAAAAATTTATTAATAATGAAAGTAAATGTGGGATGAGGCCCAAAAATCCAAATACAACAACTGAGAGGACAAGGTCACTTTAGGAGCCTGGGGTTGAAGACAAAGATACAGGGAGGTCCAAGGTGTAAATATGGGGTAAGGGAGGGGGTAGAGTTGAGCTTAGGGTCCAATGGGGAAAGGGGAAAGTGGGGCAGAGGTGGAGTAAGGGCAGGTAGGATCCAATGGGGTAGGTTGGGTGGAACATTGCATCAGCTGAGGGCCAATGGGGATACAAGGAAGGGAGAACAGTCTGGAACTGGGAGAGGTGATAATTAACTGGGAAATGAGGGTTAGGAATATGCATGAGGTATTAACATAGGCAATCCCATAACTCTTCATAACATTCTTCTGAGGTCACCACAACATAAACAAATGCCTCCCAAGGTTTAGGGTTGGGATATAATTTTTCTTTGGTGATGGTTGCCTGTCCTGGGATACTGGTCAGGCTGACTCCCACATCTCCCCCTTTCTGTTTAACTGTAAAAATAGAACTGAAAGATTTTTGTAAAACTCTGTAAAAACATCCTAACAGACAAGGAACAACTCACAGTATAATGACAACAATTATGAAGATAAGTAACCCCGTATTCATTATAGACAACACCTACCCCTTGATTTCCCAACTTTTAAAGAGTCCATCAAACCAGTCTTTGTCATCATAAATTCTTAACTTTTTGACTCCCATCTTTGAGGACTTGAATACTTTTGTGTATAGACTCACTATGGTCTGAAAGGTTCATGCAGCACATGTCTTCGAGGTCTTGGCATCCGTGTGCCAACAGCAAGAAATCTATGGCAGCTCTGTTTTGTAACGTTGTGTGTCTTAGGCTGTCAACATCTGTTAAAAGGTCATTTAGAGATAGAAGTAGCATTGGTTTATTTACATAACCAACATCCTAATTTTCCTAATTGCGTTACTGCTTGTGCAGCAGCTACCCACGGTACAAAAGCAGAGGCAACAATCCTCTGTCCTCTATTCCAAAATTCTATTTCACTGGTACAGTCGAATTGGAACTGATGTGCAAAGCGGTTTATTTCCCTATTTTTGTCATTGCCAATTAGTGTTGTGACATTGGGAGTTAGTAAAGCAAGCCTACCAAGGCTACATGGGCTGCCTTTAATACGAGATGGAATGGCAGGCCATGCTCTGTCCCCACAAATAAGAAACGTGCCTGGTGGTAATTGCAAAGGGGCATCGATTTAGATGGATGTCATGAGGTATAATTGCACCATAGGCTCTCATTTTTATACCTTGGATGGTGGGGAGAAACATCCCACAGTGCTGGTTCATCTGGTTTTACAATTTGGGGCTTAGCACCATTAGATGTTACCAATTGAACTCTTTTTCTATAATGAAAGGTAAAGCAGTAATCCATTCGAGCTGAGCCAAACAGTTCCAATTCTTGAGCCTCTAATGGTGCATGTGGAAGGCTGCGAGGCCACGAATCTCAAAAATCTACAGGATTGTATTTCAGCTTACCAATGGGACTGTTCCTTTGCATATTACAGATGGCCTTTTTATTTACTGGCCACTCATCTATTGCCAGACATACCAGCCATGTTGAAGAGGGGTTATTTGGGGTGGGAACAGATAATCATAAAGTCTCCTGGTGTGTTATGTTCGCTAAAGACTTGCTGTTAGGAGTTGTGAGTACTGGAATTTTCTGGTGGGTTGTCCTTTATTGGCTGTAGGTAAGGTTTGATGGTTTTGGCTGGTATCCACCGAGGTCCTCTATCTGTGGAGACACAACTGTATCCCTTCCCCCAATTATTAATTGAAATGGTCCTAAAATTTGATTTGTTTCAGGCTCTTTTACTAACACTGGTGGTCATCAGCATCATCAGCTTGTGGATTTCTGTTACAGCACGAGGCTGGCTCATGCTCCAGTGCAAGTTTTTTTGATGGCAGCCTGGGGAAATTGCCTTTAAAAGAAAACTGTTTAGCCGGGGGTTCGTTTTGACCAGGAACTGCGTATCTCCCTTTTCTCTGTGGACAGTCTTTTCAGAAATGCAAAGCATGTGGGTTGGTACTGTGATTGTGGGCTTTAAAAGGAAACTGCACAGCCACCAGGGCTTTTGCAACTCCTTGCCCCATGGCCTGGGCCTGTCCTGCTGCCACATTCATCCCGAGACGATTGCACGCCTCGATCATCTGGAGGATCATTGGTGGTGCTTCTCGTGGCAGGGTGTGCAACACCTTTGGACACTCAGTTACCATGAGCTACTGCCAATGTCTCTAACAGCTTGTTCCTGGTCCTAGTATCAGGGATTTGTTTTTCCAATGCTTGTTTTAACTGGTCTATAAATTCCATGTATGTCTCTCCTGGCTCTTGCCTAATATTAGTATACTCTGAGTTAGGATTGCTGCCATCTGCTACATGGACCAATGCTTTTAACAAAAATTTTTAACTTCATTGAATACTTGCCTGGGGACTGCTGCTGCTTGCTCCTCAGGTTGGCTAAATTGTCCTTCCCCGGTTAGGTGGCCCATCATTTATGTTGTGTCATTCAAACATAACTGAAATTTAACCCAAACTTTACTGAAACAAGCCCGCATTGGCTGCCTGTCACTGCAGTGTCACTGTTGATGTGTCCCTTGACCCAGTCAGCTCTCTGATCATGTGGTGTCCACGCATCTCCCCAGCCCATCACTGCCTCACACACGAGGTGACCACCACCCCACTCTCTGGCCATCTGACCAGCAGCTGAGCCCTTCCCAGAGTGCCTCTTGGTGGATAAAAGTGAACATAGTGAACAGGATTTAACAAAAATAGAAGAGGCCCTTATTCTCTAAGGCGTTCCTTATTTCCTACAGTTATGGTCATCACCATTACCTCATGGTCATGGTCACCTAATGGTCACCTCACAGTCACCTCATGGTCACAATCATCTCGCAGCCATGGTTGTGTCATGATCATCTCATGGTCACCTCTAGGTCAAGATCCTGTTATGGTCATCTCACAGCCTTCAGTATTTCATGGCCATAGTGGTGTCAAGGTCATCTTGTGGTCATCTCATGGTCACGGCCATCTTGTGGTCATGGTCCTTTCCTGATCACCATCATCTTATGCTTGTGGTCATCTCACTGTAATGGTCATCTCATGATCATGTCATGGTCACCTCATGGTCATCTCATGGCCACGACCACATCAGGGTCACCTCAAAGCCATGGTTTTGCCATGGCCAACCCATGGTCATCTCTTGGTCCAAATCATGTCATGGTCAGGGTTGTGGTTGTGTCATGGTCACTCTCATCTTACGGCCATCTCGTGCCCATGTCATGGCCAGGGAACTTCTCCAAGATCCTGAGCCCCAATTTTGGGACACTCAAGGACCTTTGGGCACAATGAGGCCTGGCCTGACCCCTCCCCCCATCCCACTGCCCCTCCAGGAGCCCAACGTGGCCAAACCTTCCTGGGGACACCTCGGACATGGGACACAGACTGGGAAATGAATCCTGAGGGATGGAGCTGGGTGTGGTCGGCAAGTCCCAATTCTAGTCCTGCTGACCCCATCCTGCTCCTGCTGTCCCCATTCCACTCCTGGTGTCCCCATTCCCATTCCTGCTGTTCCCATCTCTGCCCCTGCTGTCCTTATCCCACTCTGCAGTCCCCAACCCTGCCCCTAGTGTCCCCATCCTTATCCCCAGTGTCCCCATTCCTGGCTCCCAGAGAGGAACTGCCAGGCACTGGAGGAAGGAACCTGGATTTATTGCCCCAAGCAGGATTTATTGCCTCAAAGCAGGATAATTTCACACCAGAACTGAAGTATTGTGAATATTTGTGGTTCTTGGATTTAAAATACTGGAAAATCAGAAATGGATCCATTAGCAAAAGCTGTGAGTGTCTGGGAGCAGCAGGATGAGCTGTGCTGGCAGCTCTTGGTTTCCTGGGAAGAGGGAAGGGGCCAGATCCAGCTCCATGAATCACTCAGGCGGTGATTCCTGCTGGGATGAGAAAATCTTCCAGGTCACTGCTGGCTCTGCAGGAAAATCCAATGCAAACAGTCAAGTCAGATGCCTGAAGGATTTTCTGACCTGTGCCACAACAGGTGCCTTCTGTGAGGTCAGTGTCCCGTGAGGAGGGAACATGTCCTGGAAATGTCACGGAATGTCAGTGGAGAATGGAGGCACTGGCAGCTCGTGGCAGCCCTGGCAGGGACTGTCACTGATCTGTGTCCTCGGGGGTGACCCTGACAGGGGCCTCTGAGCTGGGACAGCAGCGCAGGACCCTGGGCTGGGAAGGTCAGCCCCAGCTCAGGGCCAGCGCTGGGACCAGGGCAGGACAGGGCAGGGCCATCCCTGGGGCCAGGGGAGCTGCGGGAGCTGTGTCCCAGTGCCAGCCCGGTCTGGAGCCACAGCCCTGCTGGGCACAGAGCCCCTGGGAGCCGATGGCTGGGCCAGCTCAGCACAGCGGGCTTGGGCTGATCCAGCAGGACACGGTGGCCGTGGCTGTGCCAGGGGCTCTGCCCGGGGATCTTCCCCTGGGGGCCTGGAGCAGTCTGGGGCTGCAGGGACAGGAATGGGCTGGAGCCGGGCACTGCCACCACCCCAGCACTGCCACAAGGCCAGCCCCGGTGTCCCAGTGCCACCATTGCCAAGTGCTCCCCAGGGCACCTGCAGGGACTGGAGATCCCGGTCCCCCAGCTGCTGCCATGGCCCCTGACCCCGCTGTGCTCCCCCTGCCCCTTCTCCCTGATCCCGGGGTGCTGCTGCCCCAGGAAGAGGGGTCAGTGCAGCCCCAATGAGCCCAGGGGCTGCAGTGGGAACAGGGACAATCCTGCTCTGACACTCCAGGTTTGGGGCTGGGCTCAGCTCCGGGGTGTCCTGCAAGGAACGCTCTGGGAGGGGAGGGGTCCCGGGAGATGGGGGGTGTGGGGCTGGGGGCTGTTGGAGGATGGATTGTGTTGGAGTGGGGGTGTCCCCACAGGGTCCCCAGCTGCCTTTGGATCCCTGCCTGCCCCCCTCGGCCCCCCGGGTGCCCGGTCCCCTCCAGGGGCAGCTGCCCCGTGCAGGAAGCTGCAGGGATGCGGGGAGCGGGGCTGGATCCGTGCCCCAGCCGGGATGGACTCTGTGCCAGGGCTGGGCTTGTGGCCAGGGCTGGGGGCTGTGCCAAGCCGGGCTTTGGCCTGGGGGCTGTCAGGGAGGGCGCAGGGAGGAGTCCCGGCAGGGATAAAGGTGCTCCTGCCCTGCTGCAGCCTCAGCCAGCGCTGCCCAGTGCGAGAGGAAGATGAAGGTGGCTGTGCTCAGCGTGGCCCTGCTCTTCTCCATCCTGCTGTGCCTGCCGGCACAGAGCGAGGTGAGGCTCCAAAGCCACGGGCTGGGCTCAGGTCTGAGGGCTCTTCCCAATGCAGGGGCTCCGCCGCGCTCCCCGGCCCCGAGCCGAGCCGCTTTCTCCTCGCCACCATTGCCTCTGTCCTTCCCCTTGCCGCAATTCAACTCCCGCTGCCAGAGCCCGGCTTCCCCACGGATGCTCGGACCCGGCTCCTCCCTGCGAGGGCCCCAGAGCTTTCCTGTGCTGCTATCCCCAAATCCCGTCCTTTTGGGCCTCCCCATCCCATCCCATCCCATCCCATCCCATCCCATCCCATCCCATCCCATCCCATCCCATCCCATCCCATCCCATCCTCTTGATCCCCTCGGGCATCTCCCCAGCATCTCCTCTCTTGCCCACACAAGAACAAAGGCCAGTCCCAAACTAGGCTGAAGTGGGACCAAGAGGTCCAAACTCATTTAAGTACAGACTAGGCTGAACTCGGCCAAACTGGGATGAACTGTTCCAGTCCCAAGCCAGGCTGAGCTGGCACAAACTGGGAAATGCCTCCCCCTCTGCCCCTGGTCCCCTCAAGCCCCCAGATGATTCCCAGGGTCTTCTTTCCAGTCTTTGCCCTCAGTTCATTGCCTTTCACCCTGCAGTGATGTTCCCAAATCCCCTGGCACCCCCTGCTCAGAGCAGAGGACAGCCATGGGTGGGAGGTGGGGGGCTGGGGACTCCTGTGTCCCCCCAGCCCCTCAAGGGCCAATCCTGACCAACCTTTTGCTCTCCTTGCCCAGGCCACCTTTGATGGCAGTGGTGGAGCTCTATGTGCTGGGGTAAGTCCTGGAGCTGGGTGCACCAGTGTGGGAACTGGGGGGAAGTTTGGTCACCCCCAATCTTTACTAGGACTGGGGACACCCCAGTGACATCTCATGCTCTCTCCACAGTGAGGTGGTGCCATTGCTGTTGGCGATGTGAGTATCCTGAATTCTGCTGAACCAGAGCCTCCCCTCTCATGGCCATGACCCTCCAGGCCATCCCAGTGCACCCCAGTGCGTGCCTGTACATCCCAGAGCTTCCCAAGGCTGCCCCTTCCCCAGGGTCCCCATTGTATTCCCACCCATCTCAGTGCACCCCAGTCACCCCAAAGATCCCCATGCCCAGTCCACTTCCTCTCCTCTTTCCCTCCACTCCCTTCCCTTTCTCATTCTCCATGACAGTATCCCCAAATCCCCCTCCTGGACTCCCAAAGCCCCTCCCAAACCCAACAATTTTGGTCCTCTGCCCCAGCTTTCCCCTGCCCCACCCACCTCGCACTTCAGCCCCCATGTCCCCCCACTGGAATTCCTGCCTCCCCACCTGCATTCCCCCATTCCCATCCCCTCAACACCCCAGCCCCATCCCGAGGGGCCCCAAAGTTCCCCCAGTTCAGTGTCTTTGGGGCCCTCACATCCCACTCCATCCCCTCCTCCTTGGAGGGCCCAAGTTCCCCTCGCTCTCCTCATCTCCATCCCCACCGTGGTCCCTGCAGGAACAGGGATCGGGTGAAACTGCCTGGAGTGGGACTGGGGGGAGCAGAAGGGATTTTCCCCCTCAGACTGGGGACAGCCACGGGGCGTGGGGACACCTGTGACCCGCTGAGTCCCACAAGGGCCATTCCAGACTAAACCTTTGCTCTCCATCTGCAGGTAGTCATAGGAGGAGCTGCAGGTGAATGCATTGTGGTAAGTCCTGGAATTGGGGCACCAGTGTGGGAACTGGGGGCCAGTTGGGTCCCCCCATGCCTTGCTGGGACTGGGGACACCCCAGTGACCAGTGACATCTCCCCATCTCTCTGCAGAGAAAGAACGGAGTCCAACGAGTGAAGAGGTCTGAGGTGGGTACCCGCAGTTCTGCTGGGCCCAGAGCTTCCCTTCTCCTGGTCATCACTCCCCAGTGCACCCCGGAACACCCCACTGTGCCCCAGTACACCCCAGCATGCCCCAGTATCTCCCAACCAGCCCCAGTATCCCCCAGTGTGGCTCTAACCCCGCCTTTCTCCCCAGCCCCTCGTGGCTGAGCAGGTGGAGCTTCTGCGGGAGTGATGCCCGGCTGCCCCTCTGGATGCCCTGGTGAGAAATCTTGGGGGATTCCAGCTCCACAAAAGATCCCTGAGCCCTGTGGGGTGGGCAGAGCTTGGGAAAGTCAGAGGGACATGGAGGGGGCTGTCCCTGATCCATGTGCTGGGGTTCGGTGGACAGAGCTGTCCCCAAGGCTTTCCTTGCACTGGGGGCTCTGGGGACACCCAGTGTCCCTGTGGGAGCAGCAAGGGCTCTGGGAGGTTTTGGGATATTCCAGGGTGAGAGGCTCTGGGAGCCCCATGGATGTCAGGAGCCAAGTCCAGTCCCAGGTGTATTCGGGGCTCCAAATCCCTTCTCCTGCTGCAGGTCCCTGCAAAGAGAGGGGTGGGAACAAGGTCCCTCTCGTGTCCCAGTGGACACGGGTGTCACGACTTGGGCTTTGCCTTTCAGGTCTGGAACTGGTGATGACACCCAGGGCCTGTCCCCCTGCAGCAGCATGAGGAGATGATCATCTCTGGATAATCCCTCTGATCCCCTGGGAGCCCTGGGAATGTCCCTGGAATCATCAATAAACCCCTTCAGCAAAACAACTCTGTGTATGCACGTGTGCCTGTTCTCATGTCCGTGTGTGTATTCCCCTGTCCATGTGTGTGTTCCCACATCCCTGTGTGTTCCACGTCTATGTGTATCCATGTGTGCTCCGTGTCCCTGTGTGTTCCCACATCCCTGAGTGTTCCTGTGTCTCTGTGTGTTATCTCCATGTGTGTTCCCATGTCCGTGTTCCGTGTCCCTGTGTGTTCTGTGGCCCTTGTTCATCCCTGCGAGTCTCCAGTCCCTCCCCCACCATGCCCAGAGTGACTCCAGGGGCTCCCAGGGGTCTCTCTCTCCCCCCCCACCACTGTGTGCCCTGGGCAGGGCAGGCTGGGACACCCTGGAATGTCCCCCTGGAGCTGGGAGGGACGAGGGGCACCCAGAGCAGCCTCTGGAGCCCCCAGGGTTTGGGGCACAGAGGGAAACAGGTTCTGCCCAGGGCTCTGGGAGCCCCATCCCCAGGGAGCACAGGCTGGGCTCGGGGCAGGAGAGGATCATGGCCAGGAGCCTGGAGCCCTGGCTCCTCTGCTCCGTCTGGGAGTGACAGAGCTTCCCTGGCCAAGGATCAGCACTCGTGGCTTCATGGCTGTTGGCAATGAGGGGGTTAAGGTCACTTGAAGAATCTTGGGCTGTTCAGATCCCATCCTTGAGGTGCCTCTGCCCAAATTCAGGGACAAATGGGACCAAAGTCAATAGTCTGGAATTTACTGAACAATGAAATGCCAGGGAGAGAAAGGAGGAAGGGCAGGAAGAGAGGGAGGAGGGAGGGAGAGAGATCAATCAGAAGGTCAGCACCACCCATGGATCCAGCAGTGTCCTGTTGGTCCTTCTTCCCCTGGAGCTTCCAGGTGATGGGGGGGTCCTGAGGTCATTCTGAACTTCTCCCTGTTTATCCATTTTAGCAAACTCAGGAATCAGTGCTCATGGGCTACACCCCTCTCTAATGCCATTGGTTTAACGATTCCCTGGCCTTGGGTGCTGATTATTCCAGGCTCAGGCTGACTCTTCTGTTCAGCCGGAGGTTTCTGGGCTTGGTGGTGGCCATGGGTCAGTGGTCACCATCTGCCCCTCTGGAATTCCCTTTGACCCAGTCACAGCTGATTCCAGCACCAGTGCTGGGTTGGATTTCCTTGTCCACCACCAGGGTCCATTCTGATCCCCCAGCTTTGTTTACCTCTCCCAAGGTCCAAGATGGCCTGAGGACAATTGTCCCACCTTGATCTTACCTTAGGGTGCTCCATTCTGTGCTTGTCTCTTGGCAAAATCCCCCTGTGGGGACAGTGTTTGGGATGGGCAACTGCTGCTCCTTAGTCCCAACACCAGTGGAGCCTCCCCAGCCCCCAGGAGTCCTGCCTGGGTGTCCCCAAGGTGTCCCCTAAGTGTTCCAGCCCAGTGACCCCCTGGTGACCCCCTCCAGCCCCACTTCATGCAGCTCCCAGAGCACAGCGAGGTCTTTGAGGCTCTGGACTGTGACATCTTTGAGACTCCAGAGCCGATGGCGCTGCCAGTGCTGGTCCCCATCGAGATGTGAAATGCCTCAATAAGGAGCAGGGGTGGCCTTCATCATCACCATCATCTTCATCACCACAACCACCCACATCATCAGCCTTATCCTCTGCAACATCATCATCACCCACACTGCCATCATCATCTCCCAATACCATCAACCTCCATCATCATCACCACAACACCAACAGCTCCATCTTCATCATCACCTTCATCTTCACCACCCACACCCTTGACACCATCACCCTGACACTGCTCACACCATGTCCCCACAGCCCCCTGTCCCAGCATTCCCAATCCCCCCAGTCCCATGGGCCCATGTCCCACCTGAACCCTGCCCTCTGCTCATGGGTCACCTCCATGGTCACCTTCACAGTCCAAGGTCACCTCCAGCTCTTCCCTGTCCCCACCCTCTCACTTCCTGTGTCCCTTCGACCATCTCCAGGTGCTCTTGACCATCTCCATGCCCCCACTACCATCTCCCTGTCCCCTCCTCATGTCCCACCACCACATCCCATTCACCTTGAACATCTCCATATCCCCCCTCATGTCCTCCCCATGTCCCCACCACCTCTCCACATTTCACTGCTCATCTCTGTCCCCAGTTCCATCTTCCTGTCTCCTCCACCTCCTCCCTGTCCTCTCCACATTTGAAACCACCATGTCCAGGTCACCTCCACGATCTCCAGGTCTCCTTGACCATCTCCTCCTGGCTACCATCCCCATCCCCATGACCCCACCACCATGTCCATGTCCTCTCCATGTCCCCAACTCCATGTCTGGGTCCTCTCTTGTCCCTGCCCCCACTGTCATCTCCATGTCCCCTCTGCTGTCCCCTCCACCATGGCTCACCTATCTCGATCTCTTCCCTGTCTCCCCCTCGCAATGTCCCTCTGTTCCTCTCTTCCCCCATCTCCATCTTCTGCCCTCATCCCAACCTTGTCCAACCCCTCGGCCCCAGCCCCGCCCAGAGGAACACCCCTGGTACTGTCACCACACCCCTGGCACTGTCACCACACCCCTGGCACTGCCACCCCACACCCCTGACATTGTCACCATCACACCCCTGGCACTGTCACCATACCCGTGACACAGTCACCACCACATCCCTGGCAGTGCCACCACACCTCTGGCACTGTCACCGCACCCTTGGCACTGACACCACCACACACCTGGCACTGCCAGCACCACACCCATGGCACTGCCACCATCACACCGCAGGCACTGTCACCACGCCCCTGGCACTGTCACCACGCCACTCCCCCGCCCCGGCCTTGTTTTCCCTTTCACATCCCAGTGTTCCTATCACAGCTACTGCGGGAACACCCCTGTCACTGTCACCTCCTGTCACCCCCATGTGTCCGTCACCCCCGATGCCGCTGTAGCCCCCCCCACGTGACACTGATGGGATGTGGCAGGGTCTGAATTAGGGGGGGGCAGGTTGGGGGAATCACCTGATGTCATCTGGTGTCACCCCAAGTGCCACCCCCCGTCCGTGGGGCGCCACCCAAGTGTCCCCAATGTCCTCGCCACGCTCATTTGCTGTCAATAAAGGGAATTTCCCCTCCCCCATCCCAAACCGCCTGAGGGTTTTTTGGGGGGTGGGGACCCCCAGGGCAGCCAATCACAGCCCAGGGTCGGGCATTGGGGCGAGGCGGGCCACGCCCCCCCAGGTAAGAACCCCCGAGCCCCAATTCGGGCTTCAGTCGCCTCCAACCCTGGACAGGTCAGTGGGGCGCCCCTCCCCCACCTGGGAGTCTCGGGAAGGGGAGGGGGAGGGGTGGGTGATGTGGCCACTCCGGACCGGACTTTGGACCCCCCTGAGCAGGGGGGAAGGGGCAGGACGGGGGAGAGGGACCCACATTTTGGGTGCCCATGGAGGGGCAGGACCCACATTTGATCTCCTTCCTGGACTTCCAGATCCATCCCAGGACCCCAAAAACTCCCAACATCCCCCCTGCACCAAAAATCTTCTCCAAAATCCCCTTAGGACCCCAATATCCCCTCCAAGACTCTCCTAGGACCCTCAACCTCCCCCCAGGAGCCGCCCAAAATCCCCTTCCCAGGAAGCAATAACCTCCCGACAAGCCCTTCCCAGGACCCCAACATCTCTTCAAGGTCCCTCCTGGGACCCTCAACCCCTGCAGCAACCCCTCAAAATTCCCCAAATCCTACAAAGACCAACCCAAATTTCCCCCTCAATGCTTCAATAGCCTGAACTGGGGGGATCGTGTGTTGGGTAACTCTAAATTTTGGTGTTTGTCGTTGGGCGAACCCCAACTTTGGGGCCAGAAGACACCCTTGAATTGGGGGGCACTGGGGAGAAGACCCCGATTTGTGGGGATCAGTCAGTGTCAGGGACCCCAATTTTAATTCAAAGACAGGGGGAGCCCCCATTTTACCCTGCCCCATACTCTTCTGAGGGATCGGGTGTCACTCTGGGGTTCCCAAAGACCAACCCAAATTTCCCCCTCAACACCTCAAAAACCCCTCTAGACCAAAATATCTCCCTGAAAATCCTTCCTGCTTCCCAATACCCTCTCAGGGACTCTCCTAGGACGCCAACAGCCCCTCCCCACGATCCCAAATCCCTCCCCACGACCCCAAATCCCACTCCCGCAGCCCACAAGCAGCGCCTCTGTCTCTCTGCCCAGGCTCCCCCGGACCATGTCCCGCTCGCCCCCGGCCCGCTCGCCGCCCCCCGCCCGGGGCTGGGCCCCCCCGTCCCCCCCGCACCGCCTGCGCTCCCTGGCGCGCTCCTGGCTGGACGAGGACGCGCCCTGGCCGGACGCGGCGGTGGCGACCGTGGGGGACAGCGCGACCCGAGCGCAGCTGCTCAGCAAGGCCGGGGGGCACTCGGGGGGTGTCCTGGCCGGGGCCCCCTTCGCCGAGGCCGTTTTCGGGGTGTCGGGGTGCCGGGTCACCTGGAGGGTGCCCGAGGGGGCGGCGCTGCCCCCCGGGCGGGTGTTGGTGGCCGAGGTGGAGGGTCCGGCCGCGGGGGTGCTGGCAGCGGAGAGGGTGGCCCTCAATATTTTGGGGCGCTGCAGCGGGGTGGCCTCGATGGCCGCGAGGGCTGTGGGGGTGGCCCGGGCCCAGGGCTGGGCGGGGGTCGTGGGGGGCACCCGAAAAACCACGCCCGGGTTCCGCTTGGCGGAGAAATACGCGCTGGGGGTGGGGGGCGCTGACCCCCACCGGGCAGGTTTGGGGGGACTCCTCCTCCTCAAGGACAATCACCGAGCGCTGGCGGCGGCAGCGGGGGGGCTCGAGCAGGTGGGGACGCCGAACTTGGGGGGACAATTGGGAGGGGGCTTGAATTGGGGGTTCTGGGTGTGGGGGGACTCCAGAATTTGGGCGGTAATGGCGGCAGGATCCCTGGATTTTGGGGAAACTCGGAGACTGGAGGAGCAGCACCCCAGTTTGGGGGGGAGATTGGAGGGGGACCCTTGAATTGGTGGGTTCTGGGTGGTCGGTGTGACAACCCCAATTCTGGGGGTGTGGGGAATATGAGGTCTGGATGTAATGGGGGGTTTGGTGGAGGGGGCTCGACTTTGGGGGAGTGATGGCTTGGGGTACCCCGAATTTCGAGGGTGGTGGGGAAGCACCAATATTTAAAGGGGGTACCAAATTTTGTGACAGACTCTTGGATTGGGGTATTGTGGGTGTGGACTGATGTGGGAGGACCCCTGAATTGGGGGGGGGATGGGTGCGGGGGGCTCCCAATTTGGGAGGGAAACTGGGGGGTCACCCCTGAATTGGGGGAAGATCATGTGTTGAGTAACTCTAAATTTTGGTGTTTGTAGTTGGGAGAACCCCAACTTTGGGGGCAGCAGACAACCTTGAATTGGGGAACTCTGGGGGAGAGGACCCCAAATTTGGGGATCAATGTGGGGGGAGGGCAGTGGGGGGGGCCCAATTTTAATTGAATGACTGGGGGGAGCCCCCATTTTACCCTGCCCCATACTGGGGCGTCACTCTGGGGTTCTCCCTGACCCCCCCTCTTCCCCAGATGATTTTGGGGGTGCGCCGGGCCGGGGGCTTCACCCGCCGGTTGGGGGTCGAGTGCTCGAGTGCGGACGAGGCGCTGGCGGCTGCTGGGGCTGGGGCTGACATCGTCCTGCTGGACAACCTGAGACCCCAGGTGAGCCCCAAAACCGGAGGGGGGCCAATAGTGGTGGGACCCCAAGTGTGGGCTGGACCACAAAAATGGGAGTTTGGATTCTAAAAATGGGGATAAATGCCAAAAGTTGGCACAGATCTCAGAAAAAAGGTGGGTAATGCCATAGGTTTGACCTCTGCCCCCACCAGGTGAGCTTCCAAAATCTGGCAAGGGCCCCCAAGAATGGGTGGACCCTCCAGGTGTGAGCCTGGACCCCAAAAATGGGGGTCAAGACCTTTTAAAAAGAGAGGCAGACCAGTGAAATGGGTTGAACCCAAAAAAGTGGGGGTAACCACATAGATGCTGGCTCTGTTATCCCCAGCTGAGCCCCCAAAATCGAGGAGAGTGGCAAAAATGGGGGACATCCCAGGGTAAGGCTACACCAGTAAAATGGGAATCTGCTGTAAATGTGGGGCAGCCCTAATGATATGAGCGGGAATCCCAATTTCGGGGGAGTCAGAGGGTTGGATAATCCCAGTTTGTGAGGTTTTGGGTGAAGGGACCCTTGACTTGGGGAGTTTAGGTGGGGGGATTGTAATTTGGGGGTCAGTGGGTGGGCAAATGCCTGGATTGGAGGCGTTGGATAGGAGGCCGCAATTCTGGGGGGTTCTGGTTTGGGGGACAGCCATTTGGATTGGAGAACCCAAATTTGGGGTTGTCCTGGAGGTCAGTGGTGGGTGGTGCCCCCAGTTGGGCAGATGTTGGATGGGAATCTGTTTTTATTGAGTTTTTATTGGGTTTAATCAGGATAACCCTTGATTTAGAGGGGTTGGGAGTGGACACCCCAATTTTGGAGCTCAGTGGGTGGAGTAATCCCTGAATTGGGGGTTTCCTGTGGGGGAGGCCCAAATTGGGCAGATTTGGGCCAATTTGGGGGGGGATTCTGCACTATGTAGCATCCAGTATACATCCATATGTCCAGTGTACCCCCAAATTTTGGGGAGGGGGTGCTCCCTGCTAACAGGGTGTCCCCCCAGGAGCTGCACTCGGCTGCGGCGCAGGTCAAGGCTGCACATCCCGGAGTGACGGTGGAGGCCAGCGGGGGCATCGTTTTGGAGACCCTCCCCCAGTTTTTGGGGCCCCACATCGACGTGGTGTCCATGGGGTGTCTGACCCACAGTGCCCCCGCCCTGGACTTTGCGCTGCGGGTGCTGGAACCCTAAAATCCATCCCCCTGACCCTGAAAACCCAGCCTAGGACCCCAAAAATCCATCCTAGGACCCTAAAAACCTATTCTGGAGCCCCAAAACCCAACCTGAGATGCCCAAATCCATCCTGGGGAGGGTGAAACTCACTGTGAAACTCCAAAATCCACCCTGGGAATCCTCAAACCCCAAAGGCCTTCCACTAAGGGATCTGTGAAATCTGGCACTGGGACCCACAAAATCCATCTTGCACCCCAAAATCTATCTTGGAACTGCCTAAATCAACTCTGGGACCCCAAAGTTCCACCCTGAGGCCCTCCAGAACCCACCCTGGGACCCCAAATCCCCCCTGAGACCCCACAAAGCCCACCCTGAGGATCCCAAATCTCCATCCTGGGCTACTCCCACTCACCTCCCCCCTCTAAGGTGGACCCAAAATTCCACCCTGAGGTCTCCCCATCTCCCTTTAATCTTTGTACCCCCAAATAAACCCCTACCTCACCTCCCCCACTTGTCCCCCCAGTTTTTTCAGGGGTCCAAACTCCAGGCGGGGGGAGAGTCCAGACCCAGTTTGAGGATTCCAGACCCCAGTTTGAAAGGCCCAGGTCCCAGGGTGGAGAGCTGAGACCTCAGTGTGAGGATCCCAGATCACGCTGGAGGGCTGCAGATCACGGTTTGGGGGTACCAGATCTCAGTTTAAAAATCCCAGACCCAGTTTAAAGAACCCAGATTACAGTTTGAGGGTCCTTGACCCCAGTTTAGGAGTCCAGGACCTGAACCCCCCAATGTGAGGGACCCAAACCCCAGTTTAGGGGTATCAGATCTCAGTGTGAGAGTCCCAGACCCACCAGCAGCACACCTGGCAGCACCATAACACTGGGAATTAGGATCAGAGGAGAAGTCCTGCTGTAAATCACAAAATCAGGGTCTAATTCCTGGCCTGATCCCACCCACCCCATCACACCTGTGTGCCCACCTGCCCTCAGGTACCTTTGGGATGTCTTAAAAGAAATTTGAAAAGCAATTATTTAAAACTTAAAAACCCTAACTTTATTTACAAAACTATAGTTGGCTTGCCAGCCATAATCCTTAGGACAAAGTGATCTCCAGGCTCAAGGACGCCTGTGTGACCCTTCAGACTTAAAGTGCTGCCCCAGTCTGGGGCTGGGGTTGGATCCAGCCACACCCAGAGCCTTCTCTGAGAAGAACCCTGGGAAGTCAAGGAGTCCTTTCTGCACCTTGTGAATCAGCAGGAGGGTGTCCCTGATCAGTCGAGCCTGAATGTCCCACTCTGGGCACAACAGGCCCCCAGCTCAGCAGTGCCAGCACTACAGAGCTCGCAGGGACTGTCCCGGTGTCCGCTGCTCCTTCGGCTCCTCAGGATCGAGCTGCTCTGAGCTGCCAGACAAGGCGTGAGTTCACCCCCATCTTTCTGCAAGGCCTGAAGTTCTGTGACCAAAACAGAGCCGAGATGAGTTCCCGTGTTTGTAGAGACCCCCCACTCTCCCAGCCCTCACTCCCCACTCCCCACTGAAATCCAGAGCAGGCAGCTCCTCGCTCTGGTCCTGGGGATGTCACACGATGGTCCCTGGGCACAGAGCTCTGTCAGCCCCTGCTGTTCCCCAGCACGATCCCAAACAACCAGGGACCACCAGCAGCCTGGATGTGGCACTGGGCAGGGGCTGGGGGGGACAGGGGCTGCCCAAAGAGGGACCCCGGGCTGGGGCTCATGAACCTGATGGTCCAGTCTTGCACACATTGCTGAGGGTCCCTCAGGTACTGCAGGTTCTGATGAAGGTGCTGCTCAGCCCTGCTGCTGTCCTTTTCCATCTGGAGGGACCATAAAGATGTGGCATTGTCACACATCTTCCAGGTGGCTGGAGCAGCCCCTCCTGGCAGCAGCCCCATTACCAAGAGCCCTCCTCCCTCCCACTGGGTGCAGGAAGGGGAGATGGGACTGGAGGAGAGCCCTGGGGCTCTGTTCTTGAGCCAGGAACAAGGATGCAGCTCCAGGCTGTGGGGTCTCTTCCCCAGGCCCAGCTGCAGAGCCCACGGCCCAGCACAGTCCCTGGGGCACATCCTCACCAAGCAGTCAGCCATCCTCCAGCTCTGCCCTGTCTTCACCACGTGCTTCAGCTCCTTCCACTTGAGGAGCTCTGCGATAGCAAGGACGGCATTCCTGGAGGCCTGTGGGACAGCAGGAACTGGGAGATGGCTCCAGGGCCTGGGAAAGTTGACCTGGGGTGACTCTGCCTTTAGGGAGCTGCCAAAACATCCGGGAATGGCCCCCAGGTACAGGGATTGAGGCCCAAATGCCTGCTCTCCAACACCTTTGGGGACACACCTGTCCACACCTCGGTGTCCTGGCCTGGTGCTGAGCCCTGCTGGAGTGGGCAGGGCAGGTGCTGGCAATGCCAGCTTGGCTCTGCAGGGACCCTTCCCTGGGCTGTGCTTGGGGAATGCTGCCCAAGGCCTGGAGCCCCAGGGGGGGTCAGCCACCCCTCTCCGTGTCAGTGCTCAGCCTTGGCAGCAGTGCCTGGCCCACCCTGGGGGCCTCGTCATTCATGGGGAGGATGAGCAGGGCCAGGACACTGCACGCAGTTCTTCATCCACTTCTTCCCCTTCCCCAGCCCTGCCCTCAGCAGCCTCTGAAGGAGCGCATGCAGCGCTCCCACACCCAGCTTTCCTCCTGGAAGGAACAAGGAAAGGGGAGCTTCAGGAGCAGCAGCTCCCTGCCCATAGTGATGTGAAAAACGAGGTTCACTTTCCTGGTAAATTTTACAGGGTTTAATTAAAAAAGAAAAAAAAGACAAATAGGAGACTAAGACAGTAAAGCAAAGGGTTAATGTGGCTGGGTGCTGGGCATTCAGCCAAGGCCACACACTCAGAAAACACTTCCTTAAATGCATCAATCTGTTGCATATTCATTGACCTTCATTATTCAAAATCATCAACCCTAACTTGTAAATCAACTTTTTTTGTAGCCATCCTGTCCTACTCCCCATCAATAAATTCCTTTCCTGGAGTTCTGGTTATCTTCATCCAGACAGGATAATCTAATGTCTTGGTTTAATTTGAATTTTTGAATTTCCTGGCCAACGCACCAAATAATGTTATAGTTTTGAGTTGCCAATTTAAATATACACATTTTCTGTTGTGAGACAGAACCAGGAGCAAAAGAGCAAGTCAGGCCTAAAATTTAAAAGGGTATAAAAAACTTTATTAACTACACAAAGAAAGAGAAAGAAAAGCAAATTCAGAATAAGGTCTTCAGACCACTCTTTCCTCCTCTTGGGGGTTGAATTGTTCCCTTTTCTCTCTGTGGAATTTTTCCCATTGTTATGCTGAGTATTTGTGGCTACACCTTAGTAGCAAAAGTTTTCTCTTGCAGGGGGGTGGGGGGATGGGAAGAGACCGGAAAAGGAAAAGGTGGGAGAGGGGTCTGGGGGGGGACTCTGCTCTCTCACTTGGCCCGTGGAGTGAGAGGAGGATGCCCCGTGCTCGGATCTGACATCTTCCCCTGCCATCCCAGCGCTGAGATCCACGCTCCCTGCCGTTGGACATCGCTCTGCTGCTCTCCCACCTCACCCTGCTACCTCCGGACACTCTGCTGAGCACCACGACCGACACCGTGAGGGGGGAGTCACTCCCCCATCCCTCTCACCCCTGGGCCGCTGCCGCCATCACTCCAGCCCCTCTTCAACTGCGCGGGACCTGCCCTGCCCCCAGCACCGGTAACTGAGCACAGGGAGAGAGGGCTTTGGCCAAAGGGACTGGAACTGAGCTATACTGTTCTGTTCTGTTGTCAATTTTTATAGCTGTTGTTTCTGCTATTTTGCCTTGTTAGATCTCAGTAAAGAACTGTTATTCCTATCCCCATATCTTCTGCCTGACAGGCTCTGATTTGAAACTGAAATAATTAGAAGGGAGGGGGTTGCACTCTGCATCTCAGGAAAGGGGTTCTTGCCTTTCCTTAGAAAATACCTGTCTTTCAAACCAAGACAAGGTGACACTGGCCTGATGTCAGGCACCCACCAGAACCACTCTGACCCTACCCCTCGAGCTGCAAGGGAAGAGAAAGTTTAACCAGTAGCTCCAGGAGCAGATTAAGACAGGACGAGCAAACACACCAAACAGCAAAACGGATGTCACAGACATAGCCTGGGCACAGTGAGGGAATTTATTACCAACCAAATCATAGCAATAGAAGGAAAAGAGACAGAAATCTCTCAAACCCCTTCCCCATCACCCAACGGGGATAACCAGGAACACAGATCACCAGGGCTCTGCCCAACGGGGGTCACTGGGGATCATCCAACACCGATCCTCCCATGGGGGATGGAGCTGGAACAGATCACAAAGCTCTTCCCACACTTGGGCACTCACTGGGCTTCCCTCAGTGGTGACTCCGTTGGTGTTTGGTCAAGTGAGAGCTCTGTGAGAAGCTCTTCCCACACTCAGGACACTCGTAGGGCCTCTCCCCAGTGTGGATGCGCCGGTGCCTGATGAGGGTGAAGTTGCGGTTGAATCCCTTCCCGCAGTCGGGGCAGCGGAAGGGCCTCTCCTCTGTGTGAATCCGCTCGTGTAGGAGGAGATTGGAGCTGGTCTGAAACCTCTTCCCACACTTGGGACACTCATAGGGCCTCTCCCCAGTGTGGACGAGCTGGTGTTTTCTAACGTCAGAGCTCCAGCCAAAGCTCTTCCCACATTCCGAGCAGGTGTAGGGCCGTTCCCCTGTGTGGACCACCTGGTGACGGATCAGGCTGGAGCTGTAGTTGAAACACTTCCCACATTCCCCACACTCATAGGGCTTCTCCCCAGTGTGGATCCTCTGGTGCCGGGTCAGCTGGGACCTGTAGTTGAAACCCTTCCCACATTCCAAGCACTCGTGGGGCTTCTCCCCTCCAGGAGGCTTCTCCACCAGCTCTGAGCTCTGCCTGGATCTCCGGCCGCCTTCCCGGCTCAGGGAGGGTCTTTCCTCCTCACAGCTCCCTGGGATGGGTTTGTAGCCCCTCCTCCTGAGAGATCTCCGGGGCTTTTCTGCCTCCTCCATCCGCGCACACCTGAGGAATGAAAATTCCTGGTTTAGGGGGAAATAACAAGAAGAGAGCTCCATAAACTGGGTGTTCCTCCTTGCCCAAGTTCATCTCTGGAAGTCATTGAGCATCATGTGTCTGTAATAACCTCCCAAACACCAAGATTCCCACCCAAAATCCTCCAAACTTTAAGACACGGATCAAAAACACCCCAAATATCAAGATTCAGCCAAAATCCCCCCCAAAATTGTGCTGGTTTGAAAGCAAAACCAGTGAGAGACTCCAAGTCATAAATACAATTTGATAGGAAAAAAGACAAGAGAAAAATAATACATGAAATAGTAGAAAAGAAAACAACTGACAGAATCAGAATACAACCTGACACCCTGCTAGTTTTGATGGTGGTAGCAGTCCTGATGAAGTGGTCTTGTTGTAGTAGTGATGCTGTAGAAAGGTCTGGTAGCTCTTGTCCTCTGGAAACCAGTGGGTAAGGGCTGCCTTGGTGTTCCAAATCTCAGATTTTATCTAGGTAGGAAAGGCTTGGCTCCTCCCCCTGGCTGGAGCATCTCCCAATGGGATGATGGAATTTTATCAGTCATGCAGTGGCACTCAATGGCCCATTAACAGAAGATATCTTCCTGGAGGAAGGATGGGTTGTGGAAAAGATAAAGAACACTGCCCCACCTGGTTTTAACAGATGGCCCATTAGCAGAGGATCTCTCCCACAGAGATAAGGATCACTGCTCCACCTGGTTTTATCCACCACTCTTTGTTCTTTTGTTTCTTCCCAGGACCTCTGACTGGTTACTTCATGTTTGCTGCTGATTTCTTCTCCCTTTTGAAGATGAAAATGGTAAAAGTGTCTTTGACCTGCCTTGCTGGATATTGTGAAGAGGAACAGTCATCTACTGCAAGTGGAAGTGTCACAGGTGGAGCAGAGTTCTGTGAGTGCTGTATCAAACCAGACCTCGTCAGACTTGCCAGAACAACTGGTCCATGCTGCCCTTCACTGCTCTCCCTGTTCCCCACTGTTTCATGCCAGAGTAATTTAACTGCTGTTAATTGGGTGTGTGTTTCACTCGAGCCAGTCCAGCAGAACCAGCAGAAAGCAGCCCCAGAATGAATGGGGCTCTGCAGAGGAGCCCCAGACTATTCATCAGCCTGCACGCAGAACTGGCTCCAACTCTGAACCCTTGTGACCACACTCTGAAGAAGACACACTTCTGATATTTCTGAGGCACTTATGACTGAGGCACTGCATGTGCTTGTGCAGGTAAGAATCCCAAAGTTCTTTCTTACTTCAGGAAAAATCCTGCAGCAGTGCATACCCAGCATCTGCTATCAGCACATCCTGGCTGCACGTGCAGGAGAAGCAGCAGCAGCATTGTACACGTGGGTTTGTTAAGCTGAATTCCCCTACACTTTGAACAGTGCTCATCACAAACATATTTAATGGCACACCGATGCCATACATTTCTCCTAAAAGCCTCCCTTGTAACTAAACTTTGCTGGAAAGTTAATGCCGAGGATGAAGGAGCAACTTCGGTCTCAGTCCGGAGGTGGAGGGGTTCTAAACACTGACTTTGCGAGAGCAGCATCTCTCCTGAAGCGCTCGGGGCCACCCGAGCCGCCGCCGGGAGCGCGGTGCAGAAGGCGGCCCGGACTCAGCCGCAGCGCCGGGCACCGCGCATCGCTGCTCTGCAGGGCGGCCCGCACGTCCTCCAGCAGCTGCCGCAGGCTGCCCTTCTCCTGCTGCAGCTCGGCCATGCGCTCCTCGGCCCGCTCCAGCGCCACCATCTCCTCGCAGCGCTCTCGGGAGCAGGGCCCCGGCGGCCGCCGCTCGGGCTCGGCGGGGCCTGCGCGGGCGGATTTGGCTCTTCTGTGTTCAATCCTATCTTCTGGTGGTGCCCTGCTGGGCAGGGTGGAGGAAGAACCCCCGGCCCGTGGCTGGAATTGAGTGCAGCGAGCGCCGGAGAACAGCCATGAAACCAGAAACTCATCACGGCTCCTCTGACTAAACCCTACAGTCCTCACCCAGCCCCCAGCGTGGCCTTGAAAGACTCTTTATTGTAAATAACTCTGACTGCCCCACCTGGGAAAAACCACAAAAACCTCTGCTGCCCCCTGGGCAAGGTATTAACTCTTTCAATGCCCAGAATGAAGTTTCACAGATACTTTATTCTGTCTCTCCTTAAAAAAAAAAAACAACAAAAACCACACAGAAACAATATAAAAACATCAAAATCAAACAAAAAGAAATGTCAAATCCCAAAGAACTATAATTTCTCTTTTTTTATGATATGGCGAAAAACCTCTTGTTTCCTCTATAACACATAAAAATATTACGAACTGAATATGACTATTCTAACTGTAAATATAATCAAAGGCTGTAATATTAAACTAAACACGTTAAAATTGCTGTAATCTCCTAAGTTTAAATAATGAAAATCTCCCTTGTGTTCCCCAGAAAAAAAACCAAAACAACCCCTCTGTTCTCAAAAATAAAGTAAGTTTTTGTTTAATCTGTTATAATCCTTAAAGACTGCATCATAAATTAATGTAGTCCGTAATAAAAGTTGTGAGAAAAACTGTTAGTCTGAAAAAAGGGTTTTTAGATAGTAATCAGATTTCCATTACCTTAATCACTGTAACATCCAAACCACAAGAAAATTGTTTGTTATGAAGAAACCTCCATAGACTGAAAAAAAGTCTCCTCTTTGAATTAAATTAGTAAAAAACTATTTTAAAGATGGTAAACTACCTGAATTGCTTTTGTATGTTTTCAGTATTAAAAAAAAATGTGTGGAAGAAAAAAAAGTTGTCTCAAGTTTTATTCTAAGTTTATATTTCTTATAGTTTCTAGTAATAAATTTTGTCTTTATACCATTTAATGTTAAACCTGTTTTTTGTCTACTTCTTAATCCTCTCTCACCACAAAAAAAAGTTTCAAATTAATAAACCAAAACCACTACATCAAACCTCAGTGATTCCAGGATTTTGATTTCCTATTACCCAAGGGTGTCTTCTGCAGCCAAATGGTGATGAACTGGGGCAAAGACCAAGATTTTGGAGACAGTGGGGTGGAAACTCCTCCAAAAATGTTCTTCCCTCCCTCCCAAGCACGTGGATCCTCAGCTTGCACAGACACAGAAATTCTTTTATTTTGGCCTTGATTTGCTTTTCATTTCTCTTCATCCCTTTAAAACATCCAACACTGGGGTGAAAATAAAGACTCTGAACTGAGACATGGGTGGGGACATGGGGGGACAATGACATGGTGGGGACACAGACATGGAGAGTGAAATGGGGACACATGGACATGGAGGGGGACGTGGCCATTCGTGGGGACATGGGGGGACACAGGCATGGATGGAGATGTGGGGGACAGTGACAGGGATGGAAACATGGTGGGGACACAGCCATGGGTGAGGACATGGTGGGACATGGCCAGTGACATGTGGGGACACGGCCACGGCCGGTGCCATGGGGGGAACTTGCAGGGGCTGTGGGGGATGCTGGCTTGGAGGGAGTTGAGGGTTCCTGGCAGGGACTTGGGGCTCGCTGAGGCCTTTGGGGACCCCAGGCCGAGCGGCTCCGGCTGCGCTGGGAGACCCTGGCGGAGGTTCTGGGGCAGCTGCTCAAGGACCCCCTGCCCTGGAGCCCCAGCCGGGCATTGGGCTCCTGGAAGGGAATGAACGTCCTTGTCCCCAGCAGGACAGATTTCTTATTTCTTGCAGGTGCAAATGGTTCTCTTACCAGAATAGCTTGTTGTGTTAATTGTTTCCATGCTTAAGAATGTTTTCACCTGGGAACAAGCAAGTAACTTAGCTGCACATAGAAGAAGTGACAGGCTAGCTATTAATTTAGCAGAGAGCAAGATCTGATTTTATGAAGCCTTTTATAATTTGTCTACCTGACTGCAGCATCTCACCCTTTTTCATTAATTCAAAGAAGGCTCATATGTTCTGATGATAAAATAGCTCTCTCTTGTGAGGGTGTTATCTCATTAAGGTTATCACTGGTTATCTGTTAGATATGGGATAAGATACACAAAAGACAGATTGCAATCAACAAAATTTAACAAATTCTATCATGTCATTGACACAGGGTTTCACAGCATGAGAAAACAAAAGAATAATGTCCAGTGTGTCCTAGGGAAATGGGAATAAATGACCATTGTTTTAAAGTCCAAATAGTCCATTAGCTGGAAATGTTGATCTTGGACATCACTGAATGTGCTCTTGGATCCTGGAACAGGGAATAACTGAAGAAGGTTAGTAGGAACACTATACCATGATGATGACACAAGGCTTTTGTTGACAATTTGCCTGTAAATTTCCAGACACAGCCATGTCTTGGCAGTCCTGCTTCTGGTTTTGTTCTGGCCACGAAAGCTGCATGGTGATTAGGTTCTTTTTCTTCTCACTGGGCTGCATTTTCTTGGAGGCAACTGATGTTTGGCTGAATGAACAGGTGACTACTTTGAACTTGTTGATGATAAAAACACATGCATACCTTCTCCTTAAGTTAATGAATTAATTAGACTTTGTCATTGTACATTCAATTGAAGAGCCTTATATAAAAATATTTTACTTTTTTTTGTATAATTATTGCAAAAAAAAATTTTATAAATATATAAATATTTAGGACCTAATTCTCCCTTCCTTGTTTTAAAAACAGCATGCATGATTCTTGCCATGAACATGAAGGGAAGTTCAAAACAAAACAATACATGTAGTAAAACCAAGAACTTAAAGTGATTGGGAATAATTCTGATACAACAATCCAAAACATTTCCAATAACAGATATAAATAATAACACTTGTGAAATTAGATGATTAACAAGCATTAAAACATGGTACCATCATCCCAGTATCTGCAACAGCTGATAAATCTCAAATCGCTGAAGAACTGGATAAGCATCTGTTGGGGGTTGTTTTTTCCTTTCCTCCCTGCCTGTGGAATTTTTTTTCCATTGACATGCTAAGAAGCACTGATGGTTAGGTCCCAGCACCAGGGAGAGCCTCCCTGGTTTTTTGGGAGTTTCTCCCGGAGGGTGGGGGGAGGGAAAGGGGGAACACGGTGAGATTGGAAGCAGGTAAAGGAGGGTGGGGGCAGTTGCTGGCTCTCGCTCGCTTTTGGCTCTCGGAGCAGAAAGGTCATTGCTACCCCCCCACCATCCCAACGCCGGGAGCTGCCTCTCTGTTTTGGAGCCCGCAGCCCTGCTTGGACGCCCTCCTGCTTCAGCTTGCTGTTTTCCCAGCATCCTGCCTCTCCTCCATCCCTTCCCATCTGGGACACAGCTGCCATCACCCCCAGCCCCTGCAGGTGCCGGGATCGTCACATCTGCCCCGTCCACCGGGAATCTGCCAGCGCTCACTGCCAGCGGTGACGGTGACTGCAGCACAGGGGAAAAGAGCCTGAGGCCGAGAAGGACTGGAACTGGGTTCCTGTTCTGCTTCTTGTTAATTCCAGAGTTGTTGTTCTGTTTGCCTTCTTAGATATACTAGTAAAGAACTGTCATTCCTATTCCCATATCTTGGCCTGAGAGCCCCTTAATTTCAAAATTATACTAATTCAGAGGGAGGGATTTGCTTTCTCCATTTCAAGGGAAGGCCCTGCTTTCCCTAGCACACACCTGTCTTTTATTCAAACCAGGACAGATTTTGGCACCCATGGTGCCACCTGTGGGCATTGAGTGGAAAGGCTGGAAAAGCAATAACAGTTCTTGAGTGACCTGATTTTGTGTTTTAGGTGGCACCATATGGTTTGTGCTGCACGTGGTCACTGCTACATCTCTCCCATTTGCAGCCCTTTATCTAAAAATGGGTCCTATAACAAAGGCTACTGTGGCCATTATCCAGTTCATTTTGTGGGTTGATAAGATGAGGAATTCATGGATTTTTAAGTCTCTCTGGAATGTAAGTACATGGATTCAGAGCTATTGAACTCTAACTGTGTGTTTTTGGGGTTACTTCAATAATGGTACTTACTGTGAGGAAGTGACAGCAGGGGAAATTTTCTCCCTTCCCTTCATCCAGTTCACCATTTAGGTCCACCCCACCAGTTTTCGAAGGTTTCAAAGGCTTCAAATCTTCTCTAAATACTAATGCCTTTACAGTGGCTGGTGTTGCTGATATGCATTAAACCTGTTCTATTTAACATTCAGAGATAAGGCGAGATTGATTTGGATAACAACCCTGATACCTACCCCAGGAAATTGGGATGCTGCTGGAGAGACTGACCCTGCCCCACAGCCCACTTCAGAAATGAAACACCCGGATTGGGTGGGTGTTTTAGTGAAGGAGATGTGTGAGATGGGCCAGATGCTGAAGGAGTACCTTTCCCCAGCTGGTGAGAAACTCCCCCTGCCTTAAAGAGGGAGACTCTGATGGTGCAGCAGTGGAACCCACAGACATTACATCTGTCCAGGTTCCAGCTGAACTGCAAGGGCACTCACAGAGAGCAATAGTCACCCCTGTGGAAACAAAGAAGTCTAAGATGAAAACAAGGCACCTAGAAAATAAGGATAAGAAAGGAGGGCCCTCACAACCAGCAGGGGAGCCAGAGGTTGAGATCATCACCACGTCCCTGTCGTACAAAAGTCTCCATACTCTGCAAAAAGACAGTGAGTGACGAGGCCGTGAGGCTTTTACCACCTGGTTACTGCAGGTGTGAGGCCTTATGGGTACAGGTGTGCAACTGGATGGTCCTAGGCAAGGAATTTGGGATCCTTGACCCAGGACTCAGGTGTGGACCAGGTATTTGTAAGGGAGCCAGGCCTCCTTTCCCTCTGGGAGTGCCTTTTAATGAGTGTGAGAGAGAGGTTTGTCCACAGAGAGAGAATGCAGGAGCACCACCATAGAATGTGCTGGAAGATCCTTGAGGAAGGGATCCAACAGCTGAGAGAAGTGGCAGTGCTGGAGGTGCTCTTTGGGAGGGATGGACAGCATGACAATGACCCTGACAAGGTCAGGTGCACAGGGCAGGTGTTGTGGAATCTGACAGACCTGGGGCCATCTCAATACACCACCTTCATTGCAACAATTAATGCTGATAATAACAGAGACAGTGGGTTCTGTTGCTAATAAGCAACAAACAAGCTTAGAAATTTTGAGAGTATGATCAATGGCCCAATGGAGGCTCATGTCTCTGCTGTAATTGTGAGCCTCCAAGAGGAGATGAGGGAGATGAGGGAGGAGGTGAGGAAGAACAGTTCCCAAGCAACACCAGTGCTGTCATATCACGAGTTCCTGGAATACATTTTCAAGCCCTTCCAGCTGTTTCTGTCTTGCATCACAAAATTTGGCATGTGTTTTGACCTTTTAAAGGACTTGTTGCATGCATTAACATCCAAGGGGTTGCTTTCATCGTGCCCCATCCCTCCCACACGGCAGCTCTTGCCATGGCCTGGAGGAAGCAGGAGACAGCAAGGATCAGCTGGAAGGCGCTGGCCACGAATGTCCCTCCCGCAGGCCCCTGGAAGGTCTCTGTGCTCTGCCCACGCCGCCCCTCGTGCGCGCAGGGAGCAGAGCCCTCCCAGCCGGGACAGGATTCCTAATGGTTGCTGGTGTTTTTTTCTAGGGAGACTTCCTGCTCAATGCAGGCTTCCCCTTGGGATCCCTCATGGCAGCTGTTGCTGAGGTTGCTGCATGGTTGCAGGCCTGAGCTGCCGCCTGTCCCCAGCCCCTGCCCGCTGAGGGCCTGCTCTTCCAGCCTGCTGGGCATGGGGCTGGCTGCTTTGGAGTTGGGCTTCACCTTTTCCTTCTCCATGTGCAACTGTCTGGAGCACAGAGATCCCGGGAGCTGCTTCCTCCTGAGCCAGTGGCACTCCTGGCACTGGGCAGCGCAGGGCCCTGTGCCCCGTATATACCCCTGCAGGGCGGGGCTGTGCCATGTCACCAGGACAACAGAATGTCCAACAGCACCCAGGAACCCGATAGAACGGCCCTGTGTCACAAAGGGCCCAGGCCAGCACCCCTTCAGCAGCCCAAGCCCCTGGAAGTGGCATGGAGCAGCAGCCAGCCTGGAGGGCTTCGAGCCCCTTGTTCTGATCCACTGATGAAAATGATCAGAAATGGCTCTGCCTCAATTAGGGTGCAAATGAGAGCATGTGGTAAAGTCAATAGTGTGGGTTTTATTGTAGAGTAAACAAGTGTCAGAGAGAACAAAAAAAAAGAGAAAAATAGAAATGGAATAGAGGTGGGGGAGAGAAAGAGAGAAAGAGGCCGATTAAATAGAAAACCTCACCACTCTGTGGATCCCAGTGGAATTCTGCTCTCTGATGGAGAGCATTCACAGATCTCTTGGAGATGGATCCCAGTGGCATACTGTGGATGCTCTACATCTCCATTTTCTTGGTGCTGAGAGTCCCCCACAAACTTGTAGTTTAGGGGGTCCATACACACTAATCCATGATAAATGTATATTATAGTTAAAACTTTCACAAAATATTTAAGTAGAGGCTTTGTATTGTGCATTATAATATTAATATTTGCATAAATAAATGTAGTTGTGAAATAATAAATAATACTTTTATTTTTATAACTAACTGACGATATTTAGAATAACTCAAATATATTTGTGAAATGGCTATGCTGATTCAAAGTACTTACAATAAACTTACAGTAGTGGAAATAGCTGAAACCGTCTGCATGTTCAGACATCATTGAAAGAACCACGCAGATAACATTGAGAGAACAGATGTAAGGAGGACTCTGCTGCTGACTGTCAATAACTGTCACTGAAATTACCAAACAGGGGACCCTTGTGAGCAAGTGACACAGGAACCTCTAAACTGCACAGAAGGGGGGGCAGGGGTCGAACCAAGCTAAAGAATTGCCAGATGTAAACGAATTCAAAGCAATGTTTGAATATGTATAATCCTTATAAATATGTATTTGACCAATGCAATGAAAAAGTTGTTATGGTTAACCAGTGTGCCTCTGGCTGTGGCTACGCACCCAGCATTGTTATTGTCCCTTTTATCTCTTATTAAACTTTTAAAAATTTTAAAGAGTGAGGCTGGTTCCTCACAAAACCCAAGGTGCTCACCACTTTCTTTCCCCCCCAAGCCAGGATCTGTCAATCCCAAACTTTGTTCAGATGTTGGAGGAGGAGGCTGCGAGGAAAAGGAAGATGCTCTGGGTAGGAGGCAGGTGAAGGGGCAGGTGCCCCTTTCCTCCTCTCCTCTGCTCCATCTCCCAGCCCAGCATCACCCCCGGCTGCAGGACAACCCCGCTGCCGACACCTCCTGCCAGGGACGGATTGGGGGGGATCTCCTTCCCCTTCCATCTGCAATGGAGGCAAATCCCATCCTCTCCTTGTCCACCTTCCTTCCTCTCCTCTTTCTGTCCTTCATCCATCCACGTTCCTTTCCCTTCTCCTTCCTCCCTTACTCCTTCTTGTTCTTTCCTGCCTTTTCCTTTTCCCTTCTCGCTGTCCCTCCCTCATCTTGTCCTTCCTCCCCCAGACATTGAGCTGCAGACAGAGACCAGGGACAACAAATCCCTGGCACAGAACCTTGTGGAAGAGGCCGTTTTGAGTGGCTTCGTGGCACTGAAATGCAACGGGAAGGAAAAGTCCCAGAGATCCCACACAAGGAGGGGCTGCAAACCGAGCCCAGGGAGCTGTGAGGAGGAAAGACCCTCCCTGAGCCAGGAAGGCAATGGGAGATCCGGCCAGATCTTGGAACTGGTGGAGAAGCCTCAGGCCATGGAGAAGCCCTGGGTGCTTGGAATGTGGGAAGGCTTCAGGTGGAGCTCAGCCTATTCCTGCTGCCTCCAAACACAGCAGTTCCAGATGCAGAGATCCCCCTGCAGACCCTGGAGATCCATGGGGATGCAGAGATCCACCCACAGCCCCCGGAGGGCCACGCAGGAGCGCGGGGACCCCTGAGAGGAGGCTGTGACCCCGTAGGCAGAGGGGCCCCCTCTGGAGCAGCCTGTCCTTGAAGGACTGAGCCCGTGGCAGAGTGACCCACGCTGCAGCAGAGTGAAGGGGGCTGGTACCCATGGGATGGACTCAGGTTGGAGAAGTCCAGGAGAAGTCTCCTGTGGGAGAGACCCCAAGGTGCAGCAGGGGAACGACTCCTGTCCCTGAGCAGAGGGAGAAGCCACTGGGGATGAACTGACCATGGCCCTATTGAAGTGTGGAAAAACACTCAATAACCCACAAAATGAGTTATAAGAGTAGGTGTGTATTTATTCAGCGCTGAGGTGCATGGTGGATAGCTCTTCCAAAAACATGCACACCTTTGGCGACCTGGCCTCTCCTTTTATTCTCTACAAACTAGGACTACACAATAGACCTAATACATATGCATTGCCTATCCCAGCTTCACATTGAAATTAGTTTCACACCTCTTTTCAACTGAGCATTTGTAGCCGTGGAATGGTGTTTTAACCCTTTAAGTGTGGTGTGTGATAATTGATAAAAGATTCCTGTTAATCACAAAAGCATTAGGGTTTGTACAAACCAGAATACTAAGCTCTGAAGTGAAGCATGGACACTAGATAAAGGAAATTATATGATAAAATAATTCTGTTTAAAATCACCTTGTTATATTATGTAGTATTATGTTACATTATAATATGTTACGTTATATTTTCTAAATAACTTGTATCAGCTACCAGCTTGCAAAATCGGACTTCCCAAAAAGCCCATCCGGCCTTTGTCTGATCAATACTGCTTATCTCAAGCACCAGACTCCCAGAACTTCTCTGGTGCTTATCTACCAGGACCAGATGGCTATCTGTGACTGATTATCACCCAAAAGCCTTGTGTAAGGATGTTTATTCAACCACCACTGCTTATGACAACAAAAAACCAAAAATTATTGATTACAACGAGAACCCACAGTATAAGAAGAGGCTGCAAACCAAGGTTGGGTGGAGCGTGGAGTGGGCGGTGACCCCTCACGTTCCCCAGCGCTGCTTGCTCTTTCTATATCAAATAAAGCAACCTAAATTTTGCTGAAAATCGAGACTTTTGTCTCTCATTTATAACAATTTGGTGCCGATACCCGGGACGTCCTTGGAGCCCTGAGAGGCACTGCGATTTCGGGGAGGCGCCCCACTGCTGTGGCCCCGGTTCGTCAGTGATTCTCGGGACCCATCGATGTCCCGCACCATAGAGACTGAGCAAGGAAAATCTCCCCGGAAGACCGCGGCAAAATCACCTGGAATTCTCGTGCACGAAGAGCCAGACAGGAGCATCGGACTGTGAGTATCTGTGTGGTTTGGTGGGGATGACTGTGTGCTTGCCTGAATGAGACGTGGCCTTGGCTGCGAAGCGAGAGTGGAGTCCTTCTATCCGCGTTTCCAGCATCCCGCGAGGGACCTGGCCGGTGACCGGACGAAGCGAGTGAGCACAAAGGGAGAGACTGCTTTTCTTGTCCTAGCCCAGGTAGAGGCTGGGTCCTTCCCATCCTAGTCCAGGTACAGGCTAGCTCCTTCCCATCCTAGCCCAGGAAAAGGCAGGACCCAGGAAAAGCGGGGGGAAGGGAGAGGAAAATAAAAGCAGATTACAACACACCAGTCATGCAGGGAGAAGGGAAAAGCTGCTTTTCCCATCCCAGTCCAGGTAGAGGCGGGTTCCAGTCCATCCTGACCCAAGGAGAGGCAGGGGTTCGGGTGGAATGAGCCTGCATTGGGCCATTGATCGTACTCTCCTAATGTCTAAGTTTGTTGGTGAGAGAACCCACTGTTTCTCGGCTGCTGTCAGCACTAACCATTGCAGTACAGGTGGTGTATTGAGATGGCCCCAGGTTTGCCATCTGCCCTGTGCACCTGACCTTGTCAGGGTCATTGTCATGCTGTCCATCCCTCCCAAAGAGCACCTCCAGCACTGCCACTTCTCTCAGCTCTTGGATCCCTTCCTCAAGGGTCTTCCAACACATTCTATGATGGTGCTCCTGCATTCTCTCTCTGTGGAGAAACTTCTCTATTACACTCATTAAAAGCCATTCCCAGAGGGAGAGGGGCCATGCTGGGCGCCAAAAATCTGTCCTGGTTTTAAAAAGGACAGGTGTGTGCTGGAGAAGAGCAGGGCCTTCCCTGGAAATTGAGCTAATAAATCCCTCCCTCTGAATTAGTATAATTTTGGAATTATGGGGATTTCAGGCAAAAATACGGGGATAGGAATAACAGTTCTTTACTAGTATGTGTATATATATATATAACAAGGCAAACAAAACAACAACAGCTAAGTAATTAACAACAAATAGAAGACAGGAACCCAGTAACAGTTTTTCTGGTTGTGGACACCTTTCCCCTCTGCTGCAGTTACCGTCCCAGTTTGGCAGTCAGTGCCAGCCGGCTCCCGGTGGGCAGGGGCAGATGCGCTGATCCCGTGTGGCTGCAGGAGTGCTGGGGGTGATGGCAGCTGTGTCCTGGGTGGGAAGGGCGGAGGAAAGACTCTGCTCATGGATCCTTGGAGGCAGTGTCAGTCCCAGTGCTGCAATAGGTTGTGTGGAGGTGGCAGGCTGAAGTGGGAGAGCATCAGACCAGGAGAGTGCGGGGTCCCACAGCCAAGCTCCCATCATTGGGATGGCAGGGCGAGGTTTTCCAGTGGCCATCCATCTCCGAGCCAAATGAGCGAGAGAGCGAGCAGCTGCCCACACCTCTCCTTTACCTGCCCCCGATCTTGTGATGTTCTCCCTCTTCTCCCCCATCCCCCCTGCCCTACGAGGGAAACTCCAAAAAGGGTCAGGGAGTCTCCCCCTATCACTAGCCATCTTAGCATGTCAATGGGAAAAAATTCCAGACAGCGAGGCGAGGGAAAAAAAAAAAAAAATAAAAACAACCCCCAAGAGAAACTTAACCCAAACTTTACTGAAACAAGCCCGCATTGGCTGCCTGTCACTGCGGTTTCACTGTTCCCGTGTCCCTTTACCCAGTCAGCTCTCTGATCATGTGGTGTCCACGCATCTCCCCAGCCCATCACTGCCTCACACACGAGGTGACCACCAAGCCACTCTCCGGCCATCTGACCCGCAGCTGAGCCCTTCCCAGAGTGCCCGCACCCGCAGGGAGCGCAGGGCTGGATTTGGCCGCCAGAGAGTTGGTGACCCTCGTGAGATCCTCGGTGCATTTAGTTCCTACAGGAGTGTGGGCACCGCTGGGAAATGATCTGCATGCCTTGTTAATTGGATGTTCTTCCACCGCTAGCCTGGGGCAGGATCTCTCCCGGTCCTCCTCTCAACTCCCGGGTCTCTCCTCAGCCAATCAGAGAAGGCACCAAAATAATTGAGCCAATCAGAGCGCGCGGCGCTGATGACTCCTCAGGCAGTCCCAGAGCGCCCAAAGCTCCTCACCTGGACTCCACCCGCACCCCGCCCCCAGCAACCTGCACCAGGAGAATTTGGGGAGGGGGAAATTGCGTTTTATCTTCTTTTTTGTTCTTCCAGAGTCAGGATAAAATGCTTTAGAGACGGAATTTTGTGTTCGGACTCAGATATTTATTAATTCTTCTCGATATTACAGTGAGTTCTACAGCACTTCTACCTAACAGGCCAAAAATGGACACCTATCTCTCTCTCTCTACAAGGCCTTTTAAGGGTCAATCTGTCCAATTAAGAACAGACAGCTAAATTCCTTTTATTATTAACCCAACAACCCATCACCTGTGATCTGCAATGTGGAATTTTCTATCTAATTACAAAAGTACCACCTAGACCCGTGAAGAAGGTGAAAAAGAAAGAAAACTCCACCCTAAAACCTCCATCTTGCTTTATATGTATTAATATATTCTAAAACCACAAATTCTAAATTTTCCACCATGGGACATTACACACTTCTATTCAAACTACACACCAGTGATCCCAGTTCTATCACACAATTCTGGAAAGCTTCTTCATGGCCTCTGGTAAAAAGCAGTGTTTTCCTGGAGGTCAATGCCTGTCAGCAGAGAAAGCCCAAACCCCTCAGTTTCCAGGGTTTCAACAGGGGGAGGTGTCAGACCCTGCCCGGCGCTGGCCATGGGGCGTGTGGCGGGGGCCCGGAGCTCTTGGCTACTGTGGGCTGCTGGGGGGCTGCTGGGGGGGCAGCCCCGGACCTGTGTCCTGCACACACAGCGCTGTTCCAGGAGATGGTTTAGTCCGAGTGTCACTTCATTCACGGCACCGAGCGGCTGAGGTTCGTGGAGAGGAACATCTCCAACCGGGAGCAGTTCCTGCACTTGGGCAGCGATGTGGGGCTGCACGTGGGGACACCTCCTTTGGGGACAGGGCTGCCAGGCACTGGAACAGCGACCCGCAATGGATGGAGTACAGACGGGCTGCGGTGGACAGGCACTGCCGGCACAACTACGAGTTGTCCAGCCCGTTCCTCGTGGAGCGCAGAGGTGAGCGTGGGGCAGAGCGTGTCCCCTCGGGCCCTGCCCTGGGAATGACCCTGGAGCCCCTCAAAACCTCCCTGGGAATCACCCGAGACACGTCAGCCCTTCTTGTGCCCACCCCGGGGCCTCCTGCCCCCCCACCCCAAGTGACTCCGGTGGCTCTCCCAGTCCATCCCAGTCTCTTCCAGTGTCCTCACGGTCCCTCCCAATTCCTCTCAGTCCACAGCCATTCCATTCGCATTCCACTCCCAGACCTCCACCCTCTCTCCCAGTGCACTCCCAATCCCTCCCAGTCTGTTCCAAGTCCTTTTCAGTCCAATCCCGAACCTCCACTCTTTCTCCCTTTCCCCAATCCACTCCACTCTCTCCCAGTGTTCCCCCACTTTCTCCAGTTTCATTCTCAGTCCCTCTCACTTCCACAACAGCCCTCTTCCATTTCTACTAGTCCCCACCCCAGCTGATCCCAGTGTGTCCCCGCTCTCTCCCAGCGCTCCCCAGTGCCCATCTCACTGTGGCCCTCGAGCTCCCAGCCCGGCCCCGGCTGCCTGCTCTGCTCCGTGATGGATTTCTGCCTTGCCGAGATCCAGCTGAGATGGTTCCAGGGCCAGCAGGAGCTCTCGGGGCATGTGGTGGCCACCAATCTGGTCCCCAGTGGGGACTGGATTTCTACCAGCTCCTGGTGCTGCTGGAAACCCCCCCGGCACGGGGTCAGCTCCAGCTCCAGGTGGAGCACGTCAGCCTGGAGCACCCCCTGAGCCGGCACTGGGGCACGGCCCGGACCCCACAGTGTGGGGGGAGTGGGGAGGCACTGGGGGGTCTGGGAGAGGGATTGGCGTGTGCTGGGAGTAACTGGGAGGGAGTTTGAGATAGCCTGGATTAAAATAGGAGAAGGGATCGGGGGTCTAGGATGGCTGAGAATGAGTTTGAAGGATGTTGGGGAGGGTGGGATGCAGTTCTAGGGGTCCTGGAGAGCACTGGGAGGGTGTCTGGGGGTGCTGGGTATAACTGGGAAGGATTTGAGTGAGCGTGGAGGAGCTGGAAAAAGATCAGGGATTGGAAAGCAGGGGGTTGGAATGAGGTTGGTTGTGCTGGAAAGAGACTGGGAGGATCTTGGTGAGTTCTAGTGTGGCTGGGAAGGGATTGGGAGGGGGTGTGGGGGTCCTGGGGCAGTGGGGGGCAAATGGGAGGGAGTTATGGCATTTTGAAAGGGACAGGAGGGGCTTTGGTGGGTCCCAAGGAAGCCAGGAAGAGATTAGAAGAATTAGAAGTTTTAGGGAGCCCTAGGTGGGCTGGGGGAGATTGGGAGGATTCTTGGAGAGGCTTGAAATGTCCGTGAGAGGTTTTGGGTGGCCCTGACCCCTGTGATCCCCCAGAGATGCCGCCAGACGCCGCTCACAGCAATGTGCTGACGGAGATTGGTGGCTCCGTGTTGGGCTTCGTCTTCCTGGCGCTGGGGCTCGGCTTCTACCTGTGCAAGAAGGTGAGGGGGGGACACGGGCTTCATATTCCCCCGCCCCCAGAGTGTGTGTGCTCCTCCTGGGGACCTCCAGCCGGGAGTCACCCCCTTTTCTCTGCCCACAGAGTTCCTGAGCCGGCAGCGGCCGCAGCCCCTCCCCGTGGCCTCAGGCCCGGCCAGGACCCCCTGCTCCATCCCCACACTGATTTTGGGAGGGTAGTGTGTCTCCCCCAGCCCTGCTGGAACTCTGCCTAAGCCCAGCTGCTCCCAGTCCTCCCAGTAAAGCTTCCCAGTTACACCCAGTTCATTTAGTGGGGGGTACTAGGAAAGGACTTGGGGGAACCCCGCGGGGGGATCGTGACTGGGCGGGGAGGGCGGGTCCAGGTGGGGAACACTGGGTGCTGCGGGTCTGCCCGGCAACCGGTGAGTCATCACAGCTGTTCTCTCTCATTGGCTGAATCTTCTTCATCGCATTCTCTGATTGGCTGAGGAGAGGCCCAGGACTTGAGAGAGGGAACAGGAGAGATCCCGCCCCGAGCACCGGCACGGGAACAACAGAGCCAGCCTGGGCACAGCGAGGGAATTTATTACCAACCAAATCACAGCAGCACAAGGAGAAGGGAGAGAAATCTCTCCAACACCTTCCCCCGACCCAACGGGGATAACCAGGACCATGGATCACCAGGGCTCTGCCCAACGGGGGTCACTGGGGATCATCCAACACCGATCCTCCCATGGGGGATGGAGCTGGAGCAGAGCACGAAGCTCTTCCCACACTCGGGACACTCACAGGGCTTCCCTTAGTGGAGCCTCCGTTGGTGTTTGGTCAAGGTTGAGCTCTGTGAGAAGCTCTTCCCACACTCAGGACACTCGTAGGGCCTCTCCCCAGTGTGGATGCGCCGGTGCCTGATGAGGGTGGAGTTGTGCTTGAATCCCTTCCCGCAGTCGGGGCAGCGGAAGGGCCTCTCCTCTGTGTGAATCCGCTCGTGTAGGAGGAGATTGGAGCTGCTCTGAAACCTCTTCCCACACTTGGGACACTCGTAGGGCCTCTCCCCGGTGTGGATGCGCTGGTGGTTTCTCAGGTTGCAGATCCACCCAAAGCTCTTCCCACATTCCAAGCAGGTGTAGGGCCGTTCCCCTGTGTGGATCAGCTGGTGATGTATTAGGTAGTTGCTGTCCCTGAAGCTTTTCCCACATTTCCCACACTCATAGGGCTTCTCCCCAGTGTGGGTCCTCTGGTGCTGGATCAGATGGGAGCTCCGGCTGAAACCCTTCCCACATTCCAAGCACTTGTGGGGCTTCTCCCCTCCAGGAGGCTTCTCCACCAGCTCTGAGCTCTGCCTGGATCTCCGGCCACCTTCCCGGCTCAGGGAGGGTCTTTCCTCCTCGCAGCTCCCTGGGCTGGGTTTGCAGCCGCTCCTTGTGAGAGATCTCCGGGGCTTTTCCTCCTCCTCCATCTGCCAAGACCTTGGGAATGAAAAATTCTGGTTTGGGGAAAAAACAAGAGGAGAGTGCCTTGAGCTGGCGGTTCCCCCTTGCCCAAGTTCATCCCAGAAAATTATTGGCCATATTGTGTCTGTAAGAACCTCTGAAACACCAAGATTCAGCCCCAAAATCCTCCAAACCTCAAGATACACATCAAAAACGCCCCACAAAGCAAGATTCAGCCAAAATCCCCTTGAAATACAAAGATTCAGTCCCCGCAAAAGAAATAAAGCACCAACTTTTACCCCAATAAAGCTTTCAAACACCAAGATTGACCCTTCAGAAAATCATAGATCCCCCTCTCTGGTCACCTGCTGCATTTGGAGGGGGGCACTGAACTTGGGGCTGTAGGGGTGAGGCTGTAGATAGAGGGAGGGATGGAAACTTGTGTTGCTTCTCTTTTCTGCTCCTCCTTCTCCTGTGTCCCTGCTTTTCCTCACATTTCTCTTCCTCCTACTATTCCTCCTTCTCATGCACAATCCCACCTGCTCCTCCCATATGCATTATTTGACCATTTTGTTCTTCAACCCTGCTTCTCCTTCCCTTCTCCTGCTGCCCCCAGGCCCAGCACCCACTGCCGGCTCCCTCTTCCCCCCAAACCCACAGCATCCCAGCGCAGGGGCAGCGATGGAGCTGGGGCAGCTCGGGCTGGGGCAGCGCTGGGCTCTCGGCCGCTCCCGCCCGCACTCGCTCCCCACTGCAGCCGCTGCCGCCACCACAGCGCGGGGGGGCCCGGCCTTGGCGCTCCCCCCCTCCCACCTCCCCAAATTCCCATCCAGGGGGGCGCTGGGGCCAGGAGACAGACGAGTGACAGATCAGGGGGGCTGGGAAGAGTCGGCAGCCAGAGAGCACTGAAAATCTCAGCAGTGACTACAGTGGCATCTTCGGGGACTAAACATGGCAGGGCACCCATGGAGGGTAGAAAGGGAAAGCCACGAAGGGATCCCGGCAAAAGGGATGATGATCCCAAAATATCTCTGAAGGGTCGCTTGAGGGCATGTGGAGGGAGTTTGCACATTCTCCCAGAGGTCATCAAGGATAGGGACACCCAGGGAGGCATTAAGAGAAGTCCAGAAGGGATTTAGACAACAGGGGATGGATGGTGTTGGTGTGCTGGGAAGGGACTGGGTGAAGGGGATTGTGCAGGAATATGGTTCAGGCAAGAAGCAGGAAAGTTGCCAGCTGACTGACACCTTTATATCCCCGGTTGCCAGGACAGGCACACAAGGAGGTCAGGATTGCAGGGGGTTTCTCTGTGCTGGGCAGCGGCAGGAGCGGGCGCAGAGGGGCGGCACTGGGAGCACGGGCTGGGGGCCTGTGGGGAGCTGCGGGGCCGGGCCGGGGCTGTGGGGCAGCCGGGGCTCAGCGCCGGGCGCTGCCTGAGCCCAGCACCCCCCGGCAATTGCAGGCCCGGCAGTGGCCCCCGGCCCCCAGGAGGCTGCGGGACGCCCCGGCCGCTGCCCGGCCCCGTGGAGCTGCCGGCCCTGCCCGCCGGGGGGGCCGCGTTTGGACACTGCGGCAGGACAGGCACCGGCTCTGGGATACGGGCTGGCCACGGCAGCCACAGCACAAGGAGCAGCACGAAGGAACAGCTGGGAAATGGGCATTGGACGTGCAAGCACCGAGAGGAGCTTTTAAGCATTTTTCTTGGGTCACTGCAGAAACGAAGGATTTAGCAGAAAGCTCAGCAGCTGTCAGAGGATGAGCACCCCCAGGCACTGAGGGGGCTGCAGGAGGGGCAGAAGAAGCCCCTGGAGCACTTGGTCACAAAGGCACAGCAGGGGAATGCAAGAAGGGATGAGGAAAAGGCCAAGGGGAAGGCAAAGGCCATGGCAGAGTTTCTACAGCCCCTGAGGGATGAACCCCAGGGCCCAAGGGGGCCCCAGCACCCAGGGGACGGGGTCGGCCACAAGGACCTGGCACAGGCATTGCCCTCCCCGGCAGGGGAGAGCCAACCCAAAGAGTCCCTGGGAAGGAATCAGGGTTCCATGTGCAGGGCAGAAGGACACTGGAAGCAGATACAGGAGCACCCTCAGGAGGAGCAAGTCCAGCCCTTGATGGACATTCATTGTCAGGGGTGTCACAGCTCCCATTACACCAGGGACACAGAGCATTGGGGCCCTTGAGAACATTCAGGGTGGATCTGGATCGAGAGGAGGCCTTTCCTGATGGACACAGAGACCTCTCCATCCACTCCCAATCTTAGATTTAAGGTGACAAAACGCCAAAAATTATTCAGGGGATAAATGGGAAAGGTGAGCTGGTGTGTTTTATTCAACCGCTGTTAGCAGATGTGGGGGATGGGTTTGTAATTTAGGATTTTTTATTTCCTCCTAATTGTGATTGTAATTTACTGGGAAGGGATTTGATGGCTAAATTGGGAATGCAAATTGATATTGGAAAAGGTGATACAGAGGCCTGTTGTGCCTTTGTGTCCAATGTCTGGCAAGGCCTATGCTGAAGTGAAACCAGAAGTGTGGGCAGCTCCAGGAAAATAGGGAAATTAGATATGGAGCCTCTCCAAAGCTCTTTGAAGCAACCAGGACAAGTGGAGTCTGAAAGCAATACCCTATTCCAAGGGAGGGAAGCAAGGGCTTAGAGCCTCTTACTGAGTCCCTGCTAAAGGCAGGGCTTTTGGAGCCAGGGATTTATTCCTAAGACATTCCTGTCTTGCCAGTCAAGAAACTGGAGGGATGGACAGCAGGAGGAAAGCAGAATTTTCAAGTGTTAAAAAGCAGATTAACTGAACCTCCTGCCCTGGCCCTACCACAAAGGGAAAAAGAATTTGAATTGTATGAGAATGCTAAACAGGGCCATGCCAAAGGAATTCTCATGCTAAAATGTTTAACCCAGTGGCCAGAGTGGCCTCATTGTCTGCAGAATTGTGCAGCCACAGCTTTAATGGGACCTGAGGCCCAAAAACTGCTGGAAGGAGGATCTCCTGTTGGTCAAGTCTTGCATCAAATTAAAGCTTTGATAACCAAAAGAGTGCCTGCACTCCCACAGCTGCTGGGGAAGACAATGGCAGAATTCCACTCTGCCTCTCAGTTACACTCACACACTGGCCTTGCGGGGATTCCATTGTTGGAAAATATACCTAGTTTAAATTTTTAAAAGTTATTTCTCAACTCAGGCTTGTTTTGCCTTTGCACTGGGGAAAGAGGGGAAAGAAATTTTAAAGAACTTTTTAAGGGGTGTTACACCAGTCAATAGGGATGAGTTTAACATGTCAACAGACTGGGAAAAGCCCAAAAGATATCCACAAAGAGAATGCCCATCAACAAAACCTCAACGAAACATCAGCAAATATCAAAGAACACCCACCCTAGACACTGCCCCCGGCATAGAGCACAGATGGAGACACCTGGTCTGGAAAAGGCTGAGAAGGAAATCCAGGAGTTCGGACCTAATTAACATCACAAGAGGAGAAATCCGGGTCTGCTAAGAAACAAAATACTAAGAACCACACAACTTTGATGTAATGAGGAATAGACGAGTGGATTTCTATGGGTTCAGGCTGTAAAACCTTTATGAAAATCTAGTAAAACTCACGTGTCATGGTATCATTTTCTTGGCACATCCGGGCTATGTGTGGATTAAATGATTTCTGTTGCACACCCCGACCAGAATCAAGTAAAACCTTGACTCTCTAACACTAAAGATATTATTGGAGAGTTTTGTTTTTCCTGCAGTTTAACTGACAAGATTACTCCATTAGAAAAAAATTTCATAATAATCCCACATTTATATTATCAGTTAGGATTGGTCCAGGGTTGTGACAATTTTTACTCCCAGGAAAAGCAGAAAAAACTTGATTGCATTGGAATATTTTTGTACATATTTGCAGGAGGCTCTTAATGATGGCAGAATGTCGGAATGGATTTTTGGATGCACATCTTTAGGTTGCATCTGGCAAAACTAGAAGAGTATTAATGGTGAGACTTTAATGCATAACCAGTTAATACAAAATCGTTTAGAAAAAAAGCAAAGCAAAACAAAACAAAATAAAACAAGCAGGTTGTGGGGGTGCACATGTGAATCACCAAACGGCAGCTCTGGAAGAGAAGAATCGGTTCGAGGCAGCCGTGAGGGGAGCTTTAGAAATGCAAATTACCTGAAGCAAAGTGTGGACAATGCCCCAGGATCTTCTTGCCTGGGGGAGGAATTTGGCTGATTCTCTCTGCCCCTCACCCCAAGCTCTGCCTGCTTGCACAGATGGAATTTGCACAACTAAAGGCAGAGCCCATAGTGAGGATATCTGACTGCAACAGAAATTGGTTAAGCTGCAAAGGGAAACGGCAAACGCAGAATGTTGGGAAAACTTCATGAAAAAAACCGGGGGGAAATCATCCCTCTCCTCACTCCAACATGTGCTGCCACTGTCCAGGCTATATAGGGCATATCAGAAATGTATTTTCTTGCCCAGAGAAATCAGTTTGGTATCCAAGTATTTGAGGATTTAATTAGAAAAAAGTTGTCAATTGATTCTTCCCCGGCTGGAGGGAGCACCCAAAATAAGAAAAAGATGAAGAGACACCAGAACAAATCCTACAACACCATGGAGTAGCCCTTGGAAACCCTAACGAATTCATATCAGGACACAGAAAATCCATCCATAATTTGAGTGGCATAATTAGCTTAAAAACTGTCCTTGAAATAATAACCAAGCAGACAGCTCCAGCTCCTGAACTTCCTGCCGACCAAACCACTGACATGAGGAATGAGACATTTCACCATGGGATGGGATCAGATTATCTATTAAAAGAGGGAGCCGGACTTTGTGGAAAATTAATTACTCAAATTGCTGTTAGCGACTAGATGATAACCGAAAAGTGGTGAAACAGATAACAAAGGAAATAAGAAATTAGCTCATGTACCAGTCCAAACAGGGAAAGGATGGGAATGGGACACGTTTTCGTGGTTCCCTGGCAGACCGTGGCTTAAAGAAATGCTGCTCCTCCTCTGACGTGCTGCAGCAACTCTCAGCTTTTTACCATGCACGACACCTTGCGTCAAACAGGACGCAGGAAAAGAGATTGAGACAATGGAAATTAAAAGTTCGTAAGCGCTATGCTTGAGAAAATGAGAGAAGGAGGGATTGAAAGCAGTAAGATTAATATCGTAGTAGGGGTGCATATTAACGAGGACATGGAGTAGGTGGATCGGGAACTCTGAACCTTCCAAGTTCCTCACCCAGAGGGGAATGGGAGAGGGAGATGCAGACGGGAAAATTAGGATAAAAAGGAAGCGGCGTTTTAGAGACCGCATGGCAAATGCCGCATGGCCTCTCTCTTTGTTCATCAATAAAGTCACTTTTACAGGACTCCTCTGTCTCCTTTGGATACACAAACCTCTGGCCACGGGAATTTTCCCGCACAGCCCCGGGCACAGGGCAGACACCTCTGTCTCACCCACAGCAACCGGGACGAGCCAGCGCTGCTCCGGCACCGGCTCCTGCCGAGGCCCCAGCGGGAAGGAGACCGCGGGCAGCCGCTCCCGCAGCGCCCTCGGCCCAGCGCCAACACGGGCCGGCACCGGCACAACCAACCCGCCAGAGCCCCCTGCCGCCCCCTCGGCCCGCAGCGAGCCCCGAGCCCCCGCACAACCGAGCGCGGCTCCCACCTGCGCTGGGGCCGCCTCCGAGCTCCGCCGCCGCCTCCCCGGGCTCCGGCCGCTGCCGCCGCTGCCGGGCCCGCACAGACGCTGCCACAATGGCGCCTTTGCTGCTCTGCCCAATCAGCGCGCGACAACCAGGAGTGACATTGCCACAATCAGCCAATGGCAGCGAGGGCCGGGCTCTGCACACGGCCCAGCCTCGGCCCGCGCTCTCAGGGCCCCCCGGGCTGTGGGAGGGCAAAGGCGGAGATGAGGAACAGCCCTGGAACGGGCCCGGGCCCGAGCCGCCATTGGCCTGGAAACACAAACAAAGTTCTCCGCAGCTCCCGGCACGCCTTTCCCAGCCCTGCGTGTTCGCTGGCTCCGGCTCAGCGGGCAGCCCTGGAGTCTCACTTCTCCTACCCCTAATTAGGAGCGTCAGTGCATGGCTTTGATTTCCCCACAATGGGAAAACTGCTCCAAACCCCTGTGGATGAGTGGAGGGGAGAGATTTCTGCCAGAAACTCCAGAAACTCAAAGCAGGACAATGAGAAGTAAATGAAGACCCTTCAAACCAGCTTTTCCTCACCCCTCCCTCCTTCCAGCTGCACCTCTTACCTCTGTGATAAATGTGATTCGTGCTAATTAAGTTGTAACTATATTAACAAAATTGTATTTAGATCAATAGAAGACAATTGTTACAGAGTGAGAAGGGGGAGATGGGTGAGACAGGATAAAAGACATCTCCCAGATGTTGGGAGTCGAAGAAGGAGGTTGGAAGAAAGTCAGATAAGAATAGTCGAAGGACGAAGGTCTGATAAGCGGCATCTAGAAATACAGCTTCAACCTTGAAGCTGTCAAAAATGGAATGATCACAAGCATGGGACTTAATTAAAGTCATGTTATGGAAAACATCTGCTCAGTCACACAGGGCGCCTGCGCTACCTGCAGGTCACACCTCGGTCACTGATGATGATGATGGGCCTTCACCGGAAATAAGACCCTTAAAAGGATAAGAGACCCCCTAACCCATTAGTAGAGCATGCGCCGTGCAGTATAGTTACGTAAATTTTAGGAATAGAAACTAGGAGGAGCTTTCTAGAAACTTCTGTAACTTACAGTATATAAGTGGGATTGTTAGCCTGGATGCTTTGGTACGTGAGGAATGGGAGCCACTCCCCGTATCCCCGGTCGGAGGGGGGCCCCTCCCCGGTCGGTTTTGCTTATGCTTTATACGAACCTCAATTATACTAAATTACTTACTGCCAAATTTTGTATATTCTTAAATATATGCACTTTGATTGTTTCATCTCCAATACTTTAATTGTCATCTCCAATACTTTGATTGTATTCATTTTGTTACTATTAAAAACTTACTATTAAATTTAATCTTGCTGCTTGATAAATTGGGAAAAATAGAACATCATTCATAACAAGGGGGAGCCCCGGTAAATTAGGGGGGGCCCTGGTGATAACCGGAGGAAGGGGGGGAAAGTCCCAAGGGACTCTCCCCGGTGCTGGGGACACCCCGCTGCCCCCCCATTCCCGCTCCTGTTCCCGGGAGAAGTCAAAGGGGAGGGGCGGAATCCCCGGGATGGGCAGGGGAGGCACAAAGAGGGGTCCGGGCCCTGTGCACCGGAGGGTGGTCGGTACACGAGGGTTGGGTCCAGTCCCGGTGCCCGAGGGGGCGTCCCGGTGCCCGGTGATTCGTGAGGGGGTGTCCGGTGATTCCTGGGGAGGTCTCCGGTGGTCCTGGTGCATGACGGGGGGGTCCCGGTGACTCATGGAGGGGTCTCCGGTGATCTCGGTGCCCGAGGCTGGCGATGTTTGAGGGCGGGTCCGGCGGTCCCGGTGCACGATGAGGGGGTGTCACTGCTCGATGGGGGGGGAGTCCCTGTGCACGGTGACGGTGCTGATTGATGGGGGAGGTCCTCTGGTGGTCCCGGTGCCCGGTGATTGATGGAGGGGGTCTCCGGCGATTCCTCGGGAAAGGGGGGGCGGTCCGGTGATGCCGGTGAATGAGGAGGGGAGAGAGGAAACTCGAGGGTCCTGAGGGGGTCCCGGTGCACGAGGACGGTTAAATTCGGGGGTCCTGGTGCTCGGAGGGGGGGTCGGTTCCTGGTGTGTGACACAGAGAGAGACCCCGGTGACACTGGGGACCCTGGCACGGGGCTGGTGACACTCAGGAGCTCCGGGTGGCACAGAGACTCTCCACAAATTCTCTGCCCCGATGTCCTGGTGGCACGAGGGGCTCTCGGTGATATGAGGAGCTGGTGGCACTCCAGGAGCTCCTGATGGCACAAGGAGTTGGGGGCACTTGAGGGGCTCTTGGTGACACAGGGCTCTCGGTGTCACTCGCGGAGCCCTCGGTGACACGAGGAGCCCCCCAATTCCTCTGGGTGACACAAAGAGCTCCCCAAACTGGTCTGGGTGACACGAGGAGACGGTGGCACGAGAGGAGCCCTATGCACGAGGATCCGTTGCACGAGGACCCCCAAAATTCCTCGAGCGAACCCCCCCGAAATCCTCGCGCGGGACCCCCCACTCACCGCGAGCCCAATTCCCCCCCTCTCCTGCTCCTCACCCCGGGGGTCTCCGGGTGATCCCGCCCCATGTCCTTCCCTTTCCCCCAGGACTGGGAAGGTCGGAGGGACTGAAGGGGGGGTGCAGGTGCGGGTTTTTTCGGGGGGGTCCCGGCGGCCCCCGGGGCGGGGTCAGTGCTCAGCAGCGGGGCCGCGCCGCTCGCACCCGTTGGCCGAGATCGGAGGGGGCGGGGGCGGCCCGGGGACCCCCCTGAACCCCCAAATCAGACCCGGGTCTGCTGCTTTAGTCCTGTGCTCCCAGCGCTGATCTTTCTCGTTATTCAGTCTTTTGGTGTATTTTTTTGCTAAGATTTAATAAACCTTTAAAATTTTACAAAGTCAGAGTCGTTTCTCCCACCCTGCACTGCCGGGGTAGGAGGTGCAGTTGGAAAGAAGAAGGCGTGTGGAAAGCTGGTTTGAAGTGTCTTCATTTACTTCTCATCATCCTGCTCTGAGTTTTTGGAGTTTTCTGCCAGAAATCTCTCCCCTCTCCCACTCATCCACAGGCGTTGTGGGGCAGTTTTCCCTTTTTGGGGGAAATTAAAGCCAAGCACAGACGCTCCTAATTAGGGGGTAGGAGAAGTGAGGCTCCAGGGCTGCGCGCTGAGCCGGAGGCAGCGAACACGCAGGGCTGGGAAAGGCGTGCCGGGAGCTGCGGAAAACTTTGTTTGTGTTTCCAGGCCAATGGCGGCTCGGGCCCGGGCCCGTTCCAGGGCTGTTCCTCATCTCCGCCTTTGCCCTCCCACAGCCCGGGGGGCCCTGAGAGCGCGGGCCGAGGCTGGGCCGTGTGCAGAGCCCGGCCCTCGCTGCCATTGGCTGATTGTGGCAATGTCACTCCTGGTTGTCGCGCGCTGATTGGGCAGAGCAGCAAAGGCGCCATTGTGGCAGCGTCTGTGCGGGCCCGGCAGCGGCGGCAGCGGCCGGAGCCCGGGGAGGCGGCGGCGGCGGAGCTCGGAGGCGGCCCCAGCGCAGGTGGGAGCCGCGCTCGGTTGTGCGGGGGCTCGGGGCTCGCTGCGGGCCGAGGGGGCGGCAGGGGGCTCTGGCGGGTTGGTTGTGCCGGTGCCGGCCCGTGTTGGCGCTGGGCTGAGGGCGCTGCGGGAGCGGCTGCCCGCGGTCTCCTTCCCGCTGGGGCCTCGGCAGGAGCCGGTGCCGGAGCAGCGCTGGCTCGTCCCGGTTGCTGTGGGTGGCACAGAGGTGTCTGCCCTGTGCCCGGGGCTGTGCGGGAAAATTCCCGTGGCCAGAGTTTTGTGTGCCCGCAGGAGACAGGGGAGTCCTTCAGAAGTGACTTTATTGATGAACAAAGAGAGAGGCCATGCGGCATTTGCCATGCGGTCTCTAAAACGCCGCCTCTTTTTTATCCTCATTTTCCCGTCTGCACCTCCCTCTCCCATTCCCTATTGGCTGAGGTACTTGGAGGGTTCAGACTTCCCAATCCACCTACTGCATGTCCCCCTTAATATGCACCCCTACTACGATATTAATCTTACTGTTTTCAATCCCTCCTTCTCTCATTTTCTCAAGAATTGCCTTTACTAACTTTTAATTTCCATCGACTCAGTCTCTTTTCCTGCATCCTGTTTGACGCAAGGTGTCGTGCATGGTAAAAAGCTGAGAGTTGCTGCAGCACGTCAGAGGAGGAGCAGCATTCGTTTAAGCCATGGTCTGCCAGGAAACCACGAAAACGTGTCCCATTCCCTTCCTTTCCACATTTGACCGGAATATGAGCTACTTTCTCACTTCCTTTGTTATCTGTTTCACCACTTTTCCTTTGTGATCTGTTTGCAAACAGCAGTTTGAGTCATTTAATTTTCCACAAACTCCTCCACTTTCTGTTAATAGATCATCTGATTCCATTCCATCGGGAAACGTTGCATTCCTCATCTGAGTGGATTGGTCGGGAAGAAGGTGAGGAGCTGGAGCTGTCTGGTTGGGTGTTATTTTGAGGACATTGTGTAATCTAATTATGCTATTGAAATTATAAATGACTTCTCTGTCTCCTGATATGAATTCGTTAGGGCTCCTAGGGGCTGGTCCATGGTGGTGTAGGATTTGTTCTGGTGTCTGTTCATCTTTTTTCCAGTTTTGGGGTGCTCCCTGCAGCCAGGGCTGCATCAATTGACCACGTTAATCTTATGAAATCATCAAATACTTGGATCCCCAACTGGTTTCTCTGGATTAGCAAAAACACCCCAGTGCTCTGGAGAGAGGGATGATTCCCCACACACACTATTTTTCATGAAGGTTGCACAAAATTCTCCCTTTGCTGTTTCCCTTTGCAGCTTAACCAATTTCTGTTGCAGTCAGATATCCTCACTATGGGCTCTGCCTTTAGTTGTGCAAATTCCATCTGTGCAAGCAGGCAGAGCTTGGGGTGAGGGGCAGAGGGAATCAGCCCAATTCCTCCCCCAGGCTAGAAGAGTTTGGTACATCTTGCACACATTGCCCTAGCAGTGTTAGTTTGCATTTCTAATTAAATCGCCACATACTCGAATTTCCAACTCATTTCCCTGAACTTGTGGCTGCAAAAACACCCCAGTGCCCCAATACACCCTATATAACCTGGACAGTGACAGCACAGGTTGGAGTGAGGAGAGGGATGATTTCCCCCCCGCTTTTTTTCATGAAGTCTTCCCAACATTCTGCGTTTGCTGTTTCCCTTTGCAGCTTAACCAGTTTCTGTTGCAGTCAGATATCCTCACTATGGGCTCTGCCTTTAGTTGTGCAAATTCCATCTGTGCAGGCAGGCAGAGCTTGGAGTGGGGGACAGAGGAAATCTGCAAAATTCCTCCCCCAGGCAAGAATAGTTTGGTAAATTGTCCATACATTTCTTCAGCAGAGTTAATTTGCATTTCTAAAGCTGCTCTCCTGACTCTGCCTGGAATGAATCTTATAAAAGTAGGATTATTAAGAAAAAACCTTTTAATGGTGTAGTCTTGTCACCAAAACTGCGGGAAGAACTAAAACTCTTCAACAGCATTTCTACTGTTAGAGAATCAACGAATTGCTTGATTCTGGCCAGGATGTGTAGCAGAAATAATTTCATCCACAAATAGCCCGGGTGTGCAGAGAAAATCATTCCATGACACGTGAGTTTTACTAGATTTTCCCTTAACTTTTTACAGTTTGAACCCATAGAAATCCAGTGGTTTAATGTTCATTGCTTCCAAGTTGTGTAGTTGTTACTATTTAATTTCCTATCGGACCCGAATTTCTTCCCCTCTATATTAATTAAGTCCGCACTCCTGGATTTCCTTCTCAGCCTTTTGCAGACCAGGCATCTCCAACTATGCCAGGGGCAGTGTCTGGGGTGGGTGTTCCTTGATGTTTGCTGATGGCCTTAATGGTCGTTATCTTTGTGAGTATCTTTTGGGCTATTCCCAGTCTATTGAGATGTTAAACTCCTCTCTGTTGAGTGGAGGAACATTCCTTAGAAATCTCTTTCAAATTCGTTTCCCCAATGCAAAGGCACATGAAGCCTCAGTAGAGAAATAGATTTTTAATAATTTTAGCTTGCTATATTTTCCGACCATGGAATCCCCGGCAGCCCAGTGTGTGAGTGTAACTGAGGGGCAGAGTGGAATTGTGCCGTTGTCTTCCCCAGCAGCTGTGGCAGTGCAGGCACAGAAAGCAGCGAAGCTCCAGCAGTGGCAGCAAGGATTGGCCCCAGTGTGTGGAGATGCCAAAGGAGGGTGCCCAGGCAGAGGATTTCAGCAGAGGATCTGTGGGCAGGCCCAGGGGCTTGGCCCGATGTGGAGCCCTGGCTGCTGCTGCGTTGCCTTCAGTGCAGGGTCAGTGGTGCCCTCCCATGCTGCTCCTGCAGCCGGGAATTCCAAATTCCTTTGGCATGGCCCTGTTTAACATCCACATCCCATTCCAATTTCTTTTCTGAGTCTGGTAGAGCCATGGCAGGGGTTCAGTCACTTTCTTTTTTCATTTTCTCAAGTTTTATACTTTTCCTTATGTCCAGAGCATAATATTAAGGCTCTCCGGGGTTAAAAAGTCATACAATATTGTGGCTGGAACAGAGAATCCTCAATGCAGGTGCTGCAATTGCCTATTAATCCTCAGCGTTGTCCCAGCTCCATTTTAGTGCGGGCAGTGTTAGTTCTGAGGTTGCCTGGTCCCTCCCTGGGTTAATACACCACAAACCTTCAGTCAAAGTATGTCCCAAATATTTAATCTTTTTCTCCAGCATTTGCACTTTTTTTTTCAAATAATCAAAGATGCTATTTAGCCTGAACATTCAGCCAATTCACAGAGGCTTCTTCTACCACTTCTTGTCCTCCTGATTGCAGCAAGTCATCCACATCCTGCATTAACCCAATCCCTGGGGGTGGGGTAAATTCTTGTGATATTTTCTGCAAGGCTTGCCCCAATAAGGCTGGTGCTTCCGTACATCCCTGCAGAAGGACCGTCCATGTCTTTTCCATTTTCCCTGGAAAAACAGTGACCACATGGGCACAGGAGCTGTAGGAATTCTGCCATGGCCTTTGCCTTCTCCTTGGCCTTTTCCTCCTCCCTTCTTGCATTCCCCTGCTGTGCCTTTGTGACCAAGTGCTCCAGGGGCTTCTTCTGCCCCTCCTGCAGCCCCCTCAGTGCCTGGGGGTGCTCATCCTCTGACAGCTGCTGAGCTTTCTGCTAAATCATTCCTTTCTGCAGTGACCCAAGGAAAATGCTTAAAAGCTAATCTGGATGCTTGCCCGTGCAATGCCCATTTCCCAGCTGTTCCTTCGTGCTGCTGCTCCTTGTGCTGTGGCTGCCGTGGCCAGCCCGTATCCCAGAGCCGGTGCCTGTCCTGCCGCAGTGTCCAAACGCGGCCCCCCCGGCGGGCAGGGCCGGCAGCTCCACGGGGCCGGGCAGCGGCCGGGGCGTCCCGCAGCCTCCTGGGGGCCGGGGGCCACTGCCGGGCCTGCAATTGCCGGGGGGTGCTGGGCTCAGGCAGCGCCCGGCGCTGAGCCCCGGCTGCCCCACAGCCCCGGCCCGGCCCCGCAGCTCCCCACAGGCCCCCAGCCCGTGCTCCCGGTGCCGCCCCTCTGCGCCCGCTCCTGCCGCTGCCCAGCACAGAGAAACCCCCTGCAATCCTGACCTCCTTGTGTGCCTGTCCTGGCAACCGGGAATACAAAGGATCTGCAGCAGCTGCCACCTTTAGAGGATAAAATCCTGCTGGAAAACATCCCCATCCTCAGTATTTTTCTCTTCTTTGTCTTTGTCATCATCCTTTTTCTTCCCACATAGATTCCTGCTGCTTCTTCTTGCCTGAACCATATTCCTGCACACTCCCCTTCACCCAATCCCTTCCCAGCACACCAACACCTCCATCCCCTGTTGTCTAAATCCCTTCTCGAATTCCCTTATTGCCCCCCTGGGTGTCCATGTCCTTGATTACCTCTGGGAGAATGTTCAAACTTCCTCAAGATGCTCCCCTGGGACCCTTCAGAGATATTTTGGGATCATCATCCCTTTAGCCAGGAGCCCTTCCTGGCTTTCCCTTTCTACCCTCCACGGGTGCCCTGCCATGTTTAGTCCCCGAAGATCCCACTGTAGTCACTGCTGAGATTTTCAGTGCTCTCTGGCTGCCGACTCTTCCCAGCCCCCCTGATCTGTCACTCGTCTGTCTCCTGGCCCCAGCGCCCCCCGGCAGGGGAATTTGGGGAGGTGGGAGGGGGGAGCGCCAAGGCCGGGCCCCCCCGCGCTGTGGTGGCGGCAGCGGCTGCAGTGGGGAGCGAGTGCGGGCGGGAGCGGCCGAGAGCCCAGCGCTGCCCCAGCCCGAGCTGCCCCAGCTCCATCGCTGCCCCTGCGCTGGGATGCTGTGGGTTTGGGGGGAAGAGGGAGCCGGCAGTGGGTGCTGGGCCTGGGGGCAGCAGGAGAAGGAAAGGAGAAGCAGGGTTGAAGAACAAAATGGTCAAAGGATGCCTGTGGAAGGAGCAGGTGGGATTGTGCAGGAGAAAGATGAATAATGGGAGGAAGAGGAGTGTGAGGAAGAGTAGGGATACCAGAGGAGGAGCAGAAACGGGAAGCAGCACAATGTTCCACTCCTCCCTGTATCTGCAGCCTCTGCCCCAGCCCCAGGAGCGTTGCTCCCCCCACATGCAGCAGGTGACTGAAGAGGACCATCCATGATTTTCACAGGGCTGAATCTTGGTGTTTGTGAGCTTTATTGGGCTAAATGCTGGTGCTTTGATTTTTTGCAGGGGCTGAATCTTTATATTTTGGAAGGGATTTGGGCTGAAACTTGCTTTTTGGGGAGTTTTTGATCTGTGTCTTGATGTTTGGATAATTTTTGTGCTGAATCGTTGTGTTTTGGAGGTTCTTACAGACACAAGATGCCCAATGACTTCCTGAGTTGCACTTTGAAAGGAGGAACCCCCAGCCCCAGGAGCATTGCCCTCGCCACATTCAGCAAGCGACCGGGGAGGGGGATCCACGATTTCCACAGGGGTGCATCTTGGTGTTTCTGGGCATTACTGGGTTAAATGTTGGTGCTTTGGATTTTTTGCAGGGGCTGAATGCTTATATTTTGGAGGAGGTTTTGGGTAAATCTTGCTGTTATGCGGAGTTTCTTATCTGTGTCATGATGTTTTGGAGGATTTTTAGGCTGAATCTTGGTATTTTGTAGGTTCTTGCAGGCATCATATGCCCAATAATTTCCTGGTTTACATTTGGGCAAGGAGGGACCCGCAACTCAAGGCACTCCCCTCTTGTTTTTTTCCCCAAACCAGAATTTTACGTTCCCAAGGTGTGAACAGATGAAGGAGGAAGAAAAGCCCCGGAGATCCCGTGGGACGAGGGGCTGCAAACCCAGCCTAGTGAGCTGTGAGGAGCAAAGACCCTCCTCGAGCCAGGAAGGAGGCTGGAGATGCAGGCGGAGCTCAGAGCTGGTGGAGAAGTCTCCTGGAGGAGAGAAGCCCCACAAGTGCTTGGAATGTGGGAAGGGTTTCAGCTGGAGCTCCCATCTGATCCGGCACCAGAGGATCCACACTGGGGAACGGCCTTACAGATGTGGGGAATGTGAGAAGGGATTCATGACGATCTCTAATCTGATGCAGAATGTGCTGGTCCACACTGGGGAAAAGCCCTATGAATGTGGGGAATGCGGGAAGAGCTTCCGCCAGCGCTCCAGCCTGATGCGGCACAAGGTGAGCCACACAGGGGAAAGGCCCTACACCTGCTTGGAATGTGGGAAGAGTTTTGGGTGGAGGTGCGACTTGAGACAACACCAGCACATCCACACTGGGGAGAGGCCCTACGAGTGTCCCAAGTGTGGGAAGAGGTTTCAGAGAAGCTCCAATCTCCTCCTACATGAGCGGATTCACACAGAGGAGAGGCCCTTCCGCTGCCCCGACTGCGGGAAGGGATTCAACCGCAACTCCCATCTCACTGACCACCGGCGCATCCACACTGGGGAGAGGCCCTACGAGTGTCCTGAGTGTGGGAAGAGCTTCTCACAGAGCTCTCACTTGACCCATCACCAACGGAGGCTCCACTAAGGGAAGCCCTGTGAGAGCCCCGAGTGTGGGAAGAGCTTCGTGCTCTGCTCCAGCTCCATCCCCCATGGGAGGATCGGTGTTGGATGATCCCCAGTGACCCTCGTTGGGCAGAGTCCTGGTGATCCGTGGTCCTGGTGATCCCCATTGGGTGGGAGGAAGGGGTTGGAGAGATTTTTCTGCTCGGGGAGTGGACAGGGAATGGAATGGCTGTGAACTGAGAGGAAATGGGAGATACTCTGGTGACACGGACTGTAAGGACAGCAGGAGAGACTGGGATGAACTGGGAGAGCAACCGGAGTCACTTGGGGTGAGGGGCAGGAGGCCCGAGGGTGGGAACAAGAAGGGCTGACGTGTCTCGGGTGATTCCCAGGGAGGTTTTGAGGGGCTCCAGGGTCATTCCCAGGGCAGGGCCCGAGGGGACACGCTCTGCCCCACGCTCACCTCTGCGCTCCACGAGGAACGGGCTGGACAACTCGTAGTTGTGCCGGCAGTGCCTGTCCACCGCAGCCCGTCTGTACTCCATCCATTGCGGGTCGCTGTTCCAGTGCCTGGCAGCCTTGTCCCCAAAGGAGGTGTCCCCACGTGCAGCCCCACATCGCTGCCCAAGTGCAGGAACTGCTCCCGCTTGGAGATGTTCCTCTCCACGAACCTCAGCCGGTCGGTGCCGTGAATGAAGTGACACTCGGACTAAACCATCTCCTGGAACAGCGCTGTGTGTGCAGGACACAGGTCCGGGGGTGTCCCCCCAGCAGCCCCCCAGCAGCCCACAGTAGCCAAGAGCTCCGGGCCCCCGCCACACGCCCCATGGCCAGCGCCGGGCAGGGTCTGACACCTCCCCCTGTTGGAACCCTGGAAACTGAGGGGTTTGGGCTTTCTGTGCTGACAGGCACTGACCCCCAGGAAAACACTGCTTTTGACCTGAGGCTGTGAAGAAGCTTTCCAGAATTGTGATAGAACTGGGATCACTGGTGTGTAGTTTGAATAGACGTGTGTAATGTCCCATGGTGGAAAATTTAGAATTTGTGGTTTTAGACTATATTAATACATATAAAACAAGATGGAGGTTTTAGGGTGGAGTTTTCTTTCTTTTTCACCTTCTTCACGGGTCTTGCTGGTACTTTTGTAATTGGATAGAAAATTCCACAGTGCAGGTCACAGGTGATTGGTTGTTGGGTTAAAAGTAAAAAGAATTTAGCTGTGTGTTCTTAAGTGGACAGATTGGCCCTTAAAAGGCCTTGTAGAGAGAGATACGTGTCCATTTTTGACCTGTTAGCTAGAAGTGCTGTAGAACTCACTGTAATATAGATAAGAATAAAATATCTGAGTCCAAACACGAAATTCCGTCTCTCGAGCATTTAATCCTGACTCTAGAAAAACATAAAAGAAGATTAAACGCGATACCCCCCTCCCCAAATTCTCCTGGCGGGGGGGCGCTGGGGGCGGGGCGCGGGTGGAGTCCAGGTGAGGAGCTCTGGGCGCTCTGGGACTGCCTGAGGAGTCATCAGCGCCGCGCGCTCTGATTGGCTCAATTATTTTGGTGCCTTCTCTGATTGGCTGAGGAGAGGCCCGGGAGTTGAGAGGAGGACCGGGAGAGATCCTGCCCCAGGCTAGCGGTGGAAGAACATCCAATTAACAAGGCATGCAGATCATTTCCCAGCGGTGCCCACACTCCTGTAGGAACTAAATGCACCGAGGATCTCACGAGGGTCACCAACTCTCTGGCGGCCAAATCCAGCCCTGCGCTCCCTGCGGGTGCGGGCACTCTGGGAAGGGCTCAGCTGCGGGTCAGATGGCCGGAGAGTGGCTTGGGGGTCACCTCGTGTGTGAGGCACTGATAGGCTGGGGAGATGCGTGGACACTGCACATAATCACTTCCAAGCAAAAATCATTCCAGGAAGGAGTAACAGCTTCTGACAGAGACCAAGTGTTGCCACCAGGTCCTCCTGCCAACAGCCGCCTGCAGAAAGGAGCACACACACCAATGCACGTGGGCTTTGGCTGTCCTCTGGCAGAGAAGTCCCCAGGGGACACAGGTCTCTGTGGCAGGAGCAGGCACCAGCATTGGCAGGCCTTGGGGGCGGCAGGTCTCCTTTGGCAGGGACTCTGCCACACCTGCTGATTTCACTGCTCCCAGGGCTCAGAGCAGCATTCGTGCCCTGGGCCATACGTCCCGTGTCTGTGTCACACTCCTGTGTGTGTGACGGCCACCCAGCACCGGGTCTTGCCCCAAAGAGGCCCTGGCAGCTGCTGTGGAAGGCCCCGATGCCCTTCCTGCTGCAGCTGCATCGGCAACCGTGGGGGCTCCTTCTGCTGCCCTGAGCAGGCAGAGCAGAGAAGCATCTGCTTGTTGTTTGAGCCATTCCTAAAATTCCTGTTGGGCTGTCCTCGAACCTTGGGGGAACGTCTTCCTTGCAAGCTGGGCCACTTTGGGTGTGGGGGTGGGGTGGGGGTGTCCTCAGGGCACGTGGAGGTGTGTCCTAGGGCTCTTTGTGACACAGTGCACCGTGGTCACCGTGCAATAGGAAAGGGACAGAGCGTACAAGGGTGACCCTTTGTGACACATCGTGACATAGGTGCTGGCGGTGACACGGCCACACCACAGTGCTCGGTGCACTCGTCGGGACAGGACGGAGAGAGCGGTGCTGTGAGGAGCCCCCACACAGCCAGCTTGTTCCTTACTGACCCGGAGCTTTTCCAAAGCGTTTCCTCTGCAGGTGACCTCGAGGACAGACTGCAGGACACGGTGTCCTGTAGCCTTCCAAAAGCTTCTCTGTTGCAGCTGCCTACAAAGCACAACTGCAGCACTTGCTCATCTGGAGCTTTTCCAAGACATCTCTTCTGCAAGCAGTCCCAACTCCAAACAGTGACATGGAGCAGACACCACCCAGAGTGCCCAAGCTGGCCTGGGTGAAGGAGGAGGAGGAGGCTGCAGCTCCCTCAGCACAGCAGCCTGAAGAGCTGGAGCAGATCCAGCTGCTGCAGGAGGGTGAGTAGCAGAGCTGGGCCACAGGGCTGGTGCCTGCAGCCAGCTTAGCCCCATCCCATCCCATCCCATCCCATCCCATCCCGTCCCGTCCCGTCCCGTCCCGTCCCATCCCATCCCAACATGCCCATGGATAGGACAGAAGAGGGGCTGGGGCTGAACCCCCTGGCAGCCACCCCCCATCCCTGGAGCATCCCAGGGCTGTCCCTGCCTGGGAATGCAGGGCTGGGCTGTGTTCTCCAGCCTCTCCCACAGCCCCTCAGCCCTGGCTGCGCTCGCTCTTTGCCAGGTGCCGCCATGGACCCGACACAAGAGCAGGACCCTGCCCGTGGCCGCTTCCGCAGAACAGCGCAGGTACTGCAGCCATCCCCACCTGGGCTGGGCCTGCTGGCACTGCTCAGCCCAGCACCGTGCTTGGAGCACTCCATGGATTCTCCCTCTCTTCCTGCCCTTCTCCTGCAGATGATCTATGAATTCATCATGTGCATTTGGCGGGAAGAGACCACCGGTGTGGGCACTGGGCTCTTGGCAAACTTTCCCCTCTTCACTGCTGAGACCGGGGCTGCCATGCTGGATTTGCTTGTGGAGAAGGGTGTCTCCAATCCAAAGCAAGTAAGCAGCCTGTGGCCAGGATTTGTGTGGTGCCTCAAGCCAGCTCTGCTGGGTTACTTCAGTCTTTGAGGCCCAGACCAATAGGGTGGGAAGGGCAGCACTTCTCAAGGGAAGCTGGGGAACCTGCTGCTCGGGCAGGTATCCAAGTCTCCCCGGGCCTTCTGCAGGTGCCAGCCATGGTGAGGTACATCCACAAGTGGCTCACGGCCAATGAGTCTGCTGGGCACAGGCTGGACAAGGCCCTTCTGGAGCTGACCAGGGAATACCCCTGCGATGTGCTGATGACTCTCTTGCGCTGGGCCCCATCGGGTGACAGGTACGGCAGCTCCACCTGCCTTGAGGGTTTAGGGTTCCCCGGCCCGTTACCCTGTAGAGCCTGTCCCTGGTGACTGCCAGACAGGGGGACAGTTCCAGGAGCCTCTGGCTCCTCCCTTTGCCAGTGCTGCCATGTCAGCCCCTGAGCGTGCTGCCACGCTCCCTCCCTGCCCCTCAAGATGCCTGCACCCCCGTGGGCTGGCTGGGTGCTGCCAGCGAGGGCCGGTGGGCAGAGGCAGGGCTGACGGCCAGCGCGGGCCCCTGCAGCAGCCCAGGCCACAGTGCTGTGGCCCAGACCCCCCTGACACAGAGCTCTGACCCCACAGAGCTGCTACGGCCATGTGGGGAGTGATCATGTCCTCCACTGGGACTGCGGAGCCGGCGCTGCAGATACTCCTCAATGTGCTGAACGCCTGGCCAGTGGACAGTGTGTACACCTCCGATGGGGACAGCACAGGAGTCTTTGCCCTGGCTGTGAGTTCCTGCAACTGACCTTGGCTTGCCCCTAGGCCACCTCTCCAGCAGCTAGCTCTCTGTCCTCCCCTCAGCTGCATCTCTCTGCCTCAGGCACTGGGCTGAAACCTGCCTTAGGGGCAAGGTTCAGGGGCACCAGGCTGGGTGACCCCGAGGTGTCTCCCCGGCCTCTCCCTGGCATGCTCGGGCCCTGCCACACGGATGTCTTGGCACTGAGTGTTGTCTCTGGGTGGTTCATTTTTTGCAGGCAACCGTGACACTGTGGAGGGTCTTCAACCTGACCTGGTGCCCACCTATAGTGTTGGAGTATTTTCCCCGTCTCTTTCTGTGTCTGCTCTTCCAAGTTTACATCAGCGCACTGGATACGCCAGAGGAGGTTGATACCTTCTGGAAGGGGTGCCAGGAGCAACTGGGCCTTGCCACCAACCCCCAAAGGTGCTCCATCCCAGTCCTCCCAGTCTCCCCATCCCTTCCAAGGCAGGAGCCAGGGCTGCCAGCATCACCTGGGCTTTGCTCTGCACACAGGTTTGCGGTGCAGACCCTGAAGGTCCTGCTCTGCCGAGTGCAGTGTGAGCGTGTTGTGGTAGCCATGGAAGGCAAGGCTGGCTGGGACACGCTGCTCTGTACTGACACCCACCACTATGCAGTGGGACTCCTGGCCAGGTGAGACCCCCTTCTCCCTGCTGCCCCCGGCACTTGTGCTCTGGGTGCCCCACACAGTTCCCATGGGCATGGGTGAGAGGGCTTTGTCACAAAGAGACGGACGAGCAGACTGGAAAAGGCTGGCACAGGAGGGTGCCCGGGAACAGCCGCCTCCCAAAGCGCCCACGGGGTGCTTGGGAAAAGACCAGAGCTCCGTGGGTCACTCCTGGGAGAGCTTTGCCCTCTCGGCTCAGGGGCAATGATGCCTTTTCCCCCCACCAGGGAGATGCGCTGTGTCTCCAGGATCTGGTGTTGCAGCTTCATCTCCTGCCTCTTGGAGCTCCTCAGCCAAGACATTTCAGACTGGCAGCTGCCTGCCATGGCGTTCCTTGTGGAGGTGAGGCCCATGGGCACCACAGCCTCTCTGAGCTGCCTCCCACCTCTCTGCCCTCTCACAGCTGCAGCTGCCTGGGACGGTGCCCGTGCCCTGTGCTGCTGCCTTGGCTCAGGCCTGTGCAGTTCTGAGCTCCTGCCAGCTGGGCACCCCGGTCACTGCTTTGTGCCTTTCAGGTCCTGGACTTCCTGGACATCAATGAATGGGGTGACAGCCTCCTGGAGATCATGGCAAGGCGCCTGCAGAGCACGTCCAGGGAGATGCGTCGCCTGGTGCTCAGAGGCCTCGTGCAGCTCAGCAAGGACCCCTCGATGGTGAGAAGACAGCAGCGGCTGAAGCTGTGCTGGCAGCGTGGGGCTGGGGAAAGCAGCCCCTTGGGCTTGGCTGGGCTTTGGGAGCTGTGGCAGCTGCTCCCAGCTCTCCTGCGTTGCTGTTCAGCTGCCCGAGTGCTTCAGGACAGCCCTTCGGCCCCTGGGCTCCACGGCAGCAGCAGCAGCAGCGTGGGCTTGCCCTGCCTTGTCTTCCATGAAGAACATTAGAATGTACAGCCTGACAGAAAGCCTTGTGGACCTGTTGCGGGATGCAGATGAAGACATCGTTGAGATGACCGTCGTGGTGCTCAGCTTTCTGCTCTCGCACAGACACCTCGCAATACCCAGCCCCATCGCCCTGCGGCTGGCTGGCGCGCTCTGGCCACTGCTGGACAACGTAAGGCTCTGTGCCCCCAGCCACGGCCACTGGGTGCTGCCCCCAAGTGTGGGGCCCCGTGGATTTTTGGGCCTGTGCACAGAGGGGTCTGGAGCAGCTGATGAGGAGGGCTTTTGCTTCCTTTCCAACAGGACAACCGCCATGTGCAGCTGCTCTCCATTCGCCTCTTCCAAGAGGTGATGAGGTTGGGAGCGGCCAAGGGTAAAAAGCCCCTCAAGATGCTTGTGAGCAAGAGCCTGCTGCCACTCTTCTTCAACTGCCACCATGAGAACATGCGTGTGGCAGAGGTGAGGACTCCTGGGCGCTGCTGTCCTCCTGGCAGGGGGCTCAGCTGTCTCCCTGCACCCGGGCACCACATGGGCTCCAGCCTCCTCCTGGCCTTGGCACAGGGAGGCAGCTCCTGTGCCCTGGGCTGCGGTGCCATCTCTGGGTCTCTGCTGCTCTGCAGGCCTCTTGTGAAACGCTTCTTTCTGCACTAAGCTTCCTGAAGAGGAGAGATCTTGAGCAGCTGCTGATGGCGGATCAGATGTGGAGGTTTGGCGAGTGCTTGGTAAGAACGCTGCTCCCTTCCCTGGGCTGCCCACGCGGGCTCTTCTCCAGGCTCCTCTGGCGCCAGGGCCGGAGCTGATGGAGCCCCGAGCTCCATCAAGCCCGCGCCTTGCCGGGCCCTCTGCCCCGCTCAGGGCTGTGCGGGCAGGGCAGGCCGGGGCCAAGGGACAGAGCCCGCGCCAACCCTTCCCTCCGTGCCCTGCCGCTCTCTCCAGCTGGCACAGGACAGGAGCCGAGCGGCCGAGCTGCTGCGCCAGGCGCTGCCGTACCTGCGGAGCCCACAGGAGCCCCTGCGAGAGGCGGCCGTCAGGTTTCTTGGTGAGCCACAAGCCCGGCTCCCTCCCCGCCCCGCCGCAGCTCGGCCCCAGCCCCGCCTGCTGCCCCGGCAGCGCCATCCGGGCCGGGGCTCTGGAGCCCCGCCTGCCCTCGGCGCCGCTGCCGCCCTCTCGCAGCCGTGTCCTTGGGCGTCAGGATGCGGCGAGGGCCGGGCCTGAGCCCTGCAGGGGAAGGCGCTGCTGTGGCCGCAGGGCTGGCAGCGCCGCTGCGGGGCAGCTGTGCGGCTGGGGCCGTGACGGGCTCTGTGTTGGCAGGGATGGCCGGGCGGTTCCTGAGAGAGCAGCAGCGAGAGTTGCAGCTCATGTGCAGGGGTGAGTGAGGCCAGCGGGCTGTCAGCGGGGGCTGGCGCTGGCAGCTGCGTTCCCTGCCCCGGCTGGGAGGGCTCTGCTCCCTGCGCGCACGAGGGGCGGCGTGGGCAGAGCACAGAGACCTTCCAGGGGCCTGCGGGAGGGACATTCGTGGCCAGCGCCTTCCAGCTGATCCTCGCTGTCTCCTGCTTCCTCCAGGCCATGGCAAGAGCTGCCGTGTGGGATGGATGGGGCAGGAGGGTCTCCCCAGGTCCCTGCAGATGCAGGCTCTGACTGTGGCTCTGTTCCTCTCTCTTCCAGCTCTTCAGGACATGACAGATGACACCAGCCCTGCCATCTCATGCCTGGCTCTTCAGACTCTGTACATCAACAGAGTTGTACAGAGCATTCCCTCCTCCCGACTCCAGCAGATGCGAGATGGATTCCGCCGGCTCTGGAAGTCACGGCCTTCCCTGTGTCGCGGGGGCTGGTTGTCCTGTGTGAGCACCATGGAGAACTGATCTGGGAGGCTGCGTCTGCTGGGGCCACCTGAGCCTGCAGGGAACACCTCTGCTCTACAAGCACTTTGTTTCTCCCCACCGTAGGATTAGTAAATTGCTGTTGTCATACACAGAGGTCCAGGAGCTTTTTTTTGGTGCCCAGAGTCTTCAGGCCAATGGGGAAGAGGGCAAAAAGGGTGCTTGTGCTTGCCAAGTTGGCCAAGCGTGCGGAGTGGAAGGGAAAGTGGCCAAAAGGCCCTTGGCCTTTGGTGGTTCTGTGGAAGCCTTAAGGCTTCTGACAGAGCGGGCGGGCAGAGGCCGGAGCTGCGGCGGGGATCCCTGAGAGACCGGTCCCTGGAGATGGCCAGCACCCCTCTGCCAGCCTGGAAGCGCCATCTGTGTCCTGCCCGTGTGTTGCTGGCTGGATTGCTGAGGGCTCTGAGGTGCCTCTTGATGCGGCTCCTCTGGAGCTCCTTCAGCAGCCAGGCAGGCCTGGGGGAGGCGTGGAGGGCACGGGACAGTGGGAGGCCATGAAGGGCTGCGGTGCTGCCAAGGCCTGCCCGGAGAAGGCAGTGGGAAGGCGTGAGGGGGATGCGTGTGGCGCTGGGTGGTGGGAGGCTGTGATGGGCCAGGAGGACTTGTGTGGATGGGTTGGTGGGAAGCCCTGAGGAACTGGGTGGCAGAGGCCATAAGCAGCCCCCAGACAGCCACCTTCTTCCTGCCAGCCGGCTGCTCTGGCGCTTCCCCGACGCGTCTCTGGTGCCCGTGGCAGAAGCCCTCGAGGCCTGGCCTCAGCAGGACGGTGGGGACAGCCCCGAGGTGCCCAGGCTGCTTTGGCCAGGGACAAGGAGGGACAAGGAGGCCCTGCTGGAGCACGGGCACTGGCTGCTGCAGGCGAGGAGCAGTGAGAAGTGGCAGCACTGGTGATCAGCCCGGGTCCCCAGAGCTGTCCAGGCCACTGTGCTGTGTGGCCAAGACTCCCCTGACACTGAGGTCGGGACCCACAGAGCTGCTGCCACCATGGCAAGAACGATGTCTGTAAGGGTCGGTCCGAAGTTCCCCTCGATTTTGCCTCCCGACCGTCGCAAGGAGACCTCGAGGACCCCACCCAGGCTGACTCTGGACAATGGTTTACTGGCCGGGCCAGGTGGATGCTCGTGACTGTGTGCTGGTGTATTGTGTTCACTGGACCGTGCTGTCGTGGCACCAACCAGAGGTTGTGTTGCATCAACTGAGGACTGCTTGTCTGTACCTGTCTCCTGCAGCACCACACAATGGTCCATAAATCTTCCCACCTTTTGGCCAGAGGCCACTCGCTTTGGAGAAGGACTATAAAAGAGCGACCCTCTGGAAAGGACCCTTTGAGATCTCTCCACTGATGAAGACCCCTGAGATCTCCCCACGGATGAAGACTCGTCTATCGGATGACCCGTGAGGACGCCCGTCTCGTCTGTTGGTAGCTATTCTCCCATCCCTTCCTTTCCTTCCCCTTTCCCTATCCTGTACCTCTCCCCTTTACCGTAACTGAATTGTTGGCATTTGATGAAATGCATTGCTGTTGTTGATTAAACTGATTTTCTGTTGTTGAATAAACTGATTTTGTCCCCTGCATTTTGCCTGTTTGCACCTTTGAGATCAAAAGAACCATCACGACCCCCGCTCTGCATTAATAGCGGATCGTGACATTAAATTGGCGTCACGGACAGGATTTTCTGGCAGACAGAAGGGATGCAAGGTTGTCTGTAGTCTGTATCAGGGGAAGGAAGTCTTACTCCAGCTGCACCTAGCTGGCCACCTTGAATGGGTGAGCCTGTCTAGAAAGCAAGGGGGGTTTTTCTGATTTCCCACAGACTGCAGACACCTTGGTGTGGAGCATCCCCAGACTCGCTTGAGGGTTCTGTCGTCAGAATTTCACAAAAGATCTAGTGGTGCAAAAGGCGGGACACTGTTGTTGTTGTTGTTGTTGTTGTTGTTGTTGTTGTTGTTGTTGTTGTTGTTGTTGTTGTTGTTGTTGTTGTTGTTGTTGTTGTTGTTGTTGTTGTTGTTGTTTTTTATGATGTTTGACTACTTGGTGCAGTGAAGAGACAACCTGGTGTTTTGTAACTAAGGAGTACCTCCCAAGTAGTTTGGTCTCTTCACCCACACAGGGAAGCGAAGGGGGGCACACATTTTTCATTGTGTGTGGTAACTTAAGCAATAGACCTCCCTGTTGTGGTTTTTACTTATCCCTTCACAAAATGACTGAGAATTCCACTGTAACAGATAAAGCTGCATTCTATGCTCTATTAGCTAAGTATAGCGCCAGACCGTCCCAAGGTGGGGAGGAATGGGCGAACAATAATTGGTTTAATCTGGAGAATGTGATTGATAGAATATATTCTCTGCAACATGAGTCAAAGTTCAAACTGGGCAAAGATAAAACCATACTCTGCTCGGTTTTAGGAGCTTGTCTTACGGCAGCTATAGAAACTCGCTCTGAGTGCAGAAATGAGGAAAGAACAATTATAGACTCTCTACAAAATCTTGTTCCAATTTTGCAAAAACAATTAGATCAAGAAAGGAATGAGAACCATTTGTTGCGAGATGAAAATAATTTGTTAAAAGCTGCCTTAAGAGAAGAATGGGATGAAAATTCAAAGCATGCTGATTCACCAAAAGGAACACAGGAGAAGGAAGCTATTCACATTAATCCAATGTACTCTCCAAAAGACCCAATTTTGATGAAAAATTGTGGGGAACACTGCTGCTCCAACTTGAAACCTGTGATTAAAATAGAATATGATTATATCAGTGATGCACCCCCCGAGCAACCTTCTCCACAGGTTCTGGGCAGTGTACCAGAGCAAACTTCTCCACAAGTTCTGAACAATGCACCAAATCAATCTCCTGCACAGGCTCTGGGAGTTGAGCCAAAGCAGTTCACCTGCACTGGGCTTTCCCAAGGGTCTGAACATTCCCCCACTTCGGCCCACCACGCTTTAGCCCAGGAATTAGAAAAGATACCCAAACCTGACAATACAGCTGTCTATCAATACATTGATGATATTCTGGTGGGAGGGGATGAAATAAAAGTAGTGGGGGATACCCAACAAAAAATAATCTCTCATTTGGAAAACCCTGATTTGCAAATTTCCTCAGAGAAAATTCAAAAACCTTCTCAGGAGGTGAAGTTTTTGGGAATTTGGTGGAAAGGAAGTATGACATGTATTCCACCTGATATTCTAACCTCCCTGGATCAAATTAAATTGCCTGAATCCAGGAAAGATATCCAACAGGCTCTAGAATTATTAGTGTTCTGGAGAAAACACATCACAGTCACTATTGAGACCCCTCCCCCTGACGGGGTGGCCCAAAGATCCTCAGTTGGGAAGTGGTATGCCCAGATAAAACATTACTGTAACATCTTCTTAGTGATAGAAAGAGCTGTAAAAAATCTGGCAATACAAGAAACTGAGAGCTTGGCAAATAGCCATGACAAACCTGCCTTGGTAAGTAAAGTAGCCACTCCTTTCTCCCCTGAACAATCAGCAAATTCTTGGTTCACTGATGCTTCTGCCAAACGAGAGGGAAAGGTGGGGAAATACAGGGCAGTAGCCCTCCCCACTTCTGCTGGTGAACAAATTATTACTGAGGGAGAAGGCAGCTCTCAGACCCGTGAGCTGACAGTTGTTTGGAGTGTTTTCCGACTTGAGGTACAGAATATCTCTCTTGTTTACATCTACACTGACTCCTATGCTGTGTTTAAAGGAGGTACAGAGTGGCCTCCTTTTCAGCAGCAAAATGATTGGGAAGTTAACAGAATTCCAGTCCACGCTACACACTGGATAGTTCCATCATTTTAATCTCCTGCCTCCTGGAGGCAGACTCTGTTTGTGTTTACTTTCCACAGAAGAACACCGAGGGACATGAAGAAGCACCCCCCTTAGTGTTGGATGACAAAAACAAGGTTTTCCCTCCTTTCTTGGTGACACAAGGTGATAATGTCGCAATAACTTGTAAATTAGCAACTGGATCCCTCACCGAACCTGCATACAGTTATGGCATAGGATCTCATGGCCGGACTTTATATTGCAAAACCCAAAAGCAAGACTGTTGGCTAAACCTAACTGCTGTACAATTTTCCTATAAAATCATGTGTGGAAAAAATGATACAAAATACTGGGGAGAACTTGATGTTAATGTTGTAACACCTACTACCCAACCACCGGTTGTGCTAAGCCCTACGATTTTTCAATTTGGACCTTATGTAATTAGAAAAACAGGCCAACAACAAATATTGTTTAATCCGGCATGGTCTCTCAAACAAATCAAATTATTGATGCAAAATAATGTCTCAGAAGTCCAACCAGTTTGTTCACCCTTTCTACAGACTTCTTTTCAGGGATGGACAACCTGGCTGTGGAAACGAAATCCTGCTAAAAAACGAATGGCAAGAGACATAACCGGTGTTGTGGGAACAGGATTGGGAATTTTGAATAGCATCGATTCGGAAGTACTAATGAATAAATTGGCTACCACAGCTGGAGATGTAACCAAATTACAACGGCCCCTGCAAACAGCCTTAACAGCTTTGGGGACCCAACAATGGTTGTTATCAAACATATTACCAAGTTGGGAAAAGGTAAACGTAAATGACCACAAATTGATAATCGATGCACTTGGTGCTACTCAAAATAACATCTCTTTGGCTCTCAGTTGTATCCAGGCCCAGTTGTGGATGCAGTCAGTTGCTGCTTTAATTATAAGAGAAGGTGAGGAAGGCACTTTTCCCACTGAAATCCGAAAAATAGTCTGGGACAGTGCCACTGATTTTGAAAAAGAATTCCAGTCCCGGTGGAACTTAGTAAATTTTACCTATGATCCCAGCACAAACACTGCCACAGCCTTTGTACTGACGATTCGTAATGCTTCAGTGCATTCAATATTCCCCATCATTGCATTAGGGTTGAACCATGATGGAGCTATTCTCTATCCTTTCGAGCATAGGGAATGGGCCTGTCAAATTGGTGGGAGGTGGCAAACTGTCAATTTGGAAACTTGCATTGTCCGGGAACAACAAGGGTTTATCTGTGAAAGTAATGCAATCAGAGCTCAAGATATCTGCTTGGACACAGAACAGAATGTTTGTAACTTTGAAATCCATCCAAATGAGATTCCTGAAACTGTATTAGTATATATAGGCAATGGATGTGCATGCTTTAGAACTGCTTATGATAGTGTTTTTATAGAAAATTTGGTACTGAATACTAAAAATCATTCAAACTTTTGTGTCTGCAACTTTACTAGGATTTCAGGATGTGATTTTTCCTATGTAGCCCCAGTTACTTCTCACCATCTTTTGCAGTCAAATTACACACTGATCCACCATCTATTGCCCACTCCAATTGGAATGAACCTCTCTCTGGTGAAGCAATTGTTGCTCCACCAAGATCTGATCGAAATTTTGGAGAAGATCAAGAAAAACGGACAGAAAACTCTAATAGCTGTTCATCACAATGTGGAAAAAATACATTGTGTTTTAGAAAGAGTAAAGACAGATGCTGAACACAGGTGGTGGGATACTCTATTTGGGTGGTCACCTACTGCTACAGGTGTCCTGAACAAATTGTGTCATCCCACCATTATTCTCTTGATTTTAGTTTTAATTGGTTTTGTTTTGTCAGCAATTCTATACATCATGACTTGGAGAATAACGAAACGATTAACACAATTGGCATCTGTGACAGATATACCCAGATCGGCTACTGTTGACATCCCCAGGGTTATTGACACAAGGTTTCAAATAAAATAAAAAATGAATATTTTCTTTTTTTTCTTTTTTATCTTCTAATTTCAATTAGAATTGTTTAATCAAAAACTTTCTTTAAAAATTGATTTATTTCTAATCAAAATTGAAAAAAATTTAAAGAATTGAACAAATTGTTTGAAGTCGTTAGCAATCAACAAAATTGAACATAATTAATCTGTTTTGTTTTCCGAATTTTCTCCTTTTCCTTATCCTGTCCCTTATCTTTTTCCTACTTTCCTGTCTCTGTTTTCTGGGATATGCTACCAACGGGGACGAGTCCTGAAGACACCACAACTGGAGACTTCACTACAACTCTACAAAAGGGCGCTCTTGACGACGATCGTGAATCACGGGGTGGTGTAAGGGTCACTCCCAAGTTCCCCTCGATTTTGCCTCCCGACCGTCGCAAGGAGACCTCGAGGACCCCACCCAGGCTGACTCTGGACAATGGTTTACTGGCCGGGCCAGGTGGATGCTCGTGACTGTGTGCTGGTGTATTGTGTTCACTGGACTGTGCTGTTGTGGCACCAACCAGAGACTGTGTTGCATCAACTGAGGACTGCTTGTCTGTACCTGTCTCCTGCAGCACCACACAATGGTCCATAAATCTTCCCACCTCTTGGCCAGAGGCCACTCGCTTTGGAGAAGGACTATAAAAGAGCGACCCTCTGGAAAGGACCCTTTGAGATCTCTCCACTGATGAAGACCCCTGAGATCTCCCCACGGACGAGGACTCGTCTATCGGATGACCCGTGAGGACGCCCGTCTCGTCTGTTGGTAGCTATTCTCCCATCCCTTCCTTTCCTTCCCCTTTCCTTATCCTGTACCTCTCCCCTTTACCGTAACTGAATTGTTGGCATTTGATGAAATGCATTGCTGTTGTTGACTAAACTGATTTTCTGTTGTTGAATAAACTGATTTTGTCCCCTGCATTTTGCCTGTTTGCACCTTTGAGATCAAAAGAACCATCACGACCCCCGCTCTGCATTAATAGCGGATCGTGACAACTGGTGACGCTGAGATGGCACTGCGGACGCTGGGATGGAACTGGGAACACTGGGAGGGGACGTTGGGATGGGGACATTAGGAAGGGACAGGTGACACTGGGGTGGTGACACCAGGATGGCACTGGGGGCACTGGGACAGGACCAGTGACACTGGATTGGTGACACTGGGACAGAACTGGTGGCACTGGGATGGAACTGGGGACACTGGGATGGTGACACTGAGAGCACTGGGCTAGTGGCACTAGAACAGGACTGGTGGCACTGGGCTGGTGACACTGGTATGGGTCAATGACAGGGTGGCACTGGGCTGGCACGGGGACACAACTGGGAGAACTGGGACAAGAACACTGGAACAGGATGGGGGACACTGGGATAGCACTGGGGACACTGGGCTGGTGATGACATTGGTATGGGGACCCTGGGGATGTGGTACTGGGACAGGACTGGTGGCACTGGGATAGGACTGGGGACACTGGGCTGGAACTGGGTTAGTGACACCAGGCTGGTGGCACTTGGGTGGTGACAGAACTGGTGGCACTGGGTTGGTGACACTGGTATTGTGACAATGGGGTAGTGGCACTGGGACATAACTGTGAGCACAGAGACAAAAACACTAGAACAGGATGGGGGACACTGGGCTGGCACTGGGAGCACTGGGAGGGAACTGGTTTGGAGACATTGAGATGGTGACATTGGTATGGGGACAATGGGGTGGTGGCACTGGGAAGGAACTGGGGACACTGGGATTGAACTGGGAGCACTGGGATGGTGACACTGGGACACAACTGGTGGCACTGGGACACAACTAGGAGCACTGGGACAGGGACTCTGGGACAGGATGGGGGACATTGGGATGGGACTGGAGACACTGGGAGGGAACTGGGAGCACTGGGATGGTGATATTGGTATGGTGGCAATGGGGCAGTGACACTGGGCTGGCACTAGGACCACTGGGAAGGAACTGGGAGCACTGGGCTGGTGACACTGAGACAGGACTGGGGACACTGGGGTGGGAGTGGCCTGGTGGCACTGGGTTGGTGACACTGGGTTGGTGACAGTGGGATAGAACTGGTGGCACTGGGATGGAACTAGGGACACTGGGCTGGTGGCTCTGGGGTGTCCCTGGTGCCACGGCTCAAGTGCCACTGTGCTGGTTGCCCTGCTGCTGTGTCCCTGGTGCCACCTGTGCGGTATCCCCATGTCCCCGCAGTGTCCCTGGACTCGGAGCGCTCTGCCCTGGGGGTGGCCAAGGACAGTCACCTGCTTCTGGCCCTGGGCACGGCGGCCGTGTCCTGCCAGGTGATCCTGCAGGCCTCCGTGACATCGTGGTGACACCTGGCCACCACCGCCCATGAGCACTGGGCCATGGCCCAGCGCCTGCGTGACCATGCCCAGTGGGTGGCGATGGCCAGGGCCAGTGCTGAGGCCACTGCGGCCACCAGCAAGGTCACCGCAATGTCCAGGGGTGGCTGGACACGGTGACATGACACCTGGGGACCTTGGTGAACTTTGTTAACCAGGACATGGTGGTGGCATGTGGGGGACATGGCGACAGGGGTTCCCCAGAGCTGCCCAGGCCCTCGGGGACATCGTGGGGGTCTTGGGGACATCGGTGGAGGGACACAAGGAGGTGATGTGAAAGCTGGAGGCAGCCCGGGATGCAGGGACATGGTGGGGACACGGGGTTGTACTGTCACCCCGAGGGACACTGGGGACCTTGGTGTCCTTGCCTTGGGGACATCAGGGCCACCCTGAGGTCGCCTGTCCTGTTTTGGGTCACTACAATGTCCCTGCAGTGTCCCCACGTGACCGCAGTTTGTCCCCCTGAATCATTAAAAACCGGAATAATCACGAACAAAGGCGCTGTAACTAATTAAAGTTACAAAGTGGTGTGTTTATTCACCGGCACGGGAGTCACCTCCCAAAGGCGTGACCGCCCCGAACAAGGTTCTTTGCCCTCTATTTATTGCCCAAGATCTTACATACAATACATGTGCATAACCCCAGCACCTCCCATCCCCATCCCATATTAAAATGAGCCCATTCGTCCTTCATGCGTGCGCAGTTCTTCTCTTGAATTGGGTCGGTGGTCTCGAAATGGGTCAGTGGTCTCGATGGATGAAATCAGGAGAGTCTTCATCAGGTCTCTGTGACCCTCTGGCACTATCCAAGGCCTCGTGCTTCATGATTAACGGTTTATTATTTTATTTATTATTTAGGTTCTTCTATACCTAAGTTCATAATAGCAGATAATTATACCAATTAGCTCTTGCCTAAGCATCAAGTAATTACCTACCTAACTTACATCTTGGCCATGGAAACTCCTTCTACCCTTAGCAAAAATCTTAACTCTTTAAAACCATGATTCAACTCTCCATGTCTGTGCCCCACCATGTCTTTGTCCCTCCATATCCCCACCCATGTCTCAGTTCAGTGTCTTTATTTTCACCCGTGTTGGTTGTTTTAAAAGGATGAAGAGAAATGAAAAGCAAATCGAGGCTAAAAGAAAAAGATTTCAGTGTCTGTGTGAGCTGAGGACCAATGTGCTTGAGTGGGAGGGAAAAACATTTTTTGGAGGACTTTCCATCCCACTGTCTCCAAAATCTTGGTCTTTGCCTCAGTTCATCACCATTTGGCTGCGGAAGACAACCTTGGGCAATAGGAAATGAAAATCCGGGAATTAGTGAGGTTGAAAAAGGTCTCCAAGACCATTCCTGGATATTCCTGGATACCACCAGGAGATAGGATTGAACACAGAATATTTTCTGAGCTTGAAAGTCAACAAATCTGCTCTCCTCAAAGAATTCCCAATGTCAGTTTGGGCCCTGATAGACGTTCCTGCCCCTGTGTTCATCCAGGTGCCCACAGGGAGACAGGATGATGCAGAAACCCCTCAGCCAGGTGTCTTCCCAACACGGATCACCAGGACCAAAGATCACCAGGGCTCTGCCCAACGGGGGTCACTGGGGATCATCCAACACAAATCCTCCCATTGGGGATGGAGCTGGAGCAGAGCACGAAGCTCTTCCCATACTCGGGACACTCACAGGGCTTCCCTTAGTGGAGACTCCGTTGGTGTCGGGTCAAGTGAGAGATCCTGGAGAAGCTCTTCCCACACTCAGGACACTCGTAGGGCCTCTCCCCAGTGTGGATGCGCCGGTGCCTGATGAGGTTGTCGTTGCGGTTGAATCCCTTCCTGCAGTCGGGGCAGCGGAAGGGCCTCTCCTCTGTGTGAATCCGCTCATGTAGGAGGAGACTGGAGCTGGTGTGAAACCTCTTCCCACACTTGGGACACTCGTAGGGCCTCTCCCCAGTGTGGATGCGCTGGTGTTTTCTCAGGTCAGAGCTCCATCCAAAGCTCTTCCCACATTCCAAGCAGGTGTAGGGCCGTTCCCCTGTGTGGATCACCTGGTGCTGGATCAGGTTGGAGCTGTTGCTGAAGCCCTTCCCACATTCCCCACACTGGTAGGGCTTCTCCCCAGTGTGGATCCTCTGGTGTAGGATCAGCTGGGACCTGTAGTTGAAACCCTTCCCACATTCCAAGCACTTGTGGGGCTTCTCCCCTCCAGGAGGCTTCTCCACCAGCTCTGAGCTCTGCCTGGATCTCCGGCCACCTTCCCGGCTCAGGGAGGGTCTTTCCTCCTCGCAGCTCCCTGGGCTGGGTTTGCAGCCCCTCCTCCTGAGAGATATCCAGGGCTTTTCTGCCTCCTCCATCCCTGCACACCTGAGGAATGAAAATTCCTGGATTAGGGGGAAATAACAAGAAGAGAGCTCCATAAACTGGGTGTTCCTCCTTGCCCAAGTTCATCTCTGGTAGTCATTGAGCATCTTGTGTCTGTAATAACCTCCCAAACACCAAGATTCCTGCTTCAAATCCTCCAAACTTTAACACACGGATCAAAAACTCCCCAAATAACAAGCTTCAGCCAAAATCCCCTCCAGACATGTGCTGGTTTGAAAGCAAAACCAATGAGAGAATCAGTCAGAAATACAATTCTATAGGAAAAAAGATAAGAGAAAAAAAATACATGCAATAGTACAAAAGAAAACAACTGACAGAATCAGAATACAACCTGACACCCCGCTAGTTAGGGTGGTGGTAGCAGTCCCGATGAAGTGGTCTTGTTGTAGTAGTGATGCTGTAGAAAGGTCTGGTAGCTCTTGTCCTCTGGAAACCAGTGGGTAAGGGCTGCCTTGGTGTTCCAAATCTCAGATTTTATCTAGGTAGGAAAGGCTTGGCTCCTCCCCCTGGCTGGAGCATCTCCCAATGGGATGATGGAATTTTATCAGTGATGCAGTGGCACTCAATGGCCCATTAACAGAAGATATCTTCCTGGAGGAAGGATGGGTTGTGGAAAAGATAAAGAACACTGCCCCACCTGGTTTTAACAGATGGCCCATTAGCAGAGGATCTCTCCCACAGAGATAAGGATCAGTGCTCCATCTGTTTTTATCCACCACTCTTTGTTCTTTTGTTTCTTCCCAGGACCTCCGACTAGTTACTTAATGTTTGCTGCTGATTTCTTCTCCCTTTTGAAGATGAAAATGGTAAAAGTGTCTTTGACCTGCCTTGCTGGATATTGTGAAGAGGAAGAGTCATCTGCTGCAAGTGGAAGTGTCACAGGTGGAGCAGAGTTCTGTGAGTGCTGTATCAAACCAGACCTCGTCAGAGCTGCCAGAACAACTGGTCCATGCTGCCCTTCACTGCTCTGCCTGTTCCCCACTGTTTCATGCCAGAGTAATTTAACTGCTGTTAATTGGGTGTGTGTTTCACTCGAGCCAGTCCAGCAGAACCAGCAGAAAGCAGCCCCAGAATGAATGGGGCTCTGCAGAGGAGCCCCAGACTATTCATCAGCCTGCCCGCAGAACTGGCTCCAACTCTGAACCCTTGTGACCACACTCTGAAGAAGACACACTTCTGATATTTCTGAGGCACTTATGACTGAGGCACTGCACGTGCTTGTGCAGGGAAGAATCCCAAAGTTCTTTCTTACTTCAGGAAAAACCCTGCAGCAGTGCATACCCAGCATCAGTTGTCAGCACATCCTGGCTGCACGTGCAGGAGAAGCAGCAGCAGCATTGTACACGTGGGTTTGTTAAGCTGTATTCCCCTACACTTTGAACAGTGCTCATCACAAACATATTTAATGGCACACCGGTGCCATACATTTCTCCTAAAAGCCTCCCTTGTAACTAAACTTTGCTGGAAAGTTAATGCCGAGGATGAACGAGCAACTTCGGTCTCAGTCCGGAGGTGGAGGGGTTCTAAACACTGACTTTCCAAGAGCAGCATCTCTCCTGAAGCGCTCGGGGCCACCCGAGGCGCCGCCGGGAGCGCGGTGCAGAAGCCGGCCCGGACTCAGCCGCAGCGGCGGGCACCGCGCATCGCTGCTCTGCAGGGCGGCCCGCACGTCCTCCAGCAGCTGCCGCAGGCTGCCCTTCTCCTGCTGCAGCTCGGCCATGCGCTCCTCGGCCCGCTCCAGCGCCACCATCTCCTCGCAGCGCTCTCGGGAGCGGGGCCCCGGCGGCCGCCGCTCGGGCTCGGCGGGGGCTGCGCGGGCGGATGTGGCTCTCGATGTGCTCGCCCTCCCGGCCCAGCGGCAGCCGCGGCCCCGCGCGGGTGCTGAAGCGGCCGCAGAGCCGCGCGTGGAGCTGGCGGAAGGTGAGCTCGGCCCAGAGCCCGTCCCACAGCCCCGCGCACTCCTCGGGCTCCGCCGCCTCCTCCGGCCCCAGCGCCCGGCACAGCGTGCGGGACTCCTCGCCGGAGATGCGGCCCGGCCCGGCGCAGTCCCGCTGCTGGAAGATCTCCTGCAGGGACTGCTCCGGGCCTCTGGCCAGCACGACCATCTCGTTCTCCACGCCGCGCTCCAGCCCGTAGCGGTGGGCGAGGGCGCTGAGCAGCCACTGCGTGCGCCGGGCCGGCCGCCCGGAGGGGTCCCAGCCCTCAGGCGGCTCCATCGCGCCCGCCCGGCCCGCGGCGCTGCCCGAGCATCCTGAGCGCCGCCCGCCCGAGCGCTCGGCCCCGGCCCCGGCACGGAGCGCCCGGCTCGCCCCGCACGGAGCCGCGTCCGCCTTTGTCCGGCAGGAGCAGAGACTCGGGCAAAGCGGGCAGGTGCCGCCCTGCTCCCTTTGTGTGCCAAGCCCGAGCCCCAAGTGTGGTTCTTATTTCTTAGCTAATTTCTCCCTGGTTTCTCTCTGACACAAGCAAGACAATAGCATCGCACAATCCAGTTTGACAAGTAAGGCTTGTGAACGAGTGAGCGCTTCCACTAAATTAAAAACCCAATGTGTGTAGCCGTGGAATCGGGTTTTAACCCTTTAAGTGCGGCGGAAATAAGATGCACAGCTACATGGTCATCTTTCATGACAGGAAGAAAGAGACAAGTTTATTCAGAAATACACTCGGTTTATAGCATGACTCGTAATTCCCAGAGTAGAGAAAAGGTGATTGGTTCAGAGAGAAGACACCCCATTCCCAGGGCCTGGTCACACATCACAACAGCTGTTCTATCTTTGTTACTAATTCCTTTTTATTTTGACCAAATTATCAGCCTGGGAGAAATTCTCCCTAGCCTTGAGCTGGACCAGCTTATCGGCTGGGAACAGAGCTGAAAAGCTCCAGCCTGGAATATTATTCAGGCTGTAATTTTCTTACTTTCTCAATATGTGTCCCACAAATGTGCTTGAACGTCGACATTCTGTTCTCTCAGGCTTCCTCACCTCTGTAGATGAGGTGACTTCCAGGTGTTGGTGTGTGGGTGTTAGGAGGTCTGTGTTAGAGATGAGTAAGTGTTCAACTCGTTCAAACGAGCTGCCCAAAGCAGTGATTTTGGTCTCTCTTTGCCTGGGGAGCAGGACCGGGGTTGTTGAACGCAGGCAGCAGCACGAGCAGGGCTCCTCCAGCAGCAGGGACACGCCAGGAGCCAGAGGGGACCGTGGCACCAGAGGGGACCGTGGCACCAGCCGTACCCGAGGTCTGACCAGGCTGCCAAAGTCAGGCGGTGCTGACAGGCTGCGTTAACAGCCCAGGTAAGGCGTGGTGAGGAGCCAGCGCTGGGGACCACCCAAGGAGTCCTGTCAAGAGCAAATCGTTCTAATATTCTCTCTAGGACAAAAAAGGAACAAACCAGTCCAGTTGATATGTGAGGAAAAAGAATTCAAGTTCGTTTAAAACGCTGCTTAATACAGGGTTGGGTTTCTTCTGAGTGAACTGGTGTTAATAAATATTCGGTCCCATATGATGGGGTTTCCCTGCAAATAGGCCTTGATGGGAAATTACTGAATACCTTTTGTTTTGCTCTTTCTTAAGTTGAGCACCTGAGTAGCTTTGTTGAGGAATGGAGAACTACTTGTAGGTCAGTATTTTCTCAGGAGGAGCCTTAAATTTTATCACAGGAGGAAGGAAAGGCAAAGGTTTGAAAGCCTTCCCGTGCTGAAGTGACACACTTTGAGAGGAGTCTGTGAGGAGAAGTCCCCTCAGGCACATCCAGGGTTGTTTGCCTCCTCTGTATTCTGGGAGTTCCACAAGTCTCAGCTGCCACAGTATTTTCCCCTGAATATTTTTTGTCGTGCAGTACACAGGGAGAATATTTTGTGCTAGATTCTCCTCTGGGCTGAGAGGAATGTTGAATTTGTCTTTACAAATGAGCTCTGGATCTGCCTGTAGATAAGGCTAGCACTGAGAGATAAAAGAAACAATGGGATGGATTCCACTGATTGATGAATGGAAAGAGATGTTTGCCTTTCCAAACAAACTGTAAGGCTGCTGATAAATGAAATTGGATATCGAAAGATGAAAGAAGCAACGGGGGGGAAAAATATGAATTCTATAAAAAATAAAAATGAAAAGGGAGGGTTATACATTAGAGGGGAATTTCAGGTATCAGGCGTTCTGGGAAGTCTGTGCATCTCAAGTACCTCAGCCAATGGGGAAAGAGAGAGGGAAATGCGGCCGGGAAAATAGGATAAAAAGGAGGCTGCGTCCTCCAAAAATTTGAGAGATCCCAGGGGAATATCCCATGGCCTCTCCCTTTATTCGAATAAAGCAAAACGGACTCCTCTGTCTCCTTTTTGGACATAAACCTCTGGTGTTTCTGGATTAATTTTCCTGACAGAAAGAACTTGGGGATTCTTCCCTGCACAAGCACATGCAGTGCCTCAGTCATAAGTGCCTCAGAAATATCAGAAGTGTGTCTTCTTCAGAGTGTGGTCACAAGGGTTCAGAGTTGGAGCCAGTTCTGCGGGCAGGCTGATGAATAGTCTGGGGCTCCTCTGCAGAGCCCCATTCATTCTGGGGCTGCTTTCTGCTGGTTCTGCTGGACTGGCTCGAGTGAAACACACACCCAATTAACAGCAGTTAAATTACTCTGGCATGAAACAGTGGGGAAGAGGCAGAGCAGTGAAGGGCAGCATGGACCAGTTGTTCTGGCAGGTCTGACGAGGTCTGGTTTGATACAGCACTCACAGAACTCTGCTCCACCTGTGACACTTCCACTTGCAGCAGATGACTGTTCCTCTTCACAATATCCAGCAAGGCAGGTCAAAGACACTTTTACCATTTTCATCTTCAAAAGGAAGAAGAAATCAGCAGCAAACATGAAGTAACCAGTCAGAGGTCCCAGGAAGAAACAAAAGAACAAAGAGTAGTGGAAAAAACCAGGTGGAGCAGTGATCCTTATCTGTGTGGGAGATATCCTCTGCTAATGGGCCATCTGTTAAAACCAGGTGGGGCAGTGTTCTTTATCTTTTCCACAACCCATCCTTCCTCCAGGAAGATATCTTCTGTTAATGGGCCATTGAGTGCCACTGCATGACTGATAAAATTCCAACATCCCATTGGGAGATGCTCCAGCCAGGGGGAGGAGCCAAGCCTTTCCTACCTAGATAAAATCTGAGATTTGGAACACCAAGGCAGCCCTTACCCACTGGTTTCCAGAGGACAAGAGCTACCAGACCTTTCTACAGCATCACTACTACAACAAGACCACTTCATCGGGACTGCTACCACCACCCTAACTAGCGGGGTGTCAGGTTGTATTCTGATTCTGTCAGTTGTTTTCTTCTGTACTATTGCATGGATTTTATTTCTCTTCTCTTTTTTTCCTATAAAATTGTATTTCTGACTTGGAGTGTCTCACTGGTTTTGCTTTCAATCCAGCGCAATTTTGGAGGGGATTTTGGCTGAATCTTGATATTTGGGGTTGTTTTTGATCCCTGTCTTAAAGTTTGGGGGATTTTGGTTGGGAATCTTGTTGTTTGGGAGGTTATTAGAGACACAAGATGCTCAATGACTTCCAGAGATGGACTTGGGCAAGGAGGAACACCCAATTTATGGAGCTGTCTTCTTGTTATTTCCCCCTAAACCAGGAATTTTCATTCCTCAGGTGTGCAGGGATGGAGGAGGCAGAAAAGCCCCGGAGATCTCTCACGAGGAGGGGCTGCAAACCCAGCCCAGGGAGCTGTGAGGAGGAAAGACCCTCCCTGAGCCGGGAAGGTGGCCGGAGATCCAGGTGGAGCTCAGAGCTGGTGGAGAAGCCTCCTGGAGGGGAGAAGCCCCACAAGTGCTCGGAATGTGGGATGGGTTTCAGCTACAAGTGCAGGCTGATCCAGCATCAGATGATCCACACTGGGGAAAAGCCCTACGAGTGTGGGGAATGCAGCAAGAGCTTCAGCAACAGCTCCACCCTGATCCAGCACCAGGTGATCCACACGGGGGAACGGCCCTACAGCTGCTTGGAATGTGGGAAGAGTTTTGGGTGGATGTCCTCCCTGAGATACCACCAGCGCATCCACAGTGGGGAGAGGCCCTACGAGTGTCCCAAGTGTGGGAAGAGGTTTCAGAGAAGCTCCAATCTCCTCCTACACGAGCGGATTCACACAGAGGAGAGGCCCTTTTGCTGCCCCGACTGCGGGAAGGGCTTCAAGCAACATGGCAACCTCACTGTCCACCGGCACATCCACACTGGGGAGAGGCCCTACGAGTGTCCTGAGTGTGGGAAGAGCTTCTCACAGAGCTCTCACTTGACCCGACACCAACGGAGTCACCACTAAGGGAAGCCCTGTGAGTGTCCCGAGTGTGGGAAGAGCTTCGTGCTCTGCTCCAGCTCCATCCCCCATGGGAGGATTGGTGTTGGATGATCCCCAGTGACACCCGTTGGGCAGAGCCCTGGTGATCCGTGGTCCTGGTGAACCCCATTGGGTGGGGGGAAGGGGTTGGAGAGATTTCTCTCTCTTTTCCTTCTGTTACTATGATTTGATTGGTAATAAATTCCCTCGCTGTGTCCAGGCTGGGTCTGTTACACCCATTTTGCTGTTTTGTGTGTTTGCTCTCCCTGTCTTAATCTGATCCTGGAGTTCCTGGTTAAACTTTCTCTTGCCTTGCAGCTGGAGGAGCAGGATCAGAGTGGCTTTGGTGGGTGCCTGGCATCGGGCCAGCGTCACCCAGGCCATGGGCACCCCTGAGATTCCAGTGTGGGGATGCATTCCCCCACTTCTAGATAAAGTCCCACCCAAACTGCGGCCAGGATGAAACATGGTTATGACTGGAGCCCACTCTCTATCAACAGAAATCCAAAAGGAGACCTTTGAGCTCTCCTGGGCCACCGTGTGCTGTGACCAGCAGTCTCCCTCTGAGGGGCCTCTCAGAGCCAGCAAACCCTCGGCTTTGCTGTGCCTGGAGGATCGCTGAAACACGACGTGTCCTGGGCCCATACCCTCACTGCTCAAGGCCCCATCCTTCGGCCAGTGGGAGATGCAAAAACATCTGAAGGGAGGATTTCACTGAGCTCTGGGGGGAATTGTTTGCACTGACTGTTCCTGTCTGTGTGTGCCCCTGCACATATGCTATAGCAAATCTGGGAGAAATACAGCTTTCCTAGATGTGGAAGTACCTTGGATATCTAAGTTAGGCCTGTAAGCAAGGTTCAGTTATAGTTATGAACATACTTAAATGCTGTTAAATGCTAAGTGTTTTGCTAAGTTCTTAAATGTAAGTAATCAGGGTTGTTTTTGTATTAGGTTGCTAAGTACAACTTGGAAGTTACAGCTGTAAGTTAGCTTAAACGCTGTTAAGTATTATTGCTCTGTGGAATTGTTCATGTTATCAGTTAAGTTAGGTATAAGTTCGGTGTTGTTTGTCTGTTGAATTGCTAGGCCTAAGGTATAAGTTAAGTTACAAATTAAGGTAGAAGTTAAAGAGTTGTTTAAGTTCTTTTTTTAAGTTTTTTTTTAAGTTGTTAAGTTTTTAGGCCGTGTTCCTTTTAATCCCTGCATGCACCTAAACACAGCACACACCCACCCACACTCCCCTAGGGAGTTCCCCGTTAATTTCTGTTCTGATTGCATGGATTTTATTTGGTGTTGTTCTTGCCTTGTTGTGCCTCACCTGTCCTGTAGGCAGTAGAGTGAATCTTGCCAACAAACTTATTGTACTTTGTTGCTTAATATTAAATCTGACTTTGTTCATGCCCTTGTCACCGATTTTTAAGCGATCTCAAACGCTCTCATTCATGACAGCACCACAATGTCCCGCATCACCGAGGGCCCTGACACACGCCCGTGTCACAAAGGGCCACCCCCGGCACCCAAGAACAGAGGGACAGCCTGGAAGCGGCCCGGAGCAGCCCCGGCCTCGTGTCCCTGTAGCCCCTGGCGTGGCCAGAGCCCTGGGAAGCTTTGGGGTCCCCACTTTGGTGTCCCAGGGGTTCCCCGTCTCCAGGCTCATCCCTTCTCTGGGCTGCCCCTTCTCCAGGCTCCCCTCACTCCCGGCTCTCGGGGTCCCCCCTCTCCAGGCCCCCATTTCAGGCTCCGGCACTCCCGGGGCTCTCCCCTTTTCGCTTTCCCCCCCTCAAGGCTGCTCCCCTCGCCCTGCCAGTCCCGGGCGATCGCCACGGGGCTCCGGGGACCTCCATCCCCCACCCACCGCCGGGGCTCTGTCTGCAGCCACCACCCAGACATCCCCAAAAAACCACCCGGGGACCCCGCAGGATCCCCCAAAAGGGGATTTCGGGACAGCTTTGGAGCCCTGCAAGATGCAAACACCGCTCTGCCCGCCGCGTCCCGAAATACACAAACAGGGAGAACTAAAGATACTTCGGGTGAGCTCCAAATATCCCTCACCCTTTCAAAAAAACCCTGCCAGGACAGCCCAAGATATTGGGGGCGAGGTCCCCCTCCCGGGTCACCTATGTCAGGAAAATTAATCCACAAACACCAGAGGTTTATGTCTAAAAAGGAGACAGAGGAGTCCTTTTTGCTTTATTCGAATAAAGGGAGAGGCCATGGGACATTCGCCTGGGATCTCTCAAATTTTTGGAGGACGCAGCCTCCTTTTTATCCTATTTTCCCGGCCGCATTTCCCTCTCTCTTTCCCCATTGGCTGAGGTACTTGAGAGGCACAGACTTCCCGGAACGCCTGATACCTGAAATTCCCCTCTAATGTATAACCCTCCCTTTTCATTTTTAATTCTTATAGAATTCATAGTTTTCCCCCCGTTGCTTCTTTCATCTTTCGATATCCAATTTCATTTATCAGCAGCCCTACAGTTTATTTGTAAAGGCAAATATCTCTTTCCATTCATCAATCAGTGGAATCCATCCCATTGTTTCTTTTATCTCTCAGTGCTAGCCTTATCTACAGGCTGATCCACAGCTCATTTGTAAAGACAAATTCAACATTCCTCTCAATCCCTCCTCTTTTATTGTTTAATAATTGTCTTTACAAACTTTAGCTATCATTGACTTAATTTCTTGTTCCTGAGTTGTTTTTGGTTTTGTAATTATTTGGAGTGACATCAATTTCTGTCCTTTTGGAACCATGTCTGAATTAGTGGGCGTGGCTATTACCTGCATCCTTTTGATCACATGTTGAATAAGTTGTACTAAGCAAGGGAACATGCCTGGCAAAAAGATTAGAGTTGCTACAGCACATAAGAGGAAAAAAAGCAGTTGTTTAACTTATAGTCCACCAGGTAGCCAAGAAAACATGTCCTATTCCCATCTTTTTCATCTTTGGACTGGTACATGAGCTAATTTTTTAAATTCATTTTGCAATTTGTTTCACCACTTTTCCATTGTCATCTACTTGTCTATTTAGGCAATAAGTGTCTTTTTCAGAAGAATGAAGCTGCCATGGACTTCCTACTTCATCCCAAAATCCTGTTCCATTACAGACTTTACTCAGGGTGTTAATCTACTGTTGATGTTCAACTGGGCTGGCCACCCATGGCCCGTTTTCAGATTCTCCTGGCCCTCCACAGACCCAACAATTGCTAAGGTTAAAGGTTTTTGCTACTTCTTCTCCTAAGGTCAAAAATTATTTTCCCATTCTTGGCCCTAACCTAACTGATAATATAAAGGGAACATTATTAAGAGAAACATTCTGATTGTGTAATCTAATTTCCTAACTTCATTTTTACTTTCACGTTGTCTTCCACACCACCTGTGGCGAGTGAAGGCACAGAAACAGCTCAACATAAAGAAAACAATGACAGCAAGGGTTGGCCCCCAGTGCCTGGAGATCTGAGAGGAGGGATGCCCACACAGACTATTTCAGCAGGCACTCTGTGGGTGGGCACACGAGGCTTCCCCCGATGTCGACGCCCTGGCTGCTGCTCCAGTCCCCTCCTGCCGAGTGTCAGTCGCGGCTTCCCGTCCTTCTCCTCCAGCTGAGATGTCCAAATCTCTGGGGCTGCAGAGACCTTGACCCGAGTGTGATGGGTCCAGCCGTGTTCAGCTGTCTTGACGGCTGTGTCTGTGCTCAGCAACACCTGGAAAGGTCCACGCCACTTGGCCACCAGTGGTGCTTCTTCCCACTCCTTAACCAGGACCCAGTGTCCCGGTTGGATGTTGTGAACAGCAAAGTCCAAAGGCAGGGTCTGTGCCAGCTGAGCTTCCTGTCGAAGAGATTTCACAAGAGACAGTTGTTTTAACAATTGTAAGGCTCGAGCTCTTGGTATCCACTGCTTACCATTCCTTGTAAACCAATTATTTTCTTCTTTCCTCTGCCTCACTCTTTTTAATTATCTCAAGTTTCTCTGGTGGAAAAGAGAGTTTCTCTGGCAGCGGTGCAGTTACTGGGAGCAAAGGCAGGGTCTTAGAGACTTCTGGCAACAATGCAGCTTTGCGAGCTTCTTCATCAGCCAGTCGGTTTCCTATTGCCTCCTCCGACCATCCTGCCTGATGCCCCTTAATGTGGATTATCGCCACCTTTTTTAGTAAATTCACTGCCTCCAATAGGCGAGAGATTAAGTTCTCGTGAGCTAACGTCTTTCCTTTGCACCTGAATAAACCTCTTTTTTTTTTTTTTTCCATCGTTTTCCAAAGGCATGTATCACCCCATATGCATATTTAGAATCAGTAAATATATTTACTGTCTTGTCCTGCTATAATTCACAGGCTCTCACAAGCGCGTACAGCTCTGCTGTCTGAGCTGACCAGGTGTGTGGTAACCTCCCCCCTTCCTTTAATTCCTTCCCATTCACGATAGAGTATCCTGTAAATCGTTTCCCTTCTACCACCTTGGAGGACCCATCAATGAACACATTCTCTCCCTCAGGCCAGGGAATATCTCGTAAATCTTCCCTAGCCCTTGTCTGGAGGTCTATAACCTGGATACAATCATGGATTTCTTCCTGGCCCCCCTTTTCTCTAGGGCCATGTAAATAAGAGGCTGGATTAAAATCTTCTCCACTTTTAAATTCTAAATCCTCCTGTTCCATTAAACAAGATTCATACTGTAATAATCGAGCACTCGTCATCCACTTAGAGGCTCTCTCAGTTAACAAAGCTTTAATCTGATGTGGGACTTTAACAATGAGATCCCCTCCCCTTGTCAGCTTTCGGGCCTCAGCCACCATCAGAGCTGTGGCTGCACAGTTCTGCAGACAATGGGGCCGCCTCTGGCCACCGGGTCTAACAACTTAGAAAAACAGGCAACAGGCCTCCGTGTTCCCCCATGCTCTTGCACCAAAATTCCTTTAGCATGACCCTGTTTGACATCCACATATAGTTGAATTTTTTTTTTTCTGCATCTGGAAGAGCTAAGACTGGGGCCTTAACCAATTTGTCCCTGGGGCTGCCCATACTTCCTAATTTATTTCAGCATGAGCCTTCTCAGACATTTTACACAAAGATATCACAGTTTCGGACTCCGTGTCACTTTTTTACAATGCTAATTTGCATTCCCATTCTAGCCATCAAATCTCTTCCCAGTAAATTACAATCACAATTAGGAACAAACAAGAATTCATGCAGTTCAAATCTGTCCCCCACATCTATTAACAGCGGTTGAATAAAATGCACTCGCTCATCCTTCCCGCTTACTCCTTGAATAACCAAGGATCTTTTTGACAATTTCCCCCTCTTAGGTATAAAATTTAAGGTGGACCGAGAGGCCCCCCGTGTCTACCAAAAAACACACCTCCTCTCGATCCAGACCCACCTTAAAGGGCTCCTGAGTGGTGGGTCCTTGGTATAATAGGAGCCCCTGACACCCCTAACAATCCATTTCTATTATTCTCTGGACTTCCTCCTCCTGAGGGTCCAGTTGTTTCTGCAGACACTCGTTTTTCCAATGCCCTTCTGCCCTGCAGACAGCACACTGGTTCTTCCCCAGCCGCTGTTTGGGTCGGCTGTCCCCTGCCGAGGAGGGAATCCCTCTGCCCCTTCCTTGTGGCCGACCCCGTCTCCTCTGTCCCTGGGGACCCCTTGGACCCTGTGGTTTATTCCTCCGGGGTGCAAAAACTCTGCCATCATCCTTGCTTTAGCTTCTGCCTTTTTCTCATCCCTTCTTACATATATCTGCTGTGTTTTTCTAACCAATTCCTCTAGAGGCTTATTCTGCCACTCTTCATCTTTCTGTACTCCTTTCCTTATATCAGGCCAGGCCTTAGTAACAAATTGTACCTTAAGCAATGTGTTGAAGGCTGGCCCTTCAGGATCCATCCCCCCGTGCTTCCTCAAGGCATCCCTAATCCTCTCCAACCAATGAGGGCTTTCCTGTTTCTCCTGTTCTAACGACAGAGCCTTAGCTATGTTGTTAGTTCTGGGAGCCGCTGACTTGATTGCCCTGATCAAATAAGCACGGCAATCACGGTGAGCCAGACTGGCCTGGTTATTTGGGTCCCACTGGGGGTCTGCCTGGGGGATGGCATCACCCACCGTAGGTGCATTGGGTCCAGCCCCCACAGCTGCCGAGCTTTCTGCAAAATCATTCGTTTCTCTGATTACCCAAACAAAATTCCCAAAAGAAAATCACAATCCTTCCATGTATAATCCGCATTTCCCAAATATTCCTCTATCTTTTCCCCCACCCCTATGGGATCATCCAAATATGGGGGTAATTCTTTTTCCAACCCTCTTGTATTCTGGGTAGTAAGTGGTACAATTACAAACCCAAATCCTCCCCCTTGACCCCCCAAAGGAACTTGACAGAGTGGCATCTGGTGTACCCCTGTCTCTTGGGGGGCTTCTGATGCCCTAAACTGAGTTCCTCTTCCAGTTCTGGGGGGTGATACAACATGCTGCTCCCCTCCCCCTACACCATTATCCTTCTCAGGTGGGGCTGCAGGAATAACATTTTCCTGATCCCCTTGCTCTGAAAGTTGAGGATACAGACGACCTGCAGCTGGCAACACTGGAGGACAAGACGGGGGAAGGTGCTGAAAAACATCCCAATCCTCACCACTCTCCTCTTCCTCCTCTTTTTCCTCTTCTCCTTTTTTTCTTAACATATACATTTCTCTTGTTTCTTGTCTGACCCATATTAATCCACATTCCCTTTCAATCCATCCTTTCCAATTCTCCTCTAAATACCTCCACAAAATTCGACACAAATGAATTTTATCTGTTCCATAGGGTGGCCATATAAGTCCCCTTGCCAACTTATACTCTGGCCACACAAAATAACAATATTTTACCATAATTTCCATAGTTACTTCTGGGTAAATGTACAATCTGTCCCAAGACCTCAGCATTCACCCCAAGGGACTCTCCAGGGGTATTATGGGATCGTCATCCCTTTTGCCAGGGCCCCTTCGCGGCTTCACCTTTCCAACCCTCTCTGGGTGCCCCGTTTTACCTGTGCTACCCTCCATGGGTGCCCTCCCAGGTTTACCTGTGCTACCCTCCATGGGTGCCCTCCCACGGTTGCTCCCCGAAGATCCCATTTTACTCACCGGTGAGATTTTCAGTGGTCCTTCCCTGCGGACTCTTCACGGACCCCCCTGGTCCGCCACTCGTCTGTCTCCTGGACAGTCTCGGGAACCAATGGATCGCCCGGTACCGGCCGGCACCAAGGGGAGCTGATCACTCAAACTGGGTGAGGCGCCTTCAGCTCCACTCGCTGCCCCGGACGGTGGAAAGATCCCGGACGAGCCCCTAAAATTGTCAGGAAAATTAATCCACAAACACCAGAGGTTTATGTCCAAAAAGGAGACAGACGAACACTTTTTGCTTTATTCGAATAAAGGGAGAGGCCATGGGACATTCCCCTGGGATCTCTCAAATTTTTGGAGGACGCAGCCTCCTTTTTATCCTATTTTCCCGGCCGCATTTCCCTCTCTCTTTCCCCATTGGCTGAGGTACTTGAGAGGCACAGACTTCCCGGAATGCCTGATAGATGAAATTCCCCTCTAATGTACAACCTACCCTTTTCATTTTCAATTTTTATAGAATTCATAGTTTTCCCCCCCGTTGCTTCTTTCATCTTTCGATATCCAATTTCATTTATCAGCAGCCTTACAGTTTGTTTGGAAAGGCAAACATCTCTTTCCATTCATCAATCAGTGGAATCCATCCCATTGTTTCTTTTATATCTCAGTCCTTAACCTTATCTACAGGCAGATCCAGAGCTCATTTGTAAAGACAAATTCAACATTCCTCTCAGCCCAGAGGAGAATCTAGCACAAAACATTCTCCCTGTGTACTGCACGACAAGAAATATTCAGGGGAAAATACAGTGGCATCTGAGGCTTGTGGAACTCCCAGAATACTGAGCCTGCAGAGGAGGCAAACAACCCTGGATGTGCCTGAGGGGACTTCTCCTCACAGACTCCTCTCAAAGTGTGTCACTTCAGCACGGGAAGGCTTTCAAACCTTTTCTTTTCCTTCCTCCTGTGCTGAATTTTAAGGCTCCTCCTGAGAAAATAATGAGCTACAAACAATTCTCCATTCCTCAACAAAGCTACTCAGGTGCTCAACCGAAGAAAGAGCAAAACTAAAGGTGGTCAGAAATTTCCCATCAAGGCCTATTTGCAGAGAAACCCCATCATATGGGAGCAAATATTTATTAGCATCAGTTCACCCAAAAGAAACCCAACCCTGTATTAAGCAGCGTTTTAAACGAACTTGAATTCGTTTTCCTCACATATCTGCTGGACTGGTTTGCTCCTTTTTTATCCTTGAGAGAATATTAGAACGATTTGCTCTTGACAGGACTCCTTGGGTGGTCCCCAGCCCTGGCTCCTCACCACGCCTTGCCTGGGCTGTTAACGCAGCCTGTCAGCACCACCTGACTTTGGCAGACTGTTCAGGCCTCGGACACGGCTGGTGCCACGGTCCCCTCTGGTGCCACGGTCCCCTCTGGTGCCACGGTCCCCTCTGGCTCCTGGCGTGTCCCTGCTGCTGGAGGAGCCCTGCTCGTGCTGCTGCCTGCGTTCAACAACGCCCGTCCTGCTCCCCAGGCAAAGAGAGACCAAAATCACTGCTTTGGGCAGCTCGTTTGAACGAGTTGAACACTTACTCATCTCTAACACAGACCTCTTAACATCCACACACCAACACCTGGAAGTCACCTCATCTACAGAGGTGAGGAAGTCTGAGCGAACAGAAGGTCAGCATTCAAGCACATTGAGTTTTTAATTTAGTGGAAGCACTCACACGTTCACAAGCCTTACTTGTCAAACTGAATTGGGCAATGCAATTGTCTTGCTTGTGTTAGAGAGAAAGCAGGGAGAAATTAGCTAAGAAATAAGAACCACACTTGGGGCTCGGGCTTGGCAGACAAAGGGAGCAGGGCGGCACCTGCCCGCTTTGCCCGAGTCCCTGCTCCTGCCGGACAAAAGCGGACGCGGCTCCGTGCGGGGCGAGCCGGGCGCTCCGTGCCGGGGCCGGGGCCGAGCGCTCGGGCGGGCGGCGCTCAGGATGCTCGGGCAGCGCCGCGGGCCGGGCGGGCGCGATGGAGCCGCCTGAGGGCTGGGACCCCTCCGGGCGGCCGGCCCGGCGCACGCAGTGGCTGCTCAGCGCCCTCGCCCACCGCTACGGGCTGGAGCGCGGCGTGGAGATCGAGATGGTCGTGCTGGCCAGCGGCCCGGAGCAGTCCCTGCAGGAGATCTTCCAGCAGCGGGACTGCGCCGGGCCGGGCCGCATCCCCGGCGAGGAGTCCCGCACGCTGTGCCGGGCGCTGGCGCCGGAGGAGGCGGCGGAGCCCGAGGAGTGCGCGGGGCTGTGGGACGGGCTCTGGGCCGAGCTCACCTTCCGCCAGCTCCACGCGCGGCTCTGCGGCCACTTCAGCACCCGCGCGGGGCCGCGGCTGCCGCTGGGCCGGGAGGGCGAGCACATCGAGAGCCACATCCGCCCGCGCAGCCCCCGCCGAGCCCGAGCGGCGGCCGCCGGGGCCCTGCTCCCGAGAGCGCTGCGAGGAGATGGTGGCGCTGGAGCGGGCCGAGGAGCGCATGGCCGAGCTGCAGCAGGAGAAGGGCAGCCTGCGGCAGCTGCTGGAGGACGTGCGGGCCGCCCTGCAGAGCAGCGATGCGCGGTGCCCGGCGCTGCGGCTGAGTCCGGGCCGGCTTCTGCACCGCGCTCCCGGCGGCGGCTCTGGGGCCCTGAGCGCTTCAGGAGAGATGCTGCTCTCGGAAAGTCAGTGTTTAGAACACCTCCACCTCCGGACTGAGACTGAAGTTGCTCGTTCATTCTCGGCGTTAACTTTCTAGCAAAGTTTAGTTACAAGGGAGGCTTTTAGGAGAAATGTATGGCATCGGTGTGCCATTAAATATGTTTGTGATGAGCACTGTTCAAAGTGTAGGGGAGTTCAGCTTAACAAAACCACGTGTACAATGCTGCTGCTGCTTCTCCTGCACGTGCGGCCAGGATGTGCTGATAGCAGATGCTGGGTATGCACTGCTGCAGGATTTTTCCTGAAGTAAGAAAGAACTTTGGGATACTTCCCTGCACAAGCACATGCAGTGCCTCAGTCATAAGTGCCTCAGAAATATCAGAAGTGTGTCTTCTTCAGAGTGTGGTCACAAGGGCTCAGAGTTGGAGCCAGTTCTGCAGGCAGGCTGATGAATAGTCTGGGGCTCCTCTGCAGAGCCCCATTCATTCTGGGGCTGCTTTCTGCTGGTTCTGCTGGACTGGCTCAAGTGAAACACACACCCAATTAACAGCAGTTAAATTACTCTGGCATGAAACAGTGGGGAACAGGCAGAGCAGTGAAGGGCAGCATGGACCAGTTGTTCTGTCAGGTCTGACGAGGTCTGCTTTGATACAGCACTCACAGAACTCTGCTCCACCTGTGACACTTCCACTTGCAGTAGATGACTGTTCCTCTTCACAATATCCAGCAAGGCAGGTCAAAAACACTTTTACCATTTTCATCTTCAAAAGGGAGAAGAAATCAGCAGCAAACATGAAGTAACCAGTCAGAGGTCCCAGGAAGAAACAAAAGAACAAAGAGTGGTGGATAAAAACAGATGGAGCACTGATCCTTATCTCTGTGGGAGATATCCTCTGCTAATGGGCCATCTGTTAAAACCAGGTGGGGCAGTGTTCTTTATCTTTTCCACAACCCATCCTTCCTCCAGGGAGATATCTTCTGTTAATGGGCCATTGAGTGCCACTGCATGACTGATAAAATTCCATCATCCCACTGGGAGATGCTCCAGCTAGGGGGAGGAGCCAAGCCTTTCCTACCTAGATAAAATCTGAGATTGGGAACACCAAGGCAGCCCTTACCCACTGGTTTCCAGAGGACAAGAGCTACCAGACCTTTCTACAGCATCACTACTACAACAAGACCACTTCATCGGGACTGCTACCACCACCCTAACTAGCGGGGTGTCAGGTTGTATTCTGATTCTGTCAGTTGTTTTCTTTTGTACTATTGCATGTATTTTTTTTCTCTTATCTTTTTTCCTATAGAATTGTATTTCTGACTGATTCTCTCATTGGTTTTGCTTTCAAACCAGCACATGTCTGGAGGGGATTTTGGCTGAAGCTTGTTATTTGGGGAGTTTTTGATCCGTGTGTTAAAGTTTGGAGGATTTGAAGCAGGAATCTTGGTGTTTGGGAGGTTATTACAGACACAAGATGCTCAATGACTACCAGAGATGAACTTGGGCAAGGAGGAACACCCAGTTTATGGAGCTCTCTTCTTGTTATTTCCCCCTAATCCAGGAATTTTCATTCCTCAGGTGTGCAGGGATGGAGGAGGCAGAAAAGCCCTGGATATCTCTCACGAGGAGGGGCTGCAAACCCAGCCCAGGGAGCTGTGAGGAGGAAAGACCCTCCCTGAGCCGGGAAGGCGGCCAGAGATCCAGGCAGAGCTTAGAGCTGGTGGAGAAGCCTCCTGGAGGGGAGAAGCCCCACAAGTGCTTGGAATGTGGGAAGGGTTTCAACTACAGGTCCCAGCTGATCCTACACCAGAGGATCCACACTGGGGAGAAGCCCTACCAGTGTGGGGAATGTGGGAAGGGCTTCAGCAACAGCTCCAACCTGATCCAGCACCAGGTGATCCACACAGGGGAACGGCCCTACACCTGCTCGGAATGTGGGAAGAGCTTTGGATGGAGCTCTGACCTGAGAAAACACCAGCGCATCCACACCGGGGAGAGGCCCTACGAGTGTCCCCAGTGTGGGAAGAGGTTTCACACCAGCTCCAATCTCCTCCTACATGAGCGGATTCACACAGAGGAGAGGCCCTTCCGCTGCCCCGACTGCGGGAAGGGATTCAACCGCAACGACAACCTCATCAGGCACCGGCGCATCCACACTGGGGAGAGGCCCTACGAGTGTCCTGAGTGTGGGAAGAGCTTCTCCAGGATCTCTCACTTGACCCGACACCAACGGAGTCTCCACTAAGGGAAGCCCTGTGAGTGCCCCGAGTGTGGGAAGAGCTTTGTGCTCTGCTCCAGCTCCATCCCCAATGGGAGGATTTGTGTTGGATGATCCCCAGTGACCCCCGTTGGGCAGAGCCCTGGTGATCTTTGGTCCTGGTGATCCGTGTTGGGAAGACAGCTGGCTGAGGGGTTTCTGCATAATCCTGTCTCCCTGTGGGCACCTGGATGAACACAGGGGCAGGAACGTCCATCAGGGCCCAAACTGACATTGGGAATTCTTTGAGAAGAGCAGATTTGTTGACTTTCAAGCTCAGAAAATATTCTGTGTTCAATCCTATCTCCTGGTGGTATCCAGGAATATCCAGGAATGGTCTTGGAGGCCTTTTCCAACCTCACTAATTCCCGGATTTTCATTTCCTATTGCCCAAGGTTGTCTTCGGCAGCCAAATGGTGATGAACTGAGGCAAAGACCAAGATTTTGGAGACAGTGGGATGGAAAGTCCTCCAAAAAGTGTTTTTCCCTCCCACTCAAGCACATTGGTCCTCAGCTCACACAGACACTGAAATCTTTTTCTTTTAGCCTCGATTTGCTTTTCATTTCTCTTCATCCTTTTAAAACAACCAACACGGGTGAAAATAAAGACACTGAACTGAGACATGGGTGGGGATATGGAGGGACAAAGACATGGTGGGGCACAGACATGGAGAGTTGAATCATGGTTTTAAAGAGTTAAGATTTTTGCTAAGGGTAGAAGGAGTTTCCATGGCCAAGATGTGAGTTAGGTAGGTAATTACTTGATGCTTAGGCAAGAGCTAATTGGTATAATTATCTGCTATTATGAACTTAGGTATAGAAGAACCTAAATAATAAATAAAATAATAAACCATTAATCATGAAGCACGAGGCCTTGGATAGTGCCAGAGGGTCACAGAGACCTGATGAAGACTCTCCTGACTTCATCCATCGAGACCACTGACCCATTTCGAGACCACCGACCCAATTCAAGAGAAGAACTGCGCACGCATGAAGGACGAATGGGCTCATTTTAATATGGGATGGGGATGGGAGGTGCTGGGGTTATGCACATGTATTGTATGTAAGATCTTGGGCAATAAATAGAGGGCAAAGAACCTTGTTCGGGGCGGTCACGCCTTTGGGAGGTGACTCCCGTGCCGGTGAATAAACACACCACTTTGTAACTTTAATTAGTTACAGTGCCTTTGTCCGTGATTATTCCGGTTTTTAATGATTCAGGGGGACAAACTGCGGTCACGTGGGGACACTGCAGGGACATCGTAGTGACCCAAAACAGGACAGGCAACAGCAGGGTGGCCCTGATGTCCCCAAGGCAAGGACACCAAGGTCCCCAGTGTCCCTCGGGGTGACAGTACAACCCCGTGTCCCCACCATGTCCCTGCATCCCGGGCTGCCTCCAGCTTTCACATCACCTCCTTGTGTCCCTCCACCGATGTCCCCAAGACCCCCACGATGTCCCCGAGGGCCTGGGCAGCTCTGAGGAACCCCTGTCGCCATGTCCCCCACATGCCACCACCATGTCCTGGTTAACAAAGTTCACCAAGGTCCCCACGTGCCATGTCACCGTGTCCAGCCACCCCTGGACATTGCGGTGACCTTGCTGGTGGCCGCAGTGGCCTCAGCACTGGCCCTGGCCATCGCCACCCACTGGGCATGGTCACGCAGGCGCTGGGCCACGGCCCAGTGCTCATGGGCGGTGGTGGCCAGGTGTCACCACGATGTCACGGAGGCCTGCAGGATCACCTGGCAGGACACGGCCACCGTGCCCAGGGCCAGAAGCAGGTGACTGTCCTTGGCCACCCCCAGGGCAGAGCGCTCCGAGTCCAGGGACACTGCGGGGACATGGGGACACCGCACAGGTGGCACCAGGGACACAGCAGCAGGGCAACCAGCACAGTGGCACTTGAGCAGTGGCACCAGGGACACCCCAGAGCCACCAGCCCAGTGTCCCTAGTTCCATCCCAGTGCCACCAGTTCTATCCCACTGTCACCAACCCAGTGTCACCAACCCAGTGCCACCAAGCCACTCCCACCCCAGTGTCCCCAGTCCTGTCTCAGTGTCACCAGCCCAGTGCTCCCAGTTCCTTCCCAGTGGTCCTAGTGCCAGCCCAGTGTCACTGCCCCATTGCCACCATACCAATATCACCATCCCAGTGCTCCCAGTTTCCTCCCAGTGTCTCCAGTCCCATCCCAATGTCCCCCATCCTGTCCCAGAGTCCCTGTCCCAGTGCTCCTAGTTGTGTCCCAGTGCCACCAGTTGTGTCCCAGTGTCACCATCCCAGTGCTCCCAGTTCAATCCCAGTGTCCCCAGTTCCTTCCCAGTGCCACCACCCCATTGTCCCCATACCAATGTCACCATCTCAATGTCTCCAAACCAGTTCCCTCCCAGTGCTCCCAGTGCCAGCCCAGTGTCCCCCATCCTGTTCCAGTGTTTTTGTCTCTGTGCTCACAGTTATGTCCCAGTGCCACTGCCCCATTGTCACAATACCAGTGTCACCAACCCAGTGCCACCAGTTCTGTCACCACCCAAGTGCCACCAGCCTGGTGTCACTAACCCAGTTCCAGCCCAGTGTCCCCAGTCCTATCCCAGTGCCACCAGTCCTGTCCCAGTACCACATCCCCAGGGTCCCCATACCAATGTCATCACCAGCCCAGTGTCCCCAGTGCTATCCCAGTGTCCCCCATCCTGTTCCAGTGTTCTTGTCCCAGTTCTCCCAGTTGTGTCCCCGTGCCAGCCCAGTGCCACCCTGTCATTGACCCATACCAGTGTCACCAGCCCAGTGCCACCAGTCCTGTTCTAGTGCCACTAGCCCAGTGCTCTCAGTGTCACCATCCCAGTGTCCCCAGTTCCATCCCAGTGCCACCAGTTCTGTCCCAGTGTCACCAATCCAGTGTCACTGGTCCTGTCCCAGTGCCCCCAGTGCCATCCCGGTGTCACCACCCCAGTGTCACCTGTCCCTTCCTAATGTCCCCATCCCAACGTCCCCTCCCAGTGTTCCCAGTTCCATCCCAGCGTCCGCAGTGCCATCTCAGCGTCACCAGTTGTCACGATCCGCTATTAATGCAGAGCGGGGGTCGTGATGGTTCTTTTGATCTCAAAGGTGCAAACAGGCAAAATGCAGGGGACAAAATCAGTTTATTCAACAACAGAAAATCAGTTTAATCAACAACAGCAATGCATTTCATCAAATGCCAACAATTCAGTTACGGTAAAGGGGAGAGGTACAGGATTAGGAAAGGGGAAGGAAAGGAAGGGATGGGAGAATAGCTACCAACAGACAAGACGGGCGTCCTCACGGGTCATCCGATAGACGAGTCTTCATCCGTGGGGAGATCTCAGGGGTCTTCATCAGTGGAGAGATCTCAAAGGGTCCTTTCCAGAGGGTCGCTCTTTTATAGTCCTTCTCCAAAGCGAGTGGCCTCTGGCCAAAAGGTGGGAAGATTTATGGACCATTGTGTGGTGCTGCAGGAGACAGGTACGGACAATCAGTCCTCAGCTGGTACAACACAGTCTCTGGTTGGTGCCACGACAGCACGGTCCAGTGAACACAATACACCAGCACACAGTCATGAGCATCCACCTGGCCCGGCCAGTAAACCATTGTTCGGAGTCAGCCTGGGTGGGGTCCTCGAGGTCTCCTTGCGACGGTCGGGAGGCAAAATCGAGGGGAACTTGGGAGTGACCCTTACACCAGCCCGTGACTCACGATCGTCGTCAAGAGCGCCCTTTTGTAGAGTTGTAGTGAAGTCTCCAGTTGTGGTGTCTTCAGGACTCGTCCCCGTTGGTAGCATATCCCAGAAAAACAGAGACAGGAGAGTAGGAAAAAGATAAGGGACAGGATAAGGAAAAGGAGAAAAGGGAAAACAAAACAGATTAATTATGTTCAATGTTGTTGATTGCTAACGACTTCAAACAATTTGTTCAATTTTTGATTAGAAATAAATCAATTTTTAAAGCAAGTTTTTGATCTCAATTCTTTAAATTTTTTCAGTATTGATTAGCAAGTTTTTGATTAAACAATTCTCAATTCTTTAAATTTTTTCAGTATTTATTAGAAATAAATCAATTTTTTTAAAGCAAGTTTTTTATTAAACAATTCTTATTAAAAAAAAAAAAAAGGAAAATATTCATTTTTTATTTTATCTGAAACCTTGTGTCAATAACCCTGGGGATGTCAACAGTAGCCGATCTGGGTATATCTGTCACAGATGCCAATTGTGTTAATCGTTTCGTTATTCTCCAAGTCATGATGTATAGAATTGCTGACAAAACAAAACCAATTAAAACTAAAATCAAGAGAACAATGGTGGGATGACACAATTTGTTCAGGACACCTGTAGCAGTAGGTGACCACCCAAATAGAGTATCCCACCACCCGTGTTCAGCATCTGTCTTTACTCTTTCTAAAACACAATGTATTTTTTCCACATTGTGATGAACAGCTATTAGAGTTTTCTGTCCGTTTTTCTTGATCTTCTTCAAAATTTCGATCAGATCTTGGTGGAGCAACAATTGCTTCACCAGAGAGAGAGGTTCATTCCAATTGGAGTGGGCAATAGATGGTGGATCAGTGTGTAATTTGACTGCAAAAGATGGTGAGAAGTAACTGGGGCTACATAGGAAAAATCACATCCTGAAATCCTAGTAAAGTTGCAGACACAAAAGTTTGAATGATTTTTAGTATTCAGTACCAAATTTTCTATAAAAACACTATCACAAGCAGTTCTAAAGCATGCACATCCATTGCCTATATATACTAATACAGTTTCAGGAATCTCATTTGGATGGATTTCAAAGTTACAAACATTCTGTTCTGTGTCCAAGCAGATATCTTGAGCTCTGATTGCATTACTTTCACAGATAAACCCTTGTTGTTCCCGGACAATGCAAGTTTCCAAATTGACAGTTTGCCACCTCCCACCGATTTGACGGGCCCATTCCCTATGCTCAAAAGGATAGAGAATAGCTCCATCATGGTCCAACCCCAATGCAATGATGGGGAATATTGAATGCACTGAAGCATTACGAATCGTCAGTACAAAGGCTGTGGCAATGCTTGTGCTGGGATCATAGGTAAAATTTACTAAGTTCCACCAGGACTGGAATTCTTTTTCAAAATCAGTGGCACTGTCCCAGACTATTTTTCGGATTTCAGTGGGAAAAGTGCCTTCCTCACCTTCTCTTATAATTAAAGTCCGGCCATGAGATCCTATGCCATAACTGTATGCAGGTTCGGTGAGGGATCCAGTTGCTAATTTACAAGTTATTGCAACATTATCACCTTGTGTCACCAAGAAAGGAGGGAAAACCTTGTTTTTGTCATCTAACACTAGGGGGGTACTTACACCACGGTATATAACTACGGCGGTTAGTGTGTGTTTTTCTATAGCATTTATTCTGAATTTATAGGTCAGGCCTTTCAAGCTGGACTCATCTGTTGTGTTATTCTGCCAGGAGCATGTTACATAGGTTGGTCTGGTTAAAGTGAAGTTATGCCAACAGTCAGTAAGTTCATCTGCACAAAGCTTTGTAACTTCAACGTTGTTGGTGTCAGGGTCCAGGGTATAGTTACCAACCTTCCTTTGGCGACAGCACAGTATTAGGGGAGCTTGTTTTTTACATGTCCATGCTGTTGTGGGGCAGAGACTCGCCGTGATGTTAGGGTGCAAACTACTGGTTATATCTGATTTTAAGTAATTCCTGGTGATTGTAATGGTGGTGGCTTTCTCATGAAGGGATTTTTCCACTTTTCTGCATCCTACCTTGATTTCTTCACCAATTATTCCTGTTAGTACCCTAGCCCAGTCCTTTTTGTCCCAACCCCAGTCACTTGAACGGTATACCTCAGAATCGTGCAGTACTACGGTCGCAAGGCTTGGGTGACGATCTCTGGGGTAGGGTCCTAGAGCACTGGTATGCCTGATGGAAGCTTCAGACCACGGCCACTGGGCCGAGTTTTGGCCATGCTGTGGTGGTAGGATACAGAAAAATATCAAAAAGATGATCATGGTTCGTCCAGTCCCCATGTCCCTCGGTGGTCTTCTGTGAAAGCAAACATAACAGAGTCTGCCACCAAAAGGCAGGAGGTCAAAATGATGGAACAATCCAACGGGTACTTACCCGATGCTCCTTTCCCAGAGCATTGGTGGCTACCCATGCATATTTATTTAGAGGAGTTTTTAGTACTAGTGGTACTTCTCCTACAGTAGGGAGGTTTACCAAAACAGGTTGCCCAGGATAATGGACTGGATTTTTGGAATCATTAGGTCCCTGTAGTGCAGGAATGATGCTTGGGGCTTTTAGACAAAAAGCAGTTATTTTGGGACACCCGTTTACCCCCCATCTATCATTTATACCTTTTACAGCTTGCCATAATCGAAGATCCCAACCTCCCTCATGTGGCTTTAGGAGTCGCTTTAGAAGACCATTGGTCCTTTCTACAATCCCGTTGGCTTGAGGATAATAGGGGGTGTGAAAAGTCCACTTTATTCCTTCTTCCCTTGCCCATTCCTGTACTACTTTAGCAGTAAAGTGGGACCCATTGTCAGATTGAATCTCCTGCGGCTTTGGAAATGTTCCAAACCATTCTCGCAATGCCTTAACAGTATTTTCTCCTGTAGCTCTATTAAAGGCTTCAGCTTGAACTAACCCTGAAATTATTTCCACTCCCACCAGCACGAAATGTTTACCACCAGACTTCTTAAAGGGGCTGATATAGTCTACCTGCCATGCATCCCATAGGCCTTTACCTTTCCTTAAGTGCAAAGGGTCATCTTCCAAAGGATGCCTTTCTAGTCGTCTGCGGCATTGCTCACAAGCTGATATGCATGTTTTACACATTTCCCTAGTGACAGGCCAGCCACGAGCAAGGGCTTCTTTGTATAAATCTTTGGCACCTGTGTGTTGTCTTTTTATATGCAACCATTCTAACAGATGTTCCCAATCTTCTGTAATTTGTTCCTTTTTCAGGGGACTTAGTCTTGCTAACTCATCAGCAGCATTATTCCATTCACCAGCTAAATTTCCATCTGTCTGATGGGAAGCCACCCACCCCACAGCAAAGTTCCCGTGACTTGCTATATCTAGAATTTCTTGCCATTTTTCCTTGTGCCATACTGGGATTCTGTTGACTTCCCAATCATTTTGCTGCCAGAAAGGAAGCCACTCTGTACATCCTTTAAACACAGCATAGGAGTCAGTGTAAATACAAACAAGAGAGGTATTATGTGCCTCCTGCTTGAAAACACTCCAAACGGCAATCAGTTCACCAACCTGAGCACTGCCTTCTCCCTCAGTAATAATTCGTTCACCAGATGAAGTATGAAGGGCTACTGCTCTGTATTTCCACACTTTTCCCTCTCGTTTAGCAGAGGCATCAGTAAACCAGGAATTCACTGATTGTTCAGGGGAGAAAGGAGGGGCCACTTTAATTACTGAGGCAGGTTTATCGTGGCTGTTAGCCAAATTCTCAGTTTCTTGTATAGCCAGACTTTTTGCAGCTCCTTCTGTTACAGAGAAGATGTTACAGTAATGTTCTATCTGGGCATACCACTTCCTGACTGAGGATCTCTGGGCCACCCCGTCAGGGGGAGGGGTCCCGCTGGTGACTGCTTTGATAACTTTGAAGGGGCCTCTTAATACAATTGGTTGTTGACGTGTAATTTTCTCCACTTCTATGAGAGCTATACTAACAACAAAAAGCCCCTTTTCCCAGGTAGTGTATCTTTTTTCGGCATCTTTAAAACCACGAGAATAAAAACCAACCGGCCTTGTAGGGCCTTCTGGACCCCGTTGCCATATGTGCACTGATAGTCCCGAGGTAGCAAATCCCCATTCTACCTGGAAAGGATCTGTGGGATGAATAGGGCCTAGGGCTTGATGTGCAGTTGCTTCAAAAATCAGAAGTTGTAGTGCTTCCTCCTGAGAAGGGGTCCAATCCCATTTTACTTTTTTCCTCAGCAAGTCATAAAGGGGTCTGGCAATAATTGAAAAATCAGGGATGTGTTTTCTCCAAAACACTAATAATCCCAGAGCTTGTTGAAGCTCTTTCCTGGATCCGGGCATTTTAATTTGATCCAGAGAAGTTAGGGTATCCGGTGGAATACATGTCATGCCTCCTTTCCACCAAATCCCTAAAAACTTCACTTCCTGTGAGGGTTTTTGAATTTTTTCTGGGGGAATTTGTAAGTCAAGGCTTTCCAGATGAGAGATTATTTTCTGTTGGGTATCCCCCACTACTTCTATTTCATCCCCTCCCACCAGAATATCATCAATGTATTGATAGACAGCTACATTGTCGGGTTTGGGTATCTTTTCTAATTCCTGTGCTAAAGCATGGTGGGCTAGAGTAGGGGAGTGTTTATAGCCTTGAGGAAGCCTAGTGAAGGTGTATTGCTGTCCTTCCCAGGTGAAGGCAAAACGGTCCATGTCCTCTGGTTGTATAGGTATCATAAAGAACATGTCTTTGACATCTATAGTTGCCATGATTGTATGAGCCTTCTCCTGAATTGAAGTTATAAGTTCAGCTAAATTTGGGACAGCTGCTGTGAGAGGATCTGTGTTTGCATTTAGTCTGCGAAAATCTACTGTCAGCCTCCACTTTCCGTTAGGTTTACGGACTGGCCACACTGGGGAGTTAAAGGGAGAATGAGTGTCAATTATCACTCCCTGATCTCTCAGGTCCTGAATAACTGGCTTGATTCCTTCTTTGGCACCAGTGGGAAGTGGGTATTGTTTCACATTAGTAATTTTACTGAAAGGTAAGGAGGGTGCAGTTTGGAGCAGATTAATATTAAAACGTGGTGTGCCAAAAGACCAGAGACAACCCTCCTCGTCTTCCCACTGCCTCCCAGCGAGGACATCCATTCCTAATAAATCATTTGGAATATCCCCAATTACAATTTTAATAAGTAACAAATTCTCTTCTCCAGGTAGTAGGATTTTTATCAGAGCTATATCCATAGCTTCTGTGGTCCCCAAGGCATTAAGGACAAAGCATTGTCTCCTCGTTGGAACAACTCCACATTTCTGCGCAGCTTTTCTTGTTAGTGCAGAAATTTGAGCTCCAGTGTCAACCACAAAAGTGACAGGTGACCTTCTAGGACCAACTATTGCTGTTATCAGGAGGTCCCCAGTATTGTGGTTTCTGGTGAGCGTTCTAAGAAATAACCAGTTTCCCCCCCCATCCCTCTGCTCACCCACGAGAGATGGGGTTTCTAGTTTCCCTGCTTCTGAAGCCGTTTCAGTTCCATTCCCAAAGACTGAGAAGGAGGAAACTCTGACTCAGCTCTTAGAACCTGTAGAGGAGATTGATTTGGCTCACTGCCCAGAATCTGGGGAGGGGTTAGGTTTGACTCACTGACCATGACTGGTGGAGGAGGGGGTGCACTAGGCTGAACAGTAGGAGAGTTTGATGTAAGGATCTTAGGGCAATGCCAATTCACAACAATTTTTATCAACTTGTCAAGTGGTAAGCCATCCATAACATCTTTAGGAGTTTGTTTCTTTAACCCCAACGACCACCAGTACTGACGGGAAGTATTCAACTTCCCCTTTTCTGGCTTATCACTACTAGGAGAAATGATGTGTCTAACACCTTTGGTTTTCTCCACTTTATCCTCTGGGATTTTTACGGGTCCATATTTCCTACTGAAATTCAGCAATTCCTCTGCAACTTCGCTCCATGTCCAGATTTTACGGTTATTGTCCGGAGACTCTGGAGTCCGTCTAGGAGGGGTTTCATAGGGAGGGAAAGAGTCCACGGAACCAGATCGCTCACGTGAGTTTCCAAGAAATCTATCTAATCTTTCTACAGGTGTCATGGATGCAATAGTTTTTTGAAGGAGAATTGCGGTAGATTTGAGAGTTTCTGGGAGACCACGAATTAAAGGGGTCATGATTTCAGGCATTACAGGTAATTGCATAGGTGATTCATAGGTGGTAGTCAGTTTTCTCTCATGTATCATTTGCAAGCAAGCAGCTTTGTGAATGTTTTCCAAAAGTTGGTCGGGAGTACCAACTAAAGCTATAGGGTCTCCCCTTTCCAGGGGGTTAAGCCCCCCGGCCCAGAAAGCTGCACGTTGGGTCAAGGACCATGGGTAGCTTTTATCTCTGGTTGTTAAGAAAACTCCATGTCCCCAATACCCACTAGCTTCGCTTTCTGATAATTTAATCTGATCTCCCCCAGTAAGAGACACTCGAAATACATATTCAGTTTCTGTTTCATGAGGGAGTCGCCCATATTCTTTTTTCAGTTTTGCTAATTCAGTGGCAGAATATGGGATTTCTTTTGTAGATATGTTTGGTTCAAAATCATCAGGACCAAGATAAGTATATTGTGTTTTAACCATAGGTCTTAATTTTGGACAGCAGTTTTCCCCAAGATTTTTCATTACAGTTAACTCCTTTTGGGGATAAATTTGATTAATGTGAACAATCTCCTTTTCCTCTGTTTCTGTGTGTGTTTCATTCTGCTTTAATCTTTTTGCACATTCTTTTTTTAGGGCAGCCTGTAGCATATGATTTTCGTCTCGCAATGAGTGGTTCTCATTTTGCAGAATTTGAACAAGATTTTGCAAAGAATCTATAATTGTGCTTTCTTCACTCACTCGCTTAAAGCGAGTTTCTATGGCTGCCGTAAGACAAGCTCCCAAAACTGAGCAGAGTATGGTTTTATTTTTGCCCAGTTTGAACCTTGACTCATGTTGCAAGGAATATATCCTATCAATCACATTCTCCAGATTAAACCAATTATTGTTCACCCGTTCCTCCCCACCTTGGGACGGTCTGGTGCTATACTTAGCTAATAGAGCATAGAATGCAGCTTTATTTGTTACAGTGGAATTCTCAGTCATTTTGTGAAGGGATAAGTAAAAACCACAACAGGGAGGTCTATTGCTTAAGTTACCACACACAACGAAACAGCTTCCGCTGTGTGCCCCCCTTCGCTTCCCTGTGTGGGTGAAGAGACCAAACTACTTGGGAGGTACTCCTTAGTTACAAAACACCAGGTTGTCTCTTCACTGCACCAAGTAGTCAAACATCATAAAAAACAACAAAACAACAACAACAGCAACAACAACAACAACAACAACAGTGTCCCGCCTTTTGCACCAGTAGATCTTTTGTGAAATTCTGACGACAGAACCCTCAAGCGAGTCTGGGGATGCTCCACACCAAGGTGTCTGCAGTCTGCGGGAAATCAGAAAAACCCCCCTTACTTTCTAGACAGGCTCACCCATTCAAGGTGGCCAGCTAGGTGCGGCTGGAGTAAGACTTCCTTCCCCTGATACAGACTACAGACAACCTTGCATCCCTTCTGTCTGCCAGAAAATCCTGTCCGTGACGCCAATTTAATGTCACGATCCGCTATTAATGCAGAGCGGGGGTCGTGATGGTTCTTTTGATCTCAAAGGTGCAAACAGGCAAAATGCAGGGGACAAAATCAGTTTATTCAACAACAGAAAATCAGTTTAGTCAACAACAGCAATGCATTTCATCAAATGCCAACAATTCAGTTACGGTAAAGGGGAGAGGTACAGGATAAGGAAAGGGGAAGGAAAGGAAGGGATGGGAGAATAGCTACCAACAGACGAGACGGGCGTCCTCACGGGTCATCCGATAGACGAGTCCTCGTCCGTGGGGAGATCTCAGGGGTCTTCATCAGTGGAGAGATCTCAAAGGGTTCTTTCCAGAGGGTCGCTCTTTTATAGTCCTTCTCCAAAGCGAGTGGCCTCTGGCCAAAAGGTGGGAAGATTTATGGACCATTGTGTGGTGCTGCAGGAGACAGGTACGGACAAGCAGTCCTCAGTTGATGCAACACAGTCTCTGGTTGGTGCCACGACAGCACGGTCCAGTGAACACAATAGACCAGCACACAGTCATGAGCATCCACCTTGGCCCGGCCAGTAAACCATTGTCCAGAGTCAGCCTGGGTGGGGGTCCTCGAGGTCTCCTTGCGACGGTCGGGAGGCAAAATCGAGGGGAACTTCGGACTGACCCTTACACCCCATCAATCAGCACCGTCACCGTGCAGCGGGACTCCCCCCACCATCGAGCAGTGACACCCCCTCATTGTGCACCGGGACCGCCGAACCCCCCCTCAAACATCGCCAGCCTCGGGCACCGAGATCACCGGAGACCCCTCCATGAGTCACCGGGACCCCCCCGTCATGCACCAGGACCACCGGAGACCTCCCCAGGAATCACCGGACACCCCCTCACGAATCACCGGGCACCGGGACGCCCCCTCGGGCACCGGGACTGGACGCCCCCTCGTGTACCGACCACCCTCCAGTGCACAGGGCCCGGACCCCCCTTTGTGCCCCCCCTGCCCATCCCGGGGATTCCGCCCCTCCCCTTTTACTTCCCCCGGGAACAGGAGCGGGAATGGGGGGGGCCGTGCGCTGGGGGGGCACCGGGGTGTCCCCAGCACCGGGGGGAGTCCCTTGGGGCTCGCTCCTTTCCCCCCTCTCTTCCTCCAGTTATCACCAGGGACCCCCCCAGTTTACCGGGGCTCCCCCTATTCACTGCCCCCCCGTTCACCAATCCCCCCAAAGCGCTGGGAGCCCCCTCACTCACCACCCCTCCCTTATCCATGGGACCCCCCCACTCACCGCTCCCCCCAAAGTCTTGTCGCTGAACTCCTCCTCTGCCGTCCATTGCTGGAGACTCCTTTCTTACATCTACACTGGAGGTCAGGTGTAGGAACAAGCCAGCCCTCCCCAAATGCCCCGACTGCCTGAGCCATGTCATGACAACAATGCAAGGGGGAGGGGAAAGAGGACTATGGGAGGATATATTACAATAACATCATTATACATCCACAAAACTTATCTTAACATACACGCACTGTTCATCCTTCAATTGTGAGAGCCAACCACCACATTGCTCATCTGTAACAACAGCGACTGCACTGGCCCCCCTAGATCAGAGGGGGATGGAGCCAGTGCCAGTCCACCCGAATCGGTGAGGGCAGAGACTACCCCCTGCCCACCTGAGTATTGCATCAGCCTAATACATATTTACAAAAGGTTATACATATTCAAACATTTTAACATAGCTCCTCCCCTGTCCCACCTGTTTCAAGCTTTTGCAGTTGTCCTATTCCTGATCATTTGTTACTTTTCAACACATTCAACAGGTTTGAATTCCTTCATTGGTTAAATGTTAACATTACAACAACTCTTCACCAACATTGATATAACAACACAACATTCACATTAAAATATCCTTAAATTTTAGCAAGACTTCTTTAATAAAAGTCAACCTTAAAAAACATGTAGTATTCACTCTAACAATTGCTAAAGCCAGCAGTGTAATATATTTATCACAGTGGCCTTGAGTTCAGAGCCAGGCTTGGGCTAGGGAGTGTGACTGGGACTGCCACTGGGCTTAGGTCCAAGAATGGTGTTGGCCTTAGGGCAGGAATTGGGGCTGAGTTTGGGAATTCAAGCTAAAGCTGGCATTGGAGTGTGCGTTGGCACTCAAAGCTGCACTTAGGGCTTGAGACTGCCATTGGGATTGGGTTTAGAGTTGCAATTGGGGCTGGCTTTGTGCTTAGGGCTAAAGGTGGCATTTGGTTTAGGGCTAAGCATTTGGAAAGGGGCTGGAACTGGGGCTGGACTTTGCAGTTATGGCCGGGTTTTAGATTAGAGCTGGAATTGAGGTTAAGGCTAAATGCGCCGAGCCGAGGATGAGAGGAACGGTGGAACCCACCCGGTGCTATGGGGGTCCCGGCATCTTAGGCAAATTGGTTTTACTTTCTGAGACGAACATAAAGCTTTTTTCCCCCTCTTCTCCTTTCTTTCTTTTTCCTTCCTTTCTTTTCCCTTCTTTTTCCTTGTAGCTGATTGGGAAGGCAAGATTTCTTGCAAGGACCTGTAATTGTCTGTCAGGAAGGCGGCTTCTGTTGTGAGATCCAGTGACTGGCGGGAAGAATGGGACTAAGAGGAATGGGACTTCCTAAGGAAAGAATCCCCGAGGAGGAAAAGAAATGAGAAGATATCAACAGATATACTCTTAAATAGCCCCCTGGGAAGAAAACTACCCCGTTGAAAATATTACTCTAACACCAAAGAATTTAAGACGATACAATATTGTATATTAGAATAGGCTAAGAGAGAAACTAAGTCCGACTATATTTACTGGCCTTGGGATGAGTCTGAGAGGAATGTCGAATTTGTCTTTACAAATGAGCTGTGGATCTGCTTGTAGATAAGGCTAGCACTGAGAGATAAAAGAAACAATGGGATGGATTCCACTGATTGATGAATGGACAAAGATATTTGCCTTTACAAACAAACTGTAGGGCTGCTGATAAATCAAATTGGATATCGAAAGATGAAAGAAGCAATGGGGGAAACCTATGAAATCTATAAGAATTAAAAATTAAAAGAGAGGGTTATACATTAGAGGGGAATTTCAGGTATCAGGCGTTCCGGGAAGTCTGTGCCTCTCAAGTACCTCAGCCAATGGGGAAAGAGAGAGGGAAATGCGGCCGGGAAAATAGGATAAATAGGAGGCTGTGTCCTCCAAAAATTTCAGAGTTCCCAGGGGAATGTCCCATGGCCTCTCTCCTGTCTCCCAGTACTGCTCTGTCTCCTTTTTGGACATAAACCTCTGGTGTTTGTGGATTAATTTTCCTGACAAGTCAAATAAGGAATGGATGTGTCAGGCTTTAAACATCCATGTAAAAGCTAAGGAACAAGCCCGGTACAGATCTGGGAGAGGGGATTCTTCACTGAACAACCTTTCTAGCTCTGGCCTCTCAGTCCTGAATCTCAAGGGAAAGCTACTCTACACTCCATTCCATACAAACAGAAAATCCTGGATTTGGGAAAAACACTGTCTTGGGATGGGCTTTCTTTTCCTCCTCTCTTTTGCTACCTCCTGACTTTTTCTCTCTCTCTCTGTGAGCACTAATTTTTGCTGTACACTTTCCCACTGATAATTTAACTGCTTACCATATCAAGTGTAACAGTTGTTCTCCACCTAAATTTAACATGAGCAGGTGCTACTTCTCTTTCAGGTCAAGATCAGAGCCTAAATGCAGTGATTTCAAAATGAATAAATTACTTTTCCCTCTTTCAGTCAGAAATGAGCTACTGCCACCTGCACTTGCCCTTCCCTTCCTCTCCTGAACCACCGAACAGCCCCACTGGGATGGCAGGAGCTGGGCCTGGGAACTCCTGCCTTTGGAGTTGCATCTCCTCCTCCCGTGGCCGCTGCTCAGAGCCCAGAAGTGCTCTGAGAACTTGAAGTTGTGGCAGCTGGGTTAGAGCCTACATGGGAGGAGGAGAAGGTTCACCAGAGCCCTTCTCCTGCCGTGCCAGCTCCAGGGCAAGGAGTGCAATGGAAGCCAGCCAATGTCCAAAGCCCATCTGCTCTGCCAGTTCCTGTGGGAATGAGCTGCTGCAGAGGGGAAGATTTGGGTGGGAATGTGGTTCTCTAAGAAGGCCATAACTAAATGCTTGCATGGGGGTTTTGGCTTCTGGAGCAGTGGGGTAGGGCTGTTGTTGGTTCCTACCCCTCCATCCCATGATGATGTAAGGGGTGAGGGATGCCATGTGTGCTGTGCACTGGCAGTGATCCTCAAGAAATCCTTCTAATCCTCTCTTTCAAACTAGTCAAGCTCAAGGGAAAGATGGGTCCAAAAAAAAAGTGTTCAGTTTTGTGCCCTCCTGCCCTTGTGGGGTGAGGGGCAGGAGGCAGAGGTCCAGCTTGGTCTCTCTTTGACCTTTCCTTTGAGACAACACTGTCTGCTCCCACCACAAAGGCACAGAGGGTGCTCTTTGCCCCCACCAGTGGGAAGTGGCTCTGCTGACCCCACTAAGAGTGCTGGAAGATGAGTCTGTGAACTAAACAGTTGAATATTGCCTAGAGGGGGGTAGCAGGCAGTAGATGTTGCCACCATTCTCTTTCCAGGACCCCACTGGGAGTACTTGAACTATCGACGATGAGAGAGAGATGGGGACACTGAATGGTGATCAAAATCCAATTTTTACTGAGCACTACATGTGCTTATATACCATTTACAGGAAGGCTGGCAATATTTTACTGCAATCACATAGACAAACCTTACATAGACAAACTCTCACATAGACAAACTTTACATTTGGACTCAGTAAAATCTTATTTCCCATAACCCACACTTGATCCAGTCCTCTTGCAGTCAGATCTCTGTTTGCTCTTGCCAGGCATCCTCGTTGTCAGGCTGCATTTGCTGATTCAATCTGCAGTACTATCAGTCTCATTTGCATTACCCATATCCACACCTCCCCCGTTTCTTTTAACTAAAAATACACTCTTCAGCGATTTGTCAATTAAATTCTTAACACACTGTAAAATACAAGGAATAACTACTACAATGCATAATATGATGCCTAATACATACAAACCTATTTGAACTAAATTCCTAACCCAGCCAGTGAGTCCCCAGTGCCCTAAGAGCCAGTTCAGCCAGTCGTACCCATGATCTACCCGAAGTTTATTCCCACCTTCTTTCAGGGCTTGAGTGCTGGCATAGATGGGCTGGGAGTGGTCAGAAAGGTTAAGGCAACACATCCCATCGAATTCCTCAGCCACAGGCGGCGGCGGAGCTCGGAGGCGGCCCCAGCGCAGGTGGGAGCCGCGCTCGGTTGTGCGGGGGCTCGGGGCTCGCTGCGGGCCGAGGGGGCGGCAGGGGGCTCTGGCGGGTTGGTTGTGCCGGTGCCGGCCCGTGTTGGCGCTGGGCTGAGGGCGCTGCGGGAGCGGCTGCCCGCGGTCTCCTTCCCGCTGGGGCCTCGGCAGGAGCCGGTGCCGGAGCAGCGCTGGCTCGTCCCGGTTGCTGTGGGTGAGACAGAGGTGTCTGCCCTGTGCCCGGGGCTGTGCGGGAAAATTCCCGTGGCCAGAGGTTTGTGTATCCAAAGGAGACAGAGGAGTCCTGTAAAAGTGACTTTATTGATGAACAAAGAGAGAGGCCATGCGGCATTTGCCATGCGGTCTCTAAAACGCCGCTTCCTTTTTATCCTAATTTTCCCGTCTGCATCTCCCTCTCCCATTCCCCTCTGGGTGAGGAACTTGGAAGGTTCAGAGTTCCCGATCCACCTACTCCATGTCCTCGTTAATATGCACCCCTACTACGATATTAATCTTACTGCTTTCAATCCCTCCTTCTCTCATTTTCTCAAGCATAGCGCTTACGAACTTTTAATTTCCATTGTCTCAATCTCTTTTCCTGCGTCCTGTTTGACGCAAGGTGTCGTGCATGGTAAAAAGCTGAGAGTTGCTGCACCACGTCAGAGGAGGAGCAGCATTCGTTTAAGCCGTGGTCTGCCAGGGAACCACGAAAACGTGTCCCATTCCCATCCTTTCTCCGGAATACGAGATATTTTCATATTTCCTTTGCTATCTGTTTCACCACTTTTCGGTTATCATGTGTTTGCAAACAGCCGTTTGCGTCACTTAATTTTCCACAAACTCCTCCTTCTTCTGTAAGTAGATAATCTGATCCCATCCCATGGTGAAATGTCTCGTTCCTCATTTCAGCGGCTTGGTCAGCAGGAAGGTCAGGAGCTGGAGCTGTCTGCTTGGTTATTATTTCAAGGATACTTTTTAACCTAATTATGCCACTCAAATTATGGATGGGTTTTCTGTGTCCTGATATGAATTCGTTAGGGATCCCAGGGGCTGGTCCATGGTGTTGTAGCATTTGTTCTGGTGGCCGTTCATCTTTTTCCCATTTTTGGGTGCTCCCTCCTGCCACGGCTGCATCAATTGACCACTTTTAGCTTATGAAATGATAAAATGTTTGGATTCCCAACTGATTTCTCTGGACTAGCAAAAACACCTCAGTGCTTTGGGGAGAGGGATGATCCCCCCCACACACACTTTTTTTCATGAAATTTGCTCAATATTCTCCGTTTGCTGTTTCCCTTTGCAGCTTAACCAGTTTCTGTTGCAGTCAGATATCCTCACTATGGGCTCTGCCTTTAGTTGTGCAAATTCCATCTGTGCAAGCAGGCAGAGCTGGGGGTGAGGGGCAGATGGACTCAGGGAAATTCCTCCCCCTGGCAAGAAGGCCCTTGGGCATTGTCCACACTTTTCCAGAGCAATGTTAATTTGCATTTCTAAAACTCCTCTCCTGGCTGCCTGGAACTAGGATTTTCTTCCAGAGCAGCCTTTAGGTGATTCACATGTCCACCCTCACAATCTGCTTTATTTTTCTTTTTATTTTTTTTAACGATTTTTATTAACAGTTTATGCGTTAAAGCCTCAGCATTAATACTCTTCTAGGTTTGCAAAATGCAACTTAAAAGTGAGCTTCTAAAGATCCATTCTGATATTCTGCCGTCATTAAGAGCCTCCACAAATATATAGAAAAATATTCCAATGCAATCAAGTCTTTTCTGCCTCTTCTCCTAGGAGTAAAAATTGCTTGTCACACCCCTGGCCCAAACCTAACTAACAATATAAAAGTAGGATTATTGTGAAAAATTTTTCTCATGGTGTAATCTTGTCACTGAAACTGCAGGGACAATAAAAATCTCTCCAACAATATCTTTAGTGTTAGAGAGTTAAGGCAGTAGTTAATTCTGGTCAGGATGTGCAACAGAAGTAATTTCATCCACACATAGCCCGGGTGTGCAGAGAAAATCATTCCATGAGATGTGAATTTTACTAGATTTTCCCTTAACTTTTTACTGTCCGAACCCATTGAAATCCATTGGTTTAGTGTTCATTGCTTCCAAGTTGTGTAGTTCTTAGTGTTTGGTTTCCTATTGCACACGGATTTCTCCTCTTCTGATGTTAATTAGATCCGCATTCCTGGATTTCCTTCTCAGTCTTTTCCAGACCAGGTGTCTCCATCTGGGCCTGGGGCAGTGTCTGGGTTGGGTGTTCCTTGATGTTTGCTGGTGTTTCCTTGATGTTGTGTTGAATGTTGTTATCTTTGTGGGAATCTTTTGGGCTATTCCCAGTCTGTTGAGATGTTAAACTCATCTCTCTTGAGTGGTGCCACATCCCTTAAAAAAACCTTTTAAAATTTCTTTCCTGAGAGAAAGGCAAACCGAGCCTGACTAGTAAAATGGAATGTAAAAAATTTTAAATTTGGTATACTTTCCAACAATGGAATCGCAGGCAGCCCAGTGTGTGAGTGTAATTGAGAGGCAGAGTCCTGGGTGGATGCTGTGAACAGCAAAGTGCCAAGGCAGGCTCTGTGCCAGCCCAGCTTCCTGTGGCAGAGATTTCACCAGAGACAGGATTCTGGCCACAGACTGCTTGAAATATACATCCCTTATCTCCAGCCCGCACTAGGTGGAGAATTCCCAGGGTAAGGAATTGCAAAGATCAATTCCAAGGGAGATAATTGAATATCTGCCCTGGCTCTGGCCAAAGGTTATAATGGCCGGATGCTTGGCCTTCAGCCAAGGGCACACACTGACTCAGAAAACACTTCCTAAATGCAGCAACATGTTGCATATTCATAGACCTTCATGCATTATTCAGAATCATTCCCCTCCAACCGGTAAATCATTATTTTTTCCTTCCTGGGATTCTGGTGTCCCATAATCCAGGAATGTAAAGAACTTCCTGATTATCTTTTTTACCATTCTCTGAGTTAGTTACATGAACAAAAGCTTTTTACATCAAAATGTTGTAATTACAAAAAATATATTTACCACAACTATTTCTAAGTTCTGTTAATCGCAGAGCTAAAATAAACTATGTTCATACAGCGAAGTTTTCCAAGAGATAGCATTCATTTTAATATTTGCAAAAAGACAATAATATAATATGTACTTATAACACACGTAGAATCCCAATTTCTTTCCTGAGTCTGGAATAGTCATAGCTGTGGCACCAATCATTTTGTTAGTTTTCATTTTCTCAGCTTTTGTTCCATTTCTTCTGTCCATACCCCAACCTTGAGGCTATTGGGGTTTAGAAAGTGATACAATGTTATGGGTAGAACAGAGAACTCTCAATTCAGGTCCTGCAGTTTCCTATTAATGCTCAGTATTCTTGCACGTCCTTTTCAGTCCTGGATTACTTCTGAGACTCCCCTGACCCCCTCTAGTTCAAGATACCACAAACCTTCAGACAAAATATCTCACAAATATTTAACTCTTTTCTCTAGCATTTGCTCTTTTTTTTTTTCAAATACTGAAAGATTATTTTTAGGCTGAACATTCAGCCATTTCACAGAGGCTTCTTCTACCACTTCTTGTCCTCCTGATTGCAGCAAGTCATCCACATCCTGCATTAACCCAATCCCTGGGGGTGGGTGGGGTAAATTCGTGTGATATTTTCTGCAAGGCTTGCCCCAATAAGGCTGGTGCTTCCGTGCATCCCTGCAGAAGGACCGTCCATGTCTTTCTCATTTTTCTTTCTACCTCTTGTTCCCACTCAAAGGCAAAATACAGTTTACCATCCTGTGTGAGTGGGCATCCCCAGAAAGCATCTTTGCCATCAAGGACTGAATGGTGTCAGTGTGAGGAGGGCACCTGGTTGAAAATGGTGTAAGGATGTGAAAGCCCCTGGGTGCTGGGGCCCCCCTGGGCCCTGGGGTTCATCCCTCAGGGGCTGTAGAAACTCTGCCATGGCCTTTGCCTTCCCCTTGGCCTTTTCCTCATCAGTTCTTGCATTCCCCTGCTGTGCCTTTGTGACCAAGTGCTCCAGGGGCTTTTTCTGCCCCTCCTGCAGCCCCCTCAGTGCCTGGGGGTGCTCATCCTCTGACAGCTGCTGAGCTTTCTGCTAAATCATTCCTTTCTGCAGTGACCCAAAGAAAATGCTTAAAAGCTAATCTGGGTGCTTGCACGTCCAATGCCCATTTCCCAGCTGTTCCTTTGTGCTGCTGCTCCTTGTGCTGTGGCTGCCGTGGCCAGCCCGTATCCCAGAGCCGGTGCCTGTCCTGCCGCAGTGTCCAAACGCGGCCCCCCCGGCGGGCAGGGCCGGCAGCTCCACGGGGCCGGGCAGCGGCCGGGGCGTCCCGCAGCCTCCTGGGGGCCGGGGGCCACTGCCGGGCCTGCAATTGCCGGGGGGTGCTGGGCTCAGGCAGCGCCCGGCGCTGAGCCCCGGCTGCCCCACAGCCCCGGCCCGGCCCCGCAGCTCCCCACAGGCCCCCAGCCCGTGCTCCCGGTGCCGCCCCTCTGCGCCCGCTCCTGCCGCTGCCCAGCACAGAGAAACCCCCTGCAATCCTGACCTCCTTGTGTGCCTGTCCTGGCAACCGGGGATACAAAGGATCTGCATCAGCTGGCAACTTCTGAGGATAAGAGCCTGCTGAAAAACATCCCCATCCTCACTATATTTCTCTTCCTCCTCTTTTCCATCATTCTTTTTCTTCCCACATAGATTCCTCCTGTTTCTTCTTTCCTGAACCATATTCCTCCCCTTCACCCAATCCCTTCCCAGCACACCAACAGCATCCATCCCCTGTTGTCTAAATCCCTTCTAGACTTCCCTTATTGCCCCCCGTGGGTGTCCATGTCCTTGATTACCTCTGTGAGAATGTGCAAACTTCCTCAACATGCTCCCAAGGGACCCTTCAGAGATATTTTGGAATCATCATCCCTTTGGCCAGGAGCCCTTCCTGGCTTTCCCTTTCTACCCTCCACGGATGCCCTGCCATGTTTAGTCCCCGAAGATGCCACTGTAGTCACTGCTGAGATTTTCAGTGCTCTCTGGCTGCCGACTCTTCCCAGCCCCCCTGATCTGTCCCTCGTCAGTCTCCTGGTCCCAGCGCCCCCCGGCAGGGGAATTTGGGGAGGTGGGAGGGGGGGAGCGCCAAGGCCGGGCCCCCCCGCGCTGTGGTGGCGGCAGCGGCTGCAGTGGGGAGCGAGTGCGGGCGGGAGCGGCCGAGAGCCCAGCGCTGCCCCAGCCCGAGCTGCCCCAGCTCCATGGCTGCCCCTGCGCTGGGATGCTGTGGGTTTGGGGGGAAGAGGGAGCCGGCAGTGGGTGCTGGGCCTGGGGGCAGCAGGAGAAGGGAAGGAGAAGCAGAGTTGAAGAACCAAGTGGTCAAATACTGCACATGGGAGGAGAAGGTGGCATTGTGCGGGAGGAGGACGAATAGTAGGACGAACAGGAGCGTGAGAAGGAGTAGGGACACAGGAGGAGGAGAAGCAGAATCAGTAAACACCACAAGGTTCCACCTCTTCCTTTATCTGCAGCCTCTGCCCCAGCCCCAGGAGCGTTGTCTCCCCACATGCAGCAGGTGACTGAAGAGGACTATGCATGATTTTCACAGGGGTGAATCTTGGTGTTTGTCAGCTTTATTGGCCTAAATGTTGGTGCTTTGATTTTCTGCAGGGGCTGAATCTTTATATTTTGCAGGGGATTTGGGCTGAAACTTGCTTTTTGGGGAGTTTTTGATCTGTGTCTTGATGTTTCAATAATTTTTGTGCTGAATCATTGTGTTTTGGGGGTTCTTATAGACACAATATGCCCAATGACTTCCTGAGTTGCACTTTGGAAGGAGGAACCCTCAACCCAACGTGCTCTCTCGTGTTTCCCTCCAAACCAGGATTTGTCATTCCCAAGGTGTGGATGGATGGAGGATGAGGAAAAGTCCCAGGGATCCCACAGGAAGCTGGGCGGCAAATCCAGCCCAGGGAGCTGCGAGGGAAAAAGACCCTCCCTGAGACGGGAAGGCTGCTGGAGATCCAGATGGAGCTCAGAGCTGGTGGAGAAGCCTCCTGGAGAGGAGAAGCCCCACAAATGCTTACAATGTGGGAAGAGTTTCAGCTACAGGTCCCAGCTGATCCTACACCAGAGGATCCACACTAGGGAAAAGCCCTATGAGTGTGGGGAATGCAGGAAGAGCTTCAGCACTTTTTCTTATCTGATGCAGCACCAGGTTATCCACACAGGGGAACGGCCCTACACCTGCTTGGAATGTCGGGAGAGCTTTGGATGGAGCTCTGACCTGAGAAGACACCAGCGCATCCACACTGGGGAGAGGCCCTACGAGTGTCCCAAGTGTGGGAAGAGGTTTCAGACCAGCTCCCATCTCCTCAGACATAAGCGGATTCACACAGAGGAGAGGCCCTTCTGCTGCCCCGACTGCGGGAAGGGATTCAAGCAAATCTCCCATCTCACTGACCACCGGCGCATCCACACTGGGGAGAGGCCCTACGAGTGTCCTGAGTGTGGGAAGAGCTTCTCCAGGAGTTCAGCCTTGACCCAACACCAACGGAGTCACCACTAAGGGAAGCCCTGTGAGTGCCCCGAGTGTGGGTCTGGGCTCTGCTCCAGCTCCATCCCCCATGGGAGGATCGGTGTTGGATGATCCCCAGTGACTCCCACTGGGCAGAGCCCTGGTGATCCTTGGTCCCGGTGATCCCTGTTGGGTGGGGGGAAGGAGTTGAAGAGATTTCTCTCTCTTCTCCTTGTCCCGCTGTGATTTGGTTGGTAATAAATTCCCTCGCTGTGCCCAGGCTGGCTCTGTTGTTCCCGTGCCGGTGCTCGGGGCGGGATCTCTCCTGTTCCTTCTCTCAACTCCCGGGCCTGTTCTCAGCCAATCAGAGAATGCGATGAAGAAGATTCAGCCAATCAGAGGGAGCAGCTGTGATGACTCACCGCTTGCCGGGCAGACCCGCAGCACCCAGTGTTCCCCACCTGGGCAGGGTCTGCAGCGGCTGCTGGGACAGTTGCACAGGTAGAAGCCGAACTTCAGTGCCAGGAAGATGAAGCCCAGCACGGAGCCCCCAATCCCAATCAGCACCTTGGTGTCGATGGTGTCTGGCAACATCTCTGGGGGTTCACAAGTGTCAGAACCCCCCCAGACCTGTCACAGATACCCGAAACCCCTCTAAGCACCCTCCCAATTGCCTCCAGCCCACGTAGGACCCCTTAAAATCTCCTCCCAGTCTCTTTCCAGCTCGACCAACCTCATTCCAACCCCTGCTTTTCCATCCCTGATCCTCCATCCCCTCCAGACAAACTCAAATCCCTCCCAGTTACACCCAGCATCCCCAGACTCCCTCCCAGTGCCCACCAGGATCCCCGGAACCCCATCCCACCCTCCTCAACATCCTTCAGACTCCTCGGCCATTCTAGAACCCCCAGCCTTACTCCCAGTTTAAACCAGGCTATCTCAAACTCTCTCCCTGTTACTCCCAGCACACCTCAATCCCCTCCCAGACCCCCCAATGCCTCCCCACTCCCCCCACACTGTGGAGTCCGGGCCGTGCCCCAGTGCCGGCTCAGGGGGTGCTCCAGGCTGACGTGCTCCACCTGGAGCTGGAGCTGACCCCGTGCCGGGCAGGGTTTCCAGCAGCACCAGGAGCTGGTAGAAATCCAGTCCTCATTGGGGACCAGGTCGGTGGCCACCACGTGTCCCGAGAGCTCCTGCTGGCCCTGGAACCAGCTCAGCTGGATGTCGGCAGGGTAGAAATCCATCAGGGAGTAGAGCAGGCAGCCGGGGCCGGGCTGGGAGCTCGAGCGCCGCAGTGAGATGGACACACTGGGTGGCGCTGGGAGAGAGTGGGAACACTGGGATAAGCTGGTGGGAACTGGGAGAGGTGAAGGAGGGCTGGTGTGGCACTTTGAAGGACTGGGAATGAAATTGGAGAGAGTGGGGGAACACTGGGAGAGAGTGGAGTGGATTGGGATAATGGGAGAGAGGGTAGCGGTCTGGAATTGGACTGAAAAGGACTTGGAACAGACTGGAAGGGACTGGGAAGGCACTGGGAGAGAGGGTGGAGGTCCCGGATTGGAATTAGAAATACTGGGAGTGGACAGGGAATGGAATACCTGTGGACTGAGAGGAATTGGGAGGGACTCTGGTGACACTGGGAGGGACTGTGAGGACACTGGGAGAGACTGGGATGGACTGGAAGAGCCACTGGAGTCACTTGGGCTGAGGGGGCAGGAGGCCCCGGGGATGGGCACAAGAAGGGCTGACGTGTCTCGGGTGATTCCCAGGGAGGTTTTGAGGGGCTCCAGGGTCATTCCCAGGGCAGGGCCCGAGGGGACACGCTCTGCCCCACGCTCACCTCTGCGCTCCACGAGGAACGGGCTGGACAACTCGTAGTTGTGCCGGCAGTGCCTGTCCACCGCAGCCCGTCTGGACTCCATCCATTGCGGGTCGCTGTTCCAGTGCCTGGCAGCCTTGTCCCCAAAGGAGGTGTCCCCACGTGCAGCCCCACATCGCTGCCCAAGTGCAGGAACTGCTCCCGCTTGGAGATGTTCCTCTCCACGAACCTCAGCCGGTCGGTGCCGTGAATGAAGTGACACTCGGACTAAACCATCTCCTGGAACAGCGCTGTGTGTGCAGGACACAGGTCCGGGGGTGCCCCCCAGCAGCCCCCCAGCAGCCCACAGTAGCCAAGGGCTCCGGGCCCCCGCCACACGCCCCATGGCCAGCGCCGGGCAGGGTCTGACACCTCCCCGCTGTTGGAACCCTGGAAACTGAGGGGTTTGGGCTTTCTGTGCTGACAGGCATTGACCACCAGGAAAACACTGCTTTTGACCTGAGGCTGTGAAGAAGCTTTCCAGAATTGTGATAGAACTGGGATCACTGGTGTGTAGTTTGAATAGAAGTGTGTAATGTCCCATGGTGGAAAATTTAGAATTTGTGGTTTTAGACTATATTAATACATATAAAACAAGATGGAGGTTTTAGGGTGTAGTTTTCTTTCTTTTTCACCTTCTTCACGGGTCTTGGTGGTACTTTTGTAATTGGATAGAAAATTCCACAGTGCAGGTTACAGGTGATTGGTTATTGGGTTAAAAGTAAAAAGAATTTAGCTGTGTGTTCTTAAGTGGACAGATTGGCCCTTAAAAGGCCTTGTAGAGAGAGATACGTGTCCATTTTTGACCTGTTAGCTAGAAGTGCTGTAGAACTCACTGTAATATAGATAAGAATAAAATATCTGAGTCCAAACACGAAATTCCGTCTCTCGAGCATTTAATCCTGACTCTGGAAGAATAAAAAAGAAGATAATACACGATACCCCCCCTCCCCAAATTCTCCTAGCAAGAGGCACTGGGGGCGGGGCGCGGGTGGAGTCCAGGTGAGGAGCTCTGGGCGCTCTGGGACTGCCTGAGGAGTCATCAGCGCCGCGCGCTCTGATTGGCTCAATTATTTTGGTGCCTTCTCTGATTGGCTGAGGAGAGTCCCGGGAGTTGAGAGGAGGACCGGGAGAGATCCTGCCCCAGGCTAGCGGTGGAAGAACATCCAATTAACAAGGCATGCAGATCATTTCCCAGCGGTGCCCACACTCCTGTAGGAACTAAATGCACCGAGGATCTCACGAGGGTCACCAACTCTCTGGCGGCCAAATCCAGCCCTGCGCTCCCTGCGGGTGCGGGCACTCTGGGAAGGGCTCAGCTGCGGGTCAGATGGCCGGAGAGTGGCTTGGTGGTCACCTCGTGTGTGAGGCAGTGATGGGCTGGGGAGATGCGTGGACACTGCAGATAATCACTTCCAAGCACAAATCATTCCAGGAAGGAGTAACAGTTTCTACCTTCTTACAGGTGCTCCTGCCAACAGCCGCCTGCAGAAAGGAGCACACACACCAACGCACGTGGGCTTTGGCTGTCCTCTGGCAGAGAAGTCCCCAGGGGACACAGGTCTCTGTGGCAGGAGCAGGCACCAGCATTGGCAGGCCTTGGGGGCGGCAGGTCTCCTTTGGCAGGGACTCTGCCACACCTGCTGATTTCACTGCTCCCAGGGCTCAGAGCAGCATTCGTGCCCTGGGCCATACGTCCCGTGTCTGTGTCACACTCCTGTGTGTGTGACGGCCACCCAGCACCGGGTCTTGTCCCAAAGAGGCCCTGGCAGCTGCTGTGGAAGGCCCCGATGCCCTTCCTGCTGCAGCTGCATCGGCAACCGTGGGGGCTCCTTCTGCTGCCCTGAGCAGGCAGAGCAGAGGAGCATCTGCTTGTTGTTTGAGCCATTCCTAAAATTCCTGTTGGGCCGTCCTCGAACCTTGGGGGAACGTCTTCCTTGCAAGCTGGGCCACTTTGGAGGGTGGGGGTGGGGCGGGGGTGTCCCCAGGGCACGTGGAGGTGTGTCCTAGGGCTCTTTGTGACACAGTGCACCGTGGTCACCGTGCAATAGGAAAGGGACAGAGCGTACAAGGGTGACCCTTTGTGACACATCGTGACATAGGTGCTGGTGGTGACACGGCCACACCACAGTGCTCGGTGCACTCGTCTGGACAGGACGGAGAGAGCGGTGCTGTGAGAAGCCCCCACACAGCCAGCTTGTTCCCTACTGACCCGGAGCTTTTCCAAAGCGTTTCCTCTGCAGGTGGCCTCGAGGACAGACTGCAGGACACGGTGTCCTGTAGCCTTCCCAAGGCTTCTCTGTTGCAGCTGCCTACAAGGCACAACTGCAGCACTTGCTCATCTGGAGCTTTTCTGAGACATCTCTCCTGCAAGCAGTCCCAACTCCATACACTGACATGGAGCAGACACCACCCAGAGTGCCCAAGGTGGCCTGGGTGAAGGAGGAGGAGGAGGCTGCAGCTCCCTCAGCACAGCAGCCTGAAGAGCTGGAGCAGATCCAGCTGCTGCAGGAGGGTGAGTAGCAGATCTGGGCCACAGAGCTGGTGCCTGCAGCCAGCTTAGCCCCATCCCATCCCATCCCATCCCATCCCATCCCATCCCATCCCATCCCATCCCATCCCATCCCATCCCATCCCATCCCATCCAACATACCCATGGATAGGACAGAAGAGGGGCTGGGGCTGAACGCCCAGGCAGCCACACCCCATCCCTGGAGCATCCCAGGGCTGTCCCTGCCTGGGAATGCAGAGCTGGGCTGTGTTCTCCGGCCTCTCCCACAGCCCCTCAGCCCTGGCTGCGCTCGCTCTTTGCCAGGTGCCGCCATGGACCCGACACAAGAGCAGGACCCTGCCCGTGGCCGCTTCCGCAGAACAGCGCAGGTACTGCAGCCATCCCCACCTGGGCTGGGCCTGCTGTCACTGCTCAGCCCAGCACCGTGCTTGGAGCACTCCATGGATTCTCCCTCTCTTCCTGCCCTTCTCCTGCAGATGATCTATGAATTCATCATGTGCATTTGGTGGGAAGAGACCACCGGTGTGGGCACTGGGCTCTTGGCAAACTTTCCCCTCTTCACTGCTGAGACCGGGGCTGCCATGCTGGATTTCCTTGTGGAGAAGGGGGTCTCCAATCCATAGCAAGTAAGCAGCCTGTGGCCAGGAATTGTGTGGTGCCTCAAGCCAGCTCTGCTGGGTTCCTTCAGTCTTTGAGGCCCAGACCAATAGGGTAGGAAGGGCAGCACTTCTCAGGGGAAGCTGGGGAACCTGCTGCTCGGGCAGGTGTCCAAGTCTCCCCGGGCCTTCTGCAGGTGCCAGCCATGGTGAGGTACATCCACAAGTGGCTCACGGCCAATGAGTCTGCTGGGCACAGGCTGGACAAGGCCCTTCTGGAGCTGACCAGGGAATACCCCTGCGATGTGCTGATGACTCTCTTGCGCTGGGCCCCATCGGGTGACAGGTACGGCAGCCCCACCTGCCTTGAGGGTTTAGGGTTCCCCGGCCCGTTACCCTGTAGAGCCTGTCCCTGGTGACTGCCAGACAGGGGGACAGTTCCAGGAGCCTCTGGCTCCTCCCTTTGCCAGTGCTGCCATGTCAGCCCCTGAGCGTGCTGCCACGCTCCCTCCCTGCCCCTCAAGATGCCTGCACCCCCGTGGGCTGGCTGGGTGCTGCCAGCGAGGGACAGTGGGCAGAGGCAGGGCTGAGGGCCAGCGCGGGCCCCTGCAGCAGCCCAGGCCACAGTGCTGTGGCCCAGACCCCCCTGACACAGAGCTCTGACCCCACAGAGCTGCTACGGCCATGTGGGGAGTGATCATGTCCTCCACTGGGACTGCGGAGCCGGCGCTGCAGATACTCCTCAATGTGCTGAACGCCTGGCCAGTGGACAGTGTGTACACCTCCGATGGGGACAGCACAGGAGTCTTTGCCCTGGCTGTGAGTTCCTGCAACTGACCTTGGCTTGCCCCTAGGCCACCTCTCCAGCAGCCAGCTCTCTGTCCTCCCCCCAGCTGCATCTCTCTGCCTCAGGCACTGGGCTGAAACCTGCCTTAGGGGCAAGGTTCAGGGGCACCAGGCTGGGTGACCCCGAGGTGTCTCCCCCGGCCTCTCCCTGGCATGCTCGGGCCCTGCCACACGGATGTCTTGGCACTGAGTGTTGTCTCTGGGTGGTTCATTTTTTGCAGGCAACCGTGACCCTGTGGAGGGTCTTCAACCTGACCTGGTGCCCACCTATAGTGTTGGAGTATTTTCCCCGTCTCTTTCTGTGTCTGCTCTTCCAAGTTTACATCAGCGCACTGGATACGCCAGAGGAGGTTGATACCTTCTGGAAGGGGTGCCAGGAGCAACTGGGCCTTGCCACCAACCCCCAAAGGTGCTCCAACCCAGTCCTCCCAGTCTTCCCATCCCTTCCAAGGCAGGAGCCAGGGCTGACAGCATGACCTGGGCTTTGCTCTGCACACAGGTTTGCGGTGCAGACCCTGAAGGTCCTGCTCTGCCGAGTGCAGTGTGAGCGTGTTGTGGTAGCCATGGAAGGCAAGGCTGGCTGGGACACGCTGCTCTGTACTGACACCCACCACTATGCAGTGGGACTCCTGGCCAGGTGAGACCCCCTTCTCCCTGCTGCCCCCGGCACTTGTGCCCAGGGTGCCCCACACAGTTCCCATGGGCAGGGGTGAGAGGGCTTTGTCACAAAGAGACGGACGAGCAGACTGGAAAAGGCTGGCACAGGAGGGTGCCCGGGAACAGCCGCCTCCCAAAGCGCCCACGGGGGGCTTGGGAAAAGACCAGAGCTCCGTGGGTCACTCCTGGGAGAGCTTTGCCCTCCCGGCTCAGGGGCAATGATGCCTTTTCCCCCCACCAGGGAGATGCGCTGTGTCTCCATGATCTGGTGTTGCAGCTTCATCTCCTGCCTCTTGGAGCTCCTCAGCCAAGACATTTCAGACTGGCAGCTGCCCGCCATGGCGTTCCTTGTGGAGGTGAGCCCCATGGGCAGCACAGCTGAGCTGCCTCCCACCTCTCTGCCCTCTCACAGCCGCAGCTGCCTGGGACGGTGCCCGTGCCCTGTGCTGCTGCCTTGGCTCAGGCCTGTGCAGTTCTGAGCTCCTGCCAGCTGGGCACCCCGGTCACTGCTTTGTGCCTTTCAGGTCCTGGACCTCCTGGACATCAAAGAATGGGGTGACAGCGTCCTGGAGATCATGGCAAGGCGCCTGCAGAGCACGTCCAGGGAGATGCGTCGCCTGGTGCTCAGAGGCCTCGTGCAGCTCAGCAAGGACCCCTCGATGGTGAGAAGACAGCAGCGGCTGAAGCTGTGCTGGCAGCGTGGGGCTGGGGAAAGCAGCCCCTTGGGCTTGGCTGGGCTTTGGGAGCTGTGGCAGCTGCTCCCAACTCTCCTGCGTTGCTGTTCAGCTGCCCGAGTGCTTCAGGACAGCCCTTCGGCCCCTGGGCTCCACGGCAGCAGCAGCAGCAGCATGGGCTTGCCCTGCCTTGTCTTCCATGCAGAACAGTAGAATGTACAGCCTGACAGAAAGCCTTGTGGACCTGTTGCGGGATGCAGATGAAGACATCGTTGAGATGACCGTCGCGGTGCTCAGCTTTCTGCTCTCGCACAGACACCTCGCAATACCCAGCCCCATCGCCCTGCGGCTGGCTGGCGCGCTCTGGCCACTGCTGGACAACGTAAGGCTCTGTGCCCCCAGCCACGGCCACTGGGTGCTGCCCCCAAGTGTGGGGCCCCGTGGATTTTTGGGCCTGTGCACAGAGGGGTCTGGAGCAGCTGATGTGGAGGGCTTTTGCTTCCTTTCCAACAGGACAACCGCCATGTGCAGCTGCTCTCCATTCGCCTCTTCCAAGAGGTGATGAGGTTGGTAGCGGCCAAGGGTAAAAAGCCCCTCAAGATGCTTGTGAGCAAGAGCCTGCTGCCACTCTTCTTCAACTGCCACGATGAGAACATGCGTGTGGCAGAGGTGAGGACTCCTGGGCGCTGCTGTCCTCCTGGCAGGGGGCTCAGCTGTCTCCCTGCACCCGGGCACCTCATGGGCTCCAGCCTCCTCCTGGCCTTGGCACAGGGAGGCAGCTCCTGTGCCCTGGGCTGCGGTGCCATCTCTGGGTCTCTGCTGCTCTGCAGGCCTCTTGTGAAACGCTGCTTTCTGCACTAAGCTTCCTGAAGAGGAGAGATCTTGAGCACCTGCTGATGGCGGATCAGATGTGGAGGTTTGGCGAGTGCTTGGTAAGAACGCTGCTCCCTTCCCTGGGCTGCCCACGCGGGCTCTTCTCCTGGCTCCTCTGGCCCCGGGGCCGGAACTGATGGAGCCCCGAGCTCCATCAAGCCCGCGCCTTGCCGGGCCCTCTGCCCCGCTCAGGGCTGTGCGGGCAGGGCAGGCCGGGGCCAAGGGACAGAGCCCGCGCCAACCCTTCCCTCCGTGCCCTGCCGCTCTCTCCAGCTGGCACAGGACAGGAGCCGAGCGGCCGAGCTGCTGCGCCAGGCGCTGCCGTACCTGCGGAGCCCACAGGAGCCCCTGCGAGAGGCGGCCGTCAGGTTTCTTGGTGAGCCACAAGCCCGGCTCCCTCCCCGCCCCGCCGCAGCTCGGCCCCAGCCCCGCCTGCTGCCCCGGCAGCGCCATCCGGGCCGGGGCTCTGGAGCCCCGCCTGCCCTCGGCGCCGCTGCCGCCCTCTCGCAGCCGTGTCCTTGGGCGTCAGGATGCGGCGAGGGCCGGGCCTGAGCCCTGCAGGGGAAGGCGCTGCTGTGGCCGCAGGGCTGGCAGCGCCGCTGCGGGGCAGCTGTGCGGCTGGGGCCGTGACAGGCTCTGTGTTGGCAGGGATGGCCGGGCGGTTCCTGAGAGAGCAGCAGCGAGAGTTGCAGCTCATGTGCAGGGGTGAGTGAGGCCAGCGGGCTGTCAGCGGGGGCTGGCGCTGGCAGCTGCGTTCCCTGCCCCGGCTGGGAGGGCTCTGCTCCCTGCGCGCACGAGGGGCGGCGTGGGCAGAGCACAGAGACCTTCCAGGGGCCTGCGGGAGGGACATTCGTGGCCAGCGCCTTCCAGCTGATCCTTGCTGTCTCCTGCTTCCTTCTGGCTATTGCAAGAGCTGCCGTGTGGGATGGATGGGGCAGGAGGGTCTCCCCAGGTCCCTGCAGATGCAGGCTCTGACTGTGGCTCTGTTCCTCTCTCTTCCAGCCCTTCAGGACATGACAGATGACACCAGCCCTGCCATCTCATGCCTGGCTCTTCAGACTCTGTACATCAACAGAGCTGTACAGAGCATTCCCTCCTCCCGACTCCAGCAGATGCGAGATGGATTCCGCCGCCTCTGGAAGTCACGGCCTTCCCTGTATCGCAGGGGCTGGTTGTCCTGCATGAGCACCATGGAGAACTGATCCGGGAGGCTGCGTCTGCTGGGGCCACCTGAGCCTGCAGGGAACACCTCTGCACTTCAAGGACGTTCTTTCACCCCATTGTAGGATTAGTAAATTGCTGTTTTCATACACAGAGGTCCAGGAGCTTTCTTTTGGTGCCCAGAGTCTTCAGGCCTATGGGGAAGAGGGCAAAAAGGGTGCTTGTGCTTGCCAAGTTGGCCAAGCGTGCGGAGTGGAAGGGAAAGTGGCCAAAAGGCCCTTGGCCTTTGGTGGTTCTGTGGAAGCCTTAAGGCTTCTGACAGAGCGGGTGGGCAGAGGCCGGAGCTGCGGCGGGGATCCCTGAGAGACCGGTCCCTGGAGATGGCCAGCACCCCTCTCCCAGCCTGGAAGCACCATCTGTGTCCTGCCCGTGTGTTGCTGGCTGGATTGCTGAGGGCTCTGAGGTGCCTCTTGATGCGGCTCCTCTGGAGCTCCTTCAGCAGCCAGGCAGGCCTGGGGGAGGCGTGGAGGGCACGGGACAGTGGGAGGCCATGAAGGGCTGCGGTGCTGCCAAGGCCTGCCCGGAGAAGGCAGTGGGAAGGCGTGAGGGGGATGCGTGTGGCGCTGGGTGGCGGGAGGCTGTGATGGGCCAGGAGGACTTGTGTGGATGGGTTGGTGGGAAGCCCTGAGGAACTGGGTGGCAGAGGCCATAAGCAGCCCCCAGACAGCCACCTTCTTCCTGCCAGCCGGCTGCTCTGGCGCTTCCCCGACGCGTCTCTGGTGCCTGTGGCAGAAGCCCTCGAGGCCTGGCCTCAGCAGGACGGTGGGGACAGCCCCGAGGTGCCCAGGCTGCTTGGCCAGGGACAAGGAGGCCCTGCTGGAGCACGGGCACTGGCTGCTGCAGGCGAGGAGCAGTGGGAAGTGGCAGCGCTGGCGATCAGGCCGGGTCCCCAGAGCTGTCCAGGCCACTGTGCTGTGTGGCCAAGACTCCCCTGACACTGAGCTCGGGACCCACAGAGCTGCTGCCACCATGGCAAGAACGATGTCTCCTGGAGCTGGCCTGTGGAGCTGCTGCTCTCAACGTGGCTCTGGACACCAGAGAAAAATGACCAGAGTGTGCACAGGAACAGCAGCACCCAGAAGGCTTGTACCTCCTCAGGAAGACATGCACACCAGACAGGATGCCAAAAGAGGGGATGCTGTGTGCACAATTTTTCGTGGCTTGGCAAAGGGTGTAAGGGAAAGTGGTCACCATGGTTTTCTCTTGACTTGCCAGAATCACAGCAACGCTTGGCAGCTTCAGCTGCAGCCTGTCCCCCTGACTGACCTCAGCGGCTCTGCTCGAGGGCACACTCGCCTTCCAGAGTCGGCTGTCCCAAGGCAGCAGCGTTGGTGCCATCGTTAGAGACTCTGATGGGACACGAGACTTGGGCTGCAGCTGCTGACACTCTCCTCCATTGTTACAGTTTTGACTTGCCAATTTAAATATACTCATTTTTCTGTTGTGAGACAGAACCAGGAGCAAAAGAGCAAGGCAGGACTAAAACTTAACAAGGGTGTAAAAAACTTTATTAACTACACAAAGAAAGAGAATATAAAGCCAATTCAGAATAAGATCTCTAGAGCACTCCTTCCTTCCCTCTCCCAACCTTCATAACAACAAAACAAACATACAAAAGCTACTTCAGTCAGTTCCCAACTGAAATAGTCCTTTTCAGTTCACTTTGGAGAGAGAAGTTTCCTCTTGTCAGGCCATAGGGACTTCACCACAAGAAGGGTAAAAAAAAGTCCTCTCGTGGCTTCACTTTCACAATTTGCATCTGCCCGGGAAAAAACTTGCAAAGTAGTGAAGTTCCTCCCATCTTCACAGTTTTCCCAAAGCTGTGCTTATGGGCCATACTCACGGGGTATTTACTTTTAAGAATTAACTGTTCGAAACCAAACATTTTCTTCATCTCTCTTTCTCTCTGTTCATGCTCCATCTCCAGAAAAAGTGATCCCCTTTTCTCCTCGGGGCGAAGGATTCTCAACACAGATGCCTTTGATTAACAATCTATCAAATGGAACATCTCCAAGCCCCCCATGTCTTTCTCCATGGTTTATCGGAATATTCAGTACATCAGTTCATCCCTACAATCTTACAAAAGGAATTTTCAGCCATCTTCACAGCATCTCCTCATTCTCCTTCCATCTAAAGAAACTTAGCTCTTGCTTCACTGACTTTGGAGCATCTCCTTTTCCCCTCTCATATTCAAAGGAAAGCCGGAGGTCTGAAAAATCTTACCTGAGCACTAAAGAGTTAAAGTTTCACACAGAAGTCACGGCGCTGGGTGTGGGGGCGGCTGAGATGTTAATCAGCTTTTCTGGAGCTTGCTGCAGCCCCGCACTGCCCATGGCCACCCCTGCTTCCAGACAGGGCCCGGCTGCCTCCCCCAGGCCGTGCGGGGGCTGGGCGGGCTCGGCCCCTCCAAAGCTGCTCCGAGCCAGCAGCAGGAGCCGGGCCCCCCCAGAGCCGCGGGCTCGTAGGGGAGGAAGCCGGGCTAAGGTCTCATCAATGAGCCTTTCCTCCCCCCGGCCATCGGGTTCCCTGGTTTGCAAACGGGGCCCAGCGGCCTCCCGAGCTCCCCCCACATGGGAGGGAGCCCGGGCTGGGCCGTTGTTACCTGCTCAGCCACCGGAAATAAATGAGAGTTTTTTCCCGGGTTACCGCCTTCAAAATGTGTGCTCACCGAGCGAACTAACTTTCTCCAGTTGGTTGTTCAGGCTGTCAATAACCAAACCAGCCTCCAATTGGTCCCATCAACTCCCAGAGGGAGTTCTCACAGAGAGAATTTCTCACTTGAGTTTCTTCTCCCCAGGTGTAACTAGCACAGAAGTTGATATTAGGGAAGATCCTGCTGCTTTCCACCAGTTTTAGAGGGTTATGAACAGCTTTGGGGGATTTCCCGGTTAGTTTAGTGGCAGATGTGACCTCCTTTTTGGGAGAATCCTGATGATTTCCACCAATTTGGGGGGTTCTAAACGCCTTGTGGTGGACTCATTCCCGTGGGTTCTGGTGCCGCCCGCCCACGCTTCCAACTGGTCCGGACTGGTGCTCCCAGTGCCGCGTGGGGCGGGGCCGCGGGGACCCCCCCAGGACACAGCGCGGCTGCTTTGGGGCTGGCGGCACCGCCCGGCGCTGGGCATGGGGCGTGTCGGGGGAGCTGGGGCCCTACTGGTGCTACTGGTGCTGCTGGGAGCTCACCTGTCTGGGGCCAGCGGGACTCGGGTGAACGTGTGTGCTGCCCCCGGGGACCCCCAGCCCGGTGTCACTCTGCCCCTAAATGGCTGCTTCAAGTATTCCCAATAAAGCTTCCCAGTTTGCCTGGTCCTGTTTATTGGGAGCCAGTGGGAAGGACTTGGAGGGACCCCGCAGGGGGAGCCATGATTGGGGGGGGGGGGGGAGGTCGCAGAACTGGCCCCAGCATGGATCAGGAATGGGGACCCCCAGGAATGGTCGTGTCCCCCTCTTCTCACCCTACTCTAGGGGGCCTTGGGAAGATCCTGAACCCCAACACGGCACCGCCCCAACCCCAAAGGTGCCAGGACCCCGATAAACAAACAGGGGAATTTGGGGAGGGGGTGCATGGGGGGTGCCCAGGCTGGCCCAAGAGCCCAGCGCTGCCCCAGCCCGACCTGCCCTGGCTCCATCCCAGCTCCTACCACAGGATGTGAGGGTGTTGGGAAAACAGGGGGATGAAGGGTGTGTGCTGGGCCCAGGGGGAGCAGGAAAAGGGATGGAGGCAGAGGAGGGCTGAGGAAGGACTGGGAGAAGGACTGGAGAGGAGGCAGGACTAGAAAGGAGGAGGAGTGGGACATCTCTAAATGCAATTTGGCGGTCCCAGGGCCCTGACCAATTCTTTAGGGGTACCAGCCACCTCTTTTCCCATGCTCTTCCAGTCCTTTTCCACTGTCCCCCAGTCAACCACCCCTGACCTCATGCTTCTTTTTGAAAGAGGTTTCCAGGTCCCTCCTGCTCACTCTCGGGGTCCTATCCCTCTTTTCCTCAATACGGGCAGCTCCTCAAAGATTCTTTCTAGTGAAATCCCAGTTTTGGGATTTTCGGTGCTCAGTTTTGGGACAGCTCTGTCTAGCTTTCCCCTCCCTGTTGTGGCCTCTCACCTGCCCCTGACACCCTGGTGGGGCTGGGATTTCCCTGCTGGGGACAAGGACGTTCATTCCCTTCCAGGAGCCCAATGCCCGGCTGGGGCTCCAGGGCAGGGGGTCCTTGAGCAGCTGCCCCAGAACCTCCGCCAGGGTCTCCCAGCGCAGCCGGAGCCGCTCGGCCTGGGGTCCCCAAAGGCCTCAGCGAGCCCCAAGTCCCTGCCAGGAACCCTCAACTCCCTCCAAGCCAGCATCCCCCACAGCCCCTGCAAGTTCCCCCCATGGCACCGGCCGTGGCCATGTCCCCACATGTCACTGGCCATGTCCCACCATGTCCTCACCCATGGCTATGTCCCCACCATGTTTCCATCCCTGTCACTGTCCCCCACATCTCCATCCATGCCTGTGTCCCCCCATGTCCCCAGGAACGGCCACATCACTGTCCATGTCCATGTGTCTCCATGTCACTCTCCATGTCTGTGTACTACCATGTCTTTCTCCCTACCCAAGTCTCAGTTCTGTGTCTTTATTTTTATCCCAAGATTGGATGTTTTAAAGAGATGAAGAGAAATGAAAAGCAAATCCAGCCCCAAAAAAAAGGATTTCTGTGTCCATACTGGCTGAGAATCCAGCAGGGAAGGAGTGAGGGAAGAATACTTTTGGAGGTGTTTCCACCCCACTGTCTCCAAAATGTTGGTCTTTGCCCCAGTTCATCACCATTTTGCTGTGGAAAACACCCTTGGACAATCAAAAAATCAAAAATCAAAATCAAAATCCTGGAATCTCTGAGGATGGAAAAGACCACCAAGATAGGACTGAAAACAGAAGATTTTCTGGGGTTGAACATCAACAAATTCACTCTCCCCAAGGAATTCCCAATGTTGGTTTCCATCCCGATGGACGTTCCTGTCCCTGAATTCATCCAGGGAGACAGGATGATGCAGAGCCCCCCCAGCCAGGTGTCTTCCCAACAGGGATCACCAGGACCACGGATCACCAGGGCTCTGCCCAACGGGGGTCACTGGGGATCATCCAACACCGATCCTCCCATGGGGGATGGAGCTGGAGCAGAGCACGAAGCTCTTCCCACACTCGGGGCACTCACAGGGCTTCCCTTAGTGGTGACTCCGTTGGTGTAGGGTCAAGTCGGAGCTCCTGGAGAAGCTCTTCCCACACTCAGGACACTCGTAGGGCCTCTCCCCAGTGTGGATCCGCCGGTGCCTGATGAGGGTGGAGTTGACATTGAATCCCTTCCCGCAGTCAGGGCAGCGGAAGGGCCTCTCCTTGGTGTGAATCCGCTCATGCATGAGGAGATTGGAGCTGGTGTGAAACCTCTTCCCACACTTGGGACACTCGTAGGGCCTCTCCCCAGTGTGGATGCGCTGGAGTTTTCTCAGGGCAGAGCTCCACCCAAAGCTCATCCCACATTCCAAGCAGGTGTAGGGCCGTTCCCCTGTGTGGATCACCTGGTGCTTCATCAGATCAGAAATAGTCCTGAAGACTTTCCCACATTTCCCACACTTGTAGGGCTTTTCCCCAGTGTGGACCATCTGGCGTTGGATCAGCCTGGAGCTCTGGCTGAAACCCTTCCCACATTCCAAGCACTTGTGGGGCTTCTCCCCTCCAGGACGCTTCTCCACCAGCTCTGAGCTCTGCCTGGATCTCCGGCCGCCTTCCCGGCTCAGGGAGGGTCTTTCCTCCTCGCAGCTCCCTGGGCTGGGTTTGCAGCCCCTCCTCAAGAGAGATCTCCGGGGCTTTTCTACCTCCATCCCCGCACACCTGAGGAATGAAAATTCCTGGTTTAGGGGGAAATAACAAGAAGAGAGCTCCATAAACTGGGTGTTCCTCCTTGCCCAAGTTCATCTCTGGAAGTCATTGAGCATCTTGTGTCTGTAATAACCTCCCAAACACCAAGATTCCCACCCAAAATCTTCCAGACTTTAAGACAGGGACCAAAACCTCCTCAAATATCAAGATTCAGCCAAAATCCCCTCCAAACTTGTGCTGCTTTGAAAGCAAAACTAGTGAGAGACTCCAAGTCAGAAATACAAATTGATAGGAAAAAAAGAGAAGAGAAATAAAATCCATGCAATAGTACAAAAGAAAACAACTGACAGAATCAGAATACAACCTGACACCCCGCTAGTTAGGGTGGTGGTAGCAGTCCCGATGAAGTGGTCTTGTTGTAGTAGTGATGCTGTAGAAAGGTCTGGTAGCTCTTGTCCTCTGGAATCCAGTGGGTAAGGGATGCCTTGGTGCTCCAAATCTCAGATTTTATCTAGGTAGGAAAGGCTTGGCTCCTCCCCCTGGCTGGAGCATCTCCCAATGGGATGATGGAATTTTATCAGTCATGCAGTGGCACTCAATGGCCCATTAACAGAAGATATCTTCCTGGAGGAAGGATGGGTTGTGGAAAAGATAAAGAACACTGCCCCACCTGGTTTTAACAGATGGCCCATTAGCAGAGGATATCTCCCACACAGATAAGGATCACTGTTCCACCTGTTTTTTTCCACTACTCTTTGTTCTTTTGTTTATTCCCTGGACCTCTGACCGGTTACTTCATGTTTGCTGCTGATTTCCTCTCCCTTTTGAAGATGAAAATGGTAAAAGTGTCTTTGACCTGCCTTACTGGATATTGTAAAGAGGAACAGTCATCTACTGCAAGTGGAAGTGTCACAGGTGGAGCAGAGTTCTGTGAGTGCTGTATCAAACCAGACCTCGTCAGACCTGCCAGAACAACTGGTCCATGCTGCCCTTCACTGCTCTGCCTGTTCCCCACTGTTTCATGCCAGAGTAATTTAACTGCTGTTAATTGGGTATGTGTTTCACTTGAGCCAGTCCAGCAGAACCAGCAGAAAGCAGCCCCAGAATGAATGGGGCTCTGCAGAGGAGCCCCAGACTATTCATCAGCCTGCCCACAGAACTGGCTCCAACTCTGAGCCCTTGTGACCACACTCTGAAGAAGACACACTTCTGATATTTCTGAGGCACTTATGACTGAGGCACTGCACGTGCTTGTGCAGGGAAGAATCCCAAAGTTCTTTCTTACTTCAGGAAAAAACCTGCAGCAGTGCATACCCAGCATCTGCTATCAGCACATCCTGGCTGCACGTGCAGGAGAAGTAGCAGCAGCATTGTACACGTGGGTTTGTTAAGCTGAACTCCCCTACACTTTGAACAGTGCTCATCACAAACATATTTAATGGCACACCGATGCCATACATTTCTCCTAAAAGCCTCCCTTGTAACTAAACTTTGCTGGAAAGTTAATGCCGAGGATGAACGAGCAACTTCGGTCTCAGTGCGGAGGTGGAGGGGTTCTAAACACTGACTTTCCAAGAGCAGCATCTCTCCTGAAGCGCTCGGGGCCACCCGAGGCGCCGCCGGGAGCGCGGTGCAGAAGCCGGCCCGGACTCAGCCGCAGCGCCGGGCACCGCGCATCGCTGCTCTGCAGGGCGGCCCGCACGTCCTCCAGCAGCTGCCGCAGGCTGCCCTTCTCCTGCTGCAGCTCGGCCATGCGCTCCTCGGCCCGCTCCAGCGCCACCATCTCCTCGCAGCGCTCTCGGGAGCAGGGCCCCGGCGGCCGCCGCTCGGGCTCGGCGGGGGCTGCGCGGGCGGATGTGGCTCTCGATGTGCTCGCCCTCCCGGCCCAGCGGCAGCCGCGGCCCCGCGCGGGTGCTGAAGTGGCCGCAGAGCCGCGCGTGGAGCTGGCGGAAGGTGAGCTCGGCCCAGAGCCCGTCCCACAGCCCCGCGCACTCCTCGGGCTCCGCCGCCTCCTCCGGCGCCAGCGCCCGGCACAGCGTGCGGGACTCCTCGCCGGGGATGCGGCCCGGCCCGGCGCAGTCCCGCTGCTGGAAGATCTCCTGCAGGGACTGCTCCGGGCCGCTGGCCAGCACGACCATCTCGTTCTCCACGCCGCGCTCCAGCCCGTAGCGGTGGGCGAGGGCGCTGAGCAGCCACTGCGTGCGCCGGGCCGGCCGCCCGGAGGGGTCCCAGCCCTCAGGCGGCTCCATCGCGCCCGCCCGGCCCGCGGCGCTGCCCGAGCATCCTGAGCGCCGCCCGCCCGAGCGCTCGGCCCCGGCCCCGGCCCCGGCACGGAGCGCCCGGCTCGCCCCGCACGGAGCCGCGTCCGCCTTTGTCCGGCAGGAGCAGGGACTCGGGCAAAGCGGGCAGGTGCCGCCCTGCTCCCTTTGTCTGCCAAGCCCGAGCCCCAAGTGTGGTTCTCATTTCTTAGCTAATTTCTCCCTGCTTTCTCTCTGACACAAGCAAGACAATAGGATCGCACAATCCAGTTTGACAAGTAAGGCTTGTGAACGAGTGAGCGCTTCCACTAAATTAAAAACCCAATGTTTGTAGCCGTGGAATCGGGTTTTAACCCTTTAAGTGCGGCGGAAATAAGATGCACAGCTACATGGTCATCTTTCATGACAGGAAGAAAGAGACAAGTTTATTCAGAAATACACTCGGTTTATAGCATGACTCGTAATTCCCAGAGTAGAAAAAAGGTGATTGGTTCAGAGAGAAGACACCCCATTCCCAGGGCCTGGTCACACATCACAACAGCTGTTCTATCTTTGTTACTAATTTCTTTTTATTTTGACCAAATTATCAGCCTGGGAGAAATTCTCCCTAGCCTTGAGCTGGACCAGCTTATCGGCTGGGAACAGAGCTGAAAAGCTCCAGCCTGGAATATTATTCAGGCTGTAATTTTCTTACTTTCTCAATATGTGTCTCACAAATGTGCTTGAATGTCGACCTTCTGTTCGCTCAGGCTTCCTCACCTCTATAGATGCGGTGACTTCCAGGTGTTGGTGTGTGGGTGTTAAGAGGTCTGTGTTAGAGATGAGTAAGTGTTCAACTCGTTCAAATGAGCTGCCCAAAGCAGTGATTTTGGTCTCTCTTTGCCTGGGGAGCAGGACCAGGGTTGTTGAACGCAGGCAGCAGCACGAGCAGGGCTCCTCCAGCAGCAGGGACACGCCAGGAGCCAGAGGGGACCGTGGCACCAGAGGGGACCGTGGCACCAGAGGGGACCGTGGCACCAGCCGTGCCCGAGGCCTGAACAGGCTGCCAAAGTCAGGCGGTGCTGACAGGCTGCGTTAACAGCCCAGGTAAGGCGTGGTGAGGAGCCAGGGCTGGGGGCCACCCAAGGAGTCCTGTCAAGAGCAAATCGTTCTAATATTCTCTCTAGGACAAAAAAGGAACAAACCAGTCCAGCTGATATGTGAGGAAAAAGAATTCAAGTTCGTTTAAAACGCTGCTTAATACAGAGTTTGGTTTCTTTTGATTGAACTGATACTAATAAATATTTGCTGACATATGGTGGGGTTTCTCTGCAAATAGGCCTTGATGAAAAATTTCTGACCACCTTTAGTTTTGCTCTTTCCTAAGTTGAACACCCGAGTAGCTTTGTTGACGAATGGAGAACTCTTTGTAGCTCAGTATTTTCTCAGGAGGAGCCTTAAATTTTAGCACAGGAGGAAGGACAGGCAAAGGTTTGAAAGCCTTCCCCTGCTGAAGTGACACACTTTGAGAGGAGTCTGTGAGGAGAAGTCCCCTCAGGCACTGCCAGGGCTGTTTGCCTCCTGTGCAGGCTCAGTATTCTGGGAGTTCCACAAGCCTCAGATGCCACTGTATTTTCCCCTGAATATTTTTTGTCGTGCAGTACACAGGGAGAATATTTTGTGCTAGATCCTCCTCTGGGCTGAGAGGAATGTTGAATTTGTCTTTACAAATGAGCTCTGGATCTGCCTGTAGATAAGGCTAGCACTGAGAGATAAAAGAAACAATGGGATGGATTCCACCGATTGATGAATGGAAAAAGATGTTTGCCTTTACAAACAAACTGTAGGGCTGCTGATAAATCAAGTTGGATATCAAAAGATGAAAGAAGCAAGGGGAGGGGGGAACTATGAATTATATAAAAAATACAAATGAAAAGGGAGGGTTATACAATAGAGGGGAATTTCAGGTATCAGGCGTTCCGGGAAGTCTGTGCCTCTCAAGTACGTCAGCCAATGGGGAAAGAGAGAGGGAAATGCGGCCGGGAAAACAGGATAAAAAGGAGGCTGCGTCCTCCAAAAATTGTAGAGATCCCAGGGGAATGTCCCATGGCCTCTCCCTTTATTCGAATAAAGCAAAAAGGACTCCTCTGTCTCCTTTTTGGACATAAACCTCTGGTGTTTGTGGATTAATTTTCCTGACAATTTTGGGGGCTCGTCCGGGATCTTTCCACTGTCCCGGGCAGCGAGTGGAGCTGAAGGCGCCTCACCCAGTTTGGGTGATCAGCTCCCCTTGGTGCCGGCCGGTACCGGGCGATCCATTGGGTTCCCGAGACTGTCCAGGAGACAGACGAGTGGCGGACCAGGGGGGTCCGTGAAGAGTCCGCAGGGAAGGACCACTGAAAAATCTCACCGGTGAGTAAAATGGGATCTTCGGGGAGCAAACCTGGGAGGGCACCCATGGAGGGTAGCACAGGTAAAACGGGGCACCCAGAGAGGGTTGGAAAGGTGAAGCCGCGAAGGGGCCCCGGCAAAAGGGATGACGATCCCATAATACCCCCGGAGAGTCCCTTGGGGTGAATGCTGAGGTCTTGGGACAGATTGTATATTCACCCAGAAGTAACTATGGAAATGATGGTAAAATATTGTTATTTTGTGTGGCCAGAGTATAAGTTGGCAAGGGGACTTATATGGCCACCTTATGGAACAGATAAAATTCATTTGTGTCGAATTTTGTGGAGGTATTTAGAGGAAAGTGGTGAGGATTGGGATGTTTTTCAGCACCTTCCCCCGTCTTGTCCTCCAGTGTTGCCAGCTGACCCAGAGCCAGCTGCAGGTCATCTGTATCCTCAACTTTCAGAGCAAGGGGATCAGGGAAATGTTATTCCTACAGCCCCACCTGAGAAGGATGATGGTGTAGGGGGAGGGGAGCAGCATGTTGTATCACCCCCCAGAACTAGAAGAGGAACTCAGTTTAGGGCATCAGAAGTCCCCCAAGAGACAGGGGTACACCAGATGCCACTCTGTCAAGTTCCTTTGGGGGGTCAAGGGGGAGGATTTGGGTTTGTAATTGTACCACTCACTACCCAGGATATAAGAGGGTTGAAAAAAGAATTACCCCCATATTTGGATGATCCCATAGAGGTGGGGGAAAAGATAGAGAAATATTTGGGAAATGCGGATTATACATGGAAGGATTGGGATTTTCTTTTGGGAATTTTGTTTGGGTCATCAGAGAAACGAATGATTTTGCAGAAAGCTCGGCAGCTGTGGGAGGATGAACACCCACAAGCAGCAGGGGGGGCTGGACCCAATGCACCTACGGTGGGTGATGCCATCCCCCAGGCAGACCCCCAGTGGGACCCAAATAACCAGGCCAGTCTGGCTCACCGTGATTGCCGTGCTTATTTGATCAGGGCAATCAAGTCTGCGGCTCCCAGAACTAACAACATAGCTAAGGCCCTGTCGTTAGAACAGGAGAAACAGGAAAGCCCTCATTGGTTGGAGAGGATTAGGGATGCCTTGAGGAAGCACGGGGGGATGGATCCTGAAGGGCCAGCCTTCAACACATTGCTTAAGGTGCAATTTGTTACTAAAGCCTGGCCTGATATAAGGAAAGGAGTACAAAAAGATGAAAAGTGGCAAAATAAGCCTCTAGAGGAATTGGTTAGAAAACCACAGCAGATATATGTAAGAAGGGATGAGGAAAAGGCAGAAGCTAAAGCAAGGATGATGGCAGAGTTTTTGCAGCCCCGGAGGAATAAACCGCAGGGTCCAAGGGGTCCCCAGGGACAGAGGGGACGGGGTCGGTCACAAGGAAGGGGCAGAGGGATTCCCTCCTCGGCAGGGGACAGCCGACCCAAACAGCGGCTGGAGAAGAACCAATGTGCTGTCTGCAGGGCAGAAGGGCATTGGAAAAACGAGTGTCCGCAGAAACAACTGGACCCTCAGGAGGAGGAAGTCCAGAGGATAATGGAAATGGATTGTTAGGGGTGTCAGGGGCTCCTATTATACCAAGGACCCACCACTCAGGAGCCCTTGATAACTTTTAAGATGGGTCCGGATCGAGAGGAGGTGTGTTTTCTGGTAGACACAGGGGCCTCTCGGTCCACCTTAAATTTTATACCTAAGGGGGGGAAATTGTCAAAAACATCCTTGGTTATTCAAGGAGTAAGCGGGAAGGATGAGCGAGTGCATTTTATTCAACCGCTGTTAATAAATGTGGGGGACAGATTTGAAGTGCATGAATTCTTGTTTGTTCCTAATTGTGATTGTAATTTACTGGGAAGAGATTTGATGGCTAGAATGGGAATGTAAATTAGCATTGTAAAAAAGTGACACGGAGTCTGAAACTGTGATATCTTTGTGTAAAATGTCTGAGAAGGCTTATGCTGAAATAAATTAGGAAGTATGGGCAGCCCCAGGGACAAATTGGTTAATGCCCCAGTCTTAGCTCTTCCAGATGCAGAAAAAAATAATTTCAACTATATGTGGATGTCAAACAGGGTCATGCTAAAGGAATTTTGGTGCAAGAGCATGGGGGAACACGGAGGCCTGTTGCCTGTTTTTCTAAGTTGTTAGACCCGGTGGCCAGAGGCGGCCCCATTGTCTGCAGAACTGTGCAGCCACAGCTCTGATGGTGGCTGAGGCCCGAAAGCTGACAAGGGGAGGGGATCTCATTGTTAAAGTCCCACATCAGATTAAAGCTTTGTTAACTGAGAGAGCCTCTAAGTGGATGACGAGTGCTCGATTATTACAGTAGGAATCTTGTTTAATGGAACAGGAGGATTTAGAATTTAAAAGTGGAGAAGATTTTAATCCAGTCTCTTATTTAAATGGCCCTGGAGAAAAGGGGGGCCAGGAAGAAATCCATGATGGTATCCAGGTTATAGACCTCCAGACACGGGCTAGGGAAGATCTCCGAGATATTCCCTGGCCTGAGGGAGAGAATGTGTTCATTGATGGGTCCTCCAAGGTGGTAGAAGGGAAACGATTTACAGGATACTCTATCGTGAATGGGAAGCAATTAAAGGAAGGAGGGAGGTTACCACACACCTGGTCAGCTCAGACAGCAGAGCTGTACGGGCTTGTGAGAGCCTGTGAATTATACCAGGACAAGACAGTAAATATCTTTACTGATTCTAAATATGCATATGGGGTAATACATGCATTTGGAAAACGATGGGAAAAAAAAAAGAGGTTTATTAAGCTGCAGAGTAAAGACGTTAGCTCACGAGAACTTAATCTCTCGCCTATTGGAGGCAGTGAATTTACCAAAAAAGGTGGCAATATTCCATACTAAGGGGCATCAGGCAGGATGGTCGGAGGAGGCAATAGGAAATCGACTGGCTGATGAAGAAGCTGCATTGTTGCCAGAAGTCTCTAAGATCCTGCCTTTGCTCCCAGTAACTGCACCACTGCCAGAGAAACTCTCTTTTCCACCAGAGGAACTTGAGATAATTAAAAAGAGTGAGGCAGAGGAAAGAAAAAAAAAATAATTGGTTTACAAGGGATGGTAAGCAGTGGATACCAAAAGCTCGAGCCTTACAATTGTTAAAAGAACTTCATGAAGGGAGTCATTGGGGCTCCCGAGGACTGGCAGAAGCCTTCCTCAAAATTAACGCTGCTGTTGGTCTCTTTAGCCTGGCAAAGCGAGCCACTGAAGGCTGTTTGACTTGTGCTAAAACCAACAACAAAGTTAGAAAGAAACTGGCCAGGGGAGGGAGGCGTTGGGCAGTACGTCCCTTCCAGAGATGCCAGGTGGATTTTACTGAAATGCCTCAACTGGCAAGATTTAAATATCTTCTGGTAATAGTATGTCAATTAACCGGGTGGCCAGAAGCATTTCCAACTGTTTCAACAACTACAGGACCAGTTGTTAAAATATTTTTGGAACAAAAAATTCCAAGATATGGGATGGTGGAAGCGATAGATTCAGATAGGGGAACTCATTTTACAGGAAAAATTCTTCAAGGAGTTATGACTGCTCTAGGGATACAGTGGAACCTCCATACCCCCTGGCACCTACAGAGTTCGGGTCAGGTTGAGAGGATGAATGGAGAAATAAAGAAACATCTCCTGAAGCTGGTGATAGAAACTAAAATGCCGTGGGTACGGCTCCTACCCCTGGCTTTAGCAAGGATAAGAGCCAGACCCAGGGGAGATATTCAGTTATCTCCCTTTGAATTGATGTTTGGAATTCCTTACCCTTGTAATTCTCAGCCTAGTGGGGGGATAGAGATAAGTGATGTGTATTTGAAACAATATGTGGCTCGGATACTGTCTCTTGTGAAATCTCTTCGACAGGAAGCTCAGCTGGCACAGACCCTGCCTTTGGACTTTGCTGTTCACAACATCCAACCGGGACACTGGGTCCTGGTTAAGGAGTGGGAAGAAGCACCACTGGTGGCCAAGTGGCGTGGACCTTTCCAGGTGTTGCTGAGCACAGACACAGCCGTCAAGACAGCTGAACACGGCTGGACCCATCACACTCGGGTCAAGGTCTCTGCAGCCCCAGAGATTTGGACATCTCAGCTGGAGGAGAAGGACGGGAAGCCGCGACTGACACTCGGCAGGAGGGGACTGGAGCAGCAGCCAGGGCGTCGACATCGGGGGAAGCCTCGTGTGCCCACCCACAGAGTGCCTGCTGAAATAGTCTGTGTGGGCATCCCTCCTCTCAGATCTCCAGGCACTGGGGGCCAACCCTTGCTGTCATTGTTTTCTTTATGTTAAGCCTTTTCTGTGCCTTCACTCGCCACAGGTGGTGTGAAAGACAACGTGAAAGTAAAAATTAAGTTAGGAAATTAGATTACACAATCAGAATGTTTCTCTTAATAATGTTACCTTTATATTATCACTTAGGTAGGAGCCAAAAATGGGAAAATAATTGTTTTGACCTTAGGAGAAAAAGTAGCAAAAACCTTTATGGGAATGGGACATGTTTTCTTGGCTACCTGGTGGACTATAGGTTAAACAATTACTTTTTTTCCTCTTATGTGCTGTAGCAACTCTAATCTTTTTACCATGCACGATCCCTTGCTTAGTACAACTTATTCAACATGTGATCAAAGGGATGCAGGTAAGAGCCACGCCTACTGATCCAGAAATGGTTACAAAAGGACAGAAATTGATGTCACTCCAAATAATTACAAAACCAAAAAGAACTCAGGAACAAGAAATTAAGTCAATGATAGCTAAAGTTTGTAAAGACAATTATTAAACAAATAAAAGAGGAGGGATTGAGAGGAATGTTAAATTTGTCTTTACAAATGAGTTGTGGATCAGCCTATAGATAAGGCTAGCACTGAGAGATAAAAGAAACAATGGGATGGATTCCACTGATTGATGAATGGAAAGAGATATTTGCCTTTACAAACTAACTGTAGGGCTGCTGATAAATCAAATTGGATATCGAAAGATGAAAGAAGCAACGGGGGGGAAACTATGAATTCTATAAGAATTAAAAATTAAAAGGGAGGGTTCTACATTAGAGGGGAATTTCAGGTATCAGGCATTCCGGGAAGTCTGTGCCTCTCAAGTACCTCAGCCAATGGGGAAAGAGAGAGGGAAATGCGGCCGGGAAAATAGGATAAAAAGGAGGCTGCGTCCTCCAAAAATTTGAGAGATCCCAGGGGAATGTCCCATGGCCTCTCCCTTTATTCGAATAAAGCAAAAAGGACTCCTCTGTCTCCTTTTTGGACATAAACCTCTGGTATTTGTGGATTAATTTTCCTGACAGAAAGAACTTTGGGATTCTTCCCTGCACAAGAACGTGCAGTGCCTCAGTCATAAGTGCCCCAGAAATATCAGAAGTGTGTCTTCTTCAGAGTGTGGTCACAAGGGTTCAGAGTTGGAGCCAGTTCTGCGGGCAGGCTGATGAATAGTCTGGGGCTCCTCTGCAGAGCCCCATTCATTCTGGGGCTGCTTTCTGCTGGTCCTGCTGGACTGGCTCGAGTGAAACACACACCCAATTAACAGCAGTTAAATTACTCTGGCATGAAACAGTGGGGAACAGGCAGAGCAGTGAAGGGCAGCATGGACCAGTTGTTCTGGCAGGTCTGACGAGGTCTGGTTTGATACAGCACTCACAGAACTCTGCTCCACCTGTGACACTTCCACTTGCAGTAGATGACTGTTCCTCTTCACAATATCCAGCAAGGCAGGTCAAAGACACTTTTACCATTTTCATCTTCAAAAGGGAGAAGAAATCAGCAGCAAACATGAAGTCACCAGTCAGAGGTCCCAAGAAGAAACAAAAGAACAAAGAGTGGTGGAAAAAAACAGGTGGAGCAGGGATCCTTATCTGTGTGGGAGATATCCTCTGCTAATGGGCCATCTGTTAAAACCAGGTGAGGCAGTGTTCTTTATCTTTTCCACAACCCATCCTTCCTCCAGGAAGATATCTTCTGTTAATGGGCCATTGAGTGCCACTGCATGACTGATAAAATTCCATCATCCCATTGGGAGATGCTCCAGCCAGGGGGAGGAGCCAAGCCTTTCCTACCTAGATAAAATCTGAGATTGGGAACACCAAGGCAGCCTTTACCCACTGGTTTCCAGAGGACAATAGCTACCAGACCTTTCTACAGCATCACTACTACAACAAGACCACTTCATCGGGACTGCTACCACCACCCTAACTAGTGGAGTGTCAGGTTATATTCTGATTCTGTCAGTTGTTTTCTTTTGTACTACTGCATGTATTTTTTTTCTCTTATATTTTTCTTATGAAATTCTATTTCTGACTTGGAGTCTTTCACTGGTTTTGCTTTCAAACCAGCATAATTTTGTAGGGGATTTTGGCTGAAGCTTGATATTTGGGGTTGATTTTGATCCGTGTGTTAAAGTTTGGAGGATTTTGGGCAGGAATCTTGTTGTTTGGGAGATTCTTAGAGACACAAGATGCTCAATGACTTCCAGAGATGGACTTGGGCAAGGAGGAACACCCAGTTTATGGAGTTGTCTTCTTCTTATTTCCCCCTAAACCAGGAATTTTCATTCCCCAGGTGTGCAGGGATGGAGGAGGCAGAAAAGCCCCGGAGATCTCTCAGGAGGAGGGGCTGCAAACCCAGCCCAGGGAGCTGTGAGGAGGAAAGACCCTCCCTGAGCCGGGAAGGCGGCCGGAGATCCAGGCAGAGCTCAGAGCTGGTGGAGAAGCCTCCTGGAGGGGAGAAGCCCCACAAGTGCTTGGAATGTGGGAAGGGTTTCAGCTACAGGTCCAAACTGATCCTACACCAGAGGATCCACATTGGGGAAAAGCCCTACGAGTGTGGGGAATGTGGGAAGGGCTTCAGCAACAGCTCCAGCCTGATCCGGCACCAGGTGATCCACACAGGGGAACGGCCCTACACCTGCTTGCAGTGTGGGAAGAACTTCGCATGGAGCTCTGACCTGAGAAAACACCAGCGCATCCACACTGGGGAGAGGCCCTACGAGTGTCCCAAGTGTGGGAAGAGGTTTCAGACCAGCTCCAATCTCCTCCTACATGAGCGGATTCACACAGAGGAGAGGCCCTTCCGCTGCCCCGACTGCGGGAAGGGATTCAAGCAAAACTCCACCCTCATCAGGCACCGGCGCATCCACACTGGGGAGAGGCCCTACGAGTGTCCTGAGTGTGGGAAGAGCTTCTCACAGAGCTCTCACTTGACCCAACACCAAAGGACCCAGCACTAAGGGAATCCCTGTGAGTGCCCAAGTGTGGGAAGAGCTTCGTGCTCTGCTCCAGCTCCATCCCCCATGGGAGGATCGGTGTTGGATCATCCCCAGTGACCCCCATTGGGTGAGGGGGAAGGGGTTTGAGAGATTTCTTTCCCCTCTTCTTGTCCTGCCATGATTTGGTTGGTAATAAATTTCCTCTCCATGCCCAGGCTGGGTCTGTGATGCACATTTTGTTGTTTGGTACGGGATGTTTCTCCTTTTTACACCAACCCAGGAACTCTGGATTAAACCTTTTCTCCCCTGTTGCAGCTGGGTGGGGCAGGGTCAGAGTGGCTTTGGTGGGTGCCTGGCATTGGGCCAGTGTCACCCAGGCCATGGGCACCCCTGAGATCCCAGTGTGGGGATGCATTCCCCCCCTTCTAGAGAAAGTGCCAACCCAAACTGAGGCCAGGATGTGTCCTGGTTTTGGGCAAATTTGGGGGAAAACCTCCAGAAGGAGCCCCCAGACAGCAAACCCCACGACTCCTCCCCCCCACCCCACCGGGTTCGGGAAGAATTTCCTCGGAGAAGAGTGGGAGAAAAAACCTGTTTATTTAACAAGCAAGACACTCCCCAGCACAGGGAAAAAAGACAACACCAGCTGACAAAAAAACTCTTTCACCGTTCTGAAGGGATGACAAGTTCAGTCTCTCTGGCGAGTGGTCGCTCAGTTATCAGTCTCTGGCGCTGGGGATGACTGCTGCCGGTGACAGAGTGTAGACTCCCGGTGTTTCTTGGGGTTTCCCAGGTCCCCGTCCGGAACAGGTTCAGATGGTATCCAGGAGAGGGAGGGGACGGGGTGGAAGAGAAAACAGTCCAGGGAAAAAGTTGGACTGCCTAGCTGAACTAACTAATAAGAAAAAAGCAAGGGCAAAGTGAAGGAAAGAAAAAGAGGCAGAAGCGAGCAAGCAGGCAAGCAAGCAGGCAAGCAAGCAGGCAAGCAAGCAAGCAAGCAAGCAGGCAAGCAAGCAGGCAAGCAAGCAAGCAAACCGAGCTAAAACCTCTCCTAAACATAGACCATGGGGGAGGTGAGCCGGCTGATAACAAGACAAAACAAAGCTTCACTCTCAGAGTCAGTCCTGGAAGCACAGGACATAATACCAAACATAATCAGGACACACGACTGGAGATACAAACACCATAACATCACCCTAGGACATTCCACCCCTTATTTCCATATCGTGAACATACTAAACAGCATGTAAAAACTTCAGCAAGTAGAAATTTCCATCTTTCACTTACTCGGACACATTTTCTTCCATCTCACTTGCTCAAACCTTCGACACTTACACATTTCCTTCTATCTCACTTGCTCAGACCTTTGACACTTACATATTTCCTTCTGTCTCATGCTGCCTCACCCCACAATCAGATCTCCCTGAGGCACACATCGTGTTGTTCCATCTCTCTGCATTACCCACCATGTACAACCTGGTCCTTGAGCAAAGACAATCCCACGAATGGGTTTGTCTGTACTCGGGGCAGAATTGATCCAAACTGCCTTCCCTAACAAACCTCTGATATGTGCCACTGGGACTTTGTCTCCATCTACTATATTCAGGGACTCAGACTGGGCAGGGCCCGCTCGGTTGGTGGAACCCCGGGTGTTAACTAACCAAGTGGCCTTTGCTAAATGCTGCTCCCAGTTTTTGAATGATCCCCCACCCAATGCTCTCAAGGTGGTTTTTAACAGTCCATTGTACCTTTCCACTTTCCCTGCAGCTGGTGCATGGTAGGGGATATGGTACACCCACTCAATGCCATGTTCCCTAGCCCAAGTGTTGATAAGGCTATTCTTGAAATGAGTCCCATTGTCTGACTCAATTCTCTCAGGGGTACCATGCCTCCAAAGGACCTGCTTTTCAAGGCCCAGGATGGTGTTCCGAGCAGTGGCATGAGGCACAGGGTAGGTCTCCAACCATCCAGTGGTGGCTTCCACCATGGTCAGTACATAGCGCTTGCCCTGGCGGGTTTGAGGCAGTGTGATGTAGTCAATCTGCCAGGCCTCTCCATACTTGTACTTGGACCATTGCCCCCCATACCAGAGGGGCTTCACCCACTTGGCTTGCTTGATGGCAGCGCACGTCTCACAGTCACGGATAACTTGAGAAATACTGTCCATGGTTAGATCCACCCCTCGGTCTCGTGCCCACTTATATGTGGCATCTCTGCCCTGATGACCTGAGGCATCATGGGCCCATCGAGCCAGGAACAACTCTCCCTTGTGTTCCCAATCAAGGTCTATCTTCGACACCCCTATCTTTGCAGCCTGATCTACCTGCTGATTGTTTTTCTGCTCTTCATTAGCCCTGCTTCTGGGAACATGGGCATCTACATGGCGAACCTTCACAGGTAATTTCTCTAACCGGGTAGCGATATCTTTCCACTCTTCGGCAGCCCAAATTGGTTTTCCTCTACGCTGCCAGTTAGCCTCTTTCCATCTCTCCAACCATCCCCACAGAGCATTGGCTACCATCCATGAATCGGTATAAAGGTAAAGCTTTGGCCACTTCTCTCTTTCAGCAATGTCTAAGGCCAGTTGAACCGCTTTGAGTTCAGCAAGTTGACTGGATCCACCCTCTCCTTCAGTGGCCTCTGCTACCCGTCGCGTGGGGCTCCATACGGCTGCTTTCCACCTCCGATTCATCCCCACAATGCGACAGGAACCGTCGGTGAATAGAGCATAGCGTGTTTCCTCTGCTGGCAGTTGGTTATATGGTGGAGCTTCTTCAGCCCGTGTCACTGGTTCTTGTTCCTCATCTGTGACACCAAAACTTTCACCTTCAGGCCAATTTGTAATTACTTCCAAAATCCCAGGGCGATTCAGTTTTCCAATCCGGGTGCGCTGTGTAATGAGGGCAATCCACTTGCTCCATGTAGCACTGGTGGCATGGTGGGTTGAGGGAACCTTTCCTCTGAACATCCACCCCAGCACTGGTAGTCGGGGTGCCAGAAGGAGTTGTGCTTCTGTGCCAACCACCTCTGAGGCTGCTTGGACCCCTTCGTAGGCAGCCAAGATCTCCTTCTCTGTTGGGGTGTAGTTAGCTTCAGACCCTCTGTAGCTCCGACTCCAAAATCCTAATGGTCGGCCTCGAGTCTCACCAGGCACCTTCTGCCACAGGCTCCAGGACAGACCATGGTTCCCGGCTGCAGAGTAGAGCACGTTCTTCACATCTGATCCCGTCCTGACTGGGCCAAGGGCTACTGCATGAGCAATTTCCTGCTTTATCTGGGCAAAAGCTTGTTGCTGCTCAGGGCCCCAATGGAAATCGTTCTTCTTGCGAGTGACCAGGTAAAGAGGGCTCACAATCTGACTGTACTCAGGAATGTGCATCCTCCAAAAACCTATGGCGCCTAAGAAAGCTTGTGTCTCCTTCTTGTTAGTTGGTGGGGACATAGCTGTGATTTTGTTGATGACATCAGTAGGAATCTGACGCCGTCCATCTTGCCACTTCACTCCCAGGAACTGGATCTCTCGAGCAGGTCCCTTAACTTTACTCTTCTTGATGGCGAAGCCGGCTTCCAGGAGGATTTGGATGATTCTCTCTCCTTTCTTGAACACTTCTGCTGCTGTGTTCCCCCACACAATGATATCATCAATATATTGTAAATGTTCTGGAGCCTCACCTTTTTCTAGTGTAGTCTGGATCAGTCCATGGCAGATAGTAGGACTGTGCTTCCACCCCTGGGGCAGTCGATTCCAGGTGTACTGCACTCCCCTCCATGTGAAAGCGAACTGAGGCCTGCACTCTGCTGCCAGAGGAATGGAGAAAAATGCATTGGCGATATCGATAGTGGCGTACCACTTTGCTGCCTTGGACTCCAGCTCGTACTGCAGTTCCAGCATGTCCGGCACGGCAGCGCTCAGTGGTGGAGTCACCTCATTCAATGCACGATAGTCTACGGTCAATCTCCATTCTCCTTCAGATTTACGCACAGGCCAGATGGGGCTGTTGAAGGGTGAGTGGGTTTTGCTGACCACCCCTTGGCTCTCCAGCTCACGGATCATTTTATGGATGGGAACCACAGCATCTCGAGTTGTTCTGTATTGTCGGCGATGCACTATGGAAGTGGCAATTGGTACCTTTTGCTCTTCTCCTTTCAGAAGTCCTACAGTACTTGGATTCTCAGACAGTCCAGACAAGGTGTTCAATTGCTGGATGCCCTCTGTCACCACAGCTGCTATCCCAAATGCCCACCTGAATCCTTTTGGATCTTTAAAATACCCCCTTCGGAGGTAATCTATGCCCAAAATGCATGGGGCCTCTGGGCCAGTCACAATAGGATGTTTTTTCCATTCATGTCCAGTCAAGCTCACATCAGCTTCCACCAAGGTAAAGTCCTGTGATCCACCTGTCACACCAGCAATAGAAACAGATTCTGCCCCCACATATCTTGATGGGACTAATGTGCATTGGGCACCAGTATCAACCAAAGCTTTATACTTTTGTGGTTCCGATGTGCCAGGCCAACGAATCCACACAGTCCAGAAGACACGATTTTCCCTCGCCTCTCCCTGGCTAGAGGCAGGGCCCCTCTAAGCCTGTTTATCCTTCTTTCCTTGGGCATATGTCTTAGAGGTTCCTTCAAGGGGATCAGATATATCATCATCATCATACTTGGCAGCTTGGCTACGGGCAACTGGAGCTGCTCTCCTTTTGGTGGAACTTCCTCTTTGGGTCTTGCCTTCCTTCAATTCACGCACCCGTTGTGCCAGAGCAGCAGTAGATTTTCCATCCCATCTCCTCATGTTTTCTCCGCAATCACGTAGGAAGAACCACAGCTCAGCTCGTGGGGTGTACCTCCTCTCCCCATCAGGGGAACGTCTGCGTTGGATACCAGGGCCTCTAATTTGTACTGCTGAGATTTGGAGAAGGTCCTCTTTAATCTCCTCGCTGAGTCTTTCATGATTCTCCTCTATCTTGTCTTCTAATTTCTGCAGACGTGTTTCCACAGCTGCAATTCTGGCATGTGTTGGACCATGCACAGCATCTGCATATGCTCGGAGCTTCTTTGCCATATCAAGCACGGTCTCATCCCTCTCGTCCCGCTTCATTATTGCTAAAGCAGAAGCATATTCATGGGGCCCAAGTCGTACAAGTTTTCGCCACATCACAGATGTACATGGTACCAAGTCCGGATTCCTAGTTGTTATGTCATCTGAGAAGATAATCTCTGCCACTGCCATTTCTCTCAGGCGTTGGATCCCTTGTTCTATCGTCTTCCAGTGGGTCTGCTGCATATAAAGACCATCTGCACACAGGTATCTTTGTGCTACACTGTCCAGGACCCGTGCCCAGAGGCTGTGAGGGTTAGGCCCTCTCATCATTCCTTGGTCGATGACAGGGTCATGTGACAGGGATCCCAAATGCCTGGCTTCAGTGCCATCCAGAATTGTAGCCTCGCCTGCAGCATCCCAAAGACGGACCAACCAACTAATTATAGACTCATCAGGTCGCCGGGTGTAATCCTTTCTTAGGCCACGGAGGTCCTTTAGGGAAAAAGACTCAATATTGGCCTCTGATCTTGTACCAGTTGCTTTGACTCCTGGTTTTATGTCAGGAGGCGTCGAGGGTCCTTCTCCTGCATCATCATCATCATCATCCACTGGTCGATCAGTCTTGTCTGTGCACTTTCCACTTCTCGTGCTGGTAGCAACAGCCATTGGTTGAGGCTTACTGACAGGTTTAGCTGCTGGCTTAGGCTCACTGTCTGGTGTAGTTGTTGGCCTCGAGCCTGGGGTGTTGGCTGCAGCCTGAGTGACTGGGATAGTGGCTGATTTATCTGCCTGTCCCCCTTCCTCTGTCTGCTGCCCTACAGTATCTAGCAGGGTACGGTAAGCATATGCCAGGGCCCAGCTCACTGCAATGATCTTCTTCTCCTTAGAATTACCATGGCACTTCTCTTTCAAGCACTTTGCCACCCCAGCTGGGCTCTGAATTTGTTCACATGGAAAATCCCAGGATGTAGGGTCAGAAAATTCCCCCAAGATTTGGCCCATATCCTCCCATTTCCCACACCATTCAGGATTCCTCACGCCTGGCTCTACTCTGGGGTCAGGGGTCTCAGCCCCTCTAGAAATCTCAGCTCTCATTCTAGAGAAACTGCAGACTGTATAGAGAAAGCTTACTATATTAAACACCAGAAAGATGGTCTCTTTAACACTCAGGGGGAACTGAACATTCTCTAATAAGGATGTAACAAATTCAGAGGAGAAGAAGGAGAACAAAGGCTGAAAAGCCTCATCCCCTGCTTCTCCTCTAACAAACTGAGTGCACAACCACAACCAAGAACCATACATTCCTGGAACAGATTCCAGCACCTTTATAAATCTCCTGCAGGCCATTAAAACCAAGCCCAGCCCGATGGATATTTTGGTCAATGCCCCTCTGCTACAGAAACTACGCATTAGGGACAATACCGGAGCTATTTCTGGATAAGCAAATAAACCCAGGGACCACAAAGGTATTAGGACGTCAAAAAACCCTAGGGACCAAAATCCCATGCAGGCCTCCACCCCAAAAGACATGAATTCCAACAACATAGCCAATAACTGCTCTATACCAACACAAAAGAATTTGAACCAAATTATTATTATTAGAACAGGGTTTTTTCCCACTTTCTCGAGCCTCGAGTTGGGCGCCAATTTATTTGTCCTGGTTTTGGGCAAATTTGGGGGAAAACCTCCAGAAGGAGCCCCCAGACAGCAAACCCCACGACTCCTCCCCCCCCCCCACCCCACCGGGTTCGGGAAGAATTTCCTCGGAGAAGAGTGGGAGAAAAAACCTGTTTATTTAACAAGCAAGACACTCCCCAGCACAGGGAAAAAAGACAACACCAGCTGACAAAAAAACTCTTTCACCGTTCTGAAGGGATGACAAACTCAGTCTCTCTGGCGAGTGGTCGCTCAGTTATCAGTCTCTGGCGCTGGGGATGACTGCTGCAGGTGACAAAGTGTAGCCTCCCGGTGTTTCTTGGGGTTCCCAGGTCCCCGTCCGTTCAGATGGTATCCAGGAGAGGGAGGGGACGGGGTGGAAGAGAAAACAGTCCAGGGAAAAAGTTGGACTGCCTAGCTGAACTAACTAATAAGCAGAAAGCAAGGGCAAAGCGAAGGAAAGAAAAAGGCAGAAGCGAGCAAGCAGGCAAGCAAGCAGGCAAGCAAGCAAGCCAGCAAGCAAGCCGAGCTAAAACCTCTCCTAAACATAGACCATGGGGGAGGTGAGCCGGCTGATAACAAGACAAAACAAAGCTTCACTCTCAGACTCAGTCCTGGAAGCACAGGACATAATACCAAACATAATCAGGACACACGATTGGAGATAGAAACACCATAACATCACCCTAGGACAGCCTGATACCTGAAATTCCCCTCTAATGTATAACCCTCCCTTTTAATTTTTAATTCTTACAGAATTCATAGTTTTCTCCCCCGTTGCTTCTTTCATCTTTCAATATCCAATTTCATTTATCAGCAGCCCTACAGTTTGTTTGTAAAGGCAAATATCTTTTTCCATTCATCAATCAGTGGAATCCATCCCATTGTTTCTTTTATCTCTCAGTGCTAGCCTTATCTACAGGCAGATCCACAGCTCATTTGTAAAGAAAAAATTCAACATTCCTCTCAATCTGGTTCTGTAAGAAGGCCATAACTAAATGCTTGCATGGGGATTTTGGCTTCTGGAGCAGTGGGGTAGGGCTATTGTTGGTTCCTACCCCTCCATCCCATGATGATGTAAGGGGTGAGGGAGGCCATGTGTGGTGTGCACTGGCAGTGATCCTCATGAAATCCTTCTAATCCTCTCCTTCGACCTAGTCAAGCTCCTGGAAATGACAGGACAGAAAAAAAATTTTAAAAGTGCTCAGTTTTGTGCCCTCCTGCCCTTGTGGGGTGAGGGGCAGGAGGCAGAGGTCCAGCTTGGTCTCTCTCTGACCTTTCCTTTGAGACAACACTGTCTGCTCCCACCACAAAGGCACAGAGGGTGCTCTTTGCCCCCACCAGTGGGAAGTGGCTCTGCTGACCCCACTAAGAGTGCTGGAAGATGAGTCTGTGAACTAAACAGTTGAATATTGCCTAGAGGGGGGTAGCAGGCAGTAGATGTGCCACCATTCTCTTTCCAGGATCCCACTGGGAGTACTTGAACTATCGACGATGAGAGAGAGACGGGGACACTGAATGGTGATCAAAATCCAATTTTTACTGAGCACTACATGTGCTTATATACCATTTACAGGAAGGCTGGTAATATTTTACTGCAATCACATAGACAAACCTTACATAGACAAACTCTCACATAGACAAACTTTACATTTGGACTTAGTAAAATCTTATTTCCCATAACCCAGACTTGATCCAGTCCTCTTGCAGTCAGGTCTCGGTTTGCTCTTGCCAGGCTTCCTCGTTGTCAGGCTGCATTTGCTGATTAAATCTGCAGTACTCTCAGTCTCATTTGCATTACCCATATCCACATCTCCCCCGTTTCTTTTAACTAAAAATACACTCTTCAGCGATTTGTCTATTAAATTCTTAACACACTGTAAAATACAAGGAATAACTACTACAATGCATAATATGATGCCTAATACATACAAACCTATTTGAACTAAATTCCTGACCCAGCCAGTGAGTCCCCTGTGCCCTAAGAGCCAGTTCAGCCAGTCGTACCCATGATCTACCCAAAGTTTATTCCCACCTTCTTTCAGGGCTTGAGTGCTGGCATAGATGGGCTGGGAGTGGTCAGAAAGGTTAAGGCAACACATCCCATCGAATTCCTCAGCCACAGGCGGCGGCGGAGCTCGGAGGCGGCCCCAGCGCAGGTGGGAGCCGCGCTCGGTTGTGCGGGGGCTCGGGGCTCGCTGCGGGCCGAGGGGGCGGCAGGGGGCTCTGGCGGGTTGGTTGTGCCGGTGCCGGCCCGTGTTGGCGCTGGGCTGAGGGCGCTGCGGGAGCGGCTGCCCGCGGTCTCCTTCCCGCTGGGGCCTCGGCAGGAGCCGGTGCCGGAGCAGCGCTGGCTCGTCCCGGTTGCTGTGGGTGGCACAGAGGTGTCTGCCCTGTGCCCGGGGCTGTGCGGGAAAATTCCCGTGGCCAGAGGTTTGTGTGCCCAAAGGAGACAGAGGAGTCCTGTAAAAGTGACTTTATTGATGAACAAAGAGAGAGGCCATGCGGCATTTGCCATGCGGTCTCTAAAGCGCCGCCTCCTTTTTATCCTCATTTTCCCGTCTGCATCTCCCTGTCCCTTTCCCCTCTGGCTGACGTTTTTGGAAGGTTCAGACTTCCCGATCCACCTACTGCATGTCCCTCTTAATATGCTCCCCTACTACGGTATTAATCTTACTGCTTTCAATCCCTCCTTTTCTCATATTCTCAAGAATTGCCTTTACTAACTTTTAATTTCCATTGACTCAATTTCTTTTCCTGTGTCCTCTTTGGCGCAAGGTGTCGTGCATGGTAAAAAGCTGAGAGTTGCTGCAGCACGTCAGAGGAGCAGCAGCATTCGTTTAAGCCATGGTCTGCCAGGGAACCACGAAAACGTGTCCCATTCCCATCGTTTCTCCGGAATACGAGCTACTTTCTTATTTCCTTTGTTATCTGTTTCACCACTTTTCAGTTATCATCTATTTGTGAACAGCAGTTTGAGTCATGTAATTTTCCGTAAACTCCTCCTCCCTCTGTTAATAGATAATCTGATCCTATCCCATGTGAAATGTCTCCTTCCTTATTTCAGTGGATTGGTCGTCAGGAAGGTCAGGATTTGGAGCTGTCTGGTTGGTTATTATTTTGAGGACACTTTTTATCCTAATTCTGCCACTTAAATTATGGATGGATTTTCTGTGTCCTGATATGAATTCGTTAGGGTTCCCAGGGGCTGGTCCATGGTGTTGTAGGATTGGCTCTGGTGTCTGTTCATCTTTTTTCCGTTTTTGGGTGCTCCCTCCAGCCAGGGCTGCATCAATTGACCACTTTTCTCTAATTAAATCACCACATACTTGGATTTCCAACTCATTTCCCTGAACTTGTGGCACCAAAAACACCCCAGTGCCCCAATACACCCTATATAACCTGGACAGTGACAGCACAGGTTGGAGCAGGGAGAGGGATGATTCCCCCCCACTTTTTTTAGTAAAGCTTTCCCAACATTCTCCGTTTGCTGATTCCCTTTGCAGCTTAACCAATTTCTGTTGCAGTCAGATATCCTCACTATGGGCTCTGCCTTTAGTTGTGCAAATTCCATCTGTGCAAGCAGGCAGAGCTTGGGGTGAGAGACGGAGGCAATCACCGAAATTCCTCCCCCAGGCATGAAGATCATCCTGATTCATTGTGCACAATTTGCCCTATCAGTGTTAATTTGCATTTCTAAAGCTCCTGTTGTGGCTGTGCCTGGATGCAATGCTTCTATTCCGGAGCAGCCCTTAGGTGATCCACAAGTGCACCTCCACAATCTGTTTTTTTTTTCTTTTCTCTTTTTTTAACAATTTTGTTCTAACTGTTTATGTGTTGAAGCCTCACCATTAATACTCTTCTAGTTTTGCAAAATGCAACATAAAGGTGAGCATCAAAAAACCCATTCTGAAATTCTGCCATCATTAAGAGCCACCCACAAATACACACAAAGAAATTCCAATGCAATCTAGATTTTTCTACTTCTTCTCCTAGGAGTAAAAATTGATTTCACACCCCTGGTCCAAACCCAACTCAGAATATAAAAGTAGGATTATTATGAAAAAATTTTCTAATGGTGTAATCTTGTCACTGAAAGTGCAGAAAAAACAAAACCTCTCCAACAATATCTTAATGCTAGAGAGTCAAGGCATTACTTGATCCTGGCCCGGGTGTGCAACAGAAATAATTTCATCCTCACATAGCCTGAGTGTGCAGAGAAAATCATTCCATGAGATGTGAATTTTACTAGATTTTTCCTGAAATTATACATTCTGAACTCGCTGAAATCCATTGGTTTAGTGTTTATTGCTTCCAGGTTGTGTAGTTCTTAGTATTTGGTTTCCTATTGGACCTGGATTTCTCCTCCTGTGATGTTAATGAGGTCCCACTCCTGGATTTCTTTCTCAGTCTTTTCCAGACCAGGTGTCTCCATCTATGCCGGGGCAGTGTCTGGGGTGGGTGTTCCTGGATATTTGCTGGTGTTTCGTTGATGTTTTGTTGAATGTCGTTCTCTTTGTGGATATGTTTTGGGCTATTCCCAGTCTGTTGAGATGTTAAACTCATCTCTGTTGAGTGGTCTAACATTCCTTAGAAAAAAACTTTTAAAATTTATTTCCTGAGAGAAAGGCAAACCGAGCCTGACTAGTAAAATGGAATATTAAAAAAATTTAGATTTGGTATATTTTCTAGCAATGGAATCGCAGGCAGCCCAGTGTGTGAGTGTAATTGAGAGGCAGAGTCCTGGGTGGATGCTGTGAACAGCAAAGTGCCAAGGCAGGCTCTGTGCCAGCCCAGCTTCCTGTGGCAGAGATTTCACAAGAGACAGGATTCTGGCCACAGACTGCTTGAAATATCCATCCCTTATCTCCAGCCCGCACTAGGTGGAGAATTCCCAGGGTAAGGAATTGCAAAGATTAATTCCGAGGGATATAATTCCATATCTGCCCTAGGTCTGCCTCTTATTCTTGCCCAAGTCAATGGCAAAAGGTGTAGCCATGGCATCTTGGTTTCTATCACCAGCTTCCAAAGGAGTTTCTTTATTTCCCTTTTTTTCTTTCTACCTGACCTGAGCTCTGGGAGTGCCAGGGCTTGTGGAGGTCCCATTGTTTTCCTAAAGCAGCCATAACCCCCTGAAGGATCTTTGCTGTAAAATGAGTTCTCAATCTCAGTCTGTAGCTTCTGCAATCTGTTCTTTTGGAATTATTTCTTTAAGAAATACCTTCATAAGCGATACAGAGATTGCTGAAGAAGTCAGAATTGCTTTTTTCACCCTGTTAGCTGCCATGCTGTCACCAGAAGATATTTGAGCCTTCCTGCTCAGGGCATTTCAGTGCCAGGCTCTTCCAAGCACACCCAGCTCTGCCGGTTGAGCTGACCATGCAGGGGTAACCTGAGCTTGGTCTAATTCCCTTTCCTTCATCAGAGCGTGTCTTGGAGCTCTTTTCCCTTCTCCTGCCCTTGCAGACCCATCCATAAACACATTTTGTCCCTCAGGCCAGGGAATTTCTCCTAAATCCCTGCCAGCCTGGCTCTGGAGCTCTGTCACTCGAATGCAGTCATGGGTTTGTTCCCAGCCCCCTGTGCAGGCTGTTCAATCAGGAGCCTGGGTTAAACCCTTCCCCTGTCCTCAATTCTAAATCCTCCTGTGCCACTGAACAAGTTTCATTCTGTAATCACCGAGCACTGCTCATGCATGTAGAGGCTCCTTTGGTTATCAAAGCTTTCACTTGGTGCCAGACTTGAACAACAGGAGATCTGCTGCCATTAGTTTTTGGGCCTCAGGTCTCATTAAAGCTGCTGCTGCACAATTCTGCAGACAATGAGGCCACTCTGGCCACTGGGCTAAACATTTTAGCACAAGAATTCCTTGGGAATGGCCCTGTTTAACATCCACATACAATTCAAATTTCTTTTCTGTTTCTGGAGGAGCCATGGCTGTGGCACCAGTCATTTTGGTTTTATTTCATTTTCTGAAATTTTGCAGTTTCTCATGTCCATACCACAACATTGAGGCTATCTGGGGTTAAAAAGTCAGACAATCTTCTAGATAGAACAGAGAATCTTCAATCCAGGATTGAGGATCCAATTGCAGGTCCTGCAATTATCTATTAATTATCAGAATTCTCCCAGTCCCATTTTAGTTCTGGCTAACGTTACTTCTGAGATTCCCTAGTCTTTCTCTGGGTCAATACACCACAAACCTTCAGTCAAAATATTTAACCTTTTCCTCCACCATTTGTGCTTTTTTTTTTTCAAATATTTAAAGATGCTTTTTAGCCTGAACATTCAGCCATTTCACAGAGGCTTCTTCTACCACTTCTTGTCCTCCTGATTGCAGCAAGTCATCCACATCCTGCATTAACCCAATCCCTGGGTGTGGGGTAAATTCTTGTGATATTTTCTGCAAGGCTTGCCCCAATAAGGCTGGTGCTTCCGTGCATCTCTGCAGAAGGACCGTCCATGTCTTTCCCATTTTCCCTTCTACCTCTCGTTCCCCCTCAAATGCAAAATCCAGTTTACCATCCTGTGTAAGTGGGCATCCCCAGAAAGCATCTTTGCCATCAAGGACTGAATGGTGTCAGTGTGAGGAGGGAACCTGGTTCAAGATGGTGTAAGGATCTGAGACTGTGGAGTGCAGTGCCTAGGTTTAATAATCTCATTTATTATTCTTATGTCCTGCACCATTCTTTCGATTCCATCTGATTTTTTGACTGGCAGGATAGGAGCATTATAGGGAGAGATCCCTGGCTTCAAAAGTCCTGCCTTTAGCAGGGACTCAATAAGAGGCTCTAAGCCTTTCCTTCCCTCCCTTGGAATAGGGTATTGCTTTTAGACACCACTTGTCCTGGTTGATTCAAAGAGATTTGGAGAGGCTCCATATCTAATTTTCCCTATTTTTCTGGAGCTGCCCAAACTTCTGAGTTCAATTCAGCCTCGGCCTTGCCAGACATTTGACACAAAGGCAAAAGAGAACTTGACTCTGTACCACCTTTTACAATGTTAATTTGCATTCGAATTTTAGCCATCAAATCCGTTCTCAGTACATTACAATCACAATTAGGTGCAAATGAAAATTCTTGCATTTCAAACCCTCCCCTGGGTGCTGGGGCCCCCTTGGGCCCTGGGGTTCATCCCTCAGGGGCTGTAGAAACTCTGCCATGGCCTTTGCCTTCGCCTTGGCCTTTTCCTCATCCCTTCTTGCATTCCCCTGCTGTGCCTTTGTGACCAAGTGCTCCAGGGGCTTCTTCTGCCCCTCCTGCAGCCCCCTCAGTGCCTGGGGGTGCTCATCCTCTGACAGCTGCTGAGCTTTCTGCTAAATCATTCCTTTCTGCAGTGACCCAAGGAAAATGCTTAAAAGCTAATCTGGATGCTTGCACGTCCAGTCCCCATTTCCCAGCTGTTCCTTTGTCCTGCTGCTCCTTGTGCTGTGGCTGCCGTGGCCAGCCCGTATCCCAGAGCCGGTGCCTGTCCTGCCGCAGTGTCCAAACGCGGCCCCCCCGGCGGGCAGGGCCGGCAGCTCCACGGGGCCGGGCAGCGGCCGGGGCGTCCCGCAGCCTCCTGGGGGCCGGGGGCCACTGCCGGGCCTGCAATTGCCGGGGGGTGCTGGGCTCAGGCAGCGCCCGGCGCTGAGCCCCGGCTGCCCCACAGCCCCGGCCCGGCCCCGCAGCTCCCCACAGGCCCCCAGCCCGTGCTCCCGGTGCCGCCCCTCTGCGCCCGCTCCTGCCGCTGCCCAGCACAGAGAAACCCCCTGCAATCCTGACCTCCTTGTGTGCCTGTCCTGGCAACCGGGGATACAAAGGATCTGCATCAGCTGGCAACTTCTGAGGATAAGAGCCTGCTGAAAAACATCCCCATCCTCACTATTTTTCTCTTCCTCCTCTTTTCCATTATCCGTTTTCTTCCCACATAGATTCCTGCTGCTTCGTCTTGCCTGAACCATATTCCTGCACACTGCCCTTCACCCAAGCCCTTCTCATCACACAAACAGCATCCATCCTCTATTGTCTAAATCCATTGCGACTTCCCTTATTGCCCTCCTGGGTGTCCATGTCCGTGATTACCTCTGGGAGAATGTGCAAACTCCCTCCACATGCTGCCAAGGGACCCTTCAGAGATATTTTGGGATCATCATCCCTTTGGCCAGGAGCCCTTCCTGGCTTTCCCTTTCTACCCTCCACGGGTGCCCTGCCATGTTTAGTCCCCGAAGATGCCACTGTAGTCACTGCTGAGATTTTCAGTGCTCTCTGGCTGCCGACTCTTCCCAGCCCCCCTGATCTGTCACTCGTCTGTCTCCTGGCCCCAGCGCCCCCCGGCAGGGGAATTTGGGGAGGTGGGAGGGGGGGAGCGCCAAGGCCGGGCCCCCCCGCGCTGTGGTGGCGGCAGCGGCTGCAGTGGGGAGCGAGTGCGGGCGGGAGCGGCCGAGAGCCCAGCGCTGCCCCAGCCCGAGCTGCCCCAGCTCCATCGCTGCCCCTGCGCTGGGATGCTGTGGGTTTGGGGGGAAGAGGGAGCCGGCAGTGGGTGCTGGGCCTGGGGGCAGCAGGAGAAGGGAAGGAGAAGCAGGGTTGAAGAACAAAATGGTCAAATACTGCACGTGAGAGGAACAGCTGGGATAGCGCATAGGAACGAGGGTTAGTAGGAGCAAGAGGAGTGTGAGCAAGAGTAGAGACATAGGAGGAGGAGGAGGAGCAGAAACGGGAAGGAGCACAAGGTTCCACCCCTCCCTGTATCTGCCGCCTCTCGCCCAGCTCCAGGAGCCTTGCCCTCTCCACATGCAGCAGGCGACCGGGGAGGGGATCCATGATTTTCACAGCGTTGAGTCTTGGTGTTTCTGAGCTTTATTGGGTTAAATATTGGTGCTTTGGTTTCTTTGCGGGGCCTGAATCTTTATATTTTGGAGGGGCTTTTGGCTGAAGCTTGATATTTGGGGGGTTTTTGATCTGCGTCATGATATTTGGAGGATCTTTGGGCTGAAACTTGGTGCTTGGAGGTTCTTACAGACACAAGATGCCCAATGTCTTCCTGAGTTGCACTTTGGCAAGGAAGAACCCCCATCCCAAGGCTCTCTCTTCTTGTTTTTTCCCAATAACAGGATTTTTCATTCCCCATGTGTGGGCAGATGGAGAAGGAGGAAAAGCCTGGGAGATCCCTCACTAGGAGTGGCTGCAAACCCAGCCCAGGGAGCTGCGAGGAGGAAAGACCCTCCCTGAGCCGGGAAGGCGGCCGGAGATGCAGGCAGAGCTCAGAGCTGGTGGAGAAGCCTCCTGGAGGGGAGAAGACCCACAAATGCTTGGAATGTGGGAAGGGTTTCAGGTGGAGCTCCCAGCTGATCCGGCACCAGAGGATCCACACTGGGGAATGGCCATACGAGTGTGGGGAATGTGGGAAGGGATTCAGAGACAGCTCCAAACTGTTGCAGCACCAGGTGATCCACACAGGGGAACGGCCCTACACCTGCTTGGAATGTGGGAAGAGCTTTGGGTGGATGTCCTACCTGAAGGAACACCGGCGCATCCACGCTGGGGAGAGGCCCTACGAGTGTCCCAAGTGTGGGAAGAGGTTTCACACCAGCTCCAATCTCCTCCGACATGAGCGGATTCACACAGAGGAGAGGCCCTTCCGCTGCCCCGACTGCGGGAAGGGATTCAAACAAAACTCCACCCTCACTGTCCACCAGCGCATCCACACTGGGGAGAGGCCCTACGAGTGTCCTGAGTGTGGGAAGAGCTTCTCAAAGAGCTTTAACTTGACTCAACACCAACGGAGGCTCCACTAAGGGAAGTCCTGTGCATGCCCCAATTTCGGGAAGAGCTTCGTGTTCTGCTCCAGCTCCATCCCCCATGGGAGGATCGGTGTTGGATGATCCCCAGTGACGCCCTTTGGGCATAGCCCTGGTGATCCGTGTTGTGACTGGGGGGGGCTCTGCACCATCCTGTCTCCCTGTGTGCTCCTGGATGAACGCAGGGGCGGGTACAACCATTGGGATGCAAACCGACATTGAGAATTCCTTGGGGAGAGTGAAATTGTTCACTTTCAACCCCAGAAAATCTTCTGTGTTCAGTCCTATCTTCTGGTGGTGCCCTGCTGGGCAGGGTGGAGGAAGAACCCCCGGCCCGTGGCTGGAATTGAGTGCAGCGGGCGCCGGAGAACAGCCATGAAACCAGAAACTCATCACGGCTCCTCTGACTAAACCCTACAGTCCTCACCCAGCCCCCAGCGTGGCCTTGAAAGACTCTTTATTGTAAATAACTCTGACTGCCCCACCTGGGAAAAATCACAAATCCCTCTGCTGCCCTCTGGGCAAGGTATTAACTCTTTCAATGCCCAGAATAAAACTTTACAGATACTTTATTCTCGCTCCTAAATTGAAAAAATCAACAACAACAAAAAAGACAAAACAGTAATACACACAGAAACAATATAAAAACACCAAAATCAAACAAAAAGAAAAGTCAAATCCTAAATAAAGGAGAAAAGTCATGAACGAAAATTTCTCGTTTTTTAAACTATGGACAAAATACCTTTGTTTCCCTATAACACATACAAATATTATGAAGTGAATATGACTGTTTGTTGGAGGTTGGGTGTTCCCCTTTTTCTCTCTGTGGAATTTTCCCCATTGTTATGCTAAGAAGCTGTGGCTCCCCCCTGGCTCAGGCGGCTGGTTTTCCCTCGAGGGGAGGGGGAGGGAAGAGGGGGAAACACCGCGATGTGCAGGCAGCAGGTAAAGGAGAGGTTTGGGAGTCTCTCTCTCGCTCGTGGAGTCGGAGGAAAGACGCCGGTGCTGCTGCGCCACCCCCTCGCCATCCCAGCGCCGGGAGCCGCGTTCTCTGCTGTGGGACACCGCACTGCTCCCTTTCCCGCTTTCGGTCTCCCAGCTCCGGACACCCTGCTGGGCACCGTGACCGACACCGTGAGCAGAGAAGTCTCTGCCCATCCCTCTCCCACCCGGGACGAGGCCGCAGCCATTGCCCCGGTCCTCCCGCAGCTGCGGGGACGGGACCTGCCCACAGCCCCGGTAACTGCAGGGCAAGGAGAGGGTGTCTGCGGCCAAAAAAGGACTAGAACTGAGTTATTGTTCTGTTGGCTGTTTATTTCATAGCTGTTGTTTTTGTTTGTCTTGTTAGATATATTAGTAAAGAACTGCTATTCCTACCCCCCATATCTTTGCCTGAGAGCCCCTTGATTTCAAAATTATAGTAAAGTGAAGGGAGTGGGGGTTTATACTCTCCATTTCAAAGAGAGGCTGCTGTCTCTTTTGGCAAATACCTGTCTTCCAAACCAAGACAGATTTGGGCCTGAGGGCATTGAGAGGAGGGTGAAAAAGGAATAACAGCTCTCTTGAGTTACCTAAGTTTTGTGGTAGGTGACACCATGCTGTCCAGCTTTCCCTGGTTTGGGCTCCATGTGGTCACTGCTATATCTCTCCCATTTGCAAGCCCTTTTTTGAACATGGGTCTTATCACTGAGGTTATTGTGGCTATTATCCAGTTCATTCTGTGGGTTGATCAGCAGAGAAATTAATGGATTTTTAACTTCCTCTGGAAGACAATCACATGGATTCAGAGCTATTGCACTCTAAGTGTGTAGTTTTGGGGTTTACTTCAATAATGGTACTTACTGTGAAGAAGTGTCAGCAGGGAAAATGTATTCCCAACCCATCACCCACTTTTTAAAGTCCTCTCCACCAGATTTGAAGGAGTTCAGATCCACTCTAAATGCTAATGATATCATACAGTGGTTGGTGTTGCTGATATGCCTGTTCTATTTAGCAGTCAGAGACAGGGGACATTGATTTGGATAACAACCCTGATACCTACCCCAGGAAATTGGGATGCTGCTGCAGAGCCTGACCCTGCCCCACAGCCCACTTCAGAAATGAAACACCCAGAGTGGGTAGGGGAAGGAGATGGGCCAGATGCTGAAGGAGTACCTTTCCCCAGCTGGTGAGAAACCCTCCCTCTGCCTTAAAGAGGGAGAGTCTGATGGTGCAGCAGTGGAACCCACAGACATTACATCTGTCCAGGTTCCAAATGTACCACAAGGGCACTCACAGACAGCAGCAGTCACCCCTGTGGAAACAAAGAAGTCTAAGATGGAAACAAAGCACGTAGTTAATAAGGATAAGAAAGGAGGGCCCTCACAACCAACAGGGGAGCCAGAGGTTGAGATCATCACCAAGTCCCTGTCGTAGAAAAGTCTCCATACTCTGCAAAAAGACATTGAGTGATGAGGCCGTGAGGCTTTTACCACCTGGTTACTGCAGGTGTGAGATCTTATGGGTACAGGTGTGCAACTGGACGGTACTGAGGCAAGGAATTTGAGACTCTTGACCCAGGACTCAGGTGTGGACCAGGTATTTGTAAGGGAGCCAGGCCTCCTTTCCTTCTGGGAGTGGCTTTTAATGAGTGTGAGAGAGAGGTTTGTCCACAGAGAGAGAATGCAGGAGCACCACCATAGAATGTGCTGGAAGACCCTTGAGGAAGGGATCCAAGAGCTGAGAGAAGTGGCAGTGCTGGAGGTGCTCTTTGGGAGGGATGGACAGCATGACAATGACCCTGACAAGGTCAGGTGCACAGGGCAGATGTTGTGGAATCTGACAGAGCTGGGGCCATCTCAATACACCACCTTCATTGCAACAATTAACGCTGATAATAACAGAGACAGTGGGTTCTGTTGCCAACAAGCAACAAGCTTAGAAATTTTGAGAGTATGATCAAGGCCCAATGCAGGCTCATGTCTCTGCTGTAATTGTGAGCCTCCAAGAGGAGATGAGGGAGATGAGGGAGGAGGTGAGGAAGAACAGTTCCCAAGCAACACCAGTGCTGTCGTATCACGAGTTCCTGGAACATATTTTCAAGCCCTTCCAGCTGTTTCTGTCTTGCATCACAAAATTTGGCATGTGTTTTGACCTTTTAAAGGACTTGTTGCATGCATTAGCATCCAAGGGGTTGCTTTCATCGTGCCCCATCCATCCCACACGGCAGCTCTTGCCATGGCCTGGAGGAAGCAGGAGACAGCAAGGATCAGCTGGAAGGCGCTGGCCACAAATGTCCCTCCCGCAGGCCCCTGGAAGGTCTCTGTGCTCTGCCCACGCCGCCCCTCGTGCGCGCAGGGAGCAGAGCCCTCCCAGCCGGGGCAGGATTCCTAATGGTTGCTGGTGTTTTTTTCTAGGGAGACTTCCTGCTCAATGCAGGCTTCCCCTCAGGATGCCTGATGGTCTCTGGTGGTTTCAGTGGGGACAGCTCCTGCTCAATGCAGGCTTCCCCTTGGGATCCCTCATGGCAGCTGTTGCTGAGGTTGCTGCATGGTTGCAGGCCTGAGCTGTCGCCTGTCCCCAGCCCCTGCCCGCTGAGGGCCTGCTCTTCCAGCCTGCTGGGCATGGGGCTGGCTGCTTTGGAGTTGGGATTCACCTTTTCCTTCTCCATGTGCAACTGTCTGGAGCACAGAGATCCCGGGAGCTGCTTCCTCCTGAGCCAGTGGCACTCCTGGCACTGGGCAGCACAGGGCCCTGTGCCCCGTATATACCCCTGCAGGGCGGGGCTGTGCCATGTCACCAGGACAACAGAATGTCCAACAGCACCCAGGAACCCGATAGAACGGCCCTGTGTCACAAAGGGCCCAGGCCAGCACCCCTTCAGCAGCCCAAGCCCCTGGAAGTGTCATGGAGCAGGTGCCCAGCAGGTGCTGGCTTTGCAGGCTGGGCTGTGCGGGGCCAGAGGAATTGGCCGGATGGACGCAGGCAGGGAGTTGTGGTCAGCGGCTCCATGGGCGGCTGCAGGCCGGGGATGAGGGGTGTCCCTCAGGGAGGGCTCTGCCTCGGCCCCGGGGGGGCCCAATGCGAGGGCGAGGGGCTGGGGGGGCCATGGGGGCGTTCGATCAATGGGGAGGGCCCGGGGAGTGCTGAGAAGGGGGTGGTGAGTGGGTGGGAGGGAGGGGACCCATGGATTTGGGGGGAGTCTTGATGAGTGTGGGGGGAGTCCCATGGATTTTGGGGTCCTGGTGACGGGGGGGGAGCGGTGAGTGGGGGGGGTCCCATAGATGGGGGAGGGGCAGTGAGTGGGGGGGATCCTGGCGCGCTGGGGGGGTCCCAAGTATCCGGGGGGTCCCAGCACTTTGGGGCGGTCGGTGAACGGGGGGGCAGTGAATAGGGGGAGCCCCGGTAAATTGGGGGGGGTCCCTGGTGATAACCAGAGGAGGGGGGGAAGGAGCGAGCCCCAAGGGACTCCTCCCGGTGCTGGGGACACTCCGGTGCCCCCCCAGCGCACGCCCCCCCCCATTCCCGCTCCTGTTCCCGGGGGAAGTCAAAGGGGAGGGGCGGAATCCCCGGGATGGGCAGGGGGGGCACAAAGGGGGGTCCGGGCCCTGTGCACCGGAGGGTGGTCGGTACACGAGGGGGGGGGGGGTCCAGTCCCGGCGCCCGAGGGGGCGTCCCGGTGCCCGGTGATTCGTGAGGGGGTGTCCGGTGATTCCTGGGGAGGTCTCCGGTGGTCCTGGTGCATGACGGGGGGGTCCCGGTGACTCATGGAGGGGTCTCCGGTGATCTCGGTGCCCGAGGCTGGCGATGTTTGAGGGGGGGTCCGGCGGTCCCGGTGCACGATGAGGGGGTGTCACTGCTCGATGGGGGGAGGGGGGAGTCCCGGTGCCCGGTGACGGTGTTGATTGATGGGGGAGGTCCTCTGGTGGTCCCGGTGCCCGGTGATTGATGGAGGGGGTCTCCGGCGATTCCTCGGGAAAGGGGGGGCGGTCCGGTGATGCCGGTGCACGAGGAGGGGAGAGAAGAAACTCGAGGGTCCTGAGGGGGTCCCGGTGCACGAGGACGGTTAAATTCGGGGGTCCTGGTGCTCGGAGGGGGGGTCGGTTCCTGGTGTTTGACACAGACAGAGACTCCGGTGACACTGGGGACCCTGGCACGGGGCTGGTGACACTCAGGGGCTCCGGGTGGCACAGAGACTCTCCCCAAATTCTCTGGCACGAGGTCCTGGTGGCACGAGGGGCTCTCGGTGATACGAGGAGCTGGTGGCACTCCAGGGGCTCCTGGTGGCAGAAGGAGCTGGGGGCACTTGAGGGGCTCTTGGTGACACAGGGCTCTCAGTGTCACTCGCAGGGCTCTCGGTGATACGAGAAGACCCCTCGTTCCTGCTGGTGGCACTCGAGGAGCTCTTGGTGACACTCGCAGGGCTCTCAATGACACGAGGGGCCCCCAAATTCCTCTCAGTGACACGAGTAGCCCCCAAATTCCTCTGGGTGACACAAAGAGCTCCCCAAACTGGTCTGGGTGACACGAGGAGACGGTGGCACGAGAGGAGCCCTTTGCACGAGGATCCTTCGCACGAGGACCCCCAAAATTCCTCGAGCGAACCCCCTCGAAATCCTCACGCGGGACCCCCCCACTCAGCGCGAGCCCAACCCCTCCCCCCCCTCCCCCCCGCTCCTCACCCCGGGGGTCTCCGGGTGATCCCGCCCCAGGTCCTCCCCTTTCCCCCTTTTCCCCCAGGACTGGGAAGATCGGAGGGACTGAAGGGGGGGTGCAGGTGCGGGTTTTTTCGGGAGGGTCCCGGCGGCCCCCGGGGCGGGGTCAGTGCTCAGCAGCGGGGCCGCGCCGCTCGCACCCGTTGGCCGAGATCGGGGGGGCGGGGGCGGCTCGGGGACCCTGCTGGGCCCCCAAATCACACCCGGGTCTGCTGCTTTAGTCCTGTGCTACCAGCGCTGATTTTTCTCCTAATTCAGTCTTTTGGTGTATTTTTTTTTGCTAAGGTTTAATAAACCTTTATAATTTTACAAAGTGAGCGTCGTTTCTCCCACCCTGCACTGCCGAGGTAGGAGGTGCAGCTGGAAGGAGGGAGGCGTGTGGAAAGCTGGATTGAAGGGTCTTCATTTACTTCTCATGCTCCGAGTTTTTGGAGTTTTCTGCCAGAAATCTCTCCCCTCTCCCACTCATCCACAGGGCTTTGGAGCAGATTTCCCTTTTTGTGCGGGAAATCAAAGCCATGCACTGATGCTCCTAATTAGGGGGTAGGAGAAATGAGGTTCCAGGGATTCCCGCTGAGCCGGAGGCAGCGAACACGCAGGGCTGGGAAAGGCGTGCCGGGAGCTGCGGAGAACTTTGTTTGTGTTTCCAGGCCAATGGCGGCTCGGGCCCGGGCCCGTTCCAGGGCTGTTCCTCATCTCCGCCTTTGCCCTCCCACAGCCCGGGGGGCCCTGAGAGCGCGGGCCGAGGCTGGGCCGTGTGCAGAGCCCGGCCCTCGCTGCCATTGGCTGATTGTGCCAATGTCACTCCTGGTTGTCGCGCGCTGATTGGGCAGAGCAGCAAAGGCGCCATTGTGGCAGCGTCTGTGCGGGCCCGGCAGCGGCGGCAGCGGCCGGAGCCCGGGGAGGCGGCGGCGGAGCTCGGAGGCGGCCCCAGCGCAGGTGGGAGCCGCGCTCGGTTGTGCGGGGGCTCGGGGCTCGCTGCGGGCCGAGGGGGCGGCAGGGGGCTCTGGCGGGTTGGTTGTGCCGGTGCCGGCCCGTGTTGGCGCTGGGCTGAGGGCGCTGCGGGAGCGGCTGCCCGCGGTCTCCTTCCCGCTGGGGCCTCGGCAGGAGCCGGTGCCGGAGCAGCGCTGTCTCGTCCCGGTTGCTGTGGGTGGCACAGAGGTGTCTGCCCTGTGCCCGGGGCTGTGCGGGAAAATTCCCGTGGCCAGAGGTTTGTGTGCCCTCAGGAGACAGAGGAGTCCTGTAAAAGTGACTTTATTGATGAACAAAGAGAGAGGCCATGCGGCATTTGCCATGCGGTCTCTAAAGCGCCGCCTCCTTTTTATCCTCATTTTCCCGTCTGCATCTCCGTCCCCACTGGCTGAGGTACTTGGAAGGTTCAGACTTCCCGATCCGCCTAGTGCATGTCCTTCTTAATATGCACCCCCACTACGATATTAATCTTACTGCTTTCAATTCCTCCTTTTCCCATTTTCTCAAGAACAGCGCTTACAAACTTTTATTTTCCATTGACTCAATCTCTTTTCCTGCATTATCTTTGGCGCAAGGAGTCGTGCATGGTAAAAACCTGACGGATGCTGCAGCACGTCAGAGGAGGAGCAGCATTCGTTTAAGCCATGGTCTGCCAAGGAACCACGGAAAAGTGTCCCATTCCCATCCTTTCCCTGTTTGGACTGGTACATGAGCTAATTTCTTATTTCCTTTGTTATGTGTTTCACCACTTTTTGGTTATCATCTATTTGCAAACAGCAATTTGAATGATTTAATTTTCCACAAACTCTGCCTCCTTCTTTTAATAGATAATCTGATCCCATGCCATGGTGAAATATCTTGTTCCTAATGTCAGTGGATTGGTCGGCAGGAACGTCAGGAGGTGGAGTTGTCTGGTTTGTTTTTATTTCAAGGACAGTTTTTAACCTAATTATGCGACTCAAATTATGGATGGATTCTCTATATCTTGATATGAATTCGTTAGGGTTTCCAAGGGCTACTCCATGGTGTTGTAGGATTTGTTCTGGTGTCTCTTCATCTTTTTCCCTTTTTTGGTTGCTCCCTCCAGCCGGGGAACAATCCATTGACCACTTTTTTATAATTAAATCATCAAATACTTGGATTCCAAACTGATTTCTCTGGGCAAGCAAACACTGCTCTGATACACCCTTTATAACCTGGACAGTGACAGCACAGGTTGGAGTGAGGAGAGGGATGATTCCCCCCCACTTTTTTTAGTAAAGCTTTCCCAACATTCTCCGTTTGCTGTTTCCCTTTGCAGCTTAACCAATTTCTGTTGCAGTCAGATATCCTCACTATGGGCTCTGCCTTTAGTTGTGCAAATTCCATCTGTGCAAGCAGGCAGAGCTTGGGGTGATGGGCAGAGAGAATCAGCCAAATTCCTCCCCCAGGCATGAAGATCATCCTGGTTCATTGTGCACACATTGCCCTAGCAGTGTTAATTTGCATTTCTAAAGCTCCTGTCCTGGCTATGCCTGGAACCCATGCTTCTGTTACAGAGCAGCCCTTAGGTGATGCACAGGTGCACCCCCACAATCTGCTTTTGTTTTTCTCTTTTTTTTTAACGATTTTGTATTAGCTGTTTATGCCTTAAAGCCTCATCATTAATACTCTTCTAGTTTTTCAAAATGCAACCTAAAGGTGAGCATCGAAAAACCCATTCCGAAATTCTGCCATCATTAAGAGCCGCCCACAGATATGTACAAAATATTCCAATGCAATCAAGTTTTTTCTAGTTCTTCTCCTAGGAGTAAAAATTGATTCTCACACCTCTAGTCCAAACCTAACTGACAATATAAAAGTAGGATTGTTCTGCAGAATTTTTCTCATGGTGTAATCTTGTCACTGAAACTGCAGGAAAACAAAATCTCTCCCAACAATATCTTTAGTGTTAGAGAGTCAAGGCATTACTTGATTGTGGTCAGGGTGAGCAGCAGAAATCATTTCATCCACACATAGCCCGGATGTGCAGAGAAAATCGTTCAGTGAGATGTGAATTTTGTTAGATTTTTCCTAAAATTTTACAGTCTATACCCATAGAAATAAATTGGTTTAATGTTGATTGCTTCCAAATTGTGTAGCTCTTAGTATTTTGTTTCTTAGCAGACACGGATTTCTGCTCTTGTGATGTTAATTAGTTCTCACTCCTGGATTTCCTTCTGTTTTCCAGACCAGGTGTCTCCATCTATGCCGGGGCAGTGTCTGGGGTGGGTGTTCCTTGATGTTTGCTGATGTTTCCTTGATGTTTTATTGCTGTTTATGTTTGTGGATATCTTTTGGGCTATTCCCAGTCTGTTGAGATGTTAAACTCATCTCTGTTGAGTGGTGCAACATCCCTTAAAAAAACCTTTTAAAATTTCTTTCCTGAGAGAAAGGCAAACCGAGCCTGACTAGTAAAATGAAAGGTAAAAAAAATTAAATTTGGTATACTTTCCAGCAAGGGAATCGCAGGCAGCCCAGTGTGTGAGTGTAATTGAGAGGCAGAGTCCTGGGTGGATGCTGTGAACAGCAAAGTGCCAAGGCAGGCTCTGTGCCAGCCCAGCTTCCTGTGGCAGAGATTTCACAAGAGACAGGATTCTGGCCACAGACTGCTTGAAATATACATCCCTTATCTCCAGCCCGCACTAGGTGGAGAATTCCCAGGGTAAGGAATTGCAAAGATCAATTCCAAGGGAGAGAATTGAATATCTGCCCTGGCTCTAGCCAAAGGTTATAATGGCCGGATGCTTGGCCTTCAGCCAAGGGCACACACTGACTCAGAAAACACTTCCTAAATGCAGCAACATGTTGCATATTCATAGACCTTCATGCATTATTCTGAATCATTCCCCTCCAACCTGTAAATCATTATTTTTTCCTTCCCTGGGGTTTTGGTGTTCCATAATCCAGGAATGTGAAGAACTTCCTGATTATCTTTTTTCCCATTCTCTGAGTTAGTTACATGAAGAAAAGCTTTTTGCATCAAAATGTTGTAGTCCAAAAAAATATATTTATCACTATTATTTATAAGTTCTGTAAATAGCAAAGCTAAACTAAACTCTTCATTCAGCAAAGTTTTCCAACATAGACCATTCATTTTAATATTTTCAAAAAGTCAGTAATATGTACTAATAATACACCTAGGATATAAATTTATTTTCTCAGTCGGGAAGAGCCATAGGTGGGGCACCAATCATTTTATTTTTCATTTTCTCAAATTTTCTTCCTTTTCTTCTGTCCATACCACAACATTGAGGCTATTGGGGTTTAGAAAGTGATAAAATGTTATGGGTAGAAGAAAAAATCCTCAATCCAGGTCTTGAAATTTCTTATTAAAGCTCAGAATTCTTGCACTTACTTTTCAGTCCTGGATCACTTCTGAGATTCTCCAGACCCTCTCTAGGTCATTACACTGCAAACCTTCAGTCAAAATATGTCCCAAATATTTAGCATCTCACCATTTGCTCCTTTTTTTTCAAATACTCAAAGATGCTTTTTAGCCTGAATATTCAGCCATTTCACCAAGACTTCTTCTGCCACTTCTTGTCCTCCTGACTGCAGCAAGTCATCCACATCCTGCATTAACCCAGTCCCTGGGAGTGGGGTAAATTCTTGTGATATTTTCTGCAAGGTTTGCCCCAATAAGGCTGGTGCTTCCGTGCATCCCTGCAGAAGGACCGTTCATGTCTTTTCGATTTTCCCTGGAAAAACACAGCCCCTTTGGCCCTGGGGTTCATCCCTCAAGGGCTGTAGAAACTCTGCCATGGCCTTTGCCTTCCCCTTGGCCTTTTCCTCATCCCTTCTTGCATTCCCCTGCTGTGTCTTTGTGACCAACTGCTCCAGGGGCTTCTTCTGCCCCTCCTGCAGCCCCCTCAGTGCCTGGGGGTGCTCATCCTCTGACAGCTGCTGAGCTTTCTGCTAAATCATTCCTTTCTGCAGTGACCCAAGGAAAATGCTTAAAAGCTAATCTGGATGTTTGCACGTCCAATGCCCATTTCCCAGCTGTTCCTTTGTGCTGCTGCTCCTTGTGCTGTGGCTGCCGTGGCCAGCCCGTATCCCAGAGCCGGTGCCTGTCCTGCCGCAGTGTCCAAACGCGGCCCCCCCGGCGGGCAGGGCCGGCAGCTCCACGGGGCCGTGCAGCGGCCGGGGCGTCCCGCAGCCTCCTGGGGGCCGGGGGCCACTGCCGGGCCTGCAATTGCCGGGGGGTGCTGGGCTCAGGCAGCGCCCAGCGCTGTGTGGAGCAGGCAGAGCAGTGAAGGGCAGCATGGACCAGTTGTTCTGGCAGGTCTGACGAGGTCTGGTTTGATACAGCACTCACAGAACTCTGCTCCACCTGTGACACTTCCACTTGCAGTAGATGACTGTTTCTCTTCACAATATCCAGCAAGGCAGGTCAAAGACACTTTTACCATTTTCATCTGCAAAAGGGAGAGGAAATCAGCAGCAAACATGAAGTAACCGGTCAGATATCCCGGGAAGAAACAAAAGAACAAAGAGTATAGGAAAAAACAGGTAGAGCAGTGATCCTTATCTGTGTGGGAGATATCCTCTGCTAATGGGCCATTGAGTCCCACTGCATGACTGATAAAATTCCATCATCCCATTGGGAGATGCTCCAGCCAGGGGGAGGAGCCAAGCCTTTCCTACCTAGATAAAATCTGAGCTTTGGAACACCAAGGCAGCCCTTACCCACTGGTTTCCAGAGGACAAGAGCTACCAGACCTTTCTACAGCATCACTACTACAACAAGACCACTTCATCTGGACTGCTACCACCACCCTAACTAGCGGGGTGTCAGGTTGTATTCTGATTCTGTCAGTTGTTTTCTTTTGTACTATTGCATGTATTTTATTTCTCCAATCTTTTTTCCTAAAAAATTGTATTTTTGACTTGGAGTCTCTCACTAGTTTTGCTTTCAAAGCAGCACGATTTTGGAGGGGATTTTGGCTGAATCTTGATATTTGAGGAGGTTTTGGTCCGTGTCTTAAAGTCTGGAAGATTTTGGGTGGGAATCTTGGTGTTTGGGAGGTTATTAGAGACACAAGATGCTCAATGACTTCCAGAGATGAACTTGGGCAAGGAGGAACACCCAGTTTATGGAGCTCTCTTGTTATTTCCCCCTAAACCAAGAATTTTCATTCCTCAGCGATGGAGGAGGCAGAAAAGCCCCGGAGATCTCTCACGAGGAGGGGCTGCAAACCCATCCCAGGGAGCTGCGAGGAGGAAAGACCCTCCCTGAGCCGGGAAGGCGGCCGGAGATCCAGGCAGAGCTCAGAGCTGGTGGAGAAACCTCCTGGAGGGGAGAAGCCCCACGAGTGCTTGGAATGTGGGAAGAATTTCAGGTGGAGCTCTGATCTGATGCGGCACCAGAGGATGCACACTGGGGAGAAGCCCTTCGAGTGTGGGAAATGTGGGAAGGGCTTCACAAGGATCTCTCACCTGATGTGGCACCAGGTGATCCACACAGGGGAAAGGCCCTACACCTGCTTGGAATGTGGGATGAGCTTTGGGTGGAGCTCTGCCCTGAGAAAACACCAGCGCATCCACACCGGGGAGAGGCCCTACGAGTGTCCCAAGTGTGGGAAGAGGTTTCACAGCAGCTCCAATTGCCTCATCCATGAGCGGATTCACACAGAGGAGAGGCCCTTCCGCTGCCCCGACTGCGGGAAGGGATTCAATCTCAACTCCACCCTCATCAGGCACCGGCGCATCCACACTGGAGAGAGGCCCTACGAGTGTCCTGAGTGTGGGAAGAGCTTCTCACACAGCTCAGCCTTGACCCGACACCAACGGAGGCTCCACTAAGGGAAGCCCTGTGAGTGTCCCGAGCGTGGGAAGAGCTTCGTGCTCTGCTCCAGCTCCATCTCCCATGGGAGGATGGGTGTTGGATGATCCCCAGTTGGGCAGAACCCTGGTGATCCGTGGTCCTGGTTATCCCCATTGGGTGGGGGAGGTGTTTGAAGATATTTCTTTCACTTCTCCTTGTGCTGCTGTGATTTGGTTGTAATAAATTCCGTTGCTGTGCCCAGGCTGGGTCTGTTGTTCCCATGCAGGTGCTTGGGGTGGGATCTCTCCCGTTACTTCTCTCAACTACCGGGCCTCTCCTCAGCCAATTAGAGAAAGCACCAAAATAATTGAGCCAATCAGAGCGCGCGGCGCTGATGATTCCCTCAGGCAGTCCCAGAGCGCCCAGAGCTCCTCACCTGGACTCCACCCGCGCCCCGCCCCCAGCGCCCCCCGCCAGGAGAATTTGGGGAGGGGGGGTGTCAGACCCTGGCCATGGGGCGCGTGGGGCAGCTGGGGCCCTACTGGTGCCACTGGGAGCCCCCCGGGCTGGGGGCGCAGAGCTCTCGGGTGAGCGGGAGGGGCGGGAAGGTGTCCCAATCGGCGGTTAATCGAGGCGGGAGTCGTGATGATTCGTTTTGATCTCAGAGTTACAAAAGACAACAACAGAAGGACAAATCAGTTTGCTCAAAAAATATTACACTGTATTGAGGGCCAACAACTCAGTTTTGTGATAGAAGGAGAATTAAAGAGAGAGAGACAGAAAGGGGTGAATCATGGTTTTAAAAAGTTAAGATTTTTGCTAAGGGTAAAAGTAGTTTCCATGACCAAGATGTAAGTTAGGTAGGTAAATGCTAAGTTAATAATTACTAGATGCTTAGGCTAGAGCTAATTGGTATAATTATCTGCTATTATGAATTTATGTATAGAAGAACATAAAATAATAAACTGTTAATCACAAAGCACAAGGCCTTGGATTGTTCCAGGGGGTCACAGAGACCTGATGAAGACTCTCCTGACTTCATCCTTTGAGACCACCGACCCAATTCAAGAGAAGAACTGTGCACGCATGAAGGACTAATGAGCTCATTTTAATATGGGATGGGGATGGGAGGTGCTGTGGTTATGCACATGTATTGTATGTAAGATCTTGGGCAATAAATAGAGGGCAAAGAACCTTGTTCGGGGTGGTCACGCCTTTGGGAGCTGACTCCCGTGCCGGTGAATAAACACACCACTTTGTAACTTTAATTAGTTACAGGGTCTCTGTCCGTGATTATTCCGGTTTTTAAGGATTCAGGCCCCGGCTCAGGGGGTATCACAGCCCCCCCGTTCCCCGCTGTGGCGCTTTCCCACCCCCCTTTCGGGTGGCTGCAGCCCCCGCTGCTCAGCGCCGCCGGCTCAGGCTCCCGTTCTCCCCGCGGGGCCCGGAGCTCCCCCCCCGCCGTCTGCTGCCCGACTTGGGAGCTGCCTCTGCACTGCAGCCACAGGCGGCTGTGCGCTCATTTCGTCCCAAATCATTTTCCGGTGATGATTATCCACTTCTTCACTGATTTGAGGCTTATCAGCTGTTGCAGACGCTGGGCTGATGGTACAATGTTGTAGTGATTGGTAATCCTGTAATTTCACATGTGTTATTAATTATATCTGTTATCAGAAATGTTTTATATTGTTGTATCTGAATTATTCCCGATTGCTGTAAGTGTTTGGTTTTACTATATATATTGTTTTGTTTTGATGTTCCCTTCATGTTCATGGCAAGAGTAACGCATGCTGTTTTTAAAACAAAGAAGGGGAAATTAACACCTAAGGAAATATGAATAGTGCAATATTTATACAAAAAAAAAAGAAAATATTTTTAGGTAAACCTCATTAATTGAATTTACAAAGACTAATTAAGTCATTAACTTAAGGAGAAGGTATGCATCTGTTTTTATCATCAACAAGTTCAAAGTAGTCACCTGTTCATTCAGCCAAACATCAGTTGCCTCCAAGAAAATGAAGCCCAGTGAGAAGAAAAAGAACCTAATCACCATGCAGCCTTCGTGGCCAGAACAAAACCAGAAGTAGGAGTGCCAAGACATGGCTGTGTCTGGAAATTTACAGGCAAATTGCCAACAAAAGCCTTGTGTCAACATCATGGTATAGCATTCCTACTAACCTTCCTCAGTTATTCCCTGTTCCAGGATCCAAGAGCACATTCAGTGATGTCAAAGATCAACATTTCCAGCTAATGGACTATTTTGACTTTAAAACAATGGTCATTTATTCCCATTTCCCTAGGACACACTGGACATTATTCTTTTGTTTTCTCATGCTGTGAAACCCTGGGTCAATTACATGATAGAATTGGCTAAGTTTTGTTGATTGTAATCGATCTTTTATGTATCTTATCCCTTATCTAACAGATAACCAGTGATAACCTTAATGAGAGAACACCCTCACAAGAGAGAGCTATTTTATCATCAGAACATATGAACCTTCTTTGAATTAATGAAAAAGGGTGAGATGCTGCAGTCAGGTAGACAAATTATAAAAGGCTTCATAAAATCAGGTCTTGCTCTCTGCTAAATTAATAGCTAGCCTGTCACTTCTTCTGTGTGCAGCTAAGTTACTTGCTTGTTCCCAGGTGAAAACAATCTTAAGCATGAAAACAATTAACTCAACAAGCTATTCTGGTAAGTGAACCATTTGCACCTGCAAGAAATAAGAAATCTGTCCTGCTGGGGACAAGGACGTTCATTCCCTTCCAGGAGCCCAATGCCCGGCTGGGGCTCCAGGGCAGGGGGTCCTTGAGCAGCTGCCCCAGAACCTCCGCCAGGGTCTCCCAGCGCAGCCGGAGCCGCTCGGCCTGGGGTCCCCAAAGGCCTCAGCGAGCCCCAAGTCCCTGCCAGGAACCCTCAACTCCCTCCAAGCCAGCATCCCCCACAGCCCCTGCAAGTTCCCCCCATGGCACCGGCCGTGGCCGTGTCCCCACATGTCACTGGCCATGTCCCACCATGTCCTCACCCATGGCTGTGTCCCCACCATGTTTCCATCCCTGTCACTGTCCCCCACATCTCCATCCATGCCCGTGTCCCCCCATGTCCCCAGGAATGGCCATGTCCCCCTCCATGTCCATGTGTCCCCATGTCACTCTCCATGTCTGTGTCCCCACCATGTCATTGTCCCCCTGTCCCCACCCATGTCTCAGTTCAGTGTCTTTATTTTTACCCCAGTGTTGGATGTTTTAAAGGGATGAAGACAAAGGAAAAGCAAATCAAGGCCAAAAGAAAAGAATTTCTGTGTCTGTGCAAGTAGAGGATCCACGTGCTTGGGAGGGAGGGAGGGAAGAACATTTTTGGAGGAGTTTCCACCCCACTGTCTCCAAAATCTTGGTCTTTGCCCCAGTCAATCACCATTTGGCTCCAGAAGATACCCTAGAGTAATAGGAAATCAAAATCCTGGAATCACTGAGGTTAAATGTAGTAGTTTTGGTTTATTAATTTGAATTTTTTTGTTGTGAGAGAGGATTAAGAAGTAGACAAAAAACAGCTTTTACTTTAAATGGTATAAAGAGAAATTTTATTACTAGAAACTATAAGAAAAAACCCTTAGAAGAAAACTTTAGGCTACAGCTTTTTCTTCAATACATTTTTTTTAATACTAAACACGTACAAAAACAACTCAGTCTACCATCTCTAAAATAGTTTTTCACTCATTTACTTGAAAGAGGAGACTTTTTTTCAGTCTATGGAGATTTCTTCATAAGAAAACGGATTCTTCTTGTTTTGATATTACAGTGATTAGCTACCCAGGAGAATGGAAATCTGATTACTATCTAAAAATCCTTTATACAGACTAACAATTTTTCTCATAACTTTTATTGAGGACTATATTAACTTCTGATGCACAGTTTAAGGATTATAACAGTTTAAACAAAACCTTACTTCATTTTTGAGAATAGAGTTTTTTCCTTTTTGTTTTATTGGGGGGGTCAGCAGGGGTTTTCTTATTATTTAAACCTAGGAGATTACTGCAATTTTAACATTTGTTTACTTTAATATTAATGCTTTTCTTTATATGTACAGTTGGAACAGTCATATTCACTTCAAAATATTTTTACATGTTTTAGAGGAAACAAGAGTTTTTTCTCCATAGTTTAAAAACAAAGAGAAATGTTAGTTCATGACTTTTCTCCATTCTTTATTTCGAAGCTGACTATTCCTTTTGCTTGATTTCGGTGTTTTTATATTGCTTCTGTGCGTATCACTATTTTGGTGGGTTTTTGGTTTTGGTTTTTTGGTTTTTTTTTTTGTTGTTTTGTTTGTTTGTTTGGGGGGGGGGTTTGTTTGTTTGTTGTGTTTTTGTGTTTTTTTCTACCATCCAACACCGATCCTCCCATGGGGGATGGAGCTGGAGCAGAGCACGAAGCTCTTCCCACACTCGGGGCACTCACAGGGCTTCCCTTAGTGGAGCCTCCGTTGGTGTTGGGTCAAGTGAGAGCTCTGTGAGAAGCTCTTCCCACACACAGGACACTCGTAGGGCCTCTCCCCAGTGTGGATGCGCTGGTGAAGAGTGAGATGGGAGTTGCGGTTGAATCCCTTCCCACAGTCGGGGCAGCGGAAGGGCCTCTCCTCTGTGTGAATCCGCTCGTGTAGAAGGACACCGGAGCTGGTCTGAAACCTCTTCCCACACCTGGGACACTCGTAGGGCCTCTCCCCGGTGTGGATGCGCTGGTGTTTTCTCAGGTTGGAGCTCCATCCAAAGCTCTTCCCACATTCCAAGCAGGTGTAGGGCCGTTCCCCTGTGTGGATCACCTGGTGCCGCATCAGGTAGTTGCTGTCCCTAAAACTCTTCCCACATTCCCCACACTCATAGGGCTTTTCCCCAATGTGGATCCTCCGGTGCCGGATCAGCCTGGATCTCTGGCTGAAACCCTTCCCACATTCCAAGCACTTGTGGGGCTTCTCCCCTCCATGAGGCTTCTCCACCAGCTCTGAGCTCTGCCTGGATCTCCGGCCGCCTTCCCGGCTCAGGGAGGGTCTTTCCTCCTCGCAGCTCCCTGGGCTGGGTTTGCAGCCCCTCCTCGTCCTGAGAGATCTCTGGGGCTTTTCCTCCTCCTCCTCCATCTACCCACGGCATGGGAATGACAAATCCTAGTTTGAGGGGAAAAAAAAAAAGAGCACCTTGGGCTGGGGGTTCCTCCTTCCAAAGTTCATCTCAGGAAGTCATTTGGCATCTTGTGTCTATAAGAACCTCCAAAACACCACGATTCAGCACAAAAATTATCCAAACATCAAGACATAGATCAAACACTCCCCAAAAAGTAAGTTGCAGCCCAAATCCCCTCCAAAATATAAAGATTCAGCCCCTGCAAAAAACCAAAGCACCAACATTTAGCCCTATAAAGCTCACAAACAGCAAGATTCACCCCTGTGAAAATCATGGATCATCCTCTTCGGTCACTTGCTGCATATGGGGGGAGCAACGCTCCTGGGGCTGGGGGAGAGGCTACAAATACAGGGAGGAGTGGAACATTGTGCTGCTTCTCATTTCTGACCCTCCTGCGGTGTCCCTACTCTTCCTCACACTCCCGCCCATTATTCTTCTTTCTCCTGCACAATCCCACCTGCTCCTCCCACGTGCAGCGTTTGACCATTTTGTTCTTCAACCCCGCTTCTCCTTTCCTTCTGCTGCTGCCCCCAGGCCCAGCACCCACTGCCGGCTCCCTCTTCCCCCCAAACCCACAGCATCCCAGCGCAGGGGCAGCGATGGAGCTGGGGCAGCTCGGGCTGGGGCAGCGCTGGGCTCTCGGCCGCTCCCGCCCGCACTCGCTCCCCACTGCAGCCGCTGCCGCCACCACAGCGCGGGGGGGCCCGGCCTTGGCGCTCCCCCCCTCCCACCTCCCCAAATTCCCCTGCCGGGGGGCGCTGGGGCCCGGGCCGGGCGCAGGTGGCTCCAGGTGGGCAACGCTGGGAGCTGCGGCTCTGCCTGGACACTGCTGCGTCATCACCGCCGCGCGCTCTCATTGGCTCAGCGCTGCCCGAGGGGCGGGGCTGCACCAAGCCGGGACACCCTGCTCCAGGGGGGATGGCCCCAAAACGGGGGACCCCCATGCAAGGAACAACAGCAAAGGGTCTCTACAAACACATGCTGCGAATCCGCTTGGACACAGGGCCGGGGACGTGGGCATAAGGAAGGGACAGCAGAAGCCATCAGGGTCAGAAAATGTTATTAATTGACCACACAGACTGCTGCTCAGCCAAGCTCCTGCTCAATTCAGGAACTCCCAGAAGAAGAACAAACACTTAACAGAGCCATGAATATCACTAGCTATACAAAAGTGGGGTGCATATTAAGGCCCAAGCACCCAGGGGCTCTCACATCCTTAAACCATCTTCAACCAGGTGCCCTCCTCACATCGCCATCATTCAGTATTTGATGGCAAAGATGCTTTCTGGGGATGCCCACTTACACAGGATGGTAAACTGGATTTTCCTTTTGGGTGGGAACAAGAGGTAGAAGGGAAAATGGAAAAGACATGGACGGTCCTTCTGCAGGGATGCACGGAAGCACCGGCCTTATTCAGGAAAGACTTGCAGAAAATATCACAAGAATTTACCCCACCCCCAGGGATTTGGTTAATGCAGGATGTGGATGACTTGATCGAATCAGGAGGACAAGGAGTGGTAGAAGAAGCCTCTGTGAAATGGCTGAATGTTCAGGCTAAACAGCATCTTTGAGTATTTGAAAAAAAAAAAAAAAAGCGCAAATGGTGGAAAAAAAGGTTAAATATTTGGGACATATTTTGACTGCAGGTTTCTGGTTTATTGACTCAGAGAGAGACCAGGGAAGCTCAGAAATAACCCAGGATTAAAAAGGAGTTGCAAGAAGTATGACGATTAATCGGAAATTGCAGGGTCTGGATTGAGGATTCTCTGTTCTAGCCAGAACACTTTGTGACTTTTAAACACCAGATAGCCTCAATGCTGTGGTATGGATACAAGAAATGGAACAAAACTTAAGAAAGAAAATGAAATAAACAAATGATTGATGCTGCAGCCATGGCTCTATCAGACTCAGAAAAAAAAATTTGAATTGTATATGGATGTTAAACAGGGCCATGCCAAAGGAATTCTTCTGCTAAAATGTTTAGCTCAGTGGCCAGAGTGGCCTCATTGTCTGCAGAATTGTGCAGCCACAGCTTTAATGGGACCTGAGGCCCAAAAACTGATGGCAGAAAGATCTCCTGTTGTTCAAGTCTGGCACCAAGTGAAAGCTTTGATAACCAAAGGAGCCTCTACATGGATGAGCAGTGCTCGGTGATTACAGAATGAAACTTGTTCAGTGGCACAGGAGGATTTAGAATTGAGGACAGGGCAAGGGTTTAACCCAGGCTCCTGATTGAACAGCCTGCACAGGGGGCTGGGAAGAAACCCATGCCTGCAGTCAAGTGACAGAGCTCCAGAGCCAGGCTGGCAGGGATTTAGGAGAAATTCCCCGGCCTGAGGGACAAAATGTGTTTATGGATGGGTCTGCAAGGGCAGGAGAAGGGAAAAGAGCTCCAAGACACGCTCTGATGAAGGAAAGGGAATTAAACCAAGCTAAGTTTTCCACCTGCGTGGTCAGCTCAACCGGCAGAGCTGGGTGTGCTTGGAAGAGCCTGGCACTGAAATGCCCTGAGCAGGAAGGCTCAAATATCTTCTGGTGACAGCATGGCAGCTAACAGGGTGAAAAAAGCTATTCTGACTTCTTCTGTTGAGTCGACTGGTGCTGTGCTTCAGACAGAAACACAGCACTCTCTGATCCTTATGAAAAAGTCCTCTTCATTTTTCTGACTTCTTCTTAAATATCTTTCTTAATGTTCCCAGGTAAGCGCCTGTGATTGGTTCCAAGTTTAGGCTGCTCAGCCCTCTGACCAATAGCCCCTCAGCTTAGGACAGAATTGAAGATAGACAAGGATGTAACCCAATGAGTTCCAGCCTATCTCTGTTCTCTGGGGGCCTATCTATTATGCCAGGCCACTTCTCTTATCAGTGGCCAAATTCACTGCCCAGTGTAAACCAGCTAACACTGTGACATTCTTCAGCAATCACTGGATCGTTTATTAAGGTATTTCTAAAACAACTCCAAGATAAAGAATTGTGGAAAAAACAGACTCTCAGATGGGGAACTCATTTTACAGCAAAGATCCTTCCGGGGGTTATGGCTACTTTAGGAATACAATGGGACCTCCACAAGCCCTTGCTCCCCCAGAGCTCAGGGCAGGTAGAAAGAATGAATGGGGAAATAAAGAAACTCCTTTGGAAGCTGGAGATAGAAACCAAGATGCAATGGCTACGGCAAGAATAAGAGCCAGAGCCAGGGCAGATATTCAATTATCTCCCTTGGAATTGATCTTTGCAATTCATTGCCCTGGTAATTCTCCACCTAGTGCGGGCTGGAGATAAGGGATGTATATTTCAAGCAGTCTGTGGCCAGAATCCTGTCTCTTGTGAAATCTCTCCCACAGGAAGCTGGGCTGGCACAGAGCCTGCCTTGGCACTTTGCTGTTCACAACATCCACCCAGGACATCGGGTCCTGCCTAAGGAGTGCAAAGAAGCACCACTGGTGGCCAAGTGCCGTGGCCCATTCCAAGAGTCCCTGAGCACAGAAACAGCCGCCAGCACAGCTCAACACGGGGAGACCCCTCAACCTGGGCTCAGGGGCTCTCAAGCCCCGGAGATTTGGAATTCCCGGCTGCAGGAGCAGCATGGGAGGGCACCAATGACCCTGCACTGAAGGCAACGCAGCAGCAGCCAGGGCTCCACATCGGGCCAAGCCCCTGGGCCTGCCCACAGATCCTCTGCTGAAATCCTCTGCCTGGGCACCCTCCTTTGGCATCTCCACACACTGGGGCCAATCCTTGCTGCCACTGCTGGAGCTTCGCTGCTTTCTGTGCCTGCACTGCCACAGCTGCTGGGGAAGACAACGGCACAATTCCACTCTGCCCCTCAGTTACCCTCACACACTGGGCTGCCCGGGATTCCATGGTCAGAAAATATACCAAGTTGAAAAATGTTTTCAAAATTATTTCTCTAGGCAGGCCTGATTTGCATTTGTCTTGGAGAAAGGAATTATTAAGTGTGTTTTTAAAGGGATGTTACACTCATTGAACATGAGTTTATCATCCCAAGAGACTGGGAATAGCCCAAAAGATTCCCACAAAGCTAACAAACATCAAGGAAACATCAGCAAACATCACGGAACACCCACTCCAGATACTGCCCCCGGCATACATGGAGGCACCTGGTCTGGAATAGGCTGAAAAGGAAATCCAGGAATGTGGCCCTAATTAACATCAGAGGAAAAGTAATACGGGGCCAATAGGATACCAAATATTAAGAACTACCCAACTTAGAAGCAATGAACACTAAACCAACGGATTCCAAAGGGTTTAAGACTGTATAAAGTTCAGGAAAAATCTAGTAAAACTCACGTGTCATGGAATGATTTTCTCTGCACAACCCGGGCACTTATGTGTGGATGGAATGATTTCTGTTGCACATCCTGCCCAGAATCAAATAATGCCTTGACTCTCTAACACTAAAGATATCAAGTAAAAAGCAGATTGTGGGGGGGCCACATGTGAGTCATGCAACTCCTGCTCTGGAAGAGAACCTTTGGCTCAAGGCAGTCAGAAGAGCTTTAGAAACGCAGATTAACACTGCTGGGGAAAATACCCATTTATCATTCGAACTACAGGACTAGATGACAAGATGTCCTCGAAATAATAATGAAGCAGACAGATCCAGCTCCTGACCTTCATGACAGCCAAACCACACCAAAGATGAAGGCGACATTTGCGGAAAATTAGATTATTCAAACTGCTATTTGCAAACAGATAATAACGGAAAACTGGTGAAACAGACAACAAAGGAAAGTAGAAAGTAGCTCATATTCTGGTAGAAATGTAGAAAAGTAGGGAATGAGACAAGTTTTTGGGGTTCCATGGGTTAAACGAATGCAGTTCCTCCTCTGATGTGCTGCAGCAACTCTCATCTTTTTACCATGCACGACACTTTGCTGAATGCAGCTCATTCAGCAGGTGAGCAAGGGGATGCAGGTGGCAGCCAGGCCTCCTGATCCAGAAACGGCTACAAAAGGACAGGCAGTGAGGTCACTGAGAATAATCCCAAACCAAAGAGGATCCAGGAAATTAGACTAAGCCAATGGTAATTAAAGTTAGTAAAGATAATTACTGAGAAAATGAGAAGAGGGTTTGAACAGAGTAAGATGAATATGCCTGGAGATAGGGCCAGAGATTTGTATAAAAGGAAGTAATGGGAGAAACCATCGGTTTCAGAAACTGTTACTGATTTCCAGAGACAGCTGCTCAGCCAAGATCCCGCACAGTGCCTGACCTTCGAGAAGGAGAAACACTTAACAAAGCCAGGAATATCGGATGTTATACAAAAGGAGAGGTGCACATTAACGAGGACATACAGTAGGCAGATTGGGAAGTCTGAACCTTCAAACTACCTCAGTCGGTGGCGAAAGGGAGACGGGGAATGCAGCCGGGAAAATGAGGATAGAAAGGAAGCTGCGTACTACAACGACTGGAGAGACCGCATGGCAAATGCCGCATGGCCTCTCCCCTTGTTCATCAATAAAGTCACTTTTACAGGACTCCTCTGTCTCCTGCGGGCACACAAACCTCTGGCCACGGAAATTTTCCCGCACAGAACCGGGCACAGGGCAGACACCTCTGTGCCACCCACAGCAACCGGGACGAGCCAGCGCTGCTCCGGCACCGGCTCCTGCCGAGGCCCCAGCGGGAAGGAGACCGCGGGCAGCCGCTCCCGCAGCGCCCTCAGCCCAGCGCCAACACGGGCCGGCACCGGCACAACCAACCCGCCAGAGCCCCCTGCCGCCCCCAAGGCCCGCAGCGAGCCCCGAGCCCCCGCACAACCGAGCGCGGCTCCCACCTGCGCTGGGGCCGCCTCCGAGCTCCGCCGCCGCTGCCGGGCCCGCACCAACTGTCCGACAATGGCGCCTTTGCTGCACCCGGCCCCAGGGGGCCGGCCTTTTCCACCCCGCCCAATCAGCGCGGAGAACCAAAAGTGACGGCAGAATCAACCAATCGCAGCGAGGGGCGGGCTCTGCACACGGCCCAGCCTCGGCTCGCGCTCTCAGGGCTTCCCGCTGCGTCGGAGGCAGCGAGCACGCGGGGTCGGCAGAGGCGCGCCGGGAGCTGCGGAGAACTTTGTGTTTTCAGGCTAATCCCGGCCCGGGCCCGTTCTAGGACTGTTCCTCATCTCCGCCTTTCCCCTCACAGAGCCCAGGGGAGGCTCCCTAATGGGAGGAAAAGGAGTGTGAGGAAGAGTAGGGACACCGCAAGAGGGGTAGAAATGAGAAGCAGCACAATGTTCCACCCCTCCCCTGTATCTGCAGCCTCTGCCCCAGCCCCAGGAGCGTTGCTCCCCCCACATGCAGCAGGTGACTGAAGAGGACCACGCATGATTTTCACAGGGGTGAATCTTGGTGTTTGTGAGCTTTATTGGGATAAATGTTGGTGCTTTTGTTTTTTGCAAGCGCTGAATCTTTATATTTTGGAGGAGATTTGGGCTGAAACTTGCTTTTTGGGGAGTTTTTGATCTGTGTCTTGATGTTTCGATAATTTTTGTGAGGAAAAGCCTCAGAGATGGCTCACGAGAAGAGGCTGCAAACCCAGCCCAGGGAGCTGCGAGGAGGAAAGACCCTCCCTGAGCCGGGAAGGCGGCCGGAGATCCAGGCAGAGCTCAGAGCTGGTGGAGAAGCCTCGTGGAGGGGAGAAGCCCCACAAGTGCTTGGAATGTGGGAAGGGTTTCAGATGGAGCTCCTACCTGATCCGGCACCAGAGGATCCACACAGGGGAATGGCCCTATGAGTGTGGTGAATGTGGGAAGGGATTCAGAGACAGCTCCACACTGATCCAATACCAAGTGATCCACACAGGGGAACGGCCCTACACCTGCTTGGAATGTGGGAAGAGCTTTGGATGGATGTCCTACCTGAAGAAACACCGACACATCCACACTGGGGAGAGGCCCTACGAGTGTCCCAAGTGTGGGAAGAGGTTTCAGACCAGCTCCAATCTCCTCCGACATGAGCGGATTGACACAGAGGAGAGGCCCTTCCGCTGCCCCGACTGCGGGAAGGGATTCAAGCAGAACTCCACCCTCACTGTCCACCGGCGCATCCACACTGGGGAGAGGCCCTACGAGTGTCCTGAGTGTGGGAAGAGCTTCTCCAGGAGCTCCGACTTGACCCGACACCAACGGAGTCACCACTAAGGGAAGCCCTGTGAGTGCCCCGAGTGTGGGAAGAGCTTCGTGCTCTGCTCCAGCTCCATCCCCCATGGGAGGATCGGTGTTGGATGATCCCCGGTGACCCCGGTTGGGCAGGGCCCTGGTGATCCGTGGTCCTGGTGATCCGTGTTGGGAAGACACCTGGCTGGGGGGGCTGTGCATCTTCCTGTCTCCCTGGATGAATGCAGGGACAGGAACGTTCATCGGGATGGAAACCAACATTGGGAATTCCTTGGGGAGAGTGAATTTGTTGATGTTCAACCCCAGAAAATCTTCTGTTTTCTGTCCTGTCTTCTGGTGGCTTCAAGGAATACTGAATGGTCTTGGTGTTTTTTTCCATCCCCTGAGATTCCAGGATTTTGATTTTGATTTTTGATTTTTTGATTGTCCGAGGGTGTCTTCCACAGCAAAATGGTGATGAACTGGGGCAAAGACTAAGATTTTGGAGACAGTGGGGTGGAAACACCTCCAAAAATATTCTTCCCTCCCTCCTTCCTTGCTGGATTCTCAGCCAGCATGGACACAGAAGTCCTTTTATTTTGGGCTTGATTTGCTTTTCATTTCTCTTCATCCCTTTAAAACATCCAACACTGGGGTAAAAATAAAGACACTGAACTGAGACTTGGGTGGGGACATGGGGGACAAAGACATGGTAGTACAAAGACATGGAGAGTGACATGGGGACACATGGACATGGTGGGGGACGTGGCCATTCGTGGGGACATGGGGGGACACAGGCATGGATGGAGATGTGGGGGACAGTGACAGGGATGGAAACATGGTGGGGACACAGCCATGGGTGAGGACATGGTGGGACGTGGCCAGTGACATGTGGGGACACGGCCACGGCCGGTGCCATGGGGGGAACTTGCAGGGGCTGTGGGGGATGCTGGCTTGGAGGGAGTTGAGGGTTCCTGGCAGGGACTTGGGGCTCGCTGAGGCCTTTGGGGACCCCAGGCCGAGCGGCTCCGGCTGCGCTGGGAGACCCTGGCGGAGGTTCTGGGGCAGCTGCTCAAGGACCCCCTGCCCTGGAGCCCCAGCCGGGCATTGGGCTCCTGGAAGGGAATGAACGTCCTTGTCCCCAGCAGGGAAATCCCAGCCCCCCCAGGGTGTCAGGGGCAGGTGAGAGGCCACAACAGGGAGGGGAAAGCCAGACAGAGCTGTCGCAAAACTGAGCACCGAAAATCCCAAAACTGGGATTTCACTAGAAAGAATCTTTGAGGAGCTGCCCGTATTGAGGAAAAGAGGGATAGGACCCCGAGAGTGAGCAGGAGGGACCTGGAAACCTCTTTCAAAAAGAAGCATGAGGTCAGGGGTGGTTGACTGGGGGACAGTGGAAAAGGACTGGAAGAGCATGGGAAAAGAGGTGGCTGGTACCCCTAAAGAATTGGTCAAGGCCCTGGGACTGCCAAATTGCATTTAGAGAGGTCCCACTCCTCCTCCTTTCTAGTCCTGCCTCCTCTCCAGTCCTTCTCCCAGTCCTTCCTCAGCCCTCCTCTGTCTCCATCCCTTTTCCTGCTCACCCTGGGCCCAGCACCCACCGTTCACCCCCCTGTTTTCCCAACACCATCACATCCTGTGGTAGGAGCTGGGATGAAGCCAGGGCAGGTCGGGCTGGGGCAGCGCTGGGCTCTTGGGCCAGCCTGGGCACCCCCCATGCACCCCCTCCCCAAATTCCCCTGTTTGTTTATCGGGGTCCTGGCACCTTTGGGGTTGGGGCGGTGCCATGCTGGGGTTCAGGGTCTTCCCAAGGCCCCCTAGAGCAGGGTGAGAAGGGGGTGACACGACCATTCCTGGGGGTCCCCATTCCTGATCCATGCTGGGGCCAGTTCTGTGACCCCCCCCCCCCCCTCAATCATGGCTCCCCCTGCGGGGTCCCTCCAAGTCCTTCCCACTGGCTCCCAATAAACAGGATCAGGCAAACTGGGAAGCTTTATTGGGAATACTAGAAGCAGCCATTTAGGGGCAGAGTGACACCGGGCTGGGGGTCCCCGGGGGGAGCACACACGTTCACCCGAGTCCCGCTGGCCCCAGACAGGTGAGCTCCCAGCAGCACCAGTAGCACCAGTAGGGCCCCAGCTCCTCCGACACGCCCCATGGCCAGCGCCGGGCGGTGCCGCCAGCCCCAAAGCAGCCACGCTGTGCCCTGGGGGGGTCCCCGCGGCCCCGCCCCACGCGGCACTGGGAGCACCAGTCCGGACCAGTTGGAAGCGTGGGCGGGCGGCACCAGAACCCACGGAAATGAGTCCACCACAAGGCGTTTAGAACCCCCAAAATTGGCGGAAAGCATCAGGATTCTCCCAAAAAAGGGGTCACATCTGCCCATAAACTAACCGGGGAATCCCCCAAAGCGTTTATGACCTCTAAAACTGGTGGAAAGCAGCAGGATCTTCCCTAATATCGACTTCTGTGCTAGTTACACCTGGGGAGAAGAAACTCAAGAGAGAAATTCTCTCTGTGAGAACTCCCTCTGGGAGTTGATGGGACCAATTAGAGGCTTGGTTTGGTTATTGACAGCCTGAACAACCAACTGGAGAAAGTTAGTTCGCTCGGTGAACACACATTTTGAAGGCGGTAACCCATGAAAAAACTCTCATTTATTTCCGGTGGCTGAGCAGGTAACAACGGCCCAGCCCGGGCCCCCTCCCATGTGGGGGGAGCTCGGGAGGCCGCTGGGCCCCGTTTGCAAACCAGGGAACCCGATGGCCGGGGGGAGGAAAGGCTCATTGATGAGACCTTAGCCCGGCTTCCTCCCCTACGAGCCCGCGGCTCTGGGGGGGCCCGGCTCCTGCTGCTGGCCCGGAGCAGCTTTGGAGGGGCCGAGCCCGCCCAGCCCCCGCACGGCCTGGGGGAGGCAGCCGGGCCCTGTCTGGAAGCAGGGGTGGCCATGGGCAGTGCGGGGCTGCAGCAAGCTCCAGAAAAGCTGATTAACATCTCAGCCGCCCCCACACCCAGCGCCGTGACTTCTGTGGGAAACTTTAACTCTTCAGTGCTCAGGTAAGATTTTGCAGACCTCCGGCTTTACTTTGAATATGAGAGGGGAAAAAGGAGATGCTCCAAAGTCAGTGAAGCAAGAGCTAAGTTTCTTTAGATGAAAGGAGAATGAGGAGATGCTGTGAAGATGGCTGAAAATCCTTTTGTAAGATTGTAGGGATGAACTGATGTACTGAATATTCCTATAAACCATGGAGAAAGACATGGGGGGTTGGAGATGTTCCATTTGATAGATTGTTAATCAAAATGCATCTGTGTTGAGAATCCTTCGCCCCGAGGAGAAAAGGAGATCTCTTTTTCTGGAGATGGAGCATGAACAGAGAGAAAGAGAGATGAAGAAAATGTTTGGTTTGGAACAGTTAATTCTTAAAAGTAAATACCCCATGAGTATGGCCCATAAGCACAGCTTTGGGAAAGCTGTGAAGATGGGAGGAACTTCACGACTTTGCAAGTTTTTTCCCGGGCAGATGCAAATCGTGAAAGTGAAGCCACGAGGGGACTGTTTTTTTCCCTTCTTGTGGTGAAGTCCCTATGGCCTGACAAGAGGAAACTTCTCTCTCCAAAGTGAACTGAAAAGGACTATTTAACTTGGGAACTGGCTGAAGTAGTTTTTTGTATGTTTGTTTTGTTGTTATGAAGGTTGGGAGAGGGAAGGAAGGAGTGCTCTAGAGATCTTATTTTGAATTTGCTTTTCTTTCTCTTTCTTTGTGTAGTTAATAAAGTCTTTTATACCTTTTTTAAGTTTTAGTCCTGCCTTGCTCTTTTGCTCCTAGTTCGGTCTCACAACAGAAAAATGAGTATATTTAAATTGGCAAGTCAAAACTATAACAATGGAGGAGAGTGTCAGCAGCTGCAGCTAAGGGCTCGTGTCCCATCAGAGTCTCTAACGATGGCACCAACGCTGCTGCATTGGGACAGCCGACTCTGGAAGGCGAGTGTGCCCTCGAGCAGAGCCGCTGAGGTCAGTCAGGGGGACAGGCTGCAGCTGAAGCTGCCAAGCGTTGCTGTGATTCTGGCAAGTCAAGAGAAATCCATGGTGACCACTTTGCCTTACACCCTTTGCCAAGCCACGAAAAATTGTGCACACAGCATCCCCTCTTTTGGCATCCTGTCTGGTGTGCATGTCTTCCTGAGGAGGTACAAGCCTTCTGGGTGCTGCTGTTCCTGTGCACACTCTGGTGATTTTTCTCTGATGTCCAGAGCCACGTTGAGAGCAGCAGCTCCACAGGCCAGCTCCAGGAGACATCGTTCTTGCCATGGTGGCAGCAGCTCTGTGGGTCCCGAGCTCAGTGTCAGGGGAGTCTTGGCCACACAGCACAGTGGCCTGGACAGCTCTGGGGACCCGGGCTGATCGCCAGCACTGCCACTTCCCACTACTCCTCGCCTGCAGCAGCCAGTGGCCGTGCTCCAGCAGGGCCTCCTCGTCCCTCCTTGTCCCTCCTTGTCCCTGGCCAAAGCAGCTTGGGCACCTCGGGGCTGTCCCCACCGTCCTGCTGAGGCCAGGCCTCGAGGGCTTCTGCCACGGGCACCAGAGACGCGTCGGGGAAGCGCCAGAGCAGCCGGCTGGCAGGAAGAAGGTGGCTGTCTGGGGGCTGCTTGTGGCCTCTGCCACCCAGTTCCTCAGGGCTTCCCACCAACCCATCCACACAAGTCCTCCTGGCCCATCACAGCCTCCCGCCACCCAGCGCCACACGCATCCCCCTCACGCCTTCCCACTGCCTTCTCCGGGCAGGCCTTGGCAGCACCGCAGCCCTTCATGGCCTCCCACTGTCCCGTGCCCTCCACGCCTCCCCCAGGCCTGCCTGGCTGCTGAAGGAGCTCCAGAGGAGCCGCATCAAGAGGCACCTCAGAGCCCTCAGCAATCCAGCCAGCAACACACGGGCAGGACACAGATGGCGCTTCCAGGCTGGCAGAGGGGTGCTGGCCATCTCCAGGGACCGGTCTCTCAGGGATCCCCGCCGCAGCTCCGGCCTCTGCCCGCCCGCTCTGTCAGAAGCCTTAAGGCTTCCACAGAACCACCAAAGGCCAAGGGCCTTTTGGCCACTTTCCCTTCCACACCGCACGCTTGGCCAACTTGGTGAGCACAAGCACCCTTTTTGCCCTCTTCCCCATTGGCCTGAAGACTCTGGGCACCAAAAGAAAGCTCCTGGACCTCTGTGTATGACAACAGCAATTTACTAATCCTACAGTGGGGTGAAACAAAGTGCTTGCAGAGCAGAGGTGTTCCCTGCAGGCTCAGGTGGCCCCAGCAGACGCAGCCTACCAGATCAGTTCTCCACAGTGCTCACACAGGACAACCAGCCCCTGCGACACAGGGAAGGCCGTGACTTCCAGAGGCGGCGGAATCCATCTCGCATCTGCTGGAGTCGGGAGGAGGGAATGCTCTGTACAACTCTGGTGATGTACAGAGTCTGAAGAGCCAGGCATGAAATGGCAGGGCTGGTGTCATCTGTCATGTCCTGAAGGGCTGGAAGAGAGAGGAACAGAGCCACAGTCAGAGCCTGCATCTGCAGGGACCTGGGGAGACCCTCCTGCCCCATCCATCCCACACGGCAGCTCTTGCCATAGCCTGGAGGAAGCAGGAGACAGCGAGGATCAGCTGGAAGGCGCTGGCCACGAATGTCCCTCCCGCAGGCCCCTGGAAGGTCTCTGTGCTCTGCCCACGCCGCCCCTCGTGCGCGCAGGGAGCAGAGCCCTCCCAGCCGGGGCAGGGAACGCAGCTGCCAGCGCCAGCCCCCGCTGACAGCCCGCTGGCCTCACTCACCCCTGCACATGAGCTGCAACTCTCGCTGCTGCTCTCTCAGGAACCGCCCGGCCATCCCTGCCAACACAGAGCCTGTCACGGCCCCAGCCGCACAGCTGCCCCGCAGCGGCGCTGCCAGCCCTGCGGCCACAGCAGCGCCTTCCCCTGCAGGGCTCAGGCCCGGCCCTCGCCGCATCCTGACGCCCAAGGACACGGCTGCGAGAGGGCGGCAGCGGCGCCGAGGGCAGGCGGGGCTCCAGAGCCCCGGCCCGGATGGCGCTGCCGGGGCAGCAGGCGGGGCTGGGGCCGAGCTGCGGCGGGGCGGGGAGGGAGCCGGGCTTGTGGCTCACCAAGAAACCTGAGGGCCGCCTCTCGCAGGGGCTCCTGTGGGCTCCGCAGGTACGGCAGCGCCTGGCGCAGCAGCTCGGCCGCTCGGCTCCTGTCCTGTGCCAGCTGGAGAGAGCGGCAGGGCACGGAGGGAAGGGTTGGCGCGGGCTCTGTCCCTTGGCCCCGGCCTGCCCTGCCCGCACAGCCCTGAGCGGGGCAGAGGGCCCGGCAAGGCGCGGGCTTGATGGAGCTCGGGGCTCCATCAGCTCCGGCCCTGGCGCCAGAGGAGCCTGGAGAAGAGCCCGCGTGGGCAGCCCAGGGAAGGGAGCAGCGTTCTTACCAAGCACTCGCCAAACCTCCACATCTGATCCGCCATCAGCAGGTGCTCAAGATCCCTCCTCTTCAGGAAGCGTAGCGCAGAAAGCAGCGTTTCACAAGAGGCCTGCAGAGCAGCAGAGACCCAGAGATGGCACCGCAGCCCAGGGCACAGGAGCTGCCTCCCTGTGCCAAGGCCAGGAGGAGGCTGGAGCCCATGAGGTGCCCGGGTGCAGGGAGACAGCTGAGCCCCCTGCCAGGAGGACAGCAGCGCCCAGGAGTCCTCACCTCTGCCACACGCATGTTCTCATGGTGGCAGTTGAAGAAGAGTGGCAGCAGGCTCTTGCTCACAAGCATCTTGAGGGGCTTTTTACCCTTGGCCGCTACCAACCTCATCACCTCTTGGAAGAGGCGAATGGAGAGCAGCTGCACATGGCGGTTGTCCTGTTGGAAAGGAAGCAAAAGCCCTCCTCATCAGCTGCTCCAGACCCCTCTGTGCACAGGCCCAAAAATCCATGGGGCCCCACACTTGGGGGCAGCACCCAGTGGCCGTGGCTGGGGGCACAGAGCCTTACGTTGTCCAGCAGTGGCCAGAGCGCGCCAGCCAGCCGCAGGGCGATGGGGCTGGGTATTGCGAGGTGTCTGTGCGAGAGCAGAAAGCTGAGCACCGCGACGGTCATCTCAACGATGTCTTCATCTGCATCCCGCAACAGGTCCACAAGGCTTTCTGTCAGGCTGTACATTCTAATGCTCTGCATGGAAGACAAGGCAGGGCAAGCCCACACTGCTGCTGCTGCCGTGGAGCCCAGGGGCCGAAGGCCTGTCCTGAAGCACTCGGGCAGCTGAACAGCAACGCAGGAGAGCTGGGAGCAGCTGCCACAGCTCCCAAAGCCCAGCCAAGCCCAAGGGGCTGCTTTCCCCAGCCCCACGCTGCCCGCACAGCTTCAGCCGCTGCTGTCTTCTCACCATCGAGGGGTCCTTGCTGAGCTGCACGAGGCCTCTGAGCACCAGGCGACGCATCTCCCTGGACGTGCTCTGCAGGCGCCTTGCCATGATCTCCAGGAGGCTGTCACCCCATTCTTTGATGTCCAGGAGGTCCAGGACCTGAAAGGCACAAAGCAGTGACCGGGGTGCCCAGCTGGCAGGAGCTCAGAACTGCACAGGGCTGAGCCAAGGCAGCAGCACAGGGCACGGGCACCGTCCCAGGCAGCTGCGGCTGTGAGAGGGCAGAGAGGTGGGAGGCAGCTCAGCTGTGCTGCCCATGGGGCTCACCTCCACAAGGAACGCCATGGCAGGCAGCTGCCAGTCTGAAATGTCTTGGCTGAGGAGCTCCAAGAGGCAGGAGATGAAGCTGCAACACCAGATCATGGAGACACAGCGCATCTCCCTGGTGGGGGGGAAAAGGCATCATTGCCCCTGAGCCGAGAGGGCAAAGCTCTCCCAGGACTGACTCACAGAGCTCTGGTCTTTTCCCAAGCACCCCATGGGCGCTTTGGGAGGCGGCTGTTCCCGGGCACCCTCCTGTGCCAGCCTTTTCCAGTCTGCTCGTCCGTCTCTTTGTGACAAAGCCCTCTCACCCATGCCCATGGGAACTGTGTGGGGCACCCTGGGCACAAGTGCCTGGGGCAGCAGGGAGAAGGGGGTCTCACCTGGCCAGGAGTCCCACTGCATAGTGGTGGGTGTCAGTACAGAGCAGCGTGTCCCAGCCAGCTTTGCCTTCCATGGCTACCACAACACGCTCACAGTGCACTCGGCAGAGCAGGACCTTCAGGGTCTGCACCGCAAACCTGTGTGCAGAGCAAAGCCCAGGTGATGCTGGCAGCCCTGGCTCCTGCCTTGGAAGGGATGGGGAGACTGGGAGGACTGGGATGGAGCACCTTTGGGGGTTGGTGGCAAGGCCCAGTTGCTCCTGGCACCCCTTCCAGAAGGTATCAACCTCCTCTGGCGTATCCAGTGCGCTGATGTAAACTTGGAAGAGCAGACACAGAAAGAGACGGGGAAAATACTCCAACACTATAGGTGGGCACCAGGTCAGGTTGAAGACCCTCCACAGTGTCACGGTTGCCTGCAAAAAATGAACCACCCAGAGACAACACTCAGTGCCAAGACATCCGTGTGGCAGGGCCCGAGCATGCCAGGGAGAGGCCGGGGGAGACACCTCGGGGTCACCCAGCCTGGTGCCCCTGAACCTTGCCCCTAAGGCAGGTTTCAACGCAGTGCCTGAGGCAGAGAGATGCAGCTCGGGGGAGGACAGAGAGCTAGCTGCTGGAGAGGTGGCCTAGGGGCAAGCCAAGGTCAGTTGCAGGAACTCACAGCCAGGGCAAAGACTCCTGTGCTGTCGCCATCGGAGGTGTACACACTGTCCACTGGCCAGGCGTTCAGCACATTGAGGAGTATCTGCAGCGCCGGCTCCGCAGTCCCAGTGGAGGACATGATCACTCCCCACATGGCCGTAGCAGCTCTGTGGGGTCAGAGCTCTGTGTCAGGGGGGTCTGGGCCACAGCACTGTGGCCTGGGCTGCTGCAGGGGCCCGCGCTGGCCGTCAGCCCTGCCTCTGCCCACCGGCCCTCGCTGGCAGCACCCAGCCAGCCCACGGGGGTGCAGGCATCTTGAGGGGCAGGGAGGGAGCGTGGCAGCACGCTCAGGGGCTGACATGGCAGCACTGGCAAACGGAGGAGCCAGAGGCTCCTGGAACTGTCCCCCTGTCTGGCAGTCACCAGGGACAGGCTCTACAGGGTAACGGGCCGGGGAACCCTAAACCCTCAAGGCAGGTGGGGCTGCCATACCTGTCACCCGATGGGGCCCAGCGCAAGAGAGTCATCAGCACATCACAGGGGTATTCCCTGGTCAGCTCCAGAAGGGCCTTGTCCAGCCTGTGCCCAGCAGACTCATTGGCCGTGAGCCACTTGTGGATGTACCTCACCATGGCTGGCACCTGCAGAAGGCCCGGGGAGACTTGGACACCTGCCCGAGCAGCAGGTTCCCCAGCTTCCCCTGAGAAGTGCTGCCCTTCCCACCCTATTGGTCTGGGCCTCAAAGACTGAAGGAACCCAGCAGAGCTGGCTTGAGGCGCCACACAATTCCTGGGGTGATCAAGCCCTGGCCACAGGCTGCTTACTTGCTTTGGATTGGAGACACCCTTCTCCACAAGCAAATCCAGCATGGCAGCCCCGGTCTCAGCAGTGAAGAGGTGAAAGTTTGCCAAGAGCCCAGTGCCCACACCGGTGGGCTCTTCCCGCCAAATGCACATGATGAATTCATAGATCATCTGCAGGAGAAGGGAAGGAAGAGAGGGAGAATCCATGGAGTGCTCCAAGCAGGGTGCTGGGCTGAGCAGTGACAGCAGGCCCAGCCCAGGTGGGGATGGCTGCAGTACCTGCGCTGTTCTGCGGAAGCGGCCACGGGCAGGGTCCTGCTCTTGTGTCGGGTCCATGGCGGCACCTGGCAAAGAGCGAGCGCAGCCAGGGCTGAGGGGCTGTGGGAGAGGCCGGAGAACACAGGCCAGCCCTGCATTCCCAGGCAGGGACAGCCCTGGGATGCTCCAGGGATGGGGTGTGGCTGCCTGGGCGTTCAGCCCCAGCCCCTCTTCTGTCCTATCCATGGGCATGTTGGATGGGATGGGATGGGATGGGATGGGATGGGATGGGATGGGATGGGATGGGATGGGATGGGATGGGATGGGATGGGATGGGATGGGGCTAAGCTGGCTGCAGGCACCAGCCCTGTGGCCCAGCTCTGCTACTCACCCTCCTGCAGCAGCTGGATCTGCTCCAGCTCTTCAGGCTGCTGTGCTGAGGGAGCTGCAGCCTCCTCCTCCTTCACCCAGGCCAGCTTGGGCACTCTGGGTGGTGTCTGCTCCATGTCACTGTTTGGACTTGGGACTGCTTGCAGGAGAGATGTCTCAGAAAAGCTCCAGATGAGCAAGTGCTGCAGTTGTGCCTTGTAGGCAGCTGCAACAGAGAAGCCTTGGGAAGGCTACAGGACACCGTGTCCTGCAGTCTGTCCTCGAGGCCACCTGCAGAGGAAACGCTTTGGAAAAGCTCCGGGTCAGTAGGGAACAAGCTGGCTGTGTGGGGGCTCCTCACAGCACCGCTCTCTCCGTCCTGTCCCGACGAGTGCACCGAGCACTGTGGTGTGGCCGTGTCACCGCCAGCACCTATGTCACGACGTGTCACAAAGGGTCACCCTTGTACGCTCTGTCCCTTTCCTATTGCACGGTGACCACGGTGCACTGTGTCACAAAGAGCCCTAGGACACACCTCCACGTGCCCTGGGGACACCCCCCCCCCCCCCCCAAAGTGGCCCAGCTTGCAAGGAAGACGTTCCCCCATGGTTCGAGGACAGCCCAACAGGAATTTTAGGAATGGCTCAAACAACAAGCAGATGCTCCTCTGCTCTGCCGGCTCAGGGCAGCAGAAGGAGCCCCCACGGTTGCCGATGCAGCTGCAGCAGGAAGGGCATCGGGGCCTTCCACAGCAGCTGCCAGGGCCTCTCTGGGACAAGACCCGGTGCTGGGTGGCCATCACACACACAGGAGTGTGACACAGACACGGGACGTATGGCCCAGGGCACGAATGCTGCTCTGAGCCCTGGGAGCAGTGAAATCAGCAGGTGTGGCAGAGTCCCTGCCAAAGGAGACCTGCCGCCCCCAAGGCCTGCCAATGCTCGTTCCTGCTCCTGCCACAGAGACCTGTGTCCCCTGGGGACTTCTCTGTCAGAGGACAGCCAAAGCCCACGTGCATTGGTGTGTGTGCTCCTTTCTGCAGGCGGCTGTTGGCAGGAGCACCTGGTGGCAACACTTGGTCTCTGTCAGAAGCTGTTACTCCTTCCTGGAATGATTTTTGCTTGGAAGTGATTATGTGCAGTGTCCACGCATCTCCCCAGCCCATCACTGCCTCACACACGAGGTGACCACCAAGCCACTCTCCGGCCATCTGACCCGCAGCTGAGCCCTTCCCAGAGTGCCCGCACCCGCAGGGAGCGCAGGGCTGGATTTGGCCGCCAGAGAGTTGGTGACCCTCGTGAGATCCTCGGTGCATTTAGTTCCTACAGGAGTGTGGGCACCGCTGGGAAATGATCTGCATGCCTTGTTAATTGGATGTTCTTCCACCGCTAGCCTGGGGCAGGATCTCTCCCGGTCCTCCTCTCAACTCCCGGTTCTCTCCTCAGCCAATCAGAGAAGGCACCAAAATAATTGAGCCAATCAGAGCGCGCGGCGCTGATGACTCCTCAGGCAGTCCCAGAGCGCCCAGAGCTCCTCACCTGGACTCCACCCGCGCCCCGCCCCCAGCGCCCCCCGCCAGGAGAATTTGGGGAGGGGGGTATCGCGTTTTATCTTCTTTTTTGTTGTTCCAGAGTCAGGATTAAATGCGCGAGAGACGGAATTTCGTGTTCGGACTCAGATATTTATTAATTCTTATCTATATTACAGTGAGTTCTACAGCACTTCTAGCTAACAGGCTAAAAATGGACACGTATCTCTCTCTCTCTCTACAAGGCCTTTTAAGGGCCAATCTGTCCAATTAAGAACACACAGCTAAATTCTTTTTACTTTTAACCCAACAACCAATCACCTGTAACCTGCACTGTGGAATATTCTATCCAATTACAAAAGTACCACCAAGACCCGTGAAGAAGGTGAAAAAGAAAGAAAACTCCACCCTAAAACCTCCATCTTGTTTTATATGTATTAATATAGTCTAAAACCACAAATTCTAAATTTTCCACCATGGGACATTACACACTTCTATTCAAACTACACACCAGTGATTCCAGTTCTATCACAATTCTGGAAAGCTTCTTCACAGCCTCAGGTCAAAAGCAGTGTTTTCCTGGAGGTCAATGCCTGTCAGCAGAGAAAGCCCAAACCCCTCAGTTTCCAGGGTTCCAACAGGGGGGAGGTGTCAGACCCTGCCCGGCGCTGGCCATGGGGCGTGTGGCGGGGACCCGGAGCTCTTGGCTACTGTGGGCTGCTGGGGGGCTGCTGGGGGGACACCCCCGGACCTGTGTCCTGCACACACAGCGCTGTTCCAGGAGATGGTTTAGTCCGAGTGTCACTGCATTCACGGCACCGACCGGCTGAGGTTCGTGGAGAGGAACATCTCCAAGCGGGAGCAGTTCCTGCACTTGGGCAGCGATGTGGGGCTGCACGTGGGGACACCTCCTTTGGGGACAAGGCTGCCAGGCACTGGAACAGCGACCCGCAATGGATGGAGTCCAGACGGGCTGCGGTGGACAGGCACTGCCGGCACAACTACGAGTTGTCCAGCCCGTTCCTCGTGGAGCGCAGAGGTGAGCGTGGGGCAGAGCGTGTCCCCTCGGGCCCTGCCCTGGGAATGACCCTGGAGCCCCTCAAAACCTCCCTGGGAATCACCCGAGACACGTCAGCCCTTCTTGTGCCCATCCCCGGGGCTTCCTGCCCCCTCATCCCAAGTGACTCCAGTGGCTCTCCCAGTCCATCCCAGTCTCTCCCAGTGTCCTCACAGTCCCTCCCAGTGCCACCAGAGTCCCTTCCAATTCCTCTCAGTCCACAGCCATTCCATTCCCAGTCCACTCCCAGTCCTTCTAACTCCACTCCCAAACGTCCATCCTCTCTCCCAATGCCCTCCCAGTGCCCTTCCAAATCTCTCCCTTCTCCCCCAATGACCCCCCAGTTCCTCCCAGTCCTTTCCAAGTCCTTTTCATTCCAATCCCAAACCTCCACTCTCTCTCCCATTGCCCCAATCCAATCCACTCTCTCCCAGTGTTCCCCCACTCTCTCCAATTTCATTCCCAGTCCCTCTCAGTGCCACACCAGCCCTCTCCTGTTGGGGACCTGGTCCTGGTGGCCACCACATGCCCTGAGAGCTCCTGCTGGCCCTGGAACCACCTCACCTGGATCTCAGCAGGGTAGAAATCCATGGAGCAGAGCAGGCAGCCAGGGCCGGGGTGGGAGCTCGAGGGCCACAGTGAGATGGACACACTGGGGGGCACTGGGACAGAGTAGGGACACACTGGGATCAGCTGGGGGGAACAGGGTGGGGTTTGAGTGAACCTGGAGGGGATAGAGAAAGATCTGGATCTGGAAAGCAAGGGTTGGAATAAGGTTGGCTGTGATGGGAAGAGACTGGGAGGAGTCCTGGTGAGTCCTGGTGAGACTGGGTAGGGACTGGGAGAAGGTTTGGGGGTCCTGGGCTGGTGGGGGGCAACTGAGAGGGGGTTATGGGATCCTGAGAGGGACAGGAGGAGCGTTGGTGGGTCGTGGGGAGGCCGGAAAGTGGTTGGGAGGAGGATTCGAGGAGTCCTGGGTGGGCTAGAGGTGACTGGGAGAGTGATTGGAGTAGCTTGGGGTGTCTGCGAGAGATGTTGGGAGGTCTTGACGCCTGTGGACCCCCAGAGATGCCGCCAGACACCGCCCGCAGCAAGGTGCTGATGGGGATCGGGGGCCCCGTGTTGGGTTTCGTCTTCCTGGAGCTGGGGCTCGGCTTCTACCTGTGCAAGAAGGTGGGGGGGGGGGGGGTCCCGGGGTGCATATCCCCCCTCCCCAATAAAGCTTCCCAGTTAGACCCAGTTTCGTTTATTGTGGGGCGGGACTGGGGAGGGACTTGGGGGGACCCCGCGGGGGGATCGTGACTGCGGGCGAGGGTGGGGTCCAGGTGGGGAACACTGGGTGCTGCGGGTCTGCCCGGCAACCGGTGAGTCATCACAGCTGCTCTCTCTCATTGGCTGAATCTTCTTCATCGCATTCTCTGATTGGCTGAGGAGAGACCCGGGAGTTGAGAGAAGGAACCGGAGAGATCCCGCCCCGAGCACTGGCACGGGAACAACAGACCCAGCCTGGGAACAGCGAGGGAATTTATTACCAACCAAATCACAGCGGGACAAGGAGAAGGGAGAGAAATTTCTTCAACGCCTTCCCCCCACCCCACGGAGATCACCAGGACCACGGATCACCAGGGCTCTGCCCAACGGGGGTCACTGGGGATCATCCAACACCGATCCTCCCATGGGGGATGGAGCTGGAGCAGAGCACGAAGCTCTTCCCACATTCGGGACACTCAAAGGGCTTCCCTTAGTGGTGACTCCGTTGGTGTCGGGTCAAGGTACAGCTCTGTGAGAAGCTCTTCCCACACTCAGGACACTCGTAGGGCCTCTCCCCAGTGTGGATGCGCCGGTGGACAGTGAGGTTGCCATTCTGCTTGAAGCCCTTCCCGCAGTCGGGGCAGCGGAATGGCCTTTCTTCTGCGTGTATCTTCTCATGCAGGAGGAGACTGGATCTGGTCTGAAACCTCTTCCCACACTCAGGACACTCGTAGGGCCTCTCCCCAGTGTGGATGCGCTGGTGGCCCTTCAGGGAGGAGCTCCACCGAAAGCTCTTCCCACATTCCCCACACTCATAGGGCCGTTCCCCAGTGTGGATCACCCGATGCCGGATCAGGCCAGAGCTGTCGCTGAAACTCTTCCCACATATTCCACACTCATAGGGCTTTTCCCCAGTGTGGATTGTCTGGTGTTGGATCAGTTTGGAGCTATCTCTGAATCCCTTCCCGCATTCCCCACACTCGTAGGGCTTTTCCCCAGTGTGGATCACCTGGTGCCGGATCAGTTTGGAGCTGTAGCTGAAACCCTTCCCACATTCCAAGCACTTGTGGGGCTTCTCCCCTCCAGGAGGCTTCTCCACCAGCTCTGAGCTCTGCCTGGATCTCTGGCCGCCTTCCCGGTTCAGGGAGGGTCTTTCCTCCTCGCAGCTCCCTGGGCTGGGTTTGCAGCCCCTCCTCATGAGGGATCTCTGGGACTTGTTCTCCTCCTCCATGCGCCCACGCCTTTGGAATGAAAAATCGTGGTTTGAGAGGTAAAAAAAAGAGGAGAGTGCTTTAGGTTGGGGGTTCCTCCTTACCCAAGTTCATCTCTGAAAGGTATTGGGCATCTTGTATGTGTAAGAACCTCCAGAACATCCAGCTTCAACCCAAAACTCCTTTAAACACCAAAACCCAGTTAAATAATCCCCCAAACATCAAGATTCAGCAAACATCCCCTCCAAAGATAAAGATTCAGTCCCTGTAAAAAAACAAAACAGTAATTTTTAGCCAAATACAGATCAGCAACACCAAGATTCACCCCTGTGAAAATCGTGGATCCCCTCCCCAGTCACCTGCTGCATGTGGGGAGACAACGTGCCGGGGGCTGGGGGAGGCTGCATATAAAGGAAGGCCTGGAACCTTGTGGTGTTTACTGATTCTGCTCCTCCTCCTCCTGTGTCCCTACTCTTTCTCACATCCCTGTTCCTCCTACTATTCCTCTTCCTCCCGCAGAATCCCACCTTCTCCTCCCACGTATATCTTTTGACCATTTGGTTCTTCAACCCTGCTTCTCCTTCCCTTCTCCTGCTGCCCCCAGGCCCAGCACCCACTGCCGGCTCCCTCTTCCCCCCAAACCCACAGCATCCCAGCGCAGGGGCAGCGATGGAGCTGGGGCAGCTCGGGCTGGGGCAGCGCTGGGCTCTCGGCCGCTCCCGCCCGCACTCGCTCCCCACTGCAGCCGCTGCCGCCACCACAGCGCGGGGGGGCCCGGCCTTGGCGCTCCCCCCCTCCCACCTCCCCAAATTCCCCTCCAGGGGGGCGCTGGGGCCAGGAGACAGACGAGTGACAGATCAGGGGGGCTGGGAACAGTCGGCAGCCAGAGAGCACTGAAAATCTCAGCAGTGACTACAGTGGGATCTTCGGGGACTAAACATGGCAGGGCACCCATTGAAGATAGAAAGGGAAAGCCAGGAAGGGATCCCGGCAAAAGGGATGATGATCCCAAAATATCTCTGAAGGGGCCCTTGGAAGCATGTTGAGGAAGTTTGCCCATTCTCCCAGAGGTCATCAAGGACAGGGAGACACAGGGGAGCAATAAGGGAATTCGAGAAGGGATTTAGACAACAGGGGATGGATGCTGTTGGTGTGATGAGAAGTGCAGGGAATATGGTTCAGGCAAGAAGCAGCAGCAGCAGGAATCTATGTGGGAAGACAAAGAATGATGGAAAAGAGGAGGAAGAGAAATATACTGAGGATGGGGATGTTTTTCAGCAGGCTCTTATCCTCAGAAGTTGCCAGCTGCTGCAGATCCTTTCCATCCCCGGTTGCCAGGACAGGCACACAAGGAGGTCAGGATTGCAGGGGGTTTCTCTGTGCTGGGCAGCGGCAGGAGCGGGCGCAGAGGGGCGGCACCGGGAGCACGGGCTGGGGGCCTGTGGGGAGCTGCGGGGCCGGGCCGGGGCTGTGGGGCAGCCGGGGCTCAGCGCCGGGCGCTGCCTGAGCCCAGCACCCCCCGGCAATTGCAGGCCCGGCAGTGGCCCCCGGCCCCCAGGAGGCTGCGGGACGCCCCGGCCGCTGCCCGGCCCCGTGGAGCTGCCGGCCCTGCCCGCCGGGGGGGCCGCGTTTGGACACTGCGGCAGGACAGGCACCGGCTCTGGGATACGGGCTGGCCACGGCAGCCACAGCACAAGGAGCAGCAGCACAAAGGAACAGCTGGGAAATGGGCATTGGACGTGCAAGCATCGAGATCAGCTTTTAAGCATTTTCCTTGGGTCAGTGCAGAAAGGAATGATTTAGCAGAAAGCTCAGCAGCTGTCAGAGGATGAGCACCCCCAGGCACTGAGGGGGCTGCAGGAGGGGCAGAAGAAGCCCCTGGAGCACTTGGTCACAAAGGCACAGCAGGGGAATGCAAGAAGGGATGAGGAAAAGGCCAAGGGGAAGGCAAAGGCCATGGCAGAGTTTCTACAGCCCCTGAGGGATGAACCCCAGGGCCCAAGGGGGCCCCAGCACCCAGGGGCTCTCACATCCTTACACCATCTTCAACCAGGTGCCCTCCTCACACTGACACCATTCAGTCCTTGATGGCAAAGATGCTTTCTGGGGATGCCCACTTACACAGAATGGTAAACTGGATTTTGCCTTTGAGTGGGACCAAGAGGTAGAAGGGAAAATGGAAAAGACATGGACGGTCCTTCTGCAGGGATGCAGGGAAGCACCAGCCTTATTGGGGCAAACCTTGCAGAAAATATCACAAGAATTTACCCCACCCCCAGGGATTGGGTTAATGCAGGATGTGGATGACTTGCTGCAATCAGGAGGACAAGAAGTGGCAGAAGAAGCCTCTGTGAAATGGCTGAATGTTCAGGCTAAAAAGCACCTTTGAATATTTGAAAAAAAAAAAGCACAAATGGTGGAGAAAAAGGTTAAATATTTTGTCTGAAGGTTTGTGGTGTATTGGCCCAGAGAAAGACTACGGAATCTCAGAACTAACATTACCCGGCACTAAAACGGGGCTGGGAGAATTCTGAGAATGAATAGATAATTGCAGGACCTGCAATTGGATCCTCAATCCTGGATTGAAGATTTTCTGTTCTAGCTAGAAGACTGTATGACTATTTAACCCCAAATAGCCTCAATGTTGTGGTATGGACATGAGAAACCACAAAATTTCAGAAAATGAAATACAACCAAAATGATTGGTGCCACAGCCATGGCTCCTCCAGAATTAGAAAAGAAATTTGAATTGGATGTGGATGTTAAACAGGGCCATTCCAAAGGAACTCTTGTGCTAAAATGTTTAACCCAGTGGCCAGAGTGGCCTCATTGTCTGCAGAATTGTGCAGCCACAGCTTTAATGCGACCTGAGGCCCAAAAACTGATGGCAGCAGATCTCCTGTTGTTCAAGTCTGGCACCAAGTGAAAGCTTTGATAACCAAAGGAGCCTCTACATGGATGAGCAGTGCTCGGTGATTACAGAATGAAACTTGTTCAGTGGCACAGGAGGATTTAGAATTGAGGACAGGGCAAGGGTTTAACCCAGGCTCCTGATTGAACAGCCTGCACAGGGGGCTGGGAACAAACCCATGACTGCATTCAAGTGACAGAGCTCCAGAGCCAGGCTGGGAGAGAATTAGGAGAAATTCCCTGGCCTGAGGGACAAAATGTGTTTATGGATAGCTCTTCAAAGGCAGGAGAAGGGAAAAGAGTTCCAAGACATGCTCTGATGAAGGAAAGGGAATTAGACCAAGCTCAGGTTACCGCCTGCATGGTCAGCTCAACCGGCGGAGCTGGGTGTGCTTGGAAGAGCCTGGCACTGAAATGCCCTGAGCAGGAAGGCTCAAATACCTGCTGGTGACAGCATGGCAGCTAACAGGGTGGCAAAAGCAATTCTGACTTCTTCAGCAATAACCAGATCGCTTATGAAGGTATTTCTTAAAGAAATAATTCCAAGAGAACAGATTGTGGAAGCAACAGACTGAGACTGAGAACTCATTTTACAGCAAAGATCCTTCAGGGGGTTATGGCTGCTTTAGGAATACAATGGGACCTCCACAAGTCCTGGTACTCCCAGAGCTCAGGTCAGGTAGAAAGAACAAAAGGGAAATAAAGAAACACCTTTGAAAACTGGTGATAGAAACCAAGATGCCATGGTAGCAGCTTTTGCCATTGACTTCGGCAAGAATAAAAGCCAGTCCCAGGGCCGATATTCAATTATCTCCCTTGGAATTGATCTTTGCAATTCCTTACCCTGGGAATTCTCCACCTAGTGCAGGGTGGAGATAAGGGATGTATATTTCAAGCAGTCTGTGGCCAGAATCCTGTCTCTTGTGAAATCTCTGCCACAGGAAGCTGGGCTGGCACAGAGCCTGCCTTGGCACTTTGCTGTTCACAGCATCCACCCAGGACTCTGCCTCTCAATTACACTCACACACTGGGCTGCCTGCGATTCCCTTGCTGGAAAGTATACCAAATTTAATTTTTTTTACCTTTCATTTTACTAGTCAGGCTCGGTTTGCCTTTCTCTCAGGAAAGAAATTTTAAAAGGTTTTTTCTAAGCAATGTTAGACCACTCAACAGAGATGAGTTTAACATCTCAACAGACTGGGAAGAGCCCAAAAGATTCCCACAAAGAGAACGACATCCAACAAAACATCAAGGAAACATCAGCAAACATCAAGGAACACCCACCCCAGACACTGCCCCTGGCCCAGATGGAGACACCTGGTCTGGAAAAGGCTGAGAAGGAAATCCAGGAATGCGGATCTAATTAACATCAGAAGAGGAGAAATCCGCCTGCAATACGAAACCAAATACTAAGAACTACACAACCTGGAAGCAATGAACACTAAACCAATGGATTATAATGGGTTCAGACTCTAAAACGTTTAGGAAAAATCTGGTAAAACTCACGTGTAATCGAATGATTTTCTCTGCACACCAGGGCTATGTGTGGATGAAATTATTTCTGTTGCTCATCCTGACCAGAATCAAGTAATGCCTTGACTCTAACACTAAAGACATTATTGAAGAGTTTTTGTTTTTCCTGCAGTTTCAGTGACAAGATTACACCATTAGAATTTTTTTTCATATTAATCCAACTTTTATTTTATCAGTTAGGTTTGGACCAGGGGTGAGACAAGGAATTTTTATTCCTAGGAGAAGATGTAGAAAAGACTTGCTTGAACTGGAATATTTTTCTATATATTTGTGGCTGACTCTTAATGATGGCAGAATTTCGGAATGGGTTTTTCCTGCTTACCTTTAAGTCGCATTTTGCAAACGTAGAAGAGTATTAATCGTAAGGCTTTAACACATAAATAGTTAATACAAAATCGTTAAAAAAAAAAAAAGAAAAATAAAGCAGATTGTGAGCTTGCACGTGTGAATCCCCTAATAGCTGCTCTGGAACAAAGACATCCCTTCCAGGCAGCCAGGAGAGGAGCTTTAGAAATGCAAATTAACATTGCTCAGGAAAAGTGCAGACAATGCCCAAGGGCCTTCTTACCTGTGGGAGGAATTGGGCTGATTCCATCTGCCCCTCACCCCAAGCTCTGCCTGCTTGCACAGATGGAATTTGCACAACTAAAGGCAGAGCCCATAGTGAGGATATCTGACTGCAACAGAAACTGGTTAAGCTGCAAAGGGAAACAGCAAACGCAGAATGTTGTGGAAGCTTAATGAAAAACAGTGTGTGGGGGGAATCATCCCTCTCCCCAGAGCACTGAGGTGTTTTTGCTAGTCCAGAGAAATCAGTTGGGAATCCAAGTATTTGATGATTTAATAAGATAAAAGTGGTCAATTGATGCAGCCCTGGATGGAGGGAGCACCCAAAAAAGGGAAAAAGGTGAACGGCCACCAGAACAAATGCTACAACACCACGGACCAGCCCCTGGGAAACCTTAAGGAATTCATATCAGGACACAGAAAACCCATCCATAATTTGAGTGGCATAATTAGGTTAAAAAGTATCCTTGAAATAATAACCAACCAGACAGCTCCAGCTCCTGACCTTCCTGCTGACCGAGCCACTGAAATGAGGAACGAGACATTTCACCATGGGATGGAATCAGATTATCTACTTACAGAAGAAGGAGGAGTTTGTGGAAAATTAAATCATTCAAATTGCTGTTTGCAAATAGATGATAACCGAAAAGTGGTGAAACAGATAACAAAGGAAATATGAAAACATCTCGTATTCCGGAGAAAGGATGGGAATGGGACAAATTTTCGTGGTTCCCTGGCAGACCATGGCTTAAACGAATGCTGCTCCTCCTCTGACGTGCTGCAGCAACTCTCAGCTTTTTACCATGCACGACACCTTGCGCCAAAGAGGATGCAGGAAAAGAGATTGAGTCAATGGAAATTAAAAGTTTGTAAAGGCAATTCTTGAGAAAACAAGAAAAGGAAGGATTGAAAGCAGTAAGATTAATAATGTAGGAGGGGTGCATATTAAGGGGGACATGCAGTAGGTGGATCGGGAAGTCTGAACCTTCCAAGTACCTCAGCCAGTGGGGAATGGGAGAGGGAGATGCAGACGGGAAAATGAGGATAAAAAGGAGGCGGCGTTTTAGAGACCGCATGGCAAATGCCGCATGGCCTCTCTCTTTGTTCATCAATAAAGTCACTTTTACAGGACTCCTCTGTCTCCTTCGGGCACACAAACCTCTGGCCACGGGAATTTTCCCGCACAGCCCCGGGCACAGGGCAGACACCTCTGTGCCACCCACAGCAACCGGGACGAGCCAGCGCTGCTCCGGCACCGGCTCCTGCCGAGGCCCCAGCGGGAAGGAGACCGCGGGCAGCCGCTCCCGCAGCGCCCTCAGCCCAGCGCCAACACGGGCCGGCACCGGCACAACCAACCCGCCAGAGCCCCCTGCCGCCCCCTCGGCCCGCAGCGAGCCCCGAGCCCCCGCACAACCGAGCGCGGCTCCCACCTGCGCTGGGGCCGCCTCCGAGCTCCGCCGCCGCCTGTGGCTGAGGAATTCGATGGGATGTGTTGCCTTAACCTTTCTGACCACTCCCAGCCCGTCTATGCCAGCATTCAAGCACTGAAAGAAGGTGTGAATAAACTTCGGGTAGATAATGGGTACGACTGGCTGAACTGGCTCTTAGGGCACTGGGGACTCACTGGCTGGGTCAGGAATTTAGTTCAAATAGGTTTGTATGTATTAGGCATCATATTATGCGTTGTAGTAGTTATTCCTTGTATTTTACAGTGTGTTAAGAATTTAATCGACAAATCGCTTAAGAGTGTATTTTTAGTTAAAAGAAACGGGGGAGGTGTGGATATGGGTAATGCAAATGAGCCTGATAGTACTGCAGATTTAATCAGCAAATGCAGCCTGACAACGAGGATGCCTGGCAAGAGCAAACAGAGATCTGAGTGCAAGAGGACTGGATCAAGTCTGCGTTATGGGAAATAAGATTTTACTAAGTCCAAATGTAAAGTTTGTCTATGTGAGAGTTTGTCTATGTAAGGTTTGTCTATGTGATTGCAGTAAAATATTACCAGCCTTCCTGTAAATGGTATATAAGCACATGTAGTGCTCAGTAAAAATTGGATTTTGATCACCATTCAGTGTCCCTGTTTCTCTCTCTCACCGTCGAGTACTCCCCGTGGGCTCCTGGAAAGAGAATGGTGGCACATCTACTGCCTGCTACCCCCCTCTAGGCAATATTTAACTGTTTCGTTCACAGACTCATCTTCCAGCACTCTTAGTGGGGTCAGCAGAGCCACTTCCCACTGGTGGGGGCAAAGAGCACCCTCTGTACCTTTGTGGTGGGAGCAGACAGTGTTGTCTCAAAGGAAAGGTCAAAGAGAGACCAAGCTGGACCTCTGCCTCCTGCCCCTCACCCCACAAGGGCAGGAGGGCACAAAACTGAGCACCTTTTTATTTATTTTTTTTTCTGTCCTGTCATTTCCAGGAGCTTGACTAGCTCGAAGGAGAGGATTAGAAGGATTTCTTGAGGATCACTGCCAGTGCACAGCACACATGGCATCCCTCACCCCTTACATCATCCTGGGATGGAGGGGTAGGAACCAACAACAGCCCTACCCCACTGCTCCAGAAGCCAAAACCCCCATGCAAGCATTAAGTTATGGCCTTCTTAGAGAACCACATTCCCACCCAAATCTTCCCCTCTGCAGCAGCTCATTCCCACAGGAACTGGCAGAGCAGATGGGCTTTGGACATTGGCTGGCTTCCATTGCACTCCTTGCCCTGGAGCTGGCATGGCAGGAGAAGGGCTCTGGTGAACCTTCTCCTCCTCCCATGTAGGCTCTAACCCAGCTGCCAGAACTTCAAGTTCTCAGAGCACTTCTGGGCTCTGAGCAGCGGCCACGGGAGGAGGAGATGCAACTCCAAAGGCAGCAGTTCCCAGGCCCAGCTCCTGCCATCCCAGTGGGGCTGTTCGGTGGTTCAGGAGAGGAAGGGAAGGGCAAGTGCAGGTGGCAGTAGCTCATTTCCGACTGAAAGAGGGAAAGGTAATTTATTCACTTTGAGATCATTGCATTCAAGCTCTGATCTTAACCTGAAAGAGAAGTAGCACCTGCTCATGTTAAATTTGGGTGAAGAACAAGTGTTACACTTGATATGGTAAGCAGTTAAATTATCTGAGGGAAAGTGTACAGCAAAAATTTGCATTCACAGAGAGAGAGAAAAAAAGGCAGGAGTTGGGAAAAGGGAAGGAGGAAAACAAGGCACACTCTAAGCCAGTGTTTTTTCAAATCCAGGATTTTCTGTTTGTATGGAATGGAGTAGAGTAGCTTTCCCTTGAAATTCAGGACTGAGAGGCGAGAGCTAGAAAGGTTGTTCAGTGAGAAATCCCCTCTTCCAGATCAGTACCGGGCTTGCTCCTAGCTTTTACATGGATGTTCTAAACCTGACACATCTATTCCTTACTTGACTCATCTCATGGCCAGTAAACATAGTCGGACTTAATTTCTCTTTTAGTCTATTCTATTCTACAATACTGTATCATCTTAAGTTCTTTGGCGTTGTAGTGATATTTTCAACGGGTATTTTTCTTCCCAGGGAGCTATTTAAGGGTATATCTGTTGATATATTTCCATTTCTTCTTCCCCCCTGGGGATTCCTTCCTTGCTCTTAGTCCCATTCTTCCCAAAAATCACCGGTTCTCACAACAAAAGCCCAACTTCCTGATAGACAGTTATAAGTCCTCGCAAGAAATCTTGCCTTCCCAGTCAGCTACAAGGAAAAAGAAGGGAAAAGACAGGAAATAAAAAGAAAGGAGTAGAAAAAGAAGGCTTTAGGTTCGTCTTGGAAAGTAAAACCAATTTGCCTACGATGCAGGGACCCCCATAGCACCGGGTGGGTTCCGCCGTTCCTCTCCTCCTCGGCTCGGCGCCCCGCTCCTACGGCTTTATGCCGGCGGGTATTCCCGGGGAACCGGCACAGCCCGGCACCCTCCCCCTTCCCGCTGCCTTTTGGCTTCTTAGCGTGGGACAGCTGCCCCAAAGCCCCTCCCCGCCGTGGGCTCTTGCGGCCCCGTGTTGTTTTTTCCTGCCGGCGGATCCCGCAGGGAACCCGGCCCGGTTCGGTGCTCCCCGGGTCAGCCCCGCTCTTGAGCGGCGCCGCCGCCCCCCAGCCCGGTGCTCCGCGGCTCCGCCCGCTCCGATCCCCGCTCGGCGCGGCGGCGGCTTTATGCCGGGGGGCCCGGAGAAGGGCCTGACTCGAGGCCTTGGGCAGCGCCGAGAGCAACTTGGACTGGCTTGGCGAGCTCCGCGCTTTGTGAGAGCCCTCCCGCACAGCCGGGCTGGTTCTCCACCCTCGGCCGCGCTGTCCGCGCCACCTCTGGGCTGGCGAACGCCGGGAGTTGCTGGGCTGGGTTTGATGGCCCCGCTCAGCGCTTTCGGCCGCTGCTCATGCGGCACCCTCGCGATTTTCGCTGGCAATCAATGCAGATCGGCCAGGAAAGTCCAGAAAGCAAAAAATAGAGACCAAGGGCATTCCAGAAGGGGTTTCCTGCAGCCAGACACACAGCAGCAGTTTCCAGGACCTGTCACTTGCTAGTCCACAGCTTTAAGGATGCTGTGGTGGTGCCACAGGAGAAGACCCTTGGTGTTGTGCAGGAACAGGTTCCTGCAGAAGAAAAGGTGATGTTCCTATGTGCAGGGAACTCTGTGGTATCAGCAGTGGAGGAGCAGGGTGAGGAAGATCTCCAGCCTTGGGATATTTCTGCAAGAGCCTTCACCCCTGCCAGAGCCTGGGTGAGAGCTGCCAGAGTGCAGAGGGAGGCAGCCCTTTGGACAGGCGTCCCTGCTCCCTCAGAGCCACGGCTATGAGACAAACAGCCTCATCCCTGAGGATGCAGATGGGCAGGAAAGGCCTGAAAGTAAAAAGGGGAGCCCAGACTTCTCCAAGAAGCTGTTCCCAGAGGCAAGTCAGAGGAGTCCTTTTTGCTTTATTCGAATAAAGGGAGAGGCCATGGGACATTCCCCTGGGATCTCTCAAATTTTTGGAGGACGCAGCCTCCTTTTTATCCTATTTTCCCGGCCGCATTTCCCTCTCTCTTTCCCCATTGGCTGAGGTACTTGAGAGGCACAGACTTCCCGGAACGCCTGATACCTGAAATTCCCCTCTAATGTATAACCCTCCCGTTCAATTTTTAATTCTTATAGAATTCATAGTTTTCCCCCGTTGCTTCTTTCATCTTTCGATATCCAATTTCATTTATCAGCAGCCCTACAGTTTGTTTGTAAAGGCAAATATCTCTTTCCATTCATCAATCAGTGGAATCCATCCCATTGTTTCTTTTATCTCTCAGTGCTAGCCTTATCTACAGGCTGATCCACAACTCATTTGTAAAGACAAATTCAACATTCCTCTCACGAGCATTAGTGTTAAATACATTAGGATTTTCTCAGAGAACTGTCTGAATATTCCTACCATTCTGGATTTGACTGGGCTTCATTTCTTCCCAGAGTAGCACAATGATGGGATTGGATGCAGGATGGGAATGCTGTGTATGACAGGGAGAGAATTTGGTTGTGGCTAAGCAAGGCTTGCCCTCCTCAAGGACTCTGCAGGGTCCTAGAAGCCACTCAATATCCCATGCTCTGCCATCGAGGAGGTGACAAAGAGCCCGGAGGGAGCCTGTCCAGGACAGCCAAAGGGACTGGACAGAGGGATATTCTCGGTGCTGGGAGCACCTGGATGTGGGACCAGCCAGCTCCTGCTGCCTTTTGGTGGTGCCTGAGCAGGGCTGTGACGATGCCAGGGACATCCTGCAGTGACATCTCCCCTGTCCGTCTGGGCGTGCGCTCGGTCCCAAAGCTCACCCTGATCCTGATCTCAATCTCACTCCATGTTGAGACACACTCACTCTCCTGGATTCAATCTCATCCCAGTGCCAGACTCGTGCAGCCCCAGAGCCAATCTCAAGGCCAGGCCTAAGGCAAATGGCACATTTAGCCTTAACCCCAATTCCAGCTCTCATATAAACCCAAGCCCTAACTGCAAAGCCCAGCCCCAGTTCCAGCCCCTACCAAATGCTCAGCCCTAAACCAAATGCCACGTTTAGCCCTAAGGCAAAACCAGCCCCAACAGCAAGTCTAAGCCCAACTCCAATGGCAGTCTCAAGCCCTAAGTGCAGCTTTGAGTGCCAGCCCACACTCCAATGCCAGCTTTAGCTTGAATTCCCAAACTCAGCCCCAGTTCCTGCCCTAAGGCCAACACCGTTCTTAGTCCTAAGCCCAATGGTAGCCCCAGTCACACTCCCTAGTCCAATCCTGGCTCTAATCTCAAGACCATTGTGATAAATATATTACACTGTTTTAGCAATTCTTAGAGTGAATACTATGTGTTTTCTAGGGTTGACTTTTGTAAAAGAAGTTTTCCTAAAGTTTAGAGATCTTTTAATGTGAATGTTGTGTTGTGAATGTTGGTGAAGAGTTGTTGCAATGTTAACATTTAACCAGTGAAGGAATTCACACCTGTTGAATGTATTGAAAAGTAACAAATGATGAGGACTGGGAAAACTGCACATGCTTGAAAAAGGTAGGACAGGGGAGAAACTCTGTTTAAGTGCTTGAATATGTATAGCCTTTTGTAAATATGTATTAGGCTGATGCAATACCCAGGTGGGCAGGGGGTAGTCTCTGTCCTCACCAATTCGGGTGGACTGGCACTGGCTCCATCCCCCTCTGATCTAGGGGGGCCAGTGCAGTCGCTGTTGTTACAGATGAGCAATGTGGTGGTTGGCTCTCACAATTAAAGAATGAACAGTGTGTGTATGTTAAGATAAGTTTTGTGGATGTATAATGATGTTATTGTAATATATCCTCCCATAGTCCTCTTTCCCCTCCCCCTTGCATTGTTGTCACGACATGGCTCAGGTAGTCGGGGCATTTGGGGAGGGCCGGCTTGTTCCTACACCTGACCTCCAGTGCAGGTGTAAGAAAGGAGTCTCCAGCAATGGACGGCAGAGAAGGAGTTCAGCGACAAGACTTTGGGAGGGCCCAGGGGCATAAAAGGCAGAACATCCATTCTGTAGGGGAGCACGTGGGGGTTTAGTCCTGCGCTCCCAGTGCTGATTTTTCTCCGAATTCAGTCTTTTGCTGTATTTTTCTAAGATTTAAGAAATTGCTGAAAGTTTTAAAAGAGCAAGCGATGTTTCTCCCACCCTGCACTGCCGAGGTAGAAGGTGCAGCTGGAAGGAGAGGGGCGTGTGGAAAGCTGGTTTGAAGGGTCTCCATTTACTTCTCATTATCTTGCTCCGAGATTTTGGAGTTTTCTGACAGAAATCTCTCCCTCTAGTCATCCCCTGGGCTGTGGGGCAGTTTTCCCATTTTGGGGGAAATCAAAGCTGAGAGGAATGTTGAATTTGTCTTCACAAATGAGCTGTGGATCAGCCTGTAGATAATCCTAGCACTGAGAGATAAAAGAAACAATGGGATGGATTCCACTGATTGATGAATGGAAAAAGATATTTGCCTTTACAAACAAACTGTGAGGCTGCTGATAAATGAAATTGGATATCGAAAGATGAAAGAAGCAACGGGGGAAAAACTATGAATTCTATAAGAATTAAAAATTAAAAGGGAGGGTTATACATTAGAGGAGAATTTCATTTATCAGGCGTTCCGGGAAGTCTGTGCCTCTCAAGTACCTCAGCCAATGGGGAAAGAGAGAGGGAAATGCAGCCGGGAAAATAGGATAAAAAGGAGGCTGCGTCCTCCAAAAATTTGAGAGATCCCAGGGGAATGTCCAATGGCCTCTCCCTTTATTTGAATGAAGCAAAAAGGACTCCTCTGTCTCCTTTTTGGACATAAATCTCTGGTGTTTGTGGATTAATTTTCCTGACAGAAAGAACTTTGGGATTCTTACCTGCACAAGCACATGCAGTGTCTCAGTCATAAGTGCCTCAGAAATATCAGAAGTGTGTCTTCTTCAGAGCGTGGTCACAAGGGTTCAGAGTTGGAGCCAGTTCTGCGGGCAGGCTGATGAATAGTCTGGGGCTCCTCTGCAGAGCCCCATTCATTCTGGGGCTGCTTTCTGCTGGTCCTGCTGGACTGGCTCGAGTGAAACACACACCCAATTAACAGCAGTTAAATTACTCTGGCATGAAACAGTGGGGAACAGGCAGAGCAGTGAAGGGCAGCATGGACCAGTTGTTCTGGCAGGTCTGACGAGGTCTGGTTTGATACAGCACTCACAGAACTCTGCTCCACCTGTGACACTTCCACTTGCAGTAGATGACTGTTCCTCTTCACAATATCCAGCAAGGCAGGTCAAAGACACTTTTACTGTTTTCATCTTCAAAAGGGAGAGGAAATCAGCAGCAAACATGAAGTAACCAGTCAGAGATCCCGGGAAGAAACAAAAGAACAAAGAGTGGTGGAAAAAAACAGGTGGAGCAGTGATCCTTATCTCTGTCTGAGATATCCTCTGCTAATGGGCCATCTGATAAAACCAGGTGAGGCAGTGTTCTTTATCTTTTCCACAACCCATCCTTCCTCCAGGTAGATATCTTCTGTTAATGGGCCATTGAGTGCCACTGCATGACTGATAAAATTCCATCATCCCATTGGGAGATGCTCCAGCCAGGGGGAGGAGCCAAGCCTTTCCTACCTAGATAAAATCTGAGATTTGGAACACCAAGGCAGCCCTTACCTATTGGTTTCCAGAGGACAAGAGCTACCAGACCTTTCTACAGCATCACTACTACAACAAGACCACTTCATCTGAACTGCCACCACCACCCTAACTAGCGGGGTGTCAGGTTGTATTCTGATTCTGTCAGTTGTTTTCTTTTCGACTATTGCATGTATTTTATTTCTCTTCTCTTTTTTCCTATAAAATTGTATTTCTGACTTAGAGTCTCTCACTGGTTTTGCTTTCAACCCAGCACAATTTTGGAGGGGATTTTTGCTGAATCTATATATTTGGGGTGGTTTTGATCTGTGTCTTAAAGTCTAGAGGATTTTGAGTGGGAATCTTGGTGTTTGGGAGGTTATTACAGACATAAGATCCTCAATGACTTCCAGAGATGAACTTGGGCAAGGAGGAACACCCAGTTTATGGAGCTCTCTTCTTGTTATTTCCCCCTAAACCAGGAATTTTCATTCCCCAGGTGTGCGGGGATGGAGGAGGCAGAAAAGCCCCGGAGATCTCTCTCGAGGAGGGGCTGCAAACCCAGCCCGGGGAGCTGCGAGGAGGAAAGACCCTCCCTGAGGCGGGAAGGTGGCCGGAGATCCAGGCAGAGCTCAGAGCTGGTGGAGAAGCCTCCTGGAGGGGAGAAGCCCCACAAGTGCTTGGAATGTGGGAAGGGTTTCAGCTACAGGTCCCAGCTGATCTGGCACCAAAGGGTCCATACTGGGGAGAAGCCCTATGAGTGTGGAAAATGCAGGAAAAACTTCAGCACTATTTCTTATCTGATGAAGCACCAGGTGATCCACACAGGGGAACGGCCCTACACCTTCTCGGAATGTGGGAAGAGCTTTGGGTGGAGCTCCAACCTGAGAATCCACTGACGTATCCACACTGGGGAAAGGCCCTACGAGTGTCCCAAGTGTGGGAAGAGGTTTCAGACCAGCTCCGGTGTCCTTCTACACGAGCGGATTCACACAGAGGAGAGGCCCTTCCGCTGTCCCGACTGCGGGAAGGGATTCAACCGCAACTCCACCCTCACTGTCCACCAGCGCATCCACAGTGGGGAGAGGCCCTACGAGTGTCCTGAGTGTGGGAAGAGCTTCTCACAGAGCTCAATCTTGACCAAACACCAACGGAGCCACCACTAAGGGAAGCCCTGTGAATGCCCCAAGTGTGGGAAGAGATTCGTGCTCTGCTCCAGCTCCATCTCCCATGGGAGGATCGGTGTTGGATGATTCCCAGTGACCCCCGTTGGGTGAGGGGGAAGGGGTTTGAGAGATTTCTTTCCCTTCTTCTTGTCCTGCCGTGATTTGGTTGGTAATAAATTTCCTCTCCATGCCCAGGCTGGGTCTGTGATGCACATTTTGCTGTTTGGTATGGGATGTTTTCCCTTTTTACACCATCCCAGGAACTCTGGGTTAAACTTTCTCCGCACTGTTGCAGCTGGAGAGGCAGGGTCAGAGTGGCTTTGATGGGTGCCTGCCATCGGGCCAGCGTCACCCAGGCCATGGGCACCCCTGAGATCCCAGTGTGGTGATGCATTCCCCCACTCCTAGAAAAAGTGCTGACCCAAAGTGAGGCCAGGATGAAACATTGTTATGACTGGAGCCCACTCTCTTGTGACCCTCTCAACAGAAATCCAAAAGGAGACCTTTGAGCTCTCCTGGGCCACCGTGGGCTGTGACCAGCAGTCTCCCTCTGAGGGGCCTCTCAGAGCCAGCAAACCCTCGGCTTTGCTGTGCCTGGAGGATCGCTGAAACACGACGTGTCCTGGGCCCATACCCTCACTGCTCAAGGCCCCATCCTTCGGCCAGTGGGAGATGCAAAAACATCTGAAGGGAGGATTTCACTGAGCTCTGAGGGGAATTGTTTGCACTGACTGTTCCTGTCTGTGTGTGTGCCCCTGCACATATGCTATAGCAAATCTGGGAGAAATACAGCTTTCCTAGATGTGGAAGTACCTTGGATATCTAAGTTAGGCCTGTAAGCAAGGTTTAGTTATAGTTATGAACTTATTTATATGCTGCTAGATGTTGTTCTTTTGCTAAGTTGTTGAATTTAAGTTATAAGCTAAGTGTTGTCTTTGTATTAAGTTGCTAAGTACAACTTGGAAGTTATAGCTATAAGTTAGGTTAAATGCTGTTAAGTGTTATTGCTCTGTTGGTTGCTAAAGTTAAGTTATAAGTTAAGTTAGGTATAAGTTCACTGTTGTTCCTCTGTTGAATTGTTGGGCCTAAAGTATAAGTTAAAGTTACAAATTAAGGTAGAAGTTAAAGTGCTGCTCAGAGTTGTTAAGTTTTTAGTCCATGTTCCTTTTAATTCTTGCTCGCACTCTCTTTTGTCCCATGCACCTAAATACAGCACACACCCACCCACACTCCCCTAGTGAGTTCTCAGTTAATTTCTGTTTTGGTTGCCTGGATTTTGTTTGGTTTTGTTGTTGCTTGTTTTCCCTTGTTGTGCCTCACTTGTTCTGTAGGCAGTACAGTGAATCTTGCCAACGAACTTCTTGTATTTTGTCGCTCAGTATTAAATCTGACTTTTGTTCATGCATTTGTCATCGATTTTTAAGCGATCTCAAACGCTCTCATTAATGACAGCACCACAATGTCCCGCATCACCGAGGGCCCTGACACACGCCCGTGTCACAAAGGGCCACCCCCGGCACCCAAGAGCAGAGGGACAGCCTGGAAGCGGCCCGGAGCAGCCCCGGCCTCGTGGCCTTGTAGCCCCTGGCGTGGCCAGAGCCCTGGGAGGCTTTGGCCACGGTGGGAGCCGGCAGCCCCAGCCCCGGCCTGCAGAGCCCTGGGGCTGCAGCCCGGGCTGGCCGGGGCAGGAGGAATTGGCCGGGCCGGACGTGCCAGGGCCTTGTGGGCAGTGGCTCCGTGTCCCGCGGGAGGCCGGGGACGAGGGGTGTCCCTCAGGGCTGTGCCCGGGCACCGGGGCTCGTCAGTGCCTCGCTCAGTGACACCCAGGGGCACCGAGCGCAGCCTCGGCGCCTTTGCAGGGCACGGGGAGCTGAGCGGGGCAGGGGCACCACGGAAACACCGAGTGCCTGCCCGGGGCAGAGCCGGGGCAAAGCCGGGCTGGAGAGCCGGGAGAGGCTGCTCAGAGCTGGCCCGGGCACTTGGGCACCTGGGAGACAGAGCCCGGCTCGGAGCTGACACTGAGCCAAATACCTGAGAAATCACAGCCGGCTTTTCTAGACACACTTCATTATTTTGTATTTTCTCAACGTCACTTTTTATCAGGGAATATTTTCAATGTTCATTTTACTTTATTTTTTACCCTATAGAAATAATTCCATTGTGTTTTGTAATGTGCGAAGAGGTATGTGCTGGGAAAGGTTGTGGTTAAGGGAGTTTTTTATTCAATGTATTTTCAAATCTGAGATGTGACAAGTCCAGACTTTAACTCCAGCATCAGTTCCAGACTCCAGTTCTGGTTCCAGACTGCTCTGCTTTTCACGGTGACATCTCAGTTCATTCAAATCCAGCAGTCAAAGCCCTGGAAGCACGGAAAAGCTGGGAATCAGGTTGAAGTCCTTGGAGGGTTTGCTGTGTCCGTACATTCCCCATCTCCCCTGGTGTCCGTTCATCCTCTCCACTCCTGTCCTAGAGCACATTGCTGTACCCAGAGTTCAGTACGTGCTTTTACAGATAGATACATGTGATTATTGTGTACACGATTCTCTTGCAGTGAGTTACTGTGATGGTAATTCCATGATGCTCTGCTTTGTGCCCAAAGAATGGTTATTGTATCTAAACCCCGGCAGCCCGGGAGGGGATGTGTGCGGGGCCGGGGCGGGGAGAGGCTCCTTGTTCATTCCGCGGGCGTTTTGAAGCCTCGCTGCTCGGGTTTTCCGCGGCTCTCTCTGTGCACCGTGGGTTTCTGTTTGGCTGAAAAGCGTTTTTGGCACAGACAAACAATGGAATTTTTGGTTTTACTCGGCTCGGAGAGGCTGCAGGGGCAGCCTTGCCGTGCCTGGAGGCGAACTGAGCAGCTGCTGTGTCGCAGCCCGGGGGCTCCGCGCCGGCAGGAGCGGAGCGGCGCCGCTGCAGCCCAAAGCCGCTGCGAGCCGGGCCGAGCCGGGAGAGAAAACAGCCCGAGGCTTCAGCCCCGCTGCTTCGCCTGCCGGGACCGTGCCCGCGGAGCCCGGCTGGGGAGGAGTTCAAGGGCAGGCGAGCCCCGGGCTTTCATCTCCTTCGGGACAGACCCGGGTTGGTTTTTCCCCTGCGGGAGAAGCGGCGCCACCTGTACAATGTGTTGTGAGCAGGGATTTCTCTGGCATTTTGGGTCATTTTCCCTGGTGAGTGTGGGGAAAGGTCTGATAATTTAATATCCAGAAGTCTGGGAGGTTTTTTTGCTTTGTAGGCTTATTGTTTGTTAATAAACTGTTGGAGTTTTTTCCTCTTTCATATATTAATATTTATTTCCCATTGGTGGAAAGGGACTATTGGAACCCTGCAGAGAAGAGAGCACTCACTCCAGAGTGTGCTTTTTAAAATCGTCTCTCAAACTAAGATACCCATCCCTGTGGCCTCCTGTCCACTCACCCCAAGGGACTCCGGTGGCTCTCCCAGTCCATCCCAGTCTCTCCCAGTGTCCTCACAGTCCCTCCCAGTGTCACCAGAGTCCTTCCCAATTCCTTTTAGTCCACAGACATTCCTTTCCCAGTCCACTCCCAGACCTCCAGCCTCTCTCCCACTGCCATCCCAGTGCCTCCCCAAATCTCTCCCCTCTATCCAAGTGCCCTCTCAAATCCTTTTCAGTCAAATCCCAAACCTCCAGTCTTTCTCCCATTGCCCCAATCCACTCCACTCTCTCCCAGTGTTTCCCTACTCTCTCCAATTTCATTCCCAGTCACTCTCAGTGCCACACCAGCCCTCTCCCATCTCTCCCAGTCCCCCCCCAGCTGATCCCAGTGTGTCCCCACTCTCTCCCAGTGTGTCCATCTCGCTGCTTCCCTCGAGCTCCCAGCCCGGCCCCGGCTGCCTGCTCTGCTCCCTGATGGATTTCTACCCTGCCCACATCCAGCTGAGCTGGTTCCAGGGCCAGCAGGAGCTCTCGGGCCACGTGGTGGCCACTGACCTGGTCCCCAATAGGGACTGGATTTCTACCAGCTCCTGGTGCTGCTGGAAACCGCCCCCGGCACGGGGTCAGCTCCAGCTCCAGGTGGAGCACGTCAGCCTGGAGCACCCCCTGAGCCGGCACTGGGGCACGGCCCGGACCCCACAGTGTGGGGGGAGTGGGGGAGGCGCTGGGGGAGCTGGAAGAGGGATTGGGCTGTGCTGGGGTAACTGGGAGAGACTTTGAGATAGCCTGGTTTAAACTGGGAGAATGGATTGGGTGTCTAGAATGGCTGAGGAGTTTGAAGGATGTTAGGAGGGTGGGATGGGGTTCCGGGAATCCTGGTGGGCACTGGGAGGGAGTCTGGGGGTGCTGGGTGTAACTGGGAGGGATTTGAGTGAACCTGGAGGAGCTGGAAAAAGATCAGGAATTGGAAAGCAGGGGTTGGAATTAGGTTGGTTGTGCTGGGAATAGACCTGGAGGGGTCTTGGTGAGTCCTGCTGGGGTTGTGAAGGGACTGGTAGAAGGTTTGGGGGTCCTGGGGCAGCGGGGAGCAAATGGGAGGGAGTTATGGCATTTTGAGAAGGACAGGAAGGGCTTTGGTGCATCCCAAGGAAGCTGGGAAGACATTAGGAGAATGTTTTAGGGAGCTCTAGGTGGGCTGGGGGAGATTGGGAGGATTCTTCGAGTGGCTTGGAATGTCCATGAGAGGTTTTGGTTGGTCCTGACCCCTGTGGTCCCCTAGAGATGTCGCCCGACGCTGCCCACAGTAAAGTGCTGATGGGGATGGGGGCTCTGTGTTGGGCTTCGTCTTCGTGGCACTGGGGCTCAGCTACTAACTGTGCAAGGAGAGGGGGGGTCCCGGGGGTCGTGTTCCCCCTCCCCCAGTGTGTGTGCTCCTCCTAGGGACCGCCAGCCGGGGGTCACCACCTTTTCTCTGCCCACAGAACTCCTGAGCCAGCAGTGCCTACAGCCCCTCCCCGTGGCCTCGGACCCAGCCAGGATCCCACGCTCCATCCCCTCGCTGATTTTGGGAGTGCAGTGCGTCCCCTCCAACCCTGTGTTACTCTGTCCAAGCCAAGCTGCTCCCAGAGCTCCCAATAAAGCTTCCAAGTTTTACCCAGTTCCATTTACTTGGGAGCGGGACTGGGGAGGGACTTGGGGGGACCCCGCGGGGGGATCGTGACTGGGCGGGGGGGGTGGGGTCCAGGTGGGGAACACTGGGTGCTGCGGGTCTGCCCGGCAACCGGTGAGTCATCATAGCTGCTCTCTCTGATTGGCTGAATCTTCTTCATCGCATTCTGATTGGCTGAGGGCAGGTCCGGGAGTTGAGAGAAGGAACAGGAGAGATCCCGCCCCGAGCACCGGCACGGGAACAACAGAGCCAGCCTGGGCACAGCGAGGGAATTTATTACCAACCAAATCACAGCAGCACAAGGAAAAGAGAGAGAAATCTCTCCAACACCTTTCCCCCACCCCACGGAGATCACCAGGACCACGGATCACCAGGGCTCTGCCCAACGGGGGTCACTGGGGATCATCCAACACCGATCCTCCCATGGGGGATGGAGCTGGAGCAGAACACGAAGCTCTTCCCACGCTCGGGGCACTCACAGGGCTTCCCTTAGTGGAGCTTCCGTTGGTGTTGGGTCAAGTGAGAGCTCCTGGCGAAGCTCTTCCCACACACAGGACACTCGTAGGGCCTCTCCCCAGTGTGGATTCGCTGGTGCCTGATGAGATTGGAGTTTTGTTTGAATCCCTTCCCGCAGTCGGGGCAGCGGAAGGGCCTCTCCTCTGTGTGAATCCGCTCATGCATGAGGAGATTGGAGCTGCTCTGAAACCTCTTCCCACACTTGGGACACTCATAGGGCCTCTCCCCGGTGTGGATTCGCTGGTGGCTTCTCAGGTTGCAGCTCCACTGAAAGCTCTTCCCACATTCCAAGCAGGTGTAGGGCCGTTCCCCTGTGTGGATCACTTGGTGCTGCATTAGGTAGTTGCTGTCCCTGAAACTTTTCCCACATTTCCCACACTCGTAGGGCTTCTCCCCTGTGTGGATCTTCTGGTGCTGCATCAGACCAGAGATCATGCTGAAGCTCTTCCCACATTGCCTACACTCATAGGGCTTCTCCCCAGTATGGGTCCTCTGGTGCTGGATCAGGTTGGAGCTCCGCCTGAAACCCTTCCCACATTCCAAGCACTTGTGGGGCTTCTCCCCTCCACGAGGCTTCTCCACCAGCTCTGAGCTCTGCCTGGATCTCCGGCCGCCTTCCTGGCTCAGGGAGGGTCTTTCCTCCTCGCAGCTCCCTGGGCTGGGTTTGCAGCCCCTCCTTGTGAGGGATCTCCGGGGCTTTTCCTCCTCCATCTACCCACGCAATGGGAATGAAAAATCCTAGTTTGGGGAAAGAACAAGACAAGATAGCACCTTGGACTGGGAGTTCCTCCTTGCCCAAGTGCAACTCACAAAGTCACTGTGCATCTTGCGTCTGTAAGAACCTCCAAAACATCAAGATTCAGCACAAAATCCTCCAAACATCAAGATTCAGCCAAAACCCCCTGAAAAATGTAAGGATTCAGGCCCAGCAAAAAAAAAAAAGAACCAACTTTTAGCCCAAAAAAGCTCAGAAACACCAAGATTCACCCCTCTGAAAATCATGGATCCTCCTCTCCAGTCACCTGCTGAATGTTGGGAGGGGGGGACCAACACCCTGGGACTGGAGGGACTCTGTAGATATAGGGAGGTTTGGAATCTTGTGCTACTTCCCATTTCTACTCCTCCTCCTCCTCCTCCTGTCTTCCTGCTCTCCCTCCTGTCTCCTTTTCCTTCTATTATTCCTCTACTTCCTGCACAATCCCACCTTCTCCTCCCATATGCATCGTTTGACCATTTTGTTCTTCAACCCTGTTTCTCCTTCCCTTCTCCTGCTGCCCCCAGGCCCAGCACCCACTGCCGGCTCCCTCTTCCCCCCAAACCCACAGCATCCCAGCGCAGGGGCAGCGATGGAGCTGGGGCAGCTCGGGCTGGGGCAGCGCTGGGCTCTCGGCCGCTCCCGCCCGCACTCGCTCCCCACTGCAGCCGCTGCCGCCACCACAGCGCGGGGGGGCCCGGCCTTGGCGCTCCCCCCCTCCCACCTCCCCAAATTCCCCTGCCGGGGGGCGCTGGGGCCAGGAGACAGACGAGTGACAGATCAGGGGGGCTGGGAAGAGTCGGCAGCCAGAGAGCACTGAAAATCTCAGCAGTGACTACAGTGGGATCTGCGGGGACTAAACATGGCAGGGCACCCGTGGAGGGTAGAAAGGGAAAGCCAGGAAGGGCTCCTGGCCAAAGGGATGATGATCCCAAAATATCTCTGAAGGGTCCCTCGGGAACATGTTGATGGAGTTTGCACATTCTCACAGAGGTAATCAAGGACATGGACACTCAGGGAGGCAATAAGGGAAGTCCAGAAGGGATTTAGACAACAGGGGATCGATGCTGTTGGTGTGATGAGAAGTGCAGGGAATATGGTTCAGGCAAGAAGCAGCAGAAAGAATCTATGTGGGAAGACAAAGAATGATGGAAAAGAGGAGAAAGAGAAAAATACTGAGGATGGGGATGTTTTTCAGCAGGGTCTTATCCTCAGAAGTTGCCAGCTGCTGCAGATCCTTTGTATCCCCGGTTGCCAGGACAGGCACACAGGGAGGTCAGGATTCCAGGGGGTTTCTCTGTGCTGGGCAGCGGCAGGAGCGGGCGCAGAGGGGCGGCACCGGGAGCACGGGCTGGGGGCCTGTGGGGAGCTGCGGGGCCGGGCCGGGGCTGTGGGGCAGCCGGGGCTCAGCGCCGGGCGCTGCCTGAGCCCAGCACCCCCCGGCAATTGCAGGCCCGGCAGTGGCCCCCGGCCCCCAGGAGGCTGCGGGACGCCCCGGCCGCTGCCCGGCCCCGTGGAGCTGCCGGCCCTGCCCGCCGGGGGGGCCGCGTTTGGACACTGCGGCAGGACAGGCACCGGCTCTGGGATACGGGCTGGCCACGGCAGCCACAGCACAAGGAGCAGCAGCACAAAGGAACAGCTGGGAAATGGGGATCGAGATCAGCTTTTCAGCATTTTCCTTGGGTCACTGCAGAAAGGAATGATTTAGCAGAAAGCTCAGCAGCTGTCAGAGAATGAGCACCCCCAGGCACTGAGGGGGCTGCAGGAGGGGCAGAAGAAGCCCCTGGAGCACTTGGTCACAAAGGCACAGCAGGGGAATGCAAGAAGGGATGAGGAAAAGGCCAAGGGGAAGGCAAAGGCCATGGCAGAGTTTCTACAGCCCCTGAGGGATGAACCCCAGGGCACAAGGGGCCCCCAGCACCCAGGGGCTCTCACATCCTTACACCATCTTCAACCAGGTGCCCTCCTCACACTGACACCATTCAGTCCTTGATGGCAAAGATGCTTTCTGGGGATGCCCACTTACACAGGATGGTAAACTGGATTTTGTCTTTTAGTGGGAACAAGAGGTAGAAAGAAAAATGGAAAAGACATGGACGGTCCTTCTGCAGGGATGCACGGAAGCACCAGCCTTATTGGGGCAAGCCTTGCAGAAAATATCACAAGAATTTACCCCACCCCCAGGGATTGGGTTAATGCAGGATGTGGATGACTTGCTGCAATCAGGAGGACAAGAAGTGGTAGAAGAAGCCTCTGTGAAATGGCTGAATGTTCAGGCTAAAAAGCATCTTTGAATATTTGAAAAAAAAAAAGAGCAAATGCTAGAGAAAATAATTAAATATTTGGGACATATTTTGTCTGAAGGTTTGTGGTGTATTGACCTAAAGAGTGTCTGGGGAATCTCAGAAGTCATCCAGGACTGAAAAGGAGGTGTAAGAACTCTGAGCATTAATAGGAAATTGCAGGACCTGGATTGAGGATTCTCTGTTCTACCCATAACGTTTTATTACTTTCTAAACCCCAAAAACATCAAGGCTGTGGTATGGACAGAAGAAAAGGAAAAAAACCTGAGAAAATTAAAAATAATAAAATGTGTGGTGCCCCAGCTATGGCTCTTCCATACTCAGAAATCTGAATCCAAAGTGCGTTAGAAGTACATATTATATTATTGGCTGTTTGAAAATATTAAAATGAGTCCTCTATGCTGGAAAACTTTCCTGTATGAACACAGTTTCTTTTAGTTCTGCGATTAACAGAACTTAGAAATAGTTGTGTGATAAATGTATTTTTTTGGACTACAAAATTTTGATGTAAAAAGCTTTTCTTCATGTAACTAACTCAGAGAATGGTAAAAAAGATAATCAGGAAACGCTTCACATTCTTGGATTATGGGACACCAAAACCCCAGGGAAGGAAAAATAATGATTTACAGGTCGGAGGAGAAAGATTCAGAATAATGCATGAAGGTCTATGAATATGCAACATGTTGCTGCATTTAGGAAGTGTTTTCTGAGTCAGTGTGTGCCCTTGGCTGAAGGCCAAGCATCCGGCCATTATAACCTTGGGCCAGAGCCAGGGCAGATATTCAATTATCTCCCTTGGAATTGATCTGTGGAATTCCTTACCCTGGGAATTCTCCACCTAGTGCGGGCTGGAGATAAGGGATGTATATTTCAAGCAGTCTGTGGCCAGAATCCTGTCTCTTGTGAAATCTCTGCCACAGGAAGCTGGGCTGGCACAGAGCCTGCCTTGGCACTTTGCTCTTCACAGCATCCACCCAGGACTCTGCCTCTCAATAACACTCACACACTGGGCTGCCTGCGATTCCATTGTTGCAAAATACACCAAGTAGAAAGAAATTTTTTTTTTTAACATTCCATTTTACTAGTCAGGCTTGGTTTGCTTTCTCTCAGGAAAGAAATTTTAAAAGTTATTTTTATGGACTGTTAGACCACTCAACAGAGAAGAGTTTAACATCTCAACAGACTGGGAATAGCCCAAAAGATACCAACAAAGATAACAACATTCAACAAAACATCAAGGAAACACCAGCAAACATCAAGGAACACCCACCCCAGACACTGCCCCGGCATAGATGGAGACACCTGGTCTGGAAAAGGCTGAGAAAGAAATCCAGGAGTGGGACCTCATTAACATCATAGGAGGAGAAATCCAGATCCAATAGGAAAACGGGAAACGGGAAATCTGAACCTTCCAAAAACGTCAGCCAGAGGGGAATGGGAGAGGGAGATGCAGACGGGAAAATGAGGATAAAAAGGAGGCGGCGCTTTAGAGACCGCATGGCAAATGCCGCATGGCGTCTCCCTTTGTTCATCAATAAAGTCACTTTTACAGGACTCCTCTGTCTCCTGCGGGCACACAAACCTCTGGCCACGGGAATTTTCCCGCACAGCCCCGGGCACAGGGCAGACACCTCTGTGCCACCCACAGCAACCGGGACGAGCCAGCGCTGCTCCGGCACCGGCTCCTGCCGAGGCCCCAGCGGGAAGGAGACCGCGGGCAGCCGCTCCCGCAGCGCCCTCAGCCCAGCGCCAACACGGGCCGGCACCGGCACAACCAACCCGCCAGAGCCCCCTGCCGCCCCTCGGCCCGCAGCGAGCCCCGAGCCCCCGCACAACCAAGCGCGGCTCCCACCTGCGCTGGGGCCGCCTCCGAGCTCCGCCGCCGCCTCCCCGGGCTCCGGCCGCTGCCGCCGCTGCCGGGCCCGCACAGACGCTGCCACAATGGCGCCTTTGCTGCTCTGCCCAATCAGCGCGCGACAACCAGGAGTGACATTGGCACAATCAGCCAATGGCAGCGAGGGCCGGGCTCTGCACACGGCCCAGCCTCGGCCCGCGCTCTCAGGGCCCCCCGGGCTGTGGGAGGGCAAAGGCGGAGATGAGGAACAGCCCTGGAACGGGCCCGGGCCCGAGCCGCCATTGGCCTGGAAACACAAACAAAGTTCTCCGCAGCTCCCGGCACGCCTTTCCCAGCCCTGCGTGTTCGCTGCCTCCGGCTCAGCGGGAAGCCCTGGAGCCTCTCTTCTCCTACCCCCTAATTAGGAGCCTCAGTGCATGGCTTTGATTTTCCCCAGAATGGGAAAACTACCCCAAACCCCTGTGGATGAGTGGACGGGAGAGATTTCTGGCAGAAAACTCCAAAAACTCAGAGCAGGATAATGAGAAGTAAATGGAGACCCTTCAAACCAGCTTTCCCCCACTCCTCTCTCCTTCCAGCTGCACCTGCTACCCCGGCAGTGCAGGGTGTGAGAAACGACGCTCACTTTTAACATTTTAAAGGTTTATGAAATCTTTAAAAAATGTAATAGGTGACTTGTGAGAAGCGACAGGTGTTGGAAAGGATAAGGATTTGACAGGAAGGTCTCACAGATATGTATGTATAACAGAAAGGTCTTTGAATGTAGAATCTGAAGTAGGAATACAAATCATAGCAAATTTCGATGTAGAAGGAAAGAATTGCTGAGCCAGTCTGACTGGGTAACCAGAAGGCAAAGAGCAAGTGAGTTGGAAGGGGCTTTTATGATTTAGAGCAAAGGATAAACCACCTCAAACAAAAGATTTTGGAAAAAAGTTTTTACCAATCAAAAAGATTTTCACAGACAAACAAGAAAGCCAATGTTTCAAGTAGAGAAAATATCTCAGAATTTTCCACTGCAAGAAAACTGAAAAAGAACTTCTAGCTTAAACTGTAACATAGTAACCTTTTGTGATTGGACAATAGTAACATGAATATGGTTATGTTAGTAGTAAGGACAGGCTATAGGTAACAGTAAAGGTATCGATTGGGTGTCATGTATTGAGATGCTCTGTAATGAAACGTATAGAATGCATTGTAACCAGAACTAGAGAAGCTTCAGACGAACCTACAGCTGTGGCTGAAAAGGCTCCATGACCCGTGAATTGCTGCATCATCTGGATACAAGAAACAGCATTTGAAAGAGCCACCTGGAGCTCCACATCCCTCATTTCTGGCTCTTACACAAATGCAGAGCTGAGTCCTTTGTTTGAACTGCTAAAAGGAGACTCAGACCTTTTATCACCTAGAAGACTCAATTCACAAACTCATCAAGCCCTGCAGGGCAGAGCTTAGCAAAACGGCAAGGTGCACTCTGTGCACTTCTTTTCATAATTTTGGGCACAGCTAAACAGCCTCATGCTTTGATACTTCAATGGGACTCCGATGAACCAGACCCTTTGTTTATCATGGAATGGATTTTTTGGCCACACCAAGCAACCAAAGCCATCAGTACCCAGCATGGAATGATGGCACAGCTGATTGTTAAAGCCCGACAGAGACTAACTTCCCTGGCACAAGTGGATTTTTTCACTATTTACATGCCTATTACCACCTTTTATTTGGATTGGATATTTCAGGAATCTGAGGCTATTCAGATGGCCTTTGCTGAATTCAGCGGGCAAATTTCAATACACCCACCAAAACATAAGCTTTTAACCCCTTTATTCCAATTGATAGAAAAACCAAAGAGAAGTGAAGTCCCACTTAAAGCTTTAACAGTATTTACAGATGGTTCTGGTCGCTCTCATAAATCAGTGGTGGTATGGAAGAGACCTCTCACCTGGTGTTCGGAAATCAGATGTGTCCACAGTTGAGGGGTCTCCCCAAATTGTTGAACTAGCTGCTGTTGTCAGAGTTTTTAAAAAATTTTCTGATCCCTTTAATTTGGTAACAGATTCAGCTTATGTTGCAGGAATTGTGATGACAGCTGAAGCATCAGTTTTGAAAGAGGTTGAATTTTCACAACTCTTTTATTGGTTACAGCTTCTTGTTTTTTCCTTAGAAAATAGAACATCTTATTTTGTTATGAATATTCGATCATACACAGACCTTCCTGGATTTTTGGCTGAAGGGAACAGGCAGGCTGATTTTTTAGCAATGCATGTACTAAATTCTGTACAGAAGATGGACCAAGCTAAATTGAGTCATTCATTTTTTCTCCAGAACGCTGCTGCTTTGCTTCAGAACTTTGGCATTACTAAAGCCCAAGCTTCAGTAATTATCACTGTTTGTCCTGACTGTCAAAGGTGTTATTTTCCTTCTATTGCAGGAGGTGTTAATTCCCGAGGGCTTAAAAGCCTTCAAATCTGGCAAAGAGATGTTACCCATTTTGCTGAGTTTGGCCGTTTAAAATACATTCATTCCTCTATTGACGCCTTTTCTGGCGCTCTTTTTGCATCAGTCCATTCAGGGGAAACAGCTGAAGATGTCTGCAGACACTTTACTGCTGCTTTTGCAACTCTTGGTGCACCTTCTGAGGTGAAGACCGACAACGGCCCAGCTTATACTTCCCATCGAGCTGCTGCCTTTTTTGCTCTATGGGGAATTAGTCACAAAACAGGTATCCCTCATTCCCCAACAGGCCAATCTAGCATTGAATGAGCTCATGGCTCTCTTTAGCGTCTTTTAATACTACAAAAAGTGGGAGCTGGAGATGGCACCCCTGCCGAGAGACTGCAGAAAGCTCTTTATGTTTTTAACTTTTTGAACTGTTCTTTTATGGACCCCAATCCACCAACTGTTCGACATTTTAATTGTAATTCACAATTGCAACATAAGGAAAGGCCCCCTGTTTTAATAAAAGATCCAGAATCCGGTAAAATATTGGGGCCTTATCCTTTGATCACCTGGGGTCGAGGTTTTTCATGTGTCCTTACAGAGAATGGTTCCAAGTGGATCCCTGCAAATAACGTGAAGCCATTTCGAGAACCCCTGAATGCAGCACTGGAGGATTCGCCTTTAACTGCAGCACCTGAAGACCCACCTGTAATACCACCATGGCAGGAGGACACCCAGGAACAGGACTTTTAACTGAGGCTGACTGTGTTAGACATGCTACTCTGCAAAATAGAGCAGCAATAGACTTTTTGCTTTTAGCACAGGGACCTGTGGGTGAGGAATTCGATGGGATGTGTTGCCTTAACCTTTCTGACCACTCCCAGCCCATCTATGCCAGCATTCAAGCCCTCAAAGAAGATGTGAATAAACTTCGGGTAGATAATGGGTACGACTGGCTGAACTGGCTCTTAGGGCACTGGGGACTCACTGGCTGGGTTAGGAATTTAGTTCAAATAGGTTTGTATGTATTAGGCATCATATTATGCATTGAAGTAGTTATTCCTTGTATTTTACAGTGTGTTAAGAATTTAATCGACAAATCGCTTAAGAGCGTATTTTTAGTTAAAAGAAACGGGGGAGGTGTGGATATGGGTAATGCAAATGAGACTGATAGTACTGCAGATTGAATCAGCAAATGCAGCCTGACAACGAGGATGCCTGGCAAGAGCGAACAGAGACCTGACTGCAAGAGGACTGGATCAAGTCTGGGTTATGGGAAATAAGATTTTACTAAGTCCAAATGTAAAGTTTGTCTATGTGAGAGTTTGTCTATGTAAGGTTTGTCTATGTGATTGCAGTAAAATATTACCAGCCTTCCTGTAAATGGTATGTAAGCACATGTAGTGCTCAGTAAAAATTGGATTCCATTCAGTGTCCCCGTCTCTCTCTCATCATCAATAGTTCAAGTACTCCCAGTGGGATCCTGGAAAGAGAATGGTGGCACATCTACTGCCTGCTACCCCCCTCTAGGCAATATTCAACTGTTTAGTTCACAGACTCATCTTCCAGCACTCTTAGTGGGCTCAGCAGAGCCACTTCCCACTGGTGAGGGCAAAGAGCACCCTCTGTGCCTTTGTGGTGGGAGCAGACAGTGTTGTCTCAAAGGAAAGGTCAGAGAGAGACCAAGCTGGACCTCTGCCTCCTGCCCCTCACCCCACAAGGGCAGGAGGGCACAAAACTGAGCTTTTTTTTTTCTTTTTCTGTCCTGTCATTTCCAGGAGCTTGACTAGCTCGAAGGAGAGGATTAGAAGGATTTCTTGAGGATCACTGCCAGTGCACAGCACACATGGCATCCCTCACCCCTTACATCATCATGGCATGGAGGGGTAGGAACCAACAACAGCCCTACCCCACAGCTCCAGAAGCCAAAATCCCCATGCAAGCATTTAGTTATGGCCTTCTTAGAGAACCACATTCCCACCCAAATCTTCCCCTCTGCAGCAGCTCATTCCCACAGGAACTGGCAGAGCAGATGGGCTTTGGACATTGGCTGGCTTCCATTGCACTCCTTGCCCTGGAGCTGGCACGGCAGGAGAAGGGCTCTGGTGAACCTTCTCCTCCTCCCATGTAGGCTCTAACCCAGCTGCCAGAACTTCAAGTTCTCAGAGCACTTCTGGGCTCTGAGCAGCGGCCACGGGAGGAGGAGATGCAACTCCAAAGGCAGCAGTTCCCAGGCCCAGCTCCTGCCTTCCCAGTGGGGCTGCTCGGTGGTTCAGGAGAGGAAGGGAAGGGCAAGTGCAGGTGGCAGTAGCTCACTTTGGACTGAAAGAGGGAAAGGTAATTTATTCACTTTGAAATCCCTGCATTCAAGCTCTGATTTTAACCTGAAAGAGAAGTAGCACCTGCTCGTGTTAAATTTGGGTGAAGAACAACTGTTACATTTGATATGGTAAGCAATTAAATTATCTGGGGGAAAGTGTACAGCAAAAATTAGCATTCACAGTGAGACAGAAAACAGCAGGAGTTGGCAAAAAGGAAGAGGAAAAGAAAGCAAACCCCAAGCCAGTGTTTCACCCAAATCCAGGATTTTCTGTTTGTAAGGAGTGGGGTCCCCCCAGGTCCCTCCCCAATCCCGCCCCCCAATAAACGGGAGTGGTGTGAACTGGGAAGCTTTATTGGGAACACTGGAGCAGCTGTGCTTGGGCAGAATGACAGCGGGGCTGGGTGTGGGACACACGACTCCTCTAAAATCAGTGTGGGGATGTGTTGGAGTCACTAAGTCAAGAGTTTCTCTGAATCCTTCAGAGAGAGATCAGAGTGCAGGGATTGAATTAAAGTCTTGAGATGGATTGAAATATGTTAAGACTCTCACACATAAAGCAGAGGTGAAGGTTTAGGTTGTAGCACGAGGGAACAATAAGTAAGTAAATGGAATAAGTTTTAAGTGCTTTTACTGAGTAAAAGGTCTTAGACGCCAGAGAAGTAGTACATGTTGTAGTGAAGGTTGAAAGACATGCTAGTGTTTCCTCCGAGGCTCCAAGAACCTCGCTTCAGACATAATAGTTAGAGTTCAGAATATTGCTTACATTTTTCAGTTAGAACAAGATAGGCCATGAGAGGAATGTTGAATTTGTCTTTACAAATGAGTTGTGGATCAGCCTGTAGATAAGGCTAGCACTGAGAGATAAAAGAAAAAATGGGATGGATTCCATTGATTGATGAATGGAAAGAGATATTTGCCTTTACAAACAAACTGTAGGGCTGCTGATAAATGAAATTGGATATTGAAAGATGAAAGAAGCAACGGGGGGGAAAACTATGAATTCTATAAGAATTAAAAATTAAAAGGGAGGGTTATACATTAGAGGGGAATTTCAGGTATCAGGCATTTCGGGAAGTCTGTGCCTCTCAAGTAACTTAGCCAATGGGGAAAGAGAGAGGGAAATGCGGCCGGGAAAATAGGATAAACAGGAGGCTGCATCCTCCAAAAATTGGAGAGATGCCAGGGGAATGTCCCATGGCCTCTCCCTTTATTTGAATAAAGCAAAAAGGACTCCTCTGTCTCCTTTTTGGACATAAACCTCTGGTGTTTGTGGATTAATTTTCCTGACAGAAAGAACTTGGGGATTCTTCCCTGCACAAGCACGTGCAGTGCCTCAGTCATAAGTGCCTCAGAAATATCAGAAGTGTGTCTTCTTCAGAGTGTGGTCACAAGGGTTCAGAGTTGGAGCCAGTTCTGCAGGCAGGCTGATGAATAGTCTGGGGCTCCTCTGCAGAGCCCCATTCATTCTGGGGCTGGTTTCTGCTGGTTCTGCTGGACTGGCTCGAGTGAAACACACACCCAATTAACAGCAGTTAAATTACTCTGGCATGAAACAGTGGGGAACAGGCAGAGCAGTGAAGGGCAGCATGGACCAGTTGTTCTGGCAGGTCTGACGAGGTCTGGTTTGATACAGCACTCACAGAACTCTGCTCCACCTGTGACACTTCCACTTGCAGTAGATGACTGTTCCTCTTCACAATATCCAGCAAGGCAGGTCAAAGACACTTTTACCATTTTCATCTTCAAAAGGGAGAAGAAATCAGCAGCAAACATGAAGTAACCAGTCAGAGGTCCCGGGAAGAAACAAAAGAACAAAGAGTGGTGGAAAAAACCAGGTGGAGCAGTGATCCTTATCTGTGTGGGAGATATCCTCTGCTAAAGGGCCATCTGTTAAAACCAGGTGGGGCAGTGTTCTTTATCTTTTCCACAACCCATCCTTCCTCCAGGGAGATATCTTCTGTTAATGGGCCATTGAGTGCCACTGCATCACTGATAAAATTCCATCATCCCATTGGGAGATGCTCCAGCCAGGGGGAGGAGCCAAGCCTTTCCTACCTAGATAAAATCTGAGCTTTGGAACACCAAGGCAGCCCTTACCCACTGGATTCCAGAGGACAAGAGCTACCAGACCTTTCTACAGCATCACTACTACAACAAGACCACTTCATCGGGACTGCTACCACCACCCTAACTAGCGGGGTGTCAGGTTGTATTCTGATTCTGTCAGTTGTTTTCTTTTGTACTATTGCATGTATTTTATTTCTCTTCTCTTTTTTCCTATCAAATTGTATTTCTGACTTGGAGTCTTTCACTGGTTTTGCTTTCAACCCAGCACAATTCTGGACGGGATTTTGGCTAAAGCTTGATATTTGGGGAGTTTTTGATCCGTGTGTTAAAGTTTGGACGATTTTGGGTGGGAATCTTGGTGTTTGGGAGGTTATTACAGACACATGATGCTCAATGACTTCCAAAGATGAACTTGGGCGAAGAAGAACACCCAGTTTATGGAGCTCTTTTCTTGTTATTTCCCCCTAAACCAGGAATTTTCATTCCTCAGGTGTGCGGGGATGGAGGAGGAGGAAAAGCCCCAGAGATCCCTCTCGAGGAGGGGCTGCAAACCCAGCCCAGGGAGCTGTGAGGAGGAAAGACCCTCCCTGAGCCGGGAAGGCGGCCGGAGATCCAGGCCGAGCTCAGAGCTGGTGGAGAAGCCTCCTGGAGGGGAGAAGCCCCACAAGTGCTTGGAATGTGGGAAGGGTTTCAGCTACAGGTCCCAGCTGACCCAGCACCGGAGGATCCACACTGGGGAGAAGCCCTACAAGTGTGGGGAATGTGGGAAGGGTTTCAACTACAGCTCCAGCCTGATCCAGCACCAGGTGGTCCACACAGGGGAATGGCCCTACACCTGCTTGGAATGTGGGAAGAGCTTTCAGTGGAGCGCCAGCCTGAGAAGCCACCAGCGCATCCACACTGGGGAGAGGCCCTACGAGTGTCCCAAGTGTGGGAAGAGGTTTCACACCAGCTCCGATTGCCTCAAACATGAGCGGATTCACACAGAGGAGAGGCCCTTCCGCTGCCCCGACTGCGGGAAGGGATTCAACCGCAACTCCACCCTCATGAGGCACCGGCGCATCCACACTGGGGAGAGGCCCTACGAGTGTCCTGAGTGTGGGAAGAGTTTCTCACAGAGCTCAACCTTGACCCGACACCAACGGAGTCACCACTAAGGGAAGCCCTGTGAGTGCCCCGAGTGTGGGAAGAGCTTCGTGCTCTGCTCCAGGTCCATCCCCCATGGGAGGATCGGTGTTGGATGGTCCCCAGTGACGCCCGTTGTTCAGAGCCTGGGTGATCCGTGCTGGGTGGGGGGAAGGGGTTGGAAAGATTTCTCTCTCTTTTCCTTCTGTTGCTATGATTTGATTTGGAATAAATTTTCTCGCTGTGCCCACGCTGTGTCTGTGACGCCGTTTTGCTGTTTGCTGTGTTTGCTTGTCCTGTCTTAATCTGATCCTGGTGCTCCTGGTTAAACTTTCTCTTCCCTTGCAGCTGGAGGGGCAGGGTCAGAGTGGCTTTGGTGGGTGCCTGGCATTGGGCCAGCATCACCCAGGCCATGGGCACCCCTGAGATCCCAGTGTGGTGATGCATTCCCCCACTCCTAGAGAAAGTGCCAACCCAAACTGAGGCCAGGATGAAACATGGTTATGACTGGAGCCCACTCTCTTGTGACCCTGTCAGCAGAAATCCAAAAGGAGACCTTTGAGCTCTCCTGGGCCACCGTGTGCTGTGACCAGCAGTCTCCTTCTGAGGGGGCTCTCAGAGCCAGCAAACCCTCGGCTTTGCTGTGCCTGGAGGATCGCTGAAACACGACGTGTCCTGGGCCCATACCCTCACTGCTCAAGGCCCCATCCTTCGGCCAGTGGGAGATGCAAAAACATCTGAAAGGAGGATTTCACTGAGCTCTGGGGGGAATTGTTTGCACTGACTGTTCCTGTCTGTGTGTGTGCCCCTGAACATATGCTATAGCAAATCTGGGAGAAATACAGATTTCCTAGATGTGGAAGTACCTTGGATATCTAAGTTATGCCTGGAAGCAAGGTCCAGTTATAGTTATGAACATACTTAAATGCTGTTAAATGCTAAGTGTTTTGATAAGTTCTTAAATGTAAGTAATCAGGGTTGTTTTTGTATTAAGTTGCTAAGTACAACTTGGAAGTTACAGCTGTAAGTTAGGTTAAATGCTGTTAAGTGTTACTGCTCTGTGGAATTGTTCATGTTATCAGTTAAGTTAGGTATAAGTTCGGTGTTGTTTTCTGTTGAATTGCTAGGCCTAAGGTATAAGTTAAGTTACAAATTAAGGTAGAAGTTAAAGAGTTGTTTAAGTTCTTTTTTTAAGTTTTTTTTTTAAGTTGTTAAGTTTTTAGGCCGTGTTCCTTTTAATCCCTGCATGCACCTAAACACAGCACACACCCACCCACACTCCCCTAGGGAGTTCCCCGTTAATTTCTGTTCTGATTGCATGGATTTTATTTGGTGTTGTTCTTGCCTTGTTGTGCCTCACCTGTCCTGTAGGCAGTAGAGTGAGTCTTACCAAAAAACTTATTGTACTTTGTTGCTTAATATTAAATCTGACTTTTGTTCATGTCTTTGTCACCGATTTTTAAGCGATCTCAAACGCTCTCATTCATGACAGCACCACAATGTCCCGCATCACCGAGGGCCCTGACACACGCCCGTGTCACAAAGGGCCACCCCCGGCACCCAAGAGCAGAGGGACAGCCTGGAAGCGGCCCGGAGCAGCCCCGGCCTCGTGTCCCTGTAGCCCCTGGCGTGGCCAGAGCCCTGGGAGGCTTTGGGGTCCCCACCTTGGTGTCCCAGGGGTTCCCCGTCTCCAGGCTCATCCCTTCTCCGGGCTGCCCCTTCTCCAGGCTCCCCTCACTCCCGGCTCTCGGGGTCCCCCCTCTCCAGGCCCCCATTTCAGGCTCCGGCACTCCCGGGGCTCTCCCCTTTTCGCTTTCCCCCCCTCAAGGCTGCTCCCCTCGCCCTGCCAGTCCCGGGCGATCGCCACAGGGCTCCGGGGACCTCCATCCCCCACCCACCGCCGGGGCTCTGTCTGCAGCCGCCACCCAGACATCCCCAAAAAACCACCCGGGGACCCCGCAGGATCCCCCAAAAGGGGATTTCGGGACAGCTTTGGAGCCCTGCGAGATGCAAACATCGCTCCGCCTGCCGTCTCCCGAAATACACAAACAGGGAGACCCAAAGATACTTCGGGTGAGCTCCAAATATTCCTCCCCCTTTCAAAAAAACCCTGCCAGGACCGCCCAAGATATTGGGGGCGAGGTCCCCCTCCCGGGTCACCTATGTCAGGAAAATTAATCCACAAACACCAGAGGTTTATGTACAAGAAGGAGACAGAGGAGTCCTTTTTGCTTTATTCGAATAAAGAGAGAGGCCATGGGACATTCCCCTGGGATCTCCCAAATTTTTGGAGGACGTAGCCTCCTTTTTATCCTATTTTCCCGGCCGCATTTCCCTCTCTCTTTCCCCATTGGCTGAGGTACTTGAGAGGCACAGACTTCCCAGAACGCCTGATAGCTGAAATTACCCTCTAATGTATAACCCTCCCTTTTAATTTTTAATTCTTACAGAACTCATAGTTTTCCCCCCGTTGCTTCTTTCATCTTTCGATATCCAATTTCATTTATCAGCAGCCCTACAGTTTGTTTGTAAAGGCAAATATCTTTTTCCATTCATCAATCAATGGAATCCATCCCATTGTTTCTTTTATCTCTCAGTGCTAGCCTTATCTACAAGCAGATCCACAGCTCATTTGTAAAGACAAATTCAACATTCCTCTCAACTGTGGTTCTCTAAGAAGGCCATAACTAAATGCTTGCATGGGGACTTTGGCTTCTGGAGCAGTGGGGTAGGGCTGTTGTTGGTTCCTACCCCTCCATGCCATGATGATGTAAGGGGTGAGGGATGCCATGTGTGCTGTGCACTGGCAGTGATCCTCAAGAAATCCTATGAATCCTCTCCTTCGAGCTAGTCAAGTTCCTGGAAATGACAGGACAGAAAAAAAAAAGTAAAAAAAGGTGCTCAGTTTTGTGCCCTCCTGCCCTTGTGGGGTGAGGGGCAGGAGGCAGAGGTCCAGCTTGGTCTCTCTCTGACCTTTCCTTTGAGACAACACTGTCTGCTCCCACCACAAAGGCACAGAGGGTGCTCTTTGCCCCCACCAGTGGGAAGTGGCTCTGCTGACCCCACTAAGAGTGCTGGAAGATGAGTCTGTGAACAAAACAGTTGAATATTGCCTAGAGGGGGGTAGCAGGCAGTAGATGTGCCACCATTCTCTTTCCAGGAACCCACTGGGAGTACTAGAACATCAGAGGACCATCAGAGGAGAGGAACCATCCCATTATACCACCTGAGCCTCGCCAGAGGGAAATAACCAAGAAATTGTCCCCAAAGACAGCGTTCTGTGTAGCCTTGTGCTGCCTGCAGGAATGCAGCACCTATATTCGAGTGTGGGGGAGGGTTGGGGAAGTAAGAAGAACTTCTAGTGACATATTTTAACTAATTGTAGGCATTAACTGTGCCACAATGTCCCACCCATACTCCACTCTCCTGTCCCCATCCCCACCGTGTCATGATCCCACAGAGAGACCCACAGGGGGGTCGGGGCCAGGAGGGCTCTAGAAAAGTGCAGTGCACACGTGTGCCAGTGTGCAGAGCTCTGTGTGCACACACAGACACCGAAGTGCACACGTGTGTCAGTGTGCACAGCTGCACACACGGATATTTTCTAGCGTGTCCAGATGTAAGAGTGCCCGTCCTGCTTTGCACAGTGTCCATGTGTGCGGGTGTGCACAGCACTGTTCACATCTGTGCACTGCTGTGTACACGTGTGTGGAGTCTGTGCACAGCTCTGTGCTTGTAGGTGTGCACAGCTCCGCAAGGGTGAGCACGGCTCTGTGTGGGACATCCGTGTGTCAATGACACTGCACGTATTCGTGTGCACGAGCTCTCTAAGGACAACAGGTCTTGTGCTTGTGGGCAGGTGAGCATTAGTGGAGACTGTGCCTAGGTGGGTGTGTGTGTAGCACGGATGTGCTGGGGTGGGGGTGTGTGTGTGTGTGTGTGTGTGTCTGTCTGTCTGTGTCTGTCTGTCTGTGTGTGCCCGTCTGTAAGAGCCAAAACGAGCTATGTGGGGCTCCAGACGGCTCTTTAAAATGCTGTTTATTGTATCCAGATGATACAGCAATCCACAGGTCGTGGAGCCTTTTCAGCCACAGCTGTAGGTTGGTCTGAAGCATCTCTAGTTCTGGTTACAGTGCATTCTATACTTTCCATTACAGAGCATCCTTTACTGTTACCTATAGCCAATCCTTACTACTAACATTACCATATTCATGTTACTATTGTCCAATCACAAAAGGTTACTATGTTACAGTTTAAGCTAGAAGTACTTTTTCAGTTTTCTTGCATTGGAAAATTCTGAGATCTTTTCTCTACTTGCCACGCCAGCTTTCTTGTTTGTCTGTGAAAATCTTTTTGCTTGTTAAGAACATCTTTTGTTTGAGATGGATTTATCCTTTGCTCTAAGTCACACAAGCCCCGTCCCCCTCGCTCGCTCTTTGTCTCCTGGTGGCGGCGGCCCCGGGGCCGGGCTCTCCCCGGCTCTGCCCAATCAGCGCGCGAATTCGAGGAGTGACAGCGGAACCAGCCAATCGCCGCGAGGGGCGGGCTCTGCACGCGGCACGGACTCTGCTCCCTTTGCCCGAGCTCCGCCATTTCTCGGAAACCTCGCCTGAGGAGCGGGCAGGAGGCCAAGGAACCGGTGCTGCCCTGAACCGCCGGGAGCTCGGGGTGAGCGGGAGCTGAGGGCGCTGGGAGCTGGGGGTGAGTCCGGGATGGAGCCCAGACCCACCTGCAACCTCGGCAGGAGCCGGTGCCGGAGCAGCGCTGGCTCGTCCCGGTTGCTGTGGGTAGCACAGAGGTAGCTGCCCTTGTCTCTGGGGCTCTACGGGATAATTCACGTGGCGAGAGGTTTGTGTGCACAAAAGAGACAGAGGAGTCCTGTAAAAGTCACTTTATTCATGAACAAGGGGAGAGGCCATGCGGCATTTGCCATGCGGTCTCTAAAACGCAGCCGCCTTTTTATCCTCATTTTCCCGGCCGGATCTCCCTCTCCCTTTCCCCACTGCCTGAGGTACTTGGAAGGTTCAGACTTCGCGATCCGCCTACTTCATGCCCTCGTTAATATGCACCCCTCCTTTTGTATTACATCCGATATTCCCGGCTCTGTTAAGTGTTTCTCCTTCTCGAAGTTCAGGAATTGAGAAGGATCTTGGCTGAGCAGTTGTCCGTGCCAATTAGTTTTCTGAAACTGATGGTTTGTCTTGTTACTTCCTTTTGTACAAATTCCTGGCCCTGTCTCCAGGCACATTCATCTTACTCTGTTCAAACCCTCTTCTCATTTTCTCAATAATTATCTTCACTAACTTTATTACTGTTGACTTAGTATCTTTTCCTGGATCCTCTTTGATTTTGGGATTATTCTCAGTGACCTCATTCCCTGTCCTTTTGTAGCCGTTTCTGGATCAGGAGGCCTGGCTGCCACCTGCGTCCCCTTGCTCACCTGCTGAATGAGCTGCACTCAGTGCATGGTAAAAAGATGAGAGTTGCTGCAGCACATCAGAGGAGGAACAGCATTCGTTTAACCCATGGTCTGCCAGGGAACCACAGAAACGTGTCCCATTCTCATCCTTTCTACATTTGGATTGGAATATGAGCTGTTTTCTTCTTTCCTTTGTTATCTGTTTCACCACTTTTTGGTTATCATCTGTTTGCAAATAGCCGTTTCAATCATTTAATTTTCCACAAACTCCTCTCCTTCTTTTAATAGATAATCTGATTCTATCCCATGGTGACATGTCTCATTGTTCATTTCCTTGGATTGGTGGGCAGTAAAGTCAGGAGCTGGAGCTGTCTGTTTAGTTATTATTTCGAGGACAGTTTTTAACCTAATTATGCCACTCAAATTATGGATGGATTTTTTTTGTCTCCTGGTACGAAATCATTAGGGCTTCCAGGGGCTGGTCCGTGGTGTTGTAGGATTTGTTCTGGTGGCCGTTCATCTTTTTCCCATTTTTGGGTGCTCCCTCCAGCCAGGGCTGCATCAATTGACCACTTTTCTCTAAATAATCATCAAATACTTGGATTCCCAACTGATTTCTCTGAACAGTGACAGCACATGTTGGACTGGGGAGAGGGATTATTCCCCCCTCCCACATTTTTCATGAAGTTTTCACAACGTTTTCCTTTGCTGTTTCCCTTTGCAGCTTAACCAGTTTCTGTTGCAGTCAGATATCCTCACTATGGGCTCTGCCTTTAGTTGTGCAAATTCCATCTGTGCAAGCAGGCAGAGCTTGGGGTGAGGGGCAGAGGAAATCAGCGAAATTCCTCTCCCAGGGAACAAGACCCTGGTACATTGTGCACACTTTGCCCTAACTGTGTTAATTTGCATTTCTAAAGCTCCTCTCCTGGCTGTGCCTGGATCCAATGCTTCTATTCCAGAGCAGTCATTGGGTGATCCACAAGTGCACCCCCACAATCTGCATTATTTTTTGCCATTTTTTTTTCCTTTTTAACAATATTTCTTAAATGTTTATGCATTGAAGCATCACCTTTAAAGCTTTTCTGGTATTGCAAAATCCACCCTAAACGTGAACATGGAAAAACCCATATGGAAATGTTGCCATCATTAAGAGCCATTCAAAAATATACACAAAAATTTCCAATGCAATCAAGATTTTCCTACTTCTTCTCCAAGGAGTAAAAATTGCTTGTCACATCCTTGGCCCAAACCTAACTGACAACACAAAAGTAGGATTATTCTCCACTAGATGGAGAATTACCAGGGTAAAAAATTTCACACACCAATTCCAAGGGAGATAATGGAATATCTGCCCTGGATCTGGCACTTTTTCTGGCCAAAGCCAATGGCAAAAGCCATAGCCATGGCATCTTGGCTTCTATCACCAGCTTCCAAAGGTGTTTCTTTATTTCCTGTTTGTTCTTTCAACCTGACCTGAGCTCTGGGGGTGCAAGGGCTTGTGAAGGTCCCATTGTATTCCTAAAGCAGCCATGGATGCACGTGGGAGGAGCAGGTGGGATTGTGCAGGAGAAGGAGGAATAATAGGAGGAAGAGTAGGGACACAGGAGTAGGAAGAGAAGAAACAGGAAGGAGCACAAGGTTCCCCCCTCCCTGTATCTGCAGCCTCTCCCCAGGCCTCAGGAGCATTGTCCCCATCACATGCAGCAGGTGACCGGAGAGGGGGATCCATGATTTTCACATGGGTTAATCTTGGTATTTCTGAGCTTTATTTGGCTAAATGTTGGTGCTTTGGTTTTTTGCAGCAGTTGAATCTTTCTATTTTGGAGAGGGTTTTGGCTAAATCTTGGTGTTTGTGGGGGTTTTGATCTGCGTCATGATGTTTGGAGGATTTTTGGTTTGAATCTTGGTGTTTTGGAGGTTCTTACAGACACAAGATGCCCAATGAGTTCCTGAGTTGCACTTGGACAAGGAGGAACACCCAGCCCAACACACTCTTCTCTTGTTTTTTCCCCAAACCAGGATTTTTCATTCCCAAGGCATTGGCAGATGGAGGAGGAAAAGCCCCGGAGATCCCTCACAAGGAGGGGCTGCAAACCCAGCCCAGGGAGCTGCGAAGAGGAAAGACCCTCCCTGAGCCGGGAAGGCGGCCGGAGATCCAGGCAGAGCTCAGAGCTGGTGGAGAAGCCTCCTGGAGGGGAGAAGCCCCACGAGTGCTCGGAATGTGGGAAGGGTTTCAGGTACAGCTCCCATCTGATCCGGCACCAGAGAGTCCACACTGGGGAAAAGCCCTATGAGTGTGGGGATTGTGGGAAGAGCTTCAGGAACAGCTCCAACCTGCGCCAGCACCAGATGATCCACACTGGGGAAAAGCCTTACGAGTGTGGGGAATGTGGGAAGGGATTCAGAGACAGCTTCTGCCTGATCCGGCACCAGATGATCCACACAGGGGAAGGGCCCTACGAGTGTGGGGAATGTGGGAAGAGCTTCACCGACAGCTCCAGCCTGATCCGGCACCAGGTGATCCACACTGGGGAAAAGCCCTACCAGTGTGGGCAATGTGGGAAGAGTTTCAACTACAGCTCCAGCCTGATCCGGCACCAGGTGATCCACACAGGGGAAGGGCCCTACAGCTGCTTGGAATGTGGGAAGAGCTTTGGGTGGAGCTCCAGCCTGATAAACCACCGGCGCACCCACACTGGGGAGAGGCCCTACGAGTGTCCCCAGTGTGGGAAGAGGTTTCAGAGAAGCTCCAATCTCGTCAGACATGAGCGGATTCACACAGAGGAGAGGCCCTTCCGCTGCCCCGACTGCGGGAAGGGATTCAACCGCAACTCCACCCTCACTGTCCACCGGCGCATCCACACTGGGGAGAGGCCCTACGAGTGTCCTGAGTGTGGGAAGAGCTTCTCCAGGAGCTCCGACTTGACCCGACACCAACGGAGTCACCACTAAGGGAAGCCCTGTGAGTGCCCCGAGTGTGGGAAGAGCTTCGTGCTCTGCTGCAGCTCCATCCCCCATGGGAGGATCAGTGTTGGATGATCCCCAGTGACCCCCGTTGGGCAGAGCTCTGGTGATCTTTGGTCCTGGTGATCCCTGTTGGATAGGGGAAAGGGGTTGGAGAGATTTCTTTCCCTTCTCCTTGTGCTGCTGTGATTTGGTTATAATAAATTCCCTCGCTGTGCCCAGGCTGGCTCTGTTGTTCCCGTGCCGGTGCTCGGTGCTCGGGGCGGGATCTCTCCTGTTCCTTCTCTCAACTCCCGGGGCTGTCCTCAGCCAATCAGAGAATGCGATGAAGAAGATTCAGCCAATGAGAGAGAGCAGCTGTGATGACTCACCGGTTGCCGGGCAGACCCACAGCACCCAGTGTTCCCCACCTGGGCAGGTGTAAGGGTCGGTCCGAAATTCCCCTCGATTTTGCCTCCCAACCGTCGCAAGGAGACCTCGAGGACCCCACCCAGGCTGACTCTGGACAATGGTTTACTGGCCGGGCCAGGTGGATGCTCGTGACTGTGTGCTGGTGTATTGTGTTCACTGGACTGTGCTGTTGTGGCACCAACCAGAGACTGTTGTACCAACTGAGGACTGCTTGTCCATACCTGTCTCCTGCAGCACCACACAATGGTCCATAAAACTTCCCACCTCTTGGCCAGAGGCCACTCGCTTTGGAGGACTATAAAAGAGCGACCCTCTGGGAAAGACCCTTTGAGATCTCTCCACTGATGAAGACCCCCTGGAGAAGACCCCTGAGATCTCCCCACGGACGAAGACTCGTCTATCGGATGACCCACGAGGACGCCCGTCTCATCTGTTGGTAGCTATTCTCCCATCCCTTCCTTTCCTTCCCCTTTCCCTATACTTTGTTTCCTATACCTCTCCCCTTTACCGTAACTGAATTGTTGGCATTTGATGAAATGCATTGCTGTTGTTGAATAAACTGATTTTCTGCTGTTGAATAAACTGATTTTGTCCCCTGCATTTTGCCTGTTTGCACCTTTGAGATCAAAAGAACCATCACGACCCCCGCTCTGCATTAATAGCGGATGGTGACAGCAGGGTCTGCAGCGGCTGCTGGGACAGGAGCTTTGTGGGCAGAGAAAAGGGGGTAACACTGAGCCAGGGTTCCCCAGGGGGAGCACACAGGCTCTGGAGGAGGGGGCCCACGACTCGTTAGGACCCCCTCTCACCTTCTTGCACAGGTAGAAGCCGAACTCCAGTGCCAGGAAGATGAAGCCCAGCACAGAGCCCCCAATCCCCATCAGCACCTTGGTGTCGATGGTGTCTGGCAACATCTCTGGGGGTTCACAAGGGTCAGAACCTCCCCAGACCTGTCACAGATACCCGAAACCCCTCTAAGCACCCTCCCAATTGCCTCCAGCCCACGTAGGACCCCTTAAAATCTCCTCCCAGTCTCTTTCCAGCACGACCAACCTCATTCCAACCCCTGCTTTTCCATTCCTGATCTTCCATCCCCTCCAGGCTCACTCAAATCCCTCCCAGTTACACCCAGCATCCCCAGACTCCCTCCCAGTGCCCACCAGGACCCCCGGAACCCCATCCCACCCTCCCCAACATCCTTCAGACTCCTCAGCCATTCTAGAACCCCCAGCCTTACTCCCAGTTTAAACCAGGCTATCTTAAACTCTCTCCCTGTTACTCCCAGCACACCTCAATTCCCCTACCAGTCCCCCCAATACCTCCCTCACTCCCCCCACACTGTGGCGTCCGGGCCGTGCCCCAGTGCCGGCTCAGGGGGTGCTCCAGGCTGACGTGCTCCACCTGGAGCTGGAGCTGACCCCGTGCCGGGGGCGGTTTCCAGCAGCACCAGGAGCTGGTAGAAATCCAGTCCCCACTGGGGACCAGGTCGGTGGCCACCATGTGTCCCGAGAGCTCCTGCTGGCCCTGGAACCAGCTCAGCTGGATGTCGGCAGAGTAGAAATCCATCAGGGAGCAGAGCAGGCAGCCGGGGCCAGCAACCCCATCCCCAACAAAGCTCCCACTCCAGCACTGTCCCTGCCTGGGACTTGCCCACAGCTCCCCAAGGCCCTTGTCCCCATACAGGGTCTCTGCAATGCCCTGGCCTTTGCCCAGGCCAGCACTGGCCCTGAGCAGGATGTGCCCATCCCAAGGAATATGGGGAAGTTGGCACTTCTCCTAGAGCAGCCATTGGGATCTAATTGGACAAACAGAGGTGCCCAGTCAGGGGAGGGATGTTGGTCCTGTCAGAATCTCTGATAAGCCCTGTTTACCCAGGGCCTGAAGCACCAGGAAGACATTCAGACATCTTGGGCATCCAAGAAGTGAAAATCCACTGAGAAGTGGTTCCTGAGAGCTGTCCATGGCTGTGATTCCCCCGCTGCCTGTTTGCTCCCAGAGCTTTCCCCGTGGGACAGCCCAGAGCTGTGGAAATAATGGCTGGTGTGGATGTGGGAAGTGCCACACCTGAGCAATTCCTCAAGCTTCAGCCTTGTCTTGAGGTGATCATTTCCCAGTTCTCTCCAGTGTCTCCAGTGCCTGGAGATCCAAATCACCTGGCTATTTCCCAGGTTCATGACACCTCTGTCCTATCATATCCCAATTTTCCAATATTCCGGAGTCTCGTTGTCCCAAGAAGAGGGGGTCAGTCCATCTCCTGTTTCCCCGTGGGGCACGAGGATGAACAGTGGCAATTCTGCTCAGACCCACTGGGTGAGTGGCTGGGCTCAGCTCTGGGGTGTCTGGAAGGAAAAACCCTTGGAGAGGAGGGGTACCGGGAGATGGGGGATGTGGGGCTGGGGGCTGTTGGAGGATGGATTGTGTTGGAGTGGGGGTGTCTCCACAGGGTCCCCAGCTGCCTTTGGATCCCTGCCTGCCCCCCTCGGCCCCCCGGGTGCCCGGTCCCCTCCAGGGGCAGCTGCCCCGTGCAGGAAGCTGCAGGGATGCGGGGAGCGGGGCTGGATCCGTGCCACAGGCGGGATGGACTCTGTGCCAGGGCTGGGCTTGTGGCCAGGGCTGGGGGCTGTGCCAAGCCGGGCTTTGGCCTGGGGGCTGTCAGGGAGGGCGCAGGGAGGAGTCCCGGCAGGGATAAAGGTGCTCCTGCCCTGCTGCAGCCTCAGCCAGCGCTGCCCAGGGTGAGAGGAAGATGAAGGTGGCTGTGCTCAGCGTGGCCCTGCTCTTCTCCATCCTGCTGTGCCCCCCGGCACAGGCCAAGGTGAGGCACCAGCCAAACGCTGTCCCCACACCCTGCCCTTTGTCCCCTCCCATCCCACCCTTTCGGTTTCTTCAGGAATTCCGTCCCTGCTTCCTCCTCTGTGTCCTCTCCAGGGTCCCCAAACGCCTCCCACTGACCATTCCCGAGGCCTTTCCTTCCATGTCTCCTCCCGTGAATCCTTTGCCTTTCTTCCTGGTCACTGCAGCGGGTTCCCCTTCAACAGTTCCCCGAGTCACCCCCCACCCTTCCCAAATCCTCACTCGGTCCTGTCGCTTTTGTCCCCACCCATCCTCGTTCTTCTGTCCCCACCCAGCCCCTCCCTTGCATTCCCATGTCCCTACCCTGCAATTCCTTTCTCCTCCCCTGTACCTCACACCGAGCCCCTTCCCCAGACCCAGCCCAGTCCCTTGATCCCTCCATTGACCCCAGTTCAGTGTCTTTGGCTCTCCCCCCACCTCAAACAGATCTCCTTGGAGGCCCTGAATTCCCACCCCATCACCTCCACCCTGCTCCCTGTCCCCCCACAGCCCCACTGGATCTAATCCAGGCCAAACTTTTGTTCTTGATTCCCAGGCGCTCCTGGAAGGAACCCAAGATGATCTGCGGGAGGTGAGTGGGGTGCTGGGATTGGAGGGCATTCCCTCTGGGAATTAGGGACAGTTGTGTCCCCCCATCCTTTGCTGGCACCGGGGCCATCCCAGTGCCCAGCGAGGTCTCCTGGTCTCTCTGCAGATTGATGTAGACGATGTCGTGATCCTGGAGACGCCCCTGGTGGGTACCACGAGTTCTGGCAGTGTCAGACCCTCCCCTTGCATGGCCACCACACCCCAGACCATCTCAGTTTGTCCCAGAACAGCCCAGTGCACCCCTACTGACACCCCAGACAACTCCCCTGCCCCACAGATCCCCCCCAGAGCGCCCCTTTCCCAGGCCCCCATTGCATTCCCATCCCTGTTCCCCCAGCACCCCCCTGGGTGACCCAGGACGCAGCCCCTGCCCCAGCTGTGCCTCTTGGCAGGACCCCAGGGCTTCTGGGCAGGAGCACAGCAGCTCCTGCCCCCCATTTCCCCCCACAGGCCCCTTCCCCAATGACCCCTGTTCTTTTCCCCACCTCCCAGTGCAGCCCAGTGCCCCCAGTGTGTCTCTAATGCTGTGTTTGTCCCCAGCCCCCTCTTGTTGAGAAGCTGGAGGCTGTTCTGCGGCAGAAGCGCCTGGCTGCCTCTCTGGGTGTCTAGGTGAGCCGTGCCTGCAGGGAGAGGGGTGGGGACAGGGCCCCTCTCATTTCCCAGTGGGCACCAGAGGTCACCTTCTGGGTTTTGATTTTTAGGATTGCAAGCTGTGGGGACACCGGTGTCCTGATCCCCTCTGGTGGCATGAGGAGATGATCATCCCTGGAGGAACCTCCTGAACCCTTTGAGCCCTGGGCCATTTGCCCTGAATAATCAATAAACCCTTTGAGCAAAGCTTTGCTCTGTGTCCGTGTGTATTTTACAAACAAAAACTGCCCAAATCTCCAAGAGGTTTCCCCCAGAGGTGTTGTCTTGTCCCTGTGTCCATCTGCACATCCTGTCACTCTGTCACTGTCACCTCCCCACATCTCTGACCCTGCTGGCACCTCCCAGATTGGCACTGAACTCCTCCCTCCCACTCCCCACCATCAGGAATGACCATGGGAGGGAGCTCAGACCAGGAGCACCCAGGCCAGGCATGGATAAGGAGCACCTGGCAGAGGCAGGGAGAATCCCCCATTCCAGGGGGTTGTGGGGTGCAAGGGGGGCACCTGTGTCCCCTCCCAGCCCCAGGGCTACAAACCAGGGAGGAGATGCCTCTGCTGCCTCAGCTCAATCCCTTCCCTCTGGCCAAGTCTCCAGCTGCAGCACAACCTCTAGAGACTTTCCACAAGGGAGACAGAAGGAAGGAATTGTTTGTTCCCTCTCCGTCATCACTCCCCCTCGTGCTGATTTTCTTGTCATCTCTTATCAAAACCAACAGAAAAGCGTCTGCAATGAGGTGTTTCTGAGGGTGAGTTCCTAAACAAGGCCAAAGGAAGGATTTCTGCCAGGGCAAAAGTGAGAAACGTGGGATTTGGTCAGGTAGTTTAAAACATGAGAATTTCTAAACACTGGAAATCCGGAGGCTACTAAAGCAGAGTTTGCAGTAGGAATGGTCCATTATCCATTATCCTCCCTCTTTCCACTGCTCATTTGTCACATCCCAACTCCAGAGGAGCAGATTATGGAAAGCTGACCTGCAGGGAGTGGTGGAGGCTTAAATCCAGAGAGAGGAAGAAAGAGTGAAACCAGGAAAGAAAGGAATTCCTGTTGTTTCCTTGATCATAACTGTTGGAACCCTGGACACTGAGAGTTTTAGACTTTCTGTGCTGCCAGATACTGACCCACAAGAAAACACTGCTTTTGACCTGAGGCTGTGGAGAAGGCTTCCAAAACGGAATGATAGAACTGGGATCACTGGTGTGAAGTTTGAATAGAAGTGTGTAATATCACATGGTGGAAATTTTGGAATTTTGGGTTTTAGAATATAGTAATATGTAGAAGGCAAGATGGAGGTTTTAGGGAGGAGGTTTCTTTCTTCTTCACCTTCTTCTTCATGGGTCTAGGTGGGATCTTGTTTAATTGGACTGGAAATTCCACATTGCAGGTCACGGGTGATTGGTTATTGGGTTAAAAGTAAAAATAATTTAGATGTTTGTTCTTAATTGGACAGTTAGGTCTTAAAAGGCCTTGTAACGACAGAGATACATCACCATTTTTAGCTTGTTATCTAGACGTGCTGTAGAACTTGCTGTAATTTAGACAAGAATTAATAAACATTTCAGTCCAAACACAACATACCGTCTGTAGAGCTTTTAATTCTAACTCTGGTAGAGGAGAAAAAAGAAGACGAAACCTAATATGAACAACCACAAATAGCTCTGTACTCTGTGTGCAATATCCAGATGATGAGGCACGTTGCTAATTTTTAATGCCAAATGTCAGTACTTAGGAATTTTTTCCTGCATTAGAACAAACCACAGACCAATAGCTAACCCAGTTTGGCTCCTATAACAGAAATCATTAAACCAAGATGTGTTTCCCTGCAGTAGAGAAGGCCGTTTGATTCCTTTTTTTCTCAGTTTGTCCTGAGTTCATGACTTCAGATGAACTGGAAGGGTCCTGGCACCACAAAATGTGGCTGCAGTGACAAGACTCAAACCCCCAAGTCACCATTAAATGCACTCGATCCACAGCTCCCATGGCCCAGCAGCAATTCCTGCCTCTGCCCCCTGCTCTGGGTCAGCCTGACGGGCTCGGCTCTGGTGTGCAGGGCTGGCTCCTGCAGGACACAGCGCTCGGAGCCGCTCTGTGTCCCGCAGCTTCGGCATCTCCGGCGCCGCTCCATTCCCGCTCCGCCGCCGTTCCCTTCGGCATCTCCAGCACTGCTCCCAGAACAGCTGCCAGGCCTGTTCCACTCTTTATCCACCCATTTGCCATTGATGCTCCATTGAATCACGGAATCACAGAATTGGGGTTGGAAAAGACCTTTGAGATCATCCAGTCCAACCAATGACCCAACACCACCTTGTCACCAGACCATGGCACTGAGTGCCACATCCAGTCTTTCCTTAAACACTTCCAGGGATGGTGACTGTTGGATCCCAGAAACCCGGGAGTTTGGAACTTTTTGTACTTTCTGATACTGACCCTCAGGAAAACACTGCTTTTGACTTGAGGCCTTAGAGAAGGCTTCCAAATTTGAATAATAGAATTGGAGTCACGGGTTTCTTATTGGAATGAAAGTGTGTGATTTCACATTGTGAAGGGTTTGGAATTTGGGGTTTTTAGAATATAGTAAAAAGTATGGAACAAGATCGAAGTTTTTAAGTGTTGTCTCTTTCTGTCTTCTTCCTTCTTCTTCATATTTTCAGGTAGTAGTTTCTGGTTTGACAGTTAATGCTGCACAGTGGGTCACAGGAGTTTGGTTATTGAGTGAGAAGTATAAATAATATAGGTGTTAGTTCTTTATTGAACTTTTTAACTTTAAAAAACCTTGTAACTAGCTCGATATGCCTCCATTTTGCTGGCCTTTAGCTGGTGGCTAGACTTGTTGCAGAACTCTCTGTACTTTAATTAAGATTTATTAAACTACCAAGCCCAAAGTCGAGAAAATTCACCTCCTTCATGTTTTTAATCCTGACTCTGAGTAAAAACAAGAGAAAATGAAGACATGGTACTAATTAGGTGGTGCAGTTACCCCATTTACAAGTGACTCCATCACTTCCCTGGGCAGCCCATTCCAATGCCCAATCACCCTGTGAATAAATTTTTTCTAATGTTCAGGATAAACCTTCCTTTGGTGCAGTTAAGGCTGTGTCCTCTGGTCCTGTCCCTGTTCCCTAAGAGAAGAGCCCGACCCCCACCAGGCTGCACCCTCCTGTCAGGGAGTTGTAGAGAGTGATGAGGTCTCCCCTGAGCCTCCTCTTCCCCAGGATAAACATTCCCAGCTCCCTCAGCTGCTCCTCACAGGACTTGTGTTCCACAGCTTCTCCCCTGTTGTTCCACAGCCACTGCTCCTGTTCCAGTGCAGCTGCAACCCCTCCAGTGGTGCTGATCCCACTCCAGTGCTGCTCGTCTGTGACACTGAGGGGACACATGGAACTCTGGGTCCCTTGTGACACTGAGGGCACACATGACACTTTGGGGCCATTGTGACATTGAGGGGACATGGAACACTGGGGCGACTGTGTCACTGCAGAGCCTCCTGGAAGCATGGGGCATTGTGTCACTGAGGGGAAACATGGAACCGTTGGGCCATTGTGAAATGGCAGGGTGTCTTGGAGCTATGGGACCATGGTGACACTGAGGGGACACATGGAACCGTGGGGCCATTGTGACACTCAGGAGACACATGGAATTGTGGGGCTATTGTGACATTGAGGGCACACATGGAACCCTGGGCCCAAAGTGACACTCAGGGGACACATGAAACCATGCGGATATTGTGACAATGAGGGGACACATGAAAGCCTGAGGCCATTGTGTCACTGAGGGGCTCGTGGAACCATGGGTCCATGGTGACACTGAGGGGACACATGGAACTGTGGGGCCATTGTGACATGAGGGGACACATGGAACCATGGGACCATTGTGACATGGCAGGGTCTCTTGGAACCGTGGGACCATGGAGATAGTGAAGGGACACATGGGACCCTGGGCCATTGTGACACTAATGGGACACGTGGAACTTTGGGGATATGGTAAATTTCAGGGGACACATGGAACCATGGGGCCATTGTGACATTCAGGGTACACATGGAACGGTGAGATGTTGTGACACCTCAGGGCCTCTTGAAACTGTGGGACCATTGTGACACTGAGAGGTCACATGGCACGCTGGTGCTATTGTGCCACTGAGGGGACACATGGAACTGTGGGGCCATTGTGACACTGCAGGGCCTCCTGGAACAGAATGGACATTGTGACATTGAGGGGACATGTGGGACTGTGGGGCCATTGTGACACTCAGGGGTCCCATGGAACCGTGGGGCCATGGTGACACTCCAGTGTCTTGTGGAATCCAGAGGCCCCTGTGATTCTGCAGGGCCTCATGGAACCAAGGATCCATTGTGATCCCACAAGGCCTTGTCATTCTCCACGACTTCATGGAACTGAGGGGACACTGTGACACTGTGGGGTCTCTTGAATCCAAGAATCCATTGTGACACATTCAGGATTTGAGGAAAGAAAGTGACTCTGTGACACTTTGGGGTCTTGTAGAATCCAGAAGCCCTTATAGTTCTGTGGGGCCTCATGGGACCAAGAATCCTTTGTGATATTTTGGGGCTTCAGGGAATGAAAGGGATTCTGTGACACTGTGGGGTCTGATGGAATCCAGAGGCCCCTATGGTTCTGCGGGGATTTTTGGAACCAAGGGACCATTGTGATGCCTCAGGGCCTTATGGTGTCCAGAGATCATTGTGACATTGTGGGGTCTCCTGGAAAGAAGGATCCATTTTGACTTTACAGGGCCTCATGGAGCCAAGGGTGACAACATGAGACCTCACAACAGAAAGGGGGTCCCTCTGTGCTGGTTTTGCACATTTGACATTTTGTGAGGAGGGAAGAAACCACCACTGGAAATGACTTTTTTTGACAAGAGCTGCTGAGAGCTTCCTCCATGTCTGACAAAATCTAATCAGTGATTAGTGTTGAGAACTGACAACCTGTTAAACCACTGAAAAAGCTGTGCAGCCAGAGTGGCCACACTGTCCTGTCTGGGCCCCTTGAAAATCCTGGCACACCCCCCCCCAGAATTCTCCACTGTAAACAGCTCTGGCCACCACCTAGCAGGGATCATATGATTATCTGCAGGCCTTGGAACAAGATATTATCTCTTTCACGGTACAGATGAGACTTGCAGACCTTCAATTCTCTCTTGAGTGAGAGAACAGGACAGAGTGAAGACACCTGGAGGAACAACATGTGGACCCCAAGGTTAGAGAAGTAGAATTCAGGTCCCAGATGGGAGGGATTGAGGAGATGCCTCACTCTTGGGCTGAAATCCTCTTGTAAGTCTATGGGGAAGATACGTCAGACTCCATTTCCCTGTAACTTTTTGAAAAGCACGTGGAGGATGAAGTGTTCAAATTGTAGGCATGAGCAAAAGCATCCATGCTGAACAAGCAGATATTGAAGTAGCTTGAACAGAGAGAGATGAGAGTGATGAAGACCCTTTACCCCAGGGAAGAAGAAGAGAACCTCTGTTCCCAGAGATGAAGATGATCTCAGAGATAGATGAAGAGAACCTTTGCTTCTGAGCAGCTCATCCTTAAAAGTGTACCCCATTAGCCAAAGATTGAGCCCTCAAAAACAATTATGGGGAAAGCTGTAGGTCGAGGGGAGAGACTTTTACAAAGTGATGAGATTTCCATTCTCCTGGGCAGCTGATGCACTGTGACTTTGAAGCCACGAGAGAATTGTCTCTTGTGGAGAAGTCTCCATAGCACGACAAGAGAGACTCCTCTCCCTAAGTGAACTGGAAAAAGACTATTTTAGAGACGGTAAACTGGCTGAATTGTTCCTGCACTCTGTCAGTGGGAAAGAAAAGAAGGTATCGGGGGGAGGAGAAGTGTTGTGAAGGTTTTATTCTGATTCTTATAATTTTTTTAGTTCTGTTAGTACAGTCCATTCTTTATACCCTTTAAGGTTTGAGCCGGCTTTGCCTTCCTCCTAAACTTATCTCACAGCAGGAAATGAGTAAATAATTCTAGTGGAAGATTTGGCCAGCACTAAACCTGTAGTAGCTAACAGCTGGCCTGGAGGCCTTACAGTTATAACTAATCCCAATTGTAATTTTATAATGTAAATAATTCTATAACTACCGTAATGATATAACTTGAGCAGTCTGGGCTGTTGGGGAGCAGGTCTAGGCCATCTGGGACACGGGCAGACATTGGCCAGTTAGCCAGGTGGCAACTAATTTAGCCAAGCAGAGCTAACCATGCAGACTTCAAAGGCTATATAGGGAGAACAGCCCTCAATAAAAGTTGGTTTTTGTTGCATGAACACGGAGTTTTTGTCATCGCTTCTGTCTCAACTGCAATGAGTGGTGACCCCGACGTGATAGGCAATAGCCCGGCTGTGGGGATAGTGGTGGAGATGGAACCCCAGTGGGGGAAGGTGACTGGGAAGAGCTGCCAGCAGTCGAGAGCTGTGGAGGTCCAGACCTTGTAAATAGAAGAACGTGCTGGGGACCCTTGTAAATAGAAGATTCTTCCAAAAAGAAGAAGCAGATGGAGATACAGGAATGTGATTTTCCAGAGAAGAAATAGAAGGGGCTCAGAGCCATGGACAGGACATGGCTGCAAGAGCTGCAGCAGAGACACCATGGGCAACGCCCACTAGTGAAGTGGCCGGTCAAAATTGGATGTTTCTGCCACTCCTTCCCAGTCAGGCTCACCTCAGCCTCCAGCAGAGTCAATTCCTGCCATCCTCCCGTCACCCCAGGAATTGACACAGGATCTGTTCCCACATGTCCCAATGGCATTAGGGTACACTGTGCACCAGGATCAACTAACACTCTATATTTCTGTGGCTCTGATGTGCCAGGCCATCAGATCCACACCATCCAAAAGACCCGGTTTTCCTGTGCCTCTCCCTGGCTAGAAAAAGGGCCCCTATAGCCCTGGTTATTATTTCTTTCCTGAGGATACATGCTGGAGATTCCTTCAAGGAAATCTGACAGATCATCCTCCCTTCTGTAATATCCAACACCTCAGTCATGGGAGGCTGAGGCTACCTTCACTTTATCAGAACTCCTTCAGTTTGTGTTTCCCTCACTGAGCTGATGCACCCGTGCTGCCAGGACAGAAGTGGGTTTCCCATCCCACCTTCTCATGTCTTCCCCATGGTCACGCAGAAAGAACCACAGGCAGCTCATGAGGTGTACCCTCTCTCTAGCTGGGGGACATTTGGGCTCTGACTTTGGGGCCTGTGACTCGCACTGGTGCTGCACTGATCTTCCTCATCTCCTCCCTCATCTCCTCTTTAAACTCCTCTTTGTGTTCCTTAATCACAGCAGAGACATGAGCCTGCATCGGCCATTGATCATATTCTCCTAATTTCTAAGTTTGTTGGTGACAGAACCCACTGTTTCTCGGCTGCTGTCAGCACTAACCATTGCAATGAAGGTGGTGTATTGAGATGGGCCCAGGTTTGCCAGGTTCCACAACATCTGCCCTGTGCACCTGACCTTGTCAGGGTCATTGTCATGCTGTCCATCCCTCCCAAAGAGCACCTCCAGCACTGCCACTTCTCTCAACTGCTGGATCCCTTCCTCAAGGGTCTTCCAACACATTCTATGATGGTGCTCCTGCATTCTCTCTCTGTGGACAAACCTCTCTCTTACACTCAATAAAAGCCACTCCCAGAGGGAAAGGGGCCATGTTGGGCACCAAAAATCTGTCCTGGTTTGAAAAAGGACAGGTGTGTGCTGGAGAAGAGCAGAGCCTTCCTTCGAAATGGAGCTAATAAATCCCTCCCTCTGAATTAGTATAATTTTGGAATTATGGGGATTTCAGGCGAAAATACGGGGATAGGAATAACAGTTCTTTACTAGTATGTGTATATATATATAACAAGGCAAACAAAACAACAACAGTTAAGTAATTAACAACAAATAGAAGACGGGAACCCAGAAACAGTTTTTCTGGTTGTGGACACCTTTCCCCTCTGCTGCAGTTACCGTCCCAGTTTGGCAGTCAGTGCCAGCCGGCTCCCGGTGGGCAGGGGCAGATGCGGTGATCCCGTGTGGCTGCAGGAGTGCTGGGGTGATGGCAGTTGTGTCCTGGGTGGGAAGGGTGGAGGAAAGACTCTGCTCATGGATCCTTGGAGGCAGTGTCAGTCCCAGTGCTCCAATAGGTTGTGTGGAGGTGGCAGTCTGAAGTGGGAGAGTGTCCAAGCAGGAGGGTGCGGGGTCCCACAGCCGAGGAAAGGCAGCTCCCATCCTTGGGATGGCAGGGCGAGGTTTTCCAGTGGCCATCCTTCTCCGAGCCAAACGAGCGAGAGAGCGAGCAGCTGCCCACACCTCTCCTTTACCTGCCCTTGATCTTGCGATGTTCTCCCTCTTCTCCCCCATCCCCCCTGCCCTACGAGGGAAACTCCAAAAAGGGTCAGGGAGTCTCCCCCTATCACTAGACATCTTAGCATGTCAATGGGAAAAAATTCCAGACAGCGAGGCGAGGGAAAAAAAAGAAAATAAAAACAACCCCCAAGAGAAACTTAACCCAAACTTTACTGAAACAAGCCCGCATTGGCTGCCTGTCACTGCGGTGTCGCTGTTGCCGTGTCCCTTTACCCAGTCAGCTCTCTGATCATGTGGTGTCCACGCATCTCCCCAGCCCATCACTGCCTCACACACGAGGTGACCACCAAGCCACTCTCCGGCCATCTGACCCGCAGCTGAGCCCTTCCCAGAGTGCCCGCACCCGCAGGGAGCGCAGGGCTGGATTTGGCCGCCAGAGAGTTGGTGACCCTCGTGAGATCCTCGGTGCATTTAGTTCCTACAGGAGTGTGGGGTCCGCTGGGAAATGATCTGCATGCCTTGTTAATTGGATGTTCTTCCACCGCTAGCCTGGGGCAGGATCTCTCCCGGTCCTCCTCTCAACTCCCGGGCCTCTCCTCAGCCAATCAGAGAAGGCACCAAAATAATTGAGCCAATCAGAGCGCGCGGCGCTGATGACTCCTCAGGCAGTCCCAGAGCGCCCAGAGCTCCTCACCTGGACTCCACCCGCGCCCCGCCCCAGCGCCCCCCGCCAGGAGAATTTGGGGAGGGGGGTATTGCGTTTTATCTTCTTTTTTGTTGTTCCAGAGTCAGGATTAAATGCTCGAGAGACGGAATTTCGTGTTCGAACTCAGATATTTATTAATTCTTATCTATATTACAGTGAGTTCTACAGCACTTCTAGCTAACAGGCTAAAAATGGACACTCTCTCTCTCTACAAGGCCTTTTAAGGGCCAATCTGTCCAAATAAGAACACACAGCTAAATTCTTTTTACTTTTAACCCAACAACCAATCACCCGTGACCTGCACTGTGGATTTTTCTATCCAATTACAAAAGTACCACCAAGACCCGTGAAGAAGGTGAAAAAGAAAGAAAAGTCCACCCTAAAACCTCCATCTTGTTTTATATGTATTAATATAGTCTAAAACCACAAATTCTAAATTTTCCACCATGGGACATTACACACTTCTATTCAAACTACACACCAGTGATCCCAGTTCTATCACAATTCTGGAAACCTTCTTCACAGCCTCAGGTCAAAAGCAGTGTTTTCCTGGAGGTCAATGCCTGTCAGCACAGAAAGCCCAAACCCCTCAGTTTCCAGGGTTCCAACAGGGGGGAGGTGTCAGACCCTGCCCGGCGCTGGCCATGGGGCGTGTGGCGGGGGCCCGGAGCTCTTGGCTACTGTGGGCTGCTGGGGGGCTGCTGGGGGGACACCCCCGGACCTGTGTCCTGCACACACAGCGCTGTTCCAGGAGATGGTTTAGTCCGAGTGTCACTTCATTCACGGCACCGACCGGCTGAGGTTCGTGGAGAGGAACATCTCCAAGCGGGAGCAGTTCCTGCACTTGGGCAGCGATGTGGGGCTGCACGTGGGGACACCTCCTTTGGGGACAAGGCTGCCAGGCACTGGAACAGCGACCCGCAATGGATGGAGTACAGACGGGCTGCGGTGGACAGGCACTGCCGGCACAACTACGAGTTGTCCAGCCCGTTCCTCGTGGAGCGCAGAGGTGAGCGTGGGGCAGAGCGTGTTCCCTCGGGCCCTGCCCTGGGAATGACCCTGGAGCCCCTCAAAACCTCCCTGGGAATCACCCGAGACACGTCAGCCCTTCTTGTGCCCATCCCCGGGGCCTCCTGCCCCTCACCCCAAGTAACTCCGGTGGCTCTCCCAGTCCATCCCAGTCTCTTCCAGTGTCCTCACGGTCCCTCCCAGTGTCACCAGAGTCCCTCCCAATTCCTCTCAGTCCACAGCCATTCCATTCGCATTCCACTCCCAGACCTCCACCCTCTCTACCAGTGAATTCCCAATCCCTCCCAGTCTGTTCCAAGTCCTTTTCAGTCCAATCTCGAACCTCCACTCTTTCTCCCGTTCCCCAATCCACTCCACTCTCTCCCAGTGTTCCCCCACTTTCTCCACTTTCATCCCCAGTCCCTCTCACTTCCACAACAGCCCTCTTCCATTTCTCCTAGTCTCCCCCCAGCTGATCCCAGTGTGTCCCCGCTCTCTCCCAGCGCTCCCCAGTGCCCATCTCACTGTGGCCCTCGAGCTCCCAGCCCAGCCCCAGATGCCTGCTCTGCTCCGTGATGGATTTCTGCCTTGCCGAGATCCAACTGAGATGGTTCCAGGGCCAGCAGGAGCTCTCGGGGCATGTGGCCACCAATCTGGTCCCTAATGGGGACTGGATTTCTACCAGCTCCTGGTGCTGCTGGAAACCCCCCCGGCACGGGGTCAGCTCCAGCTCCAGGTGGAGCATGTCAGCCTGGAGCACGGCCCGGACCCCACAGTGGGAGGGGAGTGGGGGAGGCACTGGGGGAGCTGGGAGAGGGATTGGCGTGTGCTGGGAGTAACTGGGAGGGAGTTTGAGATAGCCTGGATTAAAACAGGAGAATGGATCGGCGGTCTAGGATGGCTGAGAAGGAGTTTGAAGGATGCTGGGGAGGGTGGGATGCGGTTCTAGGGGTCCTGGAGAGCACTGGGAGGGTGTCTGGGGGTGCTGGGTATAACTGGGAAGGATTTGAGTGAGCGTGGAGGAGCTGGAAAAAGATCAGGGATTGGAAAGCAGGGTTTGGAATGAGGTTGGTTGTGTTGGAAAGAGACTGGGAGGATCTTGGTGAGTTCTAGTGTGGCTGGGAAGGGATTGGGAGATGGTGTGGGGGTCCTGGGGCAGTGGGGGGCAAATGGGAGGGAGTTATGGCATTTTGAAAGGGACAGGAGGGGCTTTGGTGGGTCCCAAGGAAGCCAGGAAGAGATTAGAAGAATTAGAAGAAGTTTTAGGGAGCCCTAGGTGGGCTGGGGGAGATTGGGAGGATTCTTGGAGAGGCTTGAAATGTCCGTGAGAGGTTTTGGGTGGCCCTGACCCCTGTGATCCCCCAGAGATGCCGCCAGACGCCGCTGACAGCAAGGTGCTGACGGAGATTGGTGGCTCCGTGTTGGGCTTCGTCTTCCTGGCGCTGGGGCTCGGCTTCTACCTGTGCAAGAACGTGAGGGGGGGACCCCGGGTTCATATTCCCCCGCCCCCAGAGTAGGTGTGCTCCTCCTGGGGACCTCCAGCCGGGTGTCACCCCTTTTCTCTGCCCACAGAGTTCCTGAGCCGGCAGCGGCCGCAGCCCCTCCCCATGAACTCACGGAAGGCCAGGACCCCCTGCTCCATCCACACACTGATTTTGGGAGGGTTGTGGGTCTCCCCCAGCACTGCTGGAACTCTGCCTAAGCCCAGCTGCTCCCAGTGTTCCCAGTAAAGCTTCCCAGTTACACCCAGTTCATTTAGTGGGGGGTACTAGGAAAGGACTTGGGGGGACCCCGCGGGGGGATCGTGGCTGGGGGGGAGGGTGGGGTCCAGGTGGGGAACACTGGGTGCTGCGGGTCTGCCCGGCAACCGGTGAGTCATCACAGCTGCTCTCTCTGATTGGCTGAATCTTCTTCATCGCATTCTCCGATTGGCTGAGAACAGGCCCGGGAGTTGAGAGAAGGAACAGGAGAGATCCTGCCCCGAGCACCGTCACGGGAAAAACAGAGCCAGCCTGGGCACAGCGAGGGAATTTATTACCAACCAAATCACAGCAGCACAAGGAAAAGAGAGAGAAATCTCTCCAACCCCTTCCTTCCACCCAACAGGGATAACCAGGATCACGGATCACCAGGGCTCTGCCCAACGGGGGTCACTGGGGATCATCCAACACCGATCCTCCCATGGGAGATGGAGCTGGAGCAGAACACGAAGCTCTTCCCACACTCGGGACACTCACAGGCTTCCCTTAGTGGTGACTCCGTTGGTGTCTGGTAAAGGTTGATCTGTCAGAAAAGCCCTTCCCACACTCAGGACACTCGTAGGGCCTCTCCCCAGTGTGGATGCGCCGGTGGACAGTGAGGGTGGAGTTGCGGTTGAATCCCTTCCCGCAGTCAGGGCAGCGGAAGGGCCTCTCCTCTGTGTGAATCCGCTCATGTAGGAGGAGATTTGAGCTGGTGTGAAACCTCTTCCCACACTTGGGACACTCGTAGGGCCTCTCCCCAGTGTGGATGCGCTGGTGGTATTTCAGGGCAGAGATCCACCCAAAGATCTTCCCACATTCCAAGCAGGTGTAGGGCCGTTCCCCTGTGTGGATCACCTGGTGATGCATCAGATAATAAATAGTCCTGAAGCTCTTTCTGCATTTCCCACACTCGTAGGGCTTTTCCCCAGTGTGGATCATCTGGTGTTGGATTAGCTCGGAGCTCCACTTGAAACCCTTCCCACATTCCAAGCACTTGTGGGGCTTCTCCCCTCCAGGAGGCTTCTCCACCAGCTCTGAGCTCTGCCTGGATCTCCGGCCGCCTTCCCGGCTCAGGGAGGGTCTTTCCTCCTCGCAGCTCTCTGGGCTGGGTTTGCAGCCCCTCCTTGTGAGAGATCTCCGGGGCTTTTCCTCCTCCTCCATCTGCCAACGCCTTGGGAATGAAAAATCCTGGTTTGGGGAAAAAACAAGAGGGGAGTGCCTTGAGCTGGCGGTTCCCCCTTGCCCAGGTTCATCCCAGAAAATTATTGGCCATATTGTGTCTGTAAGAACCTCTGAAACACCAAGATTCAGCCCCAAAATCCTCCAAACCTCAAGATACACATCAAAAACGCCCCACAAAGCAAGATTCAGCCAAAATCCCCTTGAAATACAAAGATTCAGTCCCCGCAAAAGAAATAAAGCACCAACTTTTACCCCAATAAAGCTTTCAAACACCAAGATTGACCCTTCAGAAAATCATAGATCCCCCTCTCTGGTCACCTGCTGCATTTGGAGGGGGGCAATGAACTTGGGGCTGCAGGGGTGAGGCTGTAGATAGAGGGAGGGATGGAAACTTCTGTTGCTTCTCTTTTCTGCTCCTCCTTCTCCTGTGTCCCTGCTTTTCCTCACATTTCTCTTCCTCCTACTATTCCTCCTTCTCATGCACAATCCCACCTTCTCCTCCTATATGCATCGTTTGATCATTTTGTTCTTCAACTCTGCTTGTCCCTCCCTCCTCCTGCTGCCCCCAGGCCCAGCACCCACTGCCGGCTCCCTCTTCCCCCCAAACCCACAGCATCCCAGCGCAGGGGCAGCGATGGAGCTGGGGCAGCTCGGGCTGGGGCAGCGCTGGGCTCTCGGCCGCTCCCGCCCGCACTCGCTCCCCACTGCAGCCGCCACCACAGCGCGGGGGGGCCCGGCCTTGGCGCTCCCCGCCTCCCACCTCCCCAAATTCCCCTGCCGGGGGGCGCTGGGGCCCGGGCCGGGCGCAGGTGGCTCCAGGTGGGCAACGCTGGGAGCTGCGGCTCTGCCTGGACACTGCTGCGTCATCACCGCCGCGCGCTCTCATTGGCTCAGCGCTGCCCGAGGGGCGGGGCTGCACCAAGCCGGGACACCCTGCTCCAGGGGGGATGGCCCCAAAACGGGGGACCCCCATGCAAGGAACAACAGCAAAGGGTCTCTACAAACACATGCTGCGAATCCGCTTGGACACAGGGCCGGGGACGTGGACATAAGGAAGTGACAGCAGAAGCCATCAGGGTCAGAAAATGTTATTAATTGACCACACAGACTGCTGCTCAGCCAAGGTCCTGCTCAGTTCATGAACTCCCAGAAGAACAAAGACTTAACAGAGCCAAGAATATCACTAGCTGTACAAAAGTGGAGTGCATATTAAGACCCAAGTACCCAGGGGCTCTCACATCCTTACACCATCTTGAACCAGGTGCCCTCCTCACACTGACACCATTCAGTCCTTGATGGCCAAGATGCTTTCTAGGGAGGCCAGTTACACAGGGTGGTAAACTGTATTTTGCCTTTGAGTGGGAACAAGAGATAGAAGGGAAAATGGAAAAGACATGGACGGTCCTTCTGCAGGGATGCACGGAAGCACCAGCCTTATTGGGGCAAGCCTTGCAGAAAATATCACAAGAATTTACCCCACGCCCAGGGATTGGGTTAATGCAGGATGTGGATGACTTGCTGCAATCAGGAGGACAAGAAGTGGTAGAAGAAGCCTCCGTGAAATGGCTGAATGTTCAGGCTAAACAGCATCTTTAAATATTTGATAAAAAAAAAGGGCAAATGGTGGAGAAAAAGGTAAAATATTTGGGACATATTTTGACTGCAGGCTTCTGGTGTATTGACCCAGAGAGAGACCAGGGAAGCTCAGAAATAACCCAGGATTAAAAAGGAGTTGCAAGAAGTATGACGATTAATAGGAAATTGCAGGATCTGGATTGAGGATTCTCTGTTCTAGCCAGAACACTTTGTGACTTTTAAACACCAGATAGTCTCAATGCTGTGGTATGGATACAAGAAATGGAACAAAACTTAAGATAATGAAATAAACAAATGATTGATGCTGCAGCCATGGCTCTACCAGACTCAGAAAAAAAATTTGAATTGGATGTGGATGTTAAACAGGGCCATGCCAAAGGAATTCTTGTGCTAAAATGTTTAGCCCAGTGGCCAGAGTGGTCTCATTGTCTGCAGAATTGTGCAGCCACAGCTTTAATGGGACCTGAGGCCCAAAAACTGATGGCAGGAGATCTCCTGTTGTTCAAGTCTGGCACCAAGTGAAAGCTTTGATAACCAAAGGAGCCTCTACATGGATGAGCAGTGCTCGGTGATTACAGAATGAAACTTGTTCAGTGGCACAGGAGGATTTAGAATTGAGGACAGGGGAAGGGTTTAACCCAGGCTCCTGTTTGAACAGCCTGCACAGGGGGCTGGGAACAAACCCATGACTGCATTCGAGTGACAGAGCTCCAGAGCCAGGCTGGGAGAGATTTAAGAGACATTCCCTGGCCTGCGGGATAAAATGTGTTTATGGATGGGTCTGCAAGGGCAGGAGAAGGGAAAAGGGCTCCAAGACACGCTCTGATGAAGGAAAGGGAATTAGACCAAGCTCAGGTTACCGCCTGCATGGTCAGCTCAACCGGCAGAGCTGGGTGTGCTTGGAAGAGCCTGGCACTGAAATGCCCTGAGCAGGAAGGCTCAAATATCTTCTGGTGACAGCATGGCAGCTAACAGGGTGAAAAAAGCAATTCTGACTTCTGTTGAGTCGACTGCTGCTGTACTTGAGAGAGAAAACACAGCACTCTCTGATCCTTATGAAAAAGTCCTCTTTATTTTTCTGACTTTTTCTTAAATATCTTTCTTAATGTTCCCAGGTAAGCGCCTGTGATTGGTTCCAAGTTTAGGCTGCTCAGCCCTCTGACCAATAGCCCCTGCAGCTTAGGACAGAATTGAAGACAGACAAGGATGTAACCCAATGAGTTCCAGCCTATCTCTGCTCTCTGGGGGCCTGTCTATTAGGCCAGGCCACTTCTCTTAGCAGTGGCCAAATTCACTGCCCAGTGTAAACCAGCTAACACTGTAACATTGTTCAGCAATCACTGGATCGTTTATTAAGGTATTTCTAAAACAACTCCAAGATAAAGAATTGTGGAAAAAACAGACTCTCAGATGGGGAACTCATTTTACAGCAAAGATCCTTCAGGGGGTTATGGCTACTTTAGGAATACAATGGGACCTCCACAAGCCCTTGCACCCCCAGAGCTCTGGGCAGGTAGAAAGAAGGAATGGGGAAATAAACAAACTCCTTTGGAAGCTGGTGATAGAAACCAAGATGCAATGGATACAGCTTTTGCCATTGGCTTGGGCAAGAATAAGAGCCAGACCCAGGGCAGATATTCAATTATCTCCCTTGGAATTGATCTTTGCAATTCATTGCCCTGGTAATTCTCCACCTAGTGCGGGCTGGAGATAAGGGATGTATATTTCAAGCAGTCTGTGGCCAGAATCCTGTCTCTTGTGAAATCTCTGCCACAGGAAGCTGGGCTGGCACAGAGCCTGCCTTGGCACTTTGCTGTTCACAACATCCACCCAGGCCATCGGGTCCTGCCTAAGGAGTGCAAAGAAGCACCACTGGTGGCCAAGTGCCGTGGCCCATTCCAAGAGTCCCTGAGCACAGAAACAGCCGCCAGCACAGCTCAACACGGGGGGACCCCTCACCCTGGGCTCAGGGGCTCTCAAGCCCCGGAGATTTGGAATTCCCGGCTGCAGGAGCAGCATGGGAGGGCACCACTGACCCTGCACTGAAGGCAACGCAGCAGCAGCCAGGGCTCCACATCGGGCCAAGCCCCTGGGCCTGCCCACAGATCCTCTGCTGAAATCCTCTGCCTGGGCACCCTCCTTTGGCATCTCCACACACTGGGGCCAATCCTTGCTGCTGGAGCTTCGCTGCTTTCTGTGCCTGCACTGCCACAGCTGCTGGGGAAGACAACGGCACAATTCCACTCTGCCCCTCAGTTACACTCACACACTGGGCTGCCCGGGGATTCCATGGTCGGAAATTATACCAAGTTGAAAAATGTTTTCAGAATTATTTCTCTAGGCAGGCTTGATTTGCATTTGTCTTGGAGAAAGGAATTATTAAGTGTGTTTTTAAAGGGATGTTACATTAAATGAACATGAGTTTAACATCTCAACAGACTGGGAATAGCCCAAAAGATACCCACAAGGCTAACAAACATGAAGCAAACATCAAGGAACACCCACCCCAGACACTGCCCCCGGCATACATGGAGGCACCTGGTCTGGAAAAGGCTGAGAAGGAAATCCAGGAATGTGGACCTAATTAACATCAGAGGAAAAGTAATACGGGGCCAATAGGATACCAAATATTAAGAACTATCCAACTTAGAAGCAATGAACACTAAACCAATGGATTCCAAAGGGTTTAAGACTGTATAAAGTTCAGGAAAAATCTAGTAAAACTCACGTGTCATGGAATGATTTTCTCTGCACAACCCGGGCACTTATGTGTGGATGAAATGATTTCTGTTGCACATCCCGACCAGAATCAAGTAATGCCTTGACTCTCTAACACTAAAGATATCAAGTAAAAAGCAGATTGTGGGGGGGCCACATGTGAGTCATGCAACTCCTGCTCTGGAAGAGAACCTTTGGTTCCAGGCAGTCAGAAGAGCTTTAGAAACACAGATTAAAACTGCTGGGGACAAGGACCCATTTATCATTTGTACTACAGCATTAGATTACAAGATGTCCTCGAAATAATAATGAAGCAGACAGACCCAGCTCCTGACCTTCATGACAACCAAACACGCCAAAGATGAAGGCGACATTTGTGGAAAATTAGATTATTCAAACTGCTATTTGCAAACAGATAATAACGGAAAACTGGTGAAATAGATAACAAAGGAAAGTAGAAAGTAGCTCATATTCTGGTAGAAATGTAGAAAGGATGAAAATTAGACAAGTTTTTGGGGTTCCATGGGTTAAACGAATGCAATTCCTCCTCTGATGAGCTGCAGCAACTCTCATCTTTTTACCATGCACGACACCTCGCTGAGTGCAGCTCATTCAGCAGGTGAGCAAGGGGATGCAGGTGGCAGCCAGGCCTCCTGATCCAGAAACGGCTACAAAAGGACAGGCAGTGAGGTCACTGAGAATAATCCCAAACCAAAGAGGATCCAGGAAATGAGAGTGAACCAGTGGTAATTAAAGTCAGTAAAGATAATTACTGAGAAAATAAGAAGAGGATTTGAGTAGAGTAAGATGAATATGCCTGGAGATAGGGCCAGGGATTTGTATAAAAGGAAGTAATGGGAGAAGCCATCATTTTCAGAAACTGTTACTAATTTCCAGAGACAGCTGCTCAGCCAAGATCCTGCTCAGTGCCTGACCTTCGAGAAGGAGAAACACTTAACAGAGCCATGAATATCGGATGTTATACAAAAGGAGAGGTACATATTAACGAGGACATGCAGTAGTCGGATCGGGAAGTCTGAGCCTTCAAAGTACCTCAGTCGGTGGCGAAAGGGAGAGGCGGAATGCAGCCGGGAAAATGAGGATAAAGAGGAGACTGCGTGCTACAACAACTGGAGAGACCGCATGCCAAATGCCGCATGGCCTCTCCCTTTGTTCATGAACGAAGTCACTTTTACAGGACTCCTCTGTCTCCTTTGGGCATACAAACCTCTGGCCACGGGAATTTTCCCGCACAGCCCCGGGCACAGGGCAGACACCTCTGTGCCACCCACAGCAACCGGGACGAGCCAGCGCTGCTCCGGCACCGGCTCCTGCCGAGGCCCCAGCGGGAAGGAGACCGCGGGCAGCCGCTCCCGCAGCGCCCTCAGCCCAGCGCCAACACGGGCCGGCACCGGCACAACCAACCCGCCAGAGCCCCCTGCCGCCCCCTCGGCCCGCAGCGAGCCCCGAGCCCCCGCACAACCGAGCGCGGCTCCCACCTGCGCTGGGGCCGCCTCCGAGCTCCACCGCGGCTTCACCGCCTTGGGCAGCTGCCGCCGCTGCCGAGCCCACACAAACTGTCCGACAATGGCGCCTTTGCTGCACCCCGCCTCATGGGCGGGGCTTGTCCCCGCTCTGCCCAATCAGCGCGCGACAACCAGGAGTGACATTGGCACAATCAGCCAATGGCAGCGAGGGCCGGGCTCTGCACACGGCCCAGCCTCGGCCCGCGCTCTCAGGGCCCCCCGGGCTGTGGGAGGGCAAAGGCGGAGATGAGGAACAGCCCTGGAACGGGCCCGGGCCCGAGCCGCCATTGGCCTGGAAACACAAACAAAGTTCTCCGCAGAGAATGTTGGGCACCAAAATTTCTTTCAGTTTGAAAGACATGTGTTTGCTAGGGAAGGCAGGACTCTCCCTCGGACTGGAGAATGTAAACCCCCTCCCTCTGAATTATTATAATTTTGAAATTAAGGGGGTTTTAATCGAAGATATGAGATAGGAATAACAGTTTCTTACTGGTATGTATAACAAGGCAAGAAAACAACAACTATGGAATTAATAACAAACAGAACCAGGGAGCCTGTGACAGCATTTCTGGCCGAGATGGGAAAGGATGGAGGAGAGGATTTGCTTCTCAAAGCCTTGGGGCAGTCAATCCCAGTGCCCCTGCAGGACTGAAAAGCACTAAGCTAGAACAGCAGGAATGAACAAAAGATGTTGGGCTGGTGGACGAGATGTATCAGGCAATTTTTCGGCAGGAGTTGGAACTGCAGGACGTCCCAGCAGGGCAGGGCAGGGCGGGGCTTCAGCGCAGAGAAACTCAGAGCAGCGCTGAAGGAGCAGCGGGCAGCGGCAGCTGGGTGTGAGCAGAGGGTGATCGGTGCCTCTTTTAGTGAGGAAGGGGTTAATAAGGCCTTAGGTCAGTGGCTGCTCTTACGAGCAGAGGCTCACCCCAGAGGAGAAGGAGCAGCAGCTCTGTGCTGGGTCACGGGGACTTCCTCTCCTTGAGCAAGAGCAGCTCCAAACGTGTCTTCCAAAACCCAAAGCCTTGAGTAGCTGCCCACCCCCGCCCTCCTTTTTACCTGGGCCAGGCCAACCTTTTGTTTTCTAAAGCACTAACCAGTAGCTGCAGTTAGAATTTTCTAGCAATTCATGGGAAAAATTCTATAGGTAAGAAGGAACAAAAGAAAAGAAACCTAACCCCCAATAAATAGGTAAATATGTAACAACAGTAAATATCTAACAGTAAATAAATATCTAATAGATAAATATCAAACAACAGTAAACATCTAACAACAGATAAATATCTAATAATATATAAATATCTAACAGTAAATATCTAACAGTAGTAATGTCTTGCACAGTTGGCTATCATGCAAAGACGAATCCTGATTATTACAAACAGTTCTTTAGGCACAGAAGAGGAATAATTTAAAACATATTTTTATCTGCATCAGTCTCTGTATTTTCAGTTGTTTCAGGAGCAGAACCCTTAACTCTGGAGCAGTGAATCCAGGGTCCTTTGCCAGCAACTTTGACTGAGGTGAGGGTGGTCGGCAGGACTTGGAATGGTCCTCTCCACTTGGCTTGTAGAGGATCACTGTCCCACCACTTCACATAGACCCAGTGTCCAGGCTGGAAGGGATGTGCAGGTGTGTCCAGTCCTATGGGTCTGGATAGCAGGATGGAATTCTGGAGCTTCTGCAACATGGAACCTAAAGCCATTAGATATCTCTGTAAATCCAGTTTCCCCTTCATGTGAATTTAACCTGGAACAGGTGGAATCTGATATGGCTGCCTGTTGTAATGCAATGGGGGTTTTTCCCTTTGTGACAACTTCACCAGCCTGACCGGGTTACAGCGTGGCTAGTAATAATAATAATAATAATAATAATAATAATAATAATAATAATAAGTGGGATGGGAATGATGGTGTGCCTGTGATATCCTTTTAATCCATCTGTGAACATGTGATCTGAGAGGCTGCATCCAAAGACCAGGGGGAGGGATATACACAGGGATACCGAGGGCAAATGTCCAAAGACAAATGAGAATTAGGGACGTGCCTAGGCATGCCTGACGTGTCCTTACAAAGCCCATGGTTTTAGGCTAAAGCCTCTGCATCTGCAGGGCAGGGACCAGACCTAATGTCTAAGGCCTTGCTTTTTAACAGCCTGCCTCCCAAGGTCTTAAATTTGTGCTTTCTTTATAGGGAATTTGGGCTAAATCCCAGTCCATCTCAGCCAAATCGACTACCACAGGAAGGGGCTGGATCCATCTCTGGGGATTGCTCAGGCAGTGATTCCTGCTGGGATGAGAGAGGGTCATGCTGTCACCCTTTCCCTGTCCCCATCCCACAGGATGGACCTGGCTGGAGCCCATGGAGAGCGGGAGCTGCTCCGGAATTCCACCTGATCCTGTCCCAAACTTGCTCCATCCATCCAACTCATCCTGCTCTGGAAGACCTCCCTGATCCCACTTCATCCATCCCACACCAATCCTGCTCCATCTATTCCACGCAATCTCGCCCTACCCATCCTGCCCCAATTCCTTTCTGGAATTCCAACCAATCCTGTTCCATCCATCCCAGCTGATCCCGCTCCAGAATCCAGCCCCGATCCCACTCCACAATTCCATCTGATCCTGCTCTGGACCCCTGCTCTGATCCAGAGTCCCTCCCTGATCCCAATCTATCCAATCCTGCCCTGATCCCTCTCTGGAATCCCACCCTCATCCCTCTCCGTACCTGCGGTCAAGCCGTTGTTCCCACATCATTTCCTGCAGAAAGAGAAAATCCATGAGATTCTAGCACGGATCACACACCAGGATTAACCCCAGGATCCATCCTGAGATCTGCACAGAGGGGATCCAGAGCTGGATCCACCACTGGTACTCACTGGCTGCCATGCTGTATTCATTCCTGTCCCTCTTCCCTGTGGAAAAACAGTGGGATCAGCGTTGGTGGCACAGGATTCCCAGAACAGTGCCAGGTGGATCCATGCCCCTTCCCGGCCCCCATCCCGTGCGTTACCGGATTGGTGCTTCCAGACAACGAATCCAATGAGGACAATGAGGATGAGGACGGCAGCGATGATGGACACAGCGACCACCACAGTGAGATTCCTGCCAGATGTTGGATCTGGGAAACGAGGGATGGTGAGCAGGGGGAGGGGAATCCCCATTTGGGCATTCCAAATTCCCAATTCCCACATTCCACATTCCCAGCCTCACCCCAAGCGTAGATCCCAGGCTCCAACATTCCAGGATGCTCCACCCGGCACCGGTACTGCTCCCGCTCCTCCGGCCGCGCCTCGATCCTGGCCCAGGTGTGGAAGGTGCCGTCGCTGTTGGGAACGATCCCGCCCCACTCCGTCTCCTGATCCCAGATTTCATCCCCCTTCATCCAGTTGACTGCGATGGAGCTGGGGTAGAATCCGTACGCGTGGCAGGACAAGATCAGTGTCCCGTGTTCCTCTTTTCCAGACACATGGACATCAGGGGGCTCTGGAATGGGATAACGGTGAGAGACATGCATGGAATTCCATGGAAATGGGATCAGTGTGAGATCTGTCCATGGAATTCCAGGGGAATGGAATGGGGGTGAGATCTGCCCATGGAATTCCCACTGGAATTACTGCATTCCCAAGTCCTCCGTTCCCAAATTCCACATTCCCAAAGGAATTCTGCTCCCACCTTTGTGGTCCAGCTCCTTCTGCCCGTATCTGACGTATTTCTGGAGCCATTCTGGGCATTCTTGCCCCAGGTAATTTGTCCACTCCTCAGCCTCGTTCTCTTCACGTTCCCAGCGCCTCCTGGTGATCTCAGCAGCGCTGTCGGCCGCCACGAATCTCCTGGATCCCAGGTCAAAGGAGACAAATTCCCCCCCGTCATAGCCACTCCGATAGGATCCACGGACACTCCCATCGGATACAAGTTCACAGCCATAAAGCCACTGTACAGTGTGGAGACCTGAGGGGATTGCACCCACAGAGACCCATGGAATTATGTCCCAGTCCCAGAGCCCCATTCCAGCCCGATGGAGCCCCAGAATCTGATGGAGACCCACAGAGCCTCATCCCAGCCCCATGGATCCACATCCCAACCCATGGATCACAAGATATCCATACCAGCCTAATGGATCCCCATCTCATCCCCTTGGCGCCCTGTGAATCCACAATCAAGCCCCAGCGATCCCATTCCAGCCCCATGGATCCCCCCACTCACCTCTGCTCTGGTTGTACCGGTCCCGCAGATTATCCAGGTTCCAGGCATCCACATCCTGGTCCTTCACGTAGTTCTGGGTCTTCCTATCCCAATATCCCGGCTCGGCTCCATCCTCCATCCACTGTGCCAGTGGCACCGCCCGGCCCCGCTCGCTGTCGTAGCGCTCGAAGGGGATCCCATCCACAAACCCCGTGACCATGTACTGGGGGATCCCTGGGCTGGGCTCCGACACGGCCACGTGCAGGAAATGCAGGGAGTAGAGAACTGGGGGGACACGGAGATTTGGGGGCGTTGAGAGAGTTATGGATCAATGAAAGGGGAACTGGGAGAGATGGAAAGGGGGTGCATGGGGTCCCAGTGTCCAGCAATGGGGGCTCAGGGGACTCCCAGTGCCAAGGAAAGGGGGATACAAGGACTGGGAGAGGTGGGATGGGGGTTCCAGGAAAGGTGCCCAGGAAAGAGAGGTCACAAGGTGGGGAGACCCGGGATAACTGGAATGAGGGGCTCGGGGGCCCTTGATGCAGAGGAAAAGGGGGGCTGAGAAAAGCAGGAATGGGGGTCCATGGGGTCAGGAAAAGGGAGGTCTGGAAATGGGAAAGGTGGGATGGATGGGAAAGGGGGTGCAGGGGGGGATTGGTACTGGATAAGGGAGTGCAAGGAGGTCCCAGTGCCCGGGAACTGGAAATTCAGGGGGTCCCAGAGCCCAGAATCCCCCCTGGGACCCTCCACGACCTGGAAGAGGCGGGATGGGGTACCCAGGGGGTCCCAGTGCACAAGAAAGAGGGTCCAGGGGTCCCTGGAGTTGAGACAAGTGGGTTTTGGGATCTGGGAAAGGCAGGAATGGGGGTCCAGGGGTTTCCTGGGTCACGGGAAAGGGGGAGTTGCGGCAGGGAGAGGCGGGCGGATTCCGGGGACGCAGTTTGGGAGACGCGAAAACGAGACGGGAGTAAAGGGGAATTCCAGGGAATTCATCTGGATCTCCGCTGAGACCAGGACCCCGGGGGACCCCCTGGAACCCCGTTCCAGGAAACGCCGGGAATGGAGAAATGGGGTGACGCAGAAATTTGGGAGATCTGGGGGTCCAAAAGCCGAGGAAAAGGGCGGATCTGGGAATGGGAGTGCAGGGGGCTCCCAGGGCACTGACGGGAGTGCGGGGGGATCCCAGTTCCGGGTATAGGGGTGCAGGGGGGTCCCGGTGCTGGGGAAGGGAGTACGGGGGAGTCCCCGTACCCAAAACCGAGGGTTCAGGGGTTCCAGTGCTGGGGAATGCGTGTTAAGGGGGAGTTTCCTTCCCGGAATTCAGGGCTCAAGGGGGTTCTGGTTACCCAAAATGGAGGTTCAAGGGGTGCCGGTGACCAGAAATTGGGGTTCAAGGGGATCTCCAGATCTTCTCCAGAAGAGAGGGTACAGGAGGGTCCCTGTCCTGTGGAAGGAGGTACAGGTGGGTCCCAGTGCTGGGGAAGGGGATTTGGGGGGGTCACACGACCTAAAATGGGGATTCCGGGGGATGTCGTGCCCGGGAACGGAGTTTAGGGGGGTTCCCGGTGTTCGGAAATGGAAATTTAGGGGGATCCTGGTGCCCAGGAATTGCGGTTCAGGGAGGTCCCGGTTTCGGAGGGTCTCACTCACCTTTTGTCGCGCCCCCAGGGCCCCCCAGGAGCCCCAGAAGCGCCAAGAGCAGCCCCAGACCCAGCGCTGGAGCCATCGCTGCCGTCGGCGGTCGCAGCTGTGGCGCAGCTCGAGAGATGCGAAAGTGCCCGAGGGAGCGCGGGGGGGAGGGAGAAAGGGGGAATTCCAGGAAATTCACCCGGATCCGCACCTGGGACACCTCTGGATCCCTCAGAGATCCACCTGAGACCCTGCACAGCCCCGCACTGCGGGACCCCCGGGCCGGGCTGTGCTGGGCTCCCGGACCCTGCGCTCGAACTCTGCCCGGAACCCGCCGGGTTCGGCCCGGAGCGGGGGGAGCACCGCGATCCAATTTTTCCTGCGGGTGCTGGTCCCACCCCTGGCGGAGCAGGACTGGGCGCTGTGACCCCGATCCCTGATTCCCAGTCTCCTTCTCTCTATCCCTCTCCTGTTCTCTCCTTTTCTTTTGGGTGATCATACATCCCAGAGCGGCTGGAGAGCCCCGTGCCTGTTCGGGTTTCCCAGGAAAAGGAGGCCTGGTGGTGAGGTGCCCCGGGCTGGCCGGGAATGGGGGTCTGGGGGTCCCCGGGGTCACGGAAACAGGGGAGCCAGGGACTGGCAGAGGAGGATTCCCGGGAAAGGGGGTGCAGGGGGGGGTCTCAGTGCCCGGGAATAGGGCAGGGCAGGATCTGGGAAACGACGACGGCTAATGGGAAGGTACTGGGACAGACTGGGACGCCGAGGTACACCAGGACTGGGACGAGAACCCACTGGGAGCAGAACTGGGGCACCAGGATCATGCTGGGACCACACTGAGGGCTACTGGGAGCACGCAGGGGACAACTGATATATACTTACAGAGACTGGCAGTGGCATGGATCATCCTAGGATTGACTGGAATCATACTGGGAGTGATCAGATCTGTAGCAGGGGTGATTAAGAGAAACTGGAATAATGCAGTTGTAACTGGGATCATACTGGGAGCAGCTGGCCCAGGCTGGGGTCATACTGGGACTGACGGCGTCCAACTTGGAGTGGCTGGAATAACACTGGAAGTATCTGGGAGTAACTGGGATTATACTGGAGGTGGCAGGGATCAAACCGGACTCATAGTGGAAGTGTCTGGGAGATACTGGGATCATACCGGGGTGACTAGACTTATACTGGGAGCAACTGAGACCATCGGGGGGGGAAATGGCTTCATAGAAGGTGCGACTGGGTTCATACTGGAACTGGGGCGACACTGAACTCTTATTGAGAGGGACTGAGAGTGAAAGGAACCATACTGGGAATGACTGGGGGCGACTGGGATCCTACTGGGAGTGATTTGGAACATACTGGGAATGCCCAGGATCATACAGGGGGAGACTGGGAACCACCGGGGAGGCGGCCCCAGCGCAGGTGGGAGCCGCGCTCGGTTGTGCGGGGGCTCGGGGCTCGCTGCGGGCCTCGGGGGCGGCAGGGGGCTCTGGCGGGTTGGTTGTGCCGGTGCCGGCCCGTGTTGGCGCTGGGCTGAGGGCGCTGCGGGAGCGGCTGCCCGCGGTCTCCTTCCCGCTGGGGCCTCGGCAGGAGCCGGTGCCGGAGCAGCGCTGGCTCGTCCCGGTTCCTGAGGGTAGCACAGCGGTGGCTGCCCCGTCCTCGGGACGCAGCGCTGGGGCCGCCTCCGAGTTCCGCCGCGGCCCCTCCTGGGCCACCACAGACGCTGCGGAAATGCCGCCTTTGCTGCGCCAGGGGCGCCTCGCCTGCAGCACTGGGGCGGGGCTTGTCCCCCTCTGCCCAATCAGAGCGCGAGAACGAGGAGTGACGGCATATTCAGCCAATCGCAGCGAGGGGCGGGCTCTGCACACGGCACGGACTCCTCCTCCCTTTCCCCGAACTCTGCCATTTCTCGGAAACCTCGCCTGAGGCGGGGCCCTGGCGCTGGGCCCGGCCCGGGCAGGAGGCCAAGGAACCGCTGCTGCCCTGAACCGCCGGGAGCTCGGGGTGAGTCCAGGATGGAGACGGGACCCACCTGCAGCCTCTGTAGGAGCCCGGGCCGGAGCACGGGATGCCTGAGAGAGGCCAAAACCTCTCTGTCTCTTCCCTCCTCACACTGCGCAGGGAACAGAACACATTAGGAAAGGCTCGAGGGTCTGGATAAGGGCGGGGAGAGTTTAATCACTGGTCAATACACCTGACTTGGGGAAATTAATTGAATTTATTATTGTGATAAATGTGATTCGTGCTAATTGTCGTTATATTAGCAAAATTGTATTTAGATCAATAGAAGATAATTGTTACAGAGTGAGGGGGGAGATGGGTGAGACAGGACAAAGGACATCTTCCACATGTTGGGAGTCGAAGGAGGATGTTGGAAGCGAATAGTAGAAGGACATAGGTCTGATAAGTAGCATCTAGAAATAGAATTTTGACCTGGAAATGGGCCAAAATGGGACGATTCCAAGCATGGGATTTAATTCAAGTCTTGTTATGGAAAACATCTGCTCAGTCACACAGTGGGCATGCGCTACCTGCAGGTTACACAGCAGACACTGATGAAGATGATGAGCCTTCATCGGAAATAAGACCCTCAAAAGGATGAGAGACCCCCTAACCCATTAGTAGAGCATGCGCCGTACAACATAGTGATGTAGATTTTAGGAATAGAAACTAGGAGGAGTTCTCTAGAAACTTCTGTAGCACATAGTATATAAATAGGATTTTTGGCCTTGATGCTTTGGTACGTGAGGAATGGGAGCCACTCCCCGTATCCCCGGTCAGTTTTGCTTATGCTTTATACGAACCTCAATTATACTAAATTATATTCTCAAATATATGCATTTTGATTGTATTCTTCTCCAATACTTTAATTGTATCCATTTATAATTGTTACTATTAAAAATTTGCTGCTACATTTAGTCTTGTTGCTTGATAAACTGGAAAAATAGAACGTCATTCATAACATTATCAAACAACTCAGAGCAAGAGAATGAGAAAATAATTCCTAGGAAAACATCTTCCCCTCACCCTTCCCTCCTTCCCGGGTTTCCTGTTATTCTCCATTCCCTCCCCTGTCCCCACACAGGGGATGGGGGTCACAGTCAGATCGTGTCACTGTTCCGGGTTCCTGTCTGCAGTACAGAGGTGGCTGCCCTGTCCCCGGGACTGTACCTTGGAAGGTTCAGACTTCTCGCTCTGTCCACTCCATCTCCCCCTCCAATGTGCACCACACACACCTGCTTTTTTTTTTTTTTTTTTTTTTTAGTAAAACAATATTCATAATTCTCTTGTCTGTTCTTCTCTAGTTCAAGAATTTAACACAGCCTTGGCTGAACAACAGTCCATGCCAATTAGCACCATTTTCTAGAAGTGACAATCTCTTTCGTTCCTTCTTACCTACAAGTCCCTGGCCCTGTTTCCAAGCAGATTCCCAGGGTTTGTTTAAGTCACATTCACCCTGTTCCTTTCACCCGTCACTGCCGGAGCCCCTTCACCTGCTCGCCCTCGCAGGTTCCTCCAAACGCGTGTCCCTGCCCGCGGGCTGGGCTGAGCTGGGCTGAGCTGGACTGGGCCGGGCTGGGCTGGGCTGGGCCGGGCTGGGCTGAGCCGGGCTGGGCTGGGCTGGGCTGGGCTGGGCTGGGCTGGGCTGGGCTGGGGGCAGCGAGCCCGGCAGAAACCAACACCCGCGGGACGCTTTGGTTCGCAGGGCCCGAAGGTCCGGGGTTCCTCCCTTTCCCCTGTTCCACTTGGTTTAGGATTACATTTTTGGAGGGGATAAAAGCGTGTTTTTTCTCCAGCGCTGGGTGGGTTTTTCCCTTGCATGGAGCACTTGGGCCTTCCCCGGGCCCCTTCTGCCCTCTTGCAGAACCAGTGGCATTTCCCACCACGCACAGTTTGTAACTAAGAGGCGGCTGCAGCCGAGGAGGCTCCAAGCGCCTCCTTCCAGGCTGACTCTGCAGATGCCGAGGCTGCTCTGGGCTCTGCCGGGGCTCAGCTCTGGGCGAGGCTGGGCTCGCTCTCCCCTCGCATTGCTCGGGGCAGCTGAGTCACAGGGGGAGAAGGCAGGGACACAAGGGTGTTGAGGTTTTAAGAGAGTTTTTATTCAAAAAACTGCCATAACAAACAGTCCTAACGACCCTAACTAACTAGCAGTGCTAACTACCATAACTAACTGTCCTAACTACTGTAACAAAAAGCTGTTCTCAAGTGCTTTGTCTCCTCTGCTGCACCCGTGGTTGCTTTGCTGCAGCGATCAGAGGGGTCAGGCTGGAGAGAGGCTTGGCTGATGATAAAAATGGGTGCTGCCCAAAGGATAAAAAAGAAAGAAATGAACCATTACTTTCCAGAGTCAAGTTCCTGGACGAAGGGGAATGGTTTGAAACTCAAGAGACGGAAGCGAGCTCAGATTAGGTCTAAGGAAGAATTTTTTTTTACCAGAGGAAACACTGACAGAGGGAGCCCGGAGATGTGGGAGGTGCCTCCTCCCTGGAAGCATCCAAGCTCAGGTCAGGCAGGGCTCTGACCCACTTGAAGATGTCCCTTCTCGTTGTGGGTCACCAGGTCCAGATGACCTCGAATGGACCCAGCCAACCCCAACCAGGCGAGGATTCTGCTTGCTTTGCGTGTGAAAAGCAGCGAGGCTGGAGATTATCGGAGGTCCCCCCCCAAGAAAAGCCCTCCCTGGCGCTGCTGTTTCCCCTGCAGCCACTTCGCGCTCACCTGCAGCAGCTCCTGGGCAGAGAAGCGCCGCTCGTCGTCCGAGTCCAGGCTGCACTCGAGGAAGTCCCGCAGCAGAGCCGACAGGCGCCGCGGCTCCTGCAGCTGCGGGGTCCCGTTCTGCCGGATCAGAGCCCGAGCCTGCAGGAAAAGCAAAGGCAGCACTGTGCCAGCTTCCTTCACACCCACAGCTGCTCACATCGACCCCGGTAACTGAGCCCCAGCTCCGGGGGCAGTTTCCTCCCTGGCAAAAATGCTGCTCACGGCTCATTTTTCTATGCCAGCCAATAACCCCAAACCCTGATGCAGCCACAGCCATTGCAACATCCAAATGATCTTGCCTTGAGAGGCCATTTAGTTGTCTGACTTTGTTAGTAGGAACCTCCATCAGAAACAGCACATTTTGCTCCTCCAAATACGGACACCAGCTTTACAGGCCATTTTCAAGAGTCAGTGTGGTCTGTGTGTGTTATTTCAAAGGATTCTTGCATCAAACACATGTCTGCAGTGCCACTGACACTGAAGTAAATGAATTCCTGATGCTCCATCCCAGAAACTGCCAGGCAAGGAACAGGAGGTTGGGGTTGCTGAAAGCTCAGGCTTGATGACAGAGAAAGTAGCTTGGACTAGGAAAGAAATATGTTGGACTACAGGGATGTTAAGCAATCATCTTCATGTTTTAGATAAGTTTCCCAGTGAGAAAAATCAGGGGGGAGTTCAACTTAAACCTCTCTTAAAAACCTCTTTAAGAAACTCCTTCAGAAAACTTGTTGGGTTTGGGGATGGGTTTTGGGGTTGGTTTGTGGTTTTTTTGCAAGATAACATTAGAGCTGATACACTGGCTGCACGTTTTCAGGTCATCCTCACTGACAGAAGAGCTGCAACAATTTGAAACCCAAAGCAAATTGTTGCTGGAGACTGCAGAATATTCATCTGTGTTCAGGCTCGAGTCCTCTGGGAATTCCCTTCCCAATATGCAGAAACCTCCAGCAGCTCCTCCCAGTGCAGGGTCAGCCTGTGCTCACAGGCCTCTGCAAACCCTGGAGAATTTGCCTCTTACCATAGCCCCTGTTTCCTTGAAGTAAGGAGGTTCTCCTTCCACCATCTCGATGGCCACAATGCCGAAGGACCAAATGTCCACCTTGGGGCCATAAAGAGACCTGGTCACAACTTCTGGGGCCATCCAGTGAGCAGTGCCCACCATGGAGCTGCACTGGTCCTGCTCAGGGCTGAGCTGAGCACAGAGGCCAAAATCAGCTGAGGACAGAAACAAACACTGTCAAAGACAGCTGCAATGAGGAAACCAAGCACAGAGATTCCCCACTCTCAGTGTGAGAATGCAGTAGTGAAGTCAGCTGGAAAAGTCCTCAGGGCTGTGGCCAAGGAATGATGGAACTGGACCCTTAAATAAACCCTCAGCGTTCATGCAGTGGCTTTTACTGATTCCCTTGCAGTTTAGATTCCAACTCCTGTCCCTCTGGAAGGGCCATGCCCAGAGCAAAGCCACTCCTGACACTCTGCTCCTCTCCTGAGCTCTCTGCACGGGGCAGCCGCTCTCAGCTGGCAGCAGGGGCCGGGCAGTGCCAGCAGCAGCACTTGTGGGGCTCTGACCATCACTGGAAACAGCCTCACACTCACACCCCGGGAGCACCGTGCCTGGCCACGAACACCCACCCAGCTTGACAGAGCCAGCCATTCCCAGAAGGATGTTGGAGCTCTTCAGATCTCTGTGGATCACCTGGTTGGAATGGAGGAAATCCAGGCCCTGCAGACACTGAGAGACAACAAGAAACACAAGGGTAAAAATCAGTGGCCAGAACGCATCACACAAGAAAGGACAGTTTGGAATTCTCCCAGCAGCAACTTTGCTGTGACAGGCCAGGAGACAGTGCAGACAAGCTCCAGGAAAATGGTTCAAGGCAAAACTGAGAACAGCAAATCAAATCAAATCAAATCAAAGAAAGACAGAGAGAGTACCACAGCAGCAGGAAAGAGGACAAGAACAGAGTAGAAGTGTAGTGATACTGGCAGGCCACTGACTTCAGAGGCTCTTCCTTCTCCAATTCCTAAAAACCACACAGAAACAAAGCCCTGAGCATGGAGCCCCTCCTGCTCTCACAGCCTGTTTGGAAGGACCATCGTGTCCAAGCCATGGGAAGCACAAGCAGGATCCCTCACCTCCCGACTGACAGCTGCCATCTCTCCTTCAGCCATGTGTGTCTGTCTGACAACGTCCTGCAAAGTTCCTCCATCCATGTATTCCATCACCAGCCAGAGATCTTCGTCAACAAGGAAGCTGGAAGAGGAAAACAACAGCATGGAGATGAATGTGCACTGCTCAATTCCCCCATGGAAAAGCCTCGAGTGGAGTTTTGTTTCCAGGTCACTTGTCCATGAGAACATGATCAGATGGAGAGACATTCCTGCACAGGCCTTGGAATCTGCACAGTCTGAAGGAGAAGGAGACACCTGTGAGAAAGGAGATGCCTTAGATGGCAAGCAAGTGAAAAACGCAGTTTAGCAACAGCCCAGATCAGTGTGGAACCACAACACTTGCCCCCAGCTGGTTCAGCATCTGAACTCATCAGTTCCACCATTCCCTCCAGAACAAGGCAATGCAACTTCCAGAGTTATCCAGGCAAGGAGGTCAAAAGTTGGGACAAAAGTTATCAACTGTTTGGAAAACCTTGCACAAAGTCCCTTCAGAAACAGGCAAGGCCATTGAAAAATGGGCAAATGAGGCATTTCTGGAAACCTGGACTTCCTGGCATCTGCAGCAATGGAAAAGAGTTGGGAAGAAGAAGCCAAGGGAAATAATTTCTGCCATGGTTTATCAGCACTTATCATAAGGCACAGCACAGGGTTCCAGAATGAAGAAAAAAACAAACAAAAGCATGAAGCATGGGAGTGAACTGCCCGGCTGTTGTTGAAGATATGTCCAGGTCAGGCTTTTTCAAAACAGGCTACTGACTACGGATGAAAGATTAACACAGGGCCCTTGCACAGGATAAGACCTGAAGCACTCACCTGTCCAAAGAGTTGACAATGTTGGGGTGGTTCTTGCCTTTCAGGACCAGGATCTCATTCACAGCTCGTTCCCTGTTCTGTTCTCTGAGACTCATTTTCTTTATGGCCACCTGAAGTGACATTGCAGACCTTTAGCTGGAGGGGTCTGTGGCAGGAGACCACAGCAAACACAGAACAAATCTTTTTGGAGCGACAGAGCCAGGCTGTGCCAAACTGCCTTGGCATGGGACACCAGAGCTCAGCAAGTGCCATTCCCACAGCCCATTCCTCTGCTGGCTGGGGGCTGCTTACAGGACACGTGGCCAGAGACATTTGGCCTTGTAAGCTCTGCAGAAATGGTCCCTCAGCTGTCAGCCTCAAAGCTCTTAACAACATTTTCTGCACCTACAGAATCTGCATCTTCTCAAATGGCCTTAGTTTATCACCACTCCGATGATGATGATGATCATAATCATCATTATTATGATTTAAACACATTTTGCAAGCAGGATGTAATTCTGATGCTATGAAACAGAGCAAAACAGCCCAGAACCCTTTAGCAATTCTGTGGGATTTGGTCATGATTTCAAGTGCCACTGCTCTGTTTGGGATTGCACAACAAAGCAAACACAGACATCCACTGTCACAGGGTGTCACTAACACCAGACCCAGTTGTGTTTCAACTGCAGCGTTGAGGAGAGAGCTTTGCTCTGGACATCCATCTTCTCATTTCTCTCCCTCTCTCTCTGTGAACAGCTGCAGTAGGACTAAAACCCCAAACTGAGCCCAAACAGGATCTCCCCCTAGATAGGCCGTGAGGTATCCTTTGAAGATGAAAAGCAGGATAGAAAAACTGCTAAATAGCGTTCCTGTCCAAGGCTGGGATTAAGATAAATTGAGCCTCAATTCCACCTGCTGATGCATTCATGGTTTTAGATATGAAGACCAAGCCATGGTGTCCGGCTCTGACAGACACCACTGCCCTCCTTGCATTCCTCTGGGCACTTCAGAAGCACCAAGTCTGTCCCAGCTGTGTTCTGAAGGCTGACACTGCTCTGCCTTCAGAGGAGCAGCCTGTGCAGGAAAGCTCTGCTGGGCCCCCAAAGCTGCAGCCACAGCTCCCAGCAGAGGGGAAAGCCCTCGAGAGCTGCCAGACGTGCTGGACGTGGTGGCACTGACCTCTCCTCCAGTGGCCCTGTCGAGTCCTTTATAAACAGTTCCAAAAGCCCTGGAGACAAAACAGCAGAGAAGAAAGAATCAGAGCTTTAGGCCCTGGGAGTGAAAGGCAGCCCAGACAGGAGATCTCTGCTGCCTGCAGCATTCACAAAACACATGCGTGCATCGACCCTTCAAACAGCAGTGCAGCAGCCACCAGCCGTCTGCCAGGCAAGGTGTGCAAGAGAAAACTGAGCCCAACACGAAGGAAAAGGGCTGGAGTGAATGTCCACACTGAATCCCTTTAGTTCAAAACCTGAGGTGGGAGTTGGTGTCTAAAGAACTGGAAAAGAATGTATTTCATCCTTTTGCATTTCCTGCCTAAGACTTGCAGGATCCACAAGGGCCCTGCCATCAGGCAGGTGATGCATTTTCCCCTCGAGTGCAGCAGCTCTGTGTCTGTTACTGAATGCATGGAGTTTATTACCTGTGCTGAAAAAAGCACTTATTAGTTCTTCTTGAGAACTGTTTTCTGAGAGTCACCAGATGGTGAGTTGCTCTTTAGGGCAATCAAATTCCAGACACAGAAGATCTTGCAGGTCCTGCTCCTTGCTGCAGGCAGGACACTGCCAGCCTCAGGGGCCTTTGCCTTCTGACCACAGTTATCAATTCTGACCAGGACTGAGAGACAGCAGGATCATCCCCCAGTGTCTGAAGGTGTTTGGAGCTCTCCTGATTCCAGCAAAATACCTGGGCCCTGCTTGTGCAGAAGGACCTGCCATGCACTTACCCTTGGCCAATCTGCTCCAGTCCCAGGTATTTCTCAGCAGGCTCCCCCACGCTCACGATGTTCCCTGAAAGAAACCACGTGGAAGATGCTCCCTCCCAGATGGAGACCCCCCCTTGCAGCAGAGCCAGAATGCAGCCCCACTCCCTGGGGCCATGAGCCCCTTGGTGTCAGCTGGGGAAGGACAATGAATGACTCGGTGACATTCAGCTGCAGAGCAGCACTGGGTGCAGCTCATGCTGAGACACACACACAGCACCCTGCTCTGGCACACAGGAACAGAACAGACGTACTCAGCTGCATCAGGCACCGCTCCCCTGTCCCCTCTGGCTGCAGGGCTGTGCTGCTGTCAGAATGTTCAGCCCAGGATCCCGCAGCGGAGGGAGGTTCAGTGTCCTCTTCCCAAGCAGAGGGAGGTTCCTCGTCCGCTTCCCAAAATGCTGCAGGTTCTCCATCCTCTTCCCGAGATGCTGCAGGTTCTCCATCATCTTTCCAAGCCACGAGACGTTCACCATCCACATCCCGTGCTGGGATATGTTCACCCTCCTCTTCCCGAGCCACAGGATGTCCTCTGTCCTCATCCCACACCGGGAGATGTCCATCGCCCTCATCCAACGCCATGGGAGCTTTTCTATCCTTGTCCCATGCTAGGGGATATCCACCATCCTCCTCCCATGCCGGGAGATGTCCACTGTCCTTGTCCCACACTGCGGGAGCCTTGCTGTTGTATTCCCAAACCACGGGGTGTTCACCATCGTCCCCCAGAACAGCGGGAAACTCACTGCTGTCTTCTTCCTCTTTGGAAGCAGAGGGAGCCAGAGGAGGTGCTGATGCAGCTTTGGTGCCCTGAGGACAGACAGCAGCGTGAGGGACAGGAAGTTCTGTCTCAGTTGTCACCTTATTTATCCTCAGCTACACATCCAGCTGCACGGAGCACAAACAGAGTTGTACAAACTAACAATGGGCTAAAAGTGACATTGCCACTTATTGTTGGGAATTCGATATTTCACCATGGCTAAGGCCAATCCTCTGCCTGCAAAACCAGACCTGCAGTTCTTCTAAAACTCTTCAGCAGAAAAGGAGAAAACTGACAGGGATCCCTTTGCTGCTGCTGCTGCAAAGACCCTGACAGGGACTTTCCTTCAGCCTCCCAGGATGGCACTCGGCTGCCACACACAGAGTTCACAACTTGCTGCACAATTCTGAGCACCAGAGGTTTCTTCCCACTCACCGAAGGAGGAGCTGCTTGGGATCCACGCATGAGGTGCCCTGCAATGGGAGAGGGAACATGAACCAGATGCTGGTAGGAAAAAAATTGCCTGTGGTGGGAAATGCCATGGAGCAAGGTAACCCCAAGAGAACATTTTGCTTTCACAGCATCCCTCCAGGAGCCACAGTCCCTTCACAGAGCAAGCAAGAGAACAGCACAAAATCCTGGGCTGTGTCAGCAAACAAAGGGAGTTCCAGGCTCCACTGCCACAGATGCCCTGCTCGAGGGAACAGAACCCCCCAGGCCTCATTGCAAACGCCTCGCTGGCTGCAGACACCCCCTTTTCCAGCTGCAGCTGCTGGCAGGAGCTCTCCCAAACCAACGGTGTCTTCATGGCAATTTGGTTACAAAGTCAACTCAAAGGTCCAGAGGAAGAACAGAAAGCACACAGCAAGCCCAAAGCCACAGATGCTGCACCGAGATAAAACCTCGACTTACTTGCCAAGTGGGTTAAAAAATACCCCGAATAAGCCACAGAGTACAGAGTGCAAACTGCAGCAACCACTTGCTGGATCATTGTGGCCGCGCTGCACACGTCTGCAGGCTGCACCCCTGCAGGCACACACGGACACGGGTCAGGGCTGGGCTGGCTGCCGAGAATGCCTCGGGCAGGAGGATCCTCCGGCAGTCAGCAGGCACCCAGAGCCTCTGGGCACTGAGGCCTCTGTGTCCCACAGCAACGGGAGCAGCACTGGGATGTGGCAACGCTCCTGTGACATCACAGCAGCAGCTCACGGAAAGAACGCTTGGAAGGTTCTCTGTGTCCCAAAGGAGCACAAAGAATCCTCCAGGGCACAGCCTACTGCCCGAAGGATCCAAGAGGAACTCTGAAAATGCAGCAAACAAGGACACCCCATAGTCCAGCCTGAACACTGAGTGGGAACAAGGAAGGGACAAAACCAAAGGAAACGTGACCTTTAGTCACTGATGCTTCTGACTAAAACCAGCAAGGCTTGTTCCATCTGGGATCTTTGTTCTAGTTCTAAAAACAAGCAAAGTTCTCCACTCTAAATTTACAGAATGGAGAAACTGGGGAGGAGGTGGGATTAGGAAGGAGGAGGAGTAGGAAGAGGAAGATAGGAAAAGGAGGAGCAGTAAGAGGAGGAGCAGGAGCAGGCAGAGAAGGAGAAACAGGAGGTTCCTGTGCTCCCTGTGGCAGCAGCAGCCCCGGCCACGGGACCGTCGCCCCCACCGCATCCTGCAGGTGAGCGGGGAGGGAAAGCTGGTCCCAAATCTATCGGGGGGTCCCTGAGAGGGTTTTTTTATTGGGGTGTGTTTGGAGCTCGCAGATTGAGGAATTGAACCCCAAATATCGCCTGGCATCACTGGGAGGTTTTTTTGTGTGTGTATGTTTGGATCTTGCAGGACCCCAAAGCTGAGCCCCTTGGGGGAATCTTCTGGGGGTCCATGTGGCCATTGCCCAGTGTCGGCAGAGGGGAGGACATTGGTCCTGGGGACCCCGGGAGAGCAGAGGAGAGGAACCCCTGGGACCTCCAGAGTAGGGAGAGCAGAGAGGGGTGATCTCCGGCAGCCTGGAAAGGGGGGGAGTCTGGAGAGGAGGGACCCCTGGGATCCCAGGGATCTCAAAGTGAGGCATCAGTGAAGAAGGGACCCCATGGACCCCCAAAAGCCCCTGGATCATCCCTAAGCAGGACCCTGGAGAAGGGGGAAACCCTGGAGCCATTGGACCCCCATCATCCCAGGGAAGAGAAACCTCTGGAACCCCAAAGTGGAGAGATCAGAGATGAGGAACACCTTGGGAGCTTTTTTTTGCTGAATCTTGATATTTTGGAGAATTTCATGGACGCAAGACACCTCCTACATTCTAGAGATGGATTTGGGCAGGAGGAGCCTCCAGCCCGAGGAGCCCCCACCTTGTTTTTCTCCCCAAACCAGGATTTGTCATTCCCAAGCTACGGCTGGATGGACGAGGAAGAAAAGCCTCACAAGTGCTTGGAATGTGAGAGGAGGAGGAAGAAAAGCTCCACAAGTGCTTGGAATGTGAGAAGAGCTTCCACTACAGCTCCCAGCTGAGGGAACACCAGAACATCCACACTGGAGAATGGCCCTATGGGTGTGGGAAATGTGGGAAGAGTTTCAGCTGGAGCACCAACCTCACCAAGCACCGCAAGATCCACACCAGGGAACGGTCTGGAATGTGGGAAGACCTGGAATGTGGAATTCTGAGCTCATCACCCATCAGCACGTCCACTCCAAGGAGAGGCCCGATCGAATGATGGAGACACGAAGGGACCCAGAGCTCTCACTTGACCCGACACCAACGGAGGCTCCACTAAGGGAAGCCCTGTGAGTGCCCCGAGTGTGGGAAGAGCTTCGTGCTCTGCTCCAGCTCCATCCCCCACGGGAGGATCGGTGTTGGATGATCCCCAGTGACCCCCGTTGGGCAGAGCCCTGGTGATCCGTGGTCCTGGTGATCTCCGTTGGGTGGGAGGAAGCTATTGGAGAGATTTCTTTCCCTCCTCTTCATGTTGCTGTGATTTGGTTGGTAATAAATTCCCTCGCTGTGCCCAGGCTGGCTCTGTTGTCCCGTGCCGGAGTTTGCTGAGGGATCTCTCCCGGTCCTTATCCCCACCCAGGAACTCTCGGTTCCATTTTTTTGTCCCCTGTGCGGCTGCCGAGGGCAGGGACAGGGCGACTTTGGGGGGGTGCCTGGCATGGGGCCAGCCCTCGCCATGGGCACCCTGAGATCCCGCACCCACCTGGGCACACATTTCTGGGCACACCTGAGCTCCCACCTGCCCAGCGCCCCAAGGTTCCCCCTCCGCAAAGAAACCCCACCCGGAGCTGCGATCCAAAAGCAGCCGGAGCGCGCTGCGGCAAATCAAAGTGCGAAGAGTTGATGACTCCTCAGTTGCCAGGGGGAGCCTCAGAAAAACGGGTCCCCAAAAGTGCTCTCAGCCAATCAGAGCGCGCGGCACTTCTGAGCCCGGCCCTGCTCCGGCCTGGTGCTCCCAGTGCAGCCCCGGCGGCTGCTGTGGGGCTGGCGGCACCTGCTGGGCGCTGGCCACGGGGCGAGTGGCGGCAGCTGGGGCCGTACTGGTGGTGCTGGGAGCACCCCCTGGTGCGGGCGCGGAGCTCTCGGGTGAGCGGGAGGGGAGAAGGGGGAAAAGGGGGCAGTGGGAGCCCGAAATGGAAGGGGGAGGAGGAGGGGACCCCCAAAGGAAGAGCGAGAGGGGCTGAGGATTGGGGGAAGGTGAGGAAGGGGTGGGAGAGGGTCGGAAAGTGGGGAAAAGGGGAGGGTAGGACCTCAAAATCGAGGGAGAGAGGGTTGGGGATTGGAAGAAATGGGTGGGAAAGGGGAAGGAATGGGACCCCAAAAGTGATTTGGGAAGCGGCTGGAGGTGGGAGGGGAGAGGATGAGAACAAGGAAATTGGGGGAAGGGTGGGAAAGAGGAAGTGGGAGCGCGGGCAGGAGGGTCCCATGGCGGCCGTGGGGCACAGGGGGTGCGGGGTGGGGATCCGGGGTGGCCCCCGGACCTCTGGGGGTGGTGAGGAGGCACCCCCTGAGCTGTGTCCTGCACCCACAGCGGTGTTCCAGAGGATGGGAAAGTGCGAGTGTCACTTCATTAACGGCACGGAGAAGGTGAGGTTCGTGCTGAGGCACATTTACAACCGGGAGCAGCTCGCACACTTCGGCAGCGATATGGGGCTTTACGTAGGGGACACCCCGCATGGGGAGCAACTGGCCCAGTACCGAAACAGCGACCCGGAATTACTGGAGTATTATCGGGCTCGGGTGGACACGTCCTGCAGGTACAACTACGACTTGTACGCCCCGTTCCTCGTGGAGCGCAGACGTGAGCGTGGGGCAGAGCGTGTCCCCTCGGGCCCTGCCCTGGCAATGACCCTGGAGCCCCTCAAAACCTCTCTGGGAATCACCCCAGAGCCCCTGGCGTACATGTGCCGATTCCCGGGGCCTCCCATCCCTCCCAGTGGCCCCCGTGGCTCTCCCAGTCCATCCTGGTGCCCCCCCGCGTGTCTGTCTCATGCATGGTTGGAACTGACGCCTCTCAGCCAATCAGAGCGCGGCTCTCTGATGACTCATCAGTTGCCAGGCAGATCCGCAGCGCCGAGTGCCCCGCGCTGGACTCGGCCTCCCAGGGCCGGGCGCTTTTCCCCCAGACCCTCCCAGTGCTGCCCCAGTACCCCCCAGTGAGGCCCCAGTCCCTCCCGCACCTTCTCAGCCCATTCCCAGTCCATTCCGAGTCTGATCTCAGTTCATTCTCATTTCAAACTCAGACCTCTACCCACTCTCCCAGTTCCCTCTCAATCCATTCCTGTCTCTCCCAGTCCACCCCCAGTGTATTCCCAGTCCATTCCTAGTCCCTCCCAGTCTATTTCCAGTCTCTCCTAGCCCATTCCCAGTCCTTCTCAGTTCCACACCACCCCTCCCCTCTCTCTGCCAGTTCCCCCAAGCTGATCCCAGTGCGTCCCCACTCTCTCCCAGTGCCCCCCAGTGTCTCCATCTCGCTGGTGCCCTCGAACTCCCAGCCCGGTCCCGGCCGCCTGCTCTGCTCCGTGATGGACTTCTGCCCACATCCATGAGATGGTTCCAGGGCCAGCAGGAGCTCCCGGAGCACGTGGTAGCCACCGACGTGGTCGCCAACGGCGAATGGACCCACCAGCTCCTGGTGCTTCTGGAAACCACCCCTGGCTTGGGGTCAACTACACCCGCCAGGTGGAGCACGTCAACCTGGAGCAGCCGCTGAGACAGCACTTCGGTACGGGGGAGGCACTGGGATGTGCTGGGAGTAACTGGGAGGGAGTTGGAGAGAGCCTGGTCTAAATGGGGAGAGGGCCTCGGGGTCTGGAAGGGCTGGGAAGGGATTTGAAGGATGCTGGGGAGGGAGTTATGGGGTTCCGGAGGTGCTGGTGGGCACTGGGAGGGAGTTTGCGGGTGCTGGATGTAACTGGGAAGGAGTGTGGGGATGCTGAGTGTAACTGGGAGAGTGCTTGAGTGAGTCTGCAGGGGATGAAAGGAGACTGGGGATGGAAAAGCAGGAGTTGGAATGACGTTAGTTGTGCTGGAAAGAGTGTGGAAGGGTGCTTGGTGAGTCCCGGAGGGGCTGGGAAGGGACTGGAAAAGGTTTTGGGGGTCCCGGAGTAGTGGGGGGAAAGTAGGAGGGGGCTGTGAGACCCTGAGAGGGACAGGAGGGGCTTTGGTGGGTCCTGGAGAGGCTGGAAAGAGATTAGGAGGAGGTTAAAGGGGGCCCTGGGTGGGCTAGGGGGGATTGGGAGGGTGCTTGGAGGGTCTCGGGGTGTCCATGAGAGGTTTTGGGGCGTCCTGACCCCTGTAGACCCCCAGAGATGCCACCAGACACCGCCCGCAGCAAGGTGCTGATGGGGATCGGGGGCTCCGTGTTTGGCTTCGTCTTCCTGGTGCTGGGGCTCGGCTTCGACCTGTGAAAGAAGATGGGGGGGGAGGTGTCCCGGAGCGTATGTGCTCCCCCTGAGGCCCCCAACCGGGTGTCACCCCCTTTTCTCTGCTCTACTGAGCCAGCAGAGGCTTCAGCCCCGCCCTGTGGCCTCCGACGCAGCCAGGACCCCCTGCTCCGATCCCACACTGATTTTGGGGGTGTCGTGTGTTCTCCTCAGCCCCGCTGGGAGCCCGGCTGCGCCCAGTGCTCCCAGTAAAGTTTCCCAGTTTCCGCAGTCCCCTTTATTGTGGGGTGAGACTGGGGAGGGACTCGGGGGGACCCCGCGGGGGGATCGTGACTGGGCGGGGAGGGCGGGTCCAGGTGGGGAACACTGGGTGCTGCTGGTCTGCCCGGCAACCGGTGAGTCATCACAGCTGCTCTCCCTGATTGGCTGAATCTTCTTCATCGCATTCTCTGATTGGCTGAGGAGAGGCCCGGGAGTTGAGAGAAGGAACAGGAGAGATCCCGCCCCGAGCACCGGCACGGGAACAACAGAGCCAGCCTGGGCACAGCGAGGGAATTTATTACCAACCAAATCACAGCGGGACAAGGAAAAGGGAAAGAAATCTCTCCAACCCCTTCCCCCCACCCAACAGGGATCACCAGGACCACGGATCACCAGGGCTCTGCCCAACGGGGGTCACTGAGGATCATCCAACACCGATCCTCCCATGGGGGATGGAGCTGGAGCAGAGCACGAAGCTCTTCCCACACTCGGGGCACTCACAGGGCTTCCCTTAGTGGAGCCTCCGTTGGTGTCGGGTCAAGGCTGAGCTCTGTGAGAAGCTCTTCCCACACTCAGGACACTCGTAGGGCCTCTCCCCAGTGTGGATGCGCCGGTGGGCAGTGAGGGTGGAGTTTTGCTTGAATCCCTTCCCGCAGTCGGGGCAGCGGAAGGGCCTTTCCTCTGTGTGGATCCGCTCATGTAGGAGGAGATTGGAGCTGGTCTGAAACCTCTTCCCACACTTGGGACACTCGTAGGGCCTCTCCCCAGTGTGGACGCGCTGGTGTCTTCTCAGGGCAGAGTTATGCCCAAAGCTCTTCCCACATTCCAAGCAGGTGTAGGGCCGTTGCCCTGTGTGGATCACCTGGTGCCGGATCAGGTTGGAGCGCTGGCGGAAGCTCTTCCCGCATTCCCCACATTCATAGGGCTTTTCCCCAGTGTGGACCAGCACATGCTGCATCAGATTAAAGATCGTCATGAATCCCTTCTCACATTCCCCACATTTGTAGGGCCGTTCCCCAGTGTGGATCATCTGGTGCTGGATCAGCCCAGAGCTCCGGCTGAAACCCTTCCCACATTCCAAGCACTTGTGGGACTTCTCTCCTCCAGGAGACTTCTCCACCAGCTCTGAGCTCCGCCTGCATCTCCAGCCTCCTTCCTGGCTCGAGGAGGGTCTTTGCTCCTCACAGCTCACTAGGCTGGGTTTGCAGCCCCTCGTCCCACGCGATCTCCGGGGCTTTTCTTCCTCCTCCATCTGTTCACACCTTGGGAACGTAAAATTCTGGTTTGGGGAAAAAAACAAGAGGGGAGTGCCTTAAATTGCGGGTCCCTCCTTGCCCAAGTGGAAACCAGGAAGTTATTGAGCATATGATGCCTGGAAGAACCTACAAAATACCAAGATTCAGCCTAAAAATCCTCCAAAACATCATGACACAGATAAAAAACTCCCCAAAAAGCAAGTTTCAGCCCAAATCCCTTACAAAATATAAAGATTGAGCCTCTGCAAAAAATCAAAGCACCAACATTTAATCCAATAAACCGCACAAACACTAAGATTCACCCCTGTGAAAATCATGGATGGTCCTCTTCAGTCACCTGCTGCATGCGGGGGGACCAACGCTCCTGGGGCTGGGGCAGAGGCTACAGATACAGGGAGGAGTGGAACATTGTGCTGCTTCCCATTTCTGCTCCTCCTCTGGTGTCCCTACTCTTCCTCACACTCCTCTTCCTCCCATTATTCCTCTTTCTCCTGCACAATCCCATCTGCTCCTTCCACAGGCATCGTTTGACCATTTTGTTCTTCAATTCTGCTTCTCCTTCCCTTCTCCTGCTGCCCCCAGGCCCAGCACCCACTGCCGGCTCCCTCTTCCCCCCAAACCCACAGCATCCCAGCGCAGGGGCAGCGATGGAGCTGGGGCAGCTCGGGCTGGGGCAGCGCTGGGCTCTCGGCCGCTCCCGCCCGCACTCGCTCCCCACTGCAGCCGCTGCCGCCACCACAGCGCGGGGGGGCCCGGCCTTGGCGCTCCCCCCCTCCCACCTCCCCAAATTCCCCTGCCGGGGGGCGCTGGGGCCAGGAGACAGACGAGTGACAGATCAGGGGGGGCTGGGAAGAGTCGGCAGTCAGAGAGCACTGAAAATCTCAGCAGGGACTGCAGTGGGATCTTCGGGGACTAAACATGGCAGGGCACCCGTGGAGGGTAGAAAGGGAAAGCCACGAAGGGCTCCTGGCAAAAGGGATGATGATTCCAAAATATCTCTGAAGGGTCCTTTGGCAGCATGTTGAGGGAGTCTGCACATTCTCCCAGAGGTAATCAAGGACCAAATATTAAGAACTACCCAACTTAGAAGCAACGAACACTAAACCAATGGATTGCAAAGGGTTTAGACTGTAAAAAGTTCTGGAAAAATCTAGTAAAACTCACATGTCATGGAATGATTTTCTCTGCACACCCGGGCACTTATGTATGGATGAAATGATTTCTGTTGCACATCCTGCCCAGAATCAAGTAATGCCTTGACTCTCTAACACTAAAGATATCAACTAAAAAGCAGATTGTGGGGGGTCACATGTGAGTCACGCAATGTCTGCTCTGGAAGAGAACCTTTGGTTCCAGGCAGTCAGAAGAGCTTTAGAAACGCAGATTAACAGTGCTGGGGAAAAGTACTCATTTATCATTCGAACTACAGGACTAGATGACAAGATGTCCTCGAAATAATAATGAAGCAGACAGATCCAGCTCCTGACCTTCATGAAAGCCAAACCACGCCAAAGATGAAGGCCACATTTGTGGAAAATTAAATTATTCAAACTGCTATTTGCAAACAGATGATAACTGAAAACTGGTGAAACAGATAACAAAGGAAAGTAGAAAGTAGCTCATATTCTGGTAGAAAAGCAGAAAGGATGAGAATTAGACAAGTTTTTGGGGTTCCATGGGTTAAACGAATGCAATTTCTCCTCTGATGAGCTGCAGCAACTCTCATCTTTTTACCATGCACGACACCTTGCTGAGTGCAGCTCATTCAGCAGGTGAGCAAGGGGATGCAGGTGGCAGCCAGGCCTCCTGATCCAGAAACGGCTACAAAAGGACAGGCAGTGAGGTCACTGAGAATAATCCCAAACCAAAGAGGATCCAGGAAATGAGAGTGAACCAGTGGTAATTAAATTTCGTAAAGATAATTACTGAGAAAATGAGAACGGGATTTGAGAGGAGTAAGATGAATATGCCTGGAGATAGGGCCAGGGATTTGTATAAAAGGAAGTAACGGGAGAAACCATCACCTTCAGAAAAAGTTACTAATTTCCAGAGACAGCTGCTCAGCCAAGATCCTGCTCAGTGCCTGACCTTCGAGAAGGAGAAACACTTAACAAAGCCAGGAATATCGCATGTTATACAAAAAGAGGCGTGCATATTAACGAGGACATGCAGTAGGCGGATCGGGAAGTCTGAACCTTCCAAAAACGTCAGCCAGAGGGGAAATGGAGAGGGGGAATGCAGCCGTGAAAATGAGAATAAAAAGGAGGCTGCGTACTACAACAATGGGGGAGACCGCATGGCAAATGCCGCATGGCTTTTCCTTTTGTTCATGAAGAAAGTCACTTTTACAGGACTCCTCTGTCTCCTGAGGGCACACAAACCTCTGGCCACGGGAATTTTCCCGCACAGCCCCGGGCACAGGGCAGACACCTCTGTGCCACCCACAGCAACCGGGACGAGCCAGCGCTGCTCCGGCACCGGCTCCTGCCGAGGCCCCAGCGGGAAGGAGACCGCGGGCAGCCGCTCCCGCAGCGCCCTCAGCCCAGCGCCAACACGGGCCGGCACCGGCACAACCAACCCGCCAGAGCCCCCTGCCGCCCCCGAGGCCCGCAGCGAGCCCCGAGCCCCCGCACAACCGAGCGCGGCTCCCACCTGCGCTGGGGCCGCCTCCGAGCTCCGCCGCCGCCTCCCCGGGCTCCGGCCGCTGCCGCCGCTGCCGGGCCCGCACAGACGCTGCCACAATGGCGCCTTTGCTGCTCTGCCCAATCAGCGCGCGACAACCAGGAGTGACATTGGCACAATCAGCCAATGGCAGCGAGGGCCGGGCTCTGCACACGGCCCAGCCTCGGCCCGCGCTCTCAGGGCCCCCCGGGCTGTGGGAGGGCAAAGGCGGAGATGAGGAACAGCCCTGGAACGGGCCCGGGCCCGAGCCGCCATTGGCCTGGAAACACAAACAAAGTTCTCCGCAGCTCCCGGCACGCCTTTCCCAGCCCTGCGTGTTCGCTGCCTCCGGCTCAGCGGGAAGCCCTGGAACCTCATTTCTCCTACCCTTAATTAGGAGCATCAGTGCATGGCTTTGATTTCCCGCACAAAAAGGGAAAACTGCTCCAAACCCCTGTGGATGAGTGGGAGAGGGGAGAGATTTCTGGCAGAAAACTCCAAAAACTCAGAGCAGGATAATGAGAAGTAAATGAAGACCCTTCAAACCAGCTTTCCACACGCCTCCCTCTTCCAGCTGCACCTCCTACCTCGGCAGTGCAGGGTGGGAGAAACGACGCTCACTTTGTAAAATTATAAAGGTTTATTAAACCTTAGCAAAAAAAAATACACCAAAAGACTGAATTAGAAGAAAAATCAGCGCTGGTAGCACAGGACTAAAGCAGCAGACCCGGGTGTGATTTGGGGGCCCAGCGGGGTCCCCGGGCCGCCCTCGCCCCCCCCCCCCCCGATCTCGGCCAACGGGTGCGAGCGGCGCGGCCCCGCTGCTGAGCACTGACCCCGCCCCGGGGGCCGCCGGGAGCCCCCCGGAAAAACCCGCACCTGCACCCCCCCTTCAGTCCCTCCGACCTTCCCAGTCCTGGGGGAAAAGGGGGAAAGGGGAGGACCTGGGGCGGGATCACCCGGAGACCCCCGGGGTGAGGAGCGGGGGGTGGGGGGGGTTGGGTTCGCTCTGAGTGGGGGGTCCCGCGTGAGGATTTCGGGGGGGTTCGCTCGAGGAATTTTGGGGGTCCTCCTGCGAGGGATCCTCGTGCAAAGGGCTCCTCTCGTGCCACCGTCTCCTCGTGTCACCCAGACCAGTTTGGGGAGCTTTTTCTGTCACCCAGAGGAATCTGGGGGCTCCTAGTGTCACTGAGAGCCCCGCGAGTGTCACCAAGAGCTCCTCGAGTGCCACCAGGAGGAACGGGGGGATTCCTCGTGTCACCGAGAGGCCTGCGAGTGACACTGAGAGCCCTGTGTCACCAAGAGCCCCTCAAGTGCCCCCAGCTCTTTGTGCCACCAGGAGCCCCTGGAGTGCCACCAGCTCCTCGTATCACCGAGAGCCCCTCGTGCCACCAGGACCTCGTGCCAGAGAATTTGGGGAGAGTCTCTGTGCCACCCGGAACCCCTGAGTGTCACCAGCCCCGTGCCAGGGTCCCCAGTGTCACCGGGGTCTCTCTCTGTGTCACACACCAGGAACCGACCCCCCCTCCGAGCACCAGGACCCCCGAATTTAACCGTCCTCGTGCACCGGGACCCCCTCAGGACCCTCGAGTTTCCTCTCTCCCCTCCTCGTGCACCGGCATCACCGGACCGCCCCCCCTTTCCCGAGGAATCGCCGGAGACCCCCTCCATCAATCACCGGGCACCGGGACCACCAGAGGACCTCCCCCATCAATCAGCACCGTCACCGTGCACCGGGACTCCCCCCACCATCGAGCAGTGACACCCCCTCATCGTGCACCGGGACCGCCGGACCCCCCCTCAAACATCGCCAGCCTCGGGTACCGAGATCACCGGAGACCCCTCCATGAGTCACCGGGACCCCCCCGTCATGCACCAGGACCACCGGAGACCTCCCCAGGAATCACCGGACACCCCCTCACGAATCACCGGGCACCGGGACGCCCCCTCGGGCACCGGGACTGGACCCCCCCCCCCTTCGTGTACCGACCACCCTCCGGTGCACAGGGCCCGGACCCCCCTTTGTGCCCCCCCTGCCCATCCCGGGGATTCCGCCCCTCCCCTTTGACTTCCCCCGGGAACAGGAGCGGGAATGGGGGGGGGGCCGTGCGCTGGGGGGGCACCGGGGTGTCCCCAGCACCGGGGGGCGTCCCTTGGGGCTCGCTCCTTTCCCCCCATTTCCTCCTCCGGTTATCACCAGGGACCCCCCCAATTTACCGGGGCTCCCCCTATTCACTGCCCCCCCTTCACCGACCGCCCCAAAGCGCTGGGACCCCCCCGGATACTTGGGACCACCCCAGGGCGCCAGGACCCCCCCTCACTCACCGCCCCTCCCCCATCCATGGGACCCCCCACTCACCGCTCCCCCCCCCCGTCACCAGGACCCCAAAATCCATGGGACTCCCCCCACACTCATCAAGACTCCCCCCAAATCCATGGGACCCCTCCCTCCCCCCCACTCACCACCCCCTTCTCAGCACTCCCCGGGCCCTCCCCATTGATCGAACGCCCCCATGGCCCCCCCAGCCCCTCGCCCTCGCATTGGGCCCCCCCGGGGCCGAGGCAGAGCCCTCCCTGAGGGACACCCCTCATCCCCGGCCTGCAGCCGCCCATGGAGCCGCTGACCACAACTCCCTGCCTGCGTCCATCCGGCCAATTCCTCTGGCCCCGCACAGCCCAGCCTGCAAAGCCAGCACCTGCTGGGCACCTGCTCCATGCCACTTCCAGGGGCTTGGGCTGCTGAAGGGCTGCTGGGCTGGGCCCTTTGTGACACAGGGCCGTTCTATCGGGTTCCTGGGTGCTGTTGGCCATTCTGTTGTCCTGGTGACATGGCACAGCCCCGCCCTGCAGGGGTATATACGGGGCACAGGGCCCTGCGCTGCCCAGGGCCAGGAGTGCCACTGGCTCAGGAGGAAGCAGCTCCCGGGACCTCTGTGCTCCAGACGACGTTACACATGGAGGAGGAAAAGGTGAACCCTGTTATGAATGAGAGACAAAAGTCTCGATATTCAGCAAAATTTAGATTGCTTTATTTGATATAGAAAGAGCAAGCAGCGCTGGGGAACGTGAGGGGTCACCGCCCACTCCACGCTCCACCCAACCTTGGTTTGCAGCCTCTTCTTATACTGTGGGTTCTCGTTGTAGTCAATTTTTTGGATTTTTTGTTGTCATAAGCAGTGGTGGTTGAATAAACATCCTTACACAAAGCCTTTGGGTGATAATCAGTCACAGATAGCCATCCGGTCCTTGTAGATAACCACCAGAGAAGTTCTGGGAGTCTGGTGCTTGAGATAAGCAGTATTGATTAGACAAAGGCAGGAAGGGCTTTTTGGGAAGTCTGATTTTGAAAGCTGGTAGCCGATACAACTCATTTGGAAAACATAACATAACATATTATATAATGTAACATAATACAACATAATATAACATAACAAGGTGATTTTAAACAGAATTATTTTATCATATAATTTCCATTATCTAGTGTCCATGCTTCACTTCAGAGCTTAGTATTGGTTTATACAAACCCCAATGCTTTTGTGATTAACACGAATCTTTTATCAATTATCACACCAGTGAAATCCAAAACAGTGGGAACATTCTGACAAGTCTCCGAGAAATCCTAACGTATTTAACACGAATGCTCCGAAGAAGATCAGATCTTAATCTGTAAACACATTCCTGGTAGTCAGAGGCCATCTCACTAGTAGAGGGGAGAAGCAGATGCAAGAGCCTCCTTGGTTTCATGTGAATCTTTCCCACTGCAAAGCGTGGGGGGTTCCCCACTGGAACAGGGACAGCGTTCTGGGAACTGACTGTAGGCTGAACACAAGTGGCTCCAGGACACTTCCTGCTGGGACACTTGCCTCTGGGAACAGCTTCTTGGAGAAGTCTGGGCTCCCCTTTTTACTTCCAGGCATTTTCTGCCCATCTGCATCCTCAGGGATGAGGCTGTTTGTCTCATAGCCGTGGCTCTGAGGGAGCAGGGACGCCTGTCCAAAGGGCTGCCTCCCTCTGCACTCTGGCTGCTCTCACCCAGGCTCTGGCAGGGGTGAAGGCTCTTGCAGAAATATCCCAAGGCTGGAGATCTTCCTCACCCTGCTCCTCCACTGCTGATACGACAGAGTTCCCTGTACATGGGAACATCACCTTTTCTTCTGCAGGAACCTGTTCCAGCACAACACCCAAGGGTCTTCTCCTGCGGCACCACCACAGCATCCTTAAAGCTGTGGACTAGCAAGTGACAGCTCCTGGAAACTGCTGCTGTGTGTCTGGCTGCAGGAAACCCCTTCTGGAATGCCCTTGGTCTCCAGTTTTGCTTTCTGGACTTTCCTGGCCAATCTGCATTGATTGCCAGCGAAAATCGCGAGGGTGCGGCGTGAGCAGCGGCCGAAAGCGCTGAGCGGGGCCATCAAACCCAGCCCAGCAACTCCCGGCGTTCGCCAGCCCAGAGGTGGCGCGGACAGCGCGGCCGAGGGTGGAGAACCAGCTCGGCTGTGCGGGAGGGCTCTCACGTGGGAACGTGGTTCTCTAAGAAGGCCATAACTAAATGCTTGCATGGGGATTTTGGCTTCTGGAGCAGTGGGGTAGGGCTGTTGTTGGTTCCTACCCCTCCATCCCATGATGATGTAAGGGGTGAGGGATGCCATGTGTGCTGTGCACTGGCAGTGATCCTCAAGAAATCCTATGAATCCTCTCTTTCAAACAAGTCAAGCTCAAGGGAAAGATGGGTCCAAAAAAAAAGTGCTCAGCTTTGTGCCCTCCTGCCCTTGTGCGGTGAGGGGCAGGAGGCAGAGGTCCAGCTTGGTCTCTCTTTGACCTTTCCTTTGAGACAACACTGTCTGCTCCCACCACAAAGGCACAGAGGGTGCTCTTTGCCCCCACCAGTGGGAAGTGGTTCTGCTGACCCCACTAAGAGTGCTAGAAGATGAGTCTGTGAACTAAACAGTTGAATATTGCCTAGAGGGGGGTAGCAGGCAGTAGATGTGCCACCATTCTCTTTCCAGGAACCCACTGGGAGTACTTGAACTATCGACGATGAGAGAGAGACGGGGACACTGAATGGTGATCAAAATCCAATTTTTACTGAGCACTACATGTGCTTATATACCATTTACAGGAAGGCTGGTAATATTTTACTGCAATCACATAGACAAACCTTACATAGACAAACTCTCACATAGACAAACTTTACATTTGGACTTAGTAAAATCTTATTTCCCATAACCCAGACTTGATCCAGTCCTCTTGCAGTCAGGTCTCTGTTTGCTCTTGCCAGGCATCCTCGTTGTCAGGCTGCATTTGCTGATTCAATCTGCAGTACTATCAGTCTCATTTGCATTACCCATATCCACACCTCCCCCGTTTCTTTTAACTAAAAATAGACTCTTCAGCGATTTGTCGATTAAATTCTTAACACACTGTAAAATACAAGGAATAACTACTGCAATGCATAATATGATGCCTAATACATACAAACCTATTTGAACTAAATTCCTAACCCATCCAGTGAGTCCCCAGTGCCCTAAGAGCCAGTTCAGCCAGTCGTACCCATTATCTACCCGAAGTTTATTCACACCTTCTTTCAGGGCTTGAATGCTGGCATAGATGGGCTGGGAGTGGTCAGAAAGGTTAAGGCAACACATCCCATCGAATTCCTCAGCCACAGGCGGCGGCGGAGCTCGGAGGCGGCCCCAGCGCAGGTGGGAGCCGCGCTCGGTTGTGCGGGGGCTCGGGGCTCGCTGCGGGCCTCGGGGGCGGCAGGGGGCTCTGGCGGGTTGGTTGTGCCGGTGCCGGCCCGTGTTGGCGCTGGGCTGAGGGCGCTGCGGGAGCGGCTGCCCGCGGTCTCCTTCCCGCTGGGGCCTCGGCAGGAGCCGGTGCCGGAGCAGCGCTGGCTCGTCCCGGTTGCTGTGGGTGGCACAGAGGTGTCTGCCCTGTGCCCGGGGCTGTGCGGGAAAATTCCCGTGGGCAGAGGTTTGTGTGCCCAAAGGAGATGGAGGAGTCCTGTAAAAGTGACTTTATTGATGAACAAAGAGAGAGGCCATGCGGCATTTGCCATGCGGTCTCTAAAGCGCCGCCTCCTTTTTATCCTCATTTTCCCGTCTGCATCTCCCTCTCCCATTCCCCTCTGGCTGACGTTTTTGGAAGGTTCAGACTTCCCGATCCGCCTACTGCATGTCCTCGTTAATATGCACTCCTACTACGATATTAATCTTACTGTTTTCAATCCCTCCTTTTCTCATATTCTCAAGAATTGCCTTTACTAACTTTTAATTTCCATTGACTCAGTCTCTTTTCCTGCATCCTCTTTGGCGCAAGGTGTCGTGCATGGTAAAAAGCTGAGAGTTGCTGCAGCACGTCAGAGGAGGAGCAGCATTCGTTTAAGCCATGGTCTGCCAGGGAACCCCGAAAACGTGTCCCATTCCCATCCTTTCTCTGGAATACGAGTTATTTTCTTATTTCCTTTGCTATCTGTTTCACCACTTTTCAGTTATCATCTATTTGCGAACAGCAGTTTGAGTCATGTAATTTTGCGTAAACTCCTCCCCCTTCTGTTAATAGATAATCTGATCCTATCCCATGTGAAATGTCTCCTTCCTTATTTCAATGGATTGGTCGTCAGGAAGGTCAGGAGCTGGAGCTCTGTGGTTGGTTATTATTTAGAGGATGCTTTTTATCCTAATTCTGCCAATCAAATTATGGATGGATTTTCTGTGTCCTGATATGAATTCGTTAGGGTTCCCAGGGGCTGGTCCATGGTGTTGTAGGATTGGCTCTGGTGTCTGTTCATCTTTTTTGGGTGCCCCCTCCATCCAGGGCTGCATCAATTGACCGCTTTCATCTAATTAAATCACCTCATACTTGGATTTCCAACTCAGTTCCCTGAACTCGTGGCACCAAAAACACCCCAGTGCCCCAATACACCCTATATAACCTGGACAGTGACAGCACAGGTTGGAGCAGGGAGAGGGATGATTCCCCCCCACTTTTTTTAGTAAAGCTTTCCCAACATTCTCCGTTTGCTGATTCCCTTTGCAGCTTAACCAATTTCTGTTGCAGTCAGATATCCTCACTGTGGGCTCTGCCTTTAGTTGTGCAAATTCCATCTGTGCAAGCAGGCAGAGCTTGGCATGTGAGACAGAGGCAATCACCGAAATTCCTCCCCCAGGCATGAAGATCCTGGTTCATTGTGCACACATTGCCCTAGCAGTGTTAATTTGCATTTCTAAAGATCCTCTCCTGGCTGTGCCTGGATCCAATGCTTTTATTCCAGAGCAGCCATTAGGTTATCCACAAGTGCACCCCCACAATCTGTTTTTTTTTTCTTTTCTCTTTTTTTTTAACAATTTTGTACTAACTGTTTATGTGTTGAAGCCTCACCATTAATACTCTTCTAGTTTTGCAAAATGCAACATAAAGGTGAGCATCGAAAAACCCATTCTGAAATTTTGCCATCATTAAGAGCCACCCACAAATACACACAAAGAAATTCCAATGCAATCTAGATTTTTCTACTTCTTCTCCTAGGAGTAAAAATTGATTCTCACACGACTGGTCCAAACCCAACTCAGAATATAAAAGTAGGATTACTATGAAAAATTTTTCTAATGGTGTAATCTTGTCACTGAAACTGCAGAAAAACAAAAACTCTCCAACAATATCTTAATGTTAGAGAGTCAAGGCATTACTTGATCCTGGTCAGGATGTGCAACAGAAAAAATTTCATCCACACATAGCCCGGGTATGCAGAGAAAATCATTCCATGAGATGTGAATTTTACTAGATTTTTCCTAAACTTTTTACTGTCCGAACCCATTGAAATCCATTGGTTTAGTGTTCATTGCTTCTAAGTTGTGTAGTTCTTAGTATTTGGTTTCCTATTGCAAATGGATTTCTCCTCTTCTGATGTTAATTAGATCCACATTCCTGGATTTCCTTTTCAGTCTTTTCCAGACCAGGTGTCTCCATCTGGGCCAGGGGCAGTGTCTGGGGTGGGTGTTCCTTGATGTTTGCTGATGTTTCCTTGATGTTTTGTTGAATGTCGTTCTCTTTGTGGGAATCTTTCGGGCTATTCCCAGTCTGTTGAGATGTTAAACTCATCTCTGTTGAGTGGTGCAAGATCCCTTAAAAAAAAACTTTTAAAATTTCTTTCCTGAGAGAAAGGCAAACCGAGCCTGACTATTAAAATGGAATATTAAATAAATTTAAATTTGGTATACTTTCCAGCAATGGAATTGCAGGCAGCCCAGTGTGTGAGTGTAATTGAGAGGCAGAGTCCTGGGTGGATGCTGTGAACAGCAAAGTGCCAAGGCAGGCTCTGTGCCAGCCCAGCTTCCTGTGGCAGAGATTTCACAAGAGACAGGATTCTGGCCACAGACTGCTTGAAATATACATCCCTTATCTCCAGCCCGCACTAGGTGGAGAATTCCCAGGGAAAGGAATTGCAAAGATCAATTCCAAGGGAGATAATTGAATATCTGCCCTGGCTCTGGCCAAAGGTTATAATGGCCGGATGCTTGGCCTTCAGCCAAGGGCACACACTGACTCAGAAAAGACTTCCTAAATGCAGCAACATGTTGCATATTCATAGACCTTCATGCATTATTCAGAATCATTCCCCTCCAACCTGTAAATCATTTTTTCCTTCCCTGGGGTTCTGGTTTCCCATAATCCAGGAATGTGAAGAATTTCCTGATTATCTTTTTTACCATTCTCCAAGTTTGTTACATGAACAAAAGATTTTTACATTATACTCCAAGAAAAATATATTTATCACACAAGTATTTATGAGTTTTGTTGATTGCAGAACTAAAAGAAACTATATTCACACGGCAATGTTTTCCAGCATATAGCATTCATTTTAATATTTGCAAAAACTCAATAATATAATGTACACTTATAACACACACAGAATTCAAATTTCTTTTTCTGAGTCTGGAGGAGACATAGCTGGTGGTCCAATAATTTTGTTATTTTTCATTTTCTCAGGTTTTTTTTTTCCTTTTCTCCTGTCCATACCTCAACATTGAGGATATTTGGGTTTAAGAAGTCATACAATGTTGTGGCTAGAGCAGAGAATCTTCAATCCAGGTCCTGCAATTTCCTATTAATCCTGAGAATTCTTAGAGCTGCTTTTTCGTCCTGGATTACTTCTGAGATTCCCTGGTCCCTCTCTGGGTCAATACACCACAAACCTTCAGTCAAAAATATGTCCCAAATCTTTAACCCTTTTCTCCACCATTTCCTCTTTTATTTCAAATACTCAAAGATGCTTTTTAGCCTGAACATTCAGCCATTTCACAGAGGCTTCTTCTGCCACTTCTTGTCCTCCTGATTGCAGCAAGTCATCCCCATCCTGCATTAACCCAATCCCTGGGGGTGGGGTAAATTCTTGTGATATTTTCTGCAAGGCTTGCCCCAATAAGGCTGGTGCTTCCCTGCATCCCTGCAGAAGGACCGTCCATGTCTTTCCGATTTTCCCTTCTATCTCTTGTTCCCCCTCAAAGGCAAAATCCAGTTTACCATCCTGTGTAAGTGGGCATCCCCAGAAAGCATCTTTGCCATCAAGGACTGAATGGTGTCAGTGTGAGGAGGGCACCTGGTTGAAGATGTTGTAAGGATGTGAGAGCCCCTGGGTGCTGGGGCCCCCTTGGGCCCTGGGGTTCATCCCTCAGGGGCTGTAGAAACTCTGCCATGGCCTTTGCCTTCCCCTTGGCCTTTTCCTCCTCCCTTCTTGCATTCCCCTGCTGTGCCTTTGTGACCAAGTGCTCCAGGGGCTTCTTCTGCCCCTCCTGCAGCCCCCTCAGTGCCTGGGGGTGCTCATCCTCTGACAGCTGCTGAGCTTTCTGCTAAATCATTCCTTTCTGCAGTGACCCAAGGAAAATGCTTAAAAGCTGATCTGGATGCTTGCCCGTCCAATTCCCATTTTCCAGCTGTTCCTTCGTGCTGCTGCTCCTTGTGCTGTGGCTGCCGTGGCCAGCCCGTATCCCAGAGCCGGTGCCTGTCCTGCCGCAGTGTCCAAACGCGGCCCCCCCGGCGGGCAGGGCCGGCAGCTCCACGGGGCCGGGCAGCGGCCGGGGCGTCCCGCAGCCTCCTGGGGGCCGGGGGCCACTGCCGGGCCTGCAATTGCCGGGGGGTGCTGGGCTCAGGCAGCGCCCGGCGCTGAGCCCCGGCTGCCCCACAGCCCCGGCCTGGCCCCGCAGCTCCCCACAGGCCCCCAGCCCGTGCTCCCGGTGCCGCCCCTCTGCGCCCGCTCCTGCCGCTGCCCAGCACAGAGAAACCCCCTGCAATCCTGACCTCCTTGTGTGCCTGTCCTGGCAACCGGGGATACAAAGGATCTGCATCAGCTGGCAACTTGTGAGGATAAGAGCCTGCTGAAAAACATCCCCATCCTCAGTATTTTTCTCTTCCTCCTCTTTTCCGTCATTCTTTTTCTTCCCACATAGATTGCTCCTGCTACTTCTTGACTGAACCATATTCCTGCACACTCCCCTTCACACAATCCCTTCCCAGCACACCAACAGCATCCATCCCTTGTTGTATCAATCTGTTCTGGACTTTCCTGATTGCCCCCTGAGTGTCCGTGTCCTTGATTACCTCTGGGAGAATGTGCAAACTCGCTCAAGATGCTCCCAAGGGACCCTTCAGAGATATTTTGGGATCATCATTCCTTTGGCCCGGATCCCTTCCTGGCTTTCCCTTTCTACCCTCCACGGGTGCCCTGCCATGTTTAGTCCCCGAAGATGCCACTGTAGTCACTGCTGAGATTTTCAGTGCTCTCTGGCTGCCGACTCTTCCCAGCCCCCCTGATCTGTCACTCGTCTGTCTCCTGGCCCCAGCGCCCCCCGGCAGGGGAATTTGGGGAGGTGGGAGGGGGGGAGCGCCAAGGCCGGGCCCCCCCGCGCTGTGGTGGCGGCAGCGGCTGCAGTGGGGAGCGAGTGCGGGCGGGAGCGGCCGAGAGCCCAGCGCTGCCCCAGCCCGAGCTGCCCCAGCTCCATCGCTGCCCCTGCGCTGGGATGCTGTGGGTTTGGGGGGAAGAGGGAGCCGGCAGTGGGTGCTGGGCCTGGGGGCAGCAGGAGAAGGGAAGGAGAAGCAGGGTTGAAGAACAAAATGGTCAAATACTGCACATGGGAGGAGCAGGTGGGATTGTGCAGGAGAAGGAGGAATAGTAGGAGGAAGAGGAGTGTGAGGAAGAGCAGGGACACCAGAGGAGGGTCAGAAATGAGAAGCAGCACAATGTTCCACTCCTCCCTGTATCTGCAGCCTCTACCCCAGCCCCAGGAGCCTTGCTCCCCCCACATGCAGCAGGTGACTGAAGAGGGGGATCCATGATTTTCACAGGGGTGTATCTTGGTGTTTGTGAGCTTTATTGGGCTAAATGTTGGTGCTTTGATTTTTTTGCTGGGGCTGAATCTTTATATTTTGTAAGGGATTTGGGCTGAAACTTGCTTTTTGGGGAGATTTTGATCTGTGTCTTGATGTTTGGATAATTTTTGTGCTGAATCGTTGTGTTTTGGAGGTTCTTCTAGACACAAGATGCCCAATGACTTCCTGAGTTGCACTTTGGAAGGAGGAACCCTCAGCCCAAGGTGCTCTCTTGTGTTTTCCTCCAAACCAGGATTTGTCATTCCCAAGGCATTGGCAGATGGAGGACGAGGAAACTCCTGAGAGGTCCCTCTCGAGAAGGAGCTGCAAACCCAGCCGAGGGAGCTGCGAGGAGGAAAGACCCTCCCTGAGCCGGGAAGGCGGCCGGAGATCCAGGCAGAGCTCAGAGCTGGTGGAGAAGCCTTCTGGAGGGGAGAAGCCCCACAAGTGCTTGGAATGTGGGAAGGGTTTCAGCTACAGGTCCCAGCTGATCCTACACCAGAGGATCCACACAGGTGAAAAGCCCTATCAGTGTGGGAAATGCAGGAAGAGCTTCAGGAGTATTTCTTATCTGATGCAGCACCAGGTGATCCACACAGGGGAACGGCCCTACACCTGCTTGGAATGTCGGGAGAGCTTTGGATGGAGCTCTGCCCTGAGACAACACCAGCGCATCCACACTGGGGAGAGGCCCTACGAGTGTCCCAAGTGTGGGAAGAGGTTTCACACCAGCTCCAGTCTCCTCAAACATGAGCGAATTCACACAGAGGAGAGGCCCTTCCGCTGCGCCGACTGCGGGAAGGGATTCAAGGATAACTCCAACCTCATCAGGCACCGGCGCATCCACACTGGGGAGAGGCCCTACGAGTGTCCTGTGTGGGAAGAGCTTCGCCAGGAGCTCTCACTTGACTAAACACCAACGGAGTCACCACTAAGGGAAGCCCTGTGAGTGCCCCGAGTGTGGGAAGAGCTTCGTGCTCTGCTCCAGCTCCATTTCCCATGGGAGGATCGGTGTTGGATGATCCTCAGTGACCCCCGTTGGGCAGAGCCCTGGTGATCCGTGGTCCTGGTGATCTCCGTGGGGTGGGGGAAAGGTGTTGGAGAGATTTCTCTCTCTTTTCCTTGTCCCGCTGTGATTTGGTTGGTAATAAATTCCCTCGCTGTGCCCAGGCTGGCTCTGTTGTTCCCGTGCCGGTGCTCGGGGCGGGATCTCTCCTGTTCCGTCTCAACGCCCGGGCCTGTCCTCAGCCAATCAGAGAATGCGATGAAGAAGATTCAGCCAATGAGAGAGAGCAGCTGTGATGACTCACCGGTTGCCGGGCAGATCCGCAGCACCCAGTGTTCCCCACCTGGCCCCCACCCTCCCCCCCAGTCACGATCCCCCCGCGGGGTCCCCTCAAGTCCCTCCCCAGTCCCGCCCCCAAGTAAATGGAACTGGGTAAAACTTGGAAGCTTTATTGGGAGCGCTGGGAGCAGCTTGGCTTGGACAGAGTAACACAGGGTTGGAGGGGACGCACTGCACTCCCAAAATCAGCGTGGGGACGGAGCGTGGGATCCTGGCTGGGTCCGAGGCCACGGGGAGGGGCTGTAGACACTGCTGGCTCAGGAGTTCTGTGGGCAGAGAAAAGGTGGTGACCCCCGGCTGGCGGTCCCTAGGAGGAGCACACACACTGGGGGAGGGGGTACACGACCCCCGGGACCCCCCCTCTCCTTGCACAGTTAGTAGCTGAGCCCCAGTGCCACGAAGACGAAGCCCAACACAGAGCCCCCCATCCCCATCAGCACTTTACTGTGGGCAGCGTCGGGCGACATCTCTAGGGGACCACAGGGGTCAGGACCAACCAAAACCTCTCATGGACATTTCAAGCCACTCGAAGAATCCTCCCAATCTCCCCCAGCCCACCTAGAGCTCCCTAAAACATTCTCCTAATGTCTTCCCAGCTTCCTTGGGATGCACCAAAGCCCTTCCTGTCCTTCTCAAAATGCCATAACTCCCTCCCATTTGCTCCCCGCTGCCCCAGGACCCCCAAACCTTCTACCAGTCCCTTCACAACCCCAGCAGGACTCACCAAGACCCCTCCAGGTCTATTCCCAGCACAACCAACCTAATTCCAACCCCTGCTTTCCAATTCCTGATCTTTTTCCAGCTCCTCCAGGTTCACTCAAATCCCTCCCAGTTACACCCAGCACCCCCAGACTCCCTCCCAGTGCCCTCCAGGATCCCCGGAACCCCATCCCACCCTCCTAACATCCTTCAAACTCCTCAGCCACTCTAGACACCCAATCCATTCTCCCAGTTTAAACCAGGCTATCTCAAACTCTCTCCCAGTTACCCCAGCACAGCCCAATCCCTCTTCCAGCTCCCCCAGCGCCTCCCCAACTCCCCCCACACTGTGGGGTCCGGGCCGTGCCCCAGTGCCGGCTCAGGGGGTGCTCCAGGCTGACGTGCTCCACCTGGAGCTGGAGCTGACCCCGTGCCGGGCAGGGTTTCCAGCAGCACCAGGAGCTGGTAGAAATCCAGTCCCCATTGGGGACCAGGTCAGTGGCCACCACGTGTCCCGAGAGCTCCTGCTGGCCCTGGAACCAGCTCAGCTGGATGTCGGCAGGGTAGAAATCCATCAGGGAGCAGAGCAGGCAGCCGGAGCTGGGAGCTCGAGGGAACCAGCGAGATGGACACACTGGGAGAGAGTGGGGACACACTGGGATCAGCTGGGGGGGACTGGGAGAGATGGGAGAGGGCTGGTGTGGCACTGAGAGTGACTGGGAATGAAATTGGAGAGAGTAGGGGAACACTGGGACAGAGTGGAGTGGATTGGGGCAATGGGAGAAAGACTGGAGGTTTGGGATTTGACTGAAAAGGATTTGAGAGGGCACTTGGATAGAGGGGAGAGATTTGGGGAGGCACTGGGGATGGCAGTGGGAGAGAGGCTGGAGGTCTGGGAGTGGACTGGGAAAGGAATGTCTGTGGACTAAAAGGAATTGGGAAGGACTCTGGTGACACTGGGAGGGACTGTGAGGACACTGGGAGAGACTGGGATAGACTGGGAGAGCCACCGGAGTCCCTTGGGGTGAGTGGACAGGAGGCCACAGGGATGGGTATCTTAGTTTGAGAGACGATTTTAAAAAGCACACTGGAGTGAGTGCTCTCTTCTCTGCAGGGTTCCAATAATCCCTTTCCACCAATGGGAAATAAATATTAATAGATGAAAGAGGAAAAAACTCCAACAGTTTATTAACAAACAATAAGCCTACAAAGCAAAAAAACCTCCCAGACTCTGGATATTAAATTATCAGACCTTTCCCCACACTCACCAGGGAAAATGACCCAAAATGCCAGAGAAATCCCTGCTCACAACACATTGTACAGGTGGCGCCGCTTCTCCCCCAGGGGAAAAACCAACCAGGGGCTGTCCCGAAGGAGATGAAAGCCCGGGGCTCGCCTGCCCTTGAACTCCTCCCCAGCCGGGCTCCGCGGGCACGGTCCCGGCAGGCGAAGCAGCGGGGCTGAAGCCTCGGGCTGTTTTCTCTCCCGGCTCGGCCCGGCTCGCAGCGGCTTTGGGCTGCAGCGGCGCCGCTCCGCTCCTGCCGGCGCGGAGCCCCCGGGCTGCGACACAGCAGCTGCTCAGTTCGCCTCCAGGCACGGCAAGGCTGCCCCTGCAGCCTCTCCGAGCCAAGAAAAGGGGAAAAAAATCCTTTGTTTGCTTTGGGCAAAACCGCTTCTCAGGCAAACAGAAACCCACGGTGCACAGAGAGAGCCGCGGAAAACCCGAGCAGCGAGGCTTCAAAACGCCCGCGGAATGAACAAGGAGCCTCTCCCCGCCCCGGCCCCGCACACATCCCCTCCCGGGCTGCCGGGGTTTAGATACAATAACCATTCTTTGGGCACAAAGCAGAGGATCATGGAATTACCATGGAATTACCATGGAATTACCATCACAGTAACCTCTCACTGCAAGAGAATCGTGTACACAATAATCACATGTATCTATCTGTAAAAGCACGTACTGCACTCTGGATACAGCAATGTGCTCTAGGACAGGAGTGGAGAGGCTGAACGGACACCAGGGGAGATGGGGAATGTACGGACACAGCAAACCCTCCAAGGTCTTTAACCTCATTCCCAGCTTTTCCGTGTTTCAACGGCATTGACTGCTGGATTTCAATGAACTGAGATGTCACCGTGAAAAGCAGAACAGTCTGGAACCAGACACTGCTGCTGGAGTCAAAGTCTGGACTTGTCACATCTCAGATTTCAAAATATATTGAAGAAAAAGCTCCATTACCCACAACCTTCCCCAGCCCATCCCTCCTCACACATAACGAAATACAATGGAATTCTTTCTAAAGGGTAAAAAATAAAGTAAAATGAACATTGAAATAGATAGAAAGTTACATTGAGAAAATGCAAAATAACGAAGTGTGTCTAGAAAAGTCGGCTGTGATTTCTCAGATATTGGGCTCAGTGTCAGCTCCGAGCCGGGCTCTGTCTCCCAGGTGCCCAAGTGCCCGGGCCAGCTCTGAGCAGCCTCTCCCGGCTCTCCAGCCCGGCTTTGCCCCGGCTCTGCCCCGGGCAGGCACTCGGTGTTTCCGTGGTGCCCCTGCCCCGCTCAGCTCCCCGTGCCCTGCAAAGGCGCCGAGGCTGCGCTCGGTGCCCCTGGGTGTCACTGAGCGAGGCACTGACGAGCCCCGGTGCCCGGGCACAGCCCTGAGGGACACCCCTCGTCCCCGGCCTCCCGCGGGACACGGAGCCACTGCCCACAAGGCCCTGGCACGTCCGGCCCGGCCAATTCCTCCTGCCCCGGCCAGCCCGGGCTGCAGCCCCAGGGCTCTGCAGGCCGGGGCCGGGGCTGCCGGCTCCCACCGTGGCCAAAGCCTCCCAGGGCTCTGGCCACGCCAGGGGCTACAAGGCCACGAGGCCGGGGCTGCTCCGGGCCGCTTCCAGGCTGTCCCTCTGCTCTTGGGTGCCGGGGGTGGCCCTTTGTGACACGGGCGTGTGTCAGGGCCCTCGGTGATGCGGGACATTGTGGTGCTGTCATGAATGAGAGCGTTTGAGATCGCTTAAAAATCGGTGACAAGGGCATGAACAAAAGTCAGATTTAATATTAAGCGACAAAATACAACAAGTTTAATGGCAAGATTTACTCTACTGCCTACAGAACAAGTGAGGCACAACAAGGGAAAACAAGCAACAACAAAACCAAACAAAATCCAGGCAACCAAAACAGAAATGAACTGAGAACTCTCTAGGGGAGTGTGGGTGGGTGTGTGCTGTGTTCAGGTGCATGGAACAAAAGAGAGTGCAGGCAAGGATTAAAAGGAACAGCCTAAAAACTAATCTACACTAAGCAGCACTTTAACTTCTCTCTTAATTTGTCACTTAACTTATACCTTAGCCCCAGCAATCCAACAGAGGTGCAACAATGAACTAATACCTGACTTCTAACTTAACATTAACAATTCAACAAAGCACTAACACTTAACAGCATTTAACCTAACTTATAGCTATAACTTCCATGTTGTACTTAGTAATTTAATGGAAGAACAACACTTAGCTTATGACTTACATTTAAAAACTTAGCAAAACATTTAACACTTACAGCATTAAAGTAAGTTCATAACTATAACTAAACCTTGCTTACAGGCCTAACTTAGATATCCAAGGTACTTCCACATCTAGGAAAGCTGTATTTGTCCCAGATTTGTTATGGCATATGTGCAGGGGCACACACACAGACAGGAACAGTCAGTGCAGGCAATTCCCCCCAGAGCTCAGTGAAATGCTCCCTTCAGATGTTTTTGCATCTCCCACTGGCCAAAGGATGGGCCTTGAGCAGTGAGGGTATGGGCCCAGGACACGTCGTGTTTCAGTGATCCTCCAGGCACAGCAAAGCCGAGGGTTTGCTGGCTCTGAGAGGCCCCTCAGAGGGAGACTGCTGGTCACAGCCCACGGTGGCCAAGGAGAGCTCAAAGGTCTCCTTTTGGATTTCTGCTGGCAGGGTCACAAGAGAGTGGGCTCCAGTCATAACCATGTTTCATCCCAGCCTCAGTCTGGGTGGGCATTTTCTCTAGGAGTGGGGGAATGCATCACCACACTGGGATCTCAGGGGTGCCCATGGCCTGAGTGATGCTGGCCCGATGCCAGGCACCCACCAAAGCCATTGACCCTGCCTCTACAGCTGCAAAGGAAGAGAAAGTTAAACCAGGAGCTCCAGGATCAGATTAAGACAGGATAAGCAAAGACACCAAAGAGCAAAATGGGCAACACAGACACAGCGTGGGCACAGCGAGGGAATTTATTCCCAATCAAATCATAGCAACAGAAGGAAAAGAGAGAGAAATCTCTCCAACAACTTCCCCCCACACAATGGGGATCATCAGGACCACGGACCACCAGGGCTCTGCCCAACGGGGGATGGAGCTGGAGCAGACCACGAAGCTCTTCCCACACTCGGGGCACTCACAGGGCTTCCCTTAGTGGTGACTCCATTGGTGTCGGGTCAAGGTTGAGCTCTGTGAGAAGCTCTTCCCACACTCAGGACACTCGTAGGGCCTCTCCCCAGTGTGGATGCGCTGGTGTTGTCTCAGGGCAGAGCTCCACCCAAAGCTCTTCCCACATTCCAAGCAGGTGTAGGGCCGTTCCCTTGTGTGGATCACCTGGTGCTCCATCAGGTGAGAAATCGTTGTGAAGCTCTTCCCACATTTCCCACACTCATAGGGCTTTTCCCCAGTGTGGATCCTTTGGTGCCGGATCAGATGGGACCTGTCTCTGAAGCTCTTCCCACATTCCTCACACTCATAGGGCTTCTCCCCAGTGTGGACCACCTGGTGTCGGATCAGATGGGAGCTCCACCTGAAACCCTTCCCACATTCCAAGCACCTGTGGGGCTTCTCCCCTCCAGGAGGCTTCTCCACCAGCTCTGAGCTCTGCCTGGATCTCCGGCCGCCTTCCCGGCTCAGGGAGGGTCTTTCCTCCTCGCAGCTCCCTGGGCTGGGTTTGCAGCCCCTCCTCCTGAGAGATCTCTGGGGCTTTTCTGCCTCCTCCATCCCCGCACACCTGGGGAATGAAAATTCCTGGTTTGGGGGGAAATAACAAGAAGAGAGCTCCATAAACTGGGTGTTCCTCCTTGCCCAAGTTCATCACTGGAAGTCATTGAGCATCTTGTGTCTGTAATAATCTCCCAAACACCAAGATTCCCATCCAAAATCCTCCAAACTTTAACACACGGATCAAAAACTCCCCAAATATCAAGATTCAGCCAAAATACCCTCCAAAATTGTGCTGGTTTGAAAGCAAAACCAGTGAGAGACTCCAAGTAAGAAATGCAATTTTATAGGAAAAAAGAGAAGAGAATTAAAATACATGCAACAGTAGAAAAGAAAACAACTGACAGAATCAGAATACAACCTGACTCCCCACTAGTTAGGGTGGTGGTAGCAGTCCCGATGAAGTGGTCTTGTTGTAGTAGTGATGCTGTAGAAAGGTCTGGTAGCTCTTGTCCTCTCGAAACAAGTGGGGAAGGGCTGCCTTGGTGCTCCAAATCTCAGATTTTATCTAGGTAGGAAAGGCTTGGCTCCTCCCCCTGGCTGGAGCATCTCCCAATGGGATGATGGAATTTTATCAGTCATGCAGTGGCACTCAATGGCCCATTAACAGAAGATATCTTCCTGGAGGAAGGATGGGTTGTGGAAATGATAAAGAACACTGCCCCACCTGGTTTTAACAGATGGCCCATTAGCAGAGGATATCTCCCACACAGATAAGGATCCCTGCTCCACCTGTTTTTTTCCATCACTCTTTGTTCTTTTGTTTCTGCCCAGGAGCTCTGACTGGTTACTTCATGTTTGCTGCTGATTTCTTCTCCCTTTTGAAGATGAAAATGGTAAAAGTGTCTTTGACCTGCCTTGCTGGATATTGTGAAGAGGAACAGTCATCTACTGCAAGTGGAAGTGTCACAGGTGGAGCAGAGTTCTGTGAGTGCTGTATCAAACCAGACCTCGTCAGAGCTGCCAGAACAACTGGTCCATGCTGCCCTTCACTGCTCTGCCTGTTCCCCACTGTTTCATGCCAGAGTAATTTAACTGCTGTTAATTGGGTGTGTGTTTCACTCGAGCCAGTCCAGCAGGACCAGCAGAAAGCAGCCCCAGAATGAATGGGGCTCTGCAGAGGAGCCCCAGACTATTCATCAGCCTGCCCGCAGAACTGGCTCCAACTCTGAACCCTTATGACCACACTCTGAAGAAGACACACTTCTGCTATTTCTGAGGCACTTATGACTGAGGCACTGCACGTGCTTGTGCAGGGAAGAATCCCAAAGTTCTTTCTTACTTCAGGAAAAACCCTGCAGCAGTGCATACCCAGCATCTGCTATCAGCACATCCTGGCTACACGTACAGGAGAAGCAGCAGCAGCATTGTACACGTGGGTTTGTTATGCTGAACTCCCCTACACTTTGAACAGTGCTCATCACAAATATATTTAATGGCACACCGATGCCATACATTTCTCCTAAAAGCCTCCCTTGTAACTAAACTTTACTGGAAAGTTAATGCCGAGGATGAACGAGCAACTTCGGTCTCAGTGCGGAGGTGGAGGGGTTCTAAACACTGACTTTCCGAGAGCAGCATCTCTCCTGAAGCGCTCAGGGCCACCCGAGGCGCCGCCGGGAGCGCGGTGCAGAAGCCGGCCCGGACTCAGCCGCAGCGCCGGGCACCGCGCATCGCTGCTCTGCAGGGCGGCCCGCACATCCTCCAGCAGCTGCCGCAGGCTGCCCTTCTCCTGCTGCAGCTCGGCCATGCGCTCCTCGGCCCGCTCCAGCGCCACCATCTCCTCGCAGCGCTCTCGGGAGCAGGGCCCCGGCGGCCGCCGCTCGGGCTCGGCGGGGGCTGCGCGGGCGGATTTGGCTCTTCTGTGTTCAATCCTCTCTTCTGGTGGTGCCCTGCTGGGCAGGGTGGAGGAAGAACCCCCGGCCTGTGGCTGGAATTGAGTGCAGCGGGCGCCGGAGAACAGCCATGAAACCAGAAACTCATCACGGCTCCTCTGACTAAACCCTACAGTCCTCACCCAGCCCCCAGCGTGGCCTTGAAAGACTCTTTATTGTAAATAACTCCGACTGCCCAACCTGGGAAAAATCAAAAAACCCTCTTCTGCCCGGGCAAGGTATTAACTCTTTCAATGCCCAGAATAAATCTTTACAGATACTTTATTCTCTCTCTCCTAAATATAAATAAAAAAGTAATACAAGTAATACACACAGAAACAATATAAAAACATCAAAATCAAACAAAAAGAAATGTCAAATCCAAAAGAACTGCCTTTTTAAAAATATGGCGAAAAACCTCTTGTTTCCTCTATAACATATAAAAATATTACGAAGTGAATATTACTGTTCTAACTGTAAATATAAACCAATGCAATAATATTAAACACACGTTAAAATTGCTGTAATCTCGTAAGTTTAAATAATCAAGATCCCTCTGATGTTCCCCAGAAAAAAAAGAAAAGCAAAAAACCACTGTACTCAAAAATAAAGTAAGCTTTTCTTAAAACTATTATAATCCTTAAAGTGTGCCTCATAAATTAATAGTCCTTAATAAAAGTTGTGAGAAAAACTGTTAGTCTGAATAAAGGGTTTTTAGATAGTAATCAGATTTCCATTCTCTTAATCACTGTAACATCCAAACCACAAGAAAAATGTTTGTTGTGATGAAATCTCCATAGATTGAAAAATAGTCTCCTCTTTCAAGTAAATTAGTGAAAAACTATTTTAAAGATGGAATACCTGATTTGTTTTTCTATGTTTCCAGTATAAAAAAAAAAAATGTGTGGAAGAAAAAAAAGTAGTCTAAAGTTTTATTCTAACTTTATATTTCTTATGGTTTCTAGCAATAAAATTTCTCTTTCTACCATTTAAAGTTAAACCTGTTTTTTGTCTACTTCTTAATCGTCTCTCACCACAAAAAAAGTTTCACATGAATAAACCAAAACCACTACATCAAACCTCAGTGATTCCAGGATTTTGATTTCCTATTGCCCAGGGGTGTCTTCTGCAGCCAAATGGTGATGGACTGGGGCAAAGACCAAGATTTTGGAGACAGTGGGGTGGAAACTCCTCCAAAAATGTTCTTCCCTCTCTCCCAAGCACGTGAATCCTCAGCTCACACAGACATGGAAATAGTTTTATTTTGGCCTTGATTTGCTTTTCATTTCTCTTCATCCCTTTAAAACATCCAACCCTGGGGTAAAAATAAAGACACTGAACTGAGACATGGGTGGGGACATGGAGGGACAATGACATGGTGGGACACAGACATGAAGAGTGACATGGGGACACATGGACATGGAGGGGGACGTGGCCATTCGTGGGGACATGGGGGGACACGGGCATGGATGGAGATGTGGGGGACAGTGACAGGGATGGAAACATGGTGGGGACACAGCCATGGGTGAGGACATGGTGGGACATGGCCAGTGACATGTGGGGACACGGCCACGGCCGGTGCCATGGGGGGAACTTGCAGGGGCAGTGGGGGATGCTGGCTTGGAGGGAGTTGAGGGTTCCTGGCAGGGACTTGGGGCTCACTGAGGCCTTTGGGGACCCCAGGCCGAGCGGCTCCGGCTGCGCTGGGAGACCCTGGCGGAGGTTCTGGGGCAGCTGCTCAAGGACCCCCTGCCCTGGAGCCCCAGCCGGGCATTGGGCTCCTGGAAGGGAATGAACGTCCTTGTCCCCAGCACGACAGATTTCTTATTTCTTGCAGGTGCAAATGGTTCTCTTACCAGAATAGCTCGTTGTGTTAATTGTTGCTATGCTGAAGATTGTTTTCACATGGGAACAAGCAAGTAACTTAGCTGCACATAGAAGAAGTGACAGGCTAGCTATTAATTAGCAGAGAGCAAGACCTGATTTTATGAGGCCTTTCTTTTATAATTTATAATACATGACTGCAACATCTCATCCTTTTTTTTAATTCAAAGAAGGCTCATATGTTCTGATGATAAAATAGCTCTCTCTTGTGAGGGTGTTATCTCATTAAGGTTATCACTGGTTATCTCTTAGATATGGGTAAGATACACAAAAGACCGATTACAATCAACAAAACTTAGCAAATTCTATCATGTCATTGACACAGGGTTTCACAACATGAGAAAAAAAAAGAATAATGTCCAATGTCTCCTAGGCAAATGGGAATAAATGACCATTGTTTTAAAGTCCAAATAGTCCATTAGCTGGAAATGTTGATTTTTGACATCACTGAATGTGCTCTTGGATCCTGGAACAGGGAATAACTGAAGAAGGTTAGTAGGAATGATGATGACACAGGGCTTTTGTTGGCAATTTGCCTGTAAATTTCCAGACACAGCCATGTCTTGGCAGTCCTACTTCTGGTTTTGTTATGGCCATGAAGGCTGCATGGTGATTAGGTTCTTTTTCTTCTCACTGGGCTGCATTTTCTTGGAGGCAATTGATATTTGGCTGAGTAAACAGGTGACTACTTTGAACTTGTTGATGATAAAAACACATGCATACCTTCTCCTTAAGTTAATGAATTAATTAGACTTTGTCATTGTACCTTCAATTGAAGAGCCTTACATAAAAATATTTTACCTTTTTTTGGTATAAATATTGCAAAAAAAATTTATAAATATATAAATATTTAGGAGCTAATTCCCCCTTCCTTGTTTTAAAAACAGCATGCATGACTCTTGCCATGAACATGAAGGGAAGTTCAAAACAAAACAATACATGTAGTAAAAGCAAAACTTACAGTAATTGGGAATAATTCTGATACAACAATCCAAAACATTTCCGATAACAGATATAATTAAAAACACTTGTGAAATTAGATGATTACCAAACATTAAAACATTGTACCATCATCCCAGTGTCTGCAACAGCTGATAAACCTCAAATCAGTGAAGAACTGGATAAGCCTCTGTTGGGGTTTGGTTTTTCCTTTCCTCTCTGCCTGTGGAATTTTTTTCCCATTGACATGCTAAGAAGCACTGATGGTTAGGTCCCAGCACCAGGGAGAGCTTCCCTGGTTTTTTGGGAGTTTCTCTCGGAGGGTGGGGGGAGGGAAAGGGGGAACACGGTGAGATTGGAAGCAGGTAAAGGAGGGTGGGGGGCAGTTGCTGGCTCTCGCTCGCTTTTGGCTCTCGGAGCAGAAAGGTCATTGCTACCCCCCCACCATCCCAACGCCGGGAGCTGCCTCTCTGTTTTGGACCCCTCAGCCCTGCTTGGACGCCCTCCTGCTTCAGCTTGCTGTTTTCCCAGCATCCTGCCTCTCCTCCATCCCTTCCCATCTGGGACACAGCTGCCATCACCCCCAGCCCCTGCAGGTGCCGGGATCGTCACATCTGCCCCGTCCACCGGGAATCTGCCAGCGCTCACTGCCAGCGGTGACGGTGACTGCAGCACAGGGGAAAAGAGCCTGAGGCCCACATGGACTGGAACTGGGTTCCTGTTCTGCTTCTTGTTAATTCCAGAGTTGTTGTTCTGTTTGCCTTCTTAGATATACCAGTAAAGAACTGTCATTCCTATCCCCATATCTTGGCCTGAGAGCCCCTTAATTTCAAAATTATACTAATTCAGAGGGAGGGATTTACTTCCTCCATTTCAAGGGAAGGCCCTGCTTTCCCTAGCACACACCTGTCTTTTATTCAAACCAGGACAGATTTTGGCACCCATGGTGCCACCTGTGGACATTGAGTGGAAAGGCTGGAAAAGCAATAACAGGTCTTGAGTGACCTGATTTTGTGTTTTAGGTGGCACCATGTTGTCCAGCTTACCCTGGTTTGGGCTGCACGTGGTCACTGCTACATCTCTCCCATTTGCAGCCCCTTATCTCAACACGGGTCCTATCACTAAGGGTACTGTGACTATAATCCAGTTCATTTTGTGGGTTGATAAGGTGAGGAATTAATGGATTTTCAACTCTCTCTGGAAGGCAGGTACATGGATTCAGAGCTATTGCACTCTGTGTGTTTTTGGGGTTACTTCAATAATGGTACTTACTATGAGGAAGTGACAGCAGGGGAAATTTTCTCCCAACCCTTCATCCAGTTGTTTTGGTCCACCCAACCAGTTTTCAAGGTCTTCAAATCCACTCTAAATGCTAATGATATCACAGACTGGCTGGTGTTACTAATCTGCCTGTTCTGTTTAACATTCAGAGACAAGGGGACATTGACTTGGATAACAACCCCAGGAAATTGGGATGCTGCTGCAGAGCCTGACCCTGTTCCAGAGTCTAGGGATGTTACCCCAGAGCCTAACCCTGCCCCAGAGCCTGACCTTGCCCCATACCCCACTTCAGAAAGAAACCACCCAGAGTAGGTAGGGGTTACAGTGATTGAGATATGTGAGATGGGCCAGATGCTGAAGGAGTACCTTTCCCCAGCTGGTGAGAAACCCTCCCCCTGCCTTAAAGAGGGAGAGTCTGATGGTGCAACAGTGGAACCCACAGACATTACATCTGTCCAGGTTCCAGCTGAACTGCAAGGGCACTTGCTGCCAGCAGCAGTCACCCCTGTGGAAACTAAGAAATCTAAGATGAAAACAAGGCACCTAGATAATAAGGATAAGAAAGGAGGGCCCTCACAACCAGCAGGAGAGCCAGAGGTTGAGATCATCACCGAGTCCCTGTCATATGAAAGTCTCTGTAATCAGTGAAAAGACATTGTATGATGGGGTCGTGAGGCTTCTAAAACTTGGTTACTTTGGGTCTGGGACCTTATGGGTACAGGCGTCCAACTGGATGGTCCTGAGGCAAGGAATTTGGGACCCTTGACCCAGGACTCAGGTGTGGACCAGGTATTTGTAAGGGAGCCAGGCCTCCTTTCCCTCTGTGAGCGACTTTTAATGAGTGTGAGAGAGAGGTTTGTCCACAGAGAGAGAATGCAGGAGCACCACCATAGAATGTGCTGGAAGACCCTTGAGAAAGGGATCCAACAGCTGAGAGAAGTGGCAGTGCTGGAGGTGCTTTTTGGGAGGGATGGACAGCATGACAATGACCCTGACAAGGTCAGGTGCACAGGGCAGATGTTGTGGAATCTGGCAGACCTGGGGCCATCTCAATACACCACCTTCATTGCAACAATTAATGCTGATAATAACAGAGACAGTGGGTTCTGTCACCAGCAAACTTAGAAATTTTGGGAGTATGATCAATGGCCCAGTGCAGGCTCCTGTCTCTGCCATGGTCAAGGGCCTCCAAGAGGAGATGAGGGAGATGAGGGAGGAGATGAGGAAGATCAGTGCAGCACCAGTGCGAGTCACAGGCACCAAAGTCAGAGCCCAATGTCCCCCAGCTAGAGAGAGGGTACACCCCATGAGCTGACCTGTGGTTCTTTCTGCGTGGCCATGGGGAAGACATGAGAAGGTGAGATGGGAAACTCAGTTCTGTCCTGGCAGCATGGATGCATCAGCTGAGGGGAGGAAACACAAACCGAGGGAGCTCTGATAAAGTGAAGGTAGCCTCAGCCTCCCATGACTGAGGTGTTGGGTATTACAGAAGGGAGGATGATCTGTCAGATCCCCTTGATGGAACCTCCAGCATGTATCCCCAGGAAAGAAATAATAACCAGGGCTAGAGGGGCCCTGCCTCTAGCCAGAGAGAGGCACGGGAAAAACGGTTCTTTTGGAAGGTGTGCATCTGATGTCCTGGCACATCAGAGCCACAGAAATATCGAGTGTTAGTTGATCCTGGTTCACAGTGTACCCTAATGCCACTGGGACATGTGGGGACAGATCCTGTTTCCATTGCCAGGGTGATGGGAGGATTGCAGGAATTGTCTCTGCTGGAGGCTGAGGTGAGCCTGACTGGGAAGGAGTGGCAGAAATATCCAATAATGACCGGACACTTCCCTGGTGGACGTTGCCCATGGTGTCTCTGCTGCAGCTCTTGCAGCTGTGTCCAGTCCATGGCTCTGAGCCCCTTCTCTTTCTTCTCGGGAAAATCACATTCCTGTATCTCCATCTGCTTCTTCTTTTTGTAAGAATCTTCTATTTACAAAGGTCCCCAGCAGGTTCTTCTATTTACAAGGTCTGGACCTCCACAGCTCTCGACTGCTGGCAGCTCTTCCCAGTCACCTTCCCCCACTGGGGTTCCAACTCCACCACTATCCCCACAGCCGGGCTATTGCTCATTGCAGTTGAGACAGAAGCGATGACAAAAAACTCCGTGTTTGTGCAAAAAAAGCCAACTTTTATTGAGGGCTGTTCTCCCTATATGGCCTTTGAAGTCTGCACGGTTAGCTCTGCTTGGCTAAATTAGTTGCCACCTGGCTAACTGGCCAGTGGCTGCCCATGTCCCAGATGGCCTAGACCTGCTCCCCAACAGCCCAGACTGCTCAAGTTATATCATTACAGTAGTTATATGATTATTTACATTATAAAATTACAATCGGGATTAGTTATGACTGTAAGGCCTCCAGGCCAGCTGTTAGCTACTACAGGTTTAGTGCTGGCCAAATCTTCCACTAGAATTATTTACTCATTTCCTGCTGTGAGATAAGATTAGGAGGAAGGCAAAGCAGGCTCAAACCTTAAAGGGTATAAAGAAAGGACTGTACTAACAGAACTAAAAGAATTATAAGAATCAGAATAAAACCTTCACAACACTTCTCCTCCCTCCACACCTTCTTTTCTTTCCCACTGACAATGTGCAGGAACAATTCAGCCAGTTTACCATCTCTAAAATACTCTTTTTCCAGTTCACTTAGGGAGAGGAATCTCTCTTGTCATGCTATGGAGACTTCTCCACGAGAGACAATTCTCTCGTGGCTTCAAAGTCACAGTGCATCAGCTGCCCAGGAGAATGGAAATCTCATCACTGTGTAGAAGTCCCTTCCCTCGACCTACAGCTTTCCCCATAATTGTTTTTGAGGGCTCAATCTTTGGCTAATGGGACACACTTTTAAGGATGAGCTGTTCAGAAGCAAAGGTTCTCTTCATCTGTCTCTGAGATCATCTTCATCCCTGGGAACAGAGGTTCTCTTCTTCTTCCCTGGGGTAAAGGGTCTTCATCACTCTCATCTCTCTCTGTTCAAGCTACTTCAATATCTGCTGGTTCAGCATGGATGCTTTTGCTCATGTCTACAATTTGAACACTTCATCCTCCACGTGCTTTTCAGCAGGTTACAGGGAAATAGAGTCTGACATACCAACTTTATCTTTCCCATAGACTTACAAGAGGATTTCAGCCCAACACTCATGCATCTCCTCAATCCCTCCCATCTGGGACCTGAATTCTACTTCTCTAACCTTGGGGTCCAAGTGTTGTTCCTCGACGTGTCTTCACTCTGTCCTGTTCTCTCATGCAAGAGAGAATTGAAGGTCTGCAAGTCTCATCTGTACAGTGAAAGAGATAATATCTTGTTCCAAGGCCTGCAGATAATCATATGATCCCTGCTGGTGGTGGCCAGAGCTGTTTACAGTGGAGAATTCTGGGGGGCTGTGCCAGGATTTTCAAGGGCCCCAGCCAGAACAGTGTGGCCGCTGTGGCTGCACAGCTTTTTCAGTGGTTTAACAGGTTGTCAGTTCTCAACACTAATCACTGATTAGATTTTATCAGACATGGAGGAAGCTCTTAGCAGCTCCTGTGAAAAAAAATCATTTCCGGGGGTGGCTTCTTCACTCCTCACAAAATGTCAAATGTGCAAAACCAGCACAGAGGGACCCCCTTTCTGTTGTGAGGTCTCGTGTTGTCACCCTTGGCTCCATGAGGCCCTGTAAAGTCAAAATGGATCCTTCATTCCAGGAGACCCCAAAATGTCATGATGATCTGCGGACACCATAAGGCCCTGAGGCATCACAATGGCCCCTTGGTTCCAAAAATCCCCACAGAACCATAGGGGCCTCTGGATTCCATCAGACCCCACAGTGTCACAGAATCCCTTTCTTTCCCTGAAGCCCCAAAATATCACAAAGGATTCTTGGTCCCATGAGGCCCCACAGAATTAGAAGGGCCTCTGGATTCCACAAGACACTGGAGTGTCACAGTGTCCACACAGTTCCATGTGTCTCCTGAGTGTCACAATGGCCCCACAGTTCCATGTGTCTCCTGAGTGTCACAATGGCCCCACAGTTCCATGTGTCCCCTCAGTGTCACCATGGTCCCATGGCTCCAAGAGACCCTGCCATTTCACAATGGCCCAACAGTTCCATGTTTCCCCTCACGTCACAATGGCCTCAGGTTTCGATGTGTCACAATGGCATCATGGTTCCATGTTTTCCCTTCAGTGTCACAATGGCCCCACGCTTCCAGGAGGCTCTGCTGTGGCATAGTGGCCCCAGTGTTCCATGTCCCCTCATGTCACAATGGCATCAGGGTTCCATATGTCCCCTCAATGTCACAATGGCCCCAAAGTGTCATTTATGCCCTCATTGTGACAAGGGACCCATGGTTCCATATGTCCCCATAGTGTAACAACGGCCCCACAATTCCAGGAGGCCCTGCAGTGTCACAATGTCCTCACAGTCCCACCTGTCCCCTCAGTGTCACAGACGAGCAGCACTGGAGTGGGAGCAGCACCACTGGAGGGGTTGCAGCTGCACTGGAACAGGAGCAGTGGCTGTGGAAAAACAGGGGAGAAGCTGTGGAACACAAGTCCTGTGAGGAGCAGCTGAGGGAGCTGGGAATGTTTATCCTGGGGAAGAGGAGGCTCAGGGGAGACCTCATCACTCTCTACAACTCCCTGACAGGAGGGTGCAGCCTGGTGGGGGTCGGGCTCTTCTCTTAGGGAACAGGGAGAGGACAAGAGGACACAGCCTTAACTGCACCAAAGGAAGGTCCTCCCGTGTCTCCACCCATGTCTCAGTTCAGTGAATTTATTTTTACCCCAGTGTTGGATGTTTTAAAGGGATGAAGAGAAATTAAAAGCAAATCAAGGCCAAAAGAAAACGATTTCTGTGTCTGTGTGAGCTGAGGATCCACGTGCTTGGGTGGAAGAACCTTTTTTGGAGGGGTTTCCACCCCACTGTCTCCAAAATCTTGGTCTTTACCTGAGTTCATCACCCTTTGGCTGGAGAAGACACCCTTGGGCAATAGGAAATCAAAATCCTGGAATCACTGAGGTTAGATGCAGTGGTTTTGGTTTATTAATTTGAAAATGTTTTTGTTTTGAAATAGGATTAGGACAAAGGTAAAAAACAGGTTTAACTTTAAACGGTAGAAATTGAAATTTTATTAAGGGGAGCTATAAGAAAAAAACTTAGAATAACGAACAGTTTTCTTGTGGTTTTGATGTTAGTGATTAGCTGCCCAGGAGAATGGAAATCTGATTACTATCTAAAAACCCTTTTTTCAGATTAACAGTTTTTCTCATAACTTTTTTTAAGTACTGTGTTAATTTACAAGGCACAGTTTAAGGATTATAACAGGTTAAAGAAAAAACAGTTTATTTTTGAGTACAGAGATTTTTTTTCTTTTTCTTGGGGGAACAGTAGGGTTTTTTTATTATTTAAACAGGAGATTACAGCAATCTTAACATTTGTTTACTTTAATATCAATGCTCTTGTTTATATGTACAGTTAGAACAGTCATATTCACCTCAAAATAGTTTTATGTGTTGTAGATGAAACAAGAGGCTTTTCTCCGTAGTTTAAAAAAATAAATTTTAGCTCACTACTTTTCTCCTTTCTTTATTTCATATTTGACTTTTCTTTTTAATTGATTTCGGTGATTTTATAATGTTTCTGTATGTATGACTATTTTGGTGGGTTTTTTTGGCTTTGTTTGTGTTTTGGTTGTTTTTGGTTTTTTTGGTTTTTTTTTTAGGAGAGAGAATAAAGTATCTGTAAAGTTTTATTCTGGGCATTCCAAGAGTTAATACCTTGCCCGGGCAGCAGAGGGTTTTGTGATTTTTCCCAGGTGGGGCAGTCAGAGTTATTTACAATAAAGAGCCTTTCAAGGCCACGCTGGGGGCTGGGTGAGGACTGTAGGGTTTAGTCAGAGGAGCCGTGATGAGTTTCTGGTTTCATGGCTGTTCTCCAGCGCCCGCTGCACTCAATTCCAGCCACAGGCCGGGGGTTCCTCCTCCACCCTGCCCAGCAGGGCACCACCAGAAGATAGGATTGAACACAGAAGATTTGCTAGAGTTGGATATCAACAAATTCATTCTCCCCAAGGAATTCCCAAAGTTGGTTTGCATCCTGATGGACTTTGCTGCCCCTGAATTCATCCAGGTGCCCACAGGGAGACAGGATGATGCACAGTCCCCCAGCCAGGTGTCTTCCCAACACGGATCACCAGGACCACGGATCACCAGGGCTCTGCCCAACAGGGGTCACTGGGGATTATCCAACACCGATCCTCCCATGGGGGATGGAGCTGGAGCAGAGCACGAAGCTCTTCCCACACTCGGGGCACTCACAGGGCTTCCCTTAGTGGTGACTCCGTTGGTGTCGGGTCAAGTGAGAGCTCCTGGAGAAGCTCTTCCCACACTCAGGACACTCGTAGGGCCTCTCCTCAGTGTGGATGCGCCGGTGGACAGTGAGGGTGGAGTTGTGCTTGAATCCCTTCCCGCAGTCAGGGCAGCGGAAGGGCCTCTCCTCTGTGTGAATCCGCTCATGTAGGAGGAGATCGGAGCTTCTCTGAAACCTCTTCCCACACTTGGGACACTCGTAGGGCCTCTCCCCAGTGTGGATGTGCTGGTGTTTTCTCAGGTCAGAACTCCATCCAAAGCTCTTCCCACATTCCAAGCAGGTGTAGGGCCGTTCCCTTGTGTGGATCACCTGGTGCCGGAGCAGGTCCGAGCTGTCTCTGAAACACTTCCCACATTTCCCACACTCATAGAGATTTTCCCCAGTGTGGATCATCTGGTGCCGAATCAGCCTGGAGCTGTGGCTGAAACCCTTCCCACATTCCAAGCACTTGTGGGGCTTCTCCCCTCCAGGAGGCTTCTCCACGAGCTCTGAGCTCTGCCTGGATCTCCGGCTGCCTTCCCGGCTCAGGGAGGGTCTTTCCTCCTCGCAGCTCCCTGGGCTGGGTTTGCAGCCCCTCCTCGAGAGGGATCTCTGGGGCTTTTCCTCCTCCTCCATCTACCCACGGCATGGGAATGACAAATCCTAGTTTGAGGGGAAAAAAAAAAAGAGCACCTTGGGCTGGGGGTTCCTCCTTCCAAAGTTCATCTCAGGAAGTCATTTGGCATCTTGTGTCTATAAGAACCTTGAAAACACCACGATTCAGCCCCAAAATTATCCAAACATCAAGACATAGATCAAACACTCCCCAAAAAGTTAGTTTCAGCCCAAATCCCCTCCAAAATATAAAGATTCAGCCCCTGCAAAAAACCAAAGCACCAACATTTAGCCCTATAAAGCTCACAAACACCAAGATTCACCCCTGTGAAAATCATGGATCATCCTTTTCGGTCACCTGCTGCATGCGGGGGGAGCAACGCTCCTGGGGCTGGGGCAGAGGCAGCAGATACAGGGAGGAGTGGAACATTGTGCTGCTTCTCATTTCTGACCCTCCTGCGGTGTACCTACTCTTCCTCACACTCCCGCCCATTATTCTTCTTTCTCCTGCACAATCCCACCGGCTCCTCCCACGTGCAGCGTTTGACCATTTAGTTCTTCAACTCTGCTTCTCCTTCCCTTCTCCTGCTGCCCCCAGGCCCAGCAACCACTGCCGGCTCCCTCTTCCCCCCAAACCCACAGCATCCCAGCGCAGGGGCAGCGATGGAGCTGGGGCAGCTCGGGCTGGGGCAGCGCTGGGCTCTCGGCCGCTCCCGCCCGCACTCGCTCCCCACTGCAGCCGCTGCCGCCACCACAGCGCGGGGGGGCCCGGCCTTGGCGCTCCCCCCCTCCCACCTCCCCAAATTCCCATCCAGGGGGGCGCTGGGGCCCGGGCCGGGCGCAGGTGGCTCCAGGTGGGCAACGCTGGGAGCTGCGGCTCTGCCTGGACACTGCTGCGTCATCACCGCCGCGCGCTCTCATTGGCTCAGCGCTGCCCGAGGGGCGGGGCTGCACCAAGCCGGGACACCCTGCTCCAGGGGGGATGGCCCCAAAACGGGGGACCCCCATGCAAGGAACAACAGCAAAGGGTCTCTACAAACACATGCTGCGAATCCGCTTGGACACAGGGCCGGGGACGTGGACATAAGGAAGTGACAGCAGAAGCCATCAGGGTCAGAAAATGTTATTAATTGACCACACAGACTGCTGCTCAGCCAAGGTCCTGCTCAATTCATGAACTCCCAGAGGAAGAACAAACACTTAACAGAGCCATGAATATCGTTAGCTATACAAAAGTGGGGTGCATATTCAGGGGATGAAGCAGTGAGTGCATTGGGAAATCTGTACGTCTCAAATACTTCATCCAATGAGGAGAGGGAGATGCAACTAGAAAAATTAGGATGAAAAGGAGGCTGTGCTCTCCAACAATTGCAGACACGCCATGGGAAATAGCTCATGGCCTCTCCCTTGTTTTATGAATGAAATTGCTTTTATAAGACTCCTCTGTCTTATTTGAGCACAGAAACCTCTGGTGATGTGAATTTTTCCACACACCTTGGGGGTCGGCAGGAATTCCTTCCCCCGCCCGGGGTGGAGGGCAGTGAGTGGAGCTGAAGGTGCCTCACCCAGTTTGGGTGATCAGCTCCCTTGGGTGGCAGCGGCATCGGGCATGGATTGGGGTTGGGAAGGATGAATTAGGGAAACCTTATAAATACGAGTGCCTAACAAAAGACTTTGAGACTAGGAAAAATATAAGCAAAATAGAAATGATAGCCATTTTTGACTGTGTGGCTGAAAGCAACTGAATGCCTGAAGGCCCCTTTGTTTAGATAATGTTAGATGCTGCGAATACCAAACAGCAAACAGACATCCTCCCTAGGCATGGCACGAAGGGTCCCAGGTAAAATTTAGAGATAAGAAAAGCAGTAAAACATGGTAATATAGTCATTCCTATAGGTTGCATACAAATGTTAGAGAATTTGTATCTTCTAGAAGAGTGGTTAGTGGAAACTAGAATATTCAACATAGAAGAAAATTTCTTGTATCGTAAACGGGAAAATCTCGCTCTTATGCACTTACTCTTGCCATCTTTCTTACTCTCTTACGCTCTCTGCTCTAACTCTTGCTCTATCCCTCTCTCTCCGTCCTACTCTGAGCTGCAGCTGGAGTTCCTAGCAGGGCCTTATATATACCCACGCCCTACCAAATAAACTGCAAACTTCAAGACCAGAGCGCCTCAGTTTGTCCCTACAATCCCAACGCAGTAATTCCTACAGACTGTGTACCCGAGAGTGACCAGGAGACAGACGAGTGACAGATCAGGGGGGCTGGGAAGAGTCGGCAGCCAGAGAGCACTGAAAATCTCAGCAGTGACTACAGTGGCATCTTCGGGGACTAAACATGGCAGGGCACCCGTGGAGGGTAGAAAGGGAAAGCCACGAAGGGCTCTCGGCAGAAGGGATGATGATCCCAAAATATCTCTGAAGGGTCCCTTGGGAGCATCTTGAGGGAGTTTGCACATTCTCCCAGAGGTAATCAAGGACAGGGACACCTAGGGAGGCAATAAGGGAAGTCAAGAAGGGATTTAGACAACAGGGGATGGATGGTGTTGGTGTGCTGGGAAGGGATTGGGTGAAGGGGAGTGTGCAGGAATATGGTTCAGGAAAGAAGCAGCAGGAAAAATCTATGTGGGAAGAAAATGGATAATGGAAAAGAGGAGGAAGAGAAGAATACTGAGGATGGGGATGTTTTTCAGCAGGCTCTTCTCGTCAAAAGTTGCCAGCTGCTGCAGATCCTTGGTATCCCCGGTTGCCAGGACAGGCACACAAGGAGGTCAGGATTGCAGGGGGTTTCTCTGTGCTGGGCAGCGGCAGGAGCGGGCGCAGAGGGGCGGCACCGGGAGCACGGGCTGGGGGCCTGTGGGGAGCTGCGGGGCCGGGCCGGGGCTGTGGGGCAGCCGGGGCTCAGCGCCGGGCGCTGCCTGAGCCCAGCACCCCCCGGCAATTGCAGGCCCGGCAGTGGCCCCCGGCCCCCAGGAGGCTGCGGGACGCCCCGGCCGCTGCCCGGCCCCGTGGAGCTGCCGGCCCTGCCCGCCGGGGGGGCCGCGTTTGGACACTGCGGCAGGACAGGCACCGGCTCTGGGATACGGGCTGGCCACGGCAGCCACAGCACAAGGAGCAGCAGGACAAAGGAACAGCTGGGAAATGGGCATTGGACGTGCAAGCATCCAGATCAGCTTTTAAGCATTTTCCTTGGGTCACTGCAGAAAGGAATGATTTAGCAGAAAGCTCAGCAGCTGTCAGAGGATGAGCACCCCCAGGCACTGAGGGGGCTGCAGGAGGGGCAGAAGAAGCCCCTGGAGCACTTGGTCACAAAGGCACAGCAGGGGAATGCAAGAAGGGAGGAGGAAAAGGCCAAGGGGAAGGCAAAGGCCATGGCAGAGTTTCTACAGCCCCTGAGGGATGAACCCCAGGGCCCAAGGGGGCCCCAGCACCCAGGGGCTCTCACATCCTTACACCATCTTCAACCAGGTGCCCTCCTCACACTGACACCATTCAGTCCTTGATGGCAAAGATGCTTTCTGGGGATGCCCACTCACACAGGATGGTAAACTGGATTTTGCCTTTGAGTGGGAACAAGAGGTAGAAGGGAAAATGGAAAAGACATGGACGGTCCTTCTGCAGGGATGCACGGAAGCACCAGCCTTATTGGGGCAAATCTTGCAGAAAATATCACAAAAATTTACCCCACCCCAGGGATTGGGTTAATGCAGGATGTGGATGACTTTCCCCAATCAGGAGGACAAGAAGTGGCAGAAGAAGCCTCTGTGAAATGGCTGAATGTTCAGGCTAAAAAATTTTTTTTATTATTTGAAAAAACAGCGCAAATGGTGGAGAAAAAAGTAAAATATTTCAGACATATTTTGACTCAAGGTTTGTGGTGTATTAACCCAGGGAGGGACCAGGGAATCTCAGAAGCAATATTACCCAGCACTAAAAAGCAGCTGGGAACATTCTGAGGATTAACAGGGATTTGCAGAACCTGCATTGAGGATTCTCTGTTCCATCCAGAACATTGTACGACTTTTTAACCCCAGACAGCCCTAGTATTATGGTATGGACATAAGAAAAAGAACAAAACTTGAGAAAATGAAAAAACAAAGTGATTGACGCCACAGCCATGGCTCTACCAGAGTCAGAAAAGAAATTGGAATGGGATGTGGATGTTACATAGGGCCATGCCAAAGGAATTTGGAATTCCCGGCTGCAGGAGCAGCATGGGAGGGCACCACTGACCCTGCACTGAAGGCAACGCAGCAGCAGCCAGGGCTCCACATCGGGCCAAGCCCCTGGGCCTGCCCACAGATCCTCTGCTGAAATCCTCTGCCTGGGCACCCTCCTTTGGCATCTCCACACACTGGGGCCAATCCTTGCTGCCACTGCTGGAGCTTCGCTGCTTTCTGTGCCTGCACTGCCACAGCTGCTGGGGAAGACAACGGCACAATTCCACTCTGCCCCTCAGTTACACTCACACACTGGGCTGCCGGGGATTCCATGGTCGGAAAATATAACGAGTGTAATTTTAAAAATCTATTTCTATACTCAGGCTTCATGTGCCTTTGCATTGGGGAAACGAATTTTAAAGAGATTTCTAAGGAATTTTCCACTACTAAACAGAGATGAGTTTAACATCTCAACAGACTGGGAATAGCCCAAAAGATACTCACAAAGATAACGACCCTTAAGGCCATCAGCAAACATCAAGGAACACCCACCCCAGACACTGCCCCTGGCATAGTTGGAGATGCCTGGTCTGCAAAAGGCTGAGAAGGAAATCCAGGAGTGCGGATCTAATTAATATAGAGGGGAAGAAATCCGGGGCCGATAGGAAATTAAATACTTAGAAGTGCACAACTAGGAAGCAATGAACATAAAACCAATGGATTTTTATAGGTTTTGGACTGTAAAAAGTTAAGGGAAAATCTAGTAAAACTCACGTATCATGGAATGATTTTCTCTGCACACCCGGGCTATGTGTGGCTGAAATTATTTCTGTTGCACATCCTGGCCAGAATCAAGTAATGCCTTGATTCTCTAACAGTAGAAATGGTGTTGAAGAGTTTTGGGTCCTCCCGCAGTTTTGGTGACAAGATTACACCATTAGAATGTTTTTTCTTAATAATCCTACTTCTATATTTTCAGTTAAGATTGGGCCAAGGGTGTGGGAAACACATTTTAGTCTTAGGGGAATAAGCAGAAAAAATCTTTATTCCTTTGGGGATTTTTTGTTTATGTTTATGAGTGGCTGTTAGTGATGGCAAAATTTTGGTATGGAATTTGTAATGTTCACTGTTCTCCTTTAGGCTGCATTTGGCAAAACAAGAAGCCCTGTAATATTTAATAGAATCTTGTTTTAAAAAGAGACCGAAAAATAAAATCAGCGGGAGGGGGGACGGGAGAGAGGAGGGAGAGAATATGTGAGTCCCCTGATGGGCTTTCGAGAGGTGCTTGAATTGGGGAAAAGGGGGTTGGATCCCCAGAGGTAGCAGGAGCGATCTGGAGCTGTCCGCTTTGAAACTACACCCCAAAAATACTGAAAATCAGGGATTCCTCCCAGAAAAAAGCTGTCAGGAGTTGTCCAAAAAGAGTGAAAGAGGGGGTTGGGAACCCGAGATTGAGCAGGAGAGGCCTGGAACCCCCAAAAGCAAGCAAGGGTTAGGGGGTTTGATGTTGGAGTGATGATTGGGAATGGGCCAAAGGATGGGGGAAAAGAGGGAGCTGGGATGCCCAAAGATTGGGGGAGGGGGCTGGGAAACCCACATTGAGTCGCGAGGGGTCAGTAGATTTGGGGAATGATGAGAAAGGGGGGGAGAGGGGAGGGAAAGGTGGATTTGGGATGGAAGAAAGGTGGTTCCCTGTCCCTTAGCACTCGATCCCTGGAGCGATTATCTGCGGCTTGGATGGGGGGGGCAGATCCGCACTGGAGGGGCCCCCTGCCCATCCCAGTGTGTCCATCTCGCTGCTTCCCTCGAGCTCCCAGCCCGGCCCCGGCTGCCTGCTCTGCTCCTGATGGATTTCTACCCTGCCCACATCCAGCTGAGCTGGTTCCAGGGCCACCAGGAGCTCTCGGGCCACGTGGTGGCCACCGACCTGGTCCCCAGTGGGGACTGGATTTCTACCAGCTCCTGGTGCTGCTGGAACCCCCCCCGGCACGGGGTCAGCTCCAGCTCCAGGTGGAGCACGTCAGCCTGGAGCACCCCCTGAGCCGGCACTGGGGCACGGCCCGGACCCCACAGCGCCGGGAGGGGCTGGCAGGACACGGAGGGGATTGGGGGTCCTGGGCTTAACGTGGACACCCTCCCTGGGAACCCTCTTCCCGCTCTCCCATCTCCCTTTATACCCCCTCTCCCACCCCTTTCCCACCGCTCCCGTTCCAGCCCGGCTCACCCGAGAGAGCTCCTCGCCGGCAGCCGAGAGATGGAGGAGAAGGAGCAGGAGAAGGAGGAGGAGGAGCAGGAGGAAGAGGAGGGGTAGAGGAGGAGCAAGAAGAGGAGGAGGAGCAGCGAGAGGCGGCAGCCCGTGCGTCCATCGCTCTCTGCATCTGCAGCCCCTTCGCGCCCGCAGTATCGGCCCCCCCGTATTGTGTAGGTGACCGGGGAGGGGGACCTCGCCCCCAATATCTTGGGCGGTCCTGGCAGGGATTTTTTGAGAGGGAGAGGGATATTTGGAGCTCACCCGAAGTATCTTTGGTTCTCCCTGTTTGTGTATTTCGGGAGACGGCGGGCGGAGCGATGTTTGCATCTTGCAGGGCTCCAGAGCTGTCCCGAAATCCCCTTTTGGGGGATCCTGTGGGGTCCCCGGGTGGTTTTTTGGGGATGTCTGGGTGGCGGCTGCAGACAGAGCCCCGGCGGTGGGTGGGGGATGGAGGTCCCCGGAGCCCCGTGGCGATCGCCCGGGACTGGCAGGGCGAGGGGAGCAGCCTTGAGGGGGGGAAAGCGAAAAGGGGAGAGCCCCGGGAGTGCCGGAGCCTAAAATGGGGGCCTGGAGAGGGGGGACCCCGAGAGCCGGGAGTGAGGGGAGCCTGGAGACGGGGCAGCTCGGAGAAGGGATGAGCCTGGAGACGGGGAGCCCCTGGGACACCGAAGTGGGGACCCCAAAGCCTCCCAGGGCTCTGGCCACGCCAGGGGCTACAGGGACACGAGTCCGGGGCTGCTCCGGGCCGCTTCCAGGCTGTCCCTCTGCTCTTGGGTGCCGGGGGTGGCCCTTTGTGACACGGGCGTGTGTCAGGGCCCTCGGTGATGCGGGACATTGTGGTGCTGTCATGAATGAGAGCGTTTGAGATCGCTTAAAAATCGGTGACAAATGCATGAGCAAAAGTCAGATTTAATATTAAGCAACAAAGTACAATAAGTTTGTTGGCAAAATTCATTCTACTGCCTACAGGACAGGTGAGGCACAACAAGGCAAGAACAACACCAAATAAAATCCATGCAATCAGAACAGAAATTAACTGGGAACTCTCTAGGGGAGTGTGGGTGGGTGTGTGGTGTGTTTAGGTGCATGCAGGGATTAAAAGGAACACGGCCTAAAAACATTTGAACTTCTACCTTAATTTGTAACTTAACTTATACCTTAGGCCTAGCAATTCAACAGACGAACAACACCAAACTTATACCTAACTTAACTTAGAACTTAACATTAACAATTCCACAGAGCAATAACACTTAACAGCATTTAACCTAACTTACAGCTGTAACTTCCAAGTTGTACTTAGCAACTTAATACAATAACAACACTTATGACTTACATTTAAGAACTTAGCAAAACACTTAGCATTTAACAGCATTTAAGTATGTTCATAACTATAACTGAACCTTGCTTACAGGCCTAACTTAGATATCCAGGGTACTTCCACATCTAGGAAAGCTGTATTTCTCCCAGATGTGCTATAGCATATGTGCAGGGGCACACACAGACAGGAACAGTCAGTGCAAGCAATTCCCCCCAGAGCTCAGTGAAATCCTCCCTTGAGATGTTTTTGCATCTCCCACTGGCCGAAGGATGGGCCTTGAGCAGTGAGGGTATGGGCCCAGGACACGTCGTGTTTCAGCGATCCTCCAGGCACAGCAAAGCCGAGGGTTTGCTGGCTCTGAGAGGCCCCTCAGAGGGAGACTGCTGGTCACAGCACACGGTGGCCCAGGAGAGCTCAAAGGTCTCCTTTTGGATTTCTGTTGAGAGGGTCACAAGAGAGTGGGCTCCAGTCATAACCATGTTTCATCCTGGCCTCAGTTTGGGTCAGCACTTTCTCTAGGAGTGGGGGAATGCATCACCACACTGGGATCTCAGGGGTGCCCATGGCCTGAGTGATGCTGGCCCGATGCCAGGCACCCACCAAAGCCACTCTGATCCTGCCTCTCCAGCTGCAACAGTGGGGAGAAAGTTTAACCCAGAGTTCCTGGGATGGTGTAAAAAGGGGAAGCATCCCATACCAAACAGCAAAATGTGCATCACAGACCCTGCCTGGGCACAGAGAGGAAATTTATTACCAACCAAATCACGGCAGGACAAGAAGAAGGGAAAGAAATCTCTCAAACCCCTTCACCCTCACCAAATGGGGGTCACTGGGAATCATCCAACACAAATCCTCCCATTGGGGATGGAGCTGGAGCAGAGCACGAAGCTCTTCCCACACTCAGAGCACTCACAGGGATTCCCTTAGTGGTGACTCCGTTGGTGTCGGGTCAAGTGAGAGCTCTGTGAGAAGCTCTTCCCACACTCAGGACACTCGTAGGGCCTCTCCCCAGTGTGGATGCGTCGGTGCCTGATGAGGGTGGAGTTGTGCTTGAATCCCTTCCCGCAGTCAGGGCAGCGGAAGGGCCTCTCCTCTGTGTGAATCCGCTCATGTAGGAGGAGATTGGAGCTGGTCTGAAACCTCTTCCCACACTTGGGACACTCGTAGGGCCTCTCCCCGGTGTGGATGCGCTGGTGTTTTCTCAGGTTGCAGCTCCACCCAAAGCTCTTCCCACATTCCGAGCAGGTGTAGGGCCGTTCCCCTGTGTGGATCACCTGGTGCTTCATCAGATCAGAAATAGTGCTGAAATTTTTCCTGCATTTTCCACACTCATAGGGCTTTTCCCCAGTGTGGATCCTCTGGTGCCGGATCAGATCAGACCTCCAGCTGAAACCCTTCCCACATTCCAAGCACTTGTGGGGCTTCTCCCCTCCAGGAGACTTCTCCACCAGCTCTGAGCTCTGCCTGGATCTCCGGCCGCCTTCCCGGCTCAGGGAGGGTCTTTCCTCCTCGCAGCTCCCTGGGCTGGGTTTGCAGCCCCTCCTCGTGAGAGATCTCCGGGGCTTTTCTGCCTCCTCCATCCCTGCACACCTGAGGAATGAAAATTCCTGGTTTAGGGGGAAATAACAAGAAGAGAGCTCCATAAACTGGGTGTTCCTCCTTGCCCAAGTTCATCTCTGGAAGTCATTGAGCATCTTGTGTCTGTAATAACCTCCCAAACACCAAGATTCCTGCCCAAAATCCTCCAAACTTTAACACAAGGATCAAAAACACCCCAAATATATAGATTCAGCCAAAATCCCCTCCAGACATGTGCTGGTTTGAAAGCAAAACCAGTGAGAGTCTCCAAGTCATAAATACAATTTGATAGGAAAAAAGATAAGAGAAAAAAAATACATGCAATAGTACAAAAGAAAACAACTGACAGAATCAGAATACAACCTGACTCCCCGCTAGTTAGGGCGGTGGTAGCAGTCCAGATGAAGTGGTCTTGTTGTAGTAGTGATGCTGTAGAAAGGTCTGGTAGCTCTTGTCCTCTGGAAACCAGTGGGTAAGGGCTGCCTTGGTGTTCCAAATCTCAGATTTTATCTAGGTAGGAAAGGCTTGGCTCCTCCCCCTGGCTGGAGCATCTCCCAATGGGATGATGGAATTTTATCAGTCATGCAGTGGCACTCAATGGCCCATTAACAGAAGATATCTTCCTGGAAGAAGGATGGGTTGTGGAAAAGATAAAGAACACTGCCCTACCTGGTTTTAACAGATGGCCCATTAGCAGAGGATATCTCCCACACAGATAAGGATCACTGCTCCACCTGTTTTTTTCCACCACTCTTTGTTCTTTTGTTTCTTCCTGGGACCTCTGACTGGTTACTTCATGTTTGCTGCTGATTTCTTCTTCCTTTTGAAGATGAAAATGGTAAAAGTGTCTTTGACCTGCCTTGCTGGATATTGTGAAGAGGAACAGTCATCTACTGCAAGTGGAAGTGTCACAGGTGGAGCAGAGTTCTGTGAGTGCTGTATCAAACCAGACCTCGTCAGACCTGCCAGAACAACTGGTCCATGCTGCCCTTCACTGCTCTGCCTGTTCCCCACTGTTTCATGCCCGAGTAATTTAACTGCTGTTAATTGGGTGTGTGTTTCACTCGAGCCAGTCCAGCAGAACCAGCAGAAAGCAGCCCCAGAATGAAAGGGGCTCTGCAGAGGAGCCCCAGACTATTCATCAGCCTGCCCGCAGAACTGGCTCCAACTCTGAGCCCTTGTGACCACACTCTGAAGAAGACACACTTCTGATATTTCTGAGGCACTTATGACTGAGGCACTGCACGTGCTTGTGCAGGGAAGAATCCCCAAGTTCTTTCTGTCAGGAAAATTAATCCACAAACACCAGGGGTTTATGTCCAAAAAGGAGACAGAGGAGTCCTTTTTGCTTTATTCAAATAAAGGGAGAGGCCATGGGACTCCCTTGGGATCGCTCAAATTTTTGGAGGACGCAGCCTCCTTTTTATCCTGTTTTCCCGGCCGCATTTCCCTCTCTCTTTCCCCTTTGGCTGAGGTACTTGAGAGGCACAGACTTCCCGGAACGCCTGATACCTGAAATTCCCTTCTAATGTAGAACCCTCCCTTTTAATTTTTAATTCTTATAGAATTCATAGTTTTCTCCCCCGTTGCTTCTTTCATCTTTCGATATCCAATTTCATTTATCAGCAGCCCTACAGTTTGTTTGTAAAGGCAAATATCTCTTTCCATTCATCAATCAGTGGAATCCATCCCATTGTTTCTTTTATCTCTCAGTGCTAGCCTTATCTACAGGCTGATCCACAGCTCATTTGTAAAGGACAAATTCAACATTCCTCTCAACCCCTGCTCTTTTATTTTTTAATAATTGTCTTTACACACTTTAGCTCTCATTGACTTAATTTCTTGTTCCTGAGTCTTTTTTGGTTTTGTAATTATTTGGAGTGACATCAATTTCTGTCCTTTTGTAACCATCTCTGGATCAGTAGGCGTGGCTCTTACCTGCATCCTTTTGATCACATGTTGAATAAGTTGTACTAAGCAAGGGAACATGCCTGGCAAAAAGATTAGAGTTGCTACAGCACGTAAGAGGAAAAAAAGCAGTTGTTTAACTTATAGTCCACCAGGTAGCCAAGAAAACATGTCCCATTCCCATCCTTTTCATCTTTCGACTGGCACATGAGCTAATTTTAATTCATTTTGCAATTTGTTTCACCACTTTTCCATTGTCATCTATTTGCCTATTTAGGCGATAAGTGTCTTTTTCAGAAGAATGAAGCCGCCATGGACTTCCTTCTTCATCCCAAAATCCTGTTCCATTACGGACCTTACCCAGGGTGCTAATCTACTGTTGATGTTCAACTGGGCTGGCCACCCATGGCCAGTTTTCAGATTGTCCTGGCCCTCCACAGACCCAACAATTGCTAAGGTTAAAGGTTTTTGCTACTTCTTCTCCTAAGGTCAAAAAATTATTTTCTCATTCTTGGCCCCAACCTAACTGATAATATAAAGGGAACATTATTAAGAGAAACATTCTGGTTGTGTAATCTAATCTCCTAACTTCATTTTTACTTTCACGTTGTCTTTCACACCACCTGTGGCGAGTGAAGGCACAGAAAGAGCTCAACATAAAGAAAACAATGACAGCAAGGGTTGGCCCCCAGTGCCTGGAGATCTGAGAGGAGGGATGCCCACACAGACTATTTCAGCAGGCACTCTGTGGGTGGGCACACGAGGCTTCCCCCGATGTCGACGCCCTGGCTGCTGCTCCAGTCCCCTCCTGCCGAGTGTCAGTCGCGGCTTCCCGTCCTTCTCCTCCAGCTGAGATGTCCAAATCTCTGGGGCTGCAGAGACCTTGGCCCGAGTGTGATGGGTCCAGCCGTGTTCAGCTGTCTTGACGGCTGTGTCTGTGCTCAGCAACACCTGGAAAGGTCCACGCCACTTGGCCACCAGTGGTGCTTCTTCCCACTCCTTAACCAGGACCCAGTGTCCCGGTTGGATGTTGTGAACAGCAAAGTCCAAAGGCAGGGTCTGTGCCAGCTGAGCTTCCTGTCGAAGAGATTTCACAAGAGACAGTTGTTTTAACAATTGTAAGGCTAGAGCTCTTGGTATCCACTGCTTACCATTCCTTGTAAACCAATTATTTTCTCTTTCCTCTGCCCCACTCTTTTTAATTATCTCAAGTTCCTCTGGTGGAAAAGAGAGTTTCTCTGGCAGCGGTGCAGTTACTGGGAGCAAAGGCAGGATCTTAGAGACTTCTGGCAACAATGCAGCTTTTCGAGTTTCTTCATCAGCCAGTCGGTTTCCTATTGCCTCCTCCGACCATCCTGCCTGATGCCCCTTAATGTGGATTATTGCCACCATTTTTTGGTAAATTCATTGCCTCCAATAGGCGAGAGATTAGCTAATGTCTTTCCTTTGCAGCTGAATAAACCTCTTTTTTTTTTTTTCCATCGTTTTCCAAATGCATGTATCACCCCATATGCATATTTAGAATCAGTAAATATATTTACTGTCTTGTCCTGGTATAATTCACAGGCTCTTACAAGCCCGTACAGCTCTGCTCTCTGAGCTGACCAGGTGTGTGGTAACCTCACCCCTTCCCTTAATTCCTTTCCATTCACAATAGAGTATCCTGTAAATCGTTTCCCTTCTACCACCTTGGAGGACCCATCAATGAACACATTCTCTCCCTCAGGCCAGGGAATATCTCGTAAATCTTCCCTAGCCCTTGTCTGGAGGTCTATAACTGGATATAATCATGGATTTCTTCCTGGCCCCCCTTTTCTCCAGGGCCATTTAAATAAGAGGCTGGATTAAAATCTTCTCCACTTTTAAATTCTAAATCCTCCTGTTCCATTAAACAAGATTCATACTGTAATAATCGTAATGTAATGAGCACTCGTCATCCACTTAGAGGCTCTCTCAGTTAACAAAGCTTTAATCTGATGTGGGACTTTAACAATGAGATGCCCTCCCCTTGTCAGCTTTCGGGCCTCAGCCACCATCAGAGCTGTGGCTGCACAGTTCTGCAGACAATGGGGCCAGCCTCTGGCCACCGGGTCTAACAACTTAGAAAAACAGGCAACAGGCCTCCGTGTTCCCCCATGCTCTTGCACCAAAATTCCTTTAGCATGACCCTGTTTGACATCCACATATAGTTGAATTTTTTTTTTCTGCATCTGGAAGAGCTAAGACTGGGGCATTAACCAATTTGTCCCTGGGGCTGCCCATACTTCCTAATTTATTTCAGCATAAGCCTTCTCAGACATTTTACACAAAGATATCACAGTTTCGGACTCCGTGTCACTTTTTTACAATGCTAATTTGCATTCCCATTCTAGCCATCAAATCTCTTCCCAGTAAATTACAATCACAATTAGGAACAAACAAGAATTCATGCACTTCAAATCTGTCCCCCACATCTATTAACAGAGGTTGAATAAAATGCACTCACTCATCCTTCCCACTTACTCCTTGAATAACCAAGGATCTTTTTGACAATTTCCCCCCCTTAGGTATAAAATTTAAGGTGGATGGAGAGGTCCCTGTGTCTACCAGAAAACACACCTCCTCTCGATCCGGACCCTCCTTAAAAGTTATCAAGGGCTCCTGAGTGGTGGGTCTTTGGTATAACAGGAGCCCCTGACACCCCTAACAATCCATTTCCATTATCCTCTGGACTTCCTCCTCCTGAGGGTCCAGTTGTTTCTGCGGACACTCGTTTTTCCAATGCCCTTCTGCCCTGCAGACAGCACACTGGTTCTTCCCCAGCCGCTGTTTGGGTCGGCTGTCCCCTGCCGAGGAGGGAATCCCTCTGCCCCTTCCTTGTGGCCGACCCCGTCCCCTCTGTCCCTGGGGACCCCTTGGACCCTGCGGTTTATTCCTCTGGGGCTGCAAAAACTCTGCCATCATCTTTGCTTTAGCTTCTGCCTTTTCCTCATCCCTTCTTACATATATCTGCTGTGTTTTTCTAACCAATTCCTCTAGAGGCTTATTTTGCCACTTTTCTTCTTTTTGTACTCCTTTCCTTATATCAGGCCAGGCTTTAGTAACAAATTGCACCTTAAGCAATGTGTTGAAGGCTGGCCCTTCAGGATCCATTCCCCCGTGCTTCCTCAAGGCATCCCTAATCCTCTCCAACCAATGAGGGCTTTCCTGTTTCTCCTGTTCCAACGACAGAGCCTTAGCTATGTTGTTAGTTCTGGGAGCCGCTGACTTGATTGCCCTGATCAAATAAGCACGGCAATCACGGTGAGCCAGACTGGCCTGGTTATTTGGGTCCCACTGGGGGTCTGCCTGGGGGATGGCATCACCCACCGTAGGTGCATTGGGTCCAGCTGCTTGTGGATGTTCATTCTCCCACAGCTGCCGAGCTTTCTGCAAAATCATTCGTTTCTCTGATGACCCAAACAAAATTCCCAAAAGAAAATCCCAATCCTTCCATGTATAATCCGCATTTCCCAAATATTCCTCTATCTTTTCCCCCACCCCTATGGGATCATCCAAATATGGGGGTAATTCTTTTTTCAACCCTCTTATATCCTGGGTATTGAGTGGTACAATTACAAACCCAAATCCTCCCCCTTGACCCCCAAAGGAACTTGACAGAGTGGCATCTGGTGTACCCCTGTCTCTTGGGGGGCTTCTGATGCCCTAAACTGAGTTCCTCTTCTAGTTCTGGGGGGTGATACAACATGCTGCTCCCCTCCCCCTACACCGTCATCCTTCTCAGGTGGGGCTGTAGGAATAACATTTTCCTGATCCCCTTGCTCTGAAACTTCAGGATACAGATGACCTGGGTCAGCTGGCAACACTGGAGGACAAGAAGGGGGAAGGTGCTGAAAAACATCCCATTCCTCACCACTTTCCTCTAAATACCTCCACAAAATTCGACACAAATGAATTTTATCTGTTCCATAAGGTGGCCATATAAGTCCCCTTGCCAACTTATACTCTGGCCACACAAAATAACAATATTTTACCATCATTTCCATAGTTACTTCTGGGTGAATATACAATCTTTCCCAAGACCTCAGTATTCACCCCAAGGGACTCTCCGGGGGTATTATGGGATCATCATCCCTTTTGCCGGGGCCCCTTTGCGGCTTCACCTTTCCAACCCTCTCTGGGTGCCGCGTTTTACCTGTGCTACCCTCCATGGGTGCCCTCTCAGGTTTACCTGTGCTACCCTCCATGGGTGCCCTCCCAGGTTTGCTCCCCGAAGATCCCATTTTACTCACCGGTGAGATTTTCAGTGGTCCTTCCCTGCGGACTCTTCACGGACCCCCCTGGTCCGCCACTCGTCTGTCTCCTGGACAGTCTCGGGAACCCAATGGATCGCCCGGTACCGGCCGGCACCAAGGGGAGCTGATCACCCAAACTGGGTGAGGCGCCTTCAGCTCCACTCGCTGCCCCGGACGGTGGAAAGATCCCGGACGAGCCCCCAAAATTGTCAGGAAAATTAATCCACAAACACCAGAGGTTTATGTCCAAAAAGGAGACAGAGGAGTCCTTTTTGCTTTATTCGAATAAAGGGAGAGGCCATGGGACATTCCCCTGGCATCTCTCAAATTTTTGGAGGACGCAGCCTCCTTTTTATCCTATTTTCCCGGCCGCATTTCCCTCTCTCTTTCCCCATTGGCTGAGGTACTTGAGAAGCACAGACTTCCCAGAACGCCTGATACCTGAAATTCCCCTCTAATATATAACCCTCCCTTTTAATTTTTAGTTCTTATAGAATTCATAGTTTTCCCCCCGTTGCTTCTTTCATCTTTCAATATCCAATTTCATTTATCAGCAGCCCTACAGTTTGTTTGTAAAGGCAAATATCTTTTTCCATTCATCAATCAGTGGAATCCATCCCATTGTTTCTTTTATCTCTCAGTGCTAGCCTTTTCCAGAAGCAGATCCAGAGCTCATTTGTAAAGACAAATTCAACATTCCTCTCACGATCATCACTTTCGATTTCTCCTTGTGCTGATAGGGTATTAAGCACCTTAATAGTTTCCTTACATTCATTTCTTCTGCATTGAACACATAATGCAAATGGGGGATACCCACCATAGGAATGACACCACCACAACTCAGTACAATATGGACACCCCTTTTTCTTTATTAATGAACGGGCTACAATCACACCCCTTCACTGCATTAATTCTTCTAGGGCTTGTCCAAAAAGATTGGGAGATTCTGTAAAGCCCTGAGGCAATACTGTCCAACGCAGTTGTTGTTTCCTGCCCTTATCAGGATCTTCCCATTCAAAGGCAAAGCAATCTCTGCTACTTTCCTCTAACGGGCATGCCCAGAAGGCATCTTTTAGATCTATTACACTATACCAAGTGTAGTCAGGGGACAACTGGTTTAAGAGAGTGTAAGGATTTGCTACTACAGGAAATTTGGTAACAGTTCGCTGATTTATAGCCCTCAAATCCTGTACCAATCTGTAATTCCCGTCTGTCTTTCTGACAGGCAGAATAGGAGTATTATGTGGGGACATACATGGTTCCAAAGCCCCCTGTTGCAAAAGGTTTTCTATGAGAGGCTTAAGGCCCCGTCTCCCTTCCAGTGATATTGGATATTGATGAACTCGGATAGGTAAATCGGGATCAGTGATTTTCACTTTGATAGGTTTCATTTTTAACTTCCCTATTTCTCCAGGGGTGTACCACACCTCAGGACATATTTGCTCCTCGTCCTTTTGGGTTAAAGCAAAAATTTTAAGCTGACCTTGGGATACTTCAATTTTCAAATCCAATGCTATTATTAAATCCCTCCCCAATAAATTATTTTCTGCCTCTGGCAGTAACAGCAGATCCTTTAATTCAATTTTGTTTCGGGTCTCAATTTGTACATTTTTAATAATAGGGACCCGAAATGGTTCACCTTTTGCTCCAACCACGAGTGCTGTTTCTCTACTAGGCTCACACCCTTTTGGTAGGTGTTTAATTGTGGATTTTTCGGCTCCTGTATCTACTAAAAATTCCACCTCCTCTCCCTGGGGACCAATCTTTAAATTTATCAAGGGCTCTTTGGATGGTATGGTCCCTAATACATACAGCCCCTGACACCCCTATTCGTCTTCTTGGAACAATTTTTCATCCCGTATCCGTTCTTTACAGTTTTTCTTTATATGACCTTTCTTGTTACAGTAAAAGCAGGTTCGCCTTGGTGAATTATTTCCTGCTTCATTTCCTTGTTTCGGTGGGGGTTTTAGTGATTTCCCTCCCCCTTTCTGCTGGGTTTCTTTCTGTGTTTCACGAACTGCAGCTATAAAGATTTTTGCTTTTGCTTTCTGCTTTTCTTCATCCCTCCTTACATAAACTTTTTGTGCTTCTCTTAGCAATTCTTGTAACCCCCGATCTTGCCAATTGTCTAACTTTTCTAATTTCTTTCTAATATCTCCCCATGATCGAGCAACAAATTGGGTTTTGAGGAGTGCCTGACCCACTTGTGTATCAGGGTCTATCCCGGAGTACATTTGGAGATCTTTCCTCAGCCTCTCCAACCACTCAGTCGGGGATTCGTCCTTTTTTTGTTGTTCACTAAAGGCTTTATTAATATTTTGTCCTTTAGGAACTGATTCTCAGATACCTTTAACGAGTATCCATCTTAAGTCCATCATATTCTGGCGATGGACATCATTTTGATTATCCCAGTTAGGATTATTTAATGGCCATTTCTGGTCTCCCCTAGGTCCAATCTGATGCTCCCGGTCCCATACCCTCATTCCAGCCTGTCTGATCATTTCCCGTTCCTCCGTGGTGAATAGGATACTTAATATAGATTGTAATTCCATCCAAGTATACATACTTGGTCCGAGGAATTGATCTAGTCTCTCTGATACCCCTATAGGATCTTCTAGGAGTTTTCCTATTTATTTTTTAAAGTTCCTCACTTCCCCTGTGTTCAAGGGAACATTTACAAATCCAATTAATCCAGCCTGTTGTCCTGCTAATGGCACTTCCCTCAGGGGGTAAAGGCGAGCCTTTGTGTCGTTATCTCCCTCCTCTCTGGTGATACCATCTCTCCTGGTATTCCTTTGACTGGAGCGAGTTCTTAGAGCTATGGGAGTACCAGGAGGAGAAGTGGGTGCGTGGGGGGGTCTCCTGTATTTTCTGTATTATACGGAAGTGGGAGATTATCCAGGGGTTCCCAGGTAACCTTCTTTTTATTTTCATCCTCTTTTTCTTTTAGGGTATATATCAAGGATAGCTTGGACTGTTTTGCCCACAGGGCAGCATACTCATATTCCTCTCTGTTAAATGGTTCTTTATGAGCCACATATGTGTTTAATGCCCGACAAATCCAACCCTCAAATGATCCGAGCATGGGCCAGTATAGGTTATCTTTACGGATCATTTCTCTGGTCCATTCCACCATGCAATATTGAATCAATTTTTCTTTACTTTTTCCTCTGTATATCGTCTGTGTGTCCCAACATTTTAATATTACTCCCAAAGGGCTGCCTGGTGCTATTTCTGGCAACCTACTTGTCTTGTCTTTATTTTCCCGGTCTCTTTGTGGACCAAATGAACTTGAACCTCTTCGTGGGTCCCTGGGACTCAGAATCTTCCTCCCTCTTTGTCCCATTTTTACCTCAAGGGACTGTCTTGAGGTGTTTGTTCTCTCCGATGTGTTCCGCCCAAACCCCTGCCTCTCCTTGGGTCAGGATGGACTGGAACCCGCCTCTACCTGGGCTGGGATGGGAAAAGCAGCTTTTCCCTTCTCCCTCCGTAACTGGTGTGTTGCCATCTGCTTTTCTTTTCCTCCCCCTTCACCCCTCCCCGGGTGCCGCCTCTACCTGGGCTAGGACAAGAAAAGCAGTCTCTCCCTTTGTGCTCACTCGCTTCGTCCGGTCACCGGCCAGGTCCCTCGCGGGATGCTGGAAACGCGGATAGAAGGACTCCACTCTCGCTTCGCAGCCAAGGCCACGTCTCATTCAGGCAAGCACACAGTCATCCCCACCAAACCACACAGATACTCACAGTCCGATGCTCCTGTCTGGGTCTTCGTGCACGAGAATTCCAGGTGATTTTGCCGCGGTCTTCTGGGGAGATTTTCCTTGCTCAGTCTCTATGGTGCGGGACGTCGATGGGTCCCGAGAATCACTGACGAACCGGGGCCACAGCAGTGGGGCGCCTCCCCGAAATCGCAGTGCCTCTCAGGGCTCCAAGGACGTCCCGGGTATCGGCACCAAATTGTTATAAATGAGAGACAAAAGTCTCGATATTCAGCAAAATTTAGATTGCTTTATTTGATATAGAAAGAGCAAGCAGCGCTGGGGAACGTCACAGATAGCCATCTGGTCCTTGTAGATAACCACCAGAGAAGTTCTGGAATTCTGGTCCTTGAGATAAGCAGTATTGATTAGACAAAGGCAGGAAGGGCTATTGGGAAGGCTGATTTTGCAAGCTGGTAGCTGATACAACTCATTTGGAAAACATAACATAATATAATGTAACATAATACAACATACCATAACAAGGTGATTTTAAACAGTGATTTTATCATATAATTTCCTTTATCTATTTGTCCATGCTTCACTTCAGAGTTTAGTATTCTGGTTTATACAAACCCCAATGCTTTTGTGATTAACACGAATCTTTTATCACTTATCGTACTGAGAACTCCAAAACTCCTCCTGGACCCTCACCTGGGAAACCCCAAATCCTTGAGAATTTTCACTTGGAACCACCCAAACCCCACCCAAACCCTCCCCAGAACTCCCCAACCCCTCCCCCACCCCCTAACCCCCATTTCCTGTCCCCAGCTGTCCCCCCCTGCCCTCCCCCCCGAGCTGGGCCAGGCAGATACCATGTGGTGCCGAGCCCTGGTGGCCCTGGTGGCCCTGGCCGAGGCCTTGAGGACACCAAGCACCGTCCCCGCGGCACTGGCTGAAGCCAAGGTCACGCTGTATCAGGCCCAAGTGGCCCTGGAAGAGCTGAAGGAGGCCAGAAAGGCCAAGGTGGCCCCGGCAGTGGCCCGGGGGACCCTGGGGGACAAGGACGAGCAGGAGCTTCAGCACCAAGGGGACCTGGCTGAGGCAGCAGTGATGATGATGCTGGAGCAGGAGGAGGAAGGGGCACAGCAGTGCCAGAGCTGGCTATGGGCTGGGCACAGGCTGGCCGTGGGGCTGATGGTGCTGTGCGATGCTGTGTGTGAGTAAAAACCAGTATGGACCAGTATAAACCAGTATGGACCAGTATAGACCAGTATAAACCAGTATAAACCAGTATGGACCAGTATAAACCAGTATAGAGCAGTACAGACCACTTTGGGTGAGCTGAGCTCCAGGCTGGGCATGGGCTGGCCATAGGGCTGATGGTGCTGTGTGTGAGTAAAACCCTGTATAAACCAGTATAGAGCAGTATGGACTAGTTTAGAGCAGTATGGGCCAGTACAGACCTGTACAGACCAGTTTGGACCAGTAGAGACCTTCCCCTGTCCCAGGATGGGGACACTGGGCTGGCACTGGGAGCACTGGGAGGGAACTGGTTTGGTGACATTGAGATGGTGACATTGGTATGGGGACAATGAGTTGGTGGCACTGGGATGGAACTGGTGACACTGTGACACAACTGGGTGCACTGGGACAGGGACACTGGGACAGGATGGGGGATACTGGGATGGGACAGGGACACAGGAATGGAACTGGGAGCACTGGGCTGGTGACACTGGGACAGGACTGAGGACACTGAGACTGAACTGGGGACACTGGGGTGGTGCCATGGGTGGCACTGGTGACGCTGAGATGGCACTGGGGACACTGGGATGGAACTGGGAACACTGGGAGGGGACGTTGGGATGGGGACATTAGGAAGGGACTGGTGACACTGGGGTGGTGACACTGGGATGGAACTGGGGACACTGGGATGGTGACACTGAGCTGGCACTGGGAGCACTGGGCTAGTGGCACTGGGACAGGACTGGTGGCACTGGGCTGGTGACACTGGTATGGGTCAATGACGGGGTGGCACTGGGCTGGCACAGAGACACAACTGGGAACACTGGGACAAGAGCACTGGGACAGGACTGGTGGCACTGGGATAGGACTGGGGACACTGGGCTGGAACTGGGTTAGTGATAGCAGGTTGGTGGCACTTGGGTGGTGACAGAACTGGTAGCACTGGGTTGGTGACACTGGTATGGTGACAATGGGGCAGTGACACTGGGACACAACTGGTAGCACTGAGACAAGAACACTGGAACAGGATGGGGGACACTGGGCTGGCATGGGGGACACTGGGATGGTGACATTGGTATGGGGACAATGGGGTGGTGACACTGGGAGGGAACTGGAGACACTGGGATTGAACTGGGAGCACTGGGATGGTGACACTGGGACACAACTGGTGGCACTGGGAGGGAACTGGTGGCACTGGGACACAACTAGGAGCACTGGGACAGGGACACTGGGACAGGATGGGGGACACTGGGCTGGCATGGGGGACACTGGGATGGTGACATTGCTATGTGGACAATGGGGTGGTGACACTGGGATGGGACTGGAGGCACTGGGATGGGAGTGGCTTGGTGGCACTGGGTTGGTGACACTGGGCTGGTGACAGTGGAATAGAACTGGTGGCACTGGGATGGAACTGAGGACACTGGGTTGGTGACACCTTGGTAGCCCTGGTGCCACTGGGCTGGTGCCACTGGGACAGGGCTGAGGACACTGGGATGCAACTGAGTTGAGGACACCAGGCTGGTGGCACTGGGATTGAACAGGTGACACTGGGGTGGTGACACTGGGCAGCCCTGGGGACACGGGGCTGGTGGCTCTGGGGTGTCCCTGGTGCCACTGCTCAGGTGCCACTGTGCTGGTTGCCCTGCTGCCGTGTCCCTGGTGCCACCTGTGCGGTGTCCCCATGTCCCCGCAGTGTCCCTGGACTCAGTGTGCGCTGCGCTGGGGGTGGCCGAGGACAGTCACCTGCTGCTGGCCCTGGGCACGGTGGCCATGTCCTGCCAGGTGACCCTTGGCGACATCGTGGTGACACCTGGCCACCACCATCTGTGAGCACTGGGCCATGGCCCAGCACCTGCGCGACCACGCCCAGCGGGTGGCGATGGCCAGGGCCAGCACTGAGGCCACCGCGGCCACCAGCAAGAAGACCAAAATGTCCAGGGGTGGCTGGACACGGTGACATGGCACCTGGGGTACTTGGTGAATGCTGTTAACCGGGACTTGGTGGTGACACGTGGGGGACACGGCGACAGGGGTTCCCCAGAACTGGCCGGGCCCTTGGGGACATCATGGTGGCCTTGGGGACAATGCTGGAGGGACACAAGGAGGTGATGCGAAAGCTGGAGGCGGCCCGAGATGCAGGGACAGGGTGGGGACATGGAAGTGACACTGTCACCCCGAGGGACACTGGGGACCTTGGTGTCCTTGCCTTGGGGACATCGGGGCCACCCTGAGGTCGCCTGTCCTGTTTTGGGTCAGTGCGATGTCCCTGCAGTGTCCCTACGTGACCGCAGTTTGTCCCCCTGAATTGTTAAAAACCGGAATAATCACGGACAAAGGCGCTGTAACTAATTAAAGTTACAAAGTGGTGTGTTTATTCACCGGCACGGGAGTCACCTCCCAAAGGCGTGACCGCCCCGAACAAGGTTCTTTGCCCTCTATTTATTGCCCAAGATCTTACATACAATACATGTGCATAACCCCAGCACCTCCCATCCCCATCCCATATTAAAATGAGCCCATTCGTCCTTCACACGTGCACAGTTCTTCTCTTGAATTGGGTCGGTGGTCTCGAAATGGGTCAGTGGTCTCAAAGGATGAAGTCAGGAGAGTCTTCATCAGGGCTCTGTGATCCTCTGGCACAATCCAAGGCCTCGTGCTTCATGATTAACGCATTATTATTTTATTTATTATTTAGGTTCTTCTATACCTAAGTTCATAATAGCAGATAATTATACCAATTAGCTCTTCCCTAAGCATCAAGTAATTACCTACCTAACGTACATCTTGGCCATGGAAACTCCTTCTACCCTTAGCAAAAATCTTAACTCTTTGAAACCATGATTCAACTCTCCATGTCTGTGCCCCACCATGTCTTTGTCCCTCCGTATCCCCACGCATGTCTCAGTTCAGTGTCTTTATTTTCACCCGTGTTGGTTGTTTTAAAAGGATGAAGAGAAATGAAAAGCAAATCGAGGTCAAAAGAAAAGGATTGCCTTGTCTGTGTGAGCTGAGGACCAATGTGCTTGAGTGGGAGGGAAAAACATTTTTTGGAGGACTTTCCACCCCACTGGCTCCAAAATCTTGGTCATTGCCTCAGTTCATCACCATTTGGCTGCGGAAGACAACCTTGGGCAATAGGAAATGAAAATCCTGGAATCAGTGAGGTTGGAAAAGATCTCCAAGACCGTTCCTGGATATTCCTGGATACCACCAGGAGATAGGATTGAACACAGAATATTTTCTGAGCTTGAAAGTCAACAAATCTGCTCTCCTCAAAGAATTCCCAATGTCAGTTTGGGCCCTGATGGACGTTCCTGCCCCTGTGTTCATCCAGGTGCCCACAGGGAGACAGGATGATGCAGACCCCGCTAGCCAGGTGTCTTCCCAACACGGATCACCAGAACCAAAGACCACCAGGACTCTGCCCAACGGGGGTCACTGGGGATCATCCAACACCAATCCTCCCATGGGGGATGGAGCTGGAGCAGAACACGAAGCTCTTCCCACACTCGGGGCACTCACAGGGCTTCCCTTAGTGGTGACTCCGTTGGTGTCGGGTCAAGGTTGAGCTCTGTGAGAAGCTCTTCCCACACTCAGGACACTCGTAGGGCCTCTCCCCAGTGTGGATGCGCCGGTGGACAGTGAGATGGGAGTTGTGCTTGAAGCCCTTCTTGCAGTGGGGGCAGCGGAAGGGCCTCTCCTCTGTGTGAATCCGCTCATGTAGGAGGAGATTGGAGCTGCTCTGAAACCTCTTCCCACACTTGGGACACTCGTAGGGCCTCTCCCCGGTGTGGATGTGCTGGTGTTTTCTCAGGGCAGAGATCCACTGAAAGCTCTTCCCACATTCCAAGCAGGTGTAGGGCCGTTCCTCTGTGTGGATCACTTGGTGCTGCATCAGGTAGTTGCTGTCCCTGAAGCTTTTCCCACATTTCCCACACTCGCAGGGCTTTTCGCCAGTGTGGATCCTCTGATGCCGGATCAGCTGGGACCTGTAGCTGAAACCCTTCCCACAATCCAAGCAGTTGTGGGGCTTCTCCCCTCCAGGAGGCTTCTCCATCAGCTCTGAGCTCTGCCTGGATCTCCGTCCGCCTTCCCGGCTCAGGGAGGGTCTTTCCTCCTGGCAGCTCCCTGGGCTGGGTTTGCAGCCCCTCCTCGTGAGGGATCTCCCCGGCTTTTCCTCCTCTTCGCTCTGCCAACGCCTTGGGAATGAAAAATCCTGGTTTGGGGAAAAAACAAGAGGGGAGTGCCTTGAGCTGGCGGTTCCCCCTTGCCCAAGTTCATCTCAGAAAATCATTGGGCATGTTGTGTCTGTAAGAACCGCTAAAGCACGAAGATTCAGTCCAAAAATCCTCCAAACCTCAAGATACACATCAAAAACACCCCAAAAAGCAAGATTCAGACAAAACCCCCTCAAAATATAAAGTTTCAGCCCCTGAAAAAAAATAAAGCACCAAGTTTTACCCCAATAAAGCTTTCAAACACCAAGATTCACCCTTCAGAAAATCATAGATCCCGATCTTTGGTCACCTGCTGCATTTGGAGAGGGGCAATGCACCTGGGGTTGAGGGGGGAAGGCTGTAGGTACAGGGAGGGATGGAAACTTCTGTTGCTTCTCCTTTCGGCTCCTCCTTCTCCCGTGTCCATGCTTTTCCTCACATTTCTCTTCCTCCTATTCTTCCTTCTCATGCACAATCCCACCTGCTCCTCCCACAGGCATCGTTTGACCATTTTGTTTTTGAACCCTGCTTCTCCTTCCCTTCTCCTGCTGCCCCCAGGCCCAGCACCCACTGCCGGCTCCCTCTTCCCCCCAAACCCACAGCATCCCAGCGCAGGGGCAGCGATGGAGCTGGGGCAGCTCGGGCTGGGGCAGCGCTGGGCTCTCGGCCGCTCCCGCCCACACTCGCTCCCCACTGCAGCCGCTGCCGCCACCACAGCGCGGGGGGGCCCGGCCTTGGCGCTCCCCCCCTCCCACCTCCCCAAATTCCCCTGCCGGGGGGCGCTGGGGCCAGGAGACAGACGAGTGACAGATCAGGGGGGCTGGGAACAGTCGGCAGCCAGAGAGCACTGAAAATCTCAGCAGTGACTACAGTGGCATCTTCGGGGACTGAACATGGCAGGGCACCCGTGGAGGGTAGAAAGGGAAAGCCAGGAAGGGATCCGGGCCAAAGGAATGATGATCCCAAAATATCTCTGTAGGGTCCCTTGGGAGCATGTTGATGAAATTTGCACATTCTCCCAGAGGTAATCAAGGACAGGGACACTCAGGCGGCAATCAGGGAAGTCCAGAACAGATTCATACAACAGGGGGATGGATGCTGTTGGTGTGCTGGGAAGGGACTGGGTGAAGGGGAGTGTGCAGGAATATGGTTCAGGAAAGAAGCAGCAGGAGCAATCTATGTGGCAAAAAAACATGAAGGATCGTAAAGAGGAGGAAGGGAAAACACTGAGGATGGGGATGTTTTTCAGCAGGGTCTTTTCCTCAAAAGTTGCCAGCTGATGCAGATCCTTTGTATCCCCGGTTGCCAGGACAGGCACACAAGGAGGTCAGGATTGCAGGGGGTTTCTCTGTGCTGGGCAGCGGCAGGAGCGGGCGCAGAGGGGCGGCACCGGGAGCACGGGCTGGGGGCCTGTGGGGAGCTGCGGGGCCGGGCCGGGGCTGTGGGGCAGCCGGGGCTCAGCGCCGGGCGCTGCCTGAGCCCAGCACCCCCCGGCAATTGCAGGCCCGGCAGTGGCCCCCGGCCCCCAGGAGGCTGCGGGACGCCCCGGCCGCTGCCCGGCCCCGTGGAGCTGCCGGCCCTGCCCGCCGGGGGGGCCGCGTTTGGACACTGCGGCAGGACAGGCACCGGCTCTGGGATACGGGCTGGCCACGGCAGCCACAGCACAAGGAGCAGCAGGACAAAGGAACAGCTGGGAAATGGGCATTGGACGTGCAAGGATCGAGACTAGCTTATAAGGACTTTCTCTGGGTCAGTGCAGAAAGGAATGATTTAGCAGAAAGCTCAGCAGCTGTCAGAGGATGAGCACCCCCAGGCACTGAGGGGGCTGCAGGAGGGGCAGAAGAAGCCCCTGGAGCACTTGGTCACAAAGGCACAGCAGGGGAATGCAAGAAGGGAGGAGGAAAAGGCCAAGGCGAAGGCAAAGGCCATGGCAGAGTTTCTACAGCCCCTCAGGGATGAACCCCAGGGCCCAAGGGGGCCCCAGCACCCAGGGGCTCTCACATCCTTACACCATCTTCAACCAGGTGCCCTCCTCACACTGACACCATTCAGGAATTGATGGCAAAGATGCTTTCTGGGGATGCCCACTCACATACGATGGTAAACTGGATTTTGCCTTTGAGTGGGAACAAGAGGTAGAAGGAAAAATGGAAAAGACATGGACGGTCCTTCTGCAGGGATGCACGGAAGCACCAGCCTTATTGGGGCAAATCTTGCAGAAAATATCACAAGAATTTACCCCACCCCCAGGGATTGGGTTAATGCAGGATGGGGATGACTTGCTGCAATCAGGAGGACAAGAAGTGGTAGAAGAAGCCTCTGTGAAATGGCTGAATGCTCAGGCTAAAAAGCATCTTTGAGTATTGGAAAAAAAAGAGGAAATGGTGGAGGAAAAGGTTAAATATTTGGGACATTTTTTTGTCTGAAGGTTTCTGGTGTATTTATCTGTAGAGGGACCAGGCAATCTCAGAACTAACATTACCCAGCACTGAAATGGAGCTGGGACAACTCTGAGGATTAATAGGAAATTGCAGGATCTCCACTGAGGATTCTCTGTTCCAGACAGAACATTGTAATACGTTTTAATCCCAGAGAGCCTTAATATTATGGTATGGACATAAGAAAAAGCACAAAACTTGAGAAAATGAAAAAACAAAGTTATTGACGCCCCTGCCATGGCTCTACCAGAGCCAGAAAAGAAATTCTAATGGGATGTGGATGTTAAATAGGGCCATGCCAAAGGAATTTGGAATTCCCGGCTGCAGGAGCAGCATGGGAGGGCACCACTGACCCTGCACTGAAGGCAACGCAGCAGCAGCCAGGGCTCCACATCGGGCCAAGCCCCTGGGCCTGCCCACAGATCCTCTGCTGAAATCCTCTGCCTGGGCACCCTCCTTTGGCATCTCCACACACTGGGGCCAATCCTTGCTGCCACTGCTGGAGCTTCGCTGCTTTCTGTGCCTGCACTGCCACAGCTGCTGGGGAAGACAACGGCACAATTCCACTCTGCCCCTCAGTTACACTCACACACTGGGCTGCCGGGGATTCCATGGTCGGAAAATATACCGAGTGTAATTTTAAAATTCTATTTGTCTACTCAGGCTTCACGTGCCTTTGCATTGGGGAAACGAATTTGAAAGAGATTTCTAAGGAATGTTCCTCCACTCCACAGAGGGGAGTTTAACATCTCAATAGACTGGGAATAGCCCAAAAGATACTCACAAAGATAACGACCATTAAGGCCATCAGCAAACATCAAGGAACACCCACCCCAGACACTGCCCCTGGCATAGTTGGAGATGCCTGGTCTGCAAAAGGCTGAGAAGGAAATCCAGGAGTGCGGACGTAATTAATATAGAGGGGAAGAAATCTGGGGCCGATAGGAAATTAAATACTCAGAACTACACAACTTGGAAGCAATGAACATTAAACCAATGGATTTCTATGGGTTCAAACTGTAAAAAGTTAAGGGAAAATCTAGTAAAACTCACGTGTCATGGAATGATTTTCTCTGCACACCCGGGCTATTTGTGGATGAAATGATTTCTGCTACACATCCTGGCCAGAATCAAGCAATTCCTTGATTCTCTAACAGTAGAAATGCTGCTGAAGAGTTTTAGTTCTTCCCGCAGTTTTGGTGACAAGACTACACCATTAGAAGGTTTTTTCTTAATAATCCTACTTTTATAAGATTCATTCCAGGCAGAGTCAGGAGAGCAGCTTTAAAAATGCAAAATAACTCTGCTGAAGAAATGTATGGACAATTTACCAAACTATTCTTGCCTGGGGGAGGAATTTTGCAGATTTCCTCTGTCCCCCACTCCAAGCTCTGCCTGCCTGCACAGATGGAATTTGCACAATTAAAGGCAGAGCTAATAGTGAGGATATCTGACTGCAACAGAAATTGGTTAAGCTGCAAAGGGAAACAGCAAACGCAGAATTTTGTGCAACCTTCATGAAAAATAGTGGGGGGGGGGTAGGGAATCATCCCTCTCTCCAGAGCACTGGGGTGTTTTTGCTAATCCAGAGAAACCAATTGGGGATACAAGTATTTGATGATTTCATAAGATTAACGTGGTCAATTGATGCAGCCCTGGCTGCAGGGAGCACCCCAAAACTGGGAAAAAGATGAACAGACACCAGAACAAATCCTACACCACCATGGACCAGCCCCTAGGAACCCTAACGAATTCATATCAGGAGACAGAGAAGTCATTTATCATTTCAATGGCATAGTTAGATTACACAATGTCCTCGAAATAATACCCAACCAGACAGCTCCAGCTCCTCACCTTCTTCCCGACCAATCCACTCAGATGAGGAATGCAACGTTTCCCGATGGAATGGAATCAGATGATCTATTAACAGAAAGTGGAGGAGTTTGTGGAAAATTAAATGACTCAAACTGCTGTTTGCAAACAGATCACAAAGGAAAAGTGGTGAAACAGATAACAAAGGAAGTGAGAAAGTAGCTCATATTCCGGTCAAATGTGGAAAGGAAGGGAATGGGACACGTTTTCGTGGTTTCCTGGCAGACCATGGCTTAAACGAATGCTGCTCCTCCTCTGACGTGCTGCAGCAACTCTCATCTTTTTACCATGCACGACACCTTGCGTCAAACAGGATGCAGGAAAAGAGATTGAGTCGATGGAAATTAAAAGTTAGTAAAGGCAATTCTTGAGAAAATGAGAGAAGGAGGGATTGAAAGCAGTAAGATTAATATCGTAGTAGGGGTGCATATTAATGAGGACATGCAGTAGGCGGATCGGGAACTCTGAACCCTCCAAGAACCTCAGCCAGTAGGGAATGGGAGAGGGAGATGCAGACGGGAAAATGAGGATAAAAAGGAGGCGGCGCTTTAGAGACCGCATGGCAAATGCCGCATGGCGTCTCCCTTTGTTCATCAATAAAGTCACTTTTACAGGACTCCTCTGTCTCCTTTGGGCACACAAACCTCTGGCCACGGGAATTTTCCCGCACAGCCCCGGGCACAGGGCAGACACCTCTGTGCCACCCACAGCAACCGGGACGAGCCAGCGCTGCTCCGGCACCGGCTCCTGCCGAGGCCCCAGCGGGAAGGAGACCGCGGGCAGCCGCTCCCGCAGCGCCCTCAGCCCAGCGCCAACACGGGCCGGCACCGGCACAACCAACCCGCCAGAGCCCCCTGCCGCCCCCGAGGCCCGCAGCGAGCCCCGAGCCCCCGCACAACCGAGCGCGGCTCCCACCTGCGCTGGGGCCGCCTCCGAGCTCCGCCGCCGCCTCCCCGGGCTCCGGCCGCTGCCGCCGCTGCCGGGCCCGCACAGACGCTGCCACAATGGCGCCTTTGCTGCTCTGCCCAATCAGCGCGCGACAACCAGGAGTGACATTGGCACAATCAGCCAATGGCAGCGAGGGCCGGACTCTGCACACGGCCCAGCCTCGGCCCGCGCTCTCAGGGCCCCCCGGGCTGGGTGAGGGCAAAGGCGGAGATGAGGAACAGCCCTGGAACGGGCCCGGGCCCGAGCCGCCATTGGCCTGGAAACACAAACAAAGTTCTCCGCAGCTCCCGGCACGCCTTTCCCAGCCCTGCGTGTTCGCTGCCTCCGGCTCAGCGGGAAGCCCTGGAGCCTCACTTCTCCTATCCCTAATTAGGAGCGTCTGTGATTGGCTTTAATTTCCCCCAAAAAGGGAAAACTTCCCCATAACCCCTGTGGATGAGTGGGAGAGATTTCTGGCAGAAACCTCCAAAAACTCAGAGCAGGATAATGAGAAGTAAATGAAGACCCTTCAAACCAGCTTTCCCTCATCCCTCCCTCCTTCCATCTGCACCTCCTACCTCGGCAGTGCAGGGTGTGAGAAACGACGCTCACTTTGTAAAATTTTAAAGGTTTATTAAATCTTAGGAAAAAAAAAATACACCAAAAGACTGAATTAGGAGAAAAATCAGCGCTGGTAGCACAGGACTAAAGCAGCAGACCCGTGTGTGATTTGGGGGCCCGGGGGCTCCCCGGGCCGCCCCCGCTCCTCCCCCCCCCCCCCCCCCCCCCCCCCGATCTCGGCCAACGGGTGCGAGCGGCGCGGCCCCGCTGCTGAGCACTGACCCCGCCCCGGGGGCCGCCGAGACCCCCCCGAAAAAACCCGCACCTGCACCCCTCCTTCAGTCCCTTCGACCTTCCCAGTCCTGAGGGAAAAGGGGGAAAGGGAAGGACATGGGCCGGGATCACCCGGAGACCCCCGGGGTGAGGAGCAGGAGGAGGGGGGGGTGGGCTCCCGCTGAGTGGGGGGTCCCGCGCTAGGATTTTGGGAGGGTTCGCTCGAGGAATTTTGGGGGTCCTCGTGCGACAGATCCTCGTGCAAAGGGCTCCTCTCGTGCCACCGTATCCTCGTGTCACCCAGACCAGTTTGGGGAGCTTTTTATGTCACCCAGAGGAATTTGGGGGCTCCTCGTATCACCGAGAGCCCTGCGAGTGACACTGAGAGCCCTGTGTCACCAAGGGCCCCTCAAGTGCCCCCAGCTCCTTGTGCCACCAGGAGCCCCTGGAGTGCCACCAGCTCCTCGTGTCACCCAGACCCCTCGTGCCACCAGGACCTCGTTCCAGAGAATTTGGGGAGAGTCTCTGTGCCACCCGGAGCCCCTGAGTGTCAACAGCCCCGTGCCAGGGTCCCCAGTGTCACCGGGGTCTCTCTCTGTGTCACACACCAGGAACCGACCCCCCCTCCGAGCACCAGGACCCCCGAATTTAACCGTCCTCGTGCACCGGGACCCCCTCAGGACCCTCGAGTTTCCTCTCTCCCCTCCTCGTGCACCGGCATCACCGGACCGCCCCCCCTTTCCCGAGGAATCGCCGGAGACCCCCTCCATCAATCACCGGGCACCGGCACCACCAGAGGACCTCCCCCATCAATCAGCACCGTCACCGTGCACCGGGACTCCCCCCACCATCGAGCAGTGACACCCCCTCATCGTGCACCGGGACCGCCGGACCCCCCCTCAAACATCGCCAGCCTCGGGCACCGAGATCACCGGAGACCCCTCCATGAGTCACCGGGACCCCCCCGTCATGCACCAGGACCACCGGAGACCTCCCCAGGAATCACCGGACACCCCCTCACGAATCAGCGGGCACCGGGACGCCCCCTCGGGCTCCGGGACTGGAACCCCCCTCGTGTACCGACCACCCTCCGGTGCACAGGGCCCGGACCCCCCTTTGTGCCCCCCCTGCCCATCCCGGGGATTCCGCCCCTCCCCTTTGACTTCTCCCGGGAACAGGAGCGGGAATGGGGGGGGGGGGGCTGTGAGCTGGGGGGGCACCGGGGTGTCCCCAGCACCAGGGGGAGTCCCTTGGGGCTCGCTCCTTTCCCCCCCCTTCCTCCTCCGGTTATCACCAGGGACCCCCCCCAGTTTACCGGGGCTCCCCCTATTCACTGCCCCCCCGTTCACCAACCCCCCCAAAGCGCTGGGACCCCCCCGGATACTTGGGACCACCCCAGGGCGGCAGGACCCCCCCCTCACTCACTGCCCCTCCCACATCCATGGGACCCCCCCCACTCACCGCTCCCCCCCCGTCACCAGGACCCCAAAATCCATGGGACTCCCCCCACACTCATCAAGACTCCCCCCAAATCCATGGGACCCCTCACTCCCCCCCACTCACCACCCCCTTCTCAGCACTCCCCGGGCCCTCCCCATTGATCGAACGCCCCCATGGCCCCCCCAGCCCCTCGCCCTCGCATTGGGCCCCCCCGGGGCCGAGGCAGAGCCCTCCCTGAGGGACACCCCTCATCCCCGGCCTGCAGCCGCCCATGGAGCCGCTGACCACAACTCCCTGCCTGCGTCCATCCGGCCAATTCCTCTGGCCCCGCACAGCCCAGCCTGCAAAGCCAGGCCTGGCACTGTGGGGCTCGGGGGGTCTGTCCTGGGCCACTGGGCCTCACAGGGCTCTGGGCACAGCAGCGGTGTCACACACTGAAATGTTATGGGGAATGGCTTAAACGCTGCCAGGAAGGAGATTTGCACATTATGGCGAAACTGAATAAAGAGGCTGAGACCACCCCAGCCCAGCCCTCCTTCACCTGACTGCAGCTTGGGCCTGGGACTTGAGCGGCCTGACAGCACCTGAGGTACCATAAAGGTGACACCATTGATCAATTGCCTCTGGTCTAGGGACAAGGACACGAGACTGAGGCAGGAGAATGTATCCAAAGCAAGGCAAAGCCAGCAGCTGTCCTGAAAATCAGCTTGGGCCAGGCTGGGGCTGGGGGAGGCCGTAGCCCACAGGCTCATCTGCTGAGGCCACGTTTGCACACACTGCCCACAGCCAGCCAGGGAGGAGGAGAGTTCTGGGGCTGTGGGGGAACCTCTGCCCACAGGCACTGAACACCCATCCTCCCTCACACAAACTGGCTCCGCTGGAAAATCCCCAGCCCGGGAAGGCCACATCCACGGCACATTGCCGTGAGGGGCAGCTGAGGAGGTGCCAGAATCCATCCAAGAGCCCCAAAGCGCTGCCCAGACTCACTGCTGAGGCCTTGCAGCAGAGCACTGCTCCTGATGCAAAGGGATGCAGCAGAGCCAGAGGCTGCTGCCAGAGCCTCTGTCAGACTTGTCCCTGCCAGGGGAGGAACCTGGGCCTTCCCACCTGCCCCAAGTGTGTATGGACCCCCTGAACTCCGTGTTTGTGGGGGACCCTGAGCACCAAGAAGACAGAGATGTAGAGCATCCACAGGACGCCATTGGGATCCACAGAGTGGTGAGGTTTTCTACTTAATCTGTCTCTGTCACTCTCTTTCTCATCCCCCACCTCTATTCCATTTCTATTTTTCTCTCTTTGTCATTCTCTCTGCCTCTCATTTACTCTTCTTTAAACCCAGACTATTGACTTTGGCACATGCTCTCATTTGCGATAGAAACAGATTCTGCCCCCACTTGCCTTGATGGAATCAATGTGCACTGTGAGCCAGGGTTGACCAAGGCCTCATATTTTCGTGGTTCTGATGTGCCGGGCCAATGAATCCACACAGTCCAAAAAACCTGGATTTCCCCAGCCTCTACCTGGCTAGAGGCAGGGCCCCTCTAAGCCTGGTTATTCTTCTTTCCTGAGCTATGTCTTGGAGGTTCCTTCAAGGGGATTGGACATGTCATCATCATCATCATCATACCTGGCAGTTTGACTACCGGCAACTGGAGCTGCTTCCTTTTTGGTGAAGTTTGGTGAAGTTCCACCTTTTTTTGTGGAAATCCCTCTCTGCATCTCACTGTCCTGCAATTCAAGCACCAGTTTTACCAGAGCAACAGTGGATTTTCCATCCCACTTCTTCATGTTTTCTCCAGAATCACGCAGCAAAGACCACAGCTCAGCTTGTGAGAAGGGTCTTCTCTCCCCATCTGGGGAACGTTTACGTTTGGGGCCAGAACTTTTGATCTGTACAGCCAAGATTTGGAGAAATCCCTCTTTCATCTCCTCCCTGAGTTTCCTGTGGTTCTCCTCTATCTTATCTTCTCATTTCTGTAGAAGTGTTTCCACAGCTGAGATTCTGGCATGTGTTGGGCCATGCACAGCATCTGCATATGCTCGGAGCTTCTTCTCCATATCGAGCACGGTCTCCTCCCTTTCCTCCAGCTTCATTGTTGCTAAAGCAGAAGCGTATTCTTGTGGCCCAAGTCGTACAAGTTTTTGCCACATCACAGATGTACATGGTACCAAGTCCGGATTCCTAGTTGTTAGGTCATCTGAAAAAACAATCTCTGCCACTGCCATTTCTCTCAAACGTTGAACCCCTTGTTCTATGGTCTCCCACTGGGTTTGCTGCATATAGAGATCATCTGCACACAGATATCTTTATGCCACACTTCCCAGGACCCGTGCCCAGAGACTCTGAGGATTAGCCCCCCTCATCATTCCTTGGTCAATAACGGGATCATGTGACAGGGACCCCAAATTCCTGGCTTCAGTGCCATCCAGAATTGTGGCCTCGCCTGCAGCATCCCAAAGACGGACCAGCCAGCTAATTATAGATTCATCAGGTCATCAGGTGTGATCCTTTCTCAGGCCACGAAGGTCTTTCAGGAATAAGGACTCAATATTGGCTCCTGATCCTGTCTCAGTTGCTCTGACTTCTGATTTTGTACCAGGAGCTCACTTTGAGGATCCTTCCCCTGGATCATCATCGTCCACTGGCCCATCAGTTTTGCTGGTGTGCTTCCTCCCCACAGCAACTGCCAGTGGCTTAGGCTCACTGTCTGGTTTAGCTACAGCCTGAGTGACTGGGGTATTGGCTGATTTATCTCCCTGCCCCCCTGCCTCTCTCTGCTGCCCTACAGTATCTAGCAGTGTGCAATAAGCATATGCTAGGGCCCAGCTTACTGCAATGATCTTTTTCTCATTAGAATCATCATGGCACTTCTCTTCCAGATATTTCCCCCCCTCATCTGGGTTCTGAATTTGTTCACGTGAAAATTCCCAGGCTGGGCGATCAGAAAATTTCTTCAAGGTTCTGCCCATTCTCTCCCATTCCCCATCCCACTCAGAATTTTCCATTCCTGGGCCTACTCCTGGGCCAGGGGTCCCATCAGCTCCTCTGGACACCTCAGCCCTCATTCTAGAGAGGCTGCAGACTGTGCAGAGGAAGCTTACCAGATGAAATACCAGGACAGTGGTATCCTTGACATTCAGGGGAAAGTGAACATCCTCAAAAAATGACTTAACAGATTCAAAGGAGAAGAAGGAAAGGCAAAAAAGCCTCATCCCCTGCTTCTCCTCTAACAAACTAGATGCAATTACTAATGAACTCCCAAAACAGGCTATTGGAAATGGGATGCAGGGTTGGATGAAGAAACCATGAACCATAAATATCTGGAACAAACTTCAGTAGCTTTATAAACTTTCTATAAATCATAATCACTGAGCCCAGCACAACAGCTATTCTAATTTGTGCTCCTCTACTGAAAAAACTGCATATGAGGGACACTACTGGAGACATCTTGTGATGGGTTGACTTAGGAAGAGGAGACTCAGGGGAGATTCTTCCTAAGGGAGTTTCCTCTGTGGGGGTTGGGATACCTGCAACAGCCAATTAGAGGGGGTTGGTTCGCTCCGTGAGCACACATTTTGAGGGGGGTGGTCCGGAACTGACCCTCTTTGTCTTCCGGCGGCTGAGCAGGTAACACCAACCCGAGCTTCCCTCTCCCCCATGCGGGGGGGGGGGGGAGGCTCGGGAGGCCGCTTGGGCCCCGTTTGCCAACGAGGGGGACCCGATGGCCAGGGGGAGAAAAAAGTTGTGTGATAAGACCTTCACGGCTTCCTCCTCCACGGGCCTGCGGCTCTGGCGTGGGGGGAGGCCGACTCTTGCTGCTGCCGGCCGGGCCGGGCCTGCCCGGGTGGCCATGAGCAGTGTGGGGCTGCTGCCCAGCCCCAGAAAGGCTGGTTAACACCTCAGCCGCCCTCCCCAGCACGGCCTGAGCCTGGCCCAACTCTTGTAGTTGTGTTAAACTTTAACTCTTTAGTGTTCAGATAAGATTTGCAAAGCCTCCAGCCTTTCCTTTGAATATGAAAGGGAATAAGAAGATTTCTGAAGTCAGTGATGTAAGAGCTAAGTTTTTAAGATGGAAAGAGAATGAGAAGATGCTGAAATGGCTGAAAATCTTTTTGTGAAATTGTAGGAATGAACTGATGTACTGAATATTCCTATAAACCATGGAAAGAGACATGGGGGGATGAAAATGTTCCATTTAATAGATGATTTGACTAAAGAGCACCTGTGTTGAGAATTTCTGTCCTGAGAAAAGAAGGGGATTTTGGTTTTCTGAAGATGAAGCCTGAGCAGTGAGAAAGGAGACAAAGAGAATCTTTGCAGTTGAACATTTCATTCTTAAAAGTAATACCCCATGGAGCAGACATGGCCCACATCTACAACTTTGGGACAGCTGTAGAGGTGGGAGGAGCGTCACGGTTGCAGGTTCCCGGGCGGATGCAAATCGTGAAAGATAAAACCACAAGAGAACTGTTTTTTTTCCTTCTTGTGGGAAAAATCCCTACAACTTCAACAAGAAGAGGCTTCTCTCTCCAGAAGTGAACTGAGAAAGACTAAATTGGGCACTGACCGAAGTATTTGTTATATGTTTGTTTTGTTATGAAGATTGGGAGAGGGAGGGAAGGAGTGATCTAAAAAATCTTATTCTGAATTTTTTTTTTTTTCCTCTCTTTTTGTTTGTGTAGTTAATAAATTTTCTTTTGTACTCTCTCAAGTTTTAGGCCTGCCTTGCTCTTTTGCTCCTGGTTCTGTCTCACAACAAGAAAAATAAGTTTATTCAAATTGGCAACTCAAACTCAAGACATTAATTTGGTGCGTTGGCCGGGAAAGTCAAAATTAAACCAAGACACATCTCCAGATAAGAAAATAAGCCTAGGGACCAAAAAGGTATTAAAACCTCAAAAAAGTCTAGGGACCCGAGACACATAAAGGCCTTCACCCTGACAGACATTATGAATTCAAAAAACATGGTTACTGACTGCTTTACCCCAATACAGAGTAAGTACAACCAAAATGCAATCAGATCGGGTTTTCTTTTCCACTTTCTTGCAACGCGTTGGGCGCCAAAGAAGTATTTGTCCTGGTTTAGGGCAAACTTGGGAGGAAACCTCTGAATGGGGTCCCTCTGGGAAAGAGATTCAAGCCGTCCCTCCCCCAGTTGTCTCGGGAATAAATACTCCCTCGGAGAGAAGTAGAAAAGGAAAAAACTGTTTATTCAACAGGCAATACACCTCCCAGCACAAAAATGAACAAAACCAAACAGCAAAACCCCTCGCTGTTCCCAAGAGATGACAGATTTAGAAGAGTTCTTTCCCTGGGCTGCCCGGCTCACTCAGTCTGTTCTCAGTCCCTCCTGTGCTGGGAAATGCCACGGCCCAGGCCAGGCCTGGTGGGCCACAGGTGTGAGCTCCCGCTGCCCTTCTGGGTTTTCAGTCCAGAGCAGGTTCAAACAGTTCCAGGAAAAAGGAAAAAAACCCAAAACACACAGTCCAGGGAGATTCTCTGCCTCAGCTAGGCAGAAAAATTAACCAAAAGCAAAAAAAAGAGCGCTCTCTCTGGCTGTCCACTGCAGACAACACAGTCTGTGAGCAGGAATGTGGGGGAGCCTGTGCAGTCTCTGATAACAAACTCTGCACTTCTTCTTTCCCACCCTTCACTCCTGGAACCAGTCTTAAAACTGCAGAATTCAATATCCAACACCAGCAGAACAGACGATTTGGGGATACAGGCATCATACAGTCACCCCAAGACAGGGGTCTCCACTATGACGTTCTGGGGATCCCCTTGTCCTGGATGCCCTGGATCCTGCATATATGTTGTGGTCCCTCCTCTGCAGGGTGTCCCGATGCTCCAGGCTTCCCGGGAATCCCAGGGATCCCCCCTCTTTGGTCTCCCCACTTTGGGATTCTGGGGTTCCCTCTTCTCTGGGCTGCTGAGGGTCCCATGGGTGCCCCTCTCTGGGTGGCACTAAGGGATGCCGAGCGTTCTGGGCTCCCAGGGGTGCCTCCTCACCTGACTCCCTGCTCCGGCCTGCCAGGGCTCACAGGGGTCCCCCTCTCTGGGGTCCCCACTTTGGTGTCCTAGGGGCTCCCCGTCTCCAGGCTCATCCCTTCTCCGGGCTGCCCCTTCTCCAGGCTCCCCTCACTCCCGGCTCTCGGGGTCCCCCCTCTCCAGGCCCCCATTTCAGGCTCCGGCACTCCCGGGGCTCTCCCCTTTTCGCTTTCCCCCCCTCAAGGCTGCTCCCCTCGCCCTGCCAGTCCCGGGCGATCGCCACGGGGCTCCGGGGACCTCCATCCCCCACCCACCACCGGGGCTATGTCTGCAGCCGCCACCCAGACATCCCCAAAAAAACCACCCGGGGACCCAAAAGGGGATTTCGGGACAGCTTTGGAGCCCTGCAAGATACAAACATCGCTCCGCCCGCCGCCTCCCGAAAAAAAGAAACAGGGAGACCCAAAGATACTTCGGGTGAGCTCCAAATATCCCTCTCCTGTTCAAAAAAAATCCTGCCAGGACCGCCCAAGATATTGGGGTCGAGGTCCCCCTCCCCGGTCACCTACACAATACGGGGGGGCCGATACTGCGGGCGCGAAGGGGCTGCAGATCCAGAGAGCGATGGACGCACGGGCTGCCGCCTCTCGCTGCTCCTCCTCCTCTTCTTGCTCCTCCTCTACCCCTCCTCTTCCTCCTGCTCCTCCTCCTCCCTCTCCTGCTCCTTCTCCACCATCCCTCGGCTGCCGGCGAGGAGCTCTCTCGGGTGAGCGGGGCGGGAAAGGGACTGGTGGGAAAGAGGTGGGAGAGGGGGTATAAAGGGAGATGGGACAGGGGGAAGAGGGTTCCCAGGGAGGGTGTCCACGTTAAGCCCAGGACCCCCAATCCCCTCCGTGTCCTGCCAGCCCCTCCCGGCGCTGTGGGGTCCGGGCCGTGCCCCAGTGCCGGCTCAGGGGGTGCTCCAGGCTGACGTGCTCCACCTGGAGCTGGAGCTGACCCCGTGCCGGGGGGGTTTCCAGCAGCACCAGGAGCTGGTAGAAATCCAGTCCCCATTGGGGACCAGGTCGGTGGCCAGCACGTGTCCCGAGAGCTCCTGCTGGCCCTGGAACCAGCTCAGCTGGATGTGGGCAGGGTAGAAATCCATCAGGGAGTAGAGCAGGCAGGCGGGGCCGGGCTGGGAGCTCGAGGGAAGCAGCGAGATGGACACACTGGGATGGGCAGGGGGCCCCTCCAGTGCGGATCTGCCCCCCCATCCAATCCGCAGATAATCGCTCCAGGGATCGAGTGCTAAGGGACAGGGAACCACCTTTCTTCCATCCCAACTCCACCTTTCCCTCCCCTCTCCCCCTCTTTCTCATCATTCCCCAAATCTACTGACCCCTCACGACTCAATGTGGGTTTCCCAGCCCCCTCCCCCAATCTTTGGGCGTCCCAGCTCCCTCTTTTCCCCCATCCTTTGGCCCATTCCCAATCATCACTCCAACATCAAACTCCCTGCCCCGTGCTTGCTTTTGGGGGTTCCAGGCCTCTCCTGCTCAATCTCGGGTTCCCAACCCCCTCTTTCACTCCTTTTGGACAGCTCCTGGCAGCTTTTTCCTGGGAGGAATCCCTGATTTTCAGTATTTTTGGGGTGTAGTTTCAAAGCGGACAGCTCCAGGTCCCTCCTGCTACCTCTGGGGATCCAACCCCCTTTTCCCCAATTCAAGCACCTCTTGAAAGCCCATCAGGTGACTCACATATTCTCTCCCTCCTCTCTCTCCTCCCCCCTCCCGCTGCTTTTCTTTTTTATTCTCTTTTTAAAACAATATTCTATTAAATTATACAGGGCTTTTGGTTTTGCCAAATGCAGCCTAAAGGTGAACAGTGAACATTACAAATTCCATACCAAAATTTTGCCATCACTAACAGCCACTCATAAACATACACAAAAAAAATCCCCAAAGGAATAAAGATTTTTTCTGCTTATTACCCTAACACTAAAATGTGGTTCTCACACCCTTGGCCCAATCTTAATGGAAAATATAAAAGTAGGATTATTAAGAAAAAACATTCTAATGATGTAATCTTGTCACCAAAACTGCGGGAGGACCCAAAACTCTTCAACACCATTTCTACTGTTAGAGAATCAAGGCATTACTTGATTCTGGCCAGGATGTGCAACAGAAATAATTTCGGCCATACATAGACCGGGTGTGCAGAGAAAATAATTCCATGAGATGTGAGTTTTACTAGATTTTCCCTTAACTTTTTACAGTCCAAAACTTATAGAAATCCATTGGTTTTATGTTCATTGCTTCCAAGTTGTACAATTCTAAGTATTTAATTTCCTATCGCCCCGTATTTCTTCCCCTCTATATTAATTAGGTCCGCACTCCTGGATTTCCTTCTCAGCCTTTTGCAGACCAGGCATCTCCAACTATGCCAGGGGCAGTGTCTGGGGTGGGTGTTCCTTGATGTTTGCTGATGGCCTTAATGGTCGTTATCTTTGTGAGTATCTTTTGGGCTATTCCCAGTCTATTGAGATGTTAAACTCATCTCTGTTGAGTGGAGGAACATTCCTTAGAAATCTCTTTAAAATTCGTTTCCCCAATGCAAAGGCACATGAAGCCTGAGTATAGAAATAGATTTTTAAAATTAGACTTGCTATATTTTCCGACCATGGAATCCCCGGCAGCCCAGTGTGTGAGTGTAACTGAGGGGCAGAGTGGAATTGTGCCGTTGTCTTCCCCAGCAGCTGTGGCAGTGCAGGCACAGAAAGCAGCGAAGCTCCAGCAGTGGCAGCAAGGATTGGCCCCAGTGTGTGGAGATGCCAAAGGAGGGTGCCCAGGCAGAGGATTTCAGCAGAGGATCTGTGGGCAGGCCCAGGGGCTTGGCCCGATGTGGAGCCCTGGCTGCTGCTGCGTTGCCTTCAGTGCAGGGTCAGTGGTGCCCTCCCTCCTGCAGCCGGGAATTCCAAATTCCTTTGGCATGGCCCTATGTAACATCCACATCCCATTCCAATTTCTTTTCTGAGTCTGGTAGAGCCATGGCAGGGGTTCAATCACTTTGGATTTTTTCATTTTCTCTAGTTCTGTTCTTTTTCTTATGTCCATACCATAATATTTAGGCTGTCTGGGTTTAAAAAGTCGTACAATATTCGGGCTGGAACAGAGAATCCTCAGTGCAGGTGTTGCAATTGCCTGCTAATCCTCAGAATTATCCCAGCTCCATTTTAGTGCTGGATAATGTTAGTTCTGAAATTGTATGGTACTTCTGTGGGTCAATACACTAGAAAATTTCAGTCAAAATATGTCCCAAATATTTAACCCTTTTCTCCAGCATTTGCACTTCTTTTCAAATAATCAAAGATGCTTTTTAGCCTGAACATTCAGCCATTTGACACAGGCTTCTTCTACCACTTCTTGTCCTCCTGATTGCAGAAAGTCATCCACATCCTGCATTAACCCAGTCCCTGGGGGTGGGGTAAATTCTTGTGATATTTTCTGCAAGGCTTGCCCCAATAAGGCCGGTGCTTCCGTGGTGCATCCCTGCAGAAGGACCGTCCATGTCTTTTCCATTTTCCCTGGAAAAACAGTGACCCCATGGGCACAGGAGCTGTAGGAATTCTGCCATGGCCTTTGCCTTCCCCTTGGCCTTTTCCTCATCCCTTCTTGCATTCCCCTGCTGTGCCTTTGTGACCAAGTGCTCCAGGGGCTTCTTCTGCCCCTCCTGCAGCCCCCTCAGTGCCTGGGGGTGCTCATCCTCTGACAGCTGCTGAGCTTTCTGCTAAATCATTCCTTTCTGCACTGACTCAAGGAAAATGCTTAAAAGCTAATCCGGATGTTTGCACGTCCAATGCCCATTTCCCAGCTGTTCCTTTGTCCTGCTGCTCCTTGTGCTGTGGCTGCCGTGGCCAGCCCGTATCCCAGAGCCGGTGCCTGTCCTGCCGCAGTGTCCAAACGCGGCCCCCCCGGCGGGCAGGGCCGGCAGCTCCACGGGGCCGGGCAGCGGCCGGGGCGTCCCGCAGCCTCCTGGGGGCCGGGGGCCACTGCCGGGCCTGCAATTGCCGGGGGGTGCTGGGCTCAGGCAGCGCCCGGCGCTGAGCCCCGGCTGCCCCACAGCCCCGGCCCGGCCCCGCAGCTCCCCACAGGCCCCCAGCCCGTGCTCCCGGTGCCGCCCCTCTGCGCCCGCTCCTGCCGCTGCCCAGCACAGAGAAACCCCCTGCAATCCTGACCTCCTTGTGTGCCTGTCCTGGCAACCGGGGATACAAAGGATCTGCAGCAGCTGGCAACTTGTGAGGATAAGAGCCTGCTGAAAAACATCCCCATCCTCAGTATTTTTCTCTTCCTCCTCTTTTCCATCACCCTTTTTCTTCCCACATATATTCCTCCTTCTGCTTCTTGCCTGAACCATATTCCTGCACGGTCTCCTTCACCCAATCCCTTCCCAGCACACCGACACCTTCCATCCCTTCTCGACTTTCCTTATTGCCTCCCAGGGTGTCCATGTCGTTGATTACCTCTGGGAGAATGTGCAAACTCCCTCAACATATTCCGAAGGGACCCTTCAGAGATATTTTGGGATCATCATCCCTTTTGCTGGGATCCCTTCCTGGCTTTCCCTTTCTACCCTCCACGGGTGCCCTGCCATGTTCAGTCCCCGAAGATCCCACTGTAGTCCCTGCTGAGATTTTCAGTGCTCTCTGGCTGCCGACTCTTCCCAGCCCCCCTGATCTGTCACTCGTCTGTGTCCTGGCCCCAGCGCCCCCCTGGATGGGAATTTGGGGAGGTGGGAGGGGGGGAGCGCCAAGGCCGGGCCCCCCCGCGCTGTGGTGGCGGCAGCGGCTGCAGTGGGGAGCGAGTGCGGGCGGGAGCGGCCGAGAGCCCAGCGCTGCCCCAGCCCGAGCTGCCCCAGCTCCATCGCTGCCCCTGCGCTGGGATGCTGTGGGTTTGGGGGGAAGAGGGAGCCGGCAGTGGGTGCTGGGCCTGGGGGCAGCAAAAGAAGGGAAGGAAAAGCAGGGTTGAAGCACAAAATGGTCAAATACTGCACGTGGGAAAAGAAGGTGGGATTGTGCAGGAGGAGCAGGAATAGTAGGAGGAAGACAAGTGTGAGGACATTTGGCGAAAACAGAGGAGGAGGATGAGCAGAAACGGGAAACAGCACAAGGTTCCACCCTTCCCTGTATGTGCAGCCTCCCCTCCAGCCCTAGGAGTGTTGTTCCTCCCACCTGCAGCGGGTGACAACGGAGAGGGTTCCACGATTTTCACAGGGATGAATCTTAGTGTTTCTGAGCTTTATTGGGCTGTTGGTGCTTTAGTTTATTTGCAGGGCCTTAATCTTTCTATTTTGGAGAGGATTTTGGCCCAGTCTTGTTGTTTGGGGGGGTGGGGTTTGAGGTGTATCTTGATCTTTGGAGGATTTTTGGGCTGAATCTTGGTGTTTTGAAGGTTCTTACACACAGACACAAGATGCTCAGTGACTTCCTGAGATGATCTTGGGAAAGGAGAAGCCCCCAGCCCAAGTACCTCTTATCTTGTTCTTTTCCTCAAACTAGGACTTGTCATTCCGAAGGTGTGGGCAGATGGAGGAGGAGGAAAAGCCCCATAGATCCCTCAGGAGGAGGAGCTGCAAACCCAGCCCAGGGAGCTGCGGGAAGGAAGGACCCTCCCTGAGCCGGGAAGGCGGCCGGAGATCCAGGCAGAGCTCAGAGCTGGTGGAGAAGCCTCCTGGAGGGGAGAAGCCCCACAAGTGCTTGGAATGTGGGAAGGGTTTCAGCTGCAGCTCCCACCTGATCCAGCACCAGATGATCCACAATGGGGAACAGCCCTACGAGTGTGGGAAATGTGGGAAAAGCTTCAGGACGATTTCTGATCTGATGAAGCACCAGGTGATCCACACAGGGGAACGGCCCTACACCTGCTTGGAATGTGGGAAGAGCTTTGGGTGGATGTCCTACCTGAAGAAACACCGACGCATCCACACTGGGGAGAGGCCCTACGAGTGTCCCCAGTGTGGGAAGAGGTTTCACACCAGCTCCCATGTCCTACGACATGAGCGGATTCACACAGAGGAGAGGCCCTTCCGCTGCCCCGACTGTGGGAAGGGATTCAACCGCAACGACATCCTCACTGTCCACCGGCGCATCCACACTGGGGAGAGGCCCTACGAGTGTCCTGAGTGTGGGAAGAGCTTCTCACAGAGCTCTCACTTGACCGAACACCAACGGAGGCTCCACTAAGGGAAACCCTGTGAGTGCCCCAAGTGTGGGAAGAGCTTCGTGCTCTGCTCCAGCTCCATCCCCCATGGGAGGATCGGTGTTGGATGATCCCCAGTGACCCCCGTTGGGCAGAGCCCTGGTGATCCGTGTTGGGTGGGGGGAAGGAGTTGGAGAGAACTTTTCACTCTCCTTGTCTTTGAGCTATTTGGTTGGTAATAAATTTCCTCCCTGTTCCCAGGCTGGGTCTGTGATGCCTGTTCTGCTGTTTTTGGACGATCTCTCCCTGTCTTAATCTGACCCAGAAATTCTCTATTAAATTTTCTGTCCCCTGTGCAGCTGGAGAGGCAGGGTCAGTGGCTTTGGTGGGTGCCTGGCATTGGGCCAGCGTCATCCAGGCCATGGGCACCCCTGAGATCCCAGTGTGGGGATGCATTCCCCCACTTCTAGAGAAAGTGCCAACCCAAACTGAGGCCAGGATGAAACATGGTTATGACTGGAGCCCACTCTCTTGTGACCCTCTCAACAGAAATCCAAAAGGAGACCTTTGAGCTCTCCTGGGCCACCGTGGGCTGTGACCAGCAGTCTCCCTCTGAGGGGCCTCTCAGAGCCAGCAAACCCTCGGCTTTGCTGTGCCTGGAGGATCGCTGAAACACGACGTGTCCTGGGCCCATACCCTCACTGCTCAAGGCCCCATCCTTCGGCCAGTGGGAGATGCAAAAACATCTGAAGGGAGGATTTCACTGAGCTCTGAGGGGAATTTTTCCCAGGTACCTTGCTTGCACTGAGTGTACTGTCTGTGTGTGTGCCCCTGCACATATGCTACAGCAAATCTGGGAGAAATCTTACTTTCCTAGATGTGAAAGTACCTTGGATACCTAAGGTCTGTATGCAAGGTTTAGTTATAGTTATGAACTTTCTTAAATACTTCTATTATTCTATTGCTAGATTGTTAAATGTAAGTCATAAGCTAAGTGGTGTTTTTCTATTAAGTTGCTAAGTACAACTTGCAAGTTATAGCTATAAGTTAGGTTAAATGCTGTTAAGTGTTATTCCTCCGTGGAATTCTTAACGTTAAGTTATAAGTTAAGTTAGGTATTAGTTCAGTGTTGTACCTCTGTTGCATTGCAGGGACTAAGGTATAAGTTAAGTGACAAATTAAGGGAGAAGTTAAAGTGTTCTTTAGAGTTGTAAAATTTTTAGGCCATGCTCCTTTTAATCCTTCCCTGCACTGTCTTTTGTCCCATGCGCATAAACACAGCACACACCCACCCACACTCCCCTAGGGAGTTCTCAGTTCATTTCTGTTTTGGTTGCCTGGATTTTGTTTGGTTTTGTTGTTGCTTGTTTTCCCTTGTTGTGCCTTAGCTGTTCTGTAGGCAGTAGAGTCAATCTTGCCATCAAACTTGTTGTATTTTGTCGCTCAGTATTAAATCTGACTTTTGTTCATGCCCTTGTCACCGATTTTTAAGCGATCTCAAACGCTCTCATTCATGACAGCACCACAATGTCCCGCATCACCGAGGGCCCTGACACACGCCCGTGTCACAAAGGGCCACCCCCGGCACCCAAGAGCAGAGGGACAGCCTGGAAGCGGCCCGGAGCAGCCCCGGCCTCGTGGCCTTGTAGCCCCTGGCGTGGCCAGAGCCCTGGGAGGCTTTGGCCACGGTGGGAGCCGGCAGCCCCAGCCCCGGCCTGCAGAGCCCTGGGGCTGCAGCCCGGGCTGGCCGGGGCAGGAGGAATTGGCCGGGCCGGACGTGCCAGGGCCTTGTGGGCAGTGGCTCCGTGTCCCGCGGGAGGCCGGGGACGAGGGGTGTCCCTCAGGGCTGTGCCCGGGCACCGGGGCTCGTCAGTGCCTCGCTCAGTGACACCCAGGGGCACCGAGCGCAGCCTCGGCGCCTTTGCAGGGCACGGGGAGCTGAGCGGGGCAGGGGCACCACGGAAACACCGAGTGCCTGCCCGGGGCAGAGCCGGGGCAAAGCCGGGCTGGAGAGCCGGGAGAGGCTGCTCAGAGCTGGCCCGGGCACTTGGGCACCTGGGAGACAGAGCCCGGCTCTGGGCTGACACTGAGCCAAATACCTGAGAAATCACAGCCGGCTTTTCTAGACACACTTCATTATTTTGTATTTTCTCAACGTCACTTTTTATCAGGGAATATTTTCAATGCTCATTTTACTTTATTTTTTACCCTATAGAAATAATTCCGTTGTATTTTGTAATGTGCGAAGAGGTATGTGCCGGGAAAGGTCGTGGGAAATGGAATTTTTTATTCAATATCGTTTCAAATCTGAGATGTGACAAGTCCAGACTTTGACTCCAGCAGCAGTGTCTGGTTCCAGACTGCTCTGCTTTTCACAGTGACATCTCAGTTTATTCAAATCCAGCAATCAATGCCCTTGAAACATGGAAAAGCTGGGAATGAGTTTAAAGCCCTTGGAGGGTTTGCTGTGTCCGTATATTCCCCATCTCTCCTGGTTTCCGTTCAGCCTCTCCACTCCTGTCCTAGAGCACATTGCTGTATTCAGAGTTCAGTACATGCTTTTATAGATAGATATTTACATGTGATTAGTGCGTACACGATTCTCTTGCAGTGAGTTACGGTGATGGTAATTCCATGATCCTCTGCTTTGTGCCCAAAGAATGGTTATTGTATCTAAACCCCGGCAGCCCGGGAGGGGATGTGTGCGGGGCCGGGGCGGGGAGAGGCTCCTTGTTCATTCCGCGGGCGTTTTGAAGCCTCGCTGCTCGGGTTTTCCGCGGCTCTCTCTGTGCACCGTGGGTTTCTGTTTGGCTGAGAAGCGTTTTTGCCCCAAGCAAACAAAGGATTTTTCCCCTTTTCTTGGCTCGGAGAGGCTGCAGGGGCAGCCTTGCCGTGCCTGGAGGCGAACTGAGCAGCTGCTGTGTCGCAGCCCGGGGGCTCCGCGCCGGCAGGAGCGGAGCGGCGCCGCTGCAGCCCAAAGCCGCTGCGAGCCGGGCCGAGCCGGGAGAGAAAACAGCCCGAGGCTTCAGCCCCGCTGCTTCGCCTGCCGGGACCGTGCCCGCGGAGCCCGGCTGGGGAGGAGTTCAAGGGCAGGCGAGCCCCGGGCTTTCATCTCCTTCGGGACAGCCCCTGGTTGGTTTTTCCCCTGGGGGAGAAGTCGGCGGCTGTACAATGTGTTGTGAACGGGGATTTCTCTGGCATTTTGGGTCTTTTGTCCCAGGTGTTTGTGTGGGATAAGATCTGACAATTTAATATCTAGCAATTATTTACATTTTTTTCCTTGCCTTGTGGGCTTACTGCTTGTTAATAAAGTGTTGGAGTTTTTTCCACTTTCATCTATTAATATTAATTTCGTATTTGTGGAAAGGGTTATTGAAACCCTGTAGAGGAGATGATACTCACTCCAGAGTGTCCTCTTAAAAATCACAACTCAAACTGTGACACCCTACAAGAGCTTAGAACATGGAATGAGCTCCACCCTGAGCTCCCACTTGATCCAGCACCAGGAGATCCAAACTAAGAAATATCCCTGCTGGTGCATGGAAGGAGGGAAGAGATTCAGCAAGAGCCCCCACAGCATGAAGAACCTCAAGATTCACGCTGGGGAGAGGCCCTAGGAATGCCCCGAGCGTGGGAAGACCTTCATGCTCTGCTCCAGCTCCATCCCCCATGGGAGGATCGGTGTTGGATGATCCCCAGTGACCCCCGTTGGGCAGAGCCCTGGTGATCCGTGATCCTGGTGATCCGTGGTCCTGGTGATCCCCGTTGGGTGGGGGGAAGGGGCTGGAGAGATTTCTTTCCCTTCTCCTTGTGCTGCTGTGATTTGGTTGGTAATAAATTCCCTCGCTGTGCCCAGGCTGACTCTGTTGTTCCCGTGCCGGTGCTCGGGGCGGGATCTCTCCTGTTCCTTCTCTCACTCCCGGGCCTGTTCTCAGCCAATCAGAGAATGCGATGAAGAAGATTCAGCCAATCAGAGAGAGCAGCTGTGATGACTCACCGCTTGCCGGGCAGACCCGCAGCACCCAGTGTTCCCCACCTGGACCCGCCCTCCCCGCCCAGTCACGATCCCCCCGCGGGGTCCCCCCAATTTCTCCCGTGTCCCTCCCCACACTAAACGGCACCGGAGCGAGCTGGGAAACTTTACTGGGAACACTGGGAGCAGCCAAACTGGGGCAGAGTGACAGCAGGGCTGGGGGGAACACACGACCCCCCCAAAATCAGCGTGGGGACGGAGCGGGGGGGTCCCGGCCGCACCCGAGGCCATGGGGAGGGGCTGCAGCCGCTGCTGGGTCAGGAGCTCTGTGGGCAGAGAAAAGGGGGCAGCACCTGACTGGGGGCCCCATGGGGAGCGCACACGCTCCGAGGTCGGAACACGACCCCCAGGACCCTCCCCTCACCCTTCTTGCACAGGTAGAAGCCGAGCCCCAGCTCCAGGAAGACGAAACCCAACAGGGAACCCCCGATCCCCATCAGCACCTTGCTGCGGGCGGTGTCTGGCGGCATCTCTGGGGGTCCACAGGCATCAAGACCTCCCAAAATCTCTCACAGACACCCCAAGCTACTCCAATCACCCTCCCAGTCACCTCTAGCCCACCCAGGACTCCTTGAATCCTCCTCCCAATCTCTTCCCGGCCTCCCCAGGACCCACCAACGCTCCTCCTGTCCCTCTCACGATCCCATAACCCCCTCCCAGTTGCCCCCCACCACCTCAGGACTCCCAAACCCTCTCCCAGTGCCTACCCAGTCTCACCAGGACTCACCACAACTGCTCCAAGTCTCTTCCCATCACAGCCAACCTTATTCCAACCGTTGCTTTCCAGTTCCTGGTCCTTTTCCATCCCCTCCAGGCTCACTCAAATCCCTCCCTGTTCCCCCCAGCTGACTCCAGTGTGTCCCCACTCTCTCCCAGTGCCCCCCAGTGTGTCCATCTCACTGTGGCCCTTGAGCTCCCAGCCCGGCCCAAGATGCTTGCTCTGCTCCAAGGATTTCTACCCTCCTGAGATCCGGGTGAGGTGGTTCCAGGGCCAGCAGGAGCTCTCAGGGCATGTGGTGGCCACCAGGACCAGGACTCCAACAGGAGAGGGCTGGTGTGGCACTGAGAGGGACTGGGAATGAAATTGGAGAGAGTGGGGGAACACTGGAAGAGAGTGGATTGGATTGGGGCAATGGGAGAGAGGGTGGAGGTTTGGGATTGAACTGAAAAGGACTTGGAAAAGACTGGGAGGAACTGGGGGGTCATTGGGGGAGAAGGGAGAGATTTGAAGGGGCACTGGGAGGGCACTGGGAGAGAGGATGGAGGTTTGGGAGTGGAGTTAGAAGGACTGGGAGTGGACTGTGCGTGGAATGTCTGTGGACTGAGAGGAATTGGGAAGGACTCTGGTGACACTGGGAGGGACTGTGAGGACACTGGGAGAGACTGGGATGGACTGGGAGAGACACGGGAGTCACTTGGGGTGAGGGGGCAGGAGGCCCCGGGGTGGGCACAAGAAGGGCTGACGTGTCTCGGGTGATTCCCAGGGAGGTTTTGAGGGGCTCCAGGGTCATTCCCAGGGCAGGGCCCGAGGGGACACGCTCTGCCCCACGCTCACCTCTGCGCTCCACGAGGAACGGGCTGGACAACTCGTAGTTGTGCCGGCAGTGCCTGTCCAGCGCAGCCCGTCTGTACTCCATCCATTGCGGGTCGCTGTTCCAGTGCCTGGCAGCCTTGTCCCCAAAGGAGGTGTCCCCACGTGCAGCCCCACATCGCTGCCGAAGTGCAGGAACTGCTCCCGGTTGGAGATGTTCCTCTCCACGAACCTCAGCCGGTCGGTGCCGTGAATGAAGTGACACTCGGACTGAACCATCTCCTGGAACAGCGCTGTGTGTGCAGGACACAGGTCCGGGGGTGTCCCCCCAGCAGCCCCCCAGCAGCCCACAGTAGCCAAGAGCTCCGGGCCCCCGCCACACGCCCCATGGCCAGCGCCGGGCAGGGTCTGACACCTCCCCCCTGCTGGAACTCTGGAAACTGAGGGGTTTGGGCTTTCTCTGCTGACAGGCATGGAACCCCAGGAAAACACTGCTTTTGACCTGAGGCCATGAAGAAGCTTTCCAGAATTGTGTGATAGAACTGGGATCACTGGTGTGTAGTTTGAATAGAAGTGTGTAATGTCCCATGGTGGAAAATTTAGAATTTGTGGTTTTAGACTATATTAATACATATAAAACAAGATGGAGGTTTTAGGGTGGAGTTTTCTTTCTTTTTCACCTTCTTCACGGGTCTTGGTGGTACTTTTGTAATTGGATAGAAAATTCCACAGTGCAGGTTACAGGTGATTGGTTGTTGGGTTAAAAGTAAAAAGAATTTAGGTGTCTGTTCTTAATTGGACAGATTGGCCCTTAAAATGCCTTGTAGAGAGAGAGAGATACGTGTCCATTTTTAGCCTGTTAGCTAGAAGTGCTGTAGAACTCACTGTAATATAGATAAGAATTAATAAATATCTGAGTCCAAACACGAAATTCCGTCTCTCGAGCATTTAATCCTGACTCTGGAAGAATAAAAGATAAAACGCGATACCCCCTCCCCAAATTCTCCTGGCGGGGGGCGCTGGGGGCGGGGCGCGGGTGGAGTCCAGGTGAGGAGCTCTGGGCGCTCTGGGACTGCCTGAGGAGTCATCAGCGCCGCGCGCTCTGATTGGCTCAATTATTTTGGTGCCTTCTCTGATTGGCTGAGGAGAGGCCCGGGAGTTGAGAGAAGGAGCAGGAGAGATCCTGCCCCAGGCTAGCGGTGGAAGAACATCCAATTAACAAGGCATGCAGATCATTTCCCAGTGGTCCCCACACTCCTGTAGGAACTAAATGCACCGAGGATCTCACGAGGGTCACCAACTCTCTGGCGGCCAAATCCAGCCCTGCACTCCCTGCGGGTGCGGGCACTCTGGGAAGGGCTCAGCTGCGGGTCAGATGGCCGGAGAGTGGCTTGGTGGTCACCTCGTGTGTGAGGCAGTGATGGGCTGGGGAGATGCGTGGACACTGCAGATAATCACTTCCAAGCAAAAATCATTCCAGGAAGGAGTAACAGCTTCTGACAGAGACCAAGTGTTGCCACCAGGTGCTCCTGCCAACAGCCGCCTGCAGAAAGGAGCACACACACCAATGCACGTGGGCTTTGACTGTCCTCTGGCAGAGAAGTCCCCAGGGGACACAGGTCTCTGTGGCAGGAGCAGGCACCAGCATTGGCAGGCCTTGGGGGCGGCAGGTCTCCTTTGGCAGGGACTCTGCCACACCTGCTGATTTCACTGCTCCCAGGGCTCAGAGCAGCATTCGTGCCCTGGGCCTTATGTCCCGTGTCTGTGTCACACTCCTGTGTGTGTGACGGCCACCCAGCACCGGGTCTTGTCCCAAAGAGGCCCTGGCAGCTGCTGTGGAAGGCCCCGATGCCCTTCCTGCTGCAGCTGCATCGGCAACCGTGGGGGCTCCTTCTGCTGCCCTGAGCAGGCAGAGCAGAGGAGCATCTGCTTGTTGTTTGAGCCATTCCTAAAATTCCTGTTGGGCTGTCCTCGAACCTTGGGGGAACGTCTTCCTTGCAAGCTGGGCCACTTTGGGGGGGGGGGGGGGGTGTCCCCAGGGCACGTGGAGGTGTGTCCTAGGGCTCTTTGTGACACAGTGCACCGTGGTCACCGTGCAATAGGAAAGGGACAGAGCGTACAAGGGTGACCCTTTGTGACACATCGTGACATAGGTGCTGGCGGTGACACGGCCACACCACAGTGCTCGGTGCACTCGTCGGGACAGGACGGAGAGAGCGGTGCTGTGAGGAGCCCCCACACAGCCAGCTTGTTCCCTACTGACCCGGAGCTTTTCCAAAGCGTTTCCTCTGCAGGTGGTCTCGAGGACAGACTGCAGGACACGGTGTCCTGTAGCCTTCCCAAGGCTTCTCTGTTGCAGCTGCCTACAAGGCACAACTGCAGCACTTGCCCATCTGGAGCTTTTCCAAGACATCTCTCCTGCAAGCAGTCCCAACTCCAAACAGTGACATGGAGCAGACACCACCCAGAGTGCCCAAGCTGGCCTGGGTGAAGGAGGAGGAGGAGGCTGCAGCTCCCTCAGCACAGCAGCCTGAAGAGCTGGAGCAGATCCAGCTGCTGCAGGAGGGTGAGTAGCAGAGCTGGGCCACAGGGCTGGTGCCTGCAGCCAGCTTAGCCCCATCCCATCCCATCCCATCCCATCCCATCCCATCCCATCCCATCCCATCCCATCCCATCCCATCCCATCCCATCCCATGCAACATGCCCATGGATAGGACAGAAGAGGGGCTGGGGCTGAACCCCCTGGCAGCCACACCCCATCCCTGGAGCATCCCAGGGCTGTCCCTGCCTGGGAATGCAGGGCTGGCCTGTGTTCTCCGGCCTCTCCCACAGCCCCTCAGCCCTGGCTGCGCTCGCTCTTTGCCAGGTGCTGCCATGGACCCGACACAAGAGCAGGACCCTGCCCGTGGCCGCTTCCGCAGAACAGCGCAGGTACTGCAGCCATCCCCACCTGGGCTGGGCCTGCTGTCACTGCTCAGCCCAGCACCGTGCTTGGAACACTCCATGGATTCTCCCTCTCTTCCTGCCCTTCTCCTGCAGATGATCTATGAATTCATCATGTGCATTTGGCGGGAAGAGACCACCGGTGTGGGCACTGGGCTCTTGGCAAACTTTCCCCTCTTCACTGCTGAGACCGGGGCTGCCATGCTGGATTTGCTTGTGGAGAAGGGTGTCTCCAATCCAAAGCAAGTAAGCAGCCTGTGGCCAGGGCTTGATCACCCCAGGAATTGTGTGGCACCTCAAGCCAGCTCTGCTGGGTTCCTTCAGTCTTTGAGGCCCAGCCCAATAGGGTAGGAAGGGCAGCACTTCTCAGGGGAAGCTGGGGAACCTGCTGCTCGGGCAGGTGTCCAAGTCTCCCCGGGCCTTCTACAGGTGCCAGCCATGGTGAGGTACATCCACAAGTGGCTCACGGCCAATGAGTCTGCTGGGCAAAGGCTGGACAAGGCCCTTCTGGAGCTGACCAGGGAATACCCCTGCAATGTGCTGATGACTCTCTTGCGCTGGGCCCCATCGGGTGACAGGTACGGCAGCCCCACCTGCCTTGAGGGTTTAGGATTCCCTGGCCCGTTACCCTGTAGAGCCTGTCCCTGGTGACTGCCAGACAGGGGGACAGTTCCAGGAGCCTCTGGCTCCTCCGTTTGGCAGTGCTGCCATGTCAGCCCCTGAGCGTGCTGCCACGCTCCCTCCCTGCCCCTCAAGATGCCTGCACCCCCGTGGGCTGGCTGGGTGCTGCCAGCGAGGGCCGGTGGGCAGAGGCAGGGCTGACGGCCAGCGCGGGCCCCTGCAGCAGCCCAGGCCACAGTGCTGTGGCCCAGACCCCCCTGACACAGAGCTCTGACCCCACAGAGCTGCTACGGCCATGTGGGGAGTGATCATGTCCTCCACTGGGACTGCGGAGCCGGCGCTGCAGATACTCCTCAATGTGCTGAACGCCTGGCCAGTGGACAGTGTGTACACCTCCGATGGGGACAGCACAGGAGTCTTTGCCCTGGCTGTGAGTTCCTGCAACTGACCTTGGCTTGCCCCTAGGCCACCTCTCCAGCAGCTAGCTCTCTGTCCTCCCCCCAGCTGCATCTCTCTGCCTCAGGCACTGGGCTGAAACCTGCCTTAGGGGCAAGGTTCAGGGGCACCAGGCTGGGTGACCCCGAGGTGTCTCCCCGGCCTCTCCCTGGCATGCTCGGGCCCTGCCACACGGATGTCTTGGCACTGAGTGTTGTCTCTGGGTGGTTCCTTTTTTTGCAGGCAACCGTGACACTGTGGAGGGTCTTCAACCTGACCTGGTGCCCACCTATAGTGTTGGAGTATTTTCCCCGTCTCTTTCTGTGTCTGCTCTTCCAAGTTTACATCAGCGCACTGGATACGCCAGAGGAGGTTGATACCTTCTGGAAGGGGTGCCAGGAGCAACTGGGCCTTGCCACCAACCCCCAAAGGTGCTCCATCCCAGTCTTCCCAGTCTCCCCATCCCTTCCAAGGCAGGAGCCAGGGCTGCCAGCATGACCTGGGCTTTGCTCTGCACACAGGTTTGCGGTGCAGACCCTGAAGGTCCTGCTCTGCCGAGTGCAGTGTGAGCGTGTTGTGGTAGCCATGGAAGGCAAGGCTGGCTGGGACACGCTGCTCTGTACTGACACCCACCACTATGCAGTGGGACTCCTGGCCAGGTGAGACCCCCTTCTCCCTGCTGCCCCCGGCACTTGTGCCCAGGGTGCCCCACACAGTTCCCATGGGCAGGGGTGAGAGGGCTTTGTCACAAAGAGACGGACGAGCAGACTGGAAAAGGCTGGCAGAGGAGGGTGCCCGGGAACAGCCGCCTCCCAAAGTGCCCACGGGGGGCTTGGGAAAAGACCAGAGCTCCGTGGGTCACTCCTGGGAGAGCTTTGCCCTCTCGGCTCAGGAGCAATGATGCCTTTTCCCCCCCACCAGGGAGATGCGCTGTGTCTCCATGATCTGGTGTTGCAGCATCATCTCCTGCCTCTTGGAGCTCCTCAGCCAAGACATTTCAGACTGGCAGCTGCCTGCCATGGCATTCCTTGTGGAGGTGAGCCCCATGGGCAGCACAGCTGAGCTGCCTCCCACCTCTCTGCCCTCTCACAGCCACAGCTGCCTGGGACGGTGCCCGTGCCCTGTGCTGCTGCCTTGGCTCAGCCCTGTGCCGTTCTGAGCTCCTGCCAGCTGGGCACCCCGGTCACTGCTTTGTGCCTTTCAGGTCCTGGACCTCCTGGACATCAAAGAATGGGGTGACAGCCTCCTGGAGATCATGGCAAGGCGCCTGCAGAGCACGTCCAGGGAGATGCGTCGCCTGGTGCTCAGAGGCCTCGTGCAGCTCAGCAAGGACCCCTCGATGGTGAGAAGACAGCAGCGGCTGAAGCTGTGCTGGCAGCGTGGGGCTGGGGAAAGCAGCCCCTTGGGCTTGGCTGGGCTTTGGGAGCTGTGGCAGCTGCTCCCAGCTCTCCTGCGTTGCTGTTCAGCTGCCCGAGTGCTTCAGGACAGGCCTTCGGCCCCTGGGCTCCACGGCAGCAGCAGCAGCAGCGTGGGCTTGCCCTGCCTTGTCTTCCATGCAGAACATTAGAATGTACAGCCTGACAGAAAGCCTTGTGGACCTGTTGCGGGATGCAGATGAAGACATCGTTGAGATGACCGTCGCGGTGCTCAGCTTTCTGCTCTCGCACAGACACCTCGCAATACCCAGCCCCATCGCCCTGCGGCTGGCTGGCGCGCTCTGGCCACTGCTGGACAACGTAAGGCTCTGTGTCCCCAGCCACGGCCACTGGGTGCTGTCCCCAAGTGTGGTGCCCCGTGGATTTTTGGGCCTGTGCACAGAGGGGCCTGGAGCAGCTGATGAGGAGGGCTTTTGCTTCCTTTCCAACAGGACAACCGCCATGTGCAGCTGCTCTCCATTCGCCTCTTCCAAGAGGTGATGAGGTTGGTAGCGGCCAAGGGTAAAAAGCCCCTCAAGATGCTTGTGAGCAAGAGCCTGCTGCCACTCTTCTTCAACTGCCACCATGAGAACATGCGTGTGGCAGAGGTGAGGACTCCTGGGCGCTGCTGTCCTCCTGGCAGGGGGCTCAGCTGTCTCCCTGCACCTCATGGGCACCTCATGGGCTCCAGCCTCCTCCTGGCCTTGGCACAGGGAGGCAGGTCCTGTGCCCTGGGCTGCGGTGCCATCTCTGGGTCTCTGCTGCTCTGCAGGCCTCTTGTGAAACGCTGCTTTCTGCACTAAGCTTCCTGAAGAGGAGAGATCTTGAGCACCTGCTGATGGCGGATCAGATGTGGAGGTTTGGCGAGTGCTTGGTAAGAACGCTGCTCCCTTCCCTGCGCTGCCCACGCGGGCTCTTCTCCAGGCTCCTCTGGCCCCAGGGCCGGAGCTGATGGAGCCCCGAGCTCCATCAAGCCCGCGCCTTGCCGGGCCCTCTGCCCCGCTCAGGGCTGTGCGGGCAGGGCAGGCCGGGGCCAAGGGACAGAGCCCGCGCCAACCCTTCCCTCCGTGCCCTGCCGCTCTCTCCAGCTGGCACAGGACAGGAGCCGAGCGGCCGAGCTGCTGCGCCAGGCGCTGCCGTACCTGCGGAGCCCACAGGAGCCCCTGCGAGAGGCGGCCCTCAGGTTTCTTGGTGAGCCACAAGCACGGCTCCCTCCCCGCCCCGCCGCAGCTCGGCCCCAGCCCCGCCTGCTGCCCCGGCAGCGCCATCCGGGCCGGGGCTCTGGAGCCCCGCCTGCCCTCGGCGCCGCTGCCGCCCTCTCGCAGCCGTGTCCTTGGGCGTCAGGATGCGGCGAGGGCCGGGCCTGAGCCCTGCAGGGGAAGGCGCTGCTGTGGCCACAGGGCTGGCAGCGCCGCTGCGGGGCAGCTGTGCGGCTGGGGCCGTGACAGGCTCTGTGTTGGCAGGGATGGCCGGGCGGTTCCTGAGAGAGCAGCAGCGAGAGTTGCAGCTCATGTGCAGGGGTGAGTGAGGCCAGCGCCTTCCAGCTGATCCTTGCTGTCTCCTGCTTCCTCCAGGCTCTGGCAAGAGCTGCCGTGTGGGAGGGATGGGGCAGGAGGGTCTCCCCAGGTCCCTGCAGATGCAGGCTCTGACTGTGGCTCTGTTCCTCTCTCTTCCAGCCCTTCAGAACATGACAGATGACACCAGCCCTGCCATCTCATGCCTGGCTCTTCAGACTCTACATCAACAGAGCTGTACAGAGCATTCCCTCCTCCCGACTCCAGCAGATGCGAGATGGATTCCGCCGGCTCTGGAAGTCACGGCCTTCCCTGTGTCGCAGGGGCTGGTTGTCCTGTGTGAGCACTGTGGAGAACTGATCCGGGAGGCTGCGTCTGCTGGGGCCACCTGAGCCTGCAGGGAACACCTCTGCTCTGCAAGCACTTTCTTTCACTCCACTGTAGGATTAGTAAATTGCTGTTGTCATACACAGAGGTGCAGGAGCTTTCTTTTGGTGCCCAGAGTCTTCAGGCCAATGGGGTAGAGGGCAAAAAGGGTGCTTGTGCTCGCCAAGTGGGCCAAGCGTGCGGTGTGGAAGGGAAAGTGGCCAAAAGGCCCTTGGCCTTTGGTGGTTCTGTGGAAGCCTTAAGGCTTCTGACAGAGCGGGCGGGCAGAGGCCGGAGCTGCGGCGGGGATCCCTGAGAGACCGGTCCCTGGAGATGGCCAGCACCCCTCTGCCAGCCTGGAAGCGCCATCTGTGTCCTGCCCGTGTGTTGCTGGCTGGATTGCTGAGGGCTCTGAGGTGCCTCTTGATGGGGCTCCTCTGGAGCTCCTTCAGCAGCCAGGCAGGCCTGGGGGAGGCGTGGAGGGCACGGGACAGTGGGAGGCCATGAAGGGCTGCGGTGCTGCCAAGGCCTGCCCGGAGAAGGCAGACCCCACTAAAAATTCTGTCCCATCTTTTTTACAAGTCCCCTTAAGGTACTGAAAGGCAGCAATCAGGTCTCCCTGGTGCCTCCTCTCTTCCAGGATGAACACCCCCAGCTTCCCAGCCTGTTTCCAAAGCAGAGAGGCTCCAGCCCTCAGATCATTTTGTGCCTCCTCTGGACTAGCTCCAACAGGACCATTCCTTCCTGTGTTGGGACCCAGAGCTGGATGCAGTACTCCAGGTGGGGTCTCATCAGACCAGAGGGGTGAAATCACCTCCTTCAACATTCACTCCTTTGGATGTGTCATTGCTGGCTCGTGTCCAGCCTCTCATCCAGCAGCACCTGCAAGCCCTTCCCGGCAGAGCTGCTCTCCATCCCTTCATCCCCCAGACTATGGGATCAGCTGGTCTGGGACTGTGTCACAGCCCTTGGACAGAGCTGCTGGGCAGGATGAACTCCCTCCCAAAGAACATAGATCCCACTCCCCACAAAATTCCACCCTGGCCATGAGGTCACAGCAGGCTCTGAGGTCGCAGAGGTGCCAGAGCCCCGTGGTTGCACAGCACCACAGGCACCGAGCAGTCAGGCCTTGAGCACAACTGCTGCTGCAGCAGCGGCGGCGGCGGCAGTGGTGCTGACATTGGGACAGCGGTGTCAGGACAGCGGGGGCAGCAAGAGCTGCGGGACTGGCACAGGGCAAGGCACCATGGCCCTGGCTCTGCGCCTCTTCCTCCTGCTCCTCCTGGCACTGGCCCTGCCTGCCAGGGCTGCCCAGGCAGCTCCGTGGAGAGCACAGGGAGCAGGTGAGCTGAGGGCCTGGCTCCCCTTTCCTGGGACAGCGCTCCCTTCTCCCCAGGGAGCGTTGGGGATGGTTTTCCATAGGGCTTTAGGGAGGTTTTCCTCTGTGGGAGGGAGAGAGCCTGCAGGGGCCCTGGGCTGGCCTGGTTTCCCCTCCAGGGATGTTGAAAAGGGCATGGAAAGAGTGTGCAGAGTGACCAGAGCCAGCCCAGAGCTCCCCAGGCCCCTCTGCAGCTTTGGCCATGTCCATTCACATCTGGCTCCCACAGCCTTACCCGATCCCCTTGCAGTGCCCAGTTCCCTAAGGCAGAAGGGGATCCCAGAACACCATGGAAATGGTTCTCATCTGTGCTTCCTTCTAGGCTGGGATCCTGAGATGGATTATTTTGAAAAACTGGCGAATGACAGGATGAAGGTTCTAGAGCATGGTGGAGGCAAGTTCTCAGTGTGCCTTTCCTGACAAAATAATCTCTGTCACTGTGGCAAGAGCTCATTCCTGTCATGTTTCCCTTTCCATAATCTCAGGGTTGAGGCATTGTGGAAACCTTGCCCTGCTCCCTTCCGGAGCCCTGACTGATCCCACAGGATCGCTGTCAGTGGGAGGAAGGAGCATTTAGCTGTCAATCCTCTTCCCATGTGCAATGCCAGTGTCTCCTTCCGTGTGCTCTGTGCAGCCACGGAGAAGAGCAGAGAGGGAAGGGAAGGCCCCAGGGCTGTGCCCCGGGGCTGTGCCTTGTGTGGCTCCTTTGCCGGCCCCAGGCAGCCTGAGCTGCTCCCGCTGCCCTGGCCAAGCCCTGGCCCTGGCTGGGGCTGGGTTCAGAGCTGCTGGCAGCTCCAGGGAGTCCTTTCTCCCCTGACTGCCCCACAAGGGGCTCCTTCCATCCCAGTGTGGGGCCACTGCAGGCATGTGATCCCTCTGCCCCTGCTCCTGAGTGGAAGGCAGAGCTGGGGGAGTGCCTTGGAGCACTCTCTGCACTCACTGCCACTGCAGCCTGAAGAGAAATGGAACTACTTTCCCTTCAGGTCCTCCTAGATGGAAGAACCAAGGCGTAGGAGAAAAGAAATCCGTAGAAGCAGCCAAACTGCTGGACCAGATGCTGAGTGATCTGCAGAGACGCCGTGGTGGGTGCATTTCCCTCAGCCTTCTCCTGACACTCAGCAGCCGGGGGCTTTCTCTGCACATCTGGACACGTCGTGCCCGGCACAGCAGGAAGGGATCCATGGCAGCCTCGCTGTCCCACTGCTGCTGTCACAGCCTGCAGGGCTGTTTCCCAGCCTGGCCTGGCTGCAGCTTCTCCCCAGCCTCTGCAGGAAAGCCTTTGGCATCATCTGACAGGGAGCCCAAAGTGTCCCACAGGCCATGCACACCCTGAGATCCCTGAAATTTCCTGGCCTCAGGCTAGATCAGGAGGGGTGGTTGTTCGGAGGAGGGAGGGCCCCGTGGCAACCCCAAGAGCCTCGGCTTTTTCCTGATCCATATCCATGTCTAGGACAAATATTACTTACTGAAGATGCCCCCTCCCCAATGGGGAATGGTTCCATCTGATCCAGCTGCGCCTCTTCCTTTCTCCAGAGGTGGACCAAAAGGCCTTGGTGAAGGCAGCGCTTCCTGGAGAAAGCAATGGCTCCGTGCCAGCCCCTGGTACACAAAGGGAGGAGATGCCAGGCAGAGCCACAGAAGGTGATTGCTGTGCCAGGCTCAGCCAGGCTGAGCAATCCTGCTGGGATCCCTCCGTGGGAGACACCGCCCGAAACCTGGGAGGGGCTGCAAGGGGTGACCATGGTGGGGAAAGGGCAGAGGGGGAGAGCAGGGCTCCAGTGTGTCCTGACAGGGCCTGGCTCTGTCCCCTTGGGCTGGGGGAGCTGTCACGGGGCAGGGAGGGTCGGGGCTGGCAGTGGCTGCTCAGGGATGGGTTGGGCGCGGCTCCCTGGAAGCAGCGACTGCCCAAGCAGCTGCGCTGGCCCCGGGCTCTCCTCCCGGCCTCCTGGGCTTTGTTGGGTGGCACAGCCTGTGCCAAGGGGTGCCAAGGTGCCTGCAGGCCCCAGCTCTGGGGCAAACAGAGAACGTCCTGGCCGTATGCAGCGAGCTGCCAGCTCAGCAGTGGAGCACAGCACGGGCTCACGCTCCCCATTGCTCCCACAGATGTTATCCCTGAAACAGGAATAGATGCTCAGGATCCAGAGCGCCTTCCAAGAATTGTCTGCCCCCAGGATGTGCGCTGGTCCTGCATGATCGGCACAGCAGTGACAATGTTCACTGTGCCACTTGTCCTGCTCTGCTGCTATTTTGGCATTCGGAAGCTCTATCAGATAGGACGGTAAGTTGCTGATTTTTCTCTGCAGTTTGATTAAAACTCTGCTCATTGCATTGGTAGCCTGGCTCATGGTCATGCTGCTGTGGAGCTGTGGCAAGTCCCTGTTGTCCCAATAACTCTGATAAGGGTTCTGGTGCTGCCCAGTGCTTTAATTGGCCTCTTAATTGCTGGGCCTTGTCCTGGGGAGCCCGCTGGGGCTGCAGCCAGTGCTGGCTCCCACCGAGGCTGCGTGGCCAAGAGCAGCCCCAGGAGCAGCGGCAGAGGCAGAGCAACTTCACAGCAATATTTGGGAATGCATTTCAGGATGGGAATGTGGTTATTTAGCAGCTCATGTAAAGTTTCATGGTAATAATGATATTACAGGATGAGCAAATTTTCTACAATTCAGTGTTTAAACAAATCCAACCCGATGGAGGTTTGGCTTTGGCCTTTAGACTTTGCTCTGTGTGTGAGCCCTGTTCTCGACTGATTTTGGATTCACTTTTGGGTGAAGGCTCATCCCAGCCCTGACCCTTGGCAGCTCTGGGCTCATAGGACAGCTGAGGCTGCACTGCACATGACTGGGGTGCAGGGCTCCATTATCAAAGGGCTTTGAGAAGTTTAAATTACTGTATTTTTACTACATGGTTTTGTTTATGAAATTAATCCACTTTTTTTAAACCTAGCTTTAAAAAAAATTCTTTTCTATTGCTTTTACCAGTTATTTGATCTAGTGAATTATGGCATAATTATCCCATGGCTGAATTAGAAGACTGTAAGTACTAGAAAATGAACTAATTTTTACACTCTTCTGTCTTTCACAGACTTATGTTGGTTTGATGTGACCAACAGAAGAGGTTTTTGCTTGCTTTGAATTCAAACAAGGAGCAAAGCTGGAACCTGTTGAAATGAGTCTCTTCACTTCACAGCTAAAGCAAACTGCCAGGGTTCTTTTTTTTCAGCTTTGGGTGGGGATATAAAAATATACCAGCAGCATATACTATAAATAAATATATACTAAATACATAGCAACAAATAGTCCAGTAAAGGAACTGATCTAAATGAGGGGTTTGGTGTGTTTGCTCACTAAGCCCTGAGCTCCTCAGAGCTGCAGCTCCCTGCTCTCTGTGCAGACAGAGGCTGGCTATGGGTGACAGTGCTGTGTCTGGCCTGGTGCACACCAGCTCCACACAGGAGCTAAGGGATTATCCTTGCACACTCCATCCTGGAAGAACCGAATTCATTGATGAATCTGACACAATTTATGGCATGGCAGAAAAAAAAAAAAAAAAAAAGGTTAGAATTGATTCCATTCCAAACACTTTACATTTTGCTGTGTGTAATGCAGATGGGAACTACAAGTTTCCTATTCATGCACAATTTGTTAGAGCTCACAGTCCTCAAAGTCACAGGGCCTTGCAGAGCTGTGTGTGAGATGACTTTAAAAACAAAAACAACCTTTATGTGCAACACTTGTCTTCAAAACTTTACAATCCAAATCACAAGCTGATTCCTGCTGGTAACTGGAAAAAACCCCAACCAAATAACAAAATGGAAAGTGTGACCCAACAAAGCAGGCAAACAAAACAACCACCAAGAAAAAATCAAAACCCATACAAAAACCCCCACAAATCCAGAAAAATATAAAAATCAGGTGAAGGAGGGAGTGATCAAAGAGCAACAAATGGGCAGAGGAACTACAGAAAGGACAGATAATTAGAAAGGACAGATAATTAGAAAGGACAGGTATTCAGTGGCTATGGCACCAAACTAGCCAGGGGGATCTGAGATACAGTTCCCACCCTTCTGAATACAAAATGAACAGAAAATAAATGATGATGATTGTGAAATGGGACTCTGCATGTTTAGCTTTAATATATCCATTGTGTGTAAGTTCTGTTTGCCTTGTTAAGTCACATCCTCTGGCAAAGGTGTTTTTCTCTCCAAAGAAAAACACTGCAGTGGAAGAAGAGGCCAGCTTGGAAAATATTAAAAGCAAGAGCTAAAAATAAAGGTTTTAATATGTTGTTTGGTTGGTTTCTGTTTGTTCATGGGGATTTTGTCTGTCTTTGAAAGCAACCCCTTGGATGTTAATGCATGTAACAAGTCCTTTTTAAAGGGCAAAACACCTGCCAATTTTGTGATGCAAGACAGAAACAGCTGGAAGGGCTTGAAAATGTGTTCCAGGAGCTCGTGATATGAAAGAGTCTGATTAACACAATTTACTGTCATGAAGTGCAAGATGTAAGTTATCAATAAAATACTCAGAGTGTACTCTAACTTTGGGGTCTGTGACTCGCACTGGTGCTGCTTGGGAACTGTTCTTCCTCCCCTCCTCCCTCATCTCCTCTTGGAGGCTCACAATTACAGCAGAGACATGAGCCTGCATTGGGCCTTGATCATACTCTCAAAATTTCTAAGCTTGTTGCTTGTTGGCAACAGAACCCACTGTCTCTGTTATTATCAGCATTAATTGTTGCAATGAAGGTGGTGTATTGAGATGGCCCCAGGTCTGTCAGATTCCACAACATCTGCCCTGTGCACCTGACCTTGTCAGGGTCATTGTCATGCTGTCCATCCCTCCCAAAGAGCACCTCCAGCACTGCCACTTCTCTCAGCTCTTGGATCCCTTCCTCAAGGGTCTTCCAGCACATTCTATGGTGGTGCTCCTGCATTCTCTCTCTGTGGACAAACCTCTCTCTCACACTCATTAAAAGCCACTCCCAGAGGGAAAGGAGGCCTGGCTCCCTTACAAATACCTGGTCCACACCTGAGTCCTGGGTCAAGGGTCCCAAATTCCTTGCCTCAGGACCATCCAGTTGCACACCTGTACCCATAAGGTCTCACACCTGCAGTAATCAGGTTGTAAAAGCCTCACGGCCTTGTCACTCAATGTCTTTTTGCAGAGTATGGAGACTTTTGTATGACAGGGACTTGGTGATAATCTCAACCTCTGGCTCTCCTGCTGGTTGTGAGGACCCTCCTTTCTTATCCTTATTAACTAGGTGCTTTGTTTACATCTTAGACTTCCTAGTTTCCACAGGGGTGACTGCTGCTGGCTGTGAGTGCCCTTGTGGTACATTTGGAACCTGGACAGATGTAATGTCTGCGGGTTCCACTGCTGCACCATCAGACTCTCCCTCTTGAAGGCAGGGGGAGTTTCTCACCAGCTGGTGAAAGGTACTCCTTCAGCATCTGGCTCATCTCACACATCTCCTTCACTAAAACGCCCACCCAATCCAGGTTTTTAATTTCTGAAGTGGGCTGTGGGGCAGGGTCAGTCTCTGCAGGAGCATCCCAATTTCCTGGGGTAGGTATCAGGGTTGTTATCCAAATCAATCTCCCCTTATCTCTGAATGTTAAATAGAACATGTTTAACAGGCATATCAGCAACACCAGCCACTGTAAATGCATTAGCATTTAGAGAAGATTTGAACCCTTTGAAGCCTTTGAAAACTGGTGGGGTGGACCTAAACAGTGGACTGGATGAAGGGAAGGGAGAAAATTTCCCCTGCTGTCACTTCCTCACAGTAAATACCATTATTGAATTAAAGCCAAAACCACACAGTTAGAGTGTGATAGCTCTGAATCCACGTTGCCATCTTCCAGAGGAAGTTAAAAACCCATTAATTCCTCACCTTATCAACCCACAAAATGAACTGGATAATAGTCACAGTAGCCTTAGTGATAGGACCCATGTTCAAATAAGGGCCTGCAAATGGGAGAGATGTAGCTGTGACCACGTGCAGCCCAAACCAGGGTAAGACGGACAGCATGGTGCCACCTAAAACACAAAATCAGGTCACTCAAGACCTGTTATTGCTTTTCCAGCCTTTCCATTCAATGCCCACAGTTTCCACCGTTGGGTGCCAAAATCTGTCCTGGTTTGAATAAAAGACAGGTGTGTGCTAGGGAAAGCAGGGCCATCCCTTGAAATGGAGAAAGCAAATCCCTCCCTCTGAATGAGTATAATCTTGAAATTAAGGGGCTCTCAGGCAAAGTTTTGGGGACAGGAATGACAGTTCTTTACTAGTATATCTAAGAAGGCAAACAGAAGAACAACTCTGGAATTAACAAGAAGCAGAACAGGAACCCAGTTCCAGTCCTTCTGGGCCTCAGGCTCTTTTCCCCTGTGCTGCAGTCACCGTCACCGCTGGCAGTGAGCGCTGGCAGATTCCCGGTGGACGGGGCAGATGTGACGATCCCGGCACCTGCAGGGGCTGGGGGTGATGGCAGCTGTGTCCCAGATGGGAAGGGATGGAGGAGAGGCAGGATGCTGGGAAAACAGCAAGCTGAAGCAGGAGGGCGTCCAAGCAGGGCTGCGGGGTCCAAAACAGAGAGGCAGCTCCCGGCGTTGGGATGGTGGGGGGGTAGCAATGACCTTTCTGCTCCGAGAGCCAAAAGTGAGCGAGAGCCAGCAACTGCCCCCCACCCTCCTTTACCTGCTTCCAATCTCACCGTGTTCCCCCTTTCCCTCCCCCCACCCTCCGAGAGAAACTCCCAAAAAAACAGGGAGGCTCTCCCTGGTGCTGGGACCCAACCATCAGTGCTTCTTAGCATGTCAATGGGAAAAAAATTCCACAGGCAGAGAGGAAAGGAAAAAACAACCCCCAACAGACGCTTATCCAGTTCTTCACTGATTTGAGGTTTATCAGGTGTTGCAAACACTGGGATGATGGTACAATGTTTTAATGTTTGGTAATAATCTAATTTCACAAGTGTTTTTAATTATATCTGTTATCGGAAATGTTTTGGATTGTTGTATCAGAATTATTCCCAGTTACTGTAAGTTTTTGTTTTAGTACATGTATTGTTTTGTTTTGAACTTCCCTTCATGTTCATGGCAAGAGTCATGAATGCTGTTTTTAAAACACGGAAGGGGGAATTAGCTCCTAAATTTATATAATTATAAATTTTTTTTTGCAATATTTATGCCAAAAAAAAGTAAAATTTTTTTTGTAAGGCTCTTCAATTGAATGTACAATGACAAAGTCTAATTAATTCATTAACTTAAGGAGAAGGTATGCATGTGTTTTTATCATCAACAAGTTCAAAGGAGTCACCTGTTCATTCAGCCAAACATCAGTTGCCTCCAAGAAAATGAAGCCCAGTGAGAAGAAAAAGAACCTAATCACCATGCAGCCTTCGTGGCCAGAGCAAAACCAGAAGCAGGAGTGCCAAGACATGGCTGTGTCTGGAAATTTACAGGCAAATTGCCAACAAAAGCCTTGTGTCATTATCATGGTACAGTGTTCCTACTAACCTTCTTCAGTTATTCCCTGTTCCAGGATCCAAGAGCACATTCAGGGATGTCAAAGATCAACATTTCCAGCTAATGGACTATTTGGACTTTAAAACAATGGTCATTTATTCCCATTTCCCTAGGACACACTGGACATTTTTCTTTTATTTTCTCATGCTGTGAAACCCTGTGTCAATGACATGACAGATTTTGCTAAGTTTTGTTGATTGTAATCTGTCTTTTATGCGTCTTATCCCATATCTAACAGATAACCAGTGATAATCTTAATGAGATAACACCCTCACAAGAGAGAGCTATGTTATCATCAGAACATATGAGCCTTCTTTGAATTAAAGAAAAAGGGTGAGATGTTGCAGTCAGGTAGACAAATTATAAAAGGAAGGCTCCATAAAATCAGACCTTGCTCTCTGCTAAATTAATAGCTAGCCTGTCACTTCTTCTATGTGCAGCTAAGTAACTTGCTTGTTCCCATGTGAAAACAATCTTCAGCATGAAAACAATTAACACAACAAGCTATTCTGGTAGGAGAACTGTGCCCACCCCTGGGGCCTCCTGCCCCCTCACCCCAAGTGACTCTGGTGGCTCTCCCGGTCCATCCCAGTCTCTCCCAATTCCTCTCAGTCCCCAGACATTCCATTCCCAGTCCACTCCCAGTACTTCTAACTCCACTCCCAAACCTCCATCCTCTCTCCCAGTGCCCTTCCAAATCTCTTCCTTCTCCCCCAATGACCCCCCAGTTCTTCCCAGTCCTTTCCAAGTCCTTTGCAGTCCAATCCCAAACCTCCACTCTCTCTCCAGTTGCCCCAATCCAATCCACTCTTTCCAAGTGTTCCCCCACTCTCTCCAATTTCATTCCCAGTCCCTCCCAGTGCCACACCAGCCCTCTCCTGTTGGGCACCTGGTCCTGGTGGCCACCACATGCCCTGAGAGCTCCTGCTGGCCCTGGAACCACCTCACCTGGATCTCAGCAGGGTAGAAATCCATGGAGCAGAGCAGGCAGCTGGGGCCGGGCTGGGACCTCGAGGGCCACCGTGAGATGGACACTGGGGAGCGCTGGGAGAGAGTGGGGACACACTGGGATCAGCTGGGGGGAACAGGGAGGGATTTGAGTGAGCCTGGAGGGGATAGAGAAAGATCTGGAACTGGAAAGCAAAGGTTGGAATAACGTTGGCTGTGATGGGAGGAGACTGTGAGGAGTCCTGGTGAGACCAAGTAGGGACTGGGAGAGGGTTTGGGGGTCCTGTGGTGGTGGGGGGAAACTGGGAGGGGGTTATGGGATGCTGAGATGGAAAGCAGGAGCGTTGGTGGGTCCTGGTGAGGCTGGGAAGAGACTGGGAGGAGGATTCAAGAAGTCCTGGGGGGGTAGAGGTGACTGGGAGGGTGATTGGAGTAGCTTGGGGTGTCAGTGAGAGATTTTGGGAGGTCTTAACGCCTGTGGACGCCCAGAGATGCCACCAGACACCGCCCGCAGCAAGGTGCTGATGGGGATCGGGGGCTCCGTGTTGGGTTTCGTCTTCCTGGAGCTGGGGCTCGGATTCTACCTGTGCAAGAAGGGTGAGGGGAGGGTCCTGGGGGTCGCGTTCCGACCCCGGAGCGTGTGCGCTCCCCATGGGGCCCCCAGTCAGGTGCTGCCCCCTATTCTCGGCCCACAGAGCTCCTGACCCAGCAGCTGCTGCAGCCCCTCCCCATGGCCTCGAGTGCGGCCGGGACCCCCCCGCTCCGTCCCCACGCTGATTTTGGGGGGGTCATGTGTTCCCCCCAGCCCTGCTGTCACTCTGCCCCAGCCCGGCTGCTCCCAGTGTTCCCAGTAAAGTTTCCCAGTTCGCCCCGTCCCGTTTATTGTGGGGCGGGACAGGGAAAGGACTTGGGGGGACCCCGGGGGGGGATCGTGACTGGGGGGGAGGGTGGGGTCCAGGTGGGGAACACTGGGTGCTGCGGGTCTGCCCGGCAAGCGGTGAGTCATCACAGCTGCTCTCTCTGATTGGCTGAATCTTCTTCACCGCATTCTCTGATTGGCTGAGAACAGGCCCGGGAGTTGAGAGAAGGAACAGGAGAGATCCCGCCCCGAGCACCGGCACGGGAACAACAGAGCCAGCCTGGGCACAGCGAGGGAATTTATTACCAACCAAATCACAGCAGCACATGGAGAAGGGAAAGAAATCTCTTCAACCCCTTCCCCCCACCCAACCGGAATCACCAGGATCACGGATCACCAGGGTCTGCCCAACGGGCGTCACTGGGGATCATCCAACACCGATCCTCCCATGGGGGATGGAGCTGGAGCAGAGCAAGAAGCTCTTCCCACGCTCGGGGCATTCCTAGGGCCTCTCCCCAGAGTGAATCTTGAGGTCCTTGATGCTGTGGGGGCTCTTGCTGAAGCTCTTCCCGCCTTCCAAGCACCAGCAGGGATATTTCTTAGTTTGGATTTCCTGGTGCCGAATCAAGTGGGAGCTCAGGGTGGAGCTCATTCCATGTTCTAAGCTCTTGTAGGGTGTCACAGTTTGAGTTGTGATTTTCAAGAGGACACTCTGGAGTGAGTATCATCTCCTCTACAGGGTTCCAATAATCCCTTTCCACAAATACGAAATTAATATTAATAGATGAAAGTGGAAAAAACTCCATCACTTTATTAACAAACAGTAAGCCCACAAGGCAAGGAAAAAAATGAAAATAATTGCTAGATATTAAATTGTCCGATCTTATCCCACACAAACACCTGGGACAAAAGACCCAAAATGCCAGAGAAATCCCCGCTCATGACACACGGTACAGCCGCCGACTTCTTCCCCAGGGGGAAAACCAACCAGGGGCTGTCCCGAAGGAGATGAAAGCCCGGGGCTCGCCTGCCCTTGAACTCCTCCCCAGCCGGGCTCCGCGGGCACGGTCCCGGCAGGCGAAGCAGCGGGGCTGAAGCCTCGGGCTGTTTTCTCTCCCGGCTCGTCCCGGCTCGCAGCGGCTTTGGGCTGCAGCGGCGCCGCTCCGCTCCTGCCGGCGCGGAGCCCCCGGGCTGCGACACAGCAGCTGCTCAGTTCGCCTCCAGGCACGGCAAGGCTGCCCCTGCAGCCTCTCCGAGCCAAGAAAAGAGAAAAAATCCTGTTTCCTGGGCCAAAACCGCTTTTCAGCCAAACAGAAACCCACGGTGCACAGAGAGAGGCGCGGAAAACCCGAGCAGCGAGGCTTCAAAACGCCCGCGGAATGAACAAGGAGCCTCTCCCCGCCCCGGCCCCGCACACATCCCCTCCCGGGCTGCCGGGGTTTAGATACAATAACCATTCTTTGGGCACAAAGCAGAGGATCATGGAATTACCATCACCGTAACTCACTGCAAGAGAATCGTGTATACAATAATCACATGTATCTATCTGTAAAAGCACGTACTGAACTCTGGATCCAGCAAAGTGCTCTAGGACAGGAGCAGAGAGGATGAACGGACACCAGGGGAGATGGGGAATGTACGGACACAGCAAAGCCTCCAAGGGCTTTAACCTGATTCCCAGCTTTTCCGTGCTTCCAGGGCTTTGACTGCTGGATTTGAATGAACTGAGATGTCACTGTGAAAAGCAGAGCAGTCTGGAACCAGAACTGGAGTCTGGAACTGCTGCTGGAGTTAAAGTCTGGACTTGTCACATCTCAGATTTGAAAATATATTGAATAAAAAACTCCAGTACCCACAACCTTTCCCAGCACATACCTCTTCGCACATTACAAAATACAACGGAATTATTTCTATAGGCTAAAAAATAAAGTAAAATGAACATTGAAAATATTCCCTGATAAAAAGTGACGTTGAGAAAATACAAAATAATGAAGTGTGTCTAGAAAAGCCGGCTGTGATTTCTCAGGTATTGGGCTCAGGGTCAGCCCAGAGCCGGGCTCTGTCTCCCAGGTGCCCAAGTGCCCGGGCCAGCTCTGAGCAGCCTCTCCCGGCTCTCCAGCCCGGCTTTGCCCCGGCTCTGCCCCGAGCAGGCACTCGGTGTTTCCGTGGTGCCCCTGCCCCGCTCAGCTCCCCGTGCCCTGCAAAGGCGCCGAGGCTGCGCTCGGTGCCCCTGGGTGTCACTGAGCGAGGCACTGACGAGCCCCGGTGCCCGGGCACAGCCCTGAGGGACACCCCTCGTCCCCGGCCTCCCGCGGGACACGGAGCCACTGCCCACAAGGCCCTGGCACGTCCGGCCCGGCCAATTCCTCCTGCCCCGGCCAGCCTGGGCTGCAGCCCCAGGGCTCTGCAGGCCGGGGCTGGGGCTGCCGGCTCCCACCGTGGCCAAAGCCTCCCAGGGCTCTGGCCACGCCAGGGGCTACAAGGCCACGAGGCCGGGGCTGCTCCGGGCCGCTTCCAGGCTGTCCCTCTGCTCTTGGGTGCCGGGGGTGGCCCTTTGTGACACGGGCGTGTGTCAGGGCCCTCGGTGATGCGGGACATTGTGGTCCAGGCAACCAAAACAGAAATTAACTGAGAACTCCCTAGGGGAGTGTGGGTGGGTGTGTGCTGTATTTAGGTGCATGGGACAAAAGAGAGTGCGGGCAAGAATTAAAAGGAACATGGACTAAAAACTTAACAACTCTGAGCAGCACTTTAACTTCTACCTTAATTTGTAACTTTAACTTATACTTTAGGCCCAACAATTCAACGGAGGAACAACAGTGAACTTATACCTAACTTAACTTATAACTTAACTTTAGCAATCCAACAGAGCAATAACACACAGCATTTAACCTAACTTATAGCTATATCTTCCAAGTTGTACTTAGCAACTTAACACAAAGACAACACTTAGCTTATAACTTACATTCAACAACTTAGCAAAAGAACAACATCTAGCAGCATATAAATAAGTTCATAACTATAACTAAACCTTGCTTACAGGCCTAACTTAGATATCCAAGGTACTTCCACATCTAGGAAAGCTGTATTTCTCCCAGATGTGCTATAGCATATGTGCAGGGGCACACACACGGACAGGAACAGTCAGTGCAGGCAATTCCCCCGAGAGCTCAGTGAAATCCTCCCTTCAGATGTTTTTGCATCTCCCACTGGCCGAAGGATGGGGCCTTGAGCAGTGAGGGTATGGGCCCAGGACACGTCGTGTTTCAGTGATCCTCCAGGCACAGCAAAGCCGAGGGTTTGCTGGCTCTGAGAGGCCCCTCAGAGGGAGACTGCTGGTCACAGCCCACGGTGGCCCAGGAGAGCTCAAAGGTCTCCTTTTGGATTTCTGCTGACAGGGTCACAAGAGAGTGGGCTCCAGTCATAACCATGTTTCATCCTGGCCTCAGTTTGGGTCAGCACTTTCTCTAGGAGTGGGGGAATGCATCACCACACTGGGGTCTCAGGGGTGCTCATGGCCTGGGTGACGCTGGCCCGATGGCAGGCACCCACCGAAGCCACTCTGACCCTGCCCCTCCACCTGCAACAGTGGGGAGAAAGTTTAACCCAGAGTTCCTGGGATGGTGTAAAAAGGGGAAACATCCCATACCAAACAGCAAAATGTGCATCACAGACCCAGCCTGGGCATGGAGAGGAAATTTATTACCAACCAAATCACAGCAGGACAAGAAGAAGGGAAAGAAATCTCTCCAACCCCTTCCCCCTCACCCAATGGGGGTCACTGGGGATCATCCAACACCGAACCTCCCATGGGGGATGGAGCTGGAGCAGAGCATGAAGCTCTTCCCACACTTGGGGCATTCACAGGGATTCCCTTAGTGGTGGCTCCGTTGGTGTTTGGTCAAGTTAGAGCTCTGTGAGAAGCTCTTCCCACACTCAGGACACTCGTAGGGCCTCTCCCCAGTGTGGATGCGCCGGTGGACAGTGAGGGTGGAGTTGTGCTTGAATCCCTTCCCGCAGTCGGGGCAGCGGAAGGGCCTCTCCTCTGTGTGAATCCGCTCGTGTAGAAGGAGATTGGAGCTGGTCTGAAACCTCTTCCCACACTTGGGACACTCGTAGGGCCTCTCCCCAGTGTGGATACGTCGGTGTTTTCTCAGGTTGGAGCTCCACTGAAAGCTCTTTCCACATTCCAAGCAGGTGTAGGGCCGTTCCCCAGTGTGGATCACCTGGTGCTTCATCAGATAAGAAATAGTGCTGAAGTTTTTCCTGCATTTCCCACACTCGTAGGGCTTCTCCCCAGTATGGACCCTCTGGTGTCGGATCAGCTGGGAGGTGTAGTTGAAACCCTTCCCACATTCCAAGCACTTGTGGGGCTTCTCCCCTCCAGGAGGCTTCTCCACCAGCTCTGAGCTCCGCCTGGATCTCTGGCCGCCTTCCCGGCTCAGGGAGGGTCTTTCCTCCTCGCAGCTCCCTGGGCTGGGTTTGCAGCCCCTCCTCGTGAGGGATCTCCGGGTCTTTTCTGCCTCCTCCATCCCTGCACACCTGGGGAATGAAAATTCCTGGTTTAGGGGGAAATAACAAGAAAAGAGCTCCATAAACTGGGTGTTCCTCCTTGCCCAAGTTCATCTCTGGAAGTCATTGAGCATCTTGTGTCTGTAATAACCTCCCAAACACCAAGATTCCTACCCAGAATCCTCCAAAGTTTAAGACACAGATCAAAACCTCCCCAAATATCAAGATTCAGCCAAAATCCACTCCAAAATTGTGCTGATTTGAAAGCAAAACCTGTGAGAGAATCAGTCAGAAATACAATTCTATAGGAAAAAAGATAAGAGAAATAAAATACATGCAATAGTAGAAAAGAAAACAACTGACAGAATCAGAATACAACCTGACACCCCGCTAGTTAGGGTGGTGGTAGCAGTCCCAATGAAGTGGTCTTGTTGTAGTAGTGATGCTGTAGAAAGGTCTGGTAGCTCTTGTCCTCTGGAAACCAGTGGGTAAGGGCTGCCTTGGTGTTCCAAATCTCAGATTTTCTCTAGGTAGGAAAGGCTTGGCTCCTCCCCCTGGCTGGAGCATCTCCCAATGGGATGATGGAATTTTATCAGTCATGCAGTGGCACTCAATGGCCCATTAACAGAAGATATCTTCCTGGAGGAAGGATGGGTTGTGGAAAAGATAAAGAACACTGCCCCACCTGGTTTTACCAGATGGCCCATTAGCAGAGGATATCTCCCACAGAAATAAGGATCACTGCTCAACCTGTTTTTTCCCCCACTCTTTGTTCTTTTGTTTCTTCCTGGGACCTCTGACTGGTTACTTCATGTTTGCTGCTGATTTCTTCTTCCTTTTGAGGATGAAAATGGTAAAAGTGTCTTTGACCTGCCTTGCTGGATATTGTGAAGAGGAACAGTCATCTACTGCAAGTGGAAGTGTCACAGGTGGAGCAGAGTTCTGTGAGTGCTGTATCAAACCAGACCTCATCAGACCTGCCAGAACAACTGTTCCATGCTGCCCTTCACTGCTCTGCCTGTTCCCCACTGTTTCATGCCAGAGTAATTTAACTGCTGTTAATTGGGTGTGTGTTTCACTCGAGCCAGTCCAGCAGAACCAGCAGAAAGCAGCCCCAGAATGAATGGGGCTCTGCAGAGGAGCCCCAGACTATTCATCAGCCTGCCCGCAGAACTGGCTCCAACTCTGAACCCTTGTGACCACACTCTGAAGAAGACACACTTCTGATATTTCTGAGGCACTTATGACTGAGGCACTGCACGTGCTTGTTCAGGTAAGAGTCCCTAAGTTCTTTCATACTTCAGGAAAAATCCTGCAGCAGTGCATACCCAGCATCTGCTATCAGCACATCCTGGCTGCACGTGCAGGAGAAGCAGCAGCAGCATTGTACACGTGGGTTTGTTAAGCTGAACTCCCCTACACTTTGAACAGTGCTCATCACAAACATATTTAATGGCACACCGGTGCCATACATTTCTCCTAAAAGCCTCCCTTGTAACTAAACTTTGCTAGAAATTAATACCGAGGATGAAGGAGCAACTTCGGTCTCAGTCCGGAGGTGGAGGTGTTCTAAACACTGACTTTCCGAGAGCAGCATCTCTCCTGAAGCGCTCGGGGCCACCCGAGCCGCCGCCGGGAGCGCGGTGCAGAAGCCGGCCCGGACTCAGCCGCAGCGCCGGGCACCGCGCATCGCTGCTCTGCAGGGCGGCCCGCACGTCCTCCAGCAGCTGCCGCAGGCTGCCCTTCTCCTGCTGCAGCTCGGCCATGCGCTCCTCGGCCCGCTCCAGCGCCACCATCTCCTCGCAGCGCTCTCGGGAGCAGGGCCCCGGCGGCCGCCGCTCGGGCTCGGCGGGGGCTGCGCGGGAGGATTTGGCTCTTCTGTGTTCAATCCTCTCTTCTGGTGGTGCCCTGCTGGGCAGGGTGGAGGAAGAACCCCCGGCCCGTGGCTGGAATTGAGTGCAGCGGGCGCCGGAGAACAGCCATGAAACCAGAAACTCATCACGGCTCCTCTGACTAAACCCTACAGTCCTCACCCAGCCCCCAGCGTGGCCTTGAAAGACTCTTTATTGTAAATAACTCTGACTGCCCCACCTGGGAAAAATCAAAAAACCCTCTTCTGCCCTGGCAAGGTATTAACTCTTTCAATGCCCAGAATAAATCTTTACAGATACTTTATTCTCTCTCTGCTAAATATAAATAAAAAAGTAATACAAGTAATACACACAGAAACAATATAAAAACATCAAAATCAAACAAAAAGAAATGTCAAATCCAAAAGAACTGTCTTTTTAAAAATATGGGGAAAAACCTCTTGTTTCCTCTATAACATATAAAAATATTACGAAGTTAATATTACTGTTGTAACTGTAAATATAAACCAATGCAGTAATATTAAACACACGTTAAAATTGCTGTAATCTCGTAAGTTTAAATAATCAAGATCCCTCTGATGTTCCCCAGAAAAAAAAGAAAAGCAAAAAACCACTGTACTCAAAAATAAAGTAAGCTTTTCTTAAAACTATTATAATCCTTAAAGTGTGCCTCATAAATTAATAGTCCTTAATAAAAGTTGTGAGAAAAACTGTTAGTCTGAATAAAGGGTTTTTAGATAGTAATCAGATTTCCATTCTCTTAATCACTGTAACATCCAAACCACAAGAAAACTGTTTGTTGTGAAGTAATCTCCATAGATTGAAAAAAAGTCTCCTCTTTCAAGTAAATTAGTGAAAAACTATTTTAAAGATGGAATACCTGAGTTGTTTTTCTATGTTTCCAGTATCAAAAAAAAAATGTGTGGAAGAAAAAAAAGTAGTCTAATGTTTTATTCTAAGTTTATATTTCTTATGGTTTCTAGCAATAAAATTTCTCTTTCTACCATTTAAAGTTAAACCTGTTTTTTGTCTACTTCTTAATCGTCTCTCACCACAAAAAAAGTTTCACATGAATAAACCAAAACCACTACATCAAACCTCAGTGATTCCAGGATATTGATTTCCTATTGCCCAGGGGTGTCTTCTGCAGCCAAATGGTGATGGACTGGGGCAAAGACCAAGATTTTGGAGACAGTTGGGGGGAAACTCCTCCAAAAATGTTCTTCCCTCTCTCCCAAGCACGTGAATCCTCAGCTCACACAGACATGGAAATAGTTTTATTTCGGCCTTGATTTGCTTTTCATTTCTCTTCATCCCTTTAAAACATCCAACACTGGGGTAAAAATAAAGACACTGAACTGAGACATGGGTGGGGACATGGAGGGACAATGACATGGTGGGACACAGACATGGAGAGTGACATGGGGACACATGGACATGGAGGGGGACATGGCCATTCGTGGGGACATGGGGGGACACAGGCATGGATGGGGATGTGGGGGACAGTGACAGGGATGGAAACATGGTGGGGACACAGCCATGGGTGAGGACATGGTGGGACATGGCCAGTGACATGTGGGGACACGGCCATGGCCGGTGCCATGGGGGGAACTTGCAGGGGCTGTGGGGGATGCTGGCTTGGAGGGAGTTGAGGGTTCCTGGCAGGGACTTGGGGCTCGCTGAGGCCTTTGGGGACCCCAGGCCGAGCGGCTCCGGCTGCGCTGGGAGACCCTGGCGGAGGTTCTGGGGCAGCTGCTCAAGGACCCCCTGCCCTGGAGCCCCAGCCGAGCATTGGGCTCCTGGAAGGGAATGAACGTCCTTGTCCCCAGCACGACAGATTTCTTATTTCTTGCAGGTGCAAATGGTTCTCTTACCAGAATAGCTTGTTGTGTTAATTGTTTTCATGCTTAAGATTGTTTTCACCTGGGAACAAGCAAGTTACTTAGCTGCACGTAGAAGAAGTGACAGGCTAGCTATTAATTTAGCAGAGAGCAAGACCTGATTTTATGAGGCCTTTCTTTTGTAATTTGTCTACCTGACTGCAACATCTCACCCTTTTTTGTTAATTCAAAAAAGGCTCATATGTTCTGATGTTAAAATAGCTCTCTCTTGTGAGGGTGTTATCTCCTTAAGGTTATTACTGGTTATCTGTTAGATATGGGATAAGATACATAAAAGACCAATTACAATCAACAAAACTTAGCAAATTCAAATTTCACAGCATGAGAAAACAAAAGATAATTTCCAATGTCTCCTAGGGAAATGGAAATAAATTACCATTGTTTTAAAGTCCAAATAGTCCATTAGCTGGAAATGTTGATCTTTGACATCACTGAATGTGCTCTTGGATCCTGGAACAGGGAATAACTGAAGAAGGTTAGTAGGAATGCTATACCATGATGATGACACAAGGCTTTTGTTGGCAATTTGCCTGTAAATTTCCAGACACAGCCATGTCTTGGCACTCCTGCTTCTGGTTTTGTTCTGGCCACGAAGGCTGCATGGTGATTAGGTTCTTTTTCTTCTCACTGGGCTTCATTTTCTTGGACGCATTTGATGTTTGGCTGAATGAACAGGTGACTACTTTGAAGTTGTTTATGATAAAAGCACATGCATACCTTCTCCTTAAGTTAATGAATTAATTAGACTTTTTCATTGTACATTCAATTGAAGAGCCTTACATTAAAATATTTTACTTTTTTTTGGTGCAAATATTGCAAAAAATATTTTATAAATATATAAATTTAGGAGCTAATTCCCCCTTCCTTGTTTTAAAAACAGCATTCATGACTCTTGCCATGAACATGAAGGGAAGTTCAAAAGAAAACCATACATGTAGTAAAACCGAAAATTTACAGTAATTGGGAATAATTCTGCTACAACAATCCAAAACATTTCTGATAACAGATATAATTAAAAACACTTGTGAAAATAGATTATTACCAAACATTAAAATATTGTACCATCATCCCAGTGTCTGCAACACCTGATAAACCTCAAATCACTGAAGAACTGGATAAGCATCTGTTGGGGGTTGTTTTTTCCTTTCCTCTCTGCCTGTGGAATTTTTTTCCCATTGACATGCTAAGAAGCACTGATGGTTAGGTCCTAGCACCAGGGAGAGCCTCCCTGGTTTTTTTGGGAGTTTCTCTCGGAGGGTGGGGGGAGGGAAAGGGGGAACACGGTGAGATTGGAAGCGGGTAAAGGAGGGTGGGGGGCAGTTGCTGGCTCTCGCTCGCTTTTGGCTCTCGGAGCAGAAAGGTCATTGCTACCCCCCCACCATCCCAACGCCGGGAGCTGCCTCTCTGTTTTGGACCCCGCAGCCCTGCTTGGACGCCCTCCTGCTTCAGCTTGCTGTTTTCCCAGCATCCTGCCTCTCCTCCATCCCTTCCCATCTGGGACACAGCTGCCATCACCCCAGTGCCCCTGCAGCCGCACGGGGATCGTCGCACCTGCCCATCAGGAGCCTGCCAGAGCTCACTGCCAGCTGTGACAGCAACTGCACCAAAGGGGAAAGTGCCCGTGGCCCAGAGACTGGAACTGGGCTCCTGTTCTCTTTGTTGTTAATTTCATACTTGTTGTTATTCCTATCTCCATATCATTGCCTGAGAGCCCTTTAATTTCAAAATTATACAGAGTGTTTATGACCCTCTAAAACTGGTGGAAAGCAGCAGGATCTTCCCTAATATCGACTTCTCTGCTAGTTTCACCCGGGGAGAAGAAACTCAAGAGAGAAATTCTCTCAATGAGAACTCTCTCTGGGAGTTGATGGGACCAATTGGAGGCTGGTTTGGTTATTGACAGCCTGAACAACCAACTGGAGAAAGTTAGTTCGCTCGGTGAGCACACATTTTGAAGGCGGTAACCCGGGAAAAAACTCTCTTTTATTTCCGGTGGCTGAGCAGGTAACAACGGCCCAGCCCGGGCTCCCTCCCATGTGGGGGGAGCTCGGGAGGCCGCTGGGCCCCGTTTGCAAACCAGGGAACCCGATGGCCGGGGGGAGGAAAGGCTCATTGATGAGACCTTAGCCCGGCTTCCTCCCCTACGAGCCCGCGGCTCTGGGGGGGCCCGGCTCCTGCTGCTGGCTCGGAGCAGCTTTGGAGGGGCCGAGCCCGCCCAGCCCCCGCACGGCCTGGGGGAGGCAGCCGGGCCCTGTCTGCAAGCAGGGGTGGCCATGGGCAGTGCGGGGCTGCAGCAAGCTCCAGAAAAGCTGATTAACATCTCAGCCGCCCCCACACCCAGCGCCCTGACTTCTGTGTGAAACTTTAACTCTTTAGTGCTCAGGTAAGATTTTGCAGACCTCCGGCTTTCCTTTGAATATGAGAGGGGAAAAAGGAGATGCTCCAAAGTCAGTGAAGCAAGAGCTAAGTTTCTTTAGATGGAAGGAGAATGAGGAGATGCTGTGAAGATGGCTGAAAAATCCTTTTGTAAGATTTTAGGGATGAACTGATGAATATTCCTAGAAACCATGGAGAAAGACACGGGGAGGTTGGAGATGATCTATTTGATAGATTGTTAATGAAAAAGCATCTGTGTTGAGAATCCTTTGCCCCGAGGAGAAAAGGGGATCTCTTTTTCTGGAGATGAAACATGAACAGAGAGAAAGAGAGATAAAGAGAATTTTAGTTTGGAACAGTTAATTCTTAAAATTAAATACCTCATGGGTTTAACATGGCCCATAAGCACAGCTTTGGGAAAGCTGTGAAAAGGGGAGGAACTTCACGACTTTGCAAGTTTTTTCCCGGGCAGATGCAAATCGTGAAAGTGAAGCCACGAGAGGACTGTTTTATCCCTTCTTGTGGTGAAGTCCCTATGGCCTGACAAGAGGAAACTTCTCTCTCCAAAGTGAACTGAAAAGGACTATTTAAGTTGGGAACTGACTGAAGTAGTTTTTTGTATGTTTATTTTGTTGTTATAAAGGTTGGGAGAGGGAAGGAAAGGAGTGGTCTGAAGATCTTCTTCTGAATTTGCTTTTCTTTCTCTTTCTTTGTGTAGTTAATAAAGTCTTGAATACCCTTTTTAAGTTTTAGTCCTGCCTTGCTCTTTTGCTCCTGGTTCTGTCTCACAACAGAAAAATGAGTATATTTAAATTGGCAAGTCAAAACTATAACAATGGAGGAGAGTGTCAGCAGCTGCAGCTAAGGGCTCGTGTCCCATCAGAGTCTCTAACGATGGCACCAACGCTGCTGCCTTGCAACAGCCGACTCTGGAAGGCGAGTGTGCCCTCGAGCAGAGCCGCTGAGGTCAGTCAGGGGGACAGGCTGCAGCTGAAGCTGCCAAGCGTTGCTGTGATTCTGGCAAGTCAAGAGAAAACCATGGTGACCACTTTCCCTTACACCCTTTGCCAAGCCACGAAAAATTGTGCACACAGCATCCCCTCTTTTGGCATCCTGTCTGGTGTGCATGTCTTCCTGAGGAGGTACAAGCCTTCTGGGTGCTGCTGTTCCTGTGCACACTCTGGTCATTTTTCTCTGGTGTCCAGAGCCACGTTGACAGCAGCAGCTCCGCAGGCCAGCTCCAGGAGACATCGTTCTTGCCATGGTGGCAGCAGCTCTGTGGGTCCCGAGCTCAGTGTCAGGGGAGTCTTGGCCACACAGCACAGTGGCCTGGACAGCTCTGGGGACCCGGGCTGATCGCCAGCGCTGCCACTTCCCACTGCTCCTAGCCTGCAGCAGCCACTGGCCGTGCTCCAGCAGGGCCTCCTTGTCCCTCCTTGTCCCTCCTTGTCCCTGGCCAAAGCAGCTTGGGCACCTCGGGGCTGTCCCCACCGTCCTGCTGAGGCCAGGCCTCGAGGGCTTCTGCCACAGGCACCAGAGACGCGTCGGGGAAGCGCCAGAGCAGCCGGCTGGCAGGAAGAAGGTGGCTGTCTGGGGGCTGCTTATGGCCTCTGCCACCCAGTTCCTCAGGGCTTCCCACCAACCCATCCACACAAGTCCTCCTGGCCCATCACAGCCTCCCGCCACCCAGCGCCACACGCATCCCCCTCACGCCTTCCCACTGCCTTCTCCGGGCAGGCCTTGGCAGCACTGCAGCCCTTCATGGCCTCCCACTGTCCCGTGCCCTCCACGCCTCCCCCAGGCCTGCCTGGCTGCTGAAGGAGCTCCAGAGGAGCCGCATCAAGAAGCACCTCAGAGTCCTCAGCAATCCAGCCAGCAACACACGGGCAGGACACAGATGGCGCTTCCAGGCTGGCAGAGGGGTGCTGGCCATCTCCAGGGACCGGTCTCTCAGGGATCCCCGCCGCAGCTCCGGCCTCTGCCCGCCCGCTCTGTCAGAAGCCTTAAGGCTTCCACAGAACCACCAAAGGCCAAGGGCCTTTTGGCCACTTTCCCTTCCACACCGCACGCTTGGCCAACTTGCCGAGCACAAGCACCCTTTTTGCCCTCTTCCCCATTAGCCTGAAGACTCTGGGCACCAAAAGAAAGCTCCTGGACCTCTGTGTATGACAACAGCAATTTACTAACCCTACAGTGGGGTGAAACAAAGTGCTTGCAGAGCAGAGGTGTTCCCTGCAGGCTCAGGTGGCCCCAGCAGACGCAGCCTCCCAGATCAGTTCTCCACAGTGCTCACACAGGACAACCAGCCCCTGCGACACAGGGAAGGCCGTGACTTCCAGAGCCGGCGGAATCCATCTCGCATCTGCTGGAGTCGGGAGGAGGGAATGCTCTGTACAACTCTGGTGATGTACAGAGTCTGAAAAGACAGGCATGAGATGGCAGGGCTGGTGTCATCTGTCATGTCCTGAAGGGCTGGAAGAGAGAGGAACAGAGCCACAGTCAGAGCCTGCATCTGCAGGGACCTGGGGAGACCCTCCTGCCCCATCCCTCCCACACGGCAGCTCTTGCCATAGCCTGAGGGAAGCAGGAGACAGCAAGGATCAGCTGGAAGGCGCTGGCCACGAATGTCCCTCCCGCAGGCCCCTGGAAGGTCTCTGTGCTCTGCCCACGCCGCCCCTCGTGCGCGCAGGGAGCAGAGCCCTCCCAGCCGGGGCAGGGAACGCAGCTGCCAGCGCCAGCCCCCGCTGACAGCCCGCTGGCCTCACTCACCCCTGCACATGAGCTGCAACTCTCGCTGCTGCTCTCTCAGGAACCGCCCGGCCATCCCTGCCAACACAGAGCCTGTCACGGCCCCAGCCGCACACCTGCCCCGCAGCGGCGCTGCCAGCCCTGCGGCCACAGCAGCGCCTTCCCCTGCAGGGCTCAGGCCCGGCCCTCGCCGCATCCTGACGCCCAAGGACACGGCTGCGAGAGGGCGGCAGCGGCGCCGAGGGCAGGCGGGGCTCCAGAGCCCCGGCCCGGATGGCGCTGCCGGGGCAGCAGGCGGGGCTGGGGCCGAGCTGCGGCGGGGCGGGGAGGGAGCCGGGCTTGTGGCTCACCAAGAAACCTGAGGGCCGCCTCTCGCAGGGGCTCCTGTGGGCTCCGCAGGTACGGCAGCGCCTGGCGCAGCAGCTCGGCCGCTCGGCTCCTGTCCTGTGCCAGCTGCAGAGAGCGGCAGGGCACGGAGGGAAGGGTTGGCGCGGGCTCTGTCCCTTGGCCCCGGCCTGCCCTGCCCGCACAGCCCTGAGCGGGGCAGAGGGCCCGGCAAGGCGCGGGCTTGATGGAGCTCGGGGCTCCATCAGCTCCGGCCCTGGGGCCAGAGGAGCCTGGAGAAGAGCCGGCGTGGGCAGCCCAGGGAAGGGAGCAGCGTTCTTACCAAGCACTCGCCAAACCTCCACATCTGATCCCCCATCAGCAGCTGCTCAAGATCTCTCCTCTTCAGGAAGCTTAGTGCAGAAAGCAGCGTTTCACAAGAGGCCTGCAGAGCAGCAGAGACCCAGGGATGGCAGCGCAGCCCAGGGCACAGGACCTGCTTCCCTGTGCCAAGGCCAGGAGGAGGCTGGAGCCCATGAGGTGCCCGGGTGCAGGGAGACAGCTGAGCCCCCTGCCAGGAGGACAGCAGCGCCCAGGAGTCCTCACCTCTGCCACACGCATGTTCTCATGGTGGCAGTTGAAGAAGAGTGGCAGCAGGCTCTTGCTCACAAGCATCTTGAGGGGCTTTTTACCCTTGGCCGCTACCAACCTCATCACCTCTTGGAAGAGGCGAATGGAGAGCAGCTGCACATGGCGGTTGTCCTGTTGGAAAGGAAGCAAAAGCCCTCCTCATCAGCTGCTCCAGGCCCCTCTGTGCACAGCCCCAAAAATCCACGGGGCCCCACACTTGGGGGCAGCACCCAGTGGCCGTGGCTGGGGGCACAGAGCCTTACGTTGTCCAGCAGTGGCCAGAGCGCGCCAGCCAGCCGCAGGGCGATGGGGCTGGGTATTGCGAGGTGTCTGTGCGAGAGCAGAAAGCTGAGCACCGCGACGGTCATCTCAACGATGTCTTCATCTGCATCCCGCAACAGGTCCACAAGGCTTTCTGTCAGGCTGTACATTCTAATGTTCTGCACGGAAGACAAGGCAGGGCAAGCCCACGCTGCTGCTGCTGCTGCTGCTGTGGAGCCCAGGGGCCGAAGGCCTGTCCTGAAGCACTCGGGCAGCTGAACAGCAACGCAGGAGAGCTGGGAGCAGCTGCCACAGCTCCCAAAGCCCAGCCAAGCCCAAGGGGCTGCTTTCCCCAGCCCCACGCTGCCAGCACAGCTTCAGCCGCTGCTGTCTTCTCACCATCGAGGGGTCCTTGCTGAGCTGCACGAGGCCTCTGAGCACCAGGCGACGCATCTCCCTGGACGTGCTCTGCAGGCACCTTGCCATGATCTCCAGGAGGCTGTCACCCCATTCTTTGATGTCCAGGAGGTCGAGGACCTGAAAGGCACAAAGCAGTGACCGGGGTGCCCAGCTGGCAGGAGCTCAGAACTGCACAGGGCTGAGCCAAGGCAGCAGCACCGGGCACGGGCACCGTCCCAGGCAGCTGCGGCTGTGAGAGGGCAGAGAGGTGGGAGGCAGCTCAGCTGTGCTGCCCATGGGGCTCACCTCCACAAGGAACGCCATGGCAGGCAGCTGCCAGTCTGAAATGTCTTGGCTGAGGAGCTCCAAGAGGCAGGAGATGAAGCTGCAACACCAGATCATGGAGACACAGCGCATCTCCCTGGTGGGGGGGAAAAGGCATCATTGCCCCTGAGCCGAGAGGGCAAAGCTCTCCCAGGAGTGACCCACGGAGCTCTGGTCTTTTCCCAAGCACCCCGTGGGCACTTTGGGAGGTGGCTGTTCCCGGGCACCCTCCTGTGCCAGCCTTTTCCAGTCTGCTCGTCCGTCTCTTTGTGACAAAGCCCTCTCACCCCTGCCCATGGGAACTGTGTGGGGCACCCTGGGCACAAGTGCCGGGGGCAGCAGGGAGAAGGGGGTCTCACCTGGCCAGGAGTCCCACTGCATAGTGGTGGGTGTCAGTACAGAGCAGCGTGTCCCAGCCAGCCTTGCCTTCCATGGCTACCACAACACGCTCACAGTGCACTCGGCAGAGCAGGACCTTCAGGGTCTGCACCGCAAACCTGTGTGCAGAGCAAAGCCCAGGTCATGCTGGCAGCCCTGGCTCCTGCCTTGGAAGGGATGGGGAGACTGGGAGGACTGGGATGGAGCACCTTTGGGGGTTGGTGGCAAGGCCCAGTTGCTCCTGGCACCCCTTCCAGAAGGTATCAACCTCCTCTGGCGTCTCCAGTGCACTGATGTAAACTTGGAAGAGCAGACACAGAAAGAGACGGGGAAAATACTCCAACACTATGGGTGGACACCAGGACCACAGTGTCACGGTTGCCTGCAAAAAATGAACCACCCAGAGACAACACTCAGTGCCAAGACATCCGTGTGGCAGGGCCCGAGCATGCCAGGGAGAGGCCGGGGGAGACACCTCGGGGTCACCCAGCCTGGTGCCCCTGAACCTTGCCCCTAAGGCAGGTTTCAGCGCAGTGCCTGAGGCCGAGAGATGCAGCTGGGGGGAGGACAGAGAGCTAGCTGCTGGAGAGGTGGCCTAGGGGCAAGCCAAGGTCAGTTGCAGGAACTCACAGCCAGGGCAAAGACTCCTGTGCTGTCCCCATCGGAGGTGTACACACTGTCCACTGGCCAGGCGTTCAGCACATTGAGGAGTATCTGCAGCGCCGGCTCCGCAGTCCCAGTGGAGGACATGATCACTCCCCACATGGCCGTAGCAGCTCTGTGGGGTCAGAGCTCTGTGTCAGGGGGGTCTGGGCCACAGCACTGTGGCCTGGGCTGCTGCAGGGGCCCGCGCTGGCCGTCAGCCCTGCCTCTGCCCACCGGCCCTCGCTGGCAGCACCCAGCCAGCCCACGGGGGTGCAGGCATCTTGAGGGGCAGGGAGGGAGCGTGGCAGCACGCTCAGGGGCTGACATGGCAGCACTGGCAAACGGAGGAGCCAGAGGCTCCTGGAACTGTCCCCCTGTCTGGCAGTCACCAGGGACAGGCTCTACAGGGTAACGGGCCGGGGAACCCTAAACCCTCAAGGCAGGTAGGGCTGCCGTACCTGTCACCCGATGGGGCCCAGCGCAAGAGAGTCATCAGCACATCGCAGGGGTATTCCCTGGTCAGCTCCAGAAGGGCCTTGTCCAGCCTGTGCCCAGCAGACTCGTTGGCCGTGAGCCACTTGTGGATGTACCTCACCATGGCTGGCACCTGCAGAAGGCCCGGGGAGACTTGGACACCTGCCCGAGCAGCAGGTTCCCCAGCTTCCCCTGAGAAGTGCTGCCCTTCCCACCCTATTGGTCTGGGCCTCAAAGACTGAAGGAACCCAGCAGAACTGGCTTGAGGCACCACACAATTCGAGGCCACAGGCTGCTTACTTGCTTTGGATTGGAGACACCCTTCTCCACAAGCAAATCCAGCATGGCAGCCCCGGTCTCAGCAGTGAAGAGGGGAAAGTTTGCCAAGAGCCCAGTACCCACACCGGTGGTTTCTTCCTGCCAAATGCACATGATGAATTCATAGATCATCTGCAGGAGAAGGGCAGGAAGAGAGGGAGAATCCATGGAGTGCTCCAAGCACGGTGCTGGGCTGAGCAGTGACAGCAGGCCCAGCCCAGGTGGGGATGGCTGCAGTACCTGCGCTGTTCTGCGGAAGCGGCCACGGGCAGGGTCCTGCTCTTGTGTCGGGTCCATGGCGGCACCTGGCAAAGAGCGAGCGCAGCCAGGGCTGAGGGGCTGTGGGAGAGGCCGGAGAACACAGGCCAGCCCTGCATTCCCAGGCAGGGACAGCCCTGGGATGCTCCAGGGATGGGGGGTGGCTGACAGGGGGTTCAGCCCCAGCCCCTCTTCTGTCCTATCCATGGGCATGTTGGATGGGATGGGATGGGATGGGATGGGGCTAAGCTGGCTGCAGGCACCAGCCCTGTGACCTAGCTCTGCTACTCACCCTCCTGCAGCAGCTGGATCTTCTCCAGCTCTTCAGGCTGCTGTGCTGTGGGAGCTGCAGCCTCCTCCTCCTCCTTCACCCAGGCCAGCTTGGGCACTCTGGGTGGTGTCTGCTCCATGTCACTGTTTGGAGTTGGGACTGCTTGCAGGAGAGATGTCTCGGAAAAGCTCCAGATGGGCACGTACTGCAGTTGTGCCTTGTAGGCAGCTGCAGCAGAGAAGCCTTGGGAAGGCTACAGGACACCGTGTCCTGCAGTCTGTCCTCGAGGCCACCTGCAGAGGAAACGCTTTGGGAAAGCTCCGGGTCAGTAAGGAACAAGCTGGCTGTGTGGGGGCTCCTCACAGCACCGCTCTCTCCGTCCTGTCCCGACGAGTGCACCGAGCACTGTGGTGTGGCCGTGTCACCGCCAGCACCTATGTCACGATGTGTCACAAAGGGTCACCCTTGTACGTTCTGTCCCTTTCCTATTGCACGGTGACCACGGTGCACTGTGTCACAAAGAGCCCTAGGACACACCTCCACGTGCCCTGGGGACACCCCCACCCCCCAAAGTGGCCCAGCTTGCAAGGAAGACGTTCCCCCAAGGTTCGAGGACAGCCCAACCGGAATTTTAGGAATGGCTCAAACAACAAGCAGATGCTCCTCTGCTCTGCCTGCTCAGGGCAGCAGAAGGAGCCCCCACGGTTGCCGATGCAGCTGCAGCAGGAAGGGCATCGGGGCCTTCCACAGCAGCTGCCAGGGCCGCTCTGGGACAAGACCCGGTGCTGGGTGGCCGTCACACACACAGGAGTGTGACACAGACACGGGACGTATGGCCCAGGGCACGAATGCTGCTCTGAGTCCTGGGAGCAGTGAAATCAGCAGGTGTGGCAGAGTCCCTGCCAAAGGAGACCTGCCGCCCCCAAGGCCTGCCAATGCTGGTGCCTGCTCCTGCCACAGAGACCTGTGTCCCCTGGGGACTTCTCTGCCAGAGGACAGCCAAAGCCCACGTGCATTGGTGTGTGTGCTCCTTTCTGCAGGCGGCTGTTTGCAGGAGCACCTGGTGGCAACACTTGGTCTCTGTCAGAAGCTGTTACTCCTTCCTGGAATGATTTTTGCTTGGAAGTGATTATGTGCAGTGTCCACGCATCTCCCCAGCCCATCACTGCCTCACACACGAGTTGACCACCAAGCCACTCTCCGGCCATCTGACCCGCAGCTGAGCCCTTCCCAGAGTGCCCGCACCCGCAGGGAGCGCAGGGCTGGATTTGGCCGCCAGAGAGTTGGTGACCCTCGTGAGATCCTCGGTGCATTTAGTTCCTACAGGAGTGTGGGCACCGCTGGGAAATGATCTGCATGCCTTGTTAATTGGATGTTCTTCCACCGCTAGCCTGGGGCAGGATCTCTCCCGGTCCTCCTCTCAACTCCCGGGCCTCTCCTCAGCCAATGAGAGAAGGCACCAAAATAATTGAGCCAATCAGAGCGCGCGGCGCTGATGACTCCTCAGGCAGTCCCAGAGCGCCCAGAGCTCCTCACCTGGACTCCACCCGCGCCCCGCCCCCAGCGCCCCCCGCCAGGAGAATTTGGGGAGGGCGATATAGGATTTTATCTTCTTTTTTATTCTTCCAGAGTCAGGATTAAATGCTCGACAGACGGAATTTAGTGTTTGGACTCAAATATTTATTAATTCTTATCTATATTACAGTGAGTTCTACAGCACTTCTAGCTAACAGGCTAAAAATGGACACGTATCTCTCTCTCTACAAGGCCTTTTAAGGGCCAATCTGTCCAATTAAGAACAGACACCTAAATTCTTTTTACTATTAACCCAACAATCAATCAGCTGTGACCTGAAATGGGGAATTATCTATCCAATTACAAAAGTGCCACCTAGACCCGTGAAAAAGGCGAAAAAGAAAGAAAACTCCACCCTAAAACCTCCATCTTGTTTTATATGTATTAATATATTCTAAAACCCCAAATTCTAAATTTTCCACCATGGGACATTACACACTTCTATTCAAACTACACACCAGTGATCCCAGTTCTATCACACAATTCTGGAAAGCGTCTTCATGGCCTCTGGTAAAAAGCAGTGTTTTCCTGGGGGTCAGTGCCTGTCAGCACAGAAAGCCCAAACCCCTCAGTTTCCAGGGTTCCAGCAGGGGGGAGGTGTCAGACCCTGCCCGGCGCTGGCCATGGGGCGTGTGGGGCAGCTGGGGCCCTAGTGGTGCCACTGGGAGCCCCCCGGGCTGGGGGCGCGGAGCTCTCGGGTGAGTGGGAGGGGCGGGACGGGAAGTGGTGGGAACGGTGGGGATAGAAAGGGAAATGGGGAGGTGGGACCCCCAAACAGATGTTGGGGAGGGCTGGTGACTGGGGAATGTTGGGAAAGGGGGAGGAAAATACAGAGAAGAGTGGAAAAGAGGATCTGGGACTGCGGGAAGAAGGGTCCCATGGCAGCCATGGGGCACTGGGGGTGCGGAGTCCGGGTTGCCCCGGAGCTCTTGGCTACTGTGGGCTGCTGGGGGGCTGCTGGGAGGACACCCCCGGACCTGTGTCCTGCACACACAGCGCTGTTCCAGGAGATGGTTTAGTCCGAGTGTCACTGCATTCACGGCACCGACTGGCTGAGGTTCGTGGAGAGGAACATCTCCAACCGGGAGCAGTTCCTGCACTTGGGCAGCGATGTGGGGCTGCACGTGGGGACACCTCCTTTGGGGACAAGGCTGCCAGGCACTGGAACAGCGACCCGCAATGGATGGAGTACAGACGGGCTGCGGTGGACAGGCACTGCCGGCACAACTACGAGTTGTCCAGCCCGTTCCTCGTGGAGCGCAGAGGTGAGCGTGGGGCAGAGCGTGTCCCCTCGGGCCCTGCCCTGGGAATGACCCTGGAGCCCCTCAAAACCTCCCTGGGAATCACCCGAGACACGTCAGCCCTTCTTGTGCCCATCCCCGGGGCCTCCTGCCCCCTCACGCCAAGTGACTCCAGTGGCTCTCCCAGTCCATCCCCTTGTCACCAGAGTCCCTCCAAATTCCTCTCAGTCCACAGCCATTCCATTCCCAGTCCACTCCCAGACCTCCACCCTCTCTACCAGTGAATTCCCAATCCCTCCCAGTCTGTTCCAAGTCCTTTTCAGTCCAATCCCGAGCCTCCACTCTTTCTCCCGGTCCCCAATCCACTCCACTCTCTCCCAGTGTTCTCCCATTTTCTCCAGTTTCATTCCCAGTCCCTCTCAGTGCCACACCAGCACTCTCCCATCTCTCCTAGTCCCCCCCAGCTGATCCCAGTGTGTCCTCACTCTCTCCCAGCGCCCCCCAGTGTCCCCATCTCACTATGGCCCTCGAGCTCCCAGCCGGGCCCCGGCTGCCTGCTCTGCTCCGTGATGGATTTCTACCCTGCCGACATCCAGCTGAGCTGGTCCCAGGGCCAGCAGAATCTCTCAGAGCATGTGGTGGCCACCAACCTAGTCCCTAATGGGGACTGGACCCACCAGCTCCTGGTGCTGCTGGAAAACCCTCCCGGAACAGGGTCAGCTCCAGCTCCAGGTGGAGCTCGTCAGCCTGGAGCACGGCCCGGACCCCACAGTGTGAGGGGAGTGGGGGAGACGCTGGGGGAGCTGGGAGAGGGATTGAGGTGTGTGGGAGTAACTGGGAGCGAGTTTCAGATAGCCTGGATTAAAACAGGAGAAGGGATTGGGTGTCTAGAATGGCTGAGAATGAGTTTGAAGGATGCTGGGGAGGGTGGGATGCGGTTCTAGGGGTCCTGGAGGGCACTGGGAGGGAGTCTGGGGGTGCTGGGTATAACTGGGAAGGATCTGAGTGAGCCTGAAGGAGCTGGAAAAAGATCAGGGATTGGAAAGCAGGGGTTGGAATGAGGTTGGTTGTGCTGGAAAGAGACTGGGAGGGGTCTTGATGAGTCCTGGTGGAGTTGGGAAGGGACGGGGAGTTGGTTTGGGGGTCCTGGGGCAGTGGGGGGCAAATGGGAGGGAGTTATGGCATTTTGAGAAGGACAGGAGGGGCTTTGGTGGATCCCAAGGAAGTCAGGAAGAGATTAGAAGAATTAGAAGAATGTTTTAGGGAGCCCTAGGTGGGCTGGGGGAGATTGTGAGGATTCTTGGAGAGGCTTGAAATGTCTGTGAGAGGTTTTGGGTGGCCCAGACCCCTGTGATCACCCAGAGATGTCGCCAGACGTCGCTCACAGCAATGTGCTGACAGAGATTGGTGGCTCCGTGTTGGGCTTCGTCTTCCTGGTGCTGGGGCTCAGCTTCTACCTGTGCAAGAAGGTGAGGGGAGGACCCCGGGTTCATATTCCCCCGCCCCCAGGGTGTGTGTGCTCCTCCTGGGGACCTCCAGCCGGGTGTCACCCCCTTTTCTCTGCCCACAGAGCTCCTGAGCCGGCAGCGGCTGCAGCCCCTCCCCATGACCTCAGGCACAGCCAGGACTCCCCGCTCCGCACCCACATTGATTTTGGGAGGGTTGTGGGTCTGCCCCAGCCCTGCTGTAACTCTGCCTAAGCCCAGCTGCTCCCAGTCCTCCCAATAAAGCTTCCCAGTTACACCCAGTTCCATTTACTGGGGGGCGGGACTGGGAAAGGACTTGGGGGAACCCCGCGGGGGGATCGTGACTGGGGGATAGGGTGGGGTCCAGGTGGGGAACACTGGGTGCTGCGGGTCTGCCCGGCAAGCGGTGAGTCATCACAGCTGCTCTCTCTCATTGGCTGAATCTTCTTCATCGCATTCTCTGATTGGCTGAGGAGAGGCCCGGGAGTTGAGAGAAGGAACAGGAGAGATCCCGCCCCGAGCACCTGCACGGGAACAACAGAGCCAGCCTGGGCACAGCGAGGGAATTTATTACCAACCAAATCACAGCGGGATAAGGAGAAGGGAAAGAAATCTCTCCAACCCCTTCGCCGACCCAACGGGGATAACCAGGACCATGGATCACCAGGGCTCTGCCCAACGGGGGTCACTGGGGATCATCCAACACCGATCCTCCCATGGGGGATGGAGCTGGAGCAAAGCACGAAGCTCTTCCCACACTCGGGGCACTCACAGGGCTTCCCTTAGTGGTGACTCCGTTGGTGTCTGGTAAAGGTTGATCTGTCAGAAAAGTTCTTCCCACACTCAGGACACTCGTAGGGCCTCTCCCCAGTGTGGATGCGCCGGTGGACAGTGAGGGTGGAGTTGCGGTTGAATCCCTTCCCGCAGTCGGGGCAGCGGAAGGGCCTCTCCTCTGTGTGAATCCGCTCATGTAGAAGGAGATTGGAGCTGGTCTGAAACCTCTTCCCACACTTGGGACACTCGTAGGGCCTCTCCCCAGTGTGGATTCGCTGGTGGCTTCTCAGGTTGCAGCTCCACTGAAAGCTCTTCCCACATTCCAAGCAGGTGTAGGGCCGGTCCCCTGTGTGGATCACTTGGTGCTGCATTAGGTAGTTGCTGTCCCTGAAGCTTTTCCCGCATTTCCCACACTCATAGGGTTTCTCCCCAGTGTGGATCCTCCGGTGCCGGATCAGGTTGGAGCTCTGGCTGAAACCCTTCCCACATTCCAAGCACTTGTGGGGCTTCTCCCCTCCAGGAGGCTTCTCCACCAGCTCTGAGCTCTGCCTGGATCTCCGGCCGCCTTCCTGGCTCGGGGAGGGTCTTTCCTCCTCGCAGCTCCCTGGGATGGGTTTGCAGCCTCTCCTCGAGCGGGATCTCTGGGGCTTTTCTGCATCCTCCATCCCCGCACACCTGAGGAATGAAAATTCCTGGTTTAGGGGGAAATAACAAGAAGAGAGCTCCATAAACTGGGTGTTCCTCCTTGCCCAAGTTCATCTCTGGAAGTCATTGAGCATCTTGTGTCTCTAATAACCTCCCAAACACCAAGATTCCCACCCAAAATCCTCCAAACTGTAAGACACAGATCAAAAACTCCTCAAATATGAATAGTCTGCCAAAATCCCCTCCAAAATTATGCTGGGTTGAAAGCAAAACCAGTGAGAGACTCCAAGTCAGAAATACAATTTAATAGGAAAAAATATAAGAGAAAAAAAATCCATGCAATAGTACAAAAGAAAACAACTGACAGAATCAGAATACAACCTGACACCCCGCTAGTTAGGGTGGTGGTAGCAGTCCAGATGAAGTGGTCTTGTTGTAGTAGTGATGCTGTAGAAAGGTCTGGTAGCTCTTGTCCTCTGGAAACCAGTGGGTAAGGGCTGCCTTGGTGTTCCAAATCTCAGATTTTATCTAGGTAGGAAAGGCTTGGCTCCTCCCCCTGGCTGGAACATCTCCCAATGGGATGATGGAATTTTATCAGTCATGCAGTGGCACTCAATGACCCATTAACAGAAGATATCTTCCTGGAGGAAGGATGGGTTGTGGAAATGATAAAGAACACTGCCCCACCTGGTTTTAACAGATGGCCCATTAGCAGAGGATATCTCCAACAGAGATAAGGATCACTGTTCCACCTGTTTTTTTCCACCACTCTTTGTTCTTTTGTTTCTTCCTGGGACCTCTGACTGGTTACTTAATGTTTGCTGCTGATTTCTTCTCCCTTTTGAAGATGAAAATGGTAAAAGTGTCTTTGACCTGCCTTGCTGGATATTGTGAAGAGGAGCAGTCATCTACTGCAAGTGGAAGTGTCACAGGTGGAGCAGAGTTCTGTGAGTGCTGTATCAAACCAGACCTCGTCAGACCTGCCAGAACAACTGGTCCATGCTGCCCTTCACTGCTCTGCCTGTTCCCCACTGTTTCATGCCCGAGTAATTTAACTGCTGTTAATTGGGTGTGTGTTTCACTGGAGCCAGTCCAGCAGAACCAGCAGAAAGCAGCCCCAGAATGAATGGGGCTCTGCAGAGGAGCCCCAGACTATTCATCAGCCTGCCCGCAGAACTGGCTCCAACTCTGAACCCTTGTGACCACACTCTGAAGAAGACACACTTCTGATATTTCTGAGGCACTTATGACTGAGGCACTGCACGTGCTTGTGCAGGTAAGAATCCCCAAGTTCTTTCTGTCAGGAAAATTAATCCACAAACACCAGAGGTTTATGTCCAAAAAGGAGACAGAGGAGTCCTTTTTGCTTTATTCGAATAAAGGGAGAGGCCATGGGACATTCCCCTGGCATCTCTCAAATTTTTGGAGGACGCAGCCTCCTTTTTATCCTATTTTCCCGGCCGCATTTCCCTCTCTCTTTCCCCATTGGCTGAGTTACTTGAGAGGCACAGACTTCCCGAAATGCCTGATACCTGAAATTCCCCTCTAATGTATAACCCTCCCTTTTAATTTTTAATTCTTATAGAATTCATAGTTTTCCCCCCCGTTGCTTCTTTCATCTTTCAATATCCAATTTCATTTATCAGCAGTCCTACAGTTTGTTTGTAAAGGCAAATATCTCTTTCCATTCATCAATCAATGGAATCCATCCCATTGTTTCTTTTATCTCTCAGTGCTAGCCTTATCTACAGGCTGATCCACAACTCATTTGGAAAGACAAATTCAACATTCCTCTCATGGCCTATCTTGTTCTAACTGAAAAATGTAAGCAATATTCTTAACTCTAACTCTATTATGTCTGAAGCCAGGTTCTTGGAGCCTCGAAGGAAACACTAGCATGTCTTTCAACCTTCACTAGAACATGTACTACTTCTCTGGCGTCTAAGACCTTTTACTCACTAAAAGCACTTAAAACATATTCCATTTACTTACTTATTGTTCCCTCGTGCTACAACCTAAACCTTCACCTCTGCTTTATGTGTGAGAGGCTTAACATATTTCAATCCATCTCAAGACTTTAATTCAATCCCTGCACTCTGATCTCTCTCTGAAGGATTCAGAGAAACTCTTGACTTAGTGACTCCAACACATCCCCACACTGATTTTAGAGGAGTCGTGTGTCCCACACCCAGCCCCGCTGTCATTCTGCCCAAGCACAGCTGCTCCAGTGTTCCCAATAAAGCTTCCCAGTTCACACCACTCCCGTTTATTGGGGGGCGGGATTGGGGAGGGACCTGGGGGGACCCCACTCCTTACAAATAGAAAATCCTGGATTTGGGTGAAACACTGGCTTGGGGTTTGCTTTCTTTTCCTCTTCCTTTTTGCCAACTCCTGCTGTTTTCTGTCTCACTGTGAATGCTAATTTTTGCTGTACACTTTCCCCCAGATAATTTAATTGCTTACCATATCAAATGTAACAGTTGTTCTTCACCTAAATTTAACACGAGCAGGTGCTACTTCTCTTTCAGGTTAAAATCAGAGCTTGAATGCAGGGATTTCAAAGTGAATAAATTACCTTTCCCTCTTTCAGTCCAAAGTGAGCTACTGCCACCTGCACTTGCCCTTCCCTTCCTCTCCTGAACCACCAAACAGCCCCACTGGGATGGCAGGAGCTGGGCCTGGGAACTGCTGCCTTTGGAGTTGCATCTCCTCCTCCCGTGGCCGCTGCTCAGAGCCCAGAAGTGCTCTGAGAACTTGAAGTTCTGGCAGCTGGGTTAGAGCCTACATGGGAGGAGGAGAAGGTTCACCAGAGCCCTTCTCCTGCCGTGCCAGCTCCAGGGCAAGGAGTGCAATGGAAGCCAGCCAATGTCCAAACCCCATCTGCTCTGCCAGTTCCTGTGGGAATGAGCTGCTGCAGAGGGGAAGATTTGGGTGGGAATGTGGTTCTCTAAGAAGGCCATAACTAAATGCTTGCATGGGGATTTTGGCTTCTGGAGCAGTGGGGTAGGGCTGTTGTTGGTTCCTACCCCTCCATCCCAGGATGATGTAAGGGGTGAGGGATGCCATGTGTGCTGTGCACTGGCAGTGATACTCAAGAAATCCTTCTAATCCTCTCCTTCGAGCTAGTCAAGCTCCTGGAAATGACAGGACAGAAAAAGAAAAAAAAAAGCTCAGCTTTGTGCCCTCCTGCCCTTGTGGGGTGAGGGACAGGAGGCAGAGGTCCAGCTTGGTCTCTCTTTGAACTTTCCTTTGAGACAACACTGTCTGCTCCCACCACAAAGGCACAGAGGGTGCTCTTTGTCCCCACCAGTGGGAAGTGGTTCTGCTGACCCCACTAAGAGTGCTGGAAGATGAGTCTGTGAACTAAACAGTTGAATATTGCCTAGAGGGGGGTAGCAGGCAGTAGATGTGCCACCATTCTCTTTCCAGGATCCCACTGGGAGTACTTGAACTATCGACGATGAGAGAGAGACGGGGACACTGAATGGTGATCAAAATCCAATTTTTACTGAGCACTACATGTGCTTATATACCATTTACAGGAAGACTGATAATATTTTCCTGCAATCACATAGACAAATCTTACATAGACAAACTCTCACATAGACAAACTTTACATGTGGACTTAGTAAAATCTTATTTCCCATAACCCAGACTTGATCCAGTCCTCTTGCAGTCAGGTCTCTGTTCGCTCTTGTCAGGCATCCTCGTTGTCAGGCTGCACTTGCTGATTCAATCTGCAGTACTATCAGTCTCATTTGCATTACCCATATCCACACCTCCCCCGTTTCTTTTAACTAAAAATACACTCTTCAGCGATTTGTCGATTAAATTCTTAACACACTGTAAAATACAAGGAATAACTACTTCAATGCATAATATGATGCCTAATACATACAAACCTATTTGAACTAAATTCCTAACCCAGCCAGTGAGTCCCCAGTGCCCTAAGAGCCAGTTCAGCCAGTCGTACCCATTATCTACCCGAAGTTTATTCACACCTTCTTTCAGGGCTTGAATGCTGGCATAGATGGGCTGGGAGTGGTCAGAAAGGTTAAGGCAACACATCCCATCGAATTCCTCAGCCACAGGCGGCGGCGGAGCTCGGAGGCGGCCCCAGCGCAGGTGGGAGCCGCGCTCGGTTGTGCGGGGGCTCGGGGCTCGCTGCGGGCCGAGGGGGCGGCAGGGGGCTCTGGCGGGTTGGTTGTGCCGGTGCCGGCCCGTGTTGGCGCTGGGCTGAAGGCGCTGCGGGAGCGGCTGCCCGCGGTCTCCTTCCCGCTGGGGCCTCGGCAGGAGCCGGTGCCGGAGCAGCGCTGGCTCGTCCCGGTTGCTGTGGGTGGCACAGAGGTGTCTGCCCTGTGCCCGGGGCTGTGCGGGAAAATTCCCGTGGCCAGAGGTTTGTGTGCCCAAAGGAGACAGAGGAGTCCTGTAAAAGTGACTTTATTGATGAACAAAGAGAGAGGCCATGCGGCATTTGCCATGCGGTCTCTGAAACGCAGCCTCCTTTTTATCCTCATTTTCCCGTCTGCATCTCCCTCTCCCTTTGCCCACTGGCTGAGGTACTTGGAAGGTTCAGAGTTCCCGATCCACCTACTGCATGTCCTCGTTAATATGCACCCACACTACGATATTAATCTTACTGCTTTCAATCCCTCATTTTCTTATTTTCTCAAGAATTGCCTTTACTAACTTTTAGTTTCCATTGACTCAATCTCTTTTCGTGCATCCTTTTTGACGCAAGTTGTCTTGCATGGTAAAAAGCTGAGAGTTACTGCAGCACATCAGAAGAGGAGCAGCATTCATTTATGCCACGGTCTGCCCGGGAACCACGGAAACGTGTCCCATTCCCAACCTTTCTCCGGAATACGAGATATTTTCATATTTCCTTTGCTATCTGTTTCACCACTTTTCGGTTATCATCTGTTTGCAAACAGCCGTTTGCGTCACTTAATTTTCCACAAACTCCTCCTTCTTCTGTAAGTAGATAATCTGATTCCATCCCATGGTGAAATGTCTCGTTCCTCATTTCAGCGGCTTGGTCAGCAGGAAGGTCAGGAGCTGGAGCTGTCTGCTTGGTTATTATTTCAAGGATACTTTTTAACCTAATTATGCCACTCAAATTACGGATGGGTTTTCTGTGTCCTGATATGAATTCGTTAGGGATCCCAGGGGCTGGTTCATGGTGTTGTAGGATTTGTTCTGGTGGCCGTTCATCTTTTTCCCTTTTTTGGGTGCTCCCTCCTACCACGGCTGCATCAATTGACCACTTTTATCTTATGAAATGATAAAATGTTTGGATTCCCAACGGATTTCTCTGGACTAGCAAAAACACCTCAGTGCTTTGGGGAGAGGGATGATCCCCCCCACACTTTTTTTCATGAAATTTGCTCAATATTCTCCGTTTGCTGTTTCCCTTTGCAGCTTAACCAATTTCTGTTGCAGTCAGATATCCTCACTATGGGCTCTGCCTTTAGCTGTGCAAATTCCATCTGTGCAAGCAGGCAGAGCTGGGGGTGAGGGGCAGATGGACTCAGGGAAATTCCTCCCCCTGGCAAGAAGGCCCTTGGGCATTGTCCACACTTTTCCAGAGCAATGTTAATTTGCATTTCTAAAACTCCTCTCCTGGCTGCCTGGAACTAGGATTTTCTTCCAGAGCAGCCTTTAGGTGATTCACACGTCCACCCTCACAATCTGCTTTATTTTTCTTTTTTATTTTTTTAACGATTTTTTATTAACAGTTTATGCGTTAAAGTCTCACCATTAATACTCTTCTAGGTTTGCAAAATGCAACTTAAAGGTGAGCTTCTAAAGATCCATTCCAAAATTCTGCCGTCATTAAGAGCCACCACAAATATATAGAAAAATATTCCAATGCAATCAAGTCTTTTCTACCTCTTCTCCTAGGAGTAAAAATTGCTTGTCACACCCCTGGCCCAAACCTAACTGACAATCTAAAAGTAGGATTAATGTGAAAAATTTTTCTCATGGTGTAATCTTGTCACTGAAACTGCAGGGACAATAAAAAACTCTCCAGCAATATCTTCAGAGTTAGAGAGTTAAGGCATTTCTTGATTCTGGTCAGGATTATTAACAGAAATAATTTCATCCACACATAGCCCGGGTGTGCAGAGAAAATCATTCCATGACATGTGAGTTTTACTAGATTTTCCCTTAACTTTTTACAGTCCGAACCCATTGAAATCCATTGGTTTAGTGTTCATTGCTTTAAAGTTGTGTAGTTCTTAGTTTTTGGTTTCCTATTGCACACGGATTTCTCCTCTTCTGATGTTAATTAGATCCTCATTCCTGGATTTCCTTCTCAGTCTTTTCCAGACCAGGTGTCTCCATCTCGGCCAGGGGCAGTGTCTGGGGTGGGTGTTCCTTGGTGTTTGCTGATGTTTCCTTGATGTTTTGTTGAATGTTGTTATCTTTGTGGGAATCTTTTGGGCTATTCCCAGTCTGTTGAGATGTTCAACTCATCTCTGTTGAGTGGTCTAACATTCCTTAGAAAAAAACTTTTAAAATTTCTTTCCTGAGGGCAAACCGAGACTGACTAGTAAAATGAAATGTAAAAAACTGTAAATTTGGTATATTTTCCAGCAGTGGAATCGCAGGCAGCCCAGTGTGTGAGTGTAATTGAGAGGCAGAGTCCTGGGTGGATGCTGTGAACAGCAAAGTGCCAAGGCAGGCTCTGTGCCAGCCCAGCTTCCTGTGGCAGAGATTTCACAAGAGACAGGATTCTGGCCACAGACTGCTTGAAATATACATCCCTTATCTCCAGCCCGCACTAGGTGGAGAATTCCTAGGGTAAGGAATTGCAAAGATCAATTCCAAGGGAGAGAATTGAATATCTGCCCTGGCTCTGGCCAAAGGTTATAATGGCCGGATGCTTGGCCTTCAGCCAAGGGCACACACTGACTCAGAAAACACTTCCTAAATGCAGCAACATGTTGCATATTCATAGACCTTCATGCATTATTCAGAATCATTCTCCCCAACCTGTAAATCATTAATTTTTTCCTCCCTAGGGTTCTGGTGTCCCAGAGTCCAAGAATGTGAAGAATTTCCTGATTATCTTTTTTACCATTCTCTGAATTAGTTAAATGAACAAAAGCTTTTTACATCAAAATGTTGTAGTCCAAAAAAATATATTTATCACTATTGTTTATAAATTCTGTTAATAGCAAAGCTAAAAGAAACTATGTTCATACAGGAAAGTTTTCCAACATAGAGCATTCATTTTAATATTTTCAAAAAGCCAATAATTTAATATGTACTCATAAGACACCTAGGATTCAAATTTATTTTCTGAGTCGGGAAGAGCCATAGGTGGGGCACCAATCATTTTGTTATCGTTCATTTTTTCAGGTTTTCTTCCTTTCGTCCTGCCATACCACAACATTGAGGCTATTGGGGTTTAGAAAGTGATACAATGTTATGGGTAGAAGAAAGAATCCTCAGTCCAGGTCCTGAAATTTCCTAATAATGCTCAGAATTCTTACACCTCCTTTTCAGTCCTGGATGACTTCTGAGCGTCTCTGGACCCTCTCCGGGTCAATACACCACAAATCTTCAGTCAAAATATGTCCCAAATATTTTACCTTTTACTCCAACATTTGCTCCTTTTTTTCATATACTCAAAGACGTTTTTTAGCCTGAACATTCAGCGATTTCACAGAGGCTTCTTCTACCACTTCTTGTCCTCCTGACTGCAGCAAGTCATCCACATCCTGCATTAACCCAATCCCTGGGGGTGGGGTAAATTCTTGTGATATTTTCTGCAAGGCTTGCCCCAATAAGGCTGGTGCTTCCCTGCATCCCTGCAGAAGGACCGTCCATGTCTTTTCCATTTTCCCTTCTACCTCTTGTTCCCACTCAAAGGCAAAATCCAGTTTACCATCCTGTGTGAGTGGGCATCCCCAGAAAGCATCTTTGCCATCAAGGACTGAATGGTGTCAGTGTGAGGAGGGCACCTGGTTGAAGATGGTGTAAGGATGTGAGAGCCCCTGGGTGCTGGGGCTCCCTTGGGCCCTGGGGTTCATCCCTCAGGGGCTGTAGAAACTCTGCCATGGCCTTTGCCTTCCCCTTGGCCTTTTCCTCCTCCCTTCTTGCATTCCCCTGCTGTGCCTTTGTGACCAAGTGCTCCAGGGGCTTCTTCTGCCCCTCCTGCAGCCCCCTCAGTGCCTGGGGGTGCTCATCCTCTGACAGCTGCTGAGCTTTCTGCTAAATCATTCCTTTCTGCACTGACCCGAACAAAATGCTTAAAAGCTGATCTGGATGCTTGCACGTCCAATGCCCATTTCCCAGCTGTTCCTTCGTGCTGCTCCTTGTGCTGTGGCTGCCGTGGCCAGCCCGTATCCCAGAGCCGGTGCCTGTCCTGCCGCAGTGTCCAAACGCGGCCCCCCCGGCGGGCAGGGCCGGCAGCTCCACGGGGCCGGGCAGCGGCCGGGGCGTCCCGCAGCCTCCTGGGGGCCGGGGGCCACTGCCGGGCCTGCAATTGCCGGGGGGTGCTGGGCTCAGGCAGCGCCCGGCGCTGAGCCCCGGCTGCCCCACAGCCCCGGCCCGGCCCCGCAGCTCCCCACAGGCCCCCAGCCCGTGCTCCCGGTGCCGCCCCTCTGCGCCCGCTCCTGCCGCTGCCCAGCACAGAGAAACCCCCTGCAATCCTGACCTCCTTGTGTGCCTGTCCTGGCAACCGGGGATACAAAGGATCTGCAGCAGCTGGCAACTTCTGAGGATAAGAGCCTGCTGAAAAACATCCCCATCCTCAGTATTTTTCTCTTCGTCGTCTTTGTCATCATCCTTTTTCTTCCCACATAGATTCCTGCTGCTTCTTGCCTGAACCATATTCCTGCACACTGCCCTTCACCCAATCCCTTCCCCGCATACCAACAACCTCCATCCCTTGTTGTCTAAATCCCTTCTCGAATTCCCTTATTGCCCCCCTGGGTGTCCATGTCCTTGATTACCTCTGGGAGAATGTTCAAACTTCCTCAAGGTGCTCCCCTGGGACCCTTCAGAGATATTTTGGGATCATCATCCCTTTAGCCAGGAGCCCTTCCTGGCTTTTCCTTTCTACCCTCCATGGGTGCCCTGCCATGTTTAGTCCCCGAAGATGCCACTGTAGTCACTGCTGAGATTTTCAGTGCTCTCTGGCTGCCGACTCTTCCCAGCCCCCCTGATCTGTCACTCGTCTGTCTCCTGGCCCCAGCGCCCCCCTGGATGGGAATTTGGGGAGGTGGGAGGGGGGGAGCGCCAAGGCCGGGCCCCCCCGCGCTGTGGTGGCGGCAGCGGCTGCAGTGGGGAGCGAGTGCGGGCGGGAGCGGCCGAGAGCCCAGCGCTGCCCCAGCCCGAGCTGCCCCAGCTCCATCGCTGCCCCTGCGCTGGGATGCTGTGGGTTTGGGGGGAAGAGGGAGCCGGCAGTGGGTGCTGGGCCTGGGGGCAGCAGGAGAAGGAAAGGAGAAGCAGAATTGAAGAACAAAATGGTCAAAGGATGCCTGTGGAAGGAGAAGGTGGGATTGTGCAGGAGAAAGATGAATAATGGGAGGAAGAGGCCTGTGAGGAAGAGTAGGGATACCAGAGGAGGAGCAGAAACGGGAAGCAGCACAATGTTCCACTCCTCCCTGTATCTGCAGCCTCTGCCCCAGCCCCAGGAGCATTGCTCCCCCCACATGCAGCAGGTGACTGAAGAGGACCATCCATGATTTTCACAAGGCTGAATCTTGGTGTTTGTGAGCTTTATTGGGCTAAATGCTGGTGCTTTGATTTTTTGCAGGGGCTGAATCTTTATATTTTGGAAGGGATTTGGGCTGAAACTTGCTTTTTGGGGAGTTTTTGATCTGTGTCTTGATGTTTGGATAATTTTTGTGCTGAATCGTTGTGTTTTGGAGGTTCTTACAGACACAAGATGCCCAATGACTTCCTGAGTTGCACTTTGAAAGGAGGAACCCCCAGCCCCAGGAGCATTGCCCTCGCCACATTCAGCAGGCGACCAGGGAGGGGGATCCACGATTTCCACAGGGTGCATCTTGGTGTTTCTGGGCATTACTGGGTTAAATGTTGGTGCTTTGGATTTTTTGCAGGGGCTGAATGCTTATATTTTGGAGGAGGTTTTGGGTAAATCTTGCTGTTATGCGGAGTTTCTTATCTGTGTCATGATGTTTTGGAGGATTTTTAGGCTGAATCTTGCTATTTTGTAGGTTCTTGCAGGCATCATGTGCCCAATAATTTCCTGGTTTACATTTGGGCAAGGAGGGACCCGCAACTCAAGGCACTCCCCTCTTGTTTTTTTCCCCAAACCAGAATTTTACGTTCCCAAGGTGTGAACAGATGAAGGAGGAAGAAAAGCCCCGGAGATCCCGTGGGACGAGGGGCTGCAAACCCAGCCTAGTGAGCTGTGAGGAGCAAAGACCCTCCTCGAGCCAGGAAGGAGGCTGGAGATGCAGGCGGAGCTCAGAGCTGGTGGAGAAGTCTCCTGGAGGAGAGAAGCCCCACAAGTGCTTGGAATGTGGGAAGGGTTTCAGCTGGAGCTCCGCGCTGATCCGGCACCAGAGCATCCACACTGGGGAACGGCCCTACAAATGTGGGGAATGTGAGAAGGGATTCATGACGATCTTTAATCTGATGCAGCATGTGCTGGTCCACACTGGGGAAAAGCCCTATGAATGTGGGGAATGCGGGAAGAGCTTCCGCCAGCGCTCCAGCCTGATGCGGCACAAGGTGAGCCACACTGGGGAACGGCCCTACACCTGCTTGGAATGTGGGAAGAGTTTTGGGTGGAGGTGCGACTTGAGACAACACCAGCACATCCACACTGGGGAGAGGCCCTACGAGTGTCCCAAGTGTGGGAAGCGGTTTCAGAGAAGCTCCACTCTCCTCAGACATGAGCGGATTCACACAGAGGAGAGGCCCTTCCGCTGCCCCGACTGCGGGAAGGGATTCAACCGCAACTCCCATCTCACTGACCACCGGCGCATCCACACTGGGGAGAGGCCCTACGAGTGTCCTGAGTGTGGGAAGAGCTTCTCACAGAGCTCAACCTTGACCCATCACCAACGCAGGCTCCACTAAGGGAAGCCCTGTGAATGCCCCGAGTGTGGGAAGAGCTTCGTGCTCTGCTCCAGCTCCATCCCCCATGGGAGGATCGGTGTTGGATGATCCCCAGTGACCCTCGTTGGGCAGAGCCCTGGTGATCCGTGGTCCTGGTGATCCCCATTGGGTGGAGGGAAGGGGTTGGAGAGATTTTTCTGCTCGGGGAGTGGACAGGGAATGGAATGGCTGTGGACTGAGAGGAAATGGGAGATACTCTGGTGACACGGACTGTAAGGACAGCAGGAGAGACTGGGATTAACTGGGAGAGCAACCGGAGTCCCTTGGGGTGAGGGGCAGGAGGCCCGAGGGTGGGAACAAGAAGGGCTGACGTGTCTCGGGTGATTCCCAGGGAGGTTTTGAGGGGCTCCAGGATCATTCCCAGGGCAGGGCCCGAGGGGACACGCTCTGCCCCACGCTCACCTCTGCGCTCCACGAGGAACGGACTGGACAACTCGTAGTTGTGCCGGCAGTGCCTGTCCAGCGCAGCCCGTCTGTACTCCATCCATTGCGGGTCGCTGTTCCAGTGCCTGGCAGCCTTGTCCCCAAAGGAGGTGTCCCCACGTGCAGCCCCACATCGCTGCCCAAGTGCAGGAACTGCTCCCGCTTGGAGATGTTCCTCTCCACGAACCTCAGCCGGTCGGTGCCGTGAATGAAGTGACACTCGGACTAAACCATCTCCTGGAACAGCGCTGTGTGTGCAGGACACAGGTCCGGGGGTGTCCCCCCAGCAGCCCCCCAGCAGCCCACAGTAGCCAAGAGCTGCGGGCCCCCGCCACACGCCCCATGGCCAGCGCCGGGCAGGGTCTGACACCTCCCCCCTGTTGGAACTCTGGAAACTGAGGGGTTTGGGCTTTCTGTGCTGACAGGCATTGACCCCCAGGAAAACACTGCTTTTGACCTGAGGCTGTGAAGAAGGTTTCCAAGATTGAGTGAAAGAACTGGGATCACTGGTGTGTTGTTGGAATAGAAGTTTGTAATGTCCCATGGTGGAAAATTTAGAATTTGTGATTTTAGAGTATAGTAATATATATAATGCAAGATGGAGGTTTTAGGGCAGTGGTTTATTTCTTGTTCACCTTCTTCATGGGTCTAGGTGGTACTTTTGTAATTAGATAGAAAATTCCACATTGCAGGTCACGGGTGATTGGTTCTTGGGGTATTATGGTGTCTTTTTTAATTGGACTCATAGGCCCTTAAATGGCCTTGTAGAGAGAGGTACGTCACCATTTTTAGCCTGTTAGCTAGAAGTGCTGCAGAACTCACTGTAATATAGATAAGAATTAATAAAACATCTGAGTCCGAACACGAAATACCATGTCTAGAGCATTTAATCTCGACTCTAGAAAAACAAAAAAGAAGATAATACACGATACTCCCCTCCCCAAATTCTCCTGGCAGGGGGCGCTGGGGGCGGGGCACGGGTGGAGTCCAGGTGAGGAGCTCTGGGCGCTCTGGGACTGCCTGAGGAGTCATCAGCGCCGCGCGCTCTGATTGGCTCAATTATTTTGGTGCCTTCTCTGATTGGCTGAGGAGAGGCCCGGGAGTTGAGAGGAGGACCGGGAGAGATCCTGCCCCAGGCTAGCGGTGGAAGAACATCCAATTAACAAGGCATGCAGATCATTTCCCAGCGGTGCCCACACTCCTGTAGGAACTAAATGCACCGAGGATCTCACGAGGGTCACCAACTCTCTGGCGGCCAAATCCAGCCCTGCGCTCCCTGCGGGTGCGGGCACTCTGGGAAGGGCTCAGCTGCGGGTCAGATGGCCGGAGAGTGGCTTGGTGGTCGCCTCGTGTGTGAGGCACTGATGGGCTGGGGAGATGCGTGGACACTGCACATAATCACTTCCAAGCAAAAAATAATTCCTGGAAGGAGTAGCAGCTTCTGACAGAGACCAAGTGTTGCCACCAGGTGCTCCTGCCAACAGCCGCCTGCAGAAAGGAGCACACACACCAATGCACGTGGGCTTTGGCTGTCCTCTGACAGAGAAGTCCCCAGGGGACACAGGTCTCTGTGGCAGGAGCAGGCACCAGCATTGGCAGGCCTTGGGGGCGGCAGGTCTCCTTTGGCAGGGACTCTGCCACACCTGCTGATTTCACTGCTCCCAGGACTCAGAGCAGCATTCGCGCCCTGGGCCATACGTCCCGTGTCTGTGTCACACTCCTGTGTGTGTGACGGCCACCCAGCACCGGGTCTTGTCCCAGAGCGGCCCTGGCAGCTGCTGTGGAAGGCCCCGATGCCCTTCCTGCTGCAGCTGCTTCGGCAACCGTGGGGGCTCCTTCTGCTGCCCTGAGCAGGCAGAGCAGAGGAGCATCTGCTTGTTGTTTGAGCCATTCCTAAAATTCCTGTTGGGCTGTTCTCGAACCTTCGGGGAACGTCGTCCTTGCAAGCTGGGCCACTTTGAGGGGGGGTGGGGATGTCCCCAGGGCACGTGGAGGTGTGTCCTAGGGCTCTTTGTGACACAGTGCACCGTGGTCACTGTGCAATAGGAAAGGGACAGAGCGTACAAGGGTGACCCTTTGTGACACGTCGTGACATAGGTGCTGGCGGTGACACGGCCACACCACAGTGCTCGGTGCATTCGTCGGGACAGGACGGAGAGAGCGGTGCTGTGAGGAACCCCCACACAGCCAGCTTGTTCCCTACTGACCCGGAGCTTTTCCAAAGCGTTTCCTCTGCAGGTGGCCTCGAGGACAGACTGCAGGACACGGTGTTCTGTAGCCTTCCCAAGGCTTCTCTGCTGAAGGTGCCTACAAGGCTCAACTGCAGCACTTGCTCATCTGGAGCTTTTCTGAGACATCTCTCCTGCAAGCAGTCCCAACTCCATACAGTGACATGGAGCAGACACCACCCAGAGTGCCCAAGCTGGCCTGGGTGAAGGAGGAGGAGGAGGAGGAGGCTGCAGCTCCCTCAGCACAGCAGCCTGAAGAGCTGGAGCAGATCCAGCTGCTGCAGGAGGGTGAGTAGCAGAGCTGGGTCACAGGGCTGGTGCCTGGAGCCAGCTTAGCCCCATCCCATCCCATCCCATCCCATCCCATCCCATCCCATCCCATCCCATCCCATCCCATCCCATCCCATCCCATCCCACATGCCCATGGATAGGACAGAAGGGGCGCTGGGGCTGAACGCCCTGGCAGCCACACCCCATCCCTGGAGCATCCCAGGGCTGTCCCTGCTTGGGAATGCAGGGCTGGCCTGTGTTCTCCAGCCTCTCCCACAGCCCCTCAGCCCTGGCTGCGCTCGCTCTTTGCCAGGTGCCGCCATGGACCCGACACAAGAGCAGGACCCTGCCCGTGGCCGCTTCCGCAGAACAGCACAGGTACTGCAGCCATCCCCACCTGGGCTGGGCCTGCTGTCACTGCTCAGCCCAGCACCGTGCTTGGAGCACTCCATGGATTCTCCCTCTCTTCCTTCCCTTCTCCTGCAGATGATCTATGAATTCATCATGTGCATTTGGCGGGAAGAGACCACTGGTGTGGGCACTGGGCTCTTGGCAAACTTTCACCTCTTCACTGCTGAGACCGGGGCTGCCATGCTGGATTTGCTTGTGGAGAAGGGTGTCTCCAATCCAAAGCAAGTAAGCAGCCTGTGGCCAGGGCTTGATCACCCCAGGAATTGTGTGGCACCTCAAGCCAGCTCTGCTGGGTTCCTTCAGTCTTTGAGGCCCAGCCCAATAGGGTGGGAAGGGCAGCACTTCTCAAGGGAAGCTGGGGAACCTGCTGCTCGGGCAGGTGTCCAAGTCTCCCCGGGCCTTCTGCAGGTGCCAGCCATGGTGAGGTACATCCACAAGTGGCTCACGGCCAACGAGTCTGCTGGGCACAGGCTGGACAAGGCCCTTCTGGAGCTGACCAGGGAATACCCCTGCGATGTGCTGATGACTCTCTTGCGCTGGGCCCCATCGGGTGACAGGTACGGCAGCCCCACCTGCCTTGAGGGTTTAGGGTTCCCTGGCCCGTTACCCTGTAGAGCCTGTCCCTGGTGACTGCCAGACAGGGGGACAGTTCCAGGAGCCTCTGGCTCCTCCGTTTGCCAGTGCTGCCATGTCAGCCCCTGAGCGTGCTGCCACGCTCCCTCCCTGCCCCTCAAGATGCCTGCACCCCCGTGGGCTGGCTGGGTGCTGCCAGCGAGGGCCGGTGGGCAGAGGCAGGGCTGACGGCCAGCGCGGGCCCCTGCAGCAGCCCAGGCCACAGTGCTGTGGCCCAGACCCCCCTGACACAGAGCTCTGACCCCACAGAGCTGCTACGGCCATGTGGGGAGTGATCATGTCCTCCACTGGGACTGCGGAGCCGGCGCTGCAGATACTCCTCAATGTGCTGAACGCCTGGCCAGTGGACAGTGTGTACACCTCCGATGGGGACAGCACAGGAGTCTTTGCCCTGGCTGTGAGTTCCTGCAACTGACCTTTGCTTGCCCCTAGGCCACCTCTCCAGCAGCTAGCTCTCTGTCCTCCCCCCAGCTGCATCTCTCTGCCTCAGGCACTGCGCTGAAACCTGCCTTAGGGGCAAGGTTCAGGGGCACCAGGCTGGGTGACCCCGCGGTGTCTCCCCCGGCCTCTCCCTGGCATGCTCGGGCCCTGCCACACGGATGTCTTGGCACTAAGTGTTGTCTCTGGCTGTTTCATTTTTTGCAGGCAACCGTGACACTGTGGAGGGTCTTCAACCTGACCTGGTGCCCACCTATAGTGTTGGAGTATTTTCCCCGTCTCTTTCTGTGTCTGCTCTTCCAAGTTTACATCAGCGCACTGGATACGCCAGAGGAGGTTGATACCTTCTGGAAGGGGTGCCAGGAGCAACTGGGCCTTGCCACCAACCCCCAAAGGTGCTCCATCCCAGTCCTCCCAGTCTTCCCATCCCTTCCAAGGCAGGAGCCAGGGCTGACAGCATGACCTGGGCTTTGCTCTGCACACAGGTTTGCGGTGCAGACCCTGAAGGTCCTGCTCTGCCGAGTGCACTGTGAGCGTGTTGTGGTAGCCATGGAAGGCAAGGCTGGCTGGGACACGCTGCTCTGTACTGACACCCACCACTATGCAGTGGGACTCCTGGCCAGGTGAGACCCCCTTCTCCCTGCTGCCCCCGGCACTTGTGCCCAGGGTGCCCCACACAGTTCCCATGGGCAGGGGTGAGAGGGCTTTGTCACAAAGAGACGGACGAGCAGACTGGAAAAGGCTGGCACAGGAGGGTGCCCGGGAACAGCCGCCTCCCAAAGCGCCCACGGGGTGCTTGGGAAAAGACCAGAGCTCCGTGGGTCACTCCTGGGAGAGCTTTGCCCTCCCGGCTCAGGGGCAATGATGCCTTTTCCCCCCACCAGGGAGATGCGCTGTGTCTCCATGATCTGGTGTTGCAGCTTCATCTCCTGCCTCTTGGAGCTCCTCAGCCAAGACATTTCAGACTGGCAGCTGCCCGCCATGGCGTTCCTTGTGGAGGTGAGCCCCATGGGCAGCACAGCTGAGCTGCCTCCCACCTCTCTGCCCTCTCACAGCCGCAGCTGCCTGGGACGGTGCCCGTGCCCTGTGCTGCTGCCTTGGCTCAGGCCTGTGCAGTTCTGAGCTCCTGCCAGCTGGGCACCCCGGTCACTGCTTTGTGCCTTTCAGGTCCTCGACCTCCTGGACATCAATGAATGGGGTGACAGCCTCCTGGAGATCATGGCAAGGCGCCTGCAGAGCACGTCCAGGGAGATGCGTCGCCTGGTGCTCAGAGGCCTCGTGCAGCTCAGCAAGGACCCCTCGATGGTGAGAAGACAGCAGCGGCTGAAGCTGTGCTGGCAGCGTGGGGCTGGGGAAAGCAGCCCCTTGGGCTTGGCTGGGCTTTGGGAACTGTGGCAGCTGCTCCCAGCTCTCCTGCGTTGCTGTTCAGCTGCCCGAGTGCTTCAGGACAGGCCTTCGGCCCCTGGGCTCCACGGCAGCAGCAGCAGCAGCAGCGTGGGCTTGCCCTGCCTTGTCTTCCCTGCAGAACATTAGAATGTACAGCCTGACAGAAAGCCTTGCGGACCTGTTGTGGGATGCAGATGAAGACATGAGAACATGCGTGTGGCAGAGGTGAGGACTCCTGGGCGCTGCTGTCCTCCTGGCAGGGGGCTCAGCTGTCTCCCTGCACCCGGGCACCTCATGGGCTCCAGCCTCCTCCTGGCCTTGGCACAGGGAGGCAGGTCCTGTGCCCTGGGCTGCGGTGCCATCTCTGAGTCTCTGCTGCTCTGCAGGCCTCTTGTGAAACGCTGCTTTCTGCACTAAGCTTCCTGAAGAGGAGAGATCTTGAGCACCTGCTGATGGCGGATCAGATGTGGAGGTTTGGCGAGTGCTTGGTAAGAACGCTGCTCCCTTCCCTGGGCTGCCCACGCGGGCTCTTCTCCAGGCTCCTCTGGCGCCAGGGCCGGAGCTGATGGAGCCCCGAGCTCCATCAAGCCCGCGCCTTGCCGGGCCCTCTGCCCCGCTCAGGGCTGTGCGGGCAGGGCAGGCCGGGGCCAAGGGACAGAGCCCGCGCCAACCCTTCCCTCCGTGCCCTGCCGCTCTCTCCAGCTGGCACAGGACAGGAGCCGAGCGGCCGAGCTGCTGCGCCAGGCGCTGCCGTACCTGCGGAGCCCACAGGAGCCCCTGCGAGAGGCGGCCGTCAGGTTTCTTGGTGAGCCACAAGCCCGGCTCCCTCCCCGCCCCGCCGCAGCTCGGCCCCAGCCCCGCCTGCTGCCCCGGCAGCGCCATCCGGGCCGGGGCTCTGGAGCCCCGCCTGCCCTCGGCGCCGCTGCCGCCCTCTCGCAGCCGTGTCCTTGGGCGTCAGGATGCGGCGAGGGCCGGGCCTGAGCCCTGCAGGGGAAGGCGCTGCTGTGGCCGCAGGGCTGGCAGCGCCGCTGCGGGGCAGCTGTGCGGCTGGGGCCGTGACAGGGTCTGTGTTGGCAGGGATGGCCGGGCGGTTCCTGAGAGAGCAGCAGCGAGAGTTGCAGCTCATGTGCAGGGGTGAGTGAGGCCAGCGGGCTGTCAGCGGGGGCTGGCGCTGGCAGCTGCGTTCCCTGCCCCGGCTGGGAGGGCTCTGCTCCCTGCGCGCACGAGGGGCGGCGTGGGCAGAGCACAGAGACCTTCCAGGGGCCTGCGGGAGGGACATTCGTGGCCAGCGCCTTCCAGCTGATCCTTGCTGTCTCCTGCTTCCTCCAGGCCATGGCAAGAGCTGCCGTGTGGGAGGGATGGAGCAGGAGGGTCTCCCCAGGTCCCTGCAGATGCAGGCTCTGACTGTGGCTCTGTTCCTCTCTCTTCCAGCCCTTCAGGACATGACAGATGACACCAGCCCTGCCATCTCATGCCTGGCTCTTCAGACTCTGTACATCAACAGCGTTGTACAGAGCATTCCCTCCTCCCGACTCCAGCAGATGCGAGATGGATTCCGCCGGCTCTGGAAGTCACGGCCTTCCCTGTGTCGCAGGGGCTGGTTGTCCTGTGTGAGCACTGTGGAGAACTGATCTGGGAGGCTGCGTCTGCTGGGGCCACCTGAGCCTGCAGGGAACACCTCTGCTCTGCAAGCACTTTCTTTCACTCCACTGTAGGATTAGTAAATTGCTGTTGTCATACACAGAGGTAGAGGAGCTTTCTTTTGGTGCCCAGAGTCTTCAGGCCAATGGGGAAGAGGGCAAAAAGGGTGCTTGTGCTCGGCAAGTTGGCCAAGCGTGCGGTGTGGAAGGGAAAGTGGCCAAAAGGCCCTTGGCCTTTGGTGGTTCTGTGGAAGCCTTAAGGCTTCTGACAGAGCGGGCGGGCAGAGGCCGGAGCTGCGGCGGGGATCCCTGAGAGACCGGTCCCTGGAGATGGCCAGCACCCCTCTGCCAGCCTGGAAGCGCCATCTGTGTCCTGCCCGTGTGTTGCTGGCTGGATTGCTGAGGGCTCTGTGGTGCCTCTTGATGCGGCTCCTCTGGAGCTCCTTCAGCAGCCAGGCAGGCCTGGGGGAGGCGTGGAGGGCACGGGACAGTGGGAGGCCATGAAGGGCTGCGGTGCTGCCAAGGCCTGCCCGGAGAAGGCAGACCCCACTAAAAATTCTGTCCCATCTTTTTTTACAAGTCCCCTTAAGGTACTGAAAGGCAGCAATCAGGTCTCCCTGGAGCCTTCTCTCTTTCATGATGAACATCCCCAGCTTCCCAGCCTGTTTCCAAAGCAGAGAGGCTCCAGCCCTCAGTTCATTTTGTCCCTCCTCTGGACTAGCTCCAACAGGACCATGTCCTTCCTGTGATGGGACCCAGAGCTGGATGCAGTACTCCAGGTGGGGTCTCATCAGACCAGAGGGGTGGAATTACCTCCTTCAACATTCACTCCTTTGGATGTGTCATTGCTGGCTCATGTCCACCCTCTCATCTAGCAGCACCCACAAGCCCTTCCCGGCAGAGCTGCTCTCCATCCCTTCATCCCCCAGACTATGGGATCAGCTGGTCTGGGACTGTGTCACAGCCCTTGGACAGAGCTGCTGGGCAGGATGAGCTCCCTCCCAAAGAACATAGATCCCACTCCCCACAAAATTCCACCCTGGCCATGAGGTCACAGCAGGCTGTGAGGTCGCAGAGGTGCCAGAGCCCCGTGGTTGCACAGCACCACAGGCACCGAGCAGTCAGGCCTTGAGCACAACTGCTGCGGCAGCAGCGGCGGCGGCGGCAGTGGTGCTGACATTGGGACAGCGGTGTCAGGACAGCGGGGGCAGCAAGAGCTGCGGGACTGGCACAGGGCAAGGCACCATGGCCCTGGCTCTGCGCCTCTTCCTCCTGCTCCTCCTGGCACTGGCCCTGCCTGCCAGGGCTGCCCAGGCAGCTCCGTGGAGAGCACAGGGAGCAGGTGAGCTGGGGGCCTGGCTCCCCTTTCCTGGGACAGCGCTCCCTTCTCCCCAGGGAGCGTTGGGGATGGTTTTCCATAGGGCTTTAGGGAGGCTTTCCTCAGTGGGAGGCAGAGAGCCCACACGGGCCCTGGGCTGGCCCAGTTTCCCCTCCAGGGATGTTGAACAGGGCATGGAGAGAGTGTGCAGAGTGACCAGAGCCAGCCCAGAGCTCCCCAGGCCCCTCTGCAGCTTTGGCCATGTCCATTCACATCTGGCTCCCACAGCCTTACCCGACCCCCTTGCAGTGTCCAGTTCCCTAAGGCAGAAGGGGATCCCAGAACACCATGGAAATGGTTCTCATCTGTGCTCCCTTCTAGACTGGGACATGGATTATTTTGAAAAACTGGTGAATGACAGGATGAAGATTCTAGAGCATGGTGGAGGCAAGTTCTCAGTGTGCCTTTCCTGACAAAATAATCTCTGTCACTGTGGCAAGAGCTCATTCCTGTCATGTTTCCCTTTCCATAATCTCAGGGTGGAGGCATTGTGGAAACCTTGCCCTGCTCCCTTCTGGAGCCCTGACTGATCCCACAGGATCGCTGCCAGTGGGAGGAAGGAGCATTTAGCTGTCAATCCTCTTCCCGTGTGCAATGCCAGTGTCTCCTTCCATGTGCTCTGTGCAGCCACGGAGAAGAGCAGAGAGGGAAGGGAAGGGCCCAGGGCTGTGCCCCGGGGCTGTGCCTTGTGTGGCTCCTTTGCCGGCCCCAGGCAGTCTGAGCTGCTCCCGCTGCCACTGCCAAGCCCTGGCCCTGGCCGGGGCTGGGTTCAGAGCTGCTGGCAGCTCCAGGGAGTCCTTTCTCCCCTGACTGCCCCACAAGGGGCTCCTTCCATCCCATTGTGGGGCCACTGCAGGCATGTGCTCCCTCTGCCCCTGCTCCTGAGTGGAAGGCACAGCTGGGGGAGTGCCTTGGAGCACTCTCTGCACTCACTGCCACAGCAGCCTGAAAAGAAATGGAACTACTTTCCCTTCAGGTCCTCCTAGATGGAAGAACCACGGCGTAGGAGAAAAGAAATCCGTGGAGGCATCCAAACTGCTGGACCAGATGCTGAGTGATCTGCAGAGACGCCGTGGTGGGTGCATTTCCCTCAGCCTTCTCCTGACACTCAGCAGCCGGGGGCTTTCTCTGCACATCTGGACACGCCGTGCCCGGCACAGCGGGAAGGGATCCATGGCAGCCTCGCTGTCCCACTGCTGCTGTCACAGCCTGCAGGGCTGTTTCCCAGCCTGGCCTGGCTGCAGCTTCTCCCCAGCCTCTGCAGGAAAGCCTTTGGCATCATCTGACAGGGAGTCCAAAGTGTCCCAAAGGCCATGCACACCCTGAGATCCCTGAAATTTCCTGGTCTTGGGGTAGATCAGAAAGTGAAGATGTCTTTGACCAGTACTGCCTCCTGAAGATGTCCCATTCCCAGCGGGAAACGGTTCCATCTGATCTGGTTTTCCTTTCTCCAGTGATGAAAGGAAAGACTGTGCTGAAGGAGGAGTTTCCCGGAGGAAGCAGTGGCTCATTGGCAGCCTCTGCTGCAGGAAGGGAGGCGATGCCAGGCAGAGTCACTGGAGGTAATTGCTGTGCCTCTGGGCCTGAGCCCTGCTGAGCCTTGAGCTGCCATCTCTGCTGCTTGGCAGTGCGGGCACAGGCCGGACAAGACCGGCACAGCCCAGAGGAATTATCCCGAGCAGGCTCAGGGCACTCGGGTACTGAGCACTCCTGCTGGGATCCCTCCGTGGGAGACACCGCCCGAAACCTGGGAGGGGCTGCAAGGGGTGACCATGGTGGGGAAAGGGCAGAGGGGGAGAGCAGGGTCCAGTGTGTCCTGACAGGGCTTGGCTCTGTCCCCTTGGGCTGGGGGAGCTGGCCCAGCAGGAGGAGGGTGGGAGGTTGGGAGGGATGTTTGTGGCACTGCCTGCTGCAGTTTTCCCCAGGGATTTAGGGCGGTTTTCCTCTTGAGGACTGATAGAATCCCCAGAGGCCATGGATGCTGCAACTGCCCCTCCAGGGATGTTGCACATGGCATGGAAAGAGTGTGCAGAGTGACCAGAGCCAGCCCAGAGCTCCCCAGGCCCCTCTGCAGCTTTGGCCATGTCCATTCACATCCGGCTCCCACAGCCTTACCCGACCCCCTTGCAGTGTCCAGTTCCCTAAGGCAGAAGGGGATCCCAGCACACCATGGAAATGGTTCTCATCTGTGCTCCCCTCTAGGTGAGAGTGCTAGGAATGTTATTCCAGCAGCTTGGATTCATGAAGATTTGCAGCCTCTGGAGCCTCCTGCAGGTATCTTCTCAGCTTTCCACCAAAGAATAATCTTTGACAACCTGGCAGGAACCAGGTGACAGAAGCTTCTGTGGCTGTTGAGTTACAGGTGTGTCTGCAGGGAGCACTTTTCAAGCTCCAGGGCTGGTTGCTGCACACAAGCCTGGATCCCATGGCAGGGGTGAGTGGTGTGTCCCTGCTGAGCCCACAGGCTGAGCACTGCTGTTGTGGGATCCATTCAGGGGTGAATTGAAATACTTTCTGTTAAGGTCCTCCGAGAGGGAGGAACAAACTTACAGGAGACAATCAGTCCCTGAAGGGATCCATATACATGGACCAGATGCTGAGTGATCTGCAGAGACGCCGTGGTGGGTGCATTTCCCTCAGCCTTCTCCTGACACTCAGCAGCCGGGGGCTTTCTCTGCACATCTGGACACGCCGTGCCCGGCACAGCAGGAAGGGATCCATGGCAGCCTCGCTGTCCCACTGCTGCTGTCACAGCCTGCAGGGCTGTTTCCCAGCCTGGCCTGGCTGCAGCTTCTCCCCAGCCTCTGCAGGAAGGCCTTTGGCATCATCTGATAGGGAGCCCAAAGTGCCCCACAGGCCATGCACACCCTGAGATCCCTGAAATTTCCTGGCCTCAGGCTAGATCAGGAGGGGTGGCTGTTTGGAGGAGGGAGGGCCCAGTGGCAACCCCAAGAGCCTGGGCCTTTTCCTGATCCTTATCCATGTCTTTGACAAATATTACTTACTGAAGATGCCCCCTCCCCAATGGGGAATGGTTCCATCTGATCCAGCTGTGCCTCTTCCCTTCTCCAGAGGTGGACCAAAAGGCCTTGGTGAAGGCAGCGCTTCCTGGAGGAAGCAATGGCTCCGTGCCAGCCCCTGGTACACAAAGGGAGGAGATGCCAGGCAGAGCCACAGAAGGTGATTGCTGTGCCAGGCTCAGCCAGGCTGAGCAATCCTGCTGGGATCCCTCCGTGGGAGACACCGCCCGAAACCTGGGAGGGGCTGCAAGGGGTGACCATGGTGGGGAAAGGGCAGAGGGGGAGAGCAGGGCTCCAGTGTGTCCTGACAGGGCCTGGCTCTGTCCCCTTGGGCTGGGGGAGCTGTCACGGGGCAGGGAGGGTCGGGGCTGGCAGTGGCTGCTCAGGGATGGGTTGGGTGCGGCTCCCTGGAAGCAGCGACTGCCCAAGCAGCTGCGCTGGCCCCGGGCTCTCCTCCCGGCCTCCTGGGCTTTGTTGGGTGGCACAGCCTGTGCCAAGGGGTGCCAAGGTGCCTGCAGGCCCCAGCTCTGGGGCAAACAGAGAACGTCCTGGCCCTATGCAGCGAGCTGCCAGCTCAGCAGTGGAGCCCAGCACGGGCTCACGCTCCCCATTGCTCCCACAGATGTTATCCCTGAAACAGGAATAGATGCTCAGGATCCAGCGCGCCTTCCAAGAATTGTCTGCCCCCAGAATGTGCGCTGGTCCTGCATGATCGGCACAGTAGTGACAATGTTCACTGTGCCACTTGTCCTGCTCTGCTGCTATTTTGGCATTCGGAAGCTCTATCAGATAGGACGGTAAGTTGCTGATTTTTCTCTGCAGTTTTATTAAAACTCTGCTCATTGCATTGGTAGCCTGGCTCATGGTCATGCTGCTGTGGAGCTGTGGCAAGTCCCTGTTGTCCCAATAACTCTGATAAGGGTTCTGCTGCTGCCCAGTGCTTTAATTGGCCTCTTAATTGCTGGGCCTTCTCCTGGGGAGCCCGCTGGGGCTGCAGCCAGTGCTGGCTCCCACTGAGGCTGCGTGGCCAAGAGCAGCCCCAGGAGCAGCGGCAGAGGCAGAGCAAGTTCACAACAATATTTGGGAATGCATTTCAGGATGGGAATGTGGTTATTTAGCAGCTCATCTAAAGTTTCATGGTAATAATGATGTTACAGGATGAGCAAATTTTCTACAATTCAGTGTTTAAACAAATCCAACCCGATGGAAGTTTGGCTTTGGCCTTGAGACTTTGCTCTGTGTGTGAGCCCTGTTCTCGACTGATTTTGGATTCACTTTTGGGTGAAGGCTCATCCCAGCCCTGACCCTTGGCAGCTCTGGGCTCAAAGGGACAGCTGAGGCTGCACTGCACATGACTGGGGTGCAGGGCTCCATTATCAAAGGGCTTTGAGAAGTTTAAATTACTGTATTTTTACTACATGGTTTTGTTTATGAAATTAATCCACTTTTTTTAAACCTAGCTTTAAAAAATTTCTTTTCTATTGCTTTTACCAGTTATTTGATATAGTGAATTATGGCATAATTATCCCATGGCTGAATTAGAAGATTGTAAGTACTAGAAAATGAACTAATTTTTACACTCTTCTTTCACAGACTTATGCTGGTTTGATGTGACCAACAGAAGAGGTTTTTGCTTGCTTTGAATTCAAACAACGAGCAAAGCTGGAACCTGTTGAAATGAGTCTCTTGACTTCACAGCTAAAGCAAACTGCCAGGGTTCTTTTTTTTCAGCTTTGGGTGGGGATATAAAAATATACCAGCAGCATATACTATAAATAAATATATACTAAATACATAGCAACAAATAGTCCAGTAAAGGAACTGATCTAAATGAGGGGTTTGGTGTGTTTGCTCACCAAGCCCTGAGTTCCTCAGAGCTGCAGCTCCCTGCTCTCTGTGCAGACAGAGGCTGGCTATGGGTGACAGTGCTGTGTCTGGCCTGGTGCACACCAGCTCCACACAGGAGCTAAGGGATTATCCTTGCACACTCCATCCTGGAAGAACCGAGTTCATTGATGAATCTGACACAATTTATGGCATGGCAGCAAAAAAAAAAAAAAAAAAAAAAAAAGGTTAGAATTGATTCCATTCCAAACACTTTACATTTTGCTGTGTGTAATGCAGATCGGAACTAGAAGTTTCCTATTCATGCACAATTTGCTGTCTGAGAGCCCACAGTCCTCAAACCCACAGGGCCTTGCAGAGCTGTGTGTGAGATGACTTTAAAAACAAAAACAACCTTTATGTGCAACACCTGTCTTCAAAACTTGACAATCCAAATCACAAGCTGATTCCTACTGGTAACTGGAAAAAACCCCAACCAAATAACAAAACCAAAACTGTGACCCAACAAAACAGGCAAACAAAACAACCAGCAAGAAAAAATCCAAACCCATACAAAAACCCCCACAAATCCAGAAAAATATAAAAATCAGGTGAAGAAGGCAGCGATCAAAGAGCGACAAATGGGCAGAGGAACTACAGAAAGGACAGATAATTAGAAAGGACAGGTAATCAGTGGCTATGGCACCAAACTAGCCAGGGGATCTGAGATACAATTCTCACCCTTCTGAAAACAAAACAAACAGAAAATAAATGATGATGATTGTGAAATGGGACTCTGCCTGTTTAGCTTTAATATATCAATTGTGTGTAAATTCTGTTGCCTTGTTAAGTCACATCCTCTGGCAAAGTTGTTTTTCTGTTCAAAGAAAAACACTGCAGTGGAAGAAGAGGCCAGCTTGGAAAATATTAAAAGCAAGAGCTAAAAATAAAGTTTTTAATATGTTGTTTGGTTCTTTTCTGTTTGTTCATGGGGTTTTTTGTCTGTCTTTGAAAGCAACCCCTCGGATGTTAATGCAAGTAACAAGTCCTTTTTAAAGGGCTGTCTTTGCAAAACATCTGCCAATTTTGTGATGCAAGACAGAAACAGCTTCCCTTGGGCTACAGCTGGAAGGGCTTGAAAATGTGTTCCAGGAACTCGTGATATGACAGAGTCTGATTAACACAATTTACTGTCATGAAGTGCAAGATGTAAGTTATCAATAAAATACTCAGAGTGTACCCACTGTCTCTGTTATTATCAGCATTAATTGTTGCAATGAAGGTGGTGTATTGAGATGGCCCCAGGTCTGTCAGATTCCACAACATCTGCCCTGTGCACCTGACCTTGTCAGGGTCATTGTCATGCTGTCCATCCCTCCCAAAGAGCACCTCCAGCACTGCCACTTCTCTCAGCTCTTGGATCCCTTCCTCAAGGGTCTTCCAAGGCATTCTATGATGGTGCTCCTGCATTCTCTCTCTCTGTGGACAAACCTCTCTCTCACACTCATTAAAAGCCACTCCCAGAGGGAAAGGGGCCCTGGCTCCCTTACAAATACCTGGTCCACACCTGAGTCCTGGGTCAAGAGTCCCAAATTCCTTGCCTCAGGACCATCCAGTTGCACACCTGTACCCATAAGGCCTCACACCTGCAGTAACCAGGTGGTAAAAGCCTCACGGCCTCGTCACTCAATGTCTTTTTGCAGAGTATGGAGACTTTTGTACGACAGGGACTTGGTGATGATCTCAACCTCTGGCTCCCCTGCTGGTTGTGCGGGCCCTCCTTTCTTATCCTTATTATCTAGGTGCCTTGTTTTCATCTTAGACTTCTTTGTTTCCACAGGGGTGACTATTGCTCTCTGTGAGTGCCCTTGCAGTTCAGCTGGAACCTGGACAGATGTAATGTCTGTGGGTTCCACTGCTGCACCATCAGACTCTCCCTCTTTAAGGCAGGGGGAGGGTTTCTCACCAGTTGGGGAAAGGTACTCCTTCAGCATCTGGCTCATCTCACACATCTCATTCACTGTAACCCCTACCCACTCTGGGTGGTTCCTTTTGGAAATGGGCTGTGGGGCAGGATCAAGCTCTGGGGCAGCAGCTCGATTTCCTGGGGTAGGTATCAGGGTTGTTATCCAAGTCAATGTCCCCTGATCTCTGACTGCTAAATAGAACAGGCATATCAGCAACACCAAACACTGTATGATATCATTAGCATTTAGAGTGGATCTCAAATCTTCAAAACTGGTGGAGAGGACTTAAAAAACTGGGTGATGGGTTGGGAATACATTTTCCCTGCTGACACTTCTTCACAGTAAGTACCATTATTGAAGTAAACCCCAAAACTACACTCTTAGAGAGCAAGAGCTCTGAATCCACGTGGCTGTCTTCCAGAGAAAGTTAAAAATCCATGAATTTCTCTGCTGATCAACCCACAGAATGAACTGGATAATAGCCATAGGAACCTCAGTGATAAGACCCATGTTCAAAAAAGGGCTTGCAAATGGGAGAGATATAGCAGTGACCACATGGAGCCCAAACCAGGGTAAGCTGGACAGCATGGTGTCACCTACCACAAAACTTAGGTAACTCAAGAGAGCTGTTATTCCTTTTTCACCCTCCTCTCAATGCCCTCAGGGCCAAATATCTCTTGGCTTGGAAGACAAGTATTTGCCAAAAGAGACAGCAGCCTCTCTTTGAAATGGAGAGTATAAACCCCCCTCCCTTCACTTTACTATAATTTTGAAATCAAGGGGCTCTCAGGTAAAGATATGGGGGGTAGGAATAGCAGTTCTTTACTAATATATCTAACAAGACAAACAAAAACAACAGCTATGAAATTAACAGCCAACAGAACAATAACTCAGTTCTAGTCCTTTTTTGGCCGCAGACACCCTCTCCTTGCCCTGCAGTTACCGGGGCTGTGGGCAGGTCCCGTCCCCGCAGCTGCGGGAGGACCGGGGCAATGGCTGCGGCCTCGTCCCGGGTGGGAGAGGGATGGGCAGAGACTTCTCTGCTCACGGTGTCGGTCACGGTGCCCAGCAGGGTGTCCGGAGCTGGGAGACCGAAAGCGGGAAAGGGAGCAGTGCGGTGTCCCACAGCAGAGAACGCGGCTCCCGGCGCTGGGATGGCGAGGGGGTGGCGGCAGCAGCACCGGCGTCTTTCCCCCGACTCCACGAGCGAGAGAGAGAGCGACTCCCAAACCTCTCCTTTACCTGCTGCCTGCACATCGCGGTGTTTCCCCCTCTTCCCTCCCCCTCCCCTCGAGGGAAAACCAGCCGGCTGAGCCAGGGGGTAGCCACAGCTTCTTAGCATAACGATGGGGAAAATTCCACAGAGAGAAAAAGGGGAACACCCAACCTCCAACAAACAGTCATATTCACTTCATAATATTTGTATGTCTTATAGGGAAACAAAAGTATTTTGTCCATAGTTTAAAAAAAGAGAAATTTTAGTTCATGACTTTTCTCCTTTCTTTATTTAGGATTTGACTTTTCTTTTTGTTTTCTTTTGGTGTTTTTATATTGTTTCTGTGTGTATTACTATTTTGTCTTTGTTGTTGTTGTTGTTTTTTTCAATTTAGGAGCGAAAATAAAGTATCTGTAAAGTTTTATTCTGGGCATTGAAAGAGTTAATACCTTGCCCAGGCAGCAGAGGGTTTTGTGATTCTTATCAGGTGGGGCAGTTGGAGTTATTTAGGATAAAGAGTCTTTCAAGGCCACGCTGGGGGCTGGGTGAGGACTGTAGGGTTCAGTCAGAGGAGCCATGATGAGTTTCTGGTTTCATGGCTGTTCTCCGGCGCCCGCTGCACTCAATTCCAGCCACGGGCCGGGGGTTCTTCCTCCACCCTGCCCAGCAGGGCACCACCAGAAGATAGGATTGAACACAGAAGATTTTCTGGGATTGAAAGTCAACAAATCCACTCTCCCTAAGGAGTTCCCAATGTCAGTTTGGGTCCCAATGGACGTTCCTGCCCCAGCATTCATCCAGGTGCCCACAGGGAGACAGGATGATGCAGAGCCCCCCCAGCCACGTGTCTTCCCAACACGGATCACCGGGACCACGGATCACCAGGGCTCTGCCCAACGGGGGTCACTGGGGATCATCCAACACCGATCCTCCCTTGGGGAAATGGAGCTGGAGCAGAGCACGAAGCTCTTCCCACACTCGGGGCACTCACAGGGATTCCCTTAGTGGAGCCTCCGTTGGTGTCGGGTCAAGTGAGAGCTCTGTGAGAAGCTCTTCCCACACTCAGGACACTCGTAGGGCCTCTCCCCAGTGTGGATGCGCCGGTGGCTGATGAGATGGGAGTTGCGTCTGAATCCCTTCCCGCAGTCGGGGCAGCGGAAGGGCCTCTCCTCTGTGTGAATCCGCTCATGTAGAAGGAGATTGGAGCTGGTCTGAAACCTCTTCCCACACTTGGGACACTCGTAGGGCCTCTCCCCACTGTGGATGCGCTGGTGTTGTCTCAGACTGGAACTCCACCCAAAGCTCTTCCCACATTCCAAGCAGGTGTAGGGCCGTTCCCCTGTGTGGATCACCTGGTGCTGCATCAGATGAGAAATAGTCCTGAAGCTCTTCCCGCATTTCCCACACTCATAGGGCCGTTCTCCAGTGTGGATCCTCTGGTGCCGGATCAGGTGGGAGCTCCACCTGAAACCCTTCCCACATTCCGACCACTCGTGGGGCTTCTCCCCTCCATGAGGCTTCTCCACCAGCTCTGAGATCTGCCTGGATCTCCGGCCGCCTTCCCGGCTCAGGGAGGGTTTTTCCTTCTCACAGCTCCCTGGGCTGGGTTTGCAGCCCCTCCTCGAGAGGGATCTCCGGGGCTTTTCCTCGTCCTCCATCTGCCAATGCCTTGGGAATGAAAAATCCTGGTTTGGGGAGAGAACAAGAGAAAACAGCTCCTAGGACTGGGAGTTCCTCCTTGCCAAAGTGCAAATCACCAAGTCACTGTGCATCTTGTGTCTGTAAGAACCTCCAAAACATCAAGATTCAGCAAAAAATCTCCAAACATCATGACAAAGATCAAAAACTCTCCAAACATCAAGACTCAGCCAAAACTCCCTGCAAAATATATGGATTCAGGCCCAGCAAAAAAACAAAGAACCAACTTTTAGCCCAAAAAAGCTCAGAAACACCAAGATTCACCCCTCTGAAAATCGTGGATCCTCCTCTCCGGTCACCTGCTGAATGCGTGTGTGGGGTGGGGGGCAATGCCCTGGGACTGGAGGGACGCTGTAGATACAGGGAGGTTTGGAATCTTGTGCTGCTTCCCGTTTCAACTTCTCCTTCTCCTCCTGTGAAGCTGCTCTTCCTCACATTCCTCTCCCTCCTATTCTTCTTCGACCTCTTGCACAATGCCACCTTCTCCTCCCTCGGGCATCGTTTGACCATTTGGTTCTTCAACCCTGCTTCTCCTTCCCTTCTCCTGCTGCCCCCAGGCCCAGCACCCACTGCCGGCTCCCTCTTCCCCCCAAACCCACAGCATCCCAGCGCAGGGGCAGCGATGGAGCTGGGGCAGCTCGGGCTGGGGCAGCGCTGGGCTCTCGGCCGCTCCCGCCCGCACTCGCTCCCCACTGCAGCCGCTGCCGCCACCACAGCGCGGGGGGGCCCGGCCTTGGCGCTCCCCCCCTCCCACCTCCCCAAATTCCCCTCCAGGGGGGCGCTGGGGCCAGGAGACAGACGAGTGACAGATCAGGGGGGCTGGGAAGAGTCGGCAGCCAGAGAGCACTGAAAATCTCAGCAGTGACTACAGTGGGATCTGCGGGGACTAAACATGGCAGGGCACCCATGGAAGGTAGAAAGGGAAGGCCAGGAAGGGCTCCTGGCCAAAGGGATGATGATCCCAAAATATCTCTGAAGGGTCGCTTGGGTGCATTTTGAGGGAGTTTGCACATTCTCCCAGAGGTAATCAAGGACAGGGACACCCAGGGGGGCAATAAGGGAAGTCTAGAAGGGATTTAGACAACAGGGGATGGATGCTGTTGGTATGCGGGGAAGGGATTGGGTGAAGAGCAGTGTGCAGGAATATGGTTCAGGAAAGAAGCAGAAGGAGGAATATACGTGGTAAGAAAATGGATAATGGAAAAGAGGAGGAAGAGAAAAATACTGAGGATGGGGATGTGTTTCAGCAGGCTCTTGTCTTCACAAGTTGCCAGCTGCTGCAGATCCTTTGTATCCCCGGTTGCCAGGACAGGCACACAAGGAGGTCAGGATTGCAGGGGGTTTCTCTGTGCTGGGCAGCGGCAGGAGCGGGCGCAGAGGGGCGGCACCGGGAGCACGGGCTGGGGGCCTGTGGGGAGCTGCGGGGCCGGGCCGGGGCTGTGGGGCAGCCGGGGCTCAGCGCCGGGCGCTGCCTGAGCCCAGCACCCCCCGGCAATTGCAGGCCCGGCAGTGGCCCCCGGCCCCCAGGAGGCTGCGGGACGCCCCGGCCGCTGCCCGGCCCCGTGGAGCTGCCGGCCCTGCCCGCCGGGGGGGCCGCGTTTGGACACTGCGGCAGGACAGGCACCGGCTCTGGGATACGGGCTGGCCACGGCAGCCACAGCACAAGGAGCAGCAGCACAAAGGAACAGCTGGGAAATGGGCATTGGACGGGCAAGCATCCAGATCAGCTTTTAAGCATTTTCCTTGGGTCACTGCAGAAAGGAATGATTTAGCAGAAAGCTCAGCAGCTGTCAGAGGATGAGCACCCCCAGGCACTGAGGGGGCTGCAGGAGGGGCAGAAGAAGCCCCTGGAGCACTTGGTCACAAAGGCACAGCAGGGGAATGCAAGAAGGGATGAGGAAAAGGCCAAGGGGAAGGCAAAGGCCATGGCAGAGTTTCTACAGCCCCTGAGGGATGAACCCCAGGGCCCAAGGGGGCCCCAGCACCCAGGGGCTCTCACATCCTTACATCATCTTCAACCAGGTGCCCTCCTCACACTGACACCATTCAGTCCTTGATGGCAAAGATGCTTTCTGGGGATGCCCACTTACACAGGATGGCAAATTAGAATTTGCCTTTTAGTGGGAGTAAGAGGTAGAAGGGAAAATGGAAAAGACATGGACGGTCCTTCTGCAGGGATGCACGGAAGCACCAGCCTTATTGGGGCAAGCCTTGCAGAAAATATCACAAGAATTTACCCCACCCCCAGGGATTGGGTTAATGCAGGATGTGGATGACTTGCTGCAATCAGGAGGACAAGAAGTGGCAGAAGAAGCCTCTGTGAAATGACTCAATGTTCAGGCTAAAAAGCATCTTTGAGTATTTGAAATAAAAGAGGAAATGCTGGAGAAAATAGTTAGACATATTTTGACTGAAGGTTTGTGGCGTATTGACCCAGAGAGGGTCTGGAGAATCTCAGAAGTAATCCAGGACTGAAAAGGAGTTGCAAGAATTCTGAGCATTAATAGGAAACTGCAGGACCTGAATTGAGAGTTCTCTGTTCTACCCATAACATTGTATCACTTTCTAAAACCCAATAGCCTCAATGCCATGGTATGGACAGAAGAAAAGCAACAAATAAAATGAAATATAACAAAATGATTGGTGCCACAGCTATGGCTCTTCCATACTCAGAAAAAAAAATTGAATCCTAGGTGTGTTATAAGTACATATTATATTATTGACTTTTTGCAAATATTACAATGAGTGCTATATGGTGGAAAACTTTGCTGTATGAACATAGTTTATTTTAGCTCCGCGATTAGCAGAACTTAGTTGCGATAAATATATTTTTTTGAAGTACAACATTTTGACGTAAAAAGCTTTTCTTCATGTAACTAACTCAGAGAATGGTAGAAAAAATAATCAGGAAATTCTTCACATTCTTGGATTAGGGGACACCAGAACCCCAGGGAAGGAAAAAATAATGATTTACAGGTTGAGGGAGAATGATTCTGAATAATGCAGGAAGGTCTATGAATATGCAACATGTTGCTGCATTTAGGAAGTGTTTTCTGAGTCAGTGTGTGCCCTTGGCTGAAGGCCAAGCATCCGGCCATTATAACCTTTGGCCAGAGCCAGGGCAGATATTCAATTCTCTCCCTTGGAATTGATCTTTGCAATTCCTTACCCTGGGAATTCTCCACCTAGTGCGGGCTGGAGATAAGGGATGTATATTTCAAGCAGTCTGTGGCCAGAATCCTGTCTCTTGTGAAATCTCTGCCACAGGAAGCTGGGCTGGCACAGAGCCTGCCTTGGCACTTTGCTGTTCACAGCATCCACCCAGGACTCTGCCTCTCAATTACACTCACACACTGGGCTGCCTGCGATTCCATTGCTGGAAAGTACACCAACTCTAAATTTATTTAATATTCCATTTTACTAGTCAGGTTCGGTTTGCCTTTGTCTTAGGAAAGAAATTTTAAAAGGTATTTTTATGGACTGTCAGACCACTCAAGAGAGATGAGTTTAACATCTCAACAGACTGGGAAGAGCCCAAAAGATATCCACAAAGATAATAAACATCAAGGAACATCAATGAAACATCAGCAACCATCAAGGAACACCCAGACACTGCCCCTGGCCCAGATGGAGACACCTGGTCTGGAAAAGACTGAGAAGGAAATCCAGGAATGAGGATCTAATTAACGTCAGAAGAGGAGAAATCCGTGTGCAATAGGAAACCAAACACTAACTACACAACTTGGAAGCAATGAACACAAAACCAATGGATTTCATTGGGTTCGGACAGTAAAAAGTTAAGGGAAAATCTAGTAAAATTCACATCTCATGGAATGATTTTCTCTGCACACCTGGGCTATGTGTGGATGAAATGATTTCTGTTGCTCATCCTGACCAGAATCAAGTAATGCTTTGACTCTAACACTAAAGACATTATTGAAGAGTTTTTGTTTTTCCTGCAGTTTCAGTGACAAGATTACACAATTAGAAAGTTTTTTCATATTTATCCTACTTTTATTTTATCAGTTAGGTTTGGACCAGGGGTGTGACAAGCAATTTTTACTCCTAGGAGAAGATGTAGAAAAGACTTGCTTGCACTGGAATATTTTTCTATATATTTGTGGCTGACTCTTAATGATGGCAGAATTTCGGAATGGGTTTTTCAATGCTCAACTTTAAGTTGCATTTTGCAAACGTACAAGAGTATTAATCGTAAGGCTTTAACACATAAATAGTTAATACAAAATCGTTAAAAAGAACAAAAAAGAAAAATAAAGCAGATTGTGAGGGTGGACGTGTGAATCACCTAAAGGCTGCTCTGGAAGAAAATCCTAGTTCCAGGCAGCCAGGAGAGGAGTTTTAGAAATGCAAATTAACATTGCTCTGGAAAAGTGTGGACAATGCCCAAGGGCCTTCTTGCCAGGGGGAGGAATTTCCCTGAGTCCATCTGCCCCTCACCCCCAGCTCTGCCTGCTTGCACAGATGGAATTTGCACAACTAAAGGCAGAGCCCATAGTGAGGATATCTGACTGCAACAGAAATTGGTTAAGCTGCAAAGGGAAACAGCAAACGGAGAATATTGAGCAAATTTCATGAAAAAAAGTGTGTGTGGGGGGATCATCCCTCTCCCCAACGCACTGAGGTGTTTTTGCTAGTCCAGAGAAATCAGTTGGGAATCCAAACATTTTATCATTTCATAAGATAAAAGTGGTCAATTGATGCAGCCGTGGCAGGAGGGAGCACCCAAAAAAGGGAAAAAGATGAACGGCCACCAGAACAAATCCTACAACACCATGGACCAACCCCTGGGATCTCTAACGAATTCATATCAGGACACAGAAAACCCATCCATAATTTGAGTGGCATAATTAGGTTAAAAAGTATCCTTGAAATAATAACCAAGCAGACAGCTCCAGCTCCTGACCTTCCTGCTGACCAAGCCGCTGAAATGAGGAACGAAACATTTCACCATGGGATGGGATCAGATTATCTACTTACAGAAGAAGGAGGAGTTTGTGGAAAATTAAATGACGCAAACGGCTGTTTGCAAACAGATGATAACCGAAAAGTGGTGAAACAGATAGCAAAGGAAATATGAAAATATCTCGTATTCCGGAGAAATAATGGGAATGGGACAAATTTTCGTGGTTCCCTGGCAGACCATGGCTTAAACGAATGCTGCTCTTCCTCTGACGTGCTGCAGCAACTCTCAGCTTTTTACCATGCACGAAACCTTGTGCCAAAGAGGATGCAGGAAAAGAGATTGAGTCAATGGAAATTAAAAGTTTGAAAAGGCAATTCTTGAGAAAATAAGAAAAGGAGGGATTGAAAGCAGTAAGATTAATATCGTAGTAGGAGTGAATATTAACGAGGACATGCAGTAGGCGGATCGGGAATTCTGAACCTTCCAAGTACCTCAGCCAGTGGGCAAAGGGAGAGGGAGATGCAGCTGGGAAAATGAGGATAAAAAGGAGGCGGCGTTTTAGAGACCGCATGGCAAATGCCGCATGGCCTCTCTCTTTGTTCATCAATAAAGTCACTTTTACAGGACTCCTCCGTCTCCTGCGGGCACACAAACCTCTGGCCACGGGAATTTTCCCGCACAGCCCCGGGCACAGGGCAGACACCTCTGTGCCACCCACAGCAACCGGGACGAGCCAGCGCTGCTCCGGCACCGGCTCCTGCCGAGGCCCCAGCGGGAAGGAGACCGCGGGCAGCCGCTCCCGCAGCGCCCTCAGCCCAGCGCCAACACGGGCCGGCACCGGCACAACCAACCCGCCAGAGCCCCCTGCCGCCCCCGAGGCCCGCAGCGAGCCCCGAGCCCCCGCACAACCGAGCGCGGCTCCCACCTGCGCTGGGGCCGCCTCCGAGCTCCGCCGCCGCCTGTGGCTGAGGAATTCGATGGGATGTGTTGCCTTAACCTTTCTGACCACTCCCAGCCCATCTATGCCAGCATTCAAGCCCTGAAAGAAGGTGTGAATAAACTTCGGGTAGATCATGGGTACGACTGGCTGAACTGGCTCTTAGGGCACTGGGGACTCACTGGCTGGGTCAGGAATTTAGTTCAAATAGGTTTGTATGTATTAGGCATCATATTATGCATTGTAGTAGTTATTCCTTGTACTTTACAGTGTGTTAAGAATTTAATCGACAAATCGCTTAAGAGTGTATTTTTAGTCAAAAGAAACGGGGGAGGTGTGGATATGGGTAATGCAAATGAGACTGATAGTACTGCAGATTTAATCAGCAAATGCAGCCTGACAACGAGGATGCCTGGCAAGAGCAAACAGAGACCTGACTGCAAGAGGACTGGATCAAGTCTGGGTTATGGGAAATAAGATTTTACTAAGTCCAAATGTAAAGTTTGTCTATGTGAGAGTTTGTCTATGTAAGGTTTGTCTATGTGATTGCAGTAAAATATTACCAGCCTTCCTGTAAATGGTATATAAGCACATGTAGTGCTCAGTAAAAATTGGGCTTTGATCACCGTTCAGCGTCCCCCCGTCTCTCTCTCATCGTCGATAGTTCAAGTACTCCCAGTGGGCTCCTGGAAAGAGAATGGTGGCACATCTACTGCCTGCTACCCGCCTCTAGGCAATATTCAACTGTTTCGTTCACAGACTCATCTTCCAGCACTCTTAGTGGGGTCAGCAGAGCCACTTCCCACTGGTGGGGGCAAAGAGCACCCTCTGTGCCTTTGTGGTGGGAGCAGACAGTGTTGTCTCAAAGGAAAGGTCAGAGAGAGACCAAGCTGGACCTCTGCCTCCTGCCCCTCACCACACAAGGGCAGGAGGGCACAAAACTGAGAATGCTCTTTTCTTTTCAGTCCTGTCATTTCCAGGAGCTTGACTAGCTCGAAGGAGAGGATTAGAAGGATTTCTTGAGGATCACTGCCAGTGCACAGCACACATGGCATCCCTCACCCCTTACATCATCATGGCATGGAGGGGTAGGAACCAACAACAGCCCTACCCCACTGCTCCAGAAGCCAAAATCCCCATGCAAGCATTTAGTTATGGCCTTCTTAGAGAACCACATTCCCACCCAAATCTTCCCCTCTGCAGCAGCTCATTCCCACAGGAACTGGCAGAGCAGATGGGGTTTGGACATTGGCTGGCTTCCATTGCACTCCTTGCCCTGGAGCTGGCACGGCAGGAGAAGGGCTCTGGTGAACCTTCTCCTCCTCCCATGTAGGCTCTAACCCAGCTGCCACAACTTCAAGTTCTCAGAGCACTTCTGGGCTCTGAGCAGCGGCCACGGGAGGAGGAGATGCAACTCCAAAGGCAGCAGTTCCCAGGCCCAGCTCCTGCCATCCCAGTGGGGCTGTTCGGTGGTTCAGGAGAGGAAGGGAAGGGCAAGTGCAGGTGGCAGTAGCTCATTTCCGACTGAAAGAGGGAAAGGTAATTTATTCACTTGAAATCACTGCATTCAAGCTCTGATCATAACCTGAAAGGGAAGTAGAACCTGCTCATGTTAAATTTGGGTGGAGAACAACTGTTACACTTGATAAGGTAAGCAGTGCAGATGTAAGAAAGGAGTCTCCAGCAATGGACGGCAGAGAAGGAGTTCGGCGACAAGACTTTGTGAGGGCCCAGGGGCATAAAAGGCAGAACATCCGTTCTGTAGGGGAGCACGTGGGGGTTTAGTCCTGTGCTCCCAACGGTGATTTTTCTCCTAATTCAGTCTTTTGGTGTATTTTTGTGCTAAAGTTAAATAAAACTTTGAGAGTTAAAAAAAGAAAAAAACAAGACCGACCTTTGTCACAAGCCCTTTATTATATTTTGTTAAGGTTTCATAAACCATTAAAATTTTAAAATATGAGCGTTGTTTCTCACACCCTGCACTGCCGGGGTAAGAGGTGCAGATGGAAGGAGGGAGGCTTGGGCGAAAGCTGGTTTGAGGGGTCTTCATTTACTTCTCATTACCTTGCTCTGAGTTTTTAGAGTTTTCTGCCAGAAATCTCTCCACTCCTCCCACACTTATCCCCTGGCGTTTGGGGCAGTTTTCCCGTTTTAGGGGAAATCAAATCCATGCATAGACACTCCCAATTAGGAGGTAGCGGCAGTGAGGCTCCAGGGCTTCCCGCTGAGCCGGAGCCACCGAACACGCAGGGCTGGGAAAGGCGTGCCGGGAGCTGCGGAGAACTTTGTTTGTGTTTTCAGGCCAATGGCGGCTCGGGCCCGGGCCCGTTCCAGGGCTGTTCCTCATCTCCGCCTTTGCCCTCCCACAGCCCGGGGGGCCCTGAGAGCGCGGGCCGAGGCTGGGCCGTGTGCAGAGCCCGGCCCTCGCTGCCATTGGCTGATTGTGCCAATGTCACTCCTGGTTGTCGCGCGCTGATTGGGCAGAGCAGCAAAGGCGCCATTGTGGCAGCGTCTGTGCGGGCCCGGCAGCGGCGGCAGCGGCCGGAGCCCGGGGAGGCGGCGGCGGAGCTCGGAGGCGGCCCCAGCGCAGGTGGGAGCCGCGCTCGGTTGTGCGGGGGCTCGGGGCTCGCTGCGGGCCTCGGGGGCGGCAGGGGGCTCTGGCGGGTTGGTTGTGCCGGTGCCGGCCCGTGTTGGCGCTGGGCTGAGGGCGCTGCGGGAGCGGCTGCCCGCGGTCTCCTTCCCGCTGGGGCCTCGGCAGGAGCCGGTGCCGGAGCAGCGCTGGCTCGTCCCGGTTGCTGTGGGTGGCACAGAGGTGTCTGCCCTGTGCCCGGGGCTGTGCGGGAAAATTCCCGTGGCCAGAGGTTTGTGTGCCCAAAGGAGACAGAGGAGTCCTGTAAAAGTGACTTTATTGATGAACAAAGAGAGAGGCCATGCGGCATTTGCCATGCGGTTTCTAAAACGCCGCCTCCTTTTTATCCTCATTTTCCCGTTGCATCTCCCTGTCCCTTTCCCCACTGGCTGAAGAACTTGGCAGGTTCAGACTTCGCGATCCACCTACTCCATGTCCTCGTTAATATTCACTCCTACTACGATATTAATCTTACTGCTTTCAATTCCTCATTTTCTTATTTTCTCAAGAATTGCCTTTACGAACTTTTAATTTCTATTGACTCAATCTCTTTTCCTGCATCCTCTTTGGCGCAAGGTTTCGTGCATGGTAAAAAGCTGAGGGTTGCTGCAGCACGTCAGAGGAAGAGCAGCATTCGTTTAAGCCATGGTCTGCCAGGGAACCACGAAAACGTGTCCCATTCCCATCCTTTCCCTGTTTGGACTGGTACATGAGCTACTTTCTTATTTCCTTTGTTATCTGTTTCACTACTTTTCGGTTATCATCTGTTTGCAAACAGCAATTTGAATGATTTAATTTTCACAAACACCGCCTCTTTCTGTGAATAGATAATCTGATCCCATCCCATGGTGAAATGTCTCTTCCTCATTTCAGTGGATTGTTTGGCAGGAAGGTCAGGAGCTGGAGATGTCTGCTTGGTTATTATTTCAAGGACACTTCTTAACGTAATAATGACACTGAAATTATGGATGGATTTTCTGTCTCCTGATATGAATTCGTTAGGGATCCCAGGGGCTGGTCCATGGTGTTGTAGCATTTGTTCTGGTGGCCGTTCATCATTTTCCCTTTTTTGGGTGCTCCCTCCTGCCACGGCTGCATCAATTGACCACTTTTATCTTATGAAATGATAAAATGATTTCCAAGTGATTTCTCTGGACTAGCAAAAACACCTCATTGCTCTGGGGAGAGGGATGATTCCCCCCCCACACTGTTTTTCATTAACCTTCCACAACATTCTGCGTTTGCTGTTTCCCTTTGCAGTTTAACCAATTTCTGTTGCAGTCAGATATCCTCACTGTGGGCTCTGCCTTTAGTTGTGCAAATTCCATCTGTGCAAGCAGGCAGAGCTTGGGGTGAGGGACAGAGAGAATCAGCCCAATTCCTCCCCCAGGTAAGAAGATCCTGGGGCATTGTCCACACTTTGCTTCAGGTAATTTGCATTTCTAAAGCTCCCCTCCAGAGCTGCCATTAGGTGATTCACATGTGCACCCCCACAACCTGCTTGTTTTGCTTTTTTTTTTTTAACGATTTTGTATTAACTGGTTATGCATTAAAGTCTCACCATTAATACTCTTCTAGTTTTGCCAAATGCAACCTAAAGATGCGCATCCAAAAATCCATTCTGACATTCTGACATCATTAAGAGCCTCCTGCAAATATGTACAAAAATATTCCAATGCAATCACGTTTTTTCTGCTTTTCTTAGGAGTAAAAATTATCACAATCCTGGCCCAATCCTAACTGATAATATAAATGTAGGATTAATATGAAAATTTTTTCTAAGGGTGTAATCTTGTCACTTAAACTGCAGGAAAAACAAAACTCTCCAATAATATCTTTAGTGTTAGAGAGTCAAGGTTTTACTTGATTCTGGTCGGGGTGTGCAACAGAAATCATTTCATCCACACATAGCCCGGATGTGCAAAGAAAATCATTCAATGACACGTGAGTTTTACTAGATTTTCATAAAGTTTTTACAGCCTGAACCCATAGAAATCCACTCGTCTATTCCTCATTGCTTCAAAGTTGTGTGGTTCTTAGTATTTTGTTTCTTAGCAGACCCGGATTTCTCCTCTTGTGATGTTAATTAGGTCCGAACTCCTGGATTTCTTTCTCAGCCTTTTCCAGACCAGGAGTCTCCATCTATGCTCTATGCCGGGGGCAGTGTCTGGGTGGGTGTTCTTTGATATTTGCTGATGTTTCGTTGAGGTTTTGTTGATGGGCATTCTCTTTGTGGATATCTTTTGGGCTCTTCCCTGTCTGTTGACATGTTAAACTCATCCCTATTGACTGGTGTAACACCCCTTAAAAAGTTCTTTAAAATTTCTTTCCCCAGTGCAAAGACAAAACAAGCCTGAGTTGAGAAATAACTTTTAAAAATTTAAACAAGGTATATTTTCCAACAGTGGAATCCCGGGCAGGCCAGTGTGTGAGTGTAACTGAGAGGCAGAGTGGAATTCTGCCATTGTCTTCCCCAGCAGCTGTGGGAGTGCAGGCACTCTTTTGGTTATCAAAACTTTAATTTGATGCAAGACTTGACCAACAGGAGATCCTCCTTCCAGCAGTTTTTGGGCCTCAGGTCCCATTAAAGCTGTGGCTGCACAATTCTGCAGACAATGAGGCCACTCTGGCCACTGGGTTAAATATTTTAGCATGAGAATTCCTTTGGCATGGCCCTGTTTAGCATTCTTATACAATTCAAATTCTTTTTCCCTTTGTGGTAGGGCCAGGGCAGGAGGCTCAGTTAATCTGCTTTTTAACACTTGAAAATTCTGCTTTCCTCCTGGTGTCCATCCCTCCAGTTTCTTGACTGGCAAGACAGGAATGTCTTAGGAAGAAATCCCTGGCTCCAAAAGCCCTGCCTTTAGCAGGGACTCAGTAAGAGGCTGTAAGCCCTTCCTTCCCTCCCTTGGAATAGGGTATTGCTTTCAGACGCCACTTGTCCTGGTTACTTCAAAGAGCTTTGGAGAGGCTCCATATCTAATTTCCCTATTTTCCTGGAGCTGCCCACACTTCTGGTTTCACTTCAGCATAGGCCTTGCCAGACATTTGACACAAAGGCACAACAGAACTAGCCTCTGTATCACCTTTTCCAATATCAATTTGCATTCCCAATTTAGCCATCAATCCCTTCCCAGCAAATTACAATCACAATTAGGAGGAAATAAAAATTCCTAAATTACAAACCCATCCCCCACATCTACTAACAGCAGTTGAATAAAACACACCAGCTCACCTTTCCCATTTATCCCCTGAATAATTTTTGGCGATTTGTCGCCTTAAATCTAAGATTGGGAGTGGATGGAGAGGTCTCTGTGTCCATCAGGAAAGGCCTCCTCTCGATCCAGATCCACCCTGAATGTTCTCAAGGGCCCCAGTGCTCTGTGTCCCTGGTGTAATGGGAGCTGTGACACCCCTGACAATGAATGTCCATCAAGGGCTGGACTTGTTCCTCCTGAGGGTGCTCCTGTATCTGCTTCCAGTGTCCTTCTGCCCTGCACATGGAACCCTGATTCCTTCCCAGGGACTGTTTGGGTTGGCTCTCCCCTGCCGAGGAGGGCAATGCCTCTGCCAGGTCCTTGTGGCCGACCCCGTCCCCTAGGTGCTGGGGCCCCCTTGGGCCCTGGGGTTCATCCCTCAGGGGCTGTAGAAACTCTGCCATGGCCTTTGCCTTCCCCTTGGCCTTTTCCTCATCCCTTCTTGCATTCCCCTGCTGTGCCTTTGTGACCAAGTGCTCCAGGGGCTTCTTCTGCCCCTCCTGCAGCCCCCTCAGTGCCTGGGGGTGCTCATCCTCTGACAGCTGCTGAGCTTTCTGCTAAATCATTCCTTTCTGCAGTGACCCAAGGAAAATGCTTAAAAGCTGATCTGGATGCTTGCCCGTCCAATGCCCATTTCCCAGCTGTTCCTTTGTGCTGCTGCTCCTTGTGCTGTGGCTGCCGTGGCCAGCCCGTATCCCAGAGCCGGTGCCTGTCCTGCCGCAGTGTCCAAACGCGGCCCCCCCGGCGGGCAGGGCCGGCAGCTCCACGGGGCCGGGCAGCGGCCGGGGCGTCCCGCAGCCTCCTGGGGGCCGGGGGCCACTGCCGGGCCTGCAATTGCCGGGGGGTGCTGGGCTCAGGCAGCGCCCGGCGCTGAGCCCCGGCTGCCCCACAGCCCCGGCCCGGCCCCGCAGCTCCCCACAGGCCCCCAGCCCGTGCTCCCGGTGCCGCCCCTCTGCGCCCGCTCCTGCCGCTGCCCAGCACAGAGAAACCCCCTGCAATCCTGACCTCCTTGTGTGCCTGTCCTGGCAACCGGGGATACAAAGGATCTGCAGCAGCTGGCAACTTCTGAGGATAAGAGCCTGCTGAAAAACATCCCCATCCTCAGTATTTTTCTCTTCGTCGTCTTTGTCATCATCCTTTTTCTTCCCACATAGATTCCTGCTGCTTCTTCTTTCCTGAACCATATTCCTGCCCACTGCCCTTCACCCAATCTCTTCCCAGCACACCAACACCATCCATCCCCTGTTGTCTAAATCCCTTCTGGACTTCCCTTATTGCCCCCCTGGGTGTCCATGTCCTTGATTACCTCTGGGGGAATGTGCAAACTCCCTCCACATGCTGCCAAGGGACCCTTCAGAGATATTTTGGGATCATCATCCCTTTGGCCAGGAGCCCTTCCTTGCTTTCCCTTTCTACCATCCACGGGTGCCCTTCCATGTTTAGTCCCCGAAGATGCCACTGTAGTCCCTGCTGAGATTTTCAGTGCTCTCTGGCTGCCGACTCTTCCCAGCCCCCCTGATCTGTCACTCGTCTGTCTCCTGGCCCCAGCGCCCCCCGGCAGGGGAATTTGGGGAGGTGGGAGGGGGGGAGCGCCAAGGCCGGGCCCCCCCGCGCTGTGGTGGCGGCAGCGGCTGCAGTGGGGAGCGAGTGCGGGCGGGAGCGGCCGAGAGCCCAGCGCTGCCCCAGCCCGAGCTGCCCCAGCTCCATCGCTGCCCCTGCGCTGGGATGCTGTGGGTTTGGGGGGAAGAGGGAGCCGGCAGTGGGTGCTGGGCCTGGGGGCAGCAGGAGAAGGGAAGGAGAAGCAGGGTTGAAAAACAAAATGGTCAAAGGATGCATATAGGAGGAGCAGGTGGGATTGTGCAGGAGAAGGAGGAATAATGGGAGGAAGAGGAAGGAGTTTGGGGAAGAGTAGGGACACCACAAGAGGGTCAGAAATGGGCAGCAGCACAATGTTCCACTCCTCCCTGTATCTGCTGCCTCTGCCCCAGTCCCTTGCTCCCGCCACGTGCAGCAGGTGACTGAAGAGGACAATCCATGATTTTCACAGGGGTGAATCTTGGTGTTTGTGAGCTTTATTGGGCTAAATGTTGGTGCTTTGATTTTTTGCAGAGGCTGAATCTTTATATTTTGGAAGGGATTTGGGCTGAAACTTGCTTTTTGGGGAGTTTTTGATCTGTGTCTTGATGTTTGGATAATTTTTGTGCTGAATTATTGTGTTTTGGAGGTTCTTATAGACACAAGATGCCCAATGACTTCCTGAGTTGCACTTTGGCAGGAGAAACCCTCAGCCCATGGTGCTCTCTTGTGTTTTCCTCCAAACCAGGATTTGTCATTCCCAAGTCGTGGATGGATGGAGGAGGAGGACAAGTCCCAGGGATCCCACAGGAAGAGGGGCTGCAAAACCAGGCCGGGGAGCTGCGAGGAGGAAAGACCCTCCCTGAGCCGGGAAGGCGGCCGGAGATCCAGGCAGAGCTCAGAGCTGGTGGAGAAGCCTCCTGGAGGGGAGAAGCCCCACAAGTGCTTGGAATGTGGGAAGGGTTTCAGCTACAGGTGCAGGCTGATCGAACACCAGAGGATCCACACTGGGGAAAAGCCCTACGAGTGTGGGGAATGTGGGAAGAGCTTCAGGACTATTTCAATTCTGATGCAGCACCAGGTGATCCACACAGGGGAACGGCCCTACACCTGCTTGGAATGTGGGAAGAGCTTTGGCTGGAGCTCTGACCTGAAGAAACACCAGCGCATCCACACTGGAGAGAGGCCCTGGGAGTGTCCCAAGTGTGGGAAGAGGTTTCAGAGCAGCTCCGATTGCCTCAAACATGAGCGGATTCACACAGAGGAGAGGCCCTTCCGCTGCCCCGACTGCGGAAAGGGATTCAAGCACAACTCCAACCTCATTGTCCACCGGCGCATCCACACTGGGGAGAGGCCCTACGAGTGTCCTGAGTGTGGGAAGAGCTTCTCACAGAGCTCTCACTTGACCCAACACCAACGTAGGCACCACTAAGGGAAGCCCTGTGAGTGCCCCGAGTGTGGGAAGAGCTTCTTGGTCTGCTCCAGCTCCATCCCCCATGGGAGGATCGGTGTTGGATGATCCCCAGTGACCCACGTTGGGCAGAGCCCTGGTGATCCGTGGTCCTGGTGATCCGTGTTGGGAAGACACGTGGCTGGGGGGGCTCCACATCTTCCTGTCTCCCTGTGTGCACCTGGATGAATGCAGGGACAGCAAAGTCCATCAGGATGCAAACCAACCTTGGCAATTCCTTGGGGAGAGTGGATTTGTTGCCATTCAACCCCAGAAAATCTTCTGTGTTCAATCCTATCTTCTGGTGGTGCCCTGCTGGGCAGGGTGGAGGAAGAACCCCCGGCCCGTGGCTGGAATTGAGTGCAGCGGGCGCCGGAGAACAGCCATGAAACCAGAAACTCATCACGGCTCCTCTGACTAAACCCTACAGTCCTCACCCAGCCCCCAGCGTGGCCTTGAAAGACTCTTTATCCTAAATAACTCCAACTGCCCCACCTGGAAAAAACCACAAACCCCTCTGCTGCCCCCTGGGCAAAGTATTAACTCTTTCAATGCCCAGAATGAAGCTTCACAGATGCTTTATTCTGTCTCTCCTTAAAAAAAAACAAACAAAAACCACACAGAAACAATATAAAAACATCAAAATCAAACAAAAAGAAATGTCAAATCCCAAAGAACTATAATTTCTCTTTTTTTATGATATGGCGAAAAACCTCATGTTTCCTCTATAACACATAAAAATATTACGAACTGAATATGACTATTCTAACTGTAAATATAATCAAAGGCTGTAATATTAAACTAAACACGTTAAAATTGCTGTAATCTCCTAAGTTTAAATAATGAAAATCTCCCTGGTGTTCCACAGAAAAAAAAAAAAAAGAAAAAAAACCCTCTGTTCTCAAAAATAAAGTAAGTTTTTGTTTAATCTGTTATAATCCTTAAAGACTGCGTCATAAATTAATATAGTCCGTAATAAAAGTTGTGAGAAAAACTGTTAGTCTGAAAAAAGGGTTTTTAGATAGTAATCAGATTTCCATTACCTTAATCACTGTAACATCCAAACAACAAGAAAACTGTTTGTTATGAAGAAACCTCCATAGACTGAAAAAAAGTTTCCTCTTTGAATTAAATTAGTAAAAAACTATTTTAAAGATGGTAAACTACCTGAATAGCTTTTGTATGTTTTCAGTATTAAAAAAAAAAACTGTGTGGAAGAAAAAAAAGTTGTCTCAAGTTTTATTCTAAGTTTATATTTCTTATAGTTTCTAGTAATAAATTTTCTCTTTATACCATTTAATGTTAAACCTGTTTTTTGTCTACTTCTTAATCCTCTCTCACCACAAAAAAAGTTTCAAATGAATAAACCAAAACCACTACATCAAACCTCAGTGATTCCAGGATTTTGATTTCCTATTGCCCAGGGGTGTCTTCTGCAGCCAAATGATGATGGACTGGGGCAAAGACCAAGATTTTGGAGACAGTGGGGTGGAAACTCCTCCAAAAATGTTCTTCCCTCCCTCCCTCCCAAGCACGTGGATCCTCAGCTCACACAGACACAGAAATTCTTTTATTTTGGCCTTGATTTGCTTTTCATTTCTCTTCATCCCTTTAAAACATCCAACACTGTCTAAAAATAAAGACACTGAACTGAGACATGGGTGGGGACATGGGGGGACAATGACATGGTGGGACACAGACATGGAGAGTGACATGGGGACACATGGACATGGAGGGGGATGTGGCCATTCGTGGGGACATGGGGGGACACGGGCATGGATGGAGATGTGGGGGACAGTGACAGGGATGGAAACATGGTGGGGACACAGCCATGGGTGAGGACATGGTGGGACATGGCCAGTGACATGTGGGGACACGGCCACGGCCGGTGCCATGGGGGGAACTTGCAGGGGCTGTGGGGGATGCTGGCTTGGAGGGAGTTGAGGGTTCCTGGCAGGGACTTGGGGCTCGCTGAGGCCTTTGGGGACCCCAGGCCGAGCGGCTCCGGCTGCGCTGGGAGACCCTGGCGGAGGTTCTGGGGCAGCTGCTCAAGGACCCCCTGCCCTGGAGCCCCAGCCGGGCATTGGGCTCCTGGAAGGGAATGAACGTCCTTGTCCCCAGCAGGACAGTTTTCTTATTTCTTGCAGGTGCAAATGGTTCTCTTACCAGAATAGTTGTTGTGTTAATTGTTTTCATGCTTAAGATTGTTTTCACATGGGAGCAAGCAAGTAACTTAGCTGCACATAGAAGAAGTGACAGGCTAGCTATTAATTTAGCAGAGAGCAAGATCTGATTTTATGAAGCCTTTCTTTTATAATTTGTCTACCTGACTGCAACCTCTCACCCTTTTTTGTTAATTCAGAAAGGCTTATACGTTCTGATGTTAAAATAGCTCTCTCTTGTGAGAGTGTTATCTCCTTAAGGTTATTACTGGTTATCTGTTAGATACGGGATAAGATACATAAAAGGCCGATTACAATCAACAAAACTTAGCAAATTCAAATTTCACAACATGAGAAAACGAAAGATAATTTCCAATGTCTCCTAGGGAAATGGAAATAAATGAGCATTGTTTTAAAGTCCAAATAGTCCATTAGCTGGAAATGTTGATCTTTGACATCACTGAATGTGCTCTTGGATCCTGGAACAGGGAATAACTGAAGAAGGTTAGTAGGAACACTATACCATGATGATGACACAAGGCTTTTGTTGGCAATTTGCCTGTAAATTTCCAGACACAGCTATGTCTTGGCAGTCCTACTTCTGGTTTTGTTCTGGCCACGAAGGCTGCATGGTGATTAGGTTCTTTTTCTTCTCACTGGGCTTCATTTTCTTGGAGGCAATTGATGTTTGGCTGAATAAACAAGTGACTACTTTGAACTTGTTTATGATAAAAACACATGCATACCTTCTCCTTAAGTTAATGAATTAATTAGACTTTTTCATTGTAAATTCAATTGAAGAGCCTTACATAAAAATATTTTACTTTTTTTTGGTGCAAATATTGCAAAAAAAAATTTTATAAATATATAAATTTAGGAGCTAATTCCCCCTTCCTTGTTTTAAAAACAGCATGCATGACTCTTGCCATGAACATGAAGGGAAGTTCAAAACAAAACAATACATGTAGTAAAACCAAAAATTTACAGTAATTGGGAATAATTCTGCTACAACAATCCAAAACATTTCCGATAACAGATATAATTAAAAACACTTGTGAAATTAGATTATTGCCAAACATTAAAACATTGTACCATCATCCCAGTGCCTGCAACACCTGATAAACCTCAAATCAGTGAAGAACTGGATAAGCGTCTATTGGGGGTTGGTTTTTCCTTTCCTCTCTGCCTGTGGAATTTTTTTCCCATTGACATGCTAAGAAGCACTGATGGTTAGGTCCTGGCACCAGGGAGGGCATCCCTGGTTTTTTGGGGAGTTTCTCTCGGAGGGCGGGGGGAGGGAAAGGGGGAACACGGTGAGATTGGAAGCAGGTAAAGGAGGGTGGGGGGCAGTTGCTGGCTCTCGCTCGCTTATGGCTCTCGGAGCAGAAAGGTCATTGCTACCCCCCCACCATCCCAACGCCGGGAGCTGCCTCTCTGTTTTGGACCCCGCAGCCCTGCTTGGACGCCCTCCTGCTTCAGCTTGCTGTTTTCCCAGCATCCTGCCTCTCCTCCATCCCTTCCCATCTGGGACACAGCTGCCATCACCCCAGTGCCCCTGCAGCCGCACGGGGATCGTCGCACCTGCCCATCAGGAGCCTGCCAGAGCTCACTGCCAGCTGTGACAGCAACTGCACCAAAGGGGAAAGTGCCCGTGGCCCAGAGACTGGAACTGGGCTCCTCTTCTGTTTGTTGTTAATTCCAGAGTTGTTGTTATTCCTATCTCCATATCTTTGCCTGAGAGCCCCTTAATTTCAAAATTATACTAATTCAAAGGGAATGGATTTATTTTCTCAATTTCAAGAGAGAGTCCTGCTTTCCCTAGAGGACTTTCAAACCAAGACACACCTCCTGACCAGCAAGGAAGAGTTCTCCCTGCAGTTGTTCACCCCAATACGGTATATTTTTGTCAGCTGAATTTCCACTTCTCCTCCTTCAGGATAAGAAAAAAACCTGACTTTGTCTCTCGGGTTTCCTGATCATTCCTAACTGAAAGCTGTTGAGATCCTGAACTTGCTCCCATGGTGTTGGGCTCATTATGCTCCCCCAAATATCTTCCTTTGCCCTATAAACAACTGACAGAGATGGAAAGCACAGTAACAGGTCGAGTTGCAGGAATGCACCAGCTACAAATCTGTGCCACCTTCTGTCTACTGCCCTGACCTACCAAAACAGGGCTTAGGGAATTTTTTTTTTTATAAATGCACATGCTCTTTAATTTTTCTTTTATGAGAGCTGCCAAGCGTTTTGTACCCTGAAGGTCTCTCCAAGTCTCTACCCAAAGGCCTGACCCGAGCTGTGATCCTTCCAGCCAGGACCCCACCGTGAGGGGGTGGCAAGAGCTCTGTGTGTCAGCCCGGGTCTGGAGGCTGAGCTGGGAGTGATAATTATCCCTTTTCTAATGTCCTGTGAACAGTGACTGCCAATTCTCCAAGGGCAGTGACACATTTTCACCAGGAGTGTGATGTCCATTGTTACAAAGCTTCCATTTTTACAAAGGAAACATTTTCAGTTTCGTTTTCTCCCTGTAGTGGAAGAAGAAAAAATCACAGCTACTATTGTAAATAAACCAAAAGCGTTTCAGGCAGGTTTGTTAAGTTGAAACATCTACTCCTCAGGGCACAGCCTCACCCTTTTTACAAGGCTTCCTTTGAATGCAACGTGGAATTTGCTCAAGTAGGAAATGCTGGGTGGTGCATACTGAGATGGATTTTTTCTGTTGGATGCAACTGTCTCCAAACTGGAGGATATTGAACAAAATGATAAGTAAATCAGTTTTGTCTCATTTAAGGTGTGGAATGCCAGAGCGATGCAAAGAACTGGTAGAAGCAGGATATGATGTTTGACTGCCAGACAAAGAAAATGTGACTCTTCTTCACTGGGCAGCGGTAACAGAGAGGAGCTGGTGAAGAGAGCTGGGAGTCCCTGTGACAGTAACACCGACAGCACATTCTGCCACTGTTACCTATAATGACTTTGTTGCTTTTGGACTTGAAGGCAGAGGAAAGCACTGCTTGAGAAGAAAAGGGTAGAATTTAAATCTTAATGCACTTACCTTTGTGAAAATATCACTGAAATGGAAAGATAGCCCAGTTTCCTTATATGTGAAATCATGTAGTACATGAAATCTTGAAATTTTCCCTGGTTTAGGTATTTTAGCAAACTCTCTTGTTTTGAAAGGAAAGGTGTCTGCTAAAGAAGGTGGGATCCTTCCTGGAAGGAAAGAAGACCCGTCCCTCCAAATCCTTATAACTTTCGAAATTATGGAGCTTCCAAGCAAAAATGCAGGAAAAGGAGCAACAATTCTTTAGTATGAAACATGTACAGATCAGAACAGAACAAACAGCACAAACACAGGAGTTTACCCCTGCTGAGCGCTGTTTGCCCTTTGGTGCAGTTATGACCACACCCGGCAGGGGGCGCTGGGAGAGGCTGAAGGGCAGGGGCGGGGCCAGGGTCAGTCACGGCCAGCAGGGGGCGGGGCCAGGGTCAGTCACGGCCAGCAGGGGGCGTGGCCAGGGTCAGTCACGGCCAGCGGGGGGCGGTGCCAGGGTCACTCAGGCCCAGCAGGGGGCGGGGCCAGGGTCAGTCACGGCCAGCAGGGGGAGGGGCCAGGGTCACTCAGGGCCAGCAGGGGGCGGGGCCATGGTCGGTCACGGCCAGCAGGGGGCGGGGCCATGGTCGGTCACGGCCAGCAGGGGGCGGGGCCAGGGTCAGGCACGGCCAGCAGGGGGCGGGGCCAGGGTCACTCAGGGCCAGCAGGGGTCGGGGCCAGGGTCAGTCACGGCCAGCAGGGGGCGCTCCGGTGCTCGCTCGGGCCCTCACGGAGGGGCAGCGGCCGCTCGGACAAAAGGCAGCGAAGGCAGCGATTCCCCCGGGCACTCGGGTGACGGCGGACACTGCCCCGGCTCCAGGCGGCGCACCGCGCTCCGGCTCTGCATTCCCGAGCAGCAGGGAGGCAGGGAAAGCAGGCACATTGGATCCCATTGCCGAATTGCAGCGTAGCAAAGTCCCGAAGCCGAATGCACAAAAGCTCCCGCAGCAACCATGCAACCGACTGCCCTGATCCACTGATGGAAGGGAAGCAGCCAGGGTTGCACCCCAGTCACTGAATTCCAGGATTAAACCAACATTCTTTTGCTCTAGGTAGGCGCAAAGGATAATTCCCAACCAGATATTCTCAAGAGGTTAAAAGCACACAGTTTACTAGCAAACTGGCAAAAACGTTTTACAGGCAAACTAGAGAAAATTAAGGAACATTGTCAAAAGAGTAAACACAATACCACTTATCACAGCATATACATACCCACAGAACACAGAAAACCTTTACACTCATTTGATGTTACCTTCCATGAGAGAGAAGAGGAAACCAGAAAGACAGGAAAGATATAGAAAAACAGACATGTGTCTATGGAGTCCTGGGTTCCAGTGATGTAAAACTCCAAGATGAAGGTAGGGCTAAAGGATCATGTGCTTGCCTTATGGGGATCCTTCTTCCTTATGGTGTCCCCAAACCTTTTCAGCCCATCCTGGGCCTTCCTCCCAGGAGGGATTTCTGGTCTCTTGGCCACTTGGGTGCCTCCAGTGTGCCATGACTGACAGACATTGTGGAGCACAGCACTACCTTCCCAGAGATCTGATCTACTCCTAGCACACATTCCCAGCCCCTCAGGATGTCTCAAAAAAGATTACCTTTTCCAGACTCTGACAGGCAGGACCCGCCCCCCACAAAGTCTCGTTCAGAGCGTACACCTTTAGCACAATGTGAAACTGCCTAGGCAGCCTTTAAAAACTCGTGTCTGAGAGCAAACCCCTCTGTCCTCCTCAAGGTTTCCTGGCAGTCAAATCCTAAAGACACAGCGACCATCTTTTTGGCACAAAGGGTCATGGGATAGATACTTTATCACTAAGAATCCCTCCTAAGCCAGCATCCTTCCAGAGAGTTGGAGAGAAAGAGAGAAGGTCCTCCCTGAGCCTCCTTTCCTGCAGGCTGAGCCCCCATCTCCCTCAGCCGCTTCTCACCTGACTTGTGCTCCAGAGCCCGCCCCAGCTCAATTCTCTGCACACACTCGAGCACCTCAAAGTCTTTCTTGTAATGAGGAACCCAAAACTGACCCCGGGATTAAGGTGAGACCTCAGCAGTGCCCAGAACAGGGGGACGGTCACTGCCCTGGTCATGCTGGCCACACTATTGCTGACACTGGCCAGGATGCCATTGTCCTTCTTGGCCACCTGGGCACACCTGGGCTCGTGTTCGGCAGCTCTGGGCCAGCACCTCGAGGTCTTTTTCTGTGGGATGATTGGAAACTGCAGGGAACGATCAGTGGAATGCGGACAGTTTAGTAACAACTCCAGGGGGCCCAGTCTGATTTCGGGACTCTTTGGCCACTTTGGTAACAAGTCAAGTCAGCCCAGTTCCCCTTAAGAGCTCTGTGGCCGCCTGAAGTCACCAGCCCGTAGCCCTGCAGGGGGATGTTGTAACCCAAGTGCAGGTGTAAGCTATTTCTTTGGACACCCGTTCCCACTCTTGCAGAACGTTGGGGTTTATTTATGGATCCCTCGTGCCCGCTGGCCGAAGCGCCTCCTGCCCCCGCTGTTGTTGCTGTCGGAGCTCGCAGCGCAGCCCTGCAGGAACGGCCGCTGCGCGCGGGCCCCGCTCCGCCGCTGCCCCGGTGACGGCCGAACCCTGGGCGCGAGCACCGCCACGGGGGCGGGGCCTGCGCCCCTCGCGCTGCTCGGCCACCAATGGGGAGCCGCGGGAAGGGCGGGGCGGGCGGGGATTGGCTGGGGCTGGTGGGCGGGGGCGGGGCCCGGAGGGGCCGGGCCCGGCTGAGGGGCCGTTGGTGCGGCAGAGTGGGAGCGGCGGCGGCCGGGGCGGCGTGGGGGAGCGGAGTGCGGTGGGGAAGGGCCCGACCCCCGGTGGGAGAGAAAAAGGCCCCCGGCGAGGGAGGAACCGGCCCCGGGCGAGAGAGGGACCGGCACCTGTCGAGAGACGGATCGGCCCCCAGCGAAGGAGTGAGCCCCGGTGAGTGGCCCATAACGACTGCCTCTCGCGTCGTGGTCTCGGGCCCGTGGATGCTGCGTTCCTTCCTGTGTGCGACCGGGCCTGGGAGGGAGCCAGCCGTGTCGGCAAAGAGGAACGACGAGCCACCTTCTCCTCTCATCACTTCTGAAAAGAAGCTTACATGGCTACGAGAGGAAGTGGCCATAAGATGAGATAGTGGACATTCGGATTACATATTAAAAGTTTGATTTTTGCTGTTAGGGTGCTCAGGCGTTGGAACAGGTTGCCAGTGGAGGTGGTGGATGCAGAAGGTATGGCCAGGCTCAGTCATTGTCCTGGTGATGGATCAGGTTTGTGGTAATGAGGCACATCAAACAGGGAAATCAGTCCATAGTTTCCAATTATAGGATGATGATCTTTACCATAAGAAGTGTTTGATCAGATTGAAAGAAAGGTACAGAGCATGTTCCACATGGGGAATTAGGTGTTGCTGAGAAAGTAATTCTCCATTCCCATTGGTTTTTCACTTAGGTAGGATTATAAAATATTTTCTATGGTGTAGATTACATATATGGAGCAAGGACTCTGCTGCAAAAGCATCCAATTGACAAGGTCCAGTACAGGTTATGTTACTGCAGTAGCAATTTCTTGAATTCAGCGAGGCAGTTAAGTTATAGAAATTTATTTTCAAAGGTTTATGAGAACGTGGCGGAGCTTTTTTTCCCGTTTGCCTTTAAGTGTAAATAATAAGCCATATATTGACTATACATCCTCAAAGAAACTTCCAGTTAGCAAGAAGTTTAATGGATTACTATAATATCAGTGTTTTGTTTATGTTTTACTGAATGTAAGTTCATAGAAAATTTATAAACCATTTTTGCTTCCTCTCCTCCACCCCCAAATTTCACGTGGTCTGAAGGCTATACAATTGATTTTAGTAACTTTTATTCATGATTCTCTTGTAGAGGCATAAGAATTACCAAGAACCAGCTGGAGTAATAGGATTCATGTTTTCTTTCCTAAAGGACATCATGGCAGCCCATCAGGAGAAAAACTTGCTGAAGAAAAAAACACTGAAACACCGAAGCCTCGGTGAGAGCTGCTGGACCGGAGATGGAAGAAGCCCTTTGGACAGGACTGCCTGCACCCTCAGATCCATGGGCATCTGTAAGGTAAGAAGGATTCACAGTGCCCAGCCTTAATAGAACTGGAAGCCTTTCTTCCAAATATACATAGATTTTTTAAATATTTTGGCTATCAGGTTAGAATAGCTTGAGCCTGGACAGCCAATAGTAGAAACGTTAAACTGTCTGCCAAGTAATAATATACATGATGGATTCCCTAGTAGCAACATTAGCTTTCATTTCCTATCACAATTGCTTGTAGAATAATTTCTTCTCCATATCATCTTATTTGTGCTATTTATTCCATTTTGGAAACTTGTTTGCATCTCTCCTGCCTTGACTGAGTAGTGTTCTTTGTTCTCTTATTCCAAATCTTCTTGGTTTTCTTTCCCCCAGGTATTGGTAGAACCTGTTCCTCCTTGAGCAAGCAGATCGGCCAGGAAAATGCAGAAAGCAGGAGTGGAGGCCAAGGCCATTGCTGAAGGGGTTTCTGGCAGGCAGCCACAGAGCAGCAATTTGCAGGAGCTGTGGCTTGCTAAATCACAGCTTTAAGGATGCTGTGGTGGTGCCAGAGGAGAAGACCCTTGGTGTTGTGCAGGAACAAGTTCCTCCAGAAGAAAAGGTGGCGTTCCTTTGTGCAGGGAACTCGTTGGTATCATCACTGGAGGAACAGGGTGAGGAAGATCTCCAGCCTGGGATATTTCTGCAAGAGCCTTCAACCCTTTCAGAGCCCCGGTGAGAGCTGCCAGAGTGCAGAGGGAGGCAGCCCTTTGGACAGGCGTCCCTGCTCCCTCAGAGCCACGGCTATGAGACAAACAGCCTCATCCCTGAGGATGCAGATGGGCAGGAGAAGCCTGAAAGCAAAGCTGTGAAAACCTTTGAATCACTCGTCCATCTTGTGTCCATCTTGGGTAGAGCCACGGCCGGGCTCTTGTACTGCCCAAGGTGTATCCTTTGAAGGGCTTTTAGTAAACACCTCCTTGATTCCTTTAACACTCTTCAGCTCCCTCTGTTCCAGGCAGCCTCTCCTAGGCATCACACCAAGGAACACTGCAAAGTCCTTGAAGAGGGCAAGCCCTGCTCAGCAGAAAGCAAAGCACCCGCCGTGTTTGATCCACAGCATTCCCATGCAAACACAACACGTGCCAGCCACTGGCAAGAAAGAAACCATATGGCAGCCAAAACCAGAGCAGTGGGAGCACCATGAGCGCTCCTTGGCAAATCCTGATTTATTTAGAGCAGAGGCACTGCAGAAGTCATTGAGCTGCTAACAAAATCCTCTTTCTGCCTTCGACAGCCAGTTCAGGAGAGCTCCCCAGAGACAGAGGAACTTCAAGTCTCCTTTGTCTCTGGAGGATCTGCTCAGGTACAGAATGATCGGTGTTTCCAGTTGGGAATACTGCAGTGTCCTGGGAACTGTGGGCTTGACACTGCTGGCACCAGCACTCCTCCTCACGTGCCATTGGCTCCAGGGAACGATTCATTGCAACGGGCTCAGCTCCCGTTCTTACTTCCAGCCTTCTTACTTCCAGGCTTTCTCTGGCCACGTGCATCTTCAGCCATGATCTGCTCTGCTGATCCCTGAGGTGTGCTGGGCTGTGATGGCACAAAGGGGCTGAGTGCTGGGTGAGGCAGGGCTGTGTTGTGCTGGCCACAGCGCTGTGACATCACTGTGCTGGCGCTATATAAGAGGGGCCAGCAGCCGCCACTGCCACTGCAGTCGCGACGGGATGCACCAGAGCCATGAGTGACAGTGACATGCCAGTGATTGTGCTTGTCCTGCTGCTGGCCACTGTGGCTGTCTGCTGGGCCATTGGCCACTGTTCCTTGGTGTGATCCTAGGAGAGGCTGCCTGGGAGAGCCTCAACCCTTGTAAGGACAGCACCCCAGCATACACCTGCCATCCTTGCAGGGACCTCAGGCTGTCAGAGAGCCTCCATCCTGGCAGGAGCCTCTGCAATCTCTGACAACCTCCATCCCTTGCAGAGGCGCAGTGAGACCTGTCTGCCTGCGGACGGTGCAGAGCCCGTGGACAGGTCTCCCAGCTCCCTGGGCGTCAAGAACCTGGGCACAACCCTGACCGTTGACGTGGCCAGGAAAGCCCAGAAGTCCAAGTGGGAGCCCAGCCCGAGCCAGGGGAGCCTTCACAGGAGCAGCTGGCGGAGCAGCGAGCATCCTGGAGCCAGCAGTTGCAGGCCCACAGCTGCCAGGATGCTGTGCCGGTTGTGCCAGCCGGCAACAGCCCCAGCCTCGTGGTGGAGACGACCCTCGAGACACCAAGGGGGTTCCTCCATCTCCAGGAAGCTGCCCCAAGAGAGACTTCAACCACCACGAAGGCCTCTCTAATAGCAGGTGAGATGTGCCTAAGAGCTGTCTTAGGTTTCCCCTGGGCTCTTGAGGGGCATCCCCAGGCCGGGCCAGGGCCCCTGAAGACACCACGGCTACTTCCAGTGGCTGTGACGTCAAGGGCTTTAGAGGTTTCAAAAAGCCCTGTCTTCTTTGCAGCTGCTCCTGGGACCCCCCTGTGTGACGCCTCGGGCTGTAGCCCCGGCTGTTCTCAACATCACAGTGCAGCCCGTGACGCCGGGGACAACGACGGTGCTGCCCTGCCCCGCTGGCACCGCGGCTCCTGCAGCCGCCTCCGTGCCCTGCCCTGCCCCAGCTGTGCCGCTCGCCAGCCCAACGGCTACCCCGCAGTGGCCGCAGCCCGGCACGCAGCAGGAAGCAGGTGAGAGCAGCGTGGCCCGCGCTGGCCCGGCGCGCCTGACTGGTGGACATTTGAACAGGGGGCCCTGGGCTCGAGGCTGATGGCTCGCTCTTGGCCACAGGGCAAAAGAAGCAGCTGCAGGAGCTGTACCAGCTGGGCCCGTAGCTGGCGACCGGTGGCTTTGGCACCATTTTCTCGGGTATCCGCCTCTCGAACGGGAGCCCGGTGAGTGGCCGCAACGGCCGGCGTGGGAGGAGGGGCAGGGCTTGAGCTCAGGCCCCCTCTCTCGATGGCTTGCAGGTGGCCATCAAACGCGTGGCCCGGGAGAGCGTACTGCAGTGGGACGAGCTGGTGCGTGAGCGCGGCCAGCGGGACAGAGCAAGGCAGAGCGGGGCGGGGTGGGCAGGGATAAGCCCGGGGCCCCGGCAGTGACAGGCAGGGGATGGCGGGGGGAAGCGGGGCGGGCGTGGGCTCAGCGTGCGAACTGGAGCATGGCGGGCCTGGGGATGCCAGAGACCGGGGCTGGGGCTGGGGCAGGGGCCACCTCGCAAGCATCCTCTGGGGCTTGGCAGGAAGCCAAAGCACCAGGGAGACTGCGGGGCATCCCAGGCAGGGGACAGCACAGCTACAGGGCGGCATCAGGCCTGCTGCAGGCATTGTCTCCTCCTCACAGCCCGACAGCACCCGTGCTCCCATGGAGATCGTGCTGATGGAGAAGGTGGGCTCTGGCTGCCACTCCATCATCCAGCTGCTCGACTGGTTTGAGCTGCCTGACAGCTTCCTCCTGGTGATGGAGTGTCCGAAGCCATCGTAGGATCTCCTGCAGTTCCTGTGAGAGCAGGGCTTCCTGAGCGAGGAGGTGGCGCGCTGGCTTTTCCGCCACGTGCTGGAGGCCGTGTGCACCGCCTGCAGCGTCCTGCGCCGCAACATCAAGCCGGAGAACCTCCTCGTGGACCCGGTGCCCTATGACCTGAAGCTCATTGACTTCGGTTGCGGCACCTTCCTCCAGGAGCGGGCCTACACACGGTTTGCCGGTGACCCCCCAGCCCGGGCCCCGCTGCCAGGGCCAGGCACTGCACGGCGCCATTCTCTGCTGGGCCGCGGGCTGCGGCCTTCAGCCGGCTGCTGGCTGCCCTTTGGCACGGGGCAGATGCCGTGTCCCAGGAGCCGGCTGCCGGCCCTGCCCACAGAGAGGGGGCTGCAGAAGCCGGAGCCCGGCCCCTCGGCCTGCCTGGCCCGCAAGGGCATGGGCTGCTCCGCTGGCCTTCTTCGCCTTGCAGAATCGTTTCTTGGCTTTGGCCAGGTGGTTGGGGGACGTGGGGTGGCCTCCGGGGGAAGTCGGGGCCGCCGGCGCAGCCCCTGCCTCAGCCGGGAGGCCGGCGCCAGGCTCTGGAAGGCAGCGGCCTGCGCCTGCACAGCGCCGCCTGTCTCCCCTAGGAACACGCGCGTACAGCCCGCCCGAGGGGATCGGCCTTGGCTGCTACCAGGGCCCGTTCAGCCACCGTCTGGTCCCTGGGCGTGCTGCTGTACGAAATGGTGTGCGGGAGCCTCCCCTTCTGGGACGACCGCGACATCGTGTCGGGGCAGCTCTTCTTCGGGCTCCAGCTCTCTCCAGGTTGGTATCCGGCCTCAAGAAGGCAGGCTTTGGCAGATGGCGGCACTCAGCCCGGCGGGGCCCTCGCACAGCTGGGCAGGATGTCGCTGTGCCCTCAAGGGCCGGCCGCGGGAGGCGGCCCGTGCCCACGGGCTCCGTGCGGCACGCGTGGCTGAAGGCGGTGGCCGTGTCCCGCCGTGCCGCTCTCCCGCACGGGGCAGAGTCGGTCGGGTCCTGCGGGCGCCGGGGGCAGCTGGGCAGGAGCCTTCTGCAAATGACTGGCACTTTCTGGCTTCTCTGCCCACAGTGCGAACATCTGATCCGCTGGTGTTTGTCCAAGCACCCCGCGGACAGGCCAGAGCTAGAGGAGATCTTCTGGCACCCTTGGGTGCGGGCCGGGCGTTTCTGATGCCTTGCCGGAGCCTCTGCAGCACCCAGTTCCCACATCTCACACATGACTCAAAAAAATAAAACTATAAACAAACCCATTGAGGGGTGTCAAGTTTGCTCCTTGTCAGCAGCTGCAGCTAAAGAAATCTCTTAGCAAAAGGTGTAGTCCCGTAGGTGCTCCCTTCAGCCTTCTTCAAGCTTTCCTTGCCTTTCCTTCTGCATGGGAACTCTGTGTCTTCCAGCACTGGCTGGAGCACAGGTAGGAGGGCCTTTAACAAGCCAAGAAATGCAACACTGAAACAACAGCTGTCCTTTCAAGCTGAGGCCGCCACTTGGGTGTCTCCTGAAGTGAAAGGGAGGGTTCTGTGTGCATTCCAAGGGCCTGCGGGTGGTAGGGGCAGAGATGTTGCTCTGCTACCAAAGCTGGGAGAAGAGCCAGAAGCACCAAAACCTCATTTCACCCTGAGCCCTGATGAACTCTTTCTTTCCCTCCAACCGCTGGCAGGCAAATGCAGGCCAGGCCTTGTGGCTCGTGGCAGAGCCTTCTTCCTCCCAGCGAGATTCCTCACAGCCGCACACCATGGCCTTGGCCAGGTGTGGACCCTGAGAGAGGACAGAGGCTCTGTTTGTTCCTACAAGGTGAGATCCAGCTGGAAACACGTACCACTCTGTGCCTGAGCAGACCCTCCAGAGACAAAGGGAGTTGAAGTTCCTCTGTCTCTGGGGAGCTCTCCTGAACTGGCTGTCGAAGGCAGAAAGAGGATTTTGTTAGCAGCTCAATGACTTCTGCAGTGCCTCTGCTCTAAATAAATCAGGATTTGCCAAGGAGCGCTCATGGTGCTCCCACTGCTCTGGTTTTGGCTGCCATATGGTTTCTTTCTTGCCAGTGGCTGGCACGTGTTGTGTTTGCATGGGAATGCTGTGGATCAAACACGGCGGGTGCTTTGCTTTCTGCTGAGCAGGGCTTGCCCTCTTCAAGGACTTTGCAGTGTTCCCTGGTGTGATGCCTAGGAGAGGCTGCCTGCAACAGAGGCAGCTGGACAGTGTAAAAGGAATCCAGGAGAGGTTTATAAAAAGGCTTTCAAAGGATACACCTTGGGTAGTACAAGAGCACAGCGATGGATCTACCCAAGATGGATGCAAGATGGACGACCACTCAAAGGTTTCCACAGCTTTGCTTTCAGGCTTTTCCTACACATCTGCATCCTCAGGGATCAGGCTGTTTGTCTCATAGCTGTGCCTCTGAGGGAGCAGGGACGCCTGTCCAAAGGGCTGCCTCCCTCTGCACTCTGGCAGCTCTCACCAAGGTTCTGGCAGGGGTGAAGGCTGTTGCAGTACAATCCGAAGGCTGCAGGCCTTCCTCACCCTGTTCCTCCAGTGATGATACCAACGAGTTCCCTGCACAAAGGAACGCCACCTTTTCTTCTGGAGGAACTTGTTCCTGCACAACACCAAGGGTCTTCTCCTCTGGCACCACCACAGCATCCTTAAAGCTGTGATTTAGCAAGCCACAGCTCCTGCAAATTGCTGCTCTGTGGCTGCCTGCCAGAAACCCCTTCTGCAATGGCCTTGGCCTCCACTCCTGCTTTCTGCATTTTCCTGGCCAATCTGCTTGCTCAAGGAGGAGCAGGTTCTGCCGATGCCTGGAGGGAAAGAAAACCAAGAGGATTTGGAATAAGAGAACAAAGAACACTACTCAGTCAAGGCAGGAGAGATGTAACAAAGTTTCCAAAATGGAGTAAGTAGCAAAAATAAGGTGGTATGGAGAAGAAATTATTCTGCAAGCAATTGTGATAGGAAATGAAAGCTAATGTTGCTACTAGGGAATCCATCATGTATATTATTGCTTAGCAGACAGTGGAACTTTTCTACTATTGGCTGTCCAGGCTCAAGCTATTCTAACCTGATAGCCAAAATATTAAAAAATCTATGTGCACTGTGAGGAAAGCTTTCCACTTCTACTAAGGCTGAGGACCATGAATCCTTCCTACCTTACAGATGCCCATGGATCTGAGGGTGCAGGCAGTCCTGTCCAAAGGGCTTCCTCCCTCTCCAGTCTGGCAGCTCTCACCAAGGCTCTTAAAGCTATGGAGTCTCTTGCAACAAGTATCCCAGTTTTGGAGGTCTTACTTATCCTGCTCTTGTACTGCTGATGGCAGGGACTTCACTGGAGATGCAATCACCTGCCTTTGCTCCTGGACCATCTTCTCCAGCACCATTCTGAGCATCTTCTCCTATGGCAGTGTCACAGCATTGGGGCAGCCATGGACTGGTGACTGGCAGTGCAGGACAGGTGGTTTTGGGACACACCTCTGGGAACAGCTTCTGTGAAAGGGCCAGGCTCCTCTTTTTTCTTCTGGGCCTTTTGTGGCCATCTGCATCCTCAGGGTTGTGTCCTTGTTGGTCCTCTGGCCTCTTGTCCTGCATTTTTGGAGGCCTACTTTTTACATTCTCCTTCAAGATAAAAGGTTTCATACCTTGATTCTCTTCTTCTAGCTTTGAATATGTCATCTCTTCTGTAACTCTTTACAGTGTACAAAAAGTTTAAGATCTTTCTCAAAACCTTTATAGTGACTATGCTTCATAACTGTTGCAAGTCTTATTATTTCATATCCTAGATTATACACCATCTTTGTCCAGATTAGTATTTCACAATATACAATACAATTATTAATTTCCTCTATGTACATGATATAATTACACATATTTGTCAGATTTTTTTTTTGCAGAAAACAAGGGCTATTTTTTCTCTGTGTTATATTCTTGTGAACTCATCTGTTTCCTGGTTTCACTTCCTCTATTTAGAAGACATTTCCTATTACTTATTCTTGCAATGATTCTCCAATCCTTCCATACTACTTTATAGCTGTTGCAACATGTACTTATAAGACATTTTTTGTTGTTTTGATTTATACTTTGGTAAATGATAAAACATGTATTTCACATTTCTGTGGACTGCAAGAATTTTTTACATTTTTAAGGGAAAGTATATTTTTAAAAGTTTGGATATCATAATTTAAAAATAATAGTTTAATTACCTGTTTGGTAGTAGATCTGTATCCATCATCTAAAAACGAAGCGAGCTTTTGATTTGACACACACATTTACACTTTTTTATCCTGCATGAAATAAAGTAGAAAAAATATGCTATTATAATTTTATCTTCAACTGCACATCACTTTTAACCTTGAGTGAAGACTCTGCATTACTGAAGAGACTCAATTTAGGCAGTGCAGCCCTAGACACATGATCAGAACCTTAGACTGGTAATTAAAAGCAGGAAAGAGTTTGTCTGTCATCGTGAGGCAACAGCACATTCTCCTGTTGTCATTCCCACTGTCAGAGTAAAACTGGAACTGAGCAATCCCATTCCATCACAAATTACACTGCAAAGGTGGAGCCCTGGTCTCAGAACTGCCAGAGGTGGCAGAGGTTTTCCACGTGTGAAGGCAGTCTCCCCTCCCAGAGGTATTGCAGGTTCCCCTCTCCCCACTCCATTTCACCCATAAATCGAACACTGACAATCCATAAAGGTGGTACACTACAACACTGGGGTGTATTTTGTTCCTTAGGTAGATCTAAAACAATCTGGAAGAGTCTCATCCTCTTATGCCCCCTTCAAGTGAGAATTTGTAACTTTTCTTCCTACAATAACCCAACCAAACTACTTTGTTAACTGCTCCAAGTAATTACCAGATTACCAGATCATTTTGCTGTGTTTTCCCATTCTGTTTTATTTAACCCAAGTTTTAAAAAGTACCATTTTGCAAATATTGACACTTTTATATTTGAAATTCCCAGCATACTACAGAGATTGAATCGGTGATCTTCAAACTTCATAGGTGATATTGACCACAGAGTATCAATTAATAGGAAATATCATGACAGAAGTTAATCCAATATACACCCCCAAATATACTCCATTTTTTTCTTTTTCTTTTGGTATTCTGGAAGAAACGAATTTAACAGCACTGCCATGCACACAACAAAGTGATCCAGGCATGAAGATGAGCAAGCTGATGGTCCTTCAGATTCCAGTTTTCAAGGGTGACATTAGTGGGACGCTGCTTGGAGCACTGCTTACACAGTGCTTATATTAGGATGAAGCTCACAGAACAGACTAAAATGGGATTTTTATTACTCTTGAAGGGGCAATTTCTTCCATAAAACATCCAACAGTTCTCAGGGAACAGAAGGGACCACACTGTGCTGTGCAAGGCTACCCTGATTTAGGAGTCCAGATTATCTTGCAATATTTAAATCACCGTGGCTTTAACAGCAAAGGGGCAGTGCAATTTCCAAGGCTACATAAGAAAATGATGTGTGTAGATCCAGCTGCCAAACAAAGCTCAGCTCCAATATACACTTGTTTTCTAGGTTTGCAGAGAGCCTTTTTCTCCTGCCCAGACCATCCTCTCCAGGATGACTGCAACAAAACCAAAACACACACTCACCACCACAACTCATCCAATCCTGCCATGAAGACCAGTGCATTCAGCTGCTTCTACAAAAACACTTTTCAACTTACACACTTTTCTACTTCCTCTAAAAACTAACAATATATTTATGTGCCATAATAAAAAAAAAGTCTTTTTGCTTGAACATAACTACCAAACTTGTTATAAGCTGCATACTTCATACTATGATCCCTCTTTCTTTTTATTTGTTTCACCTTGGAAAACAGAATTCTAAGGAGCTCTTGAAATTAACCTTTCTCAAGAGGTCCTTTTATATCCCTTAGTCACTCTGAAAGATAACCATGTAACAGGAAAAGAAGTAGCTGAAGGGAAATTAGCAGTATTTTATTTGTCCTGAAACTAAGAATTTATAACCTTAAATTTTTGCAAACATGATTTTACACAAGTGATAGAGAATGAAGTTTTCCATTCTCCACGCTAAAGAAGTGGATGTGGCCTTCCCCACAGCTGCAGCACCTCCAAGGCTGTAACTGCTCTGCCAGGGGGTTTATCCATGGCCATGGTTCTGAGGGGCTCCAGCACGACCCCATGCACAGGCACTGATGTTCCATGGGGCACCTGCTGAGCATGGCCCTATCCACAGCCACAGGGGCTTCAGGTTTATCCTTGGGCCACAATTCCTTCTTGGGCACGGCCACGGCCACAGGCACTGATGCTCTGAGAGGTTCCTGCTCTGCCATGGGCTTACTCCCAGCCACTGATGCCTGAGGGTGTCCTGGTCCCACGTGGGCTCATCCACAGGTCACAGTTCCCTCAACTGGAGCTCACACTGGAGTTCCAGCAGCACAGAAACAGCAGCGATGCCCTGGCCACCTGCCAGCCCGAGTGTGTCACCATGGCTGTCATCCAAGTGTCCCCAGGCACAGCACAGGAAGAGGAGAAGCACTAGAGCCAGCAGTGAAATCAAAATGGAACCCCTAAAGAGCCCCATGGCAAGCACAGGAGTCAGACAACTCAACAGCACCAACAGCTATAAATCCAATCCAGCACATTCCAGCCAAAGCTGCTGTTAACTCAAACCCTTTGAGCTCCATGTCAGGCACCAAAAAGGACTGTCATGGTTTAACCCCAGCTGGCAACTCAGCCCCACACAGCTGCTTGCTCACTCCCCCAGTGGGATGGGGGAGGGAATCAGGAAAAGGATAAAACTCACAGGTTGAGACAAACACAGTTTAACAAGTACAAGCACACAAACAAAGCAAAATAAGGAATCTATTCCCCACCTGTCACCTGCAGGCAGATGTTCAGCCATCTCCAGGAAAGCAGGGCTCCATCACAGGTAATGGTGACTTGGAATGACAAATACCATCACTCCTGACATCCTCCACTTCCTTTTTCCTCAAGCTTGATGTGCTGAGCATGATGCCATAGGGCCTGGGATATTCCTTGGCTCACCTGGGGTAAGCAGTGTCCCCTCCCAACTCCTTGTGCTCACCCAGCCACTCCCTGGAGGGTGGGGTGAGATGCAGAGAAGGCCTTGATGCTGTGTAAACACTGCTCAGCAACACTGAAAACATCCCTGTGTTATCAACACTGTCTCAGCTCCAATCCAAAAGAATGCCCATACCAGCTACTACCCCAGGCCAACCAGCTCTGCTCAGTAGCTCCATAAAGTCTGGTTTCAGTATCAAAATAAAACTCAGTTGGTCATGTTCCATATTGTCAAGTGCTGAAAACGACACGAATTTATAACAGTTTTCACAAACTTTTGTTTAAGATCAGGTTCTGCAGTTCAGCATTTCCACCGTTCATCCCTTGACAAGCAACCAACAATCAAACCTCCTTTGTGGGAGGACCTGTGACACTGAGGCTGCAGCATGAGACACAGGGGATGGTGCTATTGAAGCAAAGAACCACTGCCATGCACTGGCCTAGCTCCCTGTGCCTCTGTCATTCCATTTACATACTCGAATTTTAGTTAGCAGTTTTAATCTCTGATACCAGTATTCTCTCACTACTAAAACTTACATACCAGTCTTTGGCACTGGCAGGGAAAAAGTAGCCTTTCATCATTGCAAACACGGCCACTGCAAATCCCAAGATATTGGCACACCACAGGAGAGGAATCCAGTTGGCAAAAATTATGGTAGGTGAGAACAAGTGGCAGCAAGAAGCATTTGCAAACCAAAGCACACAGGCAGTGATCCAGGCCTGAAGTCAACTGATTTCAGATTTACTCATGACACCTGAAATATGAAGAAAAAACGGAGTGTTAGTGACCCTGCATTAATACAGCTTTTAATTAATATGGGGATGCACAGAATACAAAGAAGCTCCATCAAGTGGTCATGAAATTACTTCTCTCTCCTCATCCTTCCAACTAAATACCCTGAGGCACTTTTCTGAATCTTCCTTTAGACTCTGCCAAACCCATCAGGCTTTGTTAGGCTGAGTTTTTCTCCTCACAAAATTGAAATTAAACTCTCTCCCAAACCCTAGGAATTACAGTAACAAGTTAGTAAAAACTGTAGTACTCTTTCTAACAGTTCACATCACACATTTTGTTCAAGTCCCTTGGGTTCATGGAGCTTGAGCAGGTAAAACTATCTTGTCAAATACCAGCAATAGTCCACTGACAATTTTAAGTGCCAAAATTATCAACCAGTACTTTTCCATTGATGATGTGGTGCCTACCAGATCAACAGTGTTACTAATTATAAGAGATACAAATGCTGTAACTTATTCTAAAAGATGACATAGATTGCTTTCTGGTTTTGTTTGAACTGAACACGTGAGGAAGGTGAGAGCCTTGATGTCCACGTTTGCTCTGGCTACACAATGGTTATTAAATACTCTAAGAACAGACATAGTATAACTTCAGAGGATTGCATGGTGTGCATGTATTCCAAGGAAGACCTTCCCAGCAGGGGTGACAGCACCTTCTTGTACACCTCCCACACAGCCAGGGAGAAGTTTATGGCAGAAGTCAGGCATGGACACATACAAAACCACCGAGAAAAGAGAGAATGTATTCACAGTAAATGCATATAAGACAAAACCCCTCAAAACACTATCCCTTACATACATATACCAAATATTACTATTAAGTTTCTGTTAAGTATTGGGTACGCCAATTCGGCAGTATACAGATGTAGTGATTCTAGACTACCAATACATCTAACCTGTTACACAGCTCTAAAAATGGATTGCATGTAAGGTTGTCACCCTTTTTTGGTGGGGAGGCAGGACAGTCGGTAATTAGATTCGGCTCCTTGTCCTTTTATTTTGATCTTGTGTATTAATTTAAAACAAATGGGTACAGTTCTATATAGTTGCTTTTTCTAAAAGAACTCATTAAGGAATACGTCACACAAGCAATATTTGACTACATTCCCTACATATTTAATTTCTAAGTACATAAGTTTCATTTGGCTTCCAAAATGCCTTGGAAAGTGTGAAACACCAAAGAATAAATGCCAGTGCATCATCCACCACCTTTTGTGCAAAAAGATTAATTCAACAGCTGTGTGAGAAACCAGACACTGCATCCGGATCATAACTCCATAAAGTACCTGGAAAGTGACACAAAGGGAATAAATATATGCCAGCAGCCATGGAGGTCAGCATGGGAGTCCTGTGTCCAGATGTCAAACAGATGCAAGTACAGATGTGGATCAGTCAGAGAGCGCTGGTACTGGGCACAGGACGCGAGACCACGCCGCGAGGGGCACTCGTTAAGGGCCACTCACCGGGGCTCACTCCTTCGTCAGAGGCCACTCAGTTCCTCGCCGGGGGCCGGTCCCTCCCCCTTCGGGGGTCGGTTTCTCTCCCACCGGGGGTCGGTCCCTTCCCCACCGCACTCCGCTCCCCCACGCCGCCCCGGCCGCCGCCGCTCCCACTCTGCCGCACCAACGGCCCCTCAGCCGGGCCCCGCCCCTCCGGGCCCCGCCCCCGCCCACCGGCCCCAGCCAATCCCCGCCCGCCCCGCCCGTCCCACGGCTCCCCATTGGTGGCCGAGCAGCGCGAGGGGCGCAGGCCCCGCCCCCGTGGCGGTGCTCGCGCCCAGGGTTCGGCCGTCACCGGGGCAGCGGCGGAGCGGGGCCCGCGCGCAGCGGCCGTTCCTGCAGGGCTGCGCTGCGAGCTCCGACAGCAACAACAGCGGGGGCAGGAGGCGCTTCGGCCAGCGGGCACGAGGGATCCATAAATAAACCCCAACGTTCTGGAACAGTGGGAACGGGTGTCCAAAGAAATAGCTTACACCTGCACTTGGGTTACAACATCCCCCTGTAGGGCTACGGGCTGGTTACTTCAGGCGGCCACAGAGCTCTTAAGGGGAACTGGGCTGACTTGACTTGTTACCAAAGCGGCCAAAGAGTCCCGAAATCAGACTGGGCCTCCTGGAATTGTTACTAAACTGTCCACATTCCACTGATCGTTCCCCGCAGTTTCCAATCATCCCACAGAAAAAGACCTCGAGGTGCTGGCCCAGAGCTGCCGAACACGAGCCCAGGTGTGCCCAGGTGGCCAAGAAGGACAATGGCATCCTGGCCAGTGTCAGCAATAGTGTGGCCAGCATGAGCAGGACAGTGACTGCCCCCCTGTTCTGGGCACTGCTGAGGTCTCACCTTAATCCTGGGGTCAGTTTTGGATTCCTCATTACAAGAAAGACTTTGAGGTGCTCGAGTGTGTGCAGAGAATTGAGCTGGGGCGGGCTCTGGAGCACAAGTCAGGTGAGAAGCGGCTGAGGGAGATGGGGGCTCAGCCTGCAGGAAAGGAGGCTCAGGGAGGACCTTCTCTCTTTCTCTACAACTCTCTGGAAGGATGCTGGCTTAGGAGGGATTCCTGGTGATAAAGTATCTGTCCAATGACCCTTTGTGCCAAAAAGATGGTCGCTGTGTCTTTAGGATTTGACAGCCAGGAAACCTTGAGGAGGATAGAGGGGTTTGATCTCAGACACGAGTTTTTAAAGGCTGCCTAGGCAGTTTCACATTGTGCTAAAGGTGTACGCTCTGAACGAGACTTTGTGGGGGTGGGTTCTGCCTGTCAGAGTCTGGAAAAGGTAATCTTTTGTGAGACATCCTGAGGGGCTGGGAATGTGTGCTAGGAGTAGATCAGATCTCTGGGAAGGTAGTGCTCTGCTCCACAATGTCTGTCAGTCATGGCACACTGGAGGCACCCAAGTGGCCAAGAGACCAGAAATCCCTCCTGGGAGGAAGGCCCAGGATGGGCTGAAAAGGTTTGGGGCCACCATAGGAAAGAAGGATCCCCATAAGGCAAGGACATGATCCTTTAGCCCTACCTTCATCTTGGAGTTTTACATCACTGGAACCCAGGACTCTGTAGACAGATGTCTGTTTTTCTATATCTTTCCTGTCTTTCTGGTTTCCTCTTTCTTCTCTCTCACGGAAGGTAACATCAAATGAGTGTAAAGATTTTCTATGTTTGGTGAGCTAAGTCTATGCTGTGATAAGTGGTGTTGTGTTTACTCTTTTGACAATGTTCCTTAATTTTCTCTGGTTTGCCTGTAAACGTTTTTGCCAGTTTGCTAGTAAACTGTGTGCTTTTAACCTCTTGAGAATATCTGGTTGGGAATTATCCTTTGAGCCTACCTAGAGCAAAAGAATGTTGGTTTAATCCTGGAATTCAGTGACTGGGGTGCAACCCTGGCTGCTTCCCTTCCATCAGTGGATCAGGGCAGTCGGTTGCATGGTTGCTGCGGGAGCTTTTGTGCATTCGGCTTCGGGACTTTGCTACGCTGCAATTCGGCAATGGGATCCAATGTGCCTGCTTTCCCTGCCTCCCTGCTGCTCGAGAATGCAGAGCCGGAGCGCGGTGCGCCGCCTGGAGCCGGGGCAGTGTCCGCCGTCACCCGAGTGCCCGGGGGAATCGCTGCCTTCGCTGCCTTTTGTCCGAGCGGCCGCTGCCCCTCCGTGAGGGCCCGAGCGAGCACCGGAGCGCCCCCTGCTGGCCGTGAGTGACCCTGGCCCCGCCCCTGCTGGCCCTGACTGACTGACCCTGGCCCCGCCCCCTGCTGGCCGTGACTGACCCTGGCCCCGCCCCCTGCTGGCCGTGACTGACCCTGGCCCCGCCCCTGCTGGCCCTGACTGACTGACCCTGGCCCCGCCCCCTGCTGGCCCTGAGTGACCCTGGCCCCGCCCCCTGCTGGCCGTGACTGACTGACCCTGGCCCCGCCCCCTGCTGGCCCTGAGTGACCCTGGCCCCGCCCCCTGCTGGCCGTGACTGACCCTGGCCCCGCCCCTGCCCCGCTGCCTCTCCCAGCGCCCCCTGCCGGGTGTGGTCATAACTGCACCAAAGGGCAAAGAGCGCTCAGCAGGGGCAAACTCCTGTGTTTGTGCTGTTTGTTCTGTTCTGATCTGTACATGTTTCATACTAAAGAATTGTTACTCCTTTTCCTGCACTTTTACTTGGAAGCTCCATAATTTTCAAAGTTATAAGGATTTGGAGGGATGGGTCTTCTTTCCGTTCCAGGCAGGTTCCCACCTTCCTTAGCAGACAGCTTTCCTTTTAAAACAAGAAAGTTTGCTAAAATACCCAAACCGGGGAAAATGTCATGATTTCGTGTACTTCATGATTTTACATATAAGGAAACTGGGCTATCTTTCCATTTCAGGGACATTTTCGCAAAGGTAAGTGCATTAAGATTTGAATTCTACCCTTTTCTTCTCAAGCAGTGCATTCCTTCAAGTACAAAAGCAACAAAGTCATTATAGGTAACAGTGGCAGAATATGCTGTCGCTGTTACTGTCACAGGGACTCCCAGCTCACTTCACCAGCTCCTCTCTGTTACCGCTGCCCAGTGAAGAAGAGTCACATTTTCTTTGTCTGCCAGTCGAACATCATATCCTGCTTCTACCAGTTCTTTGCATCGCTCTGGCATTCCACACCCTAAATGAGACAAAACTGATTTACTTATCATTTTGTTCAATATCCTCCAGTTTGGAGACAGTTGCATCCAACAGAAAAAATCCATCTCAGTAAGCATCACTCCGCAGTTCCTACTTGAGCAAATTGCACATTGCATTCAAAGGAAGCCTTGTAAAAAGGGTGAGGCTGTGCCCTCAGGAGTAGATGTTTCAATTTAACAAACCTGCCTGAAACGCTTTTGGTTTATTTACAATAGTAGCCGTGATTTTTTCTTCTTCCAGTACAGGGAGAAAACGAAACTGAAAATGTTTTCTTTGTAAAAATGGAAACTTTTAACAATGAACATCACACTCCTGGTGAAAATGTGTCACTGCCCTTGGAGAATTGGCAGTCACCGCTCACAGGACGTTAGAAAAGGGATAATTATCACCCCCAGCTCAGCCTCCAGACCCGGGCTGACACACAGAGCTCTTGCCACCCCCTCACGGTGGGGTCCTGGCTGGAAGGATCACAGCTCGGGTCAGGCCTTTGGGTAGAGTCTTGGAGAGCTATTCAGGGTACAAAAGGGTTGGCAGCTCTCAGGAAAGAAAAGAAAAATTAAAGAGCATGTGCATTTATTTTAAAAAATAAAAAATCCCAAGCCCTGTTTTGGCAGGTCAGGGAAGTAGACAGAAGGTGGCACAGATTTGTAGCTGGTGCATTCCTGCAACTCGACCTGTTACTGTGCTTTCCATCTCTGTCAGTTGTTTATAGGGTAAAGAAAGATATTTGGGGCAGCACAATGGGCCCAACACCATGGGAGCAAGTTCAGGATCTCAACAATGTTCAGTTATGAATGATCAGGAAACCCGAGAGACAAAGTCAGGGTTTTTTCTTATCCTGAACGTGGAGAAGGGGAAATTCAGAGCTGACAAAAATATACCAAATTGGGGTGATCAAGTGCAGGGAGAACTCTCCCTTGCTGGTCAGGAGGTGTGTCTTGGTTTGAAAGTCTGCTAGGGAAAGCAGGGCCCTCTCTTGAAGTGGAGAAAATAAATCCATTCCCTTTGAATTAGTATAATTTTGAAATTAAGGGGCTCTCAGGCAATGATATGGAGATAGGAATAACAACAACTATGAAATTAACAACAAAGAGAACAGGAGCCCAGTTCCAGTCTCTGGGCCACGGGCACTTTCCCCTTTGGTGCAGTTGCTGTCACAGCTGGCAGTGAGCTCTGGCAGGCTCCAGATGGGCAGGTGCGACGATCCCCGTGCGGCTGCAGGGGCACTGGGGTGATGGCAGCTGTGTCCCAGATGGGAAGGGATGGAGGAGAGGCAGGATGCTGGGAAAACAGCAAGCTGAAGCAGGAGGGCGTCCAAGCAGGGCTGCGGGGTCCAAAACAGAGAGGCAGCTCCCGGCGTTGGGATGGTGGGGGGGTAGCAATGACCTTTCTGCTCCGAGAGCCAAAAGCGAGCGAGAGCCAGCAACTGCCCCCCACCCTCCTTTACCTGCTTCCAATCTCACCGTGTTCCCCCTTTCCCTCCCCCCGCCCTCCGAGAGAAACTCCCAAAAAACCAGGGACGCTCTCCCTGGTGCTGGGACCCAACCATCAGTGCTTCTTAGCATGTCAATGGGAAAAAAATTCCACAGGCAGAGAGGAAAGGAAAAAACAACCCGCAACAGACGCTCATCCAGTTCTTCACTGATTTGAGGTTTATCAGCTGTTGCAGACACTGGGATGATGGTACAATGTTTTAATGCTTGTTAATCATCTAATTTCACAAGTGTTTTTAATTATATCTGTTATAGGAAATGTTTTGTATTGTTGTATCAGAATTATTCCCAATTACTGTAAGTTTTTGGTTTTATTACATGTATTGTTTTGTTTTGAACTTCCTTTCATGGCAAGAATCATGCATGCTGTTTTTAAAAGAAAGAAGGGGGAATTAGTTCTAAATATTTATATATTTATAATTTTTTTTTGCAGTATTTATACCAAAAAAAAGTAAAATATTTCTATGTAAGGCTCCTCAGTTGAATGTACAATGACAAAGTCTAATTAATTCATGAACTTAAGGAGAAGGTATGCATGTGTTTTTGTCATCAACAAGTTCAAAGCAGTCACCTGTTTATTCAGCCAAACATCAGTTGCCTCCAAGAAAATGAAGCCCAGGGAGAAGAAAAAGAACCTAATCACCATGCAGCCTTCGTGGCCAGAACAAAACCAGAAGTAGGACTGCCAAGACATGGCTGTGTCTGGAAATTTACAGGCAAACTGCCAACAAAAGCCTTGTGTCATCATCATGGTATAGAGTTCCTACTAACCTTCTTCAGTTATTCCCTGTTCCAGGATCCAAGAGCACATTCAGTGATGTCAAAGATCAACATTTCCAGCTAATGGACTATTTGGACTTTAAAACAATGGTCATTTATTCCCATTTCCCTAGGACACACTGGACATTATTCTTTTGTTTTCTCATGCTGTGAAACCCTGTGTCAATGACATGATAGAATTTGCTAAGTTTTGTTGATTGTAATCGGTCTTTTATGTATCTTATCCCATATCTAACAGATAACCAGTGATAACCTTAATGAGATAACACCCTCACAAGAGAGAGCTATTTTATCATCAGAACATATGAGCCTTCTTTGAATTAATGAAAAAGGGTGAGATGTTGCAGTCAGGTAGACAAGTTATAAAAGAAAGGTCTCATAAAATCAGGTCTTGCTCTCTGCTAAATTAATAGCTAGCCTGTCACTTCTTCTATGTGCAGCTAAGTAACTTGCTTGTTCCCAGGTGAAAACAATCTTAAGCATGAAAAGAATTAACACAACAAGCTATTCTGGTAAGAGAACCATTTGCACCTGCAAGAAATAAGAAATCTGTCCTGCTGGGGACAAGGACGTTCATTCCTTTCCAGGAGCCCAATGCCCGGCTGGGGCTCCAGGGCAGGGGGTCCTTGAGCAGCTGCCCCAGAACCTCCGCCAGGGTCTCCCAGCGCAGCCGGAGCCGCTCGGCCTGGGGTCCCCAAAGGCCTCAGCGAGCCCCAAGTCCCTGCCAGGAACCCTCAACTCCCTCCAAGCCACCATCCCCCACAGCCCCTGCAAGTTCCCCCCATGGCACCGGCCGTGGCCGTGTCCCCACATGTCACTGGCCATGTCCCACCATGTCCTCACCCATGGCTGTGTCCCCACCATGTTTCCATCCCTGTCACTGTCCCCCACATCTCCATCCACGCCCGTGTCCCCCCATGTCCCCACAAATGGCCACGTCCCCTTCCATGTCCATGTGTCCCCATGTCACTCTCCAGGTCTGTGTCCCCCATGTCATTGTCCCCCCATGTCCCCACCCATGTCTCAGTTCAGTGTCTTTATTTTTACCCCAGTGTTGGATGTTTTAAAGGGATGAAGAGAAATGAAAATCAAATCCAGTCCAAAAGAAAACTATTTCCATGTCTCTGCGAGCTGAGGATTAACGTGCTTGGGAGGGAGGGAAGAACATTTTTTGGAGGAGTTTCCCCCCAACTGTCTGCAAAATCTTGGTCTTTGCCCCAGTCCATCACCATTTGGCTGCAGAAGACACCCTTGGACAAGAGGAAATCAAAATCCTGGAATCACTGAGGTTAAATGTAGTAGTTTTGGTTTATTAATTTGAAATTTTTTTTGTGAGATAGGATTAGGAGGAAGACAAAAAGCAGGCTTTACTTTAAATGGTATAACGATAAATTTTATTACTAGAAATGATAAGAAAAATCCCTTAGAATAAAACTTGAGACTACTTTTTTTTCTTCCATACATTTTTTTTAACACTAAACACGTACAAAAACAACTCAGTTAGTTTACCATCTTTAAAATAGTTTTTTACTAATTTACGTGAAAGTGGAGACATTTTTCAGTCTATGGAGATTTCTTCACAAGAAAACGGATTCTTCTTGTTTTGATGTTACAGTGATTAGCTTCCCAGGAGAATGGAAATCTGATTACTATCTAAAAAGCCTTTATTCAGGCTAATAGTTTTTCTCATAACTTTTATTAAGGACTATATTAATTTATGAGGCACACTTTAAGGATTATAACATTTTAAACAAAAGCTTAATTTATTTTTGATAATAGAGTTTTTTCCTTTTTGTTTTATTGGGGGGGACAGCAGAGGTTTTCTTATTATTTAAACCTAGGAGATTACTGCAATTTTAACATTTGTTTGCTTTAATATTAATGCTTTTGTTTATAAGTACAGTTAGAACAGTCATACTCACTTCAAAATATTAAAATATTTTTACATGTTTTAAAGGAAACAAGAGTTTTTTCTCCATAGTTTAAAAAGAGAGAAATGTTAGTTCATGACTTTTCTCCTTTCTTTATTTCGCATTTGACTTTTCTTTTTGTTTGATTTCGGTGCTTTTATATTGTTTCTATGTGTATCACTATTTTGGTGGGTTTGGTTTTTTTTGGTTTTGTTTTTTTTTTTGTGTGTGTGTGTGGATTATTTGCTTTTTGTTTGTTTTTTTTTGTTTTTTTGGGTTTTTTGGTTTTGTTTTGTTTTGTTTGTTTGTTTTTGTTTGGTTTTTGTGTTTTTGGGTTTCTTTGGATCATCCAACACCGATCCTCCCATGGGGGATGGAGCTGGAGCAGAGCACGAAGCTCTTCCCACACTCGGGACACTCACAGGGCTTCCCTTAGTGGAGACTCCGTTGGTGTTGGGTCAAGTGAGAGCTCTGTGAGAAGCTCTTCCCACACTCAGGACACTCGTAGGGCCTCTCCCCAGTGTGGATGCGCCGGTGCCTGATGAGGTTGGAGTTGTGCTGGAATCCCTTCCCGCAGTCGGGGCAGCGGAAGGGCCTCTCCTCTGTGTGAATCCGCTCATGTAGGAGGAGATTGGAGCTGGTCTGAAACCTCTTCCCACACTTGGGACACTCGTAGGGCCTCTCTCCAGTGTGGATGCGCTGGTGCCTTCTCAGGGCAGAGATCCACCCAAAGCTCTTCCCACATTCCAAGCAGGTGTAGGGCCGTTCCCCTGTGTGGATCTCCTGGTGCCAGATCAGGCTGGTGCTGTAGTTGAAACTCTTCCCACATTCCCCACACTCGTAGGGCTTTTCCCCAGTGTGGATCCTCCGGTGCTGGATCAGCTGGGACCTGTAGCTGAAACCCTTCCCACATTCCAAGCACCTGTGGGGCTTCTCCCCTCCAGGAGGCTTCTCCACCAGCTCTGAGCTCTGCCTGGATCTCCGGCCGCCTTCCCGGCTCAGGGAGGGTCTTTCCTCCTCACAGCTCCCTGGGCTGGGTTTGCAGCCCCTCCTCCTGAGAGATCTCTGGGGCTTTTCTGCCTCCTCCATCTGCGCACACCTGAGGAATGACAAATCCGGGTTTAGGGGGAAATAACAAGAAGAGAGCTCCATAAACTGGGTGTTCCTCCTTGCCCAAGTTCATCTCTGGAAGTTATTGAGCATCTTGTGTCTGTAATAACCTCCCAAACGCCAAGATTCCCACCCAAAATCCTCCAGACTTTAAGACACAGATCAAAAACACCCCAAATATCAAGCTTCAGCCAAAATCCCCTCCAAAATTGTGCTCGCTTGAAAGGAAAACCTGTGAGAGAATCAGGCCGAAATACAATTTGATAGGAAAAAAGATAAGAGGAAAAAAATACATGCAATAGTACAAAAGAAAACAACTGACAGAATCAGAATACAACCTGACACCCCGCTAGTTAGGGCGGTGGTAGCAGTCCCGATGAAGTGGTCTTGTTGTAGTAGTGATGCTGTAGAAAGGTCTGGTAGCTCTTGTCCTCTGGAAACCAGTGGGTAAGGGCTGCCTTGGTGTTCCAAATCTCAGATTTTATCTAGGTAGGAAAGGCTTGGCTCCTCCCCCTGGCTGGAGCATCTCCCAATGGGATGATGGAATTTTATCAGTCATGCAGTGGGACTCAATGGCCCATTAACAGAAGATATCTTCCTGGAGGAAGGATGGGTTGTGGAAATGATAAGGAACACTGCCCCACCTGGTTTTAACAGATGGCCCATTAGCAGAGGATATCTCCCACACAGATAAGGATCACTGCTCCACCTGTTTTTTTCCATCACTCTTTGTTCTTTTGTTTCTGCCCAGGAGCTCTGACTGGTTACTTCATGTTTGCTGCTGATTTCCTCTCCCTTTTGAAGATGAAAATGGTAAAAGTGTCTTTGACCTGCCTTGCTGGATATTGTGAAGAGGAACAGTCATCTACTGCAAGTGGAAGTGTCACAGGTGGAGCAGAGTTCTGTGAGTGCTGTATCAAACCAGACCTCGTCAGACCTGCCAGAACAACTGGTCCATGCTGCCCTTCACTGCTCTGCCTGTTCCCCACTGTTTCATGCCAGAGTAATTTAACTGCTGTTAATTGGGTGTGTGTTTCACTCGAGCCAGTCCAGCAGAACCAGCAGAAAGCAGCCCCAGAATGAATGGGGCTCTGCAGAGGAGCCCCAGACTATTCATCAGCCTGCCCGCAGAACTGGCTCCAACTCTGAACCCTTGTGACCACACTCTGAAGAAGACACACTTCTGATATTTCTGAGGCACTTATGACTGAGGCACTGCACGTGCTTGTGCAGGGAAGAATCCCAAAGTTCTTTCTTACTTCAGGAAAAACCCTGCAGCAGTGCATACCCAGCATCTGCTATCAGCACATCCTGGCTACACGTGCAGGAGAAGCAGCAGCAGCATTGTACACGTGGGTTTGTTAAGCTGAACTCCCCTACACTTTGAACAGTGCTCATCACAAATATATTTAATGGCACACCGGTGCCATACATTTCTCCTAAAAGCCTCCCTTGTAACTAAACTTTGCTAGAAAGTTAATGCCGAGGATGAAGGAGCAACTTCGGTCTCAGTCCGGAGGTGGAGGGGTTCTAAACACTGACTTTCCGAGAGCAGCATCTCTCCTGAAGCTCTCGGGGCCACCCGAGGCGCCGCCGGGAGCGCGGTGCAGAAGGCGGCCCGGACTCTGCCGCAGCGCCGGGCACCGCGCATCGCTGCTCTGCAGGGCGGCCCGCACGTCCTCCAGCAGCTGCCGCAGGCTGCCCTTCTCCTGCTGCAGCTCGGCCATGCGCTCCTCGGCCCGCTCCAGCGCCACCATCTCCTCGCAGCGCTCTCGGGAGCAGGGCCCCGGCGGCCGCCGCTCGGGCTCGGCGGGGGCTGCGCGGGCGGATGTGGATCTCGATGTGCTCGCCCTCCCGGCCCAGCGGCAGCCGCAGTGCTGAAGCGGCCGCAGAGCCGCGCGTGGAGCTGGCGGAAGGTGAGCTCGGCCCAGAGCCCGTCCCACAGCCCCGCGCACTCCTCGGGCTCCGCCGCCTCCTCCGGCCCCAGCACCCGGCACAGCGTGCGGGACTCCTCGCCGGGGATGCGGCCTGGCCCGGCGCAGTCCCGCTGCTGGAAGATCTCCTGCAGGGGCTGCTCCGGGCCGCTGGCCAGCACCACCATCTCGTTCTCCACGCCGCGCTCCAGCCCGTAGCGGTGGGCGAGGGCGCTGAGCAGCCACTGCGTGCGCCGGGCCGGCCGCCCGGAGGGGTCCCAGCCCTCAGGCGGCTCCATCGCGCCCGCCCGGCCCGCGGCGCTGCCCGAGCATCCTGAGCGCCGCCCGCCCGAGCGCTCGGCCCCGGCCCCGGCACGGAGCGCCGGCTCGCCCCGCACGGAGCCGCGTCCGCCTTTGTCCGGCAGGAGCAGGGACTCGGGCAAAGCGGGCAGGTGCCGCCCTGCTCCCTTTGTCTGACAAGCCCGAGCCCCAAGTGTGGTTCTTATTTCTTAGCTAATTTCTCCCTGCTTTCTCTCTGACACAAGCAAGACAATAGCATGGCACAATCCAGTTTGACAAGTAAGGCTTGTGAACGAGTGAGTGCTTCCACTAAATTAAAAACCCAATGTGCTTGAATGCCGACCTTCTGTTCTCTCAGGCTTCCTCATCTCTGTAGATGAAGTGACTTCCTGATGTTGGTGTGTGGATGTTAAGAGGTCTGTGTTCGAGATGAGTAAGTGTTCAACTCGTTCAAACGAGCTGCCCAAAGCAGTGATTTTGGTCTCTCTTTGCCAGGGGAGCAGGACGAGCTTTGTTGAACGCAGGCAGCAGCACAAGCAGGGCTCCTCCGGCAGCAGGGATATGCCAGGAGCCAGAGGGGACCGTGGCACCAGAGGGGACCGTGGCACCAGCCGTGCCCGAGGTCTGAACAGGCTGCCAAAGTCAGGTGGTGCTGACAGGCTGCGTTAACAGCCCAGGTAAGGCGTGGTGAGGAGCCAGGGCTGGGGACCACCAGAGGAATCCTGTCAAGAGCAAATGGTTCTAATATTCTCTCAAGGATAAAAAAGGAGCAAACCAGTCCAGCAGATATGTGAGGAAAACGAATTCAAGTTCGTTTAAAACTCTGCTTAATACAGGGTTGGGTTTCTTTTGGGTGAACTGATGCTAATAAATATTTGCTCCCATATGATGGGGTTTCTCTGCAAATAGGCCTTGATATTAAATTTCTGACCACCTTTAATTTTGCAATTTCTTCGGTTGAGCACCTGAGTAGCTTTGCTGAGGAATGGAGAACTATTTGTAGGTCAGTATTTTCTCAGGAGGAGCCTTAAATTTTAGCACAGGAGGAAGGAAAGGCAAAGGTTTGAAAGCCTTCCCCTGCTGAAGTGACACACTTTGAGAGGAGTCTGTGAGGAGAAGTCCCCTCAGGCACTGCCAGGGCTGTTTGCCTCCTCTGCAGGCTCAGTATTCTGGGAGTTCCACAAGCCTCAGATGGCACTGTATTTTCCCCTGAATATTTTTGTCGTGCAGTACACAGGGAGAATATTTTGTGCTAGATTCTCCTCTGGGCTGAGAGGAATGTTGAATTTGTCTTTACAAATGAGCTCTGGATCTGCCTGTAGATAAGGTTAAGCACTGAGAGATAAAAGAAACAATGGGATGGATTCCACTGATTGATGAATGGAAAAAGATGTTTGCCTTTACAAACAAACTGTAAGGCTGCTGATAAATCAAATTGGATATGAAAAGATGAAAGAAGCAAGGGGGGAGGGGAAACTATGAATTATATAAAAAATAAAAAGGAAAAGGGAGGGTTATACATTAGAGGGGAATTTCAGGTATCAGGCGTTCCGGGAAGTCTGTGCCTCTCAAGTACCTCAGCCAATGGGGAAAGAGAGAGGGAAATGTGGCCGGGAATATAGGATAAAAAGGAGGCTGCGTCCTCCAAAAATTGGAGAGATCCCAGGGGAATGTCCCATGGCCTCTCCCTTTATTCGAATAAAGCAAAAAGGACTCCTCTGTCTCCTTTTTGGACATAAACCTCTGGTGTTTGTGGATTAATTTTCCTGAGAATTTTGGGGGCTCGTCCGGGATCTTTCCACCGTCCGGGGCAGCGAGTGGAGCTGAAGGTGCCTCACCCAGTTTGGGTGATCAGCTCCCCTTGGTGCCGGCCGGTACCGGGTGATCCATTGGGTTCCCGAGACTGTCCAGGAGACAGACGAGTGGCGGACCAGGGGGGTCCGTGAAGAGTCCGCAGGGAAGGACCACTGAAAACAAAGGAGCAAACCTGGGAGGGCACCCATGGAGGGTAGCACAGGTAAAACGGGGCACCCAGAGAGGGTTGGAAAGGTGAAGCCGCGAAGGGGCCCCGGAAAAAGGGATGACGATCCCATAATACCCCCGGAGAGTCCCTTGGGGTGAATGCTGAGGTCTTGGGACAGATTGTATATTCACCCAGAAGTAACTGTGGAAATGATGGTAAAATATTGCTATTTTGTGTGGCCAGAGTATAAGTTGGCAAGGGGACTTATATGGCTACTTATGGAACAGATAAAATTCATTTGTGTTGAATTTTGTGAAGGTACTTAGAGGAGAATTGGAAAGGATGGATTGAAAGGGAATGTGGATTAATATGGGTCAGACAAGAAACAAGAGAAATTTATGTGTTAAGAAAAAAGAGGAGGAAGAGGAAAGTGGTGAGGATTGGGATGTTTTTCAGCTCCTTCTCCCGTCTTGTCCTCCAGTGTTGCTAGCTGACCCAGAGCCAGCTGCAGGTCGTCTGTATCCTCAACTTTCAGAGCAAGGGGATCAGGGAAATGTTATTCCTACAGCCTCACCTGAGAAGGGTGATGGTGTAGGGGGAGGGGAGCAGCATGTTGTATCACCCCCCAGAACTAGAATTTGAACTCAGTTTAGGGCATCAGAAGCCCCCCAAGAGACAGGGGTACACCAGATGCCACTCTGTCAAGTTCCTTTGGGGGGTCAAGGGGGAGGATTTGGGTTTGTAATTGTACCACTCACTACCCAGGATATAAGAGGGTTAAAAAAAATATATATTTATATGTTGCCATAGGGGTGGGGGAAAAGATAGAGAAATATTTGGGAAATGCGGATTATACGTGAAAGGATTGGGATTTTCTTTTGGGAATTTTGTTTGGGTCATCAGAGAAACGAATGATTTTGCAGAAAGCTCGGCAGCTGTGGGAGGATGAACACCCACAAGCAGCAGGGGGGGCTGGACCCAATGCACCTACGGTGGGTGATGCCATCCCCCAGGCAGACCCCCAGTGGGACCCAAATAACCAGGCCAGTCTGGCTCACCGTGATTGCCGTGCTTATTTGATCAGGGCAATCAAGTCAGCGGCTCCCAGAACGAACAACATAGCTAAGGCTCTGTCGTTAGAACAGGAGAAACAGGAAAGCCCTCATTGGTTGGAGAGGATTAGGGATGCCTTAAGGAAGCACAGGGGGATGGATCCTGAAGGGCCAGCCTTCAACACATTGCTTAAGGTACAATTTGTTACTAAAGCCTGGCCTGATATAAGGAAAGGAGTACAAAAAGATGAAGAGTGACAAAATAAGTCTCTAGAGGAATTGGTTAGAAAAACACAGCAGATATATGTAAGAAGGGATGAGGAAAAGGCAGAAGCTAAAGCAAAGATGATGGCAGAGTTTTTGCAGCCCCAGAGGAATAAACCACAGGGTCCAAGGGGTCCCCAGGGACAGAGGGGACGGGGTCGGCCACAAGGAAGGGGCAGAGGGATTCCCTCCTCGGCAGGGGACAGCCGACCCAAACAGCGGCTGGGGAAGAACCAGTGTGCTATCTGCAGGGCAGAAGGGCATTGGAAAAACGAGTGTCCGCAGAAACAACTGGACCCTCAGGAGGAGGAAGTCCAGAGGATAATGGAAATGGATTGTTAGGGGTGTCAGGGGCTCCTATTATACCAAGGACCCACCACTCAGGATCCCTTGGTAACTTTTAAGGTGGGTCCGGATCGAGAGGAGGTGTGTTTTCTGGTAGACACGGGGGCTTCTCCGTCCACCTTAAATTTTATACCTAAGGGGGGAAAACTGTCAAAAAGATCCTTGGTTATTCAAGGAGTAAGCGGGAAGGATGAGGGAGTGCATTTTATTCAACCACTGTTAATGAATGTGGGGGACAGATTTGAACTGCATGAATTCTTGTTTGTTCCTAATTGTGATTGTAATTTACTGGGAAGAGATTTGATGGTTAGAATGGGAATGCAAATTAGCATTGTAAAAAAGTTACACGGAGTCCGAAACTGTGATATCTTTGTGTAAAATGTCTGAGAAGTCTTATGCTGAAATAAATCAGGAAGTATGGGCAGCCCCAGGGACAAATTGATTAATGCCCCAGTCTTAGCTCTTCCAGATGCAGAAAAAAAAAAAAATTCAACTATATGTGGATGTCAAACAGGGTCATGCTAAAGGAATTTTGGTGCAAGAGCATGGGGGAACACGGAGGCCTGTTGCCTGTTTTTCTAAGCTGTTAGACCCGGTGGCCAGAGGCGGCCCCATTGTCTGCAGAACTGTGCAGCCACAGCTCTGATGGTGGCTGAGGCCCGAAAGCTGACAAGGGGAGGGCATCTCATTGTTAAAGTCCCACATCAGATTAAAGCTTTGTTAACTGAGAGAGCCTCTAAGTGGATGACGAGTGCTCGATTATTACAGTATGAATCTTGTTTAATGGAACAGGAGGATTTAGAATTTAAAAGTGGAGAAGATTTTAATCCAGTCTCTTATTTAAATGGCCCTAGAGAAAAGGGGGGACCAGGAAGAAATCCATGATTGTATCCAGGTTATAGACCTCCAGACACGGGCTAGGGAAGATCTACGGGATATTCCCTGGCCTGAGGGAGAGAATGTGTTCATTGATGGGTCCTCCAAGGTGGTAGAAGGGAAACGATTTACAGGATACTCTATCGTGAATGGGAAGCAATTAAAGGAAGGGGGGAGGTTACCACACACCTGGTCAGCTCAGACAGCAGAGCTGTACGGGCTTGTGAGAGCCTGTGAATTATAGCAGGACAAGACAGTAAATATATTTACTGATTCTAAATATGCATATGGGGTAATACATGCATTTAGAAAACTATGGAAAGAAAGAGGTTTATTAAGCTGCAGAGGAAAGACGTTAGCTCACGAGAACTTAATCTCTCGACTATTGGAGACAGTGAATTTACCAAAAAAGGTGGCGATAATCCACATTAAGGGGCATCAGGCAGGATGGTCGGAGGAGGCAATAGGAAACCGACTGGCTGATGAAGAAGCTCGCAAAGCTGCATTGTTGCCAGAAGTCTCTAAGATCCTGCCTTTGCTCCCAGTAACTGCACCGCTGCCAGAGAAACTCTCTTTTCCACCAGAAGAACTTGAAATAATTAAAAAGAGTGGGGCAGAGGAATGAGAAAATAATTGGTTTACAGGGGATGGTAAGCAGTGGATACCAAAAGCTCTAGCCTTACAATTGTTAAAACAACTTCATGAAGGGAGTCATTGGGGCTCCCGAGGACTGGCAGAAGCCTTCCTCAAAATGAACGCTGCTGTTGGTCTCTTTAGCCTGGCAAAGCGAGCTATTGAATGTTGTTTAACTTGTGCTAAAACCAACAACAAAGTTACAAAGAAACTGGCCAGGGGAGGGAGGCGTTGGGCAGTACGTCCCTTCCAGAGATGCCAGGTGGATTTTACTGAAATGCCTCGAGTGGCAAGATTTAAATATCTTCTGGTAATAGTATGTCAATTAACCGGGTAGCCAGAAGCATTTCCAACTGTTTCAGCAACTACAGGATCAGTTGTTAAAGTATTTTTGGAACAAATAATTCCAAGATCTAGGATGGTGGAAGCAATAGATTCAAATAGGGAAACTCATTTTACAGGAAAAATTCTTCAAGGAGTTATGACTGCTTTAGGGATACAGTGGAACCTCCATACCCCCTGGCATCCACAAAGTTCGGGCCAGGTTGAGAGGATGAATGGAGAAATAAAGAAACATCTCCTGAAGCTGGTGATAGAAACTAAAATGCCATGGGTACGGCTCCTGCCCCTGGCTTTAACAAGAATAAGAGCCAGACCCAGGGGAGATATTCAATTATCTCCCTTTGAATTGATGTTTGGAATTCCTTACCCTTGTAATTCTCAGCCTAGTGGGGGGATAGAGATAAGTGATGTGTATTTGAAACAATATGTGGCTCGGATACTGTCTCTTGTGAAATCTCTTCGACAGGAAGCTCAGCTGGCACAGACCCTGCCTTTGGACTTTGCTGTTCACAACATCCAACCGGGACACTGGGTCCTGGTTAAGGAGTGGGAAGAAGCACCACTGGTGGCCAAGTGGCGTGGACCTTTCCAGGTGTTGCTGAGCACAGACACAGCCGTCAAGACAGCTGAACACGGCTGGACCCATCACACTCGGGCCAAGGTCTCTGCAGCCCCAGAGATTTGGACATCTCAGCTGGAGGAGAAGGACGGGAAGCCGCGACTGACACTCGGCAGGAGGGGACTGGAGCAGCAGCCAGGGCGTCGACATCGGGGGAAGCCTCGTGTGCCCACCCACAGAGTGCCTGCTGAAATAGTCTGTGTGGGCATCCCTCCTCTCAGATCTCCAGGCACTGGGGGCCAACCCTTGCTGTCATTGTTTTCTTTATGTTGAGCTGTTTCTGTGCCTTCACTCGCCACAAGTGGTGTGAAAGACAACGTGAAAGTAAAAATGAAGTTAGGAGATTAGATTACACAATCAGAATGTTTCTCTTAATAATGTTACCTTTATATTATCAGTTAGGTTGGGGCCAAGAATGGGAAAATAATTTTTTGACCTTAGGAGAAGAAGTAGCAAAAACCTTTAACCTTAGCAATTGTTGGGTCTGTGGAGGGCCAGGACAATCTGAAAACGGGCCATGGGTGGCCAGCCCAGTAAAACCTCAATAGTAGATTAACACCCTGAGTAAAGTCTGTAATGGAACAGGATTTTGGGATGAAGAAGGAAGTCCATGGCGGCTTCATTCTTCTGAAAAAGACACTTATTGCCTAAATAGGCAAATAGATGACAATGGAAAAGTGGTGAAACAAATTGCAAAATGAATTTTAAAAATTAGCTCATGTACCAGTCCAAAGATGAAAAAGATGGGAATGGGACATGTTTTCTTGGCTACCTGGTGGACTATAAGTTAAACAACTGGTTTTTTTCCTCTTATGTGCTGTAGCAACTCTAATCTTGTTGCCAGGCATGTTCCCTTGCTTAGTACAACTTATTCAACATGTGATCAAAAGGATGCAGGTAAGAGCCACGCCCACTAATTCAGACATGGTTCCAAAAGGACAGAAACTGATGTCACTCCAAATAATTACAAAACCAAAAAAGACTCAGGAACAAGAAATTAAATCAATGAGAGCTAAAGTTTGTAAAGACAATTATTAAAAAATAAAAGAGGAGGGGTTGAGAGGAATGTTGAATTAGTCTTTACAAAAGAGCTGTGGATCACCCTGTAGATAAGGTTAAGCACTGAGAGATAAAAGAAAAAATGGGATGGATTCCACTGACTGATGAATGGAAAAAGATATTTGCCTTTACAAACAAACTGTAGGGCTGCTGATAAATGAAATTGGATATCGAAAGATGAAAGAAGCAACGGGGGGAAAACTATGAATTCTATAAGAATTAAAAATGAAAAGGGAGGGTTATACATTAGAGGGGAATTTCAGGTATCAGGCGTTCCGGGAAGTCTGTGCCTCTCAAGTAACTCAGCCAATGGGGAAAGAGAGAGGGAAATGCGGCCGGGAAAATAGGATAAAAAGGAGGCTGCGTCCTCCAAAAATTGGAGAGATCCCAGGGGAATGTCCCATGGCCTCTCCCTTTATTCGAATAAAGCAAAAAGGACTCCTCTGTCTCCTTTTTGGACATAAACCTCTGGTGTTTGTGGATTAATTTTCCTGACATATGTGACCCGGGAGAGGGACCTTGCCCCCAATATCTTGGGCGGTCCTGGCAGGGTTTTTTTGAAAGGGGGAGGGATATTTGGAGCTCACCCGAAGTATCTTTGGGTCTTCCTGTTTGTGTATTTCAGGAGGCGGCAGGCGGAGCGATGTTTGCATCTTGCAGGGCTCCAAAGCTGTCCCGAAATCCCCTTTTGGGGGATCGTGCGGGGTCCCCGGGTGGTTTTTTGGGGATGTCTGGATGGCGGCTGCAGACAGAGCCCCGGCGGTGGGTGGGGGATGGAGGTCCCCGGAGCCCCGTGGCGATCGCCCGGGACTGGCAGGGCGAGGGGAGCAGCCTTGAGGGGGGGAAAGCGAAAAGGGGAGAGCCCCGGGAGTGCCGGAGCCTGAAATGGGGGCCTGGAGAGGGGGGACCCCGAGAGCCGGGAGTGAGGGGAGCCTGGAGAAGGGATGAGCCTGGAGACGGGGAACCCCTGGGACACCAACGTGGGGACCCCAAAGCCTCCCAGGGCTCTGGCCACGCCAGGGGCTACAAGGCCACGAGGCCGGGGCTGCTCCGGGCCGCTTCCAGGCTGTCCCTCTGCTCTTGGGTGCCGGGGGTGGCCCTTTGTGACACGGGCGTGTGTCAGGGCCCTCGGTGATGCGGGACATTGTGGTGCTGTCATGAATTAGATTGAAATCCATTGAAATCCATTTATCCACTCATAATGAATGAGTATTTAAGATCGTTTGAAAATCGGTGACAAGGGCATGAGCAAAAGTCAGATTTAATATTAAGCAACAAAGTACAATAAGTTTGTTGGCAAGATTCACTCTACTGCCTACAGGACAGGTGAGGCACAACAAGGCAAGAACAACACCAAATAAAATCCATGCAATCAGTACAGAAATTAACTGGGAACTCTCTAGGGGAGTGTGGGTGGGTGTGTGCTGTGTTTAGGTGCATGCAGGGATTAAAAGGAACACGGCCTAAAAACAACTCTAAACAACTCTTTAACTTCTACCTTAATTTGTAACTTAATTTATACCTTAGGCCTAGGAATTCAACAGAGAAACAACACTGAACTTATACCTAACTTAACTGATAACTTAACATTAACAATTCCACAGAGCAATAACACTTAACAGCATTTAACCTAACTTACATCTATAACTTCCAAGTTCCACTTAGCAACTTAATACAAAAAACAACACTTATGACTTACATTTAAGAACTTAGCAAAACACTTAGCATTTAACAGCATTTAAGTAAGTTCATAACTAGAACAGAACCTTGCTAAGAGGCCTAACTTAGATATTCACGGTAGTTCCACAACTAGGAAAGCAAGATTTCTCCCAGATTTGCTATAGCATATGTGCAGGGGCACACACACAGACAGGAACAGTCAGTGCAGGCAATTCCCCCAAGAGCTCAGTGAAATCCTCCCTTCAGATGTTTTTGCATCTCCCACTGGCCGAAGGACGGGGCCTTGAGCAGTGAGGGTATGGGCCCAGGACACGTCGTGTTTCAGCGATCCTCCAGGCACAGCAAAGCCGAGGGTTTGCTGGCTCTGAGAGGCCCCTCAGAGGGAGACTGCTGGTCACAGCCCACGGTGGCCCAGGAGAGCTCAAAGGTCTCCTTTTGGATTTCTGTTGAGAGGGTCACAAGAGAGTGGGCTCCAGTCATAACCATGTTTCATCCTGGCCTCAGTTTGGGTTGGCACTTTCTCTAGGAGTGGGGGAATGCATCACCACACTGGGATCTCAGGAGTGCCCATGGCCTGGGTGATGCTGGCCCAATGCCAGGCACCCACCAAAGCCACTCTGACCCTGCCCCTCCAGCTGCAAGGGAAGAGAAAGTTTCACCAGGAGCACCAGGATCAGATTAAGACAGGACAAGCAAACACAGCAAACAGCAAAACGGCGTCACAGACACAGCGTGGGCACAGCGAGGGAATTTATTCCAAATCAAATCATAGCAACAGAAGGAAAAGAGAGAGAAATCTTTCCAACCCCTTCCCCCCACCCAGCACGGATCACCCAGGCTCTGAACAAGGGGCGTCACTGGGGACCATCCAACACAAATCCTCCAATGGGGGATGGAGCTGGAGCAGAGCACGAAGCTCTTCCCACACTCGGGGCACTCACAGGGCTTCCCTTAGTGGTGACTCCGTTGGTGTCGCGTCAAGGTTGAGCTCTTTGAGAAGCTCTTCCCACACTCAGGACACTCGTAGGGCCTCTCCCCAGTGTGGATGCGCCGGTGCCTGATGAGGGTGGAGTTGCGGTTGAATCCCTTCCCGCAGTCGGGGCAGCGGAAGGGCCTCTCCTCTGTGTGAATCCGCTCATGTTTGAGGCAATCGGAGCTGGTGTGAAACCTCTTCCCACACTTGGGACACTCGTAGGGCCTCTCCCCAGTGTGGATGCGCTGGTGTTTTCTCAGGGCAGAGCTCCATCCAAAGCTCTTCCCACATTCCAAGCAGGTGTAGGGCCATTACCCTGTGTGGACCACCTGGTGCTGGATCAGGCTGGAGCTGTAGTTGAAACCCTTCCCACATTCCCCACACTTGTAGGGCTTCTCCCCAGTGTGGATCCTCCGGTGCTGGGTCAGCTGGGACCTGTAGCTGAAACCCTTCCCACATTCCAAGCACTTGTGGGGCTTCTCCCCTCCAGGAGGCTTCTCCACGAGCTCTGAGCTCGGCCTGGATCTCCGGCCGCCTTCCCGGCTCAGGGAGGGTCTTTCCTCCTCACAGCTCCCTGGGCTGGGTTTGCAGCCCCTCCTCGAGAGGGATCTCTGGGGCTTTTCCTCCTCCTCCATCCCCGCACACCTGAGGAATGAAAATTCCTGGTTTAGGGGGAAATAACAAGAAGAGAGCTCCATAAACTGGGTGTTCCTGCTTGCCCAAGTTCATCTTTGGAAGTCACTGAGCATCTTGTGTCTGTAATAACCTCCCAAACACCAAGATTCCCACCCAAAATCGTCCAAACTTTAACACACGGATCAAAAACTCCCCAAATATCAAGATTTAGCCAAAATCCCCTCCAAAATTGTGCTGGGTTGAAAGCAAAACCAGTGAAAGACTCCAAGTCAGAAATACAATTTGATAGGAAAAAAGAGAAGAGAAATAAAATCCATGCAATAGTACAAAAGAAAACAACTGACAGAATCAGAATACAACCTGACACCCCGCTAGTTAGGGTGGTGGTAGCAGTCCCGATGAAGTGGTCTTGTTGTAGTAGTGATGCTGTAGAAAGGTCTGGTAGCTCTTGTCCTCTGGAATCCAGTGGGTAAGGGCTGCCTTGGTGTTCCAAATCTCAGATTTTAGGAAAGGCTTGGCTCCTCCCCCTGGCTGGAGCATCTCCCAATGGGATGATGGAATTTTATCAGTCATGCAGTGGCACTCAATGGCCCATTAACAGAAGATATCTCCCTGGAGGAAGGATGGGTTGTGGGAAAGATAAAGAACACTGCCCCACCTGGTTTTAACAGATGGCCCATTAGCAGAGGATATCTCCCACAGAGATAAGGATCACTGCTCCACCTGTTTTTTTCCACCACTCTTTGTTCTTTTGTTTCTTCCCGGGACCTTTGACTGGTTACTTCATGTTTGCTGCTGATTTCTTCTCCCTTTTGAAGATGAAAATGGTAAAAGTGTCTTTGACCTGCCTTGCTGGATATTGTGAAGAGGAACAGTCATCTACTGCAAGTGGAAGTGTCACAGCTGGAGCAGAGTTCTGTGAGTGCTGTATCAAACCAGACCTCGTCAGACCTGCCAGAACAACTGGTCCATGCTGCCCTTCACTGCTCTGCCTGTTCCCCACTGTTTCATGCCAGAGTAATTTAACTGCTGTTAATTGGGTGTGTGTTTCACTCGAGCCAGTCCAGCAGAACCAGCAGAAAGCAGCCCCAGAATGAATGGGGCTCTGCAGAGGAGCCCCAGACTATTCATCAGCCTGCCCGCAGAACTGGCTCCAACTCTGAACCCTTGTGACCACACTCTGAAGAAGACACACTTCTGATATTTCTGAGGCACTTATGACTGAGGCACTGCACGTGCTTGTGCAGGTAAGAATCCCAAAGTTCTTTCTGTCAGGAAAATTAATCCACAAACACCAGAGGTTTATGTCCAAAAAGGAGACAGAGGAGTCCTTTTTGCTTTATTCAAATAAAGGGAGAGGCCATGGGACATTCCCCTGGGATCTCTCCAATTTTTGGAGGACGCAGCCTCCTTTTTATCCTATTTTCCCGGCCGCATTTCCCTCTCTCTTTCCCCATTGGCTGAGTTACTTGAGAGGCACAGACTTCCCGAAATGCCTGATACCTGAAATTCCCCTCTAATGTATAACCCTCCCTTTTAATTTTTAATTCTTACAGAATTCATAGTTTTCCCCCCCGTTGCTTCTTTCATCTTTCAATATCCAATTTCATTTATCAGCAGCCCTACAGTTTGTTTGTAAAGGCAAATATCTCTTTCCATTCATCAATCAATGGAATCCATCCCATTTTTTTCTTTTATCTCTCAGTGCTAGCCTTATCTACAGGCTGATCCACAACTCATTTGTAAAGACAAATTCAACATTCCTCTCATGGCCTATCTTGTTCTAACTGAAAAATGTAAGCAATATTCTTAACTCTAACTCTATTATGTCTGAAGCGAGGTTCTTGGAGCCCCGAAGGAAACACTAGCATGTCTTTCAACCTTCACTACAACATGTACTACTTCTCTGGCGTCTAAGACCTTTTACTCACTAAAAGCACTTAAAACTTATTCCATTTACTTACTTATTGCTCCCTCGTACTACAACCTAAACCTTCACCTCTGCTTTATGTGTGAGAGGCTTAACATATTTCAATCCATCTCAAGACTTTAATTCAATCCCTGCACTCTGATCTCTCTCTGAAGGATTCAGAGAAACTCTTGACTTAGTGACTCCAACACATCCCCACACTGATTTTAGAGGAGTCGTGTGTCCCACACCCAGCCCCGCTGTCATTCTGCCCAAGCACAGCTGCTCCAGTGTTCCCAATAAAGCTTCCCAGTTCACACCACTCCCGTTTATTGGGGGGCGGGATTGGGGAGGGACCTGGGGGGACCCCACTCCTTACAAACAGAAAATCCTGGATTTGGGTGAAACACTGGCTTGGGGTTTGCTTTCTTTTCCTCTTCCTTTTTGCCAACTCCTGCTGTTTTCTGTCTCTCTGTGAATGCTAATTTTTGCTGTACACTTTCCCCCAGATAATTTAATTGCTTACCATATCAAATGTAACAGTTGTTCTTCACCCAAATTTAACACGAGCAGGTGCTACTTCTCTTTCAGGTTAAAATCAGAGCTTGAAAGCAGGGATTTCAAAGTGAATAAATTACCTTTCCCTCTTTCAGTCCAAAGTGAGCTACTGCCACCTGCACTTGCCCTTCCCTTCCTCTCCTGAACCACCGAGCAGCCCCACTGGGATGGCAGGAGCTGGGCCTGGGAACTGCTGCCTTTGGAGTTGCATCTCCTCCTCCCGTGGCCGCTGCTCAGAGCCCAGAAGTGCTCTGAGAACTTGAAGTTCTGGCAGCTGGGTTAGAGCCTACATGGGAGGAGGAGAAGGTTCACCAGAGCCCTTCTCCTGCCGTGCCAGCTCCAGGGCAAGGAGTGCAATGGAAGCCAGCCAATGTCCAAAGCCCATCTGCTCTGCCAGTTCCTGTGGGAATGAGCTGCTGCAGAGGGGAAGATTTGGGTGGGAATGTGGTTCTCTAAGAAGGCCATAACTAAATGCTTGCATGGGGATTTTGGCTTCTGGAGTAGTGGGGTAGGGCTGTTGTTGGTTCCTACCCCTCCATCCCATGATGATGTAAGGGGTGAGGGATGCCATGTGTGCTGTGCACTGGCAGTGATCCTCAAGAAATCCTTCTAATCCTCTCCTTCGAGCTAGTCAAGCTCCTGGAAATGACAGGACAGAAAAAAAAATAAAAAGGTGCTCAGTTTTGTGCCCTTCTTCCCCTGTGTGGTGAGGGGCAGGAGGCAGAGGTCCAGCTTGGTCTCTCTCTGACCTTTCCTTTGAGACAACACTGTCTGCTCCCACCACAAAGGCACAGAGGGTGCTCTTTGCCCCCACCAGTGGGAAGTGGCTCTGCTGACCCCACTAAGAGTGCTAGAAGATGAGTCTGTGAACTAAACAGTTGAATATTGCCTAGAGGGGGGTAGCAGGCAGTAGATGTGCCACCATTCTCATTCCAGGACCCCACTGGGAGTACTTGAACTATCGACGATGAGAGAGAGATGGGGACACTGAATGGTGATCAAAATCCAATTTTTACTGAGCACTACATGTGCTTATATACCATTTACAGGAAGGCTGGTAATATTTTCCTGCAATCACATAGACAAACCTTACACAGACAAACTCTCACATAGACAAACTTTACATTTGGACTGAGTAAAATCTTATTTCCCATAACCCAGACTTGATCCAGTCTTCCTGCAGTCAGATCTCTCTTTGCTCTTGCCAGTCATCCTCGTTGTCAGGCTGCATTTGCTGATCAAATCTGCAGTACTATCAGTCTCATTTGCATTACCCATATCCACACCTCCCCCGTTTCTTTTAACTAAAAATACACTCTTCAGCGATTTGTCGATTAAATTCTTAACACACTGTAAAATACAAGGAATAACTACTAGAATGCATAATATGATGCCTAATACATACAAACCTATTTGAACTAAATTCCTAACCCAGCCAGTGAGTCCTCAGTGCCCTAAGAGCCAGTTCAGCCAGTCGTACCCATGATCTACACAAAGTTTATTCACACCTTCTTTCAGGGCTTGAATGCTGGCATAGATTGGCTGGGAGTGGTCAGAAAGTTTAAGGCAACACATCCCATCGAATTCCTCAGCCACAGGCGGCGGCGGAGCTCGGAGGCGGCCCCAGCGCAGGTGGGAGCCGCGCTCGGTTGTGCGGGGGCTCGGGGCTCGCTGCGGGCCGAGGGGGCGGCAGGGGGCTCTGGCGGGTTGGTTGTGCCGGTGCCGGCCCGTGTTGGCGCTGGGCTGAGGGCGCTGCGGGAGCGGCTGCCCGCGGTCTCCTTCCCGCTGGGGCCTCGGCAGGAGCCGGTGCCGGAGCAGCGCTGGCTCGTCCCGGTTGCTGTGGGTGGCACAGAGGTGTCTGCCCTGTGCCCGGGGCTGTGCCGGAAAATTCCCGTGGCCAGAGGTTTGTGTGCCCTCAGGAGACAGAGGAGTCCTGTAAAAGTGACTTTATTGATGAACAAAGAGAGAGGCCATGCGGCATTTGCCATGCGGTCTCTAAAACGCAGCCTCCTTTTTATCCTCATTTTCCCGTCTGCATCTCCCTCTCCCTTTGCCCACTGGCTGAGGTACTTGGAAGGTTCAGACTTCCCGATCCGCCTACTGCATGTCCCTCTTAATATGCACCCACACTACGATATTAATCTTACTGCTTTCAATCCCTCCTTTTCTTATTTTCTCAAGAATTGCCTTTACAAACTTTTAATTTCCATTGACTCAATCTCTTTTCGTGCATCCTTTTTGACGCAAGGTGTCTTGCATGGTAAAAAGCTGAGAGTTACTGCAGCACATCAGAAGAGGAGCAGCATTCATTTATGCCACGGTCTGCCAGGGAACCACGGAAACGTGTCCCATTCCCATTATTTCTCCGGAATACGAGATATTTTCATATTTCCTTTGCTATCTGTTGAACCACTTTTCGGTTATCATTTGTTTGCAAACAGCCGTTTGCGTTATTTAATTTTCCACAAACTCCTCCTTCTTCTGTAAGTAGATAATCTGATTCCATCCCATGGTGAAATGTCTCGTTCCTCATTTCAGCGGCTTGGTCAGCAGGAAGGTCAGGAGCTGGAGCTGTCTGCTTGGTTATTATTTCAAGGATACTTTTTAACCTAATTCTGCCACTCAAATTATGGATGGGTTTTCTGTGTCCTGATATGAATTCGTTAGGGATCCCAGGGGCTGGTCCATGGTGTTGTAGCATTTGTTCTGGTGGCCGTTCATCTTTTTCCCTTTTTTGGGTGCTCCCTCCATCCAGGGCTGCATCAATTGACCACTTTTATCTTATGAAATGATAAAATGTTTGGATTCTCAAGTGATTTCTCTGGACTAGCAAAAACACCTCATTGCTTTGGGGAGAGGGATGATCCCCCCACACACACTTTTTTTCATGAAATTTGCTCAATATTCTCCGTTTGCTGTTTCCCTTTGCAGCTTAACCAATTTCTGTTGCAGTCAGATATCCTCACTACGGGCTCTGCCTTTAGTTGTGCAAATTCCATCTGTGCAAGCAGGCAGAGCTGGGGGTGAGGGGCAGATGGACTCAGGGAAATTCCTCCCCCTGGCAAGAAGGCCCTTGGGCATTGTCCACACTTCTCCAGAGCAATGGTAATTTGCATTTCTAAAACTCCTCTCCTGGCTGCCTGGAACTAGGATTTTCTTCCAGAGCAGCCTTTAGGTGATTCACACGTCCACCCTCACAATCTGCTTTATTTTTCTTTTTTATTTTTTTAACGATTTTTTATTAACAGTTTATGCGTTAAAGCCTCACCATTAATACTCTTCTAGGTTTGCAAAATGCAACTTAAAGGTGAGCTTCTAAAGATCCATTCTGAAATGCTGCCGTCATTAAGAGCCACCACAAATATATAGAAAAATATTCCAATGCAATCAAGTCTTTTCTGCCTCTTCTCCTAGGAGTAAAAATTGCTTGTCACACCCCTGGCCCAAACCTAACTGACAATCTAAAAGTAGGATTAATGTGAAAAATTTTTCTCATGGTGTAATCTTGTCACTGAAACGGCAGGGACAATAAAAAACTCTCCAGCAATATCTTCAGAGTTAGAGAGTTAAGGCATTTCTTGATTCTGGTCAGGATTATTAACAGAAATAATTTCATCTACACATAGCCCAGGTGTGCAGAGAAAATCATTCCATGAGATGTGAATTTTCCTAGATTTTTCCTGAAATTTTACAGTCTGAACCCATTGAAATCCATTGGTTTAGTGTTCATTGCTTTAAAGTTGTGTAGTTCTTAGTGTTTGGTTTTCTATTGGACCTGGATTTCTCCTCCTATGATGTTAATGAGGTCTCACTCCTGGATTTCCTTCTCAGTCTTTTCCAGACCAGGTGTCTCCATCTATGCCGGGGCAGTGTCTGGGGTGGGTGTTCCTTGATGTTTGCTGATGTTTCCTTGATGTTTTGTTGAATGTTGTTATCTTTCTGGGAATCTTTTGGGCTATTCCCAGTCTGTTGAGATGTTAAACTCATCTCTGTTGAGTGGTGCAACATCTCTTAAAAAAAACCTTTTAAAATTTCTTTCCTGAGAGAAAGGCAAACCGAGCCTGACTAGTAAAATGGAATGTAAAAAAAATTAAATTTGGTATGCTTTCCAACAATGGAATCGCAGGCAGCCCAGTGTGTGAGTGTAATTGAGAGGCAGAGTCCTGGGTGGATGCTGTGAACAGCAAAGTGCCAAGGCAAGCTCTGTGCCAGCCCAGCTTCCTGTGGCAGAGATTTCACAAGAGACAGGATTCTGGCCACAGACTGCTTGAAATATCCATCCCTTATCTCCAGCCCGCACTAGGTGGAGAATTCCCAGGGTAAGGAATTCCACAGATCAATTCCAAGGGAGATAATTGAATATCTGCCCTGGCTCTGGCCAAAGGTTATAATGGCCGGATGCTTGGCCTTCAGCCAAGGGCACACACTGACTCAGAAAACACTTCCTAAATGCAGCAACATGTTGCATATTCATAGACCTTCATGCATTATTCTGAATCATTCCCCTCCAACCTGTAAATCACTATTTTGTCCTTCCCTGGGGTTTTGGTGCCCCATAATCCAGGAATGTGAAGAATTTCCTGATTCTCTTTTTTTACCATTCTCCAAGTTTGTTACATGAACAAAAGATTTTTACATTATACTCCAAGAAAAATATACTTATCACACAACTATTTATAAGTTTTTTTAATTGCAGAACTAAAAGAAACTATATTCATACAGCAATGTTTTCCAGCATATAGCATTCATTTTAATATTTGCAAAAACTCAATAATATAATGTACACTTAGAACACACATAGAAGTCAAATTTCTTTTTCTCAGTATGGAGGAGACATAGCTGGTGGTCCAATCATTTTGTTATTTTTCATTTTCTCAGGTTTTTTCCTTTTCTCCTGTCCATACCACAATATTTAGGATATTTGGGTTTAAAAAGTCATAAAATGTTGTGGCTAGAGCAGAGAATCTTCAATCCAGGTCCTGCAATTTCCTATTAATCCTCAGAATTCTTACAGCTGCTTTTTAGTCCTGGATTACTTCTGAGATTCCCTGGTCCCTCTCTTGGCCAATACACCACAAATCCTCAGTCAAAATAAGTCCGAAATATTTAACCCTTTTCTCCACCATTTCCTGTTTTGTTTCAAATACTCAAAAATGCTTTTTAGCCTGAACATTCAGCCATTTCACAGAGGCTTCTTCTGCCACTTCTTGTCCTCCTGATTGCAGCAAGTCATCCACATCCTGCATTAACCCAATTCCTAGGTAAATCCTAGGGATAAATTCTTATGATATTTTCTGCAAGGCTTGCCCCAATAAGGCTGGTGCTTCCCTGCATCCCTGCAGAAGGACCGTCCATGTCTTTCCCATTTTCCCTTCTACCTCTTGTTCCCACTCAAAGGCAAAATCCAGTTTACCATCCTGTGTAAGTGGGCATCCCCAGAAAGCATCTTTGCCATCAATGACTGAATGGTGTCAGTGTGAGGAGGGCACCTGGTTGAAGATGGTGTAAGAATGTGAGAGCCCCTGGGTGCTGGGGCCCCCTTGGGCCCTGGGGTTCATCCCTCAGGGGCTGTAGAAACTCTGCCATGGCCTTTGCCTTCCCCTTGGCCTTTTCCTCATCCCTTCTTGCATTCCCCTGCTGTGTCTTTGTGACCAAGTGCTCCAGGGGCTTCTTCTGCCCCTCCTGCAGCCCCCTCAGAGCCTGGGGGTGCTCATCCTCTGACAGCTGCTGAGCTTTCTGCTAAATCATTCCTTTCTGCAGTGACCCAAGGAAAATGCTTAAAAGCTAATCTCGATCCTTGCCCGTCCAATGCCCATTTCCCAGCTGTTCCTTCGTGCTGCTCCTTGTGCTGTGGCTGCCGTGGCCAGCCCGTATCCCAGAGCCGGTGCCTGTCCTGCCGCAGTGTCCAAACGCGGCCCCCCCGGCGGGCAGGGCCGGCAGCTCCACGGGGCCGGGCAGCGGCCGGGGCGTCCCGCAGCCTCCTGGGGGCCGGGGGCCACTGCCGGGCCTGCAATTGCCGGGGGGTGCTGGGCTCAGGCAGCGCCCGGCGCTGAGCCCCGGCTGCCCCACAGCCCCGGCCCGGCCCCGCAGCTCCCCACAGGCCCCCAGCCCGTGCTCCCGGTGCCGCCCCTCTGCGCCCGCTCCTGCCGCTGCCCAGCACAGAGAAACCCCCTGCAATCCTGACCTCCTTGTGTGCCTGTCCTGGCAACCGGGGATACAAAGGATCTGCATCAGCTGGTGACTTCTGAGGATAAGAGCCTGCTGAAAAACATCCCCATCCTCAGTATTTTTCTCTTCCTTCTCTTTTCCATCACCCTTTTTCTTCCCACATAGATTGCTCCTGCTGCATCTTGCCTGAACCATATTCCTGCACACTCCCCTTCACCCAGTCCCTTCCCAGCACACCAACACCATCCATCCCCTGTTGTCTAAATCCCTTCTGGACTTCCCTTATTGCCCCTCTGTGTGTCCATGTCCTTGATTACCTCTGGGAGAATGTGCAAACTCCCTCAAAATGCTCCCCAGGGACCCTTCAGAGATATTTTGGGATCATCATCCCTTTTGCCGGGATCCCTTCCTGGCCTTCCCTTTCTTCCCTCCATGGGTGTCCTGTAGTCACTGCTGAGATTTTCAGTGCTCTCTGGCTGCCGACTCTTCCCAGCACTCCCTGATCTGTCACTCGTCTGTCTCCTGGCCCCAGCGCCCCCCGGCAGGGGAATTTGGGGAGGTGGGAGGGGGGGAGCGCCAAGACCGGGTCCCCCCGCGCTGTGGTGGCGGCAGCGGCTGCAGTGGGGAGCGAGTGCGGGCGGGAGCGGCTGAGAGCCCAGCGCTGCCCCAGCCCGAGCTGCCCCAGCTCCATCGCTGCCCCTGCGCTGGGATGCTGTGGGTTTGGGGGGAAGAGGGAGCCGGCAGTGGGTGCTGGGCCTGGGGGCAGCAGGAGGAGGGAGGGACAAGCAGAGTTGAAGAACAAAATGATCAAACGATGCATATGGGAGGAGAAGGTGGGATTGTGCAGGAGAAGGAGGAATAGTAGGAGGAAGAGGAATGTGAGGAAAAGCAGAGACACAGGAAGAGCAGAAATGGGAAGCAGCACAAGATTCCAAACCTACAGCGTCCCTCCAGTCCCAGCGTGTTGGCCCCCCCCTCCACATTCAGCAGGTGACTGGAGAGGGGGATCCACCATTTTCAGAGGGGTGAACCTTGTTGTTTCTGAGCTTTATTGGGCTAAGACGTGGTGCTTTGTTTTTTTGCTGGGCCTGAATCTTTGTATTTTGCAGGGGGTTTGGCTGAGTCTTGCTTTTTTGGGAGTTTTTGATCTATGTCTTGATATTTGGAGGATTTTTGTGATCAGTCTGGGTGTTTGGGAAGTCCTTACAAACACAGGATGCCCAGTGTCTTCCTCAGCTGCACATCGGTTGGAAGAACTGCTAGCTCAAGGCAGTCCCCTCTTGTTTTTTCCCCAAACCAGGATTCTTCATTCCCATGGGGTGGGCAGATGGCGGAGGAGGAAAATTTCCTGGGATCCCTCAGGAGGAGGGGCTGCAAACCCAGCCTAGTGAGCTGCGAGGAGGAAAGACCCTCCCTGAGCCGGGAAGGCGGCCGGAGATCCAGGCAGAGCTCAGAGCTGGTGGAGAAGCCTCCTGGAGGGGAGAAGCCCCACAAGTGCTTGGAATGTGGGAAGGGTTTCAGCTACAGCTCCCATCTGATCCAGCACCAGATGATCCACACTGGGGAAAAGCCCTATGAGTGTGAGGAATGTGGGAAGGGATTCAGAGACAGCTTCCATCTGATCCGGCACCAGATGATCCACACTGGGGAAAAGCCCTACGAGTGTGGGAAATGTGGGAAGAGCTTCAGAGACATCTCTGGTCTAATGCAGCACCAGGTGATCCACACAGGAGAACGGCCCTACACCTGCTTGGAATGTGGGAAGAGCTTTGGACACATCTCCAACCTGAGAAAACACCAGCGCATCCACACCGGGGAGAGGCTCTACGAGTGTCCCCAGTGTGGGAAGAGGTTTCAGAGAAGCTCCAATCTCCTTGTACATGAGCGGATTCACACAGAGGAGAGGCCCTTCCGCTGCCCCGACTGCGGGAAGGGCTTCAGGCACAACTCCCATCTCATGAGGCACCGGCGCATCCACAATGGGGAGAGGCCCTACGAGTGTCCTGAGTGTGGGAAGAGCTTCTCCAGGAGCTCTCACTTGACCAAACACCAACGGAGTCACCACTAAGGGAAGCCCTGTGAGTGCCCTGAGTGTGGGAAGAGCTTCGTGCTCTGCTCCAGCTCCATCCCCCATGGGAGGATCGGTGTTGGATGATCCCCAGTGACCCCCGTTGGGCAGGGCCCTGGTGATCCATGGTCCTGGTGATCCGTGTTGGGAAGACACCTGGCTGGGGGGGCTGTGCATCATCCTGTCTCCCTCTGGGCACCTGGATGAATGCAGGGACAGGAACGTCCATCGGGATGGAAACCAACATTGGGAATTCCATGGGGAGAGTGAATTTGTTGATGTTCAACCCCAGAAAATCTTCTGTTTTCAGTCCTGTCTTGGTGGTCTTTTCCATCCCCAGAGATTCCAGGATTTTGATTTTGATTTTTGATTTTTTGATTGTCCAAGGGTGTTTTCCACAGAAAAATGGTGATGAACTGGGGCAAAGACCAAGATTTTGGAGACAGTGGGGTGGAAACACCTCCAAAAGCATTCTTCCCTCACTCCTTCCCTGCTGGATTCTCAGCCAGCATGGACACAGAAATCCTTTTATTTTGGGCTGGATTTGCTTTTCATTTCTCTTCATCTCTTTAAAACATCCAATCTTGGGATAAAAATAAAGACACTGAACTGAGACTTGGGTAGGGAGAAAGACACGGTAGTACACAGACATGGAGAGTGACATGGGGACACATGGACATGGACGGTGATGTGGCCATTCCTGGGGACATGGGGGGACACAGGCATGGATGGAGATGTGGGGGACAGTGACAGGGATGGAAACATGGTGGGGACACAGCCATGGGTGAGGACATGGTGGGACATGGCCAGTGACATGTGGGGACACGGCCACGGCCGGTGCCATGGGGGGAACTTGCAGGGGCTGTGGGGGATGGTGGCTTGGAGGGAGTTGAGGGTTCCTGGCAGGGACTTGGGGCTCGCTGAGGCCTTTGGGGACCCCAGGCCGAGCGGCTCCGGCTGCGCTGGGAGACCCTGGCGGAGGTTCTGGGGCAGCTGCTCAAGGACCCCCTGCCCTGGAGCCCCAGCCGGGCATTGGGCTCCTGGAAGGGAATGAACGTCCTTGTCCCCAGCAGGGAAATCCCAGCACCCCCAGGGTGTCGGGGGCAGCTGAGAGGCCACAACAGGGAGAGGAAAGCCAGACAGAGCTGTTCTCCAAAACTACACCCCAAAAATCCCAAAATTCAGGGATTCCTTCCAGAAAGAAGCTTTCAAGAGGTGCCTGAATTGAGGGAAAGGGGAATGGGACCCCAAATGTAGCAGGAGGGGCCTGAAGGCATTAAAAACAAGCATGGAGGATGGGAGTGTTTGACTGGGGGGCAGTGGGGAAGGGGTGGGTGAGCAGGGGAAAAGAAGGGGAACCCTTATATAGTTGGGCAGGGGGATGGGACCCACAAATTGCATTGGGAGGGGTCCCAGTCCTTGTCCTTTCTAGTCCTGCTTCCTCTCCATCCCTTCTCCCAGTCCTTCCTGAGCCCTCCTCCTCCGCCTCCATCTGTTTCATGCTCGCCCGGAGCCTAGTGCTCATCCTTGCCCCCCCGTTTTCCCAACATCATCCTATCCCATGGTAGGAGCTGGGATGGAGCCAGGGCAGGTCGGGCTGGGGCAGCGCTGGGCTCTTGGCTCAGCCTGGGCGCCCCCCATGTGCCCCCTCCCCAAATTCCCCTGTTTGTTTATTGGGGTCCTGGCACCTTTAGGGTTGGGGCGGTGCCGTGTTGGGGTTCAGGGTCCACCCAAGGCCCCCCAGAGCGGGGTGACAAGGGGGGGACACGACCATTCCTGGAAGTCCCCATTCCCAATCCATGCCAGGGCCTGTTCTGCCCCCTCCCCAACCATGACTCCCCCTGTGAGGTCCCTCCAAGTCCTTCCCCAATAAACAGGACCAGGCAAACTGGGAAGCTTTATTGGGAATACTGGGAGCAGCCGTTCGGGGGCAGAGTGACACCGGGCTGGGGGTCCCCGGGGGGAGCACACACGTTCACCCGAGTCCCGCTGGCCCCAGACAGGTGAGCTCCCAGCAGCACCAGTAGCACCAGTAGGGCCCCAGCTCCCCCGACACGCCCCATGCCCAGCGCCGGGCGGTGCCGCCAGCCCCAAAGCAGCCGCGCTGTGCCCTGGGGGGGTCCCCGCGGCCCCGCCCCACGCGGCACTGGGAGCACCAGTCCGGACCAGTTGGAAGCGTGGGCGGGCGGCACCAGAACCCACGGAAGTGAGTCCACCACAAGGCGTTTAGAACCCCCGAAATTGGTGGAAATCATCAGGATTCTCCCAAAAAGGAGGTCACATCTGCCCATAAACTAACCGGGAAATCCCCCAAAGCTGTTCATAACCCTCTAAAACTGGTGGAAAGCAGCAGGATCTTCCCTAATACCGACTTCTGTGCTAGTTACACCAGGGGAGAAGAAACTCAAGAGAGAAATTCTCTGTGAGAACTCCCTCTGGGAGTTGATGGGACCAATTGGAGGCTGGTTTGGTTATTGACAGCCTGAACAACCAATTGCAGAAAGTTAGTTCGCTCGGTGAGCACACATTTTGAAGGCGGTAACCCGGGAAAAAACTCTCTTTTATTTCCGGTGGCTGAGCAGGTAACAACGGCCCAGCCCGGGCTCCCTCCCATGTGGGGGGAGCTCGGGAGGCCGCTGGGCCCCGTTTGCAAACCAGGGAACCCGATGGCCGGGGGGAGGAAAGGCTCATTGATGAGACCTTAGCCCGGCTTCCTCCCCTACGAGCCCGCGGCTCTGGGGGGGCCCGGCTCCTGCTGCTGGCTCGGAGCAGCTTTGGAGGGGCCGAGCCCGCCCAGCCCCCGCACGGCCTGGGGGAGGCAGCCGGGCCCTGTCTGGAAGCAGGGGTGGCCATGGGCAGTGCGGGGCTGCAGCAAGCTCCAGAAAAGCTGATTAACATCTCAGCCGCCCCCACACCCAGCGCCGTGACTTCTGTGTGAAACTTTAGTGCTCAGATAAGATTTTGCAGACCTCCGGCTTTCCTTTGAATATGAGAGGGGAAAAAGGAGATGCTCCAAAGTCAGTGAAGCAAGAGCTAAGTTTCTTTAGATGGAAGGAGAATGAGGAGATGTTGTGAAGATGGCTGAAAATCCTTTTGTAAGATTGTAGGGATGAATTGATGTACTGAATATTCCTATAAACCATGGAGAAAGATACGGGGAGGTTGGAGATGTTCCATTTGATAGATTGTTAATCAAAATGCATCTGTGTTGAGAATCCTTCACCCCGAGGAGAAAAGGGGATCTCTTTTTCTGGAGATGGAGCATGAGCAGAGAGAAAGAGTGATGAAGAAAATGTTTGGTTTGGAACAGTTAATTCTTAAAAGTAAATACCCCATGAGTATGGCCCATAAGCACAGCTTTGGGAAAGCTGTGAAGATGGGAGGAACTTCACGACTTTGCAAGTTTTTTCCCGGGCAGATGCAAATCGTGAAAGTGAAGCCACGAGAGGACTGTTTTTTTCCCTTCTTGTGGTGAAGTCCCTATGGCCTGACAAGAGGAAACTTCTCTCTCCAAAGTGAACTGAAAAGGGCTATTTAACTTGGGAACTGGCTGAAGTAGTTTTTTGTATGTTTGTTTTGTTGTTATGAAGGTTGGGAGAGGGAAGGAAGGAGTGGTCTGAAGATCTTCTTCTGAATTTGCTTTTCTTTCTCTTTTTTTGTGTAGATAATAAAGTTTTTTATACCCTTTTTAACTTTTAGTCCTGCCTTGCTCTTTTGCTCCTAGTTCTGTCTCACAACAGAAAAATGAGTATATTTAAATTGCAAGTCAAAACTATAACAATAGAGGAGAGTGTCAGCAGCTGCAGCTAAGGGCTCGTGTCCCATCAGAGTCTCTAACGATGGCACCAACGCTGCTGCCTTGCAACAGCCGACTCTGGAAGGCGAGTGTGCCCTCGAGCAGAGCCGCTGAGGTCAGTCAGGGGGACAGGCTGCAGCTGAAGCTGCCAAGCGTTGCTGTAATTCTGGCAAGTCAAGAGAAAACCATGGTGACCACTTTGCCTTACACACTTTGCCAAGCCACGAAAAATTGTGCACACAGCATCCCCTCTTTTGGCATCCTGTCTGGTGTGCATGTCTTCCTGAGGAGGTACAAGCCTTCTGGGTGCTGCTGTTCCTGTGCACACTCTGGTCATTTTTCTCTGGTGTCCAGAGCCACGTTGACAGCAGGAGCTCCACAGGCCAGCTCCAGGAGACATCGTTCTTGCCATGGTGGCAGCAGCTCTGTGGGTCCCGAGCTCAGTGTCAGGGGAGTCTTGGCCACACAGCACAGTGGCCTGGACAGCTCTGGGGACCCGGGCTGATCGCCAGCGCTGCCACTTCCCACTGCTCCTCGCCTGCAGCAGCCAGTGGCCGTGCTCCAGCAGGGCCTCCTTGTCCCTCCCTGCCCCTCCTTGTCCCTGGCCAAAGCAGCTTGGGCACCTCGGGGCTGTCCCCACCGTCCTGCTGAGGCCAGGCCTCGAGGGCTTCTGCCACAGGCACCGGAGACGCGTCGGGGAAGCGCCAGAGCAGCCGGCTGGCAGGAAGAAGGTGCTGTCTGGGGGCTGCTTATGGCCTCTGCCACCCAGTTCCTCAGGGCTTCCCACCAACCCATCCACACAAGTCCTCCTGGCCCATCACAGCCTCCCGCCACCCAGCGCCACACGCATCCCCCTCACGCCTTCCCACTGCCTTCTCCGGGCAGGCCTTGGCAGCACCGCAGCCCTTCATGGCCTCCCACTGTCCCGTGCCCTCCACGCCTCCCCCAGGCCTGCCTGGCTGCTGAAGGAGCTCCAGAGGAGCCGCATCAAGAGGCACCTCAGAGCCCTCAGCAATCCAGCCAGCAACACACGGGCAGGACACAGATGGCGCTTCCAGGCTGGCAGAGGGGTGCTGGCCATCTCCAGGGACCGGTCTCTCAGGGATCCCCGCCGCAGCTCCGGCCTCTGCCTGCCCGCTCTGTCGGAAGCCTTAAGGCTTCCACAGAACCACCAAAGGCCAAGGGCCTTTTGGCCACTTTCCCTTCCACTCCGCACGCTTGGCCAACTTGGCGAGCACAAGCACCCTTTTTGCCCTCTTCCCCATTGGCCTGAAGACTCTGGGCACCAAAAGAAAGCTCCTGGACCTCTGTGTATGACAACAGCAATTTACTAATCCTACAATGGGGTGAAAGAACGTCCTTGCAGAGCAGAGGTGTTCCCTGCAGGCTCAGGTGGCCCCAGCAGACGCAGCCTCCCGGGTCAGTTCTCCACAGTGCTCACGCAGGACAACCAGCCCCTGCGACACAGGGAAGGCCGTGACTTCCAGAGGCGGCGGAATCCATCTCGCATCTGCTGGAGTCGGGAGGAGGGAATGCTCTGTACAGCTCTGTTGATGTACAGAGTCTGAAGAGCCAGGCATGAGATGGCAGGGCTGGTGTCATCTGTCATGACCTGAAGGGCTGGAAGAGAGAGGAACAGAGCCACAGTCAGAGCCTGCATCTGCAGGGACCTGGGGAGACCCTCCTGCCCCATCCCTCCCACACGGCAGCTCTTGCCATGGCCTGGAGGAAGCAGGAGACAGCAAGGATCAGCTGGAAGGCGCTGGCCACGAATGTCCCTCCCGCAGGCCCCTGGAAGGTCTCTGTGCTCTGCCCACGCCGCCCCTCGTGCGCGCAGGGAGCAGAGCCCTCCCAGCCGGGGCAGGGAACGCAGCTGCCAGCGCCAGCCCCCGCTGACAGCCCGCTGGCCTCACTCACCCCTGCACATGAGCTGCAACTCTCGCTGCTGCTCTCTCAGGAACCGCCCGGCCATCCCTGCCAACACAGAGCCTGTCACGGCCCCAGCCGCACAGCTGCCCCGCAGCGGCGCTGCCAGCCCTGCGGCCACAGCAGCGCCTTCCCCTGCAGGGCTCAGGCCCGGCCCTCGCCGCATCCTGACGCCCAAGGACACGGCTGCGAGAGGGCGGCAGCGGCGCCGAGGGCAGGCGGGGCTCCAGAGCCCCGGCCCGGATGGCGCTGCCGGGGCAGCAGGCGGGGCTGGGGCCGAGCTGCGGCGGGGCGGGGAGGGAGCCGGGCTTGTGGCTCACCAAGAAACCTGACGGCCGCCTCTCGCAGGGGCTCCTGTGGGCTCCGCAGGTACGGCAGCGCCTGGCGCAGCAGCTCGGCCGCTCGGCTCCTGTCCTGTGCCAGCTGGAGAGAGCGGCAGGGCACGGAGGGAAGGGTTGGCGCGGGCTCTGTCCCTTGGCCCCGGCCTGCCCTGCCCGCACAGCCCTGAGCGGGGCAGAGGGCCCGGCAAGGCGCGGGCTTGATGGAGATCGGGGCTCCATCAGCTCCGGCCCTGGGGCCAGAGGAGCCTGGAGAAGAGCCCGCGTGGGCAGCCCAGGGAAGGGAGCAGCGTTCTTACCAAGCACTCGCCAAACCTCCACATCTGATCCGCCATCAGCAGGTGCTCAAGATCTCTCCTCTTCAGGAAGCTTAGTGCTGAAAGCAGCGTTTCACAAGAGGCCTGCAGAGCAGCAGAGACCCAGAGATGGCACCGCAGCCCAGGGCACAGGAGCTGCCTCCCTGTGCCAAGGCCAGGAGGAGGCTGGAGCCCATGAGGTGCCCGGGTGCAGGGAGACAGCTGAGCCCCCTGCCAGGAGGACAGCAGCGCCCAGGAGTCCTCACCTCTGCCACACGCATGTTCTCATCGTGGCAGTTGAAGAAGAGTGGCAGCAGGCTCTTGCTCACAAGCATCTTGAGGGGCTTTTTACCCTTGGCCGCTACCAACCTCATCACCTCTTGGAAGAGGCGAATGGAGAGCAGCTGCACATGGCGGTTGTCCTGTTGGAAAGGAAGCAAAAGCCCTCCACATCAGCTGCTCCAGGCCCCTCTGTGCACAGCCCCAAAAATCCACGGGGCCCCACACTTGGGGGCAGCACCCAGTGGCCGTGGCTGGGGACACAGAGCCTTACGTTGTCCAGCAGTGGCCAGAGCGCGCCAGCCAGCCGCAGGGCGATGGGGCTGGGTATTGCGAGGTGTCTGTGCGAGAGCAGAAAGCTGAGCACCGCGACGGTCATCTCAACGATGTCTTCATCTGCATCCCGCAACAGGTCCACAAGGCTTTCTGTCAGGCTGTACATTCTAATGCACTGCATGGAAGACAAGGCAGGGCAAGCCCACGCTGCTGCTGCTGCTGCCGTGGAGCCCAGAGGCCGAAGGGCTGTCCTGAAGCACTCGGGCAGCTGAACAGCAACGCAGGAGAGCTGGGAGCAGCTGCCACAGCTCCCAAAGCCCAGCCAAGCCCAAGAGGCTGCTTTCCCCAGCCCCACGCTGCCAGCACAGCTTCAGCCGCTGCTGTCTTCTCACCATCGAGGGGTCCTTGCTGAGCTGCACGAGGCCTCTGAGCACCAGGCGACGCATCTCCCTGGACGTGCTCTGCAGGCGCCTTGCCATGATCTCCAGGAGGCTGTCACCCCATTCTTTGATGTCCAGGAAGTCCAGGACCTGAAAGGCACAAAGCAGTGACCGGGGTGCCCAGCTGGCAGGAGCTCAGAACTGCACAGGGCTGAGCCAAGGCAGCAGCACAGGGCACGGGCACCGTCCCAGGCAGCTGCGGCTGTGAGAGGGCAGAGAGGTGGGAGGCAGCTCAGCTGTGCTGCCCATGGGGCTCACCTCCACAAGGAACGCCATGGCGGGCAGCTGCCAGTCTGAAATGTCTTGGCTGAGGAGCTCCAAGAGGCAAGAGATGATGCTGCAACACCAGGTCATGGAGACACAGCGCATCTCCCTGGTGGGGGGAAAAGGCATTATTGCCCCTGAGCCGGGAAGGCAAAGCTCTCCCAGGAGTGACCCACGGAGCTCTGGTCTTTTCCCAAGACCCCCGTGGGCGCTTTGGGAGGCGGCTGTTCCCGGGCACCCTCCTCTGCCAGCCTTTTCCAGTCTGCTCGTCCGTCTCTTTGTGACAAAGCCCTCTCACCCATGCCCATGGGAACTGTGTGGGGCACCCTGGGCACAAGTGCCGGGGGCAGCAGGGAGAAGGGGGTCTCACCTGGCCAGGAGTCCCACTGCATAGTGGTGGGTGTCAGTACAGAGCAGCATGTCCCAGCCAGCCTTGCCTTCCATGGCTACCACAACACGCTCACAGTGCACTCGGCAGAGCAGGACCTTCAGGGTCTGCACCGCAAACCTGTGTGCAGAGCAAAGCCCAGGTCATGCTGGCAGCCCTGGCTCCTGCCTTGGAAGGGATGGGGACACTGGGAGGACTGGGATGGAGCACCTTTGGGGGTTGGTGGCAAGGCCCAGTTGCTCCTGGCACCCCTTCCAGAAGGTATCAACCTCCTCTGGTGTATCCAGTGCGCTGATGTAAACTTGGAAGAGCAGACACAGAAAGAGACGGGGAAAATACTCCAACACGATAGGTGGGCACCAGGTCAGGTTGAAGACTCTCCACAGGGTCACGGTTGCCTGCAAAAAATGAACCACTCAGAGACAACACTCAGTGCCAAGACATCCGTGTGGCAGGGCCCGAGCATGCCAGGGAGAGGCCGGGGGAGACACTGCGGGGTCACCCAGCCTGGTGCCCCTGAACCTTGCCCCTAAGGCAGGTTTCAGCCCAGTGCCTGAGGCCGAGAGATGCAGCTGGGGGGAGGACAGAGAGCTAGCTGCTGGAGAGGTGGCCTAGGGGCAAGCCAAGGTCAGTTGAAGGAACTCACAGCCAGGGCAAAGACTCCTGTGCTGTCCCCATCGGAGGTGTACACACTGTCCACTGGCCAGGCGTTCAGCACATTGAGGAGTATCTGCAGCGCCGGCTCCGCAGTCCCAGTGGAGGACATGATCACTCCCCACATGGCCGTAGCAGCTCTGTGGGGTCAGAGCTCTGTGTCAGGGGGGTCTGGGGCACAGCACTGTGGCCTGGGCTGCTGCAGGGGCCCGCGCTGGCCGTCAGCCCTGCCTCTGCCCACCGGCCCTCGCTGGCAGCACCCAGCCAGCCCATGGGGGTGCAGGCATCTTGAGGGGCAGGGAGGGAGCGTGGCAGCACGCTCAGGGGCTGACATGGCAGCACTGGCAAACGGAGGAGCCAGAGGCTCCTGGAACTGTCCCCCTGTCTGGCAGTCACCAGGGACAGGCTCTACAGGGTAACGGGCCGGGGAACCCTAAACCCTCAAGGCCGGTGGGGCTGCCGTACCTGTCACCCGATGGGGCCCAGCGCAAGAGAGTCATCAGCACATCGCAGGGGTATTCCCTGGTCAGCTCCAGAAGGGCCTTGTCCAGCCTGTGCCCAGCAGACTCATTGGCCGTGAGCCACTTGTGGATGTACCTCACCATGGCTGGCACCTGCAGAAGGCCCGGGGAGACTTGGACACCTGCCCGAGCAGCAGGTTCCCCAGCTTCCCCTGAGAAGTGCTCCCTTCCCACCCTATTGGTCTGGGCCTCAAAGACTGAAGGAACCCAGCAGAGCTGGCTTGAGGCGCCACACAATTCCTGGCCAGAGGCTGCTTACTTGCTTTGGATTGGAGACACCCTTCTCCACAAGCAAATCCAGCATGGCAGCCCCGGTCTCAGCAGTGAAGAGGGGAAAGTTTGCCAAGAGCCCAGTGCCCACACCGGTGGTCTCTTCCCGCCAAATGCACATGATGAATTCATAGATCATCTGCAGGAGAAGGGCAGGAAGAGAGGGAGAATCCATGGGGTGCTCCAAGCACGGTGCTGGGCTGAGCAGTGACAGCAGGCCCAGCCCAGGTGGGGATGGCTGCAGTACCTGCGCTGTTCTGCGGAAGCGGCCACGGGCAGGGTCCTGCTCTTGTGTCGGGTCCATGGCGGCACCTGGCAAAGAGCGAGCGCAGCCAGGGCTGAGGGGCTGTGGGAGAGGCCGGAGAACACAGGCCAGCCCTGCATTCCCAGGCAGGGACTGCCCTGGGATGCTCCAGGGATGGGGTGTGGCTGCCAGGGGGTTCAGCCCCAGCTCCTCTTCTGTCCTATCCATGGGCATGTTGGATGGGATGGGATGGGATGGGATGGGATGGGATGGGATGGGATGGGATGGGATGGGATGGGATGGGATGGGATGGGATGGGATGGGATGGGATGGGGCTAAGCTGGCTGCAGGCACCAGCCCTGTGACCCAGCTCTGCTACTCACCCTCCTGCAGCAGCTGGATCTGCTCCAGCTCTCCAGGCTGCTGTGCTGAGGGAGCTGCAGCCTCCTCCTCCTCCTTCACCCAGGCCAGCTTGGGCACTCTGGGTGGTGTCTGCTCCATGTCACTGTTTGGAGTTGGGACTGCTTGCAGGAGAGATGTCTCGGAAAAGCTCCAGATGAGCAGGTGCTGCAGTTGTGCCTTGTAGGCAGCTGCAACAGAGAAGCCTTGGGAAGGCTACAGGACACCGTGTCCTGCAGTCTGTCCTCGAGGCCACCTGCAGAGGAAACGCTTTGGAAAAACTCCGGGTCAGTAAGGAACAAGCTGGCTGTGTGGGGGCTCCTCACAGCACCGCTCTCTCCGTCCTGTCCCGACGAGTGCACCGAGCACTGTGGTGTGGCCGTGTCACCGCCAGCACCTATGTCACGACGTGTCACAAAGGGTCACCCTTGTACGCTCTGTCCCTTTCCTATTGCACTGTGATCACGGTGCACTGTGTCACAAACAGCCCTAGGACACACCTCCACGTGCCCTGGGGACACCCCCAGCCCCCCACAAAGTGGCCCAGCTTGCAAGGAAGACGTTCCCCCAAGGTTCGAGGACAGCCCAACAGGAATTTTAGGAATGGCTCAAACAACAAGCAGATGCTCCTCTGCTCTGCCTGCTCAGGGCAGCAGAAGGAGCCCCCACGGTTGCCGATGCAGCTGCAGCAGGAAGGGCATCGGGGCCTTCCACAGCAGCTGCCAGGGCCTCTCTGGGACAAGACCCGGTGCTGGGTGGCCGTCACACACACAGGAGTGTGACACAGACACGGGACGTATGGCCCAGGGCACGAATGCTGCTCTGAGTCCTGGGAGCAGTGAAATCAGCAGGTGTGGCAGAGTCCCTGCCAAAGGAGACCTGCCGCCCCCAAGGCCTGCCAATGCTGGTGCCTGCTCCTGCCACAGAGACCTGTGTCCCCTGGGGACTTCTCTGCCAGAGGACAGCCAAAGCCCACGTGCATTGGTGTGTGTGCTCCTTTCTGCAGGCGGCTGTTGGCAGGAGCACCTGGTGGCAACACTTGGTCTCTGTCAGAAGCTGTTACTCCTTCCTGGAATGATTTTTTGCTTGGAAGTGATTATGTGCAGTGTCCACGCATCTCCCCAGCCCATCACTGCCTCACACACGAGGTGACCACCAAGCCACTCTCCGGCCATCTGACCCGCAGCTGAGCCCTTCCCAGAGTGCCCGCACCCGCAGGGAGCGCAGGGCTGGATTTGGCCGCCAGAGAGTTGGTGACCCTCGTGAGATCCTCGGTGCATTTAGTTCCTACAGGAGTGTGGGCACCACTGGGAAATGATCTGCATGCCTTGTTAATTGGATGTTCTTCCACCGCTAGCCTGGGGCAGGATCTCTCCCGGTCCTCCTCTCAACTCCCGGGCCCCTCCTCAGCCAATCAGAGAAGGCACCAAAATAATTGAGCCAATCAGAGCGCGCGGCGCTGATGACTCCTCAGGCAGTCCCAGAGCGCCCAGAGCTCCTCACCTGGACTCCACCCGCGCCCCGCCCCCAGCGCCCCCCGCCAGGAGAATTTGGGGAGGGGGAAATTGCGTTTTATCTTCTTTTTTGTTGTTCCAGAGTCGGGATTAAATGCTCTAGAGACGGAATTTTGTGTTCGGACTCAGATATTTATTAATTCTTATCTATATTACAGTGAGTTCTGCAGCACTTCTACCTAACAGGCCAAAAATGGACACGTATCTCTCTCTCTCTACAAGGCCTTTTAAGGGTCAGTCTGTCCAATTAAGTACAGACAGCTAAATTCCTTTTATTATTAACCCAACTACCCATCACCTGTGATCTGCAATGTGGAATTTTCTATCTAATTACAAAAGTACCACCTAGACCCGTGAAGAAGGTGAAAAAGAAAGAAAACTCCACCCATAACCTCCATCTTGTTTAATACGTATTAACATAGTCTAAAACCACAAATTCTAAATTTTCCACCATGGAACATTACACACTTCTATTCAAACTACACAATAGTGATCCCAGTTCTATCACACAATTCTGGAAAGCTTCTTCATGGCCTCTGGTAAAAAGCAGTGTTTTCCTGGGGGTCAATGCCTGTCAGCACAGAAAGCCCAAACCCCTCAGTTTCCAGAGTTCCAACAGGGGGGAGGTGTCAGACCCTGCCCAGCGCTGGCCATGGGGTGTGTGGCGGGGCCCCGGAGCTCTTGGCTACTGTGGGCTGCTGGGGGGCTGCTGGGGGGACACCCCCGGACCTTTGTCCTGCACACACAGCGCTGTTCCAGGAGATGGTTTAGTCCGAGTGTCACTTCATTCACGGCACCGACCGGCTGAGGTTCGTGGAGAGGAACATCTCCAACCGGGAGCAGTTCCTGCACTTGGGCAGCGATGTGGGGCTGCACGTGGGGACACTTCCTTTGGGGACAAGGCTGCCAGGCACTGGAACAGCGACCCGCAATGGATGGAGTCCAGACGGGCTGCGGTGGACAGGCACTGCCGGCACAACTACGAGTTGTCCAGCCCGTTCCTCATGGAGCGCAGAGGTGAGCGTGGGGCAGAGCGTGTCCCCTCGGGCCCTGTCCTGGGAATGACCCTGGAGCCCCTCAAAACCTCCCTGGGAATCACCCGAGACACGTCAGCCCTTCTTGTGCCCATCCCCGGGGCCTCCTGCCCCTCACCCCAAGTGACTCCGGCTGCTCTCCCAGTCCATCCCAGTCTCTCCCAGTGTCCTCACAGTCCCTCCCAGTGTCATCAGAGTCCCTGTCAATTCCTCTCAGTCCCCAGCCATTCCATTCCCACTCCCAGTACTTCTAAATCTACTCCCAAACCTCCATCCTCTCTCCCAGTGCCCTCCCAGTGCCCTTCCAAATCTCTCCCTTCTCCCCCAATGACCCCCCAGTTCCTCCCAGTCCTTTCCAAGTCCTTTGCAGTCCAATCCCAAACCTCCACCCTCTCTCCCATTGCCCCAGTCCAATCCACTCTCTCCCACTGTTCCCCCACTCTCTCCAATTTCATTCCCAGTCCCTCGCAGGGCCACACCAGCCATCTCCTGTTGGGGACTTCTTCCTGGAGGCCACCACATGCCCTGAGAGCTCCTGCTGACCCTGGAAGAACCTCACCTGGATCTCAGCAGCGTAGAAATCCATGGAGCAGAGCAGGCAGCGGGGGCCAGGCTGGGAGCTCGAGGGCCACAGTGAGATGGACACACTGGGGGGCACTGGGAGAGAGTGGGGAGACATTGGGATCAGCTGGGGGGAACAGGGAGGGATTTGAGTGAGCCTGGAAGGGATGGAGAAAGATCAGGAACTTCAAAGCAAGGGTTAGAATAAGGTTGGCTGTGATGGGAAGAGACTGGGAGGAGTCCTGGTGAGTCCTGGTAACACTGGGTAGGGACTGGGAGAGGGTTTGGGGGTCCTGGGGTGGTGGGGGACAACTGGGAGGGGGTTATGGGATCGTGAGAGGGACAGGAGGAGCGTTGGTGGGTCCCGGTGAGGCTGGGAAGAGATTGGGAGGAGGATTCAAGGAGTCCTGGGGGGGCTAGAGGTGACTGGGAGGGTGATTGGAGTAGCTTGGGGTGTCAGTGAGAGATTTTGGGAGGTCTTGACGCCTGTGGACCCCCAGAGATGCCGCCAGACACCACCCGCAGTAAGGTGCTGATGGGGATCGGGGGCTCCGTGTTGGGTTTCGTCTTCCTGGAGCTGGGGCTCGGCTTCTACCTGTGCAAGAAGGGTGGGGGGAGGGTCCTGGGGGTCGTGTTCTGACCCCGGAGCGTGTGCGCTCCCCATGGGGCCCCCAGTCAGGTGCTACCCCCTTTTCTCTGCCCACAGAGCTCCTGACCCAGCAGCGGCTGCAGCCCTTCCCCATGGCCTCGGGTGCGGCCGGGACCCCCCGCTCCGTCCCCACGCTGATTTTGGGGGGGTCGTGTGTTCCCCCCAGCCCTGCTGTCACTCTGCCCCAGCCTGGCTGCTCCCGGTGTTCCCAGTAAAGTGTCCCAGTTCGCCCCGTCCCGTTTATTGTGGGGCGGGACTGGGAAAGGTCTTGGGGGGGACCCCGCGGGGGGATCGTGACTGGGCGGGGAGGGCGGGTCCAGGTGGGGAACACTGGGTGCTGCGGGTCTGCCCGGCAACCGGTGAGTCATCACAGCTGCTCTCTCTGATTGGCTGCATCTTCTTCATCGCATTCTCTGATTGGCTGAGAACAGGCCCGGGAGTGAGAGAAGGAACAGGAGAGATCCCGCCCCGAGCACCGGCACGGGAACAACAGAGCCAGCCTGGGCACAGCGAGGGAATTTATTCCCAATCAAATCATAGCAACAGAAGGAAAAGAGAGAGAAATCTCTACAATCCCTTCACCCCACCCAACAGGGATCACCAGGACCACGGATCACCAGGGCTCTGCCCAACGGGGGTCACTGGGGATCATCCAACACCGATCCTCCCATGGGGGATGGAGCTGGAGCAGAACACGAAGCTCTTCCCACACTCGGGACACTCACAGGGCTTCCCTTAGTGGTCTCTATGCTGGTGTTGGGTCAAGGCTGATCTCTGTGTGAAGCTCTTCCCACACTCCCCACACACGTAGGGCCTCTCCCCAGTGTGGATCTTGTGGTCCTTGATGCTGTGGGGGTTCTTGCTGAAGCTCTTCCCCCCTTCCAAGCACCAGCAGGGATATTTCTTAGTTTGGATCTCCTGGTGCTGTATCAAGTGGGAGCTCTGGGTGGAGCTCATTTCATGTTCTAAGCTCTTGTAGGGTGTCTCAGTTTGAGAGATGGTTTTTAAGAGGACACTCTGGAGTGAGTGTCATCTCCTCTACAGGCTTCCAATAATCCCTTTCCACCAACACGAAATTAATATTAATAGATGAAAGTGGAAAAAACTCCAACAGTTTATTAACAAACAGTTATCCCAAAAGGCAAGGAAGAAAAAATGTAAATAACTGCTAGATATTAAATTGTCCGATCTTATCCCACACAGACACCTGGGACAAAAGACTCCAAATGCCCGAGAAATCCCTGCTCATAACACACGGTACAGCTGGCACCGGCTTCTCCCCCAGGGGAAAAACCAACCAGGGGCTGTCCCGAAGGAGAGGAAAGCCCGGGGCTCGCCTGCCCTTGAACTCCTCCCCAGCCGGGCTCCGCGGGCACGGTCCCGGCAGGCGAAGCAGCGGGGCTGAAGCCTCGGGCTGTTTTCTCTCCCGGCTCGGCCCGGCTCGCAGCGGCTTTGGGCTGCAGCGGCGCCGCTCCGCTCCTGCCGGCGCGGAGCCCCCGGGCTGCGACACAGCAGCTGCTCAGTTCGCCTCCAGGCACGGCAAGGCTGCCCCTGCAGCCTCTCCGAGCCAAGAAAAGAGAAAAAATCCTGTTTCCTGGGCCAAAACCGCTTTTCAGCCAAACAGAAACCCACGGTGCACAGAGAGAGCCGCGGAAAACCCGAGCAGCGAGGCTTCAAAACGCCCGCGGAATGAACAAGGAGCCTCTCCCCGCCCCGGCCCCGCACACATCCCCTCCCGGGCTGCCGGGGTTTAGATACAATAACCATTCTTTGGGCACAAAGCAGAGCATCATGGAATTACCATCACAGTAACTCACTGCAAGAGAATCGTGTATAAAATAATCACATGTAAATATCTATTTATAAAAGCATGTACTGAACTCTGGATACAGCAATGTGCTCTAGGACCGGAGTGGAGAGGCTGAACGGGCACCAGGGGAGATGGGGAATGTACGGACACAGCAAACCCTCCAAGGGCTTTAACCTCATTCCCAGCTTTTCTGTGTTTCCAGGGCTTTGGCTGCTGGATTTGAATGAACTGAGATGTCACCGTGAAAAGCAGAGCAGTCTGGAACCAGACACTGCTGCTGGAGTCAAAGCCTGGACTTGTCACATCTCAGATTTGAAAATATATTGAATAAAAAACTCCCTTAACCACAACATTTCCCAGCACATCCCTCCTCGCACATTACAAAATACACGGAATGATTTCTATAGGGTAAAAAATAAAGTAAAATATACATTGAAAATGTTCCCTGATGAAAAGTAACGTTGAGAAAATACAAAATAATGAAGAGTGTCTAGAAAAGCCGGCTGTTATTTCTCAGGTATTTGGCTCAGTGTCAGCTCCGAGCCGGGCTCTGTCTCCCAGGTGCCCAAGTGCCCGGGCCAGCTCTGAGCAGCCTCTCCCGGCTCTCCAGCCCGGCTTTGCCCCGGCTCTGCCCCGGGCAGGCACTCGGTGTTTCCGTGGTGCCCCTGCCCCGCTCAGCTCCCCGTGCCCTGCAAAGGCGCCGAGGCTGCGCTCGGTGCCCCTGGGTGTCACTGAGCGAGGCACTGACGAGCCCCGGTGCCCGGGCACAGCCCTGAGGGACACCCCTCGTCCCCGGCCTCCCGCGGGACACGGAGCCACTGCCCACAAGGCCCTGGCACGTCCGGCCCGGCCAATTCCTCCTGCCCCGGCCAGCCCGGGCTGCAGCCCCAGGGCTCTGCAGGCCGGGGCTGGGGCTGCCGGCTCCCACCGTGGCCAAAGCCTCCCAGGGCTCTGGCCACGCCAGGGGCTACAAGGCCACGAGGCCGGGGCTGCTCCGGGCCGCTTCCAGGCTGTCCCTCTGCTCTTGGGTGCCGGGGGTGGCCCTTTGTGACATGGGCGTGTGTCAGGGCCCTCGGTGATGCGGGACATTGTGGTGCTGTCATGAATGAGAGCGTTTGAGATCGCTTAAAAATCGGTGACAAGGGCATGAACAAATGTCAGATTTAATATTGAGCGACAAAATACAACAAGTTTGATGGCAAGATTCACTCTACTGCCTACAGAACAGCTAAGGCACAACAAGGGAAAACAAGCAACAACAAAACCAAACAAAAACCAGTCAACCAAAACAGAAATGAACTGAAAACTCCCTAGGGGAGTGTGGGTGGGTGTGTGCTGTGTTGAGGTGCATGGGACAAAAGACAGTGCAGGGAAGGATTAAAAGGAGCATGGCGTAAAAATGTTACAACTCTAAAGAACACTTTAACTTCTCCCTTAATTTGTCACTTAACTTACACCTCAGCCCCTGCAATGCAACAGAGGTACAACACTGAACTAATACCTAACTTAACTTATAACTTAACGTTAAGAATTCCACGGAGGAATAACACTTAACAGCATTTAACCTAACTTATAGCTATAACTTCCAAGTTGTACTTAGCAACTTAATAGAAAAACACCACTTAGCTTATGACTTACATTTAACAATCTAGCAATAGAATAATAGAAGTATTTAAGAAAGTTCATAACTATAACTAAACCTTGCATACAGACCTTAGGTATCCAAGGTACTTTCATATCTAGGAAAGTAAGATTTCTCCCAGATTTGCTATAGCATATGTGCAGGGGCACACACACAGACAGTACACTCAGTGCAAGCAAGGTACCTGGGAAAAATTCCCCTCAGAGCTCAGTGAAATCCTCCCTTCAGATGTTTTTGCATCTCCCACTGGCCGAAGGATGGGGCCTTGAGCAGTGAGGGTATGGGCCCAGGACACGTCGTGTTTCAGCGATCCTCCAGGCACAGCAAAGCCGAGGGTTTGCTGGCTCTGAGAGGCCCCTCAGAGGGAGACTGCTGGTCACAGCCCACGGTGGCCCAGGAGAGCTCAAAGGTCTCCTTTTGGATTTCTGTTGAGAGGGTCACAAGAGAGTGGGCTCCAGTCATAACCATGTTTCATCCTGGCCTCAGTCTGGGTCAGCACTTTCTCTAGGAGTGGGGGAATGCATCACCACACTGGGATCTCAGGGGTGCCCATGGCCTGGGTGATGCTGGCCCGATGCCAGGCACCCATCAAAGCCAATATGACCCTGCCCCTCCAGCTGCACAGGGGACAGAAAATTTAACAGAGAATTTCTGGGTCAGATTAAGACAGGGAGAGATCGTCCAAAAACAGCAGAACAGGCATCACAGACCCAGCCTGGGAAGAGGGAGGAAATTTATTACCAACCAAATAGCTCAAAGACAAGGAGAGTGAAAAGTTCTCTCCAACTCCTTCCCCCCACCCAACATGGATCACCAAGGCTCTGCCCAACGGGGGTCACTGGGGATCATCCAACACCGATCCTCCCATGGGGGATGGAGCTGGAGCAGAGCACGAAGCTCTTCCCACACTCGGGGCACTCACAGGGCTTCCCTTAGTGGAGCCTCCGTTGGTGTCGGGTCAAGTGAGAGCTCTGTGAGAAGCTCTTCCCACACTCAGGACACTCGTAGGGCCTCTCCCCAGTGTGGATGCGCCGGTGCCTGATGAGGGTGGAGTTGTGCTTGAATCCCTTCCCGCAGTCGGGGCAGCGGAAGGGCCTCTCCTCTGTGTGAATCCGCTCATGCCGTAGGACATGGGAGCTGGTGTGAAACCTCTTCCCACACTGGGGACACTCGTAGGGCCTCTCCCCAGTGTGGATGCGTCGGTGTTTCTTCAGGTAGGACATCCACCCAAAGCTCTTCCCACATTCCAAGCAGCTGTAGGGCCGTTCCCCTGTGTGGATCACCTGGTGCTTCATCAGATCAGAAATCGTCCTGAAGCTTTTCCCACATTTCCCACACGCGTAGGGCTTTTCCCCATTGTGGATCATCTGGTGCTGGATCAGGTGGGAGCTGCAGCTGAAACCCTTCCCACATTCCAAGCACTTGTGGGGCTTCTCCCCTCCAGGAGGCTTCTCCACCAGCTCTGAGCTCTGCCTGGATCTCCGGCCGCCTTCCCGGCTCAGGGAGGGTCTTTCCTCCCCGCAGCTCCCTGGGCTGGGTTTGCAGCTCCTCCTCCTGAGGGATCTCTGGGGCTTTTCCTCCTCCTCCATCTGCCCACACCTTCGGAATGACAAGTCCTAGTTTGAGGAAAAGAACAAGATAAGAGGTACTTGGGCTGGGGGCTTCTCCTTTCCCAAGATCATCTCAGGAAGTCACTAAGCATCTTGTGTCTGTGTGTAAGAACCTTCAAAACACCAAGATTCAGCCCAAAAATCCTCCAAAGATCAAGATACACCTCAAACCCCACCCCCCCAAACAGCAAGACTGGGCCAAAATCCTCTCCAAAATAGAAAGATTAAGGCCCTGCAAATAAACTAAAGCACCAACAGCCCAATAAAGCTCAGAAACACTAAGATTCATCTCTGTGAAAATCGTGGAACCCTCTCCCTTGTCACCCGCTGCAGGTGGGAGGAACAACACTCCTAGGGCTGGAGGGGAGGCTGCACATACAGGGAATGGTGGAACCTTGTGCTGTTTCCCGTTTCTGCTCATCTTCCTCCTCTGTTTTCGCCAAATGTCCTCACACTCGTCTTCCTCCTACTATTCCTGCTCCTCCTGCACAATCCCACCTTCTTTTCCCACGTGCAGTATTTGACCATTTTGTGCTTCAACCCTGCTTTTCCTTCCCTTCTTTTGCTGCCCCCAGGCCCAGCACCCACTGCCGGCTCCCTCTTCCCCCCAAACCCACAGCATCCCAGCGCAGGAGCAGCGATGGAGCTGGGGCAGCTCGGGCTGGGGCAGCGCTGGGCTCTCGGCCGCTCCCGCCCGCACTCGCTCCCCACTGCAGCCGCTGCCGCCACCACAGCGCGGGGGGGCCCGGCCTTGGCGCTCCCCCCCTCCCACCTCCCCAAATTCCCATCCAGGGGGGCGCTGGGGCCAGGAGACAGACGAGTCACACATCAGGGGGGCTGGGAAGAGTCGGCAGCCAGAGAGCACTGAAAATCTCAGCAGGGACTACAGTGGCATCTTCGGGGACTAAACATGGCAGGGCACCCATGGAGGGTAGAAAGGGAAAGCCAAGAAGGGCTCCGGGCCAAAGGGATGATGATCCCAAAATATCTCTGAAGGGTCCCTTGGGAGCATGTTGAGGGAGTTTGCACATTCTCACAAAGGTAATCAAGGACAGGGAGACTCAGGCGGCAATCAGGGAAGTCCAGAACAGATTGATACAACAAGGGATGGATGCTGTTGGTGTGCTGGGAAGGGATTGGGTGAAGGGGAGTGTGCAGGAATGTGGTTCACTCAAGATGCAGCAGGAGCAATCGACGTGGGAAGAAAAAGAATGATGGAAAAGAGGAGGAAGGGAAAAATACTGAGGATGGGGATGTTTTTCAGCAGGCTCTTATCCTCCAAAGTTGCCAGCTGATGCAGATCCTTTGTATCCCCGGTTGCCAGGACAGGCACACAAGGAGGTCAGGATTGCAGGGGGTTTCTCTGTGCTGGGCAGCGGCAGGAGCGGGCGCAGAGGGGCGGCACCGGGAGCACGGGCTGGGGGCCTGTGGGGAGCTGCGGGGCCGGGCCGGGGCTGTGGGGCAGCCGGGGCTCAGCGCCGGGCGCTGCCTGAGCCCAGCACCCCCCGGCAATTGCAGGCCCGGCAGTGGCCCCCGGCCCCCAGGAGGCTGCGGGACGCCCCGGCCGCTGCCCGGCCCCGTGGAGCTGCCGGCCCTGCCCGCCGGGGGGGCCGCGTTTGGACACTGCGGCAGGACAGGCACCGGCTCTGGGATACGGGCTGGCCACGGCAGCCACAGCACAAGGAGCAGCAGGACAAAGGAACAGCTGGGAAATGGGCATTGGAAGTGCAAGCATCCAGATTAGCTTTTAAGCATTTTCCTTGGGTCACTGCAGAAAGGAATGATTTAGCAGAAAGCTCAGCAGCTGTCAGAGGATGAGCACCCCCAGGCACTGAGGGGGCTGCAGGAGGGGCAGAAGAAGCCCCTGGAGCACTTGGTCACAAAGGCACAGCAGGGGAATGCAAGAAGGGAGGAGGAAAAGGCCAAGGGGAAGGCAAAGGCCATGGCAGAGTTTCTACAGCCCCTGAGGGATGAACCCCAGGGCCCAAGGGGGCCCCAGCACCCAGGGGCTCTCACATCCTTACACCATCTTCAACCAGGTGCCCTCCTCACACTGACACCATTCAGGAATTGATGGCAAAGATGCTTTCTGGGGATGCCCACTCACATAGGATGGTAAACTGGATTTTGCCTTGGAGTGGGAGCAAGAGGTAGAAGGGAAAATGGAAAATACATGGACGGTTCTTCCACACGGATGCACGGAAGCACCAGCCTTATTGGGGCAAGCCTTGCAGAAAATATCACAAGAATTTACCCCACCCCAGGGATTGGGTTAATGCAGGATGTGGATGACTTGCTGCAATCAGGAGGACAAGAAGTGGTAGAAGAAGCCTCTGTGAAATGGATGAATGTTCAGGCTAAAAAGCATCTTTGAGTATTTGAAATAAAAGAGGAAATGGTGGAGAAAAGAGTTAAATATTTGGGACATATTTTGACTGAATATTTGTGGTGTATTGACCCAGAGAGGGTCTGGAGAAGCTCAGAAGTCAAACAGGACTGAAAAGGGAGTGCAAGAATTCTGAGCATTAATAGGAAATTGCAGGACCTGGACTGAGGATTCTTTCTTCTACCGATAACATTGTATCACTTTCTAAACCCCAATAGCCTCAAGGCTGTGGTATGGCAGGACGAAAGGAAGAAAACTTGAGAAAATGAACGATAACAAAATGATTGGTGCCCCACCTATGGCTCTTCCCGACTCAGAAAATAAATTTGAATCCTAGGTGTGTTGGAAGTGTACATATTATATTATTGGCTTTTTCAAATATTACAATGAATGCTATATGTTGGAAAACATTGCTGTATGAATATAGTTTCTTTTAGCTCTGCGATTAACAGAACTTAGAAATAGTAGAGATAAACATGTTTTTCTGGACTACATCATTTTGATGTAAAAAGCTTTTCTTCATGTAACTAACTCAAAGAATGGTAAAAAAGATAATCAGGAAATTCTTCACATTCTTGGACTCTGGGACACCAGAACCCCAGGAAGGGAAAAAATAATGATTTACAGGTTGGAGGAGAAGGATTCTGAATAATGCATGAAGGTCTATGAATATGCAACATGTTGCTGCATTTAGGAAGTGTTTTCTGAGTCAGTGTGTGCCCTTGGCTGAAGGCCAAGCATCCGGCCATTATAACCTTTGGCCAGAGCCAGGCCAGATATTCAATTATCTCCCTTGGAATTGATCTTTGCAATTCCTTACCCTGGGAATTCTCCACCTAGTGCGGGCTGGAGATAAGGGATGGATATTTCAAGCAGTCTATGGCCAGAATCCTGTCTCTTGTGAAATCTCTGCCACAGGAAGCTGGGCTGGCACAGAGCCTGCCTTGGCACTTTGCTGTTCACAGCATCCACCCAGGACTCTGCCTCTCAATTACACTCACACACTGGGCTGCCTGCGATTCCACTGTTGGAAAGTATACCAAATTTAAATTTTTTTTACATTCCATTTTACTAGTCAGGCTCGGTTTGCCTTTCTCTCAGGAAAGAAATTTTAAAAGGTTATTTTTAATGGACTGTTAGACCACTCAACAGAGATGAGTTTAACATCTCAACAGACTGGGAATAGCCCAAAAGATACCAACAAAGGTAACAAACATCAATAAAACATCAACGTCCATCAGCAAACATCAAGGAACACCCACCCCAGACACTGCCCCGGCATAGATGGAGACACCTGGTCTGGAAAAGACTGAGAAGGAAATCCAGGAGTGGGACCTCATTAACATCACAGGAGGAGAAATCCAGGTCCAATCGGAAACCAAACACTAAGAACTACACAACCTGGAAGCAATAAACACTAAACCAATGGATTTCTCCGGGTTCGGACAGTAAAAAGTTTAGGAAAAATCTAGTAAAATTCACATCTCATGGAATGAATTTCTCTGCACACCCGGGCTATGTGTGGATGAAATTACTTCTGTTGCACATCCTGACCAGGATCAAGTAATGCCTTGACTCTCTAACATTAAGATATTGTTGGAGAGTTTTTGTTTTTCCTGCAGTTTCAGTGACAAGATTACACCATTAGAAAAATTTTCAAAATAATCCTACTTTCATATTCTGAGTTAGGTTTGGACCAGGGGTGTGAGAATCAATTTTTACTCCTAGGAGAAGAAGTAGAAAAATCTAGATTGCATTGGAATTTCTTTGTGTGTATTTGTGGGTGGCTCTTAATGATGGCAGAATTTCAGAAAGGGTTTTTCGATGCTCACCTTTATGTTGCATTTTGCAAAACTAGAAGAGTATTAATGGTGAGGCTTTAACACATAAACAGTTAGTACAAAATTGTTAAAAAGAAAGAAAAGAACAAAAAAAACAGATTCTGGGGGTGCACTTGTGGATCACCTAATGTCTGCTCCAGAATAGAAGCACTGGATCCAGGCACAGCCTGGAGAGGAGCTTTAGAAATGCAAATTAACACTGCTAGGGCAATGTGTGCACAATGAACCAGGATCTTCATGCCTGGGGGAGGAATTTCCCTGAGTCCATCTGCCCCTCACCCCCAGCTCTGCCTGCTTGCACAGATGGAATTTGCACAACTAAAGGCAGAGCCCACAGTGAGGATATCTGACTCCAACAGAAATTGGTTAAGCTGCAAAGGGAAACAGCAAACGGAGAATGTTGGGAAAGCTTTACTAAAAATAGTGGGGGGGAATCATCCCTCTCCCTGCTCCAACCTGTGCTGTCACTGTCCAGGTTATATAGGGTGTATTGGGGCACTGGGGTGTTTTTGGTGCCACGAGTTCAGGGAAATGAGTTGGAAATCCAAGTATGTGGTGATTTAATTAGAGAAAAGTGGTCAATTGATGCAGCCCTGGATGGAGGGAGCACCCAAAAACGCAAAAAGATGAACAGACACCAGAGCCAATCCTACAACACCATGGACCAGCCCCTGGGAACCCTAACGAATTCATGTCAGGACACAGAAAATCCATCCATAATTTGATTGGCAGAATTAGGATAAAAAGCATCCTCTAAATAATAACCAAGCAAACAGCTCCTGATCCTGAACTTCCTGACGACCAATCCACTGAAATAAGGAAGGAGACATTTCACATGGGATAGGATCAGATTATCTATTAACAGAAGGAGGAGGAGTTTAGGGAAAATTACATGACTCAAACTGCTGTTCGCAAATAGATGATAACTGAAAAGTGGTTAAACAGATAACAAAGGAAATAAGAAAACAACTCGTATTCCGGAGAAAGGATGGGACAGGTTTTCGTGGTTCCCTGGTAGACCATGGCTTAAACGAATGCTGCTCCTCCTCTGACGTGCTGCAGCAACTCTCAGCTTTTTACCATGCACACCTTGCTCCAAAGAGGAGACAGGAAAAGAGATTGAGTCAATGGAAATTAAAAGTTTGTAAGCGCTGTTCTTGAGAAAATGAGACAAGGAGGGATTGAAAGCAGTAAGATTAAAATCGTAGTAGGGGTGCATATTAAGAGGGACATGCAGTAGGCGGATCGGGAAGTCTGAACCTTTCAAGTACCTCAGCCAGAGGGGACGGAGATGGGGGAGGGAAAATGAGGATAAAAAGGAGGCGGCGCTTTAGAGACTGCATGGCAAATGCCGCATGGCCTCTCTCTTTGTTCAGGAATAAAGTCACTTTTGCAGGACTCCTCTGTCTCCTGCGGGCACACAAACCTCTGGCCACGGGAATTTTCCCGCACAGCCCCGGGCACAGGGCAGACACCTCTGTGCCACCCACAGCAACCGGGACGAGCCAGCGCTGCTCCGGCACCGGCTCCTGCCGAGGCCCCAGCGGGAAGGAGACCGCGGGCAGCCGCTCCCGCAGCGCCCTCAGCCCAGCGCCAACACGGGCCGGCACCGGCACAACCAACCCGCCAGAGCCCCCTGCCGTCCCCTCGGCCCGCAGCGAGCCCCGAGCCCCCGCACAACCGAGCGCGGCTCCCACCTGCGCTGGGGCCGCCTCCGAGCTCCGCCGCCGCCTCCCCGGGCTCCGGCCGCTGCCGCCGCTGCCGGGCCCGCACAGACGCTGCCACAATGGCGCCTTTGCTGCTCTGCCCAATCAGCGCGCGACAACCAGGAGTGACATTGGCACAATCAGCCAATGGCAGCGAGGGCCGGGCTCTGCACACGGCCCAGCCTCGTCCCGCGCTCTCAGGGCCCCCCGGGCTGTGGGAGGGCAAAGGCGGAGATGAGGAAGAGCCCTGGAACGGGCCCGGGCCCGAGCCGCCATTGGCCTGGAAACACAAACAAAGTTCTCCGCAGCTCCCGGCACGCCTTTCCCAGCCCTGCGTGTTCGCTGCCTCCGGCTCAGCGGGAAGCCCTGGAGCCTCACTGCCGCTACCTCCTAATTGGGAGTGTCTATGCATGGATTTGATTTCCCCCAAAACGGGAAAACTGCCCCAAACGCCAGGGGATAAGTGTGGGAGGAGTGGAGAGATTTCTGGCAGAAAACTCTAAAAACTCAGAGCAAGGTAATGAGAAGTAAATGAAGACCCTTCAAACCAGCTTTCGCCCAAGCCTCCCTCCTTCCATCTGCACCTCTTACCCCAGCAGTGCAGGGTGTGAGAAACAACGCTCATATTTTAAAATTTTAATGGTTTATGAAACCTTAACAAAATATAATAAAGGGCTTGTGACAAAGGTCGCTCTTGTTTTTTTCTTTTTTTAACTCTCAAAGTTTTATTTAACTTTAGCACAAAAATACACCAAAAGACTGAATTAGGAGAAAAATCACCGTTGGGAGCACAGGACTAAACCCCCACGTGCTCCCCTACAGAACGGATGTTCTGCCTTTTATGCCCCTGGGCCCTCCCAAAGTCTTGTCGCTGAACTCCTTCTCTGCCGTCCATTGCTGGAGACTCCTTTCTTACATCTGCACTGCTTGCCTTATCAAGTGTAACAGTTGTTCTCCACCCAAATTTAACACGAGCAGGTTCTACTTCCCTTTCAGGTTATGATCAGAGCTTGAATGCAGTGATTTCAAGTGAATAAATTACCTTTCCCTCTTTCAGTCGGAAATGAGCTACTGCCACCTGCACTTGCCCTTCCCTTCCTCTCCTGAACCACCGAACAGCCCCACTGGGATGGCAGGAGCTGGGCCTGGGAACTGCTGCCTTTGGAGCTGCATCTCCTCCTCCCGTGGCCGCTGCTCAGAGCCCAGAAGTGCTCTGAGAACTTGAAGTTGTGGCAGCTGGGTTAGAGCCTACATGGGAGGAGGAGAAGGTTCACCAGAGCCCTTCTCCTGCCGTGCCAGCTCCAGGGCAAGGAGTGCAATGGAAGCCAGCCAATGTCCAAAGCCCATCTGCTCTGCCAGTTCCTGTGGGAATGAGCTGCTGCAGAGGGGAAGATTTGGGTGGGAATGTGGTTCTCTAAGAAGGCCATAACTAAATGCTTGCATGGGGATTTTGGCTTCTGGAGCAGTGGGGTAGGGCTGTTGTTGGTTCCTACCCCTCCATCCCAGGATGATGTAAAGGGTGAGGGATGCCATGTGTGCTGTGCACTGGCAGTGATCCTCAAGATATCCTTCGAATCCTCTCCTTCAAACTAGTCAAGCTCCTGGGAAAGACAGGACCGAAAGGAAAAAAAGCATTCTCAGTTTTGTGCCCTCCTGCCCTTGTGGGGTGAGGGGCAGGAGGCAGAGGTCCAGCTTGGTCTCACTTTGACCTTTTCTTTGAGACACTGTCTGCTCCCACCACAAAAGCACAGAGGGTGCTCTTTGCCCCCACCAGTGGGAAGTGGCTCTGCTGACCCCACTAAGAGTGCTAGAAGATGAGTCTGTGAACTAAACAGTTGAATATTGCCTACAGGAGGTAGCAGGCAGTAGATGTGCCACCATTCTCTTTCCAGGACCCCACTGGGAGTACTTGAACTATCGGCGATGAGAGAGAGACGGGAACACTGAATGGTGATCAAAATCCAATTTTTACTGAGCACTACTATGTGCTTATATACCATTTACAGGAAGGCTGGTAATATTTTACTGCAATCACATAGACAAACCTTACATAGACAAACTCTCACATAGACAAACTTTACATGTGGACTTAGTAAAATCTTATTTCCCATAACCCAGACTTGATCCAGTTCTCTTGCAGTCAGGTCTCTGTTTGCTCTTGCCAGGCATCCTCGTTGTCAGGCTGCATTTGCTGATTAAATCTGCAGTACTATCAGACTCATTTGCATTACCCATATCCACATCTCCCCCGTTTCTTTTAACTAAAAATACACTCTTAAGCGATTTGTCTATTAAATTCTTAACACACTGTAAAATACAAGGAATAACTACTACAACGCATAATATGATGCCTAATACATACAAACCTATTTTAACTGTGATAAATGTGATTCGTGCTAATTAAATTGTAACTATATTAACAAAATTGTATTTAGATCAATAAAAGACTATTGTTACCGAGTGAAAGGGGGGGAGATGGGTGATACAGGATAAAAGACATCTCCCAGATGTTGGGAGTCGAAGAAGGAGGTTAGAAGAAAGTCAGATAAGAATAGTAGAAGGACGGAGGTCTGATAAGCGGCATCTAGAAATACAGCTTCAACCTTGAAGCTGTCAAAAATGGAATGATTCCAAGCATGGGACTTAATTAAAGTCATGTTATGGAAAACATCTGCTCAGTCACACAGGGCGCCTGCGCTACCTGCAGGTCACACCTCGGTCACTGATGATGATGATGATGAGCCTTCATCGGAAATAAGACCCTTAAAAGGATAAGAGACCCCCTAACCCATTAGTAGAGCATGCGCCGTGCAGTATAGTTACGTAGATTTTAGGAATAGAAACTAGGAGGAGCTTTCTAGAAACTTTTGTAGCCTACAGTATATAAGTGGGATTGTTAGCCCAAATGCTTTGGTACGAGAGGAAGGGCAGGCCCCTCCCCGTACCCCCGGTCGGTTTTGCTTATGCTTTATACGAACCTCAATTATACTAAAACACTTACTCTCAAATTTTATCCATCCAAAATTATACAATTGTAATACTTTACTTGGATGGTATTTAGTTTCAATAATTTTTGTAATCATCTTCAATACTTCTGATCGTATTAATTTATAATTGTTACTATTAAAAAATTGTTGTTACTTTTAATCTTTGTTGTTTGTTTAATTGGAAAAATAGAAAACCATTCATAACATAACTAAATTCCTAATCCAGCCAGTGAGTCCCCAGTGCCCTAAGAGCCAGTTCAGCCAGTCGTACCCATGATCTACCCGAAGTTTATTCACACCTTCTTTGAGGGCTTGAATGCTGGCATAGATGGGCTGGGAGTGGTCAGAAAGGTTAAGGCAACACATCCCATCGAATTCCTCAGCCACAGGCGGCGGCGGAGCTCGGAGGCGGCCCCAGCGCAGGTGGGAGCCGCGCTCGGTTGTGCGGGGGCTCGGGGCTCGCTGCGGGCCTCGGGGGCGGCAGGGGGCTCTGGCGGGTTGGTTGTGCCGGTGCCGGCCCGTGTTGGCGCTGGGCTGAGGGCGCTGCGGGAGCGGCTGCCCGCGGTCTCCTTCCCGCTGGGGCCTCGGCAGGAGCCGGTGCCGGAGCAGCGCTGGCTCGTCCCGGTTGCTGTGGGTGGCACAGAGGTGTCTGCCCTGTGCCCGGGGCTGTGCGGGAAAATTCCCGTGGCCAGAGGTTTGTGTGCCCAAAGGAGACAGAGGAGTCCTGTAAAAGTGACTTTATTGATGAACAAAGAGAGAGGCCATGCGGCATTTGCCATGCGGTCTCTAAAACGCCGCCTCCTTTTTATCCTCATTTTCCCGTCTGCGTCTCCCTCTCCCATTCCCCACTGGCTGAGATACTTGGAAGGTTCAGACTTCCCGATCCACCTACTGCATGTCCCTCTTAATATTCACTCCTACTACGATATTAATATTACTGCTTGCAATCCCTCATTTTCTCATATTCTCAAGAATTGCCTTTACTAACTTTCAATTTCCATTGACTCAATCTCTTTTCCTGTGTCCTCTTTGGCGCAAGGTGTCGTGAATGGTAAAAAGCTGAGAGTTGCTGCAGCACATCAGAGGAGCAGCAGCATTCGTTTAAGCCATGGTCTGCCAGGGAACCACGGAAACGTGTCCCATTCCCATCCTTTCTCCGGAATACGAGATATTTTCATATTTCCTTTGTTATCTGTTCAACCACTTTTCGATTATCATCTGTTTGCAAACAGCCGTTTGCGTCATTTAATTTTCCACAAAATCCTCCTTCTTCTGTAAGTAGATAATCTGATCCCATCCCATGGTGAAATGTCTCGTTCCTCATTTCAGCGGCTTGGTCAGCAGGAAGGTCAGGAGCTGGAGCTGTCTGCTTGGTTATTATTTCAAGGATACTTTTAAACCTAATTATGCCACTCAAATTATGGATGGGTTTTCTGTGTCCTGATATGAATTCGTTAGGGATCCCAGGGGCTGGTCCATGGTGTTGTAGCATTTGTTCTGGTGGCCGTTCATCTTTTTCCCTTTTTTGGGTGCTCCCTCCTGCCACGGCTGCATCAATTGAACACTTTTATCTTATGAAATGATAAAATGTTTGGATTCCCAACTCATTTCTCTGGACTAGCAAAAACACCTCATTGCTTTGGGGAGAGGGATGATCCCCCCCCCCCCCACTTTTTTTCATGAAATTTGCTCAATATTCTCCGTTTGCTGTTTCCCTTTGCAGCTTCACCAGTTTCTGTTGCAGTCAGATATCCTCACTATGGGCTCTGCCTTTAGTTGTGCAAATTCCATCTGTGCAAGCAGGCAGAGCTGGGGGTGAGGGGCAGATGGACTCAGGGAAATTCCTCCCCCTGGCAAGAAGGCCCTGGGGCATTGTCCACACTTCTCCAGAGCAATGGTAATTTGCATTTCTAAAACTCCTCTCCTGGCTGCCTGGAACTAGGATTTTCTTCCAGAGCAGCCTTTAGGTGATTCACACGTCCACCCTCACAATCTGCTTTAGTTTTCTTTTTCATTTTTTTTCTATCGATTTTTTATTAACAGTTTATGCGTTAAAGCCTCACCATTAATACTCTTCTAGGTTTGCAAAATGCAACTTAAAGGTGAGCTTCTAAAGATCCATTCCGATATTCTCCCGTCATTAAGAGCCACCACAAATATATAGAAAAATATTCCAATGCAATCAAGTCTTTTCTGCCTCTTCTCCTAGGAGTAAAAATTGCTGGTCACACCACTGGCCCAAACCTAACTGACAATCTAAAAGTAGGATTAATGTGAAAAATTTTTCTCATGGTGTAATATTGTCACTGAAACTGCAGGGACAATAAAAAACTCTCCAGCAATATCTTTAGTGTTAGAGAGTTAAGGCATTACTTGAACCTGGTCAGGATGTGCAACAAAAATAATTTCATCCACACATATCCCGGGTGTACAGAGAAAATCATTCCATGAGATGTGAATTTTGCTAGATTTTTCCTGAAATTTTACAGTCTGAAACCATTGAAATCCATTGGTTTAGTGTTTATTGCTTCCAGGTTGTGTAGTTCTTAGTGTTTGGTTTCATATTGGACCTGGATTTCTCCTCCTGTGATGTTAATGAGGTCTCACTCCTGGATTTCCTTCTCAGTCTTTTCCAGACCAGGTGTCTCCATCTATGCCAGGGGCAGTGTCTGGGGTGGGTGTTCTTGATGTTTGCTGATGTTTCCTTGATGTTTTATTGCTGTTTATCTTTGTGGATATGTTTTGGGCTATTCCCAGTCTGTTGAGATGTTAAACTCATCTCTGTTGAGTGGTGCCACATCCCTTAAAAAAACCTTTAAAATTTCTTTCTTGAGAGAAAGGCAAACCGAGCCTGACTAGTAAAATGGAATATAAAAAAAAATTAAATTTGGTAGACTTTCCAACAGTGGAATCGCAGGCAGCCCAGTGTGTGAGTGTAATTGAGAGGCAGAGTCCTGGGTGGATGCTGTGAACAGCAAAGTGCCAAGGCAGGCTCTGTGCCAGCCCAGCTTCCTGTGGCAGAGATTTCACAAGAGACAGGATTCTGGCCACAGACTGCTTGAAATATACATCCCTTATCTCCAGCCCGCACTAGGTGGAGAATTCCCAGGGTAAGGAATTGCAAAGATCAATTCCAAGGGAGATAATTGAATATCTGCCCTGGCTCTGGCCAAAGGTTATAATGGCCGGATGCTTGGCCTTCAGCCAAGGGCACACACTGACTCAGAAAACACTTCCTAAATGCAGCAACATGTTGCATATTCATAGACCTTCATGCATTATTCACAATCATTCTCCCTCAATCTGTAAATCATTATTTTTTCCTTCCCTGGGGTTCTGGTGTTCCATAATCCAGGAATGTGAAGAATTTCCTGATTATCTTTTTTACCGTTCTCCAAGTTTGTTACATGAACACAAGTTTTTTATATTATACTCCAAGAAAAATATATTTATCACACAACTATTTATAAGTTTTGTTAATTACAGAAATAAAATAAACTATATTCATACAGCAGTGTTTTCCAGCAAATAGCATTCATTTTAATATTTGCAAAAACTCAATAATATAATGTACACTTATAACACACATATAATTCAAATTTCATTTTCTCGGTATGGAGGAGACATAGCTGGTGGTCCAATCATTTTGTTATTTTTCATTTTCTCAGTTTTTTTTTACTTTTCTCCTGTCCATACCACAATACTGAGGATATTTGGGTTTAAAAAGTCATAAAATGTTGTGGCTAGAGGAGAGAATCTTCAATCCAGGTCCTGCAATTTCCTCTTAATCCTCAGAATTCTTGCACCTGCTTTTTCGTCCTGGATTACTTCTGAGATTCCCTGGTCCCTCTCTGGGTCAATACACCTCAAACCCTCAGTCAAAATATGTCCCAAATATTTAACTCTTTTCTCCACCATTTCCTCTTTTATTTCAAATACTCAAAGATGCTTTTCAGCCTGAACGTTCAGCCATTTCACAGAGGCTTCTTCTGCCACTTCTTGTCCTCCTGACTGCAGCAAGTCATCCACATCCTGCATTAACCCAATCCCTGGGGGTGGGGTAAATTCTTGTGATATTTTCTGCAAGGCTTGCCCCAATAAGGCTGGTGCTTCCCTGCATCCCTGCAGAAGGACCGTCCATGTCTTTTCCATTTTCCCTTCTATCTCTTATTCCCACTAAAAGGCAAATACTAGTTTTCCATACTGTGTACGTGGGCATCCCCAGAAAGCATCTTTGCCATCAAGGACTGAATGGTGTCAGTGTGAGGAGGGCACCTGGTTGAAGATGGTGTAAGGATGTGAGAGCCCCTGGGTGCTGGGGCCCCCTTGGGCCCTGGGGTTCATCCCTCAGGGGCTGTAGAAACTCTGCCATGGCCTTTGCCTTCCCCTTGGCCTTTTCCTCCTCCCTTCTTGCATTCCCCTGCTGTGCCTTTGTGACCAAGTGCTCCAGGGGCTTCTTCTGCCCCTCCTGCAGCCCCCTCAGTGCCTGGGGGTGCTCATCCTCTGACAGCTGCTGAGCTTTCTGCTAAATCATTCCTTTCTGCAGTGACCCAAGGAAAATGCTTAAAAGCTAATCTGGATGCTTGCACTTCCAATGCCCATTTCCCAGCTGTTCCTTTGTCCTGCTGCTCCTTGTGCTGTGGCTGCCGTGGCCAGCCCGTATCCCAGAGCCGGTGCCTGTCCTGCCGCAGTGTCCAAACGCGGCCCCCCCGGCGGGCAGGGCCGGCAGCTCCACGGGGCCGGGCAGCGGCCGGGGCGTCCCGCAGCCTCCTGGGGGCCGGGGGCCACTGCCGGGCCTGCAATTGCCGGGGGGTGCTGGGCTCAGGCAGCGCCCGGCGCTGAGCCCCGGCTGCCCCACAGCCCCGGCCCGGCCCCGCAGCTCCCCACAGGCCCCCAGCCCGTGCTCCCGGTGCCGCCCCTCTGCGCCCGCTCCTGCCGCTGCCCAGCACAGAGAAACCCCCTGCAATCCTGACCTCCTTGTGTGCCTGTCCTGGCAACTGGGGATATAAAAGATGTCAGTCAGCTGGCAACTTTCCTGCTTCTTGCCTGAACCATATTCCTGCACAATCCCCTTCACCCAGTCCCTTCCCAGCACACCAACACCATCCATCCCCTGTTGTCTAAATCCCTTCTGGACTTCTCTTAATGCCTCCCTGGGTGTCCCTATCCTTGATGACCTCTGGGAGAATGTGCAAACTCCCTCCACATGCCCTCAAGGGACCCTTCAGATTTTGGGATCATCATCCCTTTTTCCGGGATCCCTTCGTGGCTTTCCCTTTCTACCCTGCATGGGTGCCCTGCCATGTTTAGTCCCCGAAGATGCCACTGTAGTCACTGCTGAGATTTTCAGTGCTCTCTGGCTGCCGACTCTTCCCAGCCCCCCTGATCTGTCACTCGTCTGTCTCCTGGCCCCAGCGCCCCCCTGGATGGGAATTTGGGGAGGTGGGAGGGGGGGAGCGCCAAGGCCGGGCCCCCCCGCGCTGTGGTGGCGGCAGCGGCTGCAGTGGGGAGCGAGTGCGGGCGGGAGCGGCCGAGAGCCCAGCGCTGCCCCAGCCCGAGCTGCCCCAGCTCCATCGCTGCCCCTGCGCTGGGATGCTGTGGGTTTGGGGGGAAGAGGGAGCCGGCAGTGGGTGCTGGGCCTGGGGGCAGCAGGAGGAGGGAAGGCGAAGTAGGGTTGAAGAACAAAAGGATCAAACGATGCATGTGGGAGGAGCAGGTGGGATTGTGCAGGCGAAAGAGGAATAATGGGTGGAAGAGGAGTGTGTGGAAGAGCAGGGACCCCAGAGGAGGGTCAGAAATGGGAAGCAGCACAATGTTCCACTCCTCCCTGTATCTGTAGCCTCTGCCCCAGCCTCAGGAGCCTTGCTCCCGCCACGTGCAGCAGGTGACCGAAGAGGGGGATCCATGATTTTCACAGGGGTGAATCTTGGTGTTTGTGAGCTTTATTGGGCTAAATGTTGGTCCTTTGATTTTTTGCTGGGGCTGAATCTTTATATTTTGGAAGGGATTTGGGCTGAAACTTGCTTTTTGGGGAGATTTTGATCTGTGTCTTGATGTTTGGATCATTTTTGTGCTGAATCGTTGTGTTTTGGAGGTTCTTACAGACCCAAGATGCGCAATGACTTCCTGAGTTGCACTTTGGAAGGAGGAACCCTCAGCCCAAGGTGCTCTCTTGTGTTTTCCTCCAAACCAGCTTTTTTCATTCCCAAGGCATTGGCAGATGGAGGATGAGGAAACTCCTGAGAGATCCCTCTCGAGAAGGAGCTGCAAACCCAGCCCAGGGAGCTGCGAGGAGGAAAGACCCTCCCTGAGCCGGGAAGGCGGCCGGAGATCCAGGCAGAGCTCAGAGCTGGTGGAGAAGCCTCCTGGAGGGGAGAAGCCCCACAAGTGCTTGGAATGTGGGAAGGGTTTCAGCTACAGCTCCAAACTGATCCGGCACCAGAGGATCCACACTGGGGAGAAACCCTATGAGTGTGGGAAATGCAAGAAGAGCTTCAGGAGTATTTCTTATCTGATGCAGCACCAGGTGATCCACACAGGGGAACGGCCCTACACCTGCTTGGAATGTCGGGAGAGCTTTGGGTGGAGCACTGCCCTGAGATACCACCAGCGCATCCACACTGGGGAGAGGCCCTACGAGTGTCCTGAGTGTGGGAAGAGCTTCTCACACAGCTCAACCTTGACCAAACACCAACGGAGGCTCCACTAAGGGAAGCCCTGTGAGTGCCCCGAGTGTGGGAAGAGCTTCGTGCTCTGCTCCAGCTCCATCCCCCTTGGGAGGATCGGTGTTGGATGATCCCCAGTGACCCCCGTTGGGCAGAGCCCTGGTGATCCGTGGTCCTGGTGATCCGTGTTGCGCGGGAGGGGAGCCTTTTTTGGGGTCTCTGCATCATCTTGTCTTCCTGTGAGCACCTGGATGAATGCAGGGGCAGGAACATCCATCCATCCATGGCCTTGAAAGACTCTTTATCGTAAATAACTCCAACCACCCCACCTGGAAAAAAATCATAAAACCCTCTGCTGCCTGGGCAAGGTGTTAACTCTTTCAATGCCCAAAATAAAACGTTACAGATACTTTATTCTCTCTCCTAAATAAGAAAAAAAAATTTAAGTAACCCACAGAAACAGTATAAAAACACCAAAATCAAACATCAAGAAAAGTCAAATATAAAATAAAGGAGAAAAGTAATGAACTAAAATTCCTCTTTTTTTTAAGTATGGAGAAAAAAATCTTGTTTCTCTATAATACATAAAAATATTATGAAGTGAATATGGCTGTTCTAATTGTACATATAAACAAAACGATTAATCTTAAAGTAAACAAATGTTAAAATTGCTGTAATCTCATAAGATTAAATAATAAGAAAACCCCTGGTGTTCCTCCCTCAAAAAAAAAGAAAAAACCCTCTGTTCTCAAAAATAAAGTAAGCTTTTGTTTAAACTGTTATAATCCTTAAAGTATGCCTCATAAATTAATATAGTCCTTAATAAAACTTGTGAGAAAAACTGTTAGTCTGAATAAAGGGTTTTTAGATAGTAATCAGATTTCCATTCTCTTAAACACTAACATCCAAACCACAAGAAAACTGTTTGTTATGAAGAAATCTCCATAGACTGAAGAAAAGTCTCCTCTTTGAAGTAAATTAGTAAAACACTATTTTAAAGATGGTAAACTACCCGAGTTGTTTTTCTGTGTTTTCAGTATTAAAAAAATTCTGTGGAAGAAAAAAAAGTTGTCTCAAGTTTTATTCTAAGTTTATATTTCTTATAGTTTCTAGTAATAAAATTCCTCATTCTACCATTTAAAGTTAAACCTGTTTTTTCTACTTCTTAATCCTCTCTCACCACAAAAAAGTTTCAAATTAATAAACAAAACCCACTACATCAAACATCAGTGATTCCAGGATTTTGATTTCTATTACCCAAGGGTGTCTTCTCCAGCCAAATGATGATGGACTGGGGCAAAGACCAAGATTTTGGAGACAATGGGGTGGAAACTCCTCCAAAAATGTTCTTCCCTCCCTCCCAAGCACGTGAATCCTCAGCTCGCACAGACACAGAAATTCTTTTATTTTGGCCTTGATTTGCTTTTCATTTCTCTTCATCCCTTTAAAAAATCCAACACTGGGGTAAAAATAAAGACACTGAACTGAGACATGGGTGGAGACACAGGAGGACCTTCCTTTGGTGCAGTTAAGGCTGTGTCCTCTTGTCCTGTCCCTGTTCCCTAAGAGAAGAGCTCGACCCCCACCAGGCTGCACCCTCCTGTCAGGGAGTTGTAGAGAGTGATGAGGTCTCCCCTGAGCCTCCTCTTCCTCAGGATAAACATTCCCAGCTCCCTCAGCTGCTCCTCACAGGACTTGTGTTCCACAGCTTCTCCCCTGTTGTTCCACAGCCACTGCTCCTGTTCCAGTGCAGCTGCAACCCCTCCAGTGGTGCTGCTCCCACTCCAGTGCTGCTCGTCTGTGACAATGTGAGGACATTGTGACACTGAGCGGAGACATAGTACTGTGGGGCAACTGTGACATTGAGGGGACTGGTGGAACTGTGAGGACATTGTGACACTGCAGGGCCTCCTGGAACCGTGTGGACATTGGGACTTTGAGGGGACACGTGGGACTGTGGGGCCATTGTGACACTCAGGGGTCCCATGGAACCGTGGGGCCATGGTGACACTCTAGTGTCTTGTGGAATCCAGAGGCCCCTGTGATTCTGCGGGGCCTCATGGGACCAAGAATCCTTTGTGATATTTTGGGGCTTCAGGAAAGAAAGGGATCCTGTGACACTGTGGGGTCTCATGCAATCCAGAGGCCCCTATGGTTCTGCAGGGATTTTTGGAACCAAGGGGCCATTGTGATGCCTCAGGGCCTTATGGTGTCCAGAGATCATTATGACATTGTGGGGTCTCCTGGAACGAAGGATCCATTTTGACTTTACAGGGCCTCATGGAGCCAAGGGTGACAACATGAGACCCCACAACAGAAAGGGGGGACCCTCTGTGCTGGGTTTGCACATTTGACATTTTGTGAGGAAGGAAGAAGTCACCCCCGGAAATGATTTTTTTGACAGGAGCTGCTAAGAGCTTCCTCCATGTCTGACAAAATCTAATCAGTGATTAGTTTTGAGAACTGACAACCTGTTAAACCACTGAAAAAGCTGTGCAGCCACAGCGGCCCCACTGTTCTGGCTGGGCCCCTTAAAAATCCTGGCACAACCTCCCAGAATTCTCCACTGTAAACAGCTCTGGCCACCACCAGCAGGGATCATATGATTATCTGCAGGCCTTGGAACAAGATATTATCTCATTCACTGTACAGATGAGACTTGCAGACCTTCAATTCTCTCTCGAGTGAGAGAACAGGACAGAGTGAAGACACGTAGAGGAACAACATGTGGACCCCAAGGTTAGAGAAGCAGAATTTAGGTCCCAGATGGGAGGGATTGAGGAGATGCCTGACTCTTGGGCTGAAATCCTCTTGTAAGTCTATGGGAAAGATAAAGTTGATATGTCAGACTCTATTTCCCTGTAACTTGTTGAAAAGCACATGAAGGATGAAATGTTTCAATTGTAGACATGAGCAAAAGCATCCATGCTGAACAAACAGATATTGAAGTAGCTTGAACAGAGAGAGATGAGAATGATGAAGACCCTTTACCCCAGGGAAGAAGAAGAGAAACTCTGTTCCCAGAGATGAAGATGATCTCAGAGACAGATGAAGAGAACCTTTGCTTCTGAGCAGCTCATCCTTAAAAGTGTACCCCATTAGCCAAAGATTGAGCCCTCAAAAACAATTGTGGAGAAAGCTGTAGGTCGAGGGGAGAGACTTTTACAAAGTGATGAGATTTCCATTCTCCTGGGCAGCTGATGCACTGTGACTTTGAAGCCACGAGAGAATTGTCTCTTGTGGAGAAGTCTCCATAACATGACAAGAGAGACTCCTCTCCCTAAGTGAACTGGGAAGACTATTTTAGAGATGGTAAACTGGCTGAATTGTTCCTGCACTCTGTCAGTAGGAAAGAAAAGAAGGTGTGGAGGGAGGAGAAGTGTTGTGAAGGTTTTATTCTGATTCTTATTATTCTTTTAGTTTTATTAATAAAGTTCTTTCTTTATACCCTTTAATGTTTGAGCCTGCTTTGCCTTCCTCCTAATCCTATCTCACAGCAGGAAATGAGTAAATAATTCTAGTGGAAGATTTGGCCAGCACTAAACCTGTAGTAGCTAACAGCTGGCCTGGAGGCCTTCCAGTTATAACTAATCCCGATTGTAATTTTATAATGTAAATAATTCTATAACTACCATAATGATATAACTTGAGCAGTCTGGGCTGTTGGGGAGCAGGTCTAGGCCATCTGGGACACGGACAGCCATTGGCCAGTTAGCCAGGTGACAACTAATTTAGCCAAGCTGAGCTAACTGTGCAGACTTCAAAGGGTACATAGGGAGAACAGCCCTCAATAAAAGTTGGTTTTTGTTGCACGAACAGGGAGGTTTTTGTCATCGCTTCTGTCTCAACTGCAATGAGTGGTGACCCCGATGTGATAGGCAATAGCCCGGCTGTGGGGATCGTGGTGGAGTTGGAACCCCAGTGGGGGAAGGTGACTGGGAAGAGCTGCCAGCAGTCGAGAGCTGTGGAGGTCCAGACCTTGTAAATACAAGAACCTGCTGGGGACCCTTGTAAATAGAAGATTCTTACAAAAAGAAGAAGCAGATGGAGATACAGGAATGTGATTTTCCAGAGAAGAAATAGAAGGGGATCAGAGCCATGGACTGGACACAGCTGCAAGAGCTGCAGCAGAGACACCATGGGCAACGTCCACCAGGGAAGTAGCTGGTCAAAATTGGATGTTTCTGCCACTCCTTCCCAGTCAGGCTCACCTCAGCCTCCAGCAGAGTCAATTCCTGCAATCCTCCCATCACCCTGGCAATGGACTCAGAATCTGTCCCCACGTGTCCCAATGGCATTAGGGTACACTGTGCACCAGGATCAACTAACACTCTATATTTCTGTGGCTCTGATGTGCCAGGACATCAGATCCACACCACTCAAAAGACCCAGTTTTCCTGTGCCTCTCCCTGGCTAGAGGCAAGGCCCCTCTAGCCCTGGTTATTATTTCCTTCCTGGGCATACATACCAGAGGTTCCGTCAAGCGGATCCGACAGATCATCCTCCCTTCTGTAATACCCAACACCTCGGTCACGGGAGGTTGAGGCTACCTTCACTTTAGTGGAGCTCCCTCAGTTAGTGTTTCCCTCCTTGAGTTGACACACCTGTGCTGCCAGGACAGAAGTGGGTTTCCCATCCCACCTTCTCATGTCTTCCCCATGGCCACGCAGAAAGAACCGCAGGCAGCTCATGGGGTGTATACTCTCTCTAGCTGGGGGATGTTGGGTTCTGACTTTGGGGCCTGTGACTTGCACAAGTGCCATATGGGAAACTGTTCCTCCTCACCTCTTCCCTCATCTCCTCTTGGAGGCTCTTAATCACAGCACAGACATGAGCCTGCATCAGGCCATTGATCATACTCTTGTAGTTCCTAAGCTTGTTGGCAACAGAATTCACTGTTTCTCGGCTGTTACCAGCATTAATTGTTGCATTCAAGGTGGTGTATTGAGATGGGCCTAGGCTTGCCAGATTCCACAGCATCTGCCCTGTGCACCTGGCCTTGTCAGGGTCATTGTCATGCTGTCCATCCCTCCCAAAGAGCACCTCCAGCACTGCCACTTCTCTCAGCTCTTGGATCCCTTCCTCAAGGGTGCTCCAGCGCATTCTCTCTCTGTGGACAAACATCGCTCTTACACTCATTAAAAGTCGCTCCCAGAGGGAAAGGGATCTGAGTCCTGGGTCAAAGGTCCCAAATTCCTTGCCTCAGTACCATCCAGTTGCACACCTGCACCCATAGGGCCTTAGACCCAAAGTAACCAGGTTGTTTAAGCCTCCCAACCTTCCCCTGTTCAGTTGTGTAGACTGTTAGTAGCAAGTTCTCAGATCTCGTTGTTCCTATTGCTTACTTTTCGCTGCAGGAATTATAGTATTGTTAATTGCTCTTTCCCATTGGATCTCTCCCTCAGACCCTGCCTTAATCCCTCCCTGCACCCAAGTGTATAAATATCCCTACCCTACCCTGGACCCTGCTTTTTTCCAGTTCATTCCCAGTACAGTGCACGCCTTCCTGTTTGTTGTTTTCACCTCATTAAAATTCTTTTTCCAAACAATTGGATCAAAACTGTCTCTCTCCATAAAAGTCGTTAGATCCATTTCCCGGGGAAACCACCGGTCAGACTGTACGGGCTTGGACCGGGGGGTTTCGAGCCGAGCAAAAACCCCACGGTGCACAGAGAGAGCCGCGGAAAACCCGAGCAGCGAGGCTTCAAAACGCCCGAGGAATGAACAAGGAGCCTCTCCCCGCCCCGGCCCCGCACACATCCCCTCCCGGGCTGCCGGGGTTTAGATACAATAACCATTCTTTGGGCACAAAGCAGAGGATCATGGAATTACCATCACAAGAACTCACTGCAAGAGAATCGTGTATACAATAATCACATATATCTATCTGTAAAAGCACGTACTTCACTGTGGATCTGATACCGAAATAATGAGAAAAAGGACTAATGTAGATATAGTAGTAGTCATGCTAAGGCTTAGAAAACTGCAGTTCTCAGACAGGCCCTGGGAACCAGCCCTGGGAATGAGCTGGGGACTGTGGAAACAATAATTAAAGATAATTAAAGAATTTAGTGGAGCATATAAGAACATCTAGAAACTTTCAGGATAAGGCTGAAGTATAATAATAAATAAAGGGTTCTGGTGATGGGAAAACATGCAAGGGGGAATTAAAGGGGGGTAGCCTATAGTTTTGAATAGACAAGCATGCAAAATTTATAACTTTTAGGAATGATATCTACAAGATTTATGTATCTGTATTGTCTTGAAGAATGTGTACCTCTGCACGTGGACTACTTTGTAAAAAGGTATAAAAAACTTGACGAAAAAGGGAACTGTGGGACCCTGACTTTGGACGCTAGTCCGCAGGTTCCCCGGGCCCTGAATAAAGCACCGCATAAACTGACACTCTGTTAGTTTGTGTTCTGTTTGGGGCATCGGGCAGCAAAGGGAAAGCTACTCTGCACGCCACTCCATGCAAACAGAAAATCCTGGATTTGGGAAAAACACTGGCTTAGGGCGTGCTTTGTTTTCCTCCTCCCTTTTGCCACCTCCTGCCTTTTTCTCTCTCTCTCTCAGTGAGCACTAATTTTTGCTGTACATTTTCCCTCAGATAATTTAACTGCTTACCATATCAAGTGTAACAGTTGTTCTCCACCCAAATTTAACATGAGCAGGTGCTACTTCTCTTTCAGGTTAAAATAAGAGCCTGAATGCAGTGATTTCAAAATGAATAAATTACCTTTCCCTCTTTCAGTCCAAAATGAGCTACTGCCACCTGCACTTGCCCTTCCCTTCCTCTCCTGAACCACCGAACAGCCCCACTGGGATGGCAGGAGCTGGGCCTGGGAACTGCTGCCTTGGAGTTGCATCTCCTCCTCCCGTGGCCGCTGCTCAGAGCCCAGAAGTGCTCTGAGAACTTGAAGTTGTGGCAGCTGGGTTAGAGCCTACATGGGAGGAGGAGAAGGTTCACCAGAGCCCTTCTCCTGCCGTGCCAGCTCCAGGGCAAGGAGTGCAATGGAAGCCAGCCAATGTCCAAAGCCCATCTGCTCTGCCAGTTCCTGTGGGAATGAGCTGCTGCAGAGGGGAAGATTTGGGTGGGAATGTGGTTCTCTAAGAAGGCCATAAGTAAATGCTTGCATGGGGACTTTGGCTTCTGGAGCAGTGGGGTAGGGCTGTTGTTGGTTCCTACCCCTCCATCCCATGATGATGTAAGGGGTGAGGGATGCCATGTGTGCTGTGCACTGGCAATGATCCTCAAGAAATCCTTCTAATCCTCTTCTTCGAGCTAGTCAAGCTCCTGGAAATGACAGGACAGAAAAAAAAAATAAAAAGGTGCTCAGTTTTGTGCCCTTCTTCCCCTGTGTGGTGAGGGGCAGGAGGCAGAGGTCCAGCTTGGTCTCTCTCTGACCTTTCCTTTGAGACAACACTGTCTGCTCCCACCACAAAGGCACAGAGGGTGCTCTTTGTCCCCACCAGTGGGAAGTGGCTCTGCTGACCCCACTAAGAGTGCTGGAAGATGAGTCTGTGAACTAAACAGTTGAATATTGCCTAGAGGGGGGTAGCAGGCAGTAGATGTTGCCACCATTCTCTTTCCAGGAACCCACTGGGAGTACTTGAACTATCGACGATGAGAGAGAGACGGGGACACTGAATGGTGATCAAAATCCAATTTTTACTGAGCACTACATGTGCTTATATACCATTTACAGGAAGGCTGGTAATATTTTACTGCAATCACATAGACAAACCTTACATAGACAAACTCTCACATAGACAAACTTTACATTTGGACTTAGTAAAATCTTATTTCCCATAACCCAGACTTGATCCAGTCCTCTTGCAGTCAGATCTCTGTTTGCTCTTGCCAGGCATCCTCGTTGTCAGGCTGCATTTGCTGATTAAATCTGCAGTACTATCAGTCTCATTTGCATTACCCATATCCACATCTCCCCCGTTTCTTTTAACTAAAAATACACTCTTAAGCGATTTGTCTATTAAATTCTTAACACACTGTAAAATACAAGGAATAACTACTACAATGCATAATATGATGCCTAATACATGCAAACCTATTTTAACTAAATTCCTGACCCAGCCAGTGAGTCCCCAGTGCCCTAAGAGCCAGTTCAGCCAGTCGTACCCATGATCTACCCGAAGTTTATTCACACCTTCTTTGAGGGCTTGAATGCTGGCATAGATGGGCTGGGAGTGGTCAGAAAGGTTAAGGCAACACATCCCATCGAATTCCTCAGCCACAGGCGGCGGCGGAGCTCGGAGGCGGCCCCAGCGCAGGTGGGAGCCGCGCTCGGTTGTGCGGGGGCTCGGGGCTCGCTGCGGGCCGAGGGGGCGGCAGGGGGCTCTGGCGGGTTGGTTGTGCCGGTGCCGGCCCGTGTTGGCGCTGGGCTGAGGGCGCTGCGGGAGCGGCTGCCCGCGGTCTCCTTCCCGCTGGGGCCTCGGCAGGAGCCGGTGCCGGAGCAGCGCTGGCTCGTCCCGGTTGCTGTGGGTGGCACAGAGGTGTCTGCCCTGTGCCCGGGGCTGTGCGGGAAAATTCCCGTGGCCAGAGGTTTGTGTGCCCGCAGGAGACAGAGGAGTCCTGTAAAAGTGACTTTATTGATGAACAAAGAGAGAGGCCATGCGGCATTTGCCATGCGGTCTCTAAAACGCCGCCTCCTTTTTATCCTCATTTTCCCGGCTGCGTCTCCCTGTCCCTTTCCCCGCTGGCTGAGGTACTTGGAAGGTTCCCGATCCGCCTACTGCATGTCCTCGTTAATATGCACCCCCTACTACGATATTAATCTTACTGCTTTCAATCCCTCCTTTTCTTATTTTCTCAAGAATTGCCTTTTCAAACTTTTAATTTCCATTGACTCAGTCTCTTTTCCTGCATCCTCTTTGGCGCAAGGTGTCGTGCATGGTAAAAAGCTGAGAGTTGCTGCAGCACGTCAGAGGAGCAGCAGCATTCGTTTAAGCCATGGTCAGCCAGAGAACCACGGAAACGTGTCCCATTCCCATCCTTTCTCCGGAATACGAGATATTTTCATATTTCCTTTGCTATCTGTTTAACCACTTTTCGGTTATCATCTATTTGCAAACAGCCGTTTGCGTCATTTAATTTTCCACAAACTCCTCCTTCTTCTGTTAGTAGATAATCTGATTCCATCCCATGGTGAAATGTCTCGTTCCTCATTTCAGTGGCTTGGTCAGCAGGAAGGTCAGGAGCTGGAGCTGTCTGCTTGGTTATTATTTCAGGGATACTTTTTAACCTAATTATGCCACTCAAATTATGGATGGGTTTTCTGTGTCCTGATATGAATTCATTCGGGATCGCAGGGGTTGGTCCATGGTGTCGTAGGATTTGTTCTGGTGGCCGTTCATCTTTTTCCCTTTTTTGGGTGCTCCCTCCGTCCAGGGCTGCATCAATTGAACACTTTTATCTTATGAAATTATAAAATGTTTGGATTCCCAACTCATTTCTCTGGACTAGCAAAAACACCTCATTGCTTTGGGGAGAGGGATGATCCCCCCCCACACACTTTTTTTCATGAAATTTGCTCAATATTCTCCATTTGCTGTTTCCCTTTGCAGCTTAACCAATTTCTGTTTCAGTCAGATATCCTCACTATGGGCTCTGCCTTTAGTTGTGCAAATTCCATCTGTGCAAGCAGGCAGAGCTGGGGGTGAGGGGCAGATGGACTCAGGGAAATTCCTCCCCCAGGCAAGAAGGCCCTTGGGCATTGTCCACACTTTTCCAGAGCAATGTTAATTTGCATTTCTATAACTCCTCTCCTGGCTGCCTGGAACTAGGATTTTCTTCCAGAGCAGCCTTTAGGTGATTCACACGTCCACCCTCACAATCTGCTTTATTTTTCTTTATTATTTTTTTTAACGATTTTTTATTAACTATTTATGCGTTAAAGCCTCACCATTAATACTCTTCTAGGTTTGCAAAATGCAACTTAAAGGTGAGCTTCTAAAGATCCATTCTGAAATTCTGCCGTCATTAAGAGCCACCACAAATATATAGAAAAATATTCCAATGCAATCAAGTATTTTCTACATCTTCTCCTAGGAGTAAAAATTGCTTGTCACACCCCTGGCCCAAACCTAACTGACAGTCTAAATGTAGGATTAATGTGAAAATTTTTTCTCATGGTGTAATCTTGTCACTGAAACTGCAGGGACAATAAAAAACTCTCCAGCAATATCTTTAGTGTTAGAGAGTTAAGGCATTACTTGATTGTGGTCAGGATGTGCAACAGAAATAATTTCATCCACACATAGCCCGGGTGTGCAGAGAAAATCATTCCATGAGATGTGAATTTTACTAGATTTTTCCTGAAATTTTACAGTCTGAAACATTGAAATCCATTGTTTTAGTGTTTATTGCTTCCAGGTTGTGTAGTTTTTAGTCTTTAGTTTCCTACTGGACCTGGATTTCTCCTCCTGTGATGTTAATGAGGTCCCACTCCTGGATTTCCTTCTCAGCCTTTTCCAGACCAGGTGTCTCCATCTATGGCGGGTGCAGTGTCTGGGGTGGGTGTTCCTTGATGTTTGCTGATGTTTCCTTGATGTTTTGTTGATGTTTGTTATGTTTGTGGATATCTTTTGGGCTATTCCCAGTCTGTTGAGATATTAAACTCATCTCTGTTGAGTGGTCTAACAGTCCATAAAAAATACCTTTTAAATTTTCTTTCCTGAGAGAAAGGCAAACCGAGCCTGACTAGTAAAATGAAATGTAAAAAAATTTAAATTTGGTATACTTTCCAACAGTGGAATCGCAGGCAGCCCAGTGTGTGAGTGTAATTGAGAGGCAGAGTCCTGGGTGGATGCTGTGAACAGCAAAGTGCCAAGGCAGGCTCTGTGCCAGCCCAGCTTCCTGTGGCAGAGATTTCACAAGAGACAGGATTCTGGCCACAGACTGCTTGAAATATACATCCCTTATCTCCAGCCCGCACTAGGGGGAGAATTCCCAGGGTAAGGAATTGCAAAGATCAATTCCAAGGGAGAGAATTGAATATCTGCCCTGGCTCTGGCCAAAGGTTATAATGGCCGGATGCTTGGCCTTCAGCCAAGGGCACACACTGACTCAGAAAACACTTCCTAAATGCAGCAACATGTTGCATACTCATAGACCTTCATGCATTATTCAGAATCATTGTCCTCTGACCTGTAAATCATTATTTTTTCCTTCCCTGGGGTTTTGGTGTCCCATAATCCAGGAATGTGAAGAATTTCCTGATTATCTTTTTTACCATTCTCTGAGTTAGTTACATGAACAAAAGATTTTTACATTAAACTCCAAGAAAAATATATTTATCACACAAGTATTTATAAGTTTTTTTAATTGCAGAACTAAAATAAACTATATTCATACAGCAATGTTTTCCAGCATATAGCATTCATTTAAATATTTGCAAAAAGGCAATAGTATAATGTACACTTATAACACACATAGAATTCAAATTTCTTTTTTGCAGTCTGGAGGAGACATAGCTGGTGGTCCAATCATTTTGTTATTTTCCATTTTCTCAGGTTTATTCCCTTTTCTCCTGTCCATAGCACAACACTGAGGATATTTGGGTTTAAAAAGTCATACAGTGTTGTGGCTAGAGCAGAGAATCTTCAATGCAGGTCCTGCAATTTCCTATTAATCCTGAGAATTCTTACAGCTGCTTTTTAGTCCTGGATTACTTCTGAGATTCCCTGGTCCCTCTCTGGGTCAATACACCTCAAACCCTTAGTTAAAATATGTCCCAAATATTTAACCCTTTTCTCCACCATTTCCTCTTTTATTTCAAATACTCAAAGATTATTTTTAGCCTGAACATTCAGCCATTTCACAGAGGCTTCTTCTGCCACTTCTTGTCCTCCTGATTGGGGAAAGTCATCCACATCCTGCATTAACCCAATTCCTAGGTAAATCCTAGGGAAAAATTCTTATGATATTTTCTGCAAGATTTGCCACAATAAGGCCGGTGCTTCCCTGCATCCCTGCAGAAGGACCGTCCATGTCTTTTCCATTTTCCCTTCTATCTCTTGTTCCCACTCAAAGGCAAAATCCAGTTTACCATCCTGTGTAAGTGGGCATCCCCAGAAAGCATCTTTGCCATCAAGGACTGAATGGTGTCAGTGTGAGGAGGGCACCTGGTTCAAGATGGTGTAAGGATGTGAGAGCCCCTGGGTGCTGGAGCCCCCTTGGACCCTGGGGTTCATCCTTCAGGGGCTGTAGAAACTCTGCCATGGCCTTTGCCTTCCCCTTGGCCTTTTCCTCCTCCCTTCTTGCATTCCCCTGCTGTGCCTTTGTGACCAAGTGCTCCAGGGGCTTCTTCTGCCCCTCCTGCAGCCCCCTCAGTGCCTGGGGGTGCTCATCCTCTGACAGCTGCTGAGCTTTCTGCTAAATCATTCCTTTCTGCAGTGACCCAAGGAAAATGCTTAAAAGCTGATCTCGATGCTTGCCCGTCCAATCGCCATTTCCCAGCTGTTCCTTTGTCCTGCTGCTCCTTGTGCTGTGGCTGCCGTGGCCAGCCCGTATCCCAGAGCCGGTGCCTGTCCTGCCGCAGTGTCCAAACGCGGCCCCCCCGGCGGGCAGGGCCGGCAGCTCCACGGGGCCGGGCAGCGGCCGGGGCGTCCCGCAGCCTCCTGGGGGCCGGGGGCCACTGCCGGGCCTGCAATTGCCGGGGGGTGCTGGGCTCAGGCAGCGCCCGGCGCTGAGCCCCGGCTGCCCCACAGCCCCGGCCCGGCCCCGCAGCTCCCCACAGGCCCCCAGCCCGTGCTCCCGGTGCCGCCCCTCTGCGCCCGCTCCTGCCGCTGCCCAGCACAGAGAAACCCCCTGCAATCCTGACCTCCTTGTGTGCCTGTCCTGGCAACCGGGGATACAAAGGATCTGCAGCAGCTGGCAACTTTTGACGAGAAGAGCCTGCTGAAAAACATCCCCATCCTCAGTATTTTTCTCTTCCTCCTCTTTTCCATCATTCTTTGTCTTCCCACATAGATTCTTTCTGCTGCTTCTTGCCTGAACCATATTCCCTGCACTTCTCATCACACCAACACCATCCATCCCCTGTTGTCTAAATCCCTTCTGGACTTCCCTTATTGCTCCCCTGTGTCTCCCTGTCCTTGATTACCTCTGGGAGAATGGGCAAACTCCCTCAAGATGCTCCCAAGGGACCCTTCAGAGATATTTTGGGATCATCATCCCTTTGGCCCGGATCCCTTCCTGGCTTTCCCTTTCTACCCTCCATGGGTGCCCTGCCATGTTTAGTCCCCGAAGATCCCACTGTAGTCCCTGCTGAGATTTTCAGTGCTCTCTGGCTGCCGACTCTTCCCAGCCCCCCTGATCTGTCACTCGTCTGTCTCCTGGCCCCAGCGCCCCCCGGCAGGGGAATTTGGGGAGGTGGGAGGGGGGGAGCGCCAAGGCCGGGCCCCCCCGCGCTGTGGTGGCGGCAGCGGCTGCAGTGGGGAGCGAGTGCGGGCGGGAGCGGCCGAGAGCCCAGCGCTGCCCCAGCCCGAGCTGCCCCAGCTCCATCGCTGCCCCTGCGCTGGGATGCTGTGGGTTTGGGGGGAAGAGGGAGCCGGCAGTGGGTGCTGGGCCTGGGGGCAGCAGGAGAAGGGAAGGAGAAGCAAGGTTGAAGAACAAAATGGTCAAATAATGCATATGGGAGGAGCAGGTGGGATTGTGCATGAGAAGGAGGAATAGTAGGAGGAAGTGAAATGTGAGGAAAAGCAGGGACACAGGAGAAGGAGGAGCAGAAAAGAGAAGCAACACAAGTTTCCATCCCTCCCTCTATCTACAGCCTCACCCCTGCAGCCCCAAGTTCATTGCCCCCCTCCAAATGCAGCAGGTGACCAGAAAGGGGGATCTGTGATTTTCTGAAGGATGAATCTTGGTGTTTGAAAGCTTTATTGGGGTAAAAGTTGGTGTTTTATTTCTTTTGCGGGTACTGAATCTTTGTATTTCAAGGGGATTTTGGCTGAATCTTGCTTTGTGGGGCGCTTTTGATGTGTATCTTGAGGTTTGGAGGATTTTGGGGCTGAATCTTGGTGTTTCAGAGGTTCTTACAGACACAATATGGCCAATAATTTTCTGGGATGAACTTGGGCAAAGGGGAACCGCCAGCTCAAGGCACTCCCCTCTTGTTTTTTCCCCAAACCAGGATTTTTCATTCCCAAGGCATTGGCAGATGGAGGAGGAGGAAAAGCCCCAGAGATCTCTCACGAGGAGGGGCTGCAAACCCAGCCCAGGGAGCTGCGAGGAGGAAAGACCCTCCCTGAGCCGGGAAGGCGGCCGGAGATCCAGGCAGAGCTCAGAGCTGGTGGAGAAGCCTCCTGGAGGGGAGAAGCCCCACAGGTGCTTGGAATGTGGGAAGGGTTTCAGATGGACCTCCGACATGATCCGGCACCAGGTGATCCACACTGGAGAACGGCCCTATGATTGTGGGAAATGTGGGAAGAGCTTCAGGACTATTTCTCATCTGATGGAGCACCAAGTGATCCACACAGGGGAACGGCCCTACACCTGCTTGGAATGTGGGATGAGCTTTGGGTGGAGCTCTGACCTGAGAAGGCACCAGCGCATCCACACTGGGGAGAGGCCCTACGAGTGTCCCAAGTGTGGGAAGAGGTTTCACACCAGCTCCGATTGCCTCATCCATGAGCGGATTCACACAGAGGAGAGGCCCTTCCGCTGCCCCGACTGCGGGAAGGGATTCAACCGCAACTCCCATCTCACTGTCCACCGGCGCATCCACACTGGGGAGAGGCCCCACGAGTGTCCTGAGTGTGGGAAGAGCTTCTCACAGAGCTCAACTTTGACCCGACACCAACAGAGGCACCACTAAGGGAATCCCTGTGAGTACCCCAAGAGTGGGAAGATCTTCGTGCTCTGCTCCAGCTCCATCCCCCATGGGAGGATCGGTGTTGAATGATCCCCAGTGACCCCCGTTGGGCAGAGCCCTGGTGATCCGTGGTCCTGGTGATCCCTGTTGGGTGGAAGGAAGGGGTTGGAGAGATTTCTCTCCCTTTTCCTTGTCCCGCTGTGATTTGGTTGGTAATGAATTCCCTCGCTGTGCCCAGGCTGGCTCTGTTGTTCCCGTGCCGGTGCTCGGGGCGGGATCTCTCCTGTTCCTTCTCTCACTCCCGGGCCTGTTCTCAGCCAATGAGAGAATGCGATGAAGAAGATTCAGCCAATCAGGGAGAGCAGCTGTGATGACTCACCGCTTGCCGGGCAGACCCGCAGCACCCAGTGTTCCCCACCTGGACCCGCCCTCCCCGCCCAGTCACGATCCCCACTCCGGGGTCCCCTCAAGTCCTTTCCTAGTACCCCCCACTAAATGAACTGGGTGTAACTGGGAAGCTTTACTGGGAACACTGGGAGCAGCTGGGCTTAGGCAGAGTTCCAGCAGGGCTGGGGGAGACCCACTACCCTCCCAAAATCAGTGTGTGGATGGAGCAGGGGGTCCTGGCCTTCCGTGAGTTCATGGGGAGGGGCTGCGGCCGCTGCCGGCTCAGGAGCTCTGTGGGCAGAGAAAAGGGGGTGACACCCGGCTGGAGGTCCCCAGGAGGAGCACACACACTCTGGGGGCGGGGGAATATGAACCCGGGGTCCTCCCCTCAACTTCTTGCACAGGTAGAAGCCGAGCCCCAGCGCCAGGAAGACGAAGCCCAACACGGAGCCACCAATCTCCGTCAGCACATTGCTGTGAGCGGCGTCTGGCGGCATCTCTGGGGGACCACAGGTGTCAGGGCCACCCAAAACCTCTCACGGACATTTCAAGCCTCTCCAAGAATCCTCCCAATCTCCCCCAGCCCACCTAGGGCTCCCTAAAACTTCTAATTCTTCTAATCTCTTCCTGGCTTCCTTGGGACCCACCAAAGCCCCTCCTGTCCCTTTCAAAATGCCATAACTCCCTCTCATTTGCCCCCCACTGCCCCAGGACCCCCACACCATCTCCCAATCCCTTCCCAGCTACAGTAGAACTCACGAAGATCCTCCCAGTCTCTTTGCAGCACAACCAACCTCATTCCAAACCCTGCTTTCCAATCCCTGATCTTTTTCCAGCTCCTCCACGTTCACTCAAAACCTTCCCAGTTATACCCAGCACCCCCAGACTCCCTCCCAGTGCTCTCCAGGACCCCTAGAACCCCATCCCACCCTCCCCAACATCCTTCAAACTCATTCTCAGCCATTCTAGACCGCCGATCCATTCTCCTATTTTAATCCAGGCTATCTCAAACTCCCTCCCAGTTACTCCCAGCACACCTCAATCCCTCTCCCAGCTCCCCCAGTGCCTCCCCCACGCCCCTCCCATTGTGAGGTCCGGGCCGTGCTCCAGGCTGATGTGCTCCACCTGGTAGCTGGAGCTGACCCTGTGCCAGGGGGGTTTCCAGCAGCACCAGGAGCTGGTAGAAATCCAGTCCCCATTAGGGACCAGATTGGTGGCCACCACATGCCCCGGAGCTTCTGCTGGCCCTGGAACCATCTCAGCTGGATCTCGGCAAGGCAGAAATCCATCACAGAGCAGAGCAGTCAGCCGGGTCCGGGCTAGGAGCTCGAGGGCCACAGTGAGATGGGCACTGGGGAGCGCTGGGAAAGAGCGGGGACACACTGGGATCAGCTGGGGGGAGACTAGGAGAAATGGAAGAGGGCTGTTGAGGAAGTGAGAGGGACTGGGGATGAAACTGGAGAAAGTGGGGGAACACTGGGAGAGAGTGGAGTGGATTGGGGAACGGGAGAAAGAGTGGAGGTTCGGGATTGGACTGAAAAGGACTTTGAACAGATTTAGAGGGATTGGGAGTGCACTGGGAGAGAGGGTGGAGGTCTGGGAGTGCACTGGGAATGGAATGGTTGGGGACCGAGAGGAATTGAGAGGGACTCTGGTGAAACTGGGAGGGACTGTGAGGACACTGGGAGGGACTGGGATGGACTGGGAGAGCCACCCGAGTCACTTGGGTTGAGGGGCAGGAGGCCTCGGGAATGGGCACAAGAAGGGCTGACGTGTCTCGGGTGATTCCCAGGGAGGTTCTGAGGGGCTCCAGGGTCATTCCCAGGGCAGGGCCCGAGGGGACACGCTCTGCCCCACGCTCACCTCTGCGCTCCACGAGGAACGGGCTGGACAACTCGTAGTTGTGCCGGCAGTGCCTGTCCACCGCAGCCCGTCTGTACTCCATCCATTGCGGGTCGCTGTTCCAGTGCCTGGCAGCCTTGTCCCCAAAGGAGGTGTCCCCACGTGCAGCCCCACATCGCTGCCCAAGTGCAGGAACTGCTCCCGCTTGGAGATGTTCCTCTCCACGAACCTCAGCCGGTCCGTGCCGTGAATGAAGTGACACTCGGACTGAACCATCTCCTGGAACAGCGCTGTGTGTGCAGGACACAGGTCCGGGGGTGTCCCCCCAGCAGCCCCCCAGCAGCCCACAGTAGCCAAGAGCTCCGGGTCCCTGCCACACGCCCCATGGCCAGCACTGGATAGGGTCTGACACCTCCCCCCTGTTGGAACCCTGGAAACTGAGGGGTTTGGGCTTTCTCTGCTGACAGACATTGACCCCCAGGAAAACTCTGCTTTTGACCTGAGGCTGTGAAGAAGCTTTCCAGAATTGTGATAGAACTGGGATCACTGGTGTGTAGTTTGAATAGAAGTGTGTAATGTCCCATGGTGGAAAATTTAGAATTTGTGGTTTTAGACTATATTAATACATATAAAACAAGATGGAGGTTTTAGGGTGGAGTTTTCTTTCTTTTTCACCTTCTTCACGGGTCTTGCTGGTACTTTTGTAATTGGATAGAAAATTCCACAGTGCAGGTCACAGGTGATTGGTTGTTGGGTTAAAAGTAAAAAGAATTTAGCTGTGTGTTCTTAAGTGGACAGATTGGCCCTTAAAATGCCTTGTAGAGAGAGATACGTGTCCATTTTTGGCCTGTTAGCTAGAAGTGCTGTAGAACTCACTGTAATATAGATAAGAATAAAATATCTGAGTCCGAACACGAAATTCCGTCTCTAGAGCATTTAATCCCGGCTCTGTAACAACAAAAAAGAAGATAAAACGCGATACCCCCTCCCCAAATTCTCCTGGCGGGGGGCGCTGGGGGCGGGGCGCGGGTGGAGTCCAGGTGAGGAGCTCTGGGCGCTCTGGGACTGCCTGAGGAGTCATCAGCGCCGCGCGCTCTGATTGGCTCAATTATTTTGGTGCCTTCTCTGATTGGCTGAGGAGAGGCCCGGGAGTTGAGAGGAGGACCGGGAGAGATCCTGCCCCAGGCTAGCGGTGGAAGAACATCCAATTAACAAGGCATGCAGATCATTTCCCAGCGGTGCCCACACTCCTGTAGGAACTAAATGCACCGAGGATCTCACGAGGGTCACCAACTCTCTGGCGGCCAAATCCAGCCCTGCGCTCCCTGCGGGTGCGGGCACTCTGGGAAGGGCTCAGCTGCGGGTCAGATGGCCGGAGAGTGGCTTGGTGGTCACCTCGTGTGTGAGGCAGTGATGGGCTGGGGAGATGCGTGGACACTGCACATAATCACTTCCAAGCAAAAATCATTCCAGGAAGGAGTAACAGCTTCTGACAGAGACCAAGTGTTGCCACCAGGTGCTCCTGCCAACAGCCGCCTGCAGAAAGGAGCACACACACCAATGCACGGGGGCTTTGGCTGTCCTCTGACAGAGAAGTCCCCAGGGGACACAGGTCTCTGTGGCAGGAGCAGGCACCAGCATTGGCAGGCCTTGGGGGCGGCAGGTCTCCTTTGGCAGGGACTCTGCCACACCTGCTGATTTCACTGCTCCCAGGACTCAGAGCAGCATTCGTGCCCTGGGCCATACGTCCCGTGTCTGTGTCACACTCCTGTGTGTGTGACGGCCACCCAGCACCGGGTCTTGTCCCAGAGCGGCCCTGGCAGCTGCTGTGGAAGGCCCCGATGCCCTTCCTGCTGCAGCTGCATCGGCAACCGTGGGGGCTCCTTCTGCTGCCCTGAGCAGGCAGAGCAGAGGAGCATCTGCTTGTTGTTTGAGCCATTCCTAAAATTCCTGTCGGGCTGTCCTCGAACCTTGGGGGAACGTTTTCCTTGCAAGCTGGGCCACTTTGGGGGGTGGGGGTGTCCCCAGGGCACGTGGAGGTGTGTCCTAGGGCTCTTTGTGACACAGTGCACCGTGGTCACCGCGCAATAGGAAAGGGACAGAGCGTACAAGGGTGACCCTTTGTGACACATCGTGACATAGGTGCTGGCGGTGACACGGCCACACCACAGTGCTCGGTGTACTCGTCGGGACAGGACGGAGAGAGCGGTGCTGTGAGGAGACCCCACACAGCCAGCTTGTTCCTTACTGACCCGGAGCTTTTCCAAAGCGTTTCCTCTGCAGGTGGCCTCGAGGACAGACTGCAGGACACGGTGTCCTGTAGCCTTCCCAAGGCTTCTCTCTTGCAGCTGCCTACAAGGCACAGCTGCCGCACTTGCTCATCTGGAGCTTTTCCAAGACATCTCTCCTGCAAGCAGTCCCAACTCCATACACTGACATGGAGCAGACACCACCCAGAGTGCCCAAGCTGGCCTGGGTGAAGGAGGAGGAGGCTGCAGCTCCCTCAGCACAGCAGCCTGAAGAGCTGGAGCAGATCCAGCTGCTGCAGGAGGGTGAGTAGCAGAGCTGGGCCACAGGGGCTGGTGCCTGCAGCCAGCTTAGCCCCATCCCATCCCATCCCATCCCATCCCATCCCATCCCATCCCATCCCATCCCATCCCATCCCATCCCATCCCATCCCATCCCATCCCAAACATGCCCATGGATAGGACAGAAGAGGGGCTGGGGCTGAACCCCCTGGCAGCCACACCCCATCTCTGGGGCATCCCAAGGCTGTCCCTGCCTGGGAATGCAGGGCTGGCCTGTGTTCTCCGGCCTCTCCCACAGCCCCTCAGCCCTGGCTGCGCTCGCTCTTTGCCAGGTGCCGCCATGGACCCGACACAAGAGCAGGACCCTGCCCGTGGCCGCTTCCGCAGAACAGCGCAGGTACTGCAGCCATCCCCACCTGGGCTGGGCATGCTGTCACTGCTCAGCCCAGCACCCTGCTCGGAGCACTCCATGGATTCTCCCTCTCTTCCTGCCCTTCTCCTGCAGATGATCTATGAATTCATCATGTGCATTTGGCGGGAAGAGACCACCGGTGTGGGCACTGGGCTCTTGGCAAACTTTCCCCTCTTCACTGCTGAGACTGGGGCTGCCATGCTGGATTTGCTTGTGGAGAAGGGGGTCTCCAATCCAAAGCAAGTAAGCAGCCTGTGGCCAGGGCTTGATCACCCCAGGAATTGTGTGGCGCCTCAAGCCAGCTCTGCTGGGTTCCTTCAGTCTTTGAGGCCCAGCCCAATAGGCTGGGAAGGGCAGCACTTCTCAGGGGAAGCTGGGGAACCTGCTGCTTGGGCAGGTGTCCAAGTCTCCCCAGGCCTTCTGCAGGTGCCAGCCATGGTGAGGTACATCCACAAGTGGCTCACGGCCAACGAGTCTGCTGGGCACAGGCTGGACAAGGCCCTTCTGGAGCTGACCAGGGAATACCCCTGCGATGTGCTGATGACTCTCTTGCGCTGGGCCCCATCGGGTGACAGGTACGGCAGCCCCACCTGCCTTGAGGGTTTAGGGTTCCCCGGCCCGTTACCCTGTAGAGCCTGTCCCTGGTGACTGCCAGACAGGGGGACAGTTCCAGGAGCCTCTGGCTCCTCCGTTTGCCAGTGCTGCCATGTCAGCCCCTGAGCGTGCTGCCACGCTCCCTCCCTGCCCCTCAAGATGCCTGCACCCCCGTGGGCTGGCTGGGTGCTGCCAGCGAGGGCCGGTGGGCAGAGGCAGGGCTGACGGCCAGCGCGGGCCCCTGCAGCAGCCCAGGCCACAGTGCTGTGGCCCAGACCCCCCTGACACAGAGCTCTGACCCCACAGAGCTGCTACGGCCATGTGGGGAGTGATCATGTCCTCCACTGGGACTGCGGAGCCGGCGCTGCAGATACTCCTCAATGTGCTGAACGCCTGGCCAGTGGACAGTGTGTACACCTCCGATGGGGACAGCACAGGAGTCTTTGCCCTGGCTGTGAGTTCCTGCAACTGACCTTGGCTTGCCCCTAGGCCACCTCTCCAGCAGCTAGCTCTCTGTCCTCCCCCCAGCTGCATCTCTCTGCCTCAGGCACTGGGCTGAAACCTGCCTTAGGGGCAAGGTTCAGGGGCACCAGGCTGGGTGACCCCGAGGTGTCTCCCCTGGCCTCTCCCTGGCATGCTCGGGCTCTGCCACACGGATGTCCTGGCACTGAGTGTTGTCTCTGGGTGATTCATTTTTTGCAGGCAACCGTGACACTGTGGAGGGTCTTCAACCTGACCTGGTGCCCACCTATAGTGCTGGAGTATTTTCCCCGTCTCTTTCTGTGTTTGCTCTTCCAAGTTTACATCAGCGCACTGGATACGCCAGAGGAGGTTGATTACCTTCTGGAAGGGGTGCCAGGAACAACTGGGCCTTGCCACCAACCCCCAAAGGTGCTCCATCCCAGTCCTCCCAGTCTCCCCATCCCTTCCAAGGCAGGAGCCAGGGCTGCCAGCATCACCTGGGCTTTGCTCTGCACACAGGTTTGCGGTGCAGACCCTGAAGGTCCTGCTCTGCCGAGTGCACTGTGAGCGTGTTGTGGTAGCCATGGAAGGCAAGGCTGGCTGGGACACGCTGCTCTGTACTGACACCCACCACTATGCAGTGGGACTCCTGGCCAGGTGAGACCCCCTTCTCCCTGCTGCCCCCGGCACTTGTGCCCAGGGTGCCCCACACAGTTCCCATGGGCATGGGTGAGAGGGCTTTGTCACAAAGAGACGGACGAGCAGACTGGAAAAGGCTGGCACAGGAGGGTGCCCGGGAACAGCCGCCTCCCAAAGCGCCCACGGGGGGCTTGGGAAAAGACCAGAGCTCCGTGGGTCACTCCTGGGAGAGCTTTGCCCTCTCGGCTCAGGGGCAATGATGCCTTTTCCCCCCCACCAGGGAGATGCGCTGTGTCTCCATGATCTGGTGTTGCAGCTTCATCTCCTGCCTCTTGGAGCTCCTCAGCCAAGACATTTCAGACTGGCAGCTGCCTGCCATGGCGTTCCTTGTGGAGGTGAGCCCCATGGGCAGCACAGCTGAGCTGCCTCCCACCTCTCTGCCCTCTCACAGCCGCAGCTGCCTGGGACGGTGCCCGTGCCCTGTGCTGCTGCCTTGGCTCAGGCCTGTGCAGTTCTGAGCTCCTGCCAGCTGGGCACCCCGGTCACTGCTTTGTGCCTTTCAGGTCCTGGACCTCCTGGACATCAAAGAATGGGTTGACAGCCTCCTGGAGATCATGGCAAGGCGCCTGCAGAGCACGTCCAGGGAGATGCGTCGCCTGGTGCTCAGAGGCCTCGTGCAGCTCAGCAAGGACCCCTCGATGGTGAGAAGACAGCAGCGGCTGAAGCTGTGCTGGCAGCGTGGGGCTGGGGAAAGCAGCCCCTTGGGCTTGGCTGGGCATTGGGAGCTGTGGCAGCTGCTCCCAGCTCTCCTGCGTTGCTGTTCAGCTGCCCGAGTGCTTCAGGACAGGCCTTCGGCCCCTGGGCTCCACGGCAGCAGCAGCAGTGTGGGCTTGCCCTGCCTTGTCTTCCATGCAGAACATTAGAATGTACAGCCTGACAGAAAGCCTTGTGGACCTGTTGCGGGATGCAGATGAAGACATCGTTGAGATGACCGTCGCGGTGCTCAGCTTTCTGCTCTCGCACAGACACCTCGCAATACCCAGCCCCATCGCCCTGCGGCTGGCTGGCGCGCTCTGGCCACTGCTGGACAACGTAAGGCTCTGTGCCCCCAGCCACGGCCACTGGGTGCTGCCCCCAAGTGTGGGGCCCCGTGGATTTTTGGGCCTGTGCACAGAGGGGTCTGGAGCAGCTGATGAGGAGGGCTTTTGCTTCCTTTCCAACAGGACAACCGCCATGTGCAGCTGCTCTCCATTCGCCTCTTCCAAGAGGTGATGAGGTTGGTAGCGGCCAAGGGTAAAAAGCCCCTCAAGATGCTTGTGAGCAAGAGCCTGCTGCCACTCTTCTTCAACTGCCACGATGAGAACATGCGTGTGGCAGAGGTGAGGACTCCTGGGCGCTGCTGTCCTCCTGGCAGGGGGCTCAGCTGTCTCCCTGCACCCGGGCACCTCATGGGCTCCAGCCTCCTCCTGGCCTTGGCACAGGGAGGCAGCTCCTGTGCCCTGGGCTGCGGTGCCATCTCTGGGTCTCTGCTGCTCTGCAGGCCTCTTGTGAAACGCTGCTTTCTGCGCTAAGCTTCCTGAAGAGGAGAGATCTTGAGCACCTGCTGATGGCGGATCAGATGTGGAGGTTTGGCGAGTGCTTGGTAAGAACGCTGCTCCCTTCCCTGGGCTGCCCACGCGGGCTCTTCTCCAGGCTCCTCTGGCCCCAGGCCAGGAGCTGATGGAGCCCCGAGCTCCATCAAGCCCGCGCCTTGCCGGGCCCTCTGCCCCGCTCAGGGCTGTGCGGGCAGGCCAGGCCGGGGCCAAGGGACAGAGCCCGCGCCAACCCTTCCCTCCGTGCCCTGCCGCTCTCTCCAGCTGGCACAGGACAGGAGCCGAGCGGCCGAGCTGCTGCGCCAGGCGCTGCCGTACCTGCGGAGCCCACAGGAGCCCCTGCGAGAGGCGGCCCTCAGGTTTCTTGGTGAGCCACAAGCCCGGCTCCCTCCCCGCCCCGCCGCAGCTCGGCCCCCAGCCCCGCCTGCTGCCCCGGCAGCGCCATCCGGGCCGGGGCTCTGGAGCCCCGCCTGCCCTCGGCGCCGCTGCCGCCCTCTCGCAGCCGTGTCCTTGGGCGTCAGGATGCGGCGAGGGCCGGGCCTGAGCCCTGCAGGGGAAGGCGCTGCTGTGGCCGCAGGGCTGGCAGCGCCGCTGCGGGGCAGCTGTGCGGCTGGGGCCGTGACAGGCTCTGTGTTGGCAGGGATGGCCGGGCGGTTCCTGAGAGAGCAGCAGCGAGAGTTGCAGCTCATGTGCAGGGGTGAGTGAGGCCAGCGGGCTGTCAGCGGGGGCTGGCGCTGGCAGCTGCGTTCCCTGCCCCGGCTGGGAGGGCTCTGCTCCCTGCGCGCACGAGGGGCGGCGTGGGCAGAGCACAGAGACCTTCCAGGGGCCTGCGGGAGGGACATTCGTGGCCAGCGCCTTCCAGCTGATCCTTGCTGTCTCCTGCTTCCTCCAGGCCATGGCAAGAGCTGCCGTGTGGGAGGGATGGGGCAGGAGGGTCTCCCCAGGTCCCTGCAGATGCAGGCTCTGACTGTGGCTCTGTTCCTCTCTCTTCCAGCCCTTCAGGACATGACAGATGACACCAGCCCTGCCATCTCATGCCTGGCTCTTCAGACGCTGTACATCAACACAGTTGTACAGAGCATTCCCTCCTCCCGACTCCAGCAGATGCGAGATGGATTCCGCCGCCTCTGGAAGTCACGGCCTTCTCTGTGTCTCAGGGGCTGGTTGTCCTGCGTGAGCACTGTGGAGAACTGATCCGGGAGGCTGCGTCTGCTGGGGCCACCTGAGTCTGCAGGGAACACCTCTGCTCTGCAAGCACTTTGTTTCACGCCATTGTAGGATTAGTAAATTGCTGTTGTCATACACAGAGGTCCAGGAGCTTTCTTTTGGTGCCCAGAGTCTTCAGGCCAATGGGGAAGAGGGCAAAAAGGGGGCTTGTGCTCGCCAAGTTGGCCAAGCGTGCGGTGTGGAAGGGAAAGTGGCCAAAAGGCCCTTGGCCTTTGGTGGTTCTGTGGAAGCCTTAAGGCTTCTGACAGAGCGGGCGGGCAGAGGCCGGAGCTGCGGCGGGGATCCCTGAGAGACCGGTCCCTGGAGATGGCCAGCACCCCTCTGCCAGCCTGGAAGCGCCATCTGTGTCCTGCCCGTGTGTTGCTGGCTGGATTGCTGAGGGCTCTGAGGTGCCTCTCGATGCGGCTCCTCTGGAGCTCCTTCAGCAGCCAGGCAGGCCTGGGGGAGGCGTGGAGGGCACGGGACAGTGGGAGGCCATGAAGGGCTGCGGTGCTGCCAAGGCCTGCCCGGAGAAGGCAGTGGGAAGGCGTGAGGGGGATGCGTGTGGCGCTGGGTGGCGGGAGGCTGTGATGGGCCAGGAGGACTTGTGTGGATGGGTTGGTGGGAAGCCCTGAGGAACTGGGTGGCAGAGGCCATAAGCAGCCCCCAGACAGCCACCTTCTTCCTGCCAGCCGGCTGCTCTGGCGCTTCCCCGACGCGTCTCTGGTGCCCGTGGCAGAAGCCCTCGAGGCCTGGCCTCAGCAGGACGGTGGGGACAGCCCCGAGGTGCCCAGTCTGGTTTGGCTAGGGACAAGGAGGGACAGGGATTCCAAGCATGCAGGACTTCTTCTAGTTCTTCTTCCTCTTTTTCTTCTTCTAGTTCTTCTTCCACTTTTTCTTCCACTATTTCTTCTTCTTCTTCTTCTTCTTCTTCTGTCTATACTTATAATGATTATGGCATTTATTGCTACCACTATTTCTTCTTCATCTTAGTAGTTTTATTATTCTTCTTCCTATTTTTTTTCTCTACTACAATTATTTCTTCTTATGGGTTTCTTTTACCTGTTCTCTTCCTTCCACATCTTATTCTTATATTCTTTTATTCTTATAGTCTTCTTCTACTTCTTCTTCTTCTTATTATTATTATTATTGGGTTTTTTTCCTTATTCTTAATTCCTATTCTTTTTCCTATTCATTTTTAAATTATTATTCCTATCCTTTCTGTGTCTTGTTTTCTTGTTCTCACTCCTTTTCCAGTCCTCCTGCTGGGGCAGTGGAGCCAGGCAGGGGCAGCGGCAGAGGCGGCGCAGCGCCCGCAGTGCCCGCCACAGCCGGGATCGATGGTTATTGATGGGTGCAGGCGCTTCCACACGGGCAGGGCAGGCACAGCACGGGCCTGGGGAGCTCGGCTCAGCTGGTCCTGGCTCAACCCAGGCCTGGCGAGGGGCAGCCAAGGGGAACCCGCCTGCTGACAGACCTGCCCATCTGCGCTCTCTCTCTTCTTTGTCCTCACAGAGCTCGAGGACGCTCACTCCATCCCCCTCAGCCTCTTCTTATGGGGATAGCTTCTGCCCAATGCACGCTTCCTCATGGGACGCTTGATGGTACATGCTGGTTTCTGCTGGGGACAGCTCCTGCTCAATGCAGGCTTCCCCTTGGGATCCCTCATGGCAGCTGTTGCTAAGGTTGCTGCATGGTTGCAGGCCTGAGCTGTCGCCTGTCCCCAGCCCCTGCCCGCTGAGGGCCTGCTCTTCCAGCCTGCTGGGCATGGGGCTGGCTGCTTTGGAGTTGGGATTCACCTTTTCCTTCTCCATGTGCAACTGGAGCACAGAGATCCCGGGAGCTGCTTCCTCCTGAGCCAGTGGCACTCCTGGCACTGGGCAGCGCAGGGCCCTGTGCCCCGTATATACCCCTGCAGGGCGGGGCTGTGCCATGTCACCAGGACAACAGAATGGCCAACAGCACCCAGGAACCCGATAGAACGGCCCTGTGTCACAAAGGGCCCAGCCCAGCACCCCTTCAGCAGCCCAAGCCCCTGGAAGTGGCATGGAGCAGCAGCCAGACTGGAGGGCTTCGAGCCCCTTGTTCTGATCCACTGATGAAAATGATCAGAAATGGCTCTGCCTCAATTAGGGTGCAAATGAGAGCATGTGGCAAAGTTAATAGTGTGGGTTTTACTGAAGAGTAAATGAGAGGCAGAGAAAATAACAGAGAGAGAAAAACAGAAATGGAATAGAGGTGGGGGGAGAGAAAAAGAGTGAAAGAGCCAAATTAAGTAGAAAACCTCACCACTCTGTGGATCCCAATGGAATTCTGCTCTCTGATGGAGAGCATCCACAGATGTCTTGGAGATGGATCCCAGTGGCATACTGTGGATGCTCTACATCTCCATTTTCTTGGTGCTGAGAGTCCCCCAAAAACTCGGAGTTTAGGGGGTCCATACACACTAATACATGATAGATGTATATTATAGTTAAAACTTTCACAAAATATTTAAGTAGAGGCTTTGTATTGTGCATTATAATATTAATATTTGCATAAATAAATGTAGTTGTGAAATAATAAATAATACTTTTATTTTTATAACTAACTGACGATATTTAGAATAACTCAAATATATTTGTGAAATGGCTATGTTGATTCCAAGTACTTATAATAAACTTACAGTAGTGGAAATAGCTGAAACCGTCTGCATGTTCAGACATCATTGAAAGAACCATGCAGATAACATTGAGAGAACAGATGTAAGGAGGACTCTGCTGCTGGCTGTCAATAACTGTCACTGAAATTACCAAACAGGGGACCCCTGTGAGCAAGTGACACAGGACCCTCTAAACTGCACAGAAGGGGGGACAGGGGTCGAACCAAGCTAAAGAATTTTCAGATGTAAACGAATTCAAAGCAATGTTTGAATATGTATAATCCTTATAAATATGTATTTGACCAATGCAATGAAAAAGTTGTTATGGTTAACCAGTGTGCCTCTGGCTGTGGCTACACACCCAGCACTGTTATTGTCCCTTTTATCTCATATTAAACTTTTAAAAATTTTAAAGAGTGAGGCTGGTTCCTCACAAAACCCAAGGTGCTCACCACTTTCTTTCCCCCCCAAGCCAGGATCTGTCAATCCCAAACTTTGTTCAGATGTTGGAGGAGGAGGCTGCGAGGAAAAGGAAGATGCCCTGGGTAGGAGGCAGGTGAAGGGGCAGGTGCCCCTTTCCTCCTCTCCTCTGCTCCATCTCCCAGCCCAGCATCACCCCCGGCTGCAGGACAACCCCGCTGCCGACACCTCCTGCCAGGGACGGATTGGGGGGGATCTCCTTCCCCTTCCATCTGCAATGGAGGCAAATCCCATCCTCTCCTTGTCCACCTTCCTTCCTCTCCTCTTCCTGTCCTTCATCCATCCACGTTCCTTTCCCTTCTCCTTCCTCTCTTGCTCCTTCTTGTTCTTTCCTCTCCTGCCTTTTCCTTTTCCCTTCTTGCTGTCCCTTCCTCTCCTTGTCCTTCCTCCCCCAGACATTGAGCTGCAGACAGAGACCAGGGACAACAAATCCCTGGCACAGAACCTTGTGGAAGAGGCCGTTTTGAGTGGCTCCGTGGCACAGAAATGCAACGGGAAGGAAAAGTCCCAGAGATCCCACACAAGGAGGGGCTGCAAACCGAGCCCAGGGAGCTGTGAGGAGGAAAGACCCTCCCTGTGCCAGGAAGGCAATGGGAGATCCGGCCAGATCTTGGAACTGGTGGAGAAGCCTCAGGCCATGGAGAAGCCCCACGGGTGCTTGGAATGTGGGAAGGCTTCAGGTGGAGCTACAAGCTGAGGAAACATCAGAACATCCACACTGGGGATTGGCCCTACGAGTGTGGGGACTGTGAGAAGAGCTTCAGGCAGAGCTCAGCCTATTCCTGCTGCCTCCAAACACAGCAGTTCCAGATGCAGAGATCCCCCTGCAGACCCTGGAGATCCATGGGGATGCAGAGATCCACCCACAGCCCCCGGAGGAGCCACGCAGGAGCGTGGGGATCCCTGAGAGGAGGCTGTGACCCCGCAGACAGAGGGGCCCCCGCTGGAGCAGCCTGTCCTTGAAGGACTGAGCCCGTGGCAGAGTGACCCACGCTGCAGCAGAGTGAAGGGGGCTGGTACCCATGGGATGGACTCAGGTTGGAGAAGTCCAGGAGAAGTCTCCTGTGGGAGACACCCCAAGGTGCAGCAGGGGAACGACTCCTGTCCCTGAGCAGAGGGAGAAGCCACTGGGGATGAACTGACCATGGCCCCATTGAAGCGTGGAAAAACACTCAATAACCCACAAAATGAGTTATAAGAGTAGATGTGTATTTATTCAGCGCTGAGGTGCATGGTGGATAGCTCTTCCAAAAACATGCACACCTTTGGCGACCTGGCCTCTCCTTTTATTCTCTACAAACTAGGACTACACAACACACCTAATACATATGCATTGCCTATCCCAGCTTCATATTGAAATTACTTTCACTCCTCTTTTCGACTGAGCATTTGTAGCCGTGGAAAGGTGTTTTAACCCTTTAAGTGTGGTATGTGATAACTGAGAAAAGATTCATGTTAATCACAAAAGCATTGGGGTTTGTATAAACCAGAATACTAAGCTCTGAAGTGAAGCATGGACACTAGATAAAGGAAATTATATGATAAAATCATTCTGTTTAAAATCACATTATTATGTTATATTATGCAGTATTATGTTACATTATAATATGTTATGCTATATTTTGTAAATAAGTTGTATCGGCTACCAGCTTACAAAATCAGACTTCCCAATAGCCCTTCCTGCCTTTGTCTGATCAATACTGCTTATCTCAAGGACCAGACTCCCAGAACTTCTCTGGTGCTTATCTACAAGGACCGGATGGCTATCTGTGACTGATTATCACCCAAAGGCTTTGTGTAAGGATGTTTATTCAACCACCACAGCTTATGACAACAAAAAACCAAAAATTATTGATTTCAATGAGAAACCACAGTATAAGAAGAGGCTGCAAACCAAGGTTGGGTGGAGCGTGGAGTGGGCGGTGACCCCTCACGTTCCCCAGCGTGCTGCTTGCTCTTTCTATATCAAATAAAGCAATCTAAATTTTGCTGAATATCGAGACTTTTGTCTCTCATTTATAACAATTTGGTGCCGATACCCGGGACGTCCTTGGAGCCCTGAGAGGCACTGCGATTTCGGGGAGGCGCCCCACTGCTGTGGCCCCGGTTCGTCAGTGATTCTCGGGACCCATCGACGTCCCGCACCATAGAGACTGAGCAAGGAAAATCTCCCCGGGAGACCGCGGCAAAATCACCTGGAATTCTCGTGCACGAAGAGCCAGACAGGAGCATCGGACTGTGAGTATCTGTGTGGTTTGGTGGGGATGACTGTGTGCTTGCCTGAATGAGACGTGGCCTTTGCTGCGAAGCGAGAGTGGAGTCCTTCTATCCGCGTTTCCAGCATCCCGCGAGGGACCTGGCCGGTGACCGGACGAAGCGAGTGAGCACAAAGGGAGAGACTGCTTTTCTTGTCCTAGCCCAGGTAGAGGCTGGGTCCTTCCCATCCTAGCCCAGGCAGAGGCAGGACCCGGGAAGGGGGAAGGGAGAGGAAAAGAAAAGCCGATGGCAACACACCAGTCACGGAGGGAGAAGGGAAAAGCTGCTTTTCCCATCCCAGCCCAGGTAGAGGCGGGTTCCAGTCCATCCTGACCCGAGGAGAGACAGGGGTTCGGACAGAACACATCGGGGAGTACAAACACCTCAAGACAGTCCCTTGAGGTAAAAATGGGACAAAAGAGGGAGTAAGATTCTGAGTCCCAAGGACCCACGAAGAGGTTCAAGTTCATTTGGTCCACAAGGAGACCGGGAAAATAAAGACAAGACAAGTAGGTTGCCAGAAATAGCACCAGGCAGCCCTTTGGGAGTAATATTAAGATGTTGGGACACAGGGGCGGTATACAGAAGAAAAAGTAAAGAAAAATTGATTCAATATTGCATGGTGGAATGGACCAGAGAAATGATCCATAAAGATAACCTATACTGGCCCATGTTCAGATCATTTGAAGGTTGGATTTGTCGGGCATTAAACACATATGTGGCTCATAAAGAACCATTTAACAGAGAGAAATGTGAGTATGCTGCCCTGGGGGCAAAACAGTCCAAGCCATCCTTGATATATACTTTAAAAGAAAAAGAGGATGAAGATAAAAATAAGGTTACCTGGGAACCCCTTGATAATCTCCCACCTCCGTATAATACAGAAAATACAGGAGACCCCCCCCACGCACCCACTTCTCCTCCTGGTACTCCCATAGCTCTAAGAACTCGCTCCAGTCAAAGGAATACCAGGAGAGATGGTATCACCAGAGAGGAGGGAGATAAACACAAAGGCTCGCCTTTACCCCCTGAGGGAAGTGCCATTAGCAGGACAACAGGCTGGATTAATTGGATTTGTAAATGTTCCCTTGAACACAGGGGAAGTGAGAAACTTTAAAAAAGAAATGGGAAAACTATTAGAAGATCCTATAGGAGTGTCAGAGAGAGACTAGATCAATTCCTCGGACCAAGTATGTATACTTGGATGGAATTACAATCTATATTAAGTATCCTATTCACCACGGAGGAACGGGAAATGATCAGACAGGCTGGAATGAGGGTATGGGACCGGGAGCATCAGATTGGACCTAGGGGAGACCAGAAATGGCCATTAAATAATCCTAACTGGGATAATCAGAATGATGTCCATCGCCAGAATATGATGGACTTAAGATGGATACTCGTTAAAGGTATCTGAGAATCAGTTCCTAAAGGACAAAATATTAATAAAGCCTTTAGTGAACAACAAAAAAAGGACGAATCCCCAACTGAGTGGTTGGAGAGGCTGAGGAAAGATCTCCAAATGTACTCCGGGATAGACCCTGATACACAAGTGGGTCAGGCACTCCTCAAAACCCAATTTGTTGCTCGATCATGGGGAGATATTAGAAAGAAATTAGAAAAGTTAGACGATTGGCAAGATCGGGGGTTACAAGAATTGCTAAGAGAAGCACAAAAAGTTTATGTAAGGAGGGATGAAGAAAAGCAGAAAGCAAAAGCAAAAATCTTTATAGCTGCAGTTCGTGAAACACAGAAAGAAACCCAGCAGAAAGGGGGAGGGAAATCACTAAAACCCCCACCGAAACAAGGAAATGAAGCAGGAAATTATTCACCAAGGCGAACCTGCTTTTACTGTAACAAGAAAGGTCATATAAAGAAAAACTGTAAAGAACGGATACGGGATGAAAAATTGTTCCAAGAAGACGAATAGGGGTGGCAAGGGCTGTATGTATTAGGGACCATACCATCCAAAGAGCCCTTGATAAATTTAAAGATTGGTCCCCAGGGAGAGGAGGTAGAATTTTTAGTAGATACAGGAGCCGAAAAATCCACAATTAAACACCTACCAAAAGGGTGTGAGCCTAGTAGAGAAACAGCACTCGTGGTTGGAGCAAAAGGTGAACCATTTCGGGTCCCTATTATTAAAAATGTACAAATTGAGACCCAAACCAAAATTAAATTAAAAGATCTGCTGTTACTGCCAGAGGCAGAAAATAATTTATTGGGGAGGGATTTAATAATAGCATTGGATTTGAAAATTGAAGTATCCCAAGGTCAGCTTAAAATTCTTGCTTTAACCCAAAAGGACGAGGAGCAAATATGTCCTGAGGTGTGGTACACCCCTGGAGAAATAGGGAAGTTAAAAATGAAACCTATCAAAGTGAAAATCACTGATCCCGATTTACCTATCCGAGTTCATCAATATCCAATATCTCTGGAAGGGAGACGGGGCCTTAAGCCTCTCATAGAAAACCTTTTGCAACAGGGGGCTTTGGAACCATGTATGTCCCCACATAATACTCCTATTCTGCCTGTCAAAAAGACAGACGGGAATTACAGATTGGTACAGGATTTGAGGGCTATAAATCAGCGAACTGTTACCAAATTTCCTGTAGTAGCAAACCCTTACACTCTCTCAAAGGATTTGTCCCCTGACTACACTTGGTATAGTGTAATAGATCTAAAAGATGCCTTCTGGGCATGCCCGTTAGAGGAAAGTAGCAGAGATTGCTTTGCCTTTGAATGGGAAGATCCTGATAAGGGCAGGAAACAACAACTGCATTGGACAGTATTGCCTCAGAGCTTTACAGAATCTCCCAATCTGTTTGGACAAGCCCTAGAAGAATTAATGCAGTGAAGGGGTGTGAAGGTAACCCGTTCATTATAAAAAAAAAAGGGTGTCCATATTGTACTGAGTTGTGGTGGTGTCATTCCTATGGTGGGTATCCCCCATTCGCATTATGTGTTCAATGTAGAAGAAATGAATGTAAGGAAACTATTAAGGTACTTAATACCCTATCAGCACAAGGAGAAATCGAAAGTGATGATCGTGAGAGGAATGTTGAATTTGTCTTTACAAATGAGCTGTGGATTTGCTCGTAGATAAGGCTAGCACTGAGAGATAAAAGAAACAATGGGATGGATTCCACTGATTGATGAATGGAAAAAGATGTTTGCCTTTACAAACTGTAGGGCTGCTGATAAATGAAATTGGATATCAAAAGATGAAAGAAGCAACGGGGGGAAAACTATGAATTCTATAAGAATTAAAAATTAAAAGGGAGGGTTATACATTAGAGGGGAATTTCAGGTATCAGGTGTTCCGGGAAGTCTGTGCCTCTCAAGTACCTCAGCCAATGGGGAAAGAGAGAGGGAAATGCGGCCGGGAAAATAGGATAAAAAGGAGGCTGTGTCTTCCAAAAATTTGAGAGATGCCAGGGGAATGTCCCATGGCCTCTCCCTTTATTCGAATAAAGCAAAAAGGACTCCTCTGTCTCCTTTTTGGACATAAACCTCTGGTGTTTTTGGATTAATTTTCCTGACATAGGTGACCCGGGAGGGGGACCTCCCCCCCAATATCTTGGGCGGTCCTGGCAGGGTTTTTTTGAAAGGGTGAGGGATATTTGGAGCTCACCCGAAGTATCTTTAGTTCTCCCGGTTTGTTTTTTTCGGGAGGCGACGGGCGGAGCGGTGTTTGCATCTTGCAGGGCTCCAAAGCTGTCCCGAAATCCCCTTTTGGGGGATCCTGCGGGGTCCCCGGGTGGTTTTTTGGGGATGTCTGGGTGACGGCTGCAGACAGAGCCCCGGCGGTGGGTGGGGGATGGAGGTCCCCGGAGCCCCGTGGCGATCGCCCGGGACTGGCAGGGCGAGGGGAGCAGCCTTGAGGGGGGGAAAGCGAAAAGGGGAGAGCCCCGGGAGTGCCGGAGCCTGAAATGGGGGCCTGGAGAGGGGGGACCCCGAGAGCCGGGAGTGAGGGGAGTCTGGAGAAGGGATGAGCCTGGAGACGGGGAACCCCTGGGACACCAACGTGGGGACCCCAAAGCCTCCCAGGGCTCTGGCCACCCAGGGGCTACAAGGCCACGAGGCCGGGGCTGCTCCGGGCCGCTTCCAGGCTGTCCCTCTGCTCTTGGGTGCCGGGGGTGGCCCTTTGTGACACGGGCGTGTGTCAGGGCCCTCGGTGATGCGGGACATTGTGGTGCTGTCATGAATGAGAGCGTTTGAGATCACTTAAAAATCGGTGACAAATGCATGAACAAAAGTCAGATTTAATATTAAGCAACAAAGTACAATAAGTTTGTTGGCAAGACTCACTCTACTGCCTACAGGACAGGTGAGGCACAACAAGGCAAGAACAACACCAATTAAAATCCATGCAATCAGAACAGAAATTAACGGGGAACTCTCTAGGGGAGTGTGTGTGGGTGTGTGCTGTGTTTAGGTGCATGCAGGGATTAAAAGGAACACGGCCTAAAAACTTAACAACTTAAAAAAAAAACTTAAAAAAAGAACTTAAACAACTCTTTAACTTCGACCTTAATTTGTAACTTAACTTATACCTTAGGCCTAGCAATTCAACAGACAAACAACACCGAACTTATACCTAACTTAACTGATGAACAATTCCACAGAGCAATAATACTTAACAGCGTTTAAGCTAACTTACATCTATAACTTCCAAGTTGTACTTAGCAACTTAATACAAAAACAACCCTGATTACTTACATTTAAGAACTTAGCAAAACACTTAGCATTTAACAGCATTTAAGTATGTTCATAACTATAACTGAACCTTGATTCCAGGCATAACTTAGATATCCAAGGTACTTCCACATCTAGGAAATCTGTATTTCTCCCAGATTTGCTATAGCATATGTGCAGGGGCACACACACAGACAGGAACAGTCAGTGCAGGCAATTCCCCCAGAGCTCAGTGAAATCCTCCTTTCAGATGTTTTTGCATCTCCCACTGGCCGAAGGATGGGGCCTTGAGCAGTGAGGGTATGGGCCCAGGACACGCCGTGTTTCAGCGATCCTCCAGGCACAGCAAAGCCGAGGGTTTGCTGGCTCTGAGAGGCCCCTCAGAGGGAGACTGCTGGTCACAGCCCACGGTGGCCAAGGAGAGCTCAAAGGTCTCCTTTTGGATTTCTGTTGATAGAGAGTGGGCTCCAGTCATAACCATGTTTCATCCTGGCCGCAGTTTGGGTGGGACTTTATCTAGAACTGGGGGAATGCATCCCCACACTGGAATCTCAGGGGTGCCCATGGCCTGGGTGACACTGGCCCGATGCCAGGCACCCACCAAAGCCACTCTGATCCTGCTCCTCCAGCTGCAAGGGAAGAGAAAGTTTAACCAGGAACTCCAGGATCAGATTAAGACAGGGAGAGCAAACACACAAAACAGCAAAACGGGTGTAACAGACGCAGCCTGGGCACAGCGAGGGAATTTATTACAATCAAATCATAGCAACAGAAGGAAAAGAGAGAGAAAACTCTCCAACAACTTCCCCCCACCCAATGGGGTTCAGCAGGACCACGGATCACCAGGGCTCTGCCCAACGGGGGTCACTGGGGATCATCCAACACTGATCCTCCCATGGGGGATGGAGCTGGAGCAGAGCACAAATCTCTTCCCATACTTGGGGCACTCACAGGGCTTCCCTTAGTGGTGACTCCGTTGGTGTCGGGTCAAGTTAGAGCTCTGTGAGAAGCTCTTCCCACACTCAGGACACTCGTGGGGCCTCTCCCCAGTGTGGATGCGCCGGTGGACAGTGAGGTTGCCATGTTGCTTGAAGCCCTTCCCGCAGTCGGGGCAGCGGAAGGGCCTCTCCTCTGTGTGAATCCGCTCGTGTAGGAGGAGATTGGAGCTTCTCTGAAACCTCTTCCCACACTTGGGACACTCGTAGGGCCTCTCCCCACTGTGGATGCGCTGGTGGTATCTCAGGGAGGACATCCACCCAAAACTCTTCCCACATTCCGAGCAGGTGTAGGGCCGTTCCCCTGTGTGGATCACCTGGTGCTGGATCAGGCTGGAGCTGTTGCTGAAGCTCTTGCTGCATTCCCCACACTCGTAGGGCTTTTCCCCAGTGTGGATCATGTGATGCTGGATCAGCCTGCACTTGTAGCTGAAACTCTTCCCACATTCCGAGCACTCGTGGGGCTTCTCCCGTCCAGGAGGCTTCTCCACCAGCTCTGAGCTCTGCCTGGATCTCCGGCCGCCTTCCCGGCTCAGGGAGGGTCTTTCCTCCGCACAGCTCCCTGGGCTGGGTTTGCAGCCCCTCCTCGTGAGAGATCTCTGGGGCTTTTCTGCCTCCTCCATCCCTGCACACCTGAGGAATGAAAATTCCTGGTTTAGGGGGAAATAACAAGAAGACAGCTCCATAAACTGGGTGTTCCTCCTTGCCCAAGTTCATCTCTGGTAGTCATTGAGCATCTTGTGTCTGTAATATCCTCCCAAACACCAAGATTCCTGCCCAAAATCCTCCAAACTTTAACACACGGATCAAAAACTCCCCAAATATCAAGCTTCAGCCAAAATCCCCTCCAAAATTGTGCTGATTCGAAAGCAAAACCAATGAGAGAATCAGTCAGAAATACAATTCTATAGGAAAAAAGATAAGAGAAAAAAAATACATGCAGTAGTACAAAAGAAAACAACTGACAGAATCAGAATACAACCTGACACCCCGCTAGTTAGGGTGGTGGTAGCAGTCCAGATGAAGTGGTCTTGTTGTAGTAGTGATGCTGTAGAAAGGTCTGGTAGCTCTTGTCCTCTGGAAACAAGTGGGTAAGGGCTGCCTTGGTGTTCCAAATCTCAGATTTTCTCTAGGTAGGAAAGGCTTGGCTCCTCCCCCTGGCTGGAGCATCTCCCAATGGGATGATGGAATTTTATCAGTCATGCAGTGGCACTCAATGGCCCATTAACAGAAGATATCTTCCTGGAGGAAGGATGGGTTGTGGAAAAGATAAAGAACACTGCCCCACCTGGTTTTAACAGATGGCCCATTAGCAGAGGATATCTCCCACACAGATAAGGATCAGTGCTCCACCTGGTTTTATCCACCACTCTTTGTTCTTTTGTTTCTTCCCAGGACCTCCGACTGGTTACTTCATGTTTGCTGCTGATTTCTTCTCCCTTTTGAAGATGAAAATGGTAAAAGTGTCTTTGACCTGCCTTGCTGGATATTGTAAAGAGGAACAGTCATCTACTGCAAGTGGAAGTGTCACAGGTGGAGCAGAGTTCTGTGAGTGCTGTATCAAACCAGACCTCGTCAGACCTGCCAGAACAACTGGTCCATGCTGCCCTTCACTGCTCTGCCTGTTCCCCACTGTTTCATGCCAGAGTAATTTAACTGCTGGTAATTGGGTGTGTGTTTCACTCGAGCCAGTGCAGCAGAACCAGCAGAAAGCAGCCCTAGAATGAATGGGGCTCTGCAGAGGAGCCCCAGACTATTCATCAGCCTGCCTGCAGAACTGGCTCCAACTCTGAACCCTTGTGACCACACTCTGAAGAAGACACACTTCTGATATTTCTGAGGCACTTATGACTGAGGCACTGCACGTGCTTGTGCAGGCAAGAATCCCAAAGTTCTTTCTTACTTCAGGAAAAACCCTGCAGCAGTGCATACCCAGCATCTGCTATCAGCACATCCTGGCTGCACGTGCAGGAGAAGCAGCAGCAGCATTGTACACGTGGGTTTGTTAAGCTGAATTCCCCTACACTTTGAACAGTGCTCATCACAAACATATTTAATGGCACACCGGTTCCATACATTTCTCCTAAAAGCCTCCCTTGTAACTAAACTTTGCTGGAAAGTTAATGCCGAGGATGAAGGAGCAACTTCGGTCTCAGTGCGGAGGTGGAGGGGTTCTAAACACTGACTTTCCGAGAGCAGCATCTCTCCTGAAGCGCTCGGGGCCACCCGAGCCGCCGCCGGGAGCGCGGTGCAGAAGCCGGCCCGGACTCAGCCGCAGCGCCGGGCACCGCGCATCGCTGCTCTGCAGGGCGGCCCGCACGTCCTCCAGCAGCTGCCGCAGGCTGCCCTTCTCCTGCTGCAGCTCGGCCATGCGCTCCTCGGCCCGCTCCAGCGCCACCATCTCCTGGCAGCGCTCTCGGGAGCAGGGCCCCGGCGGCCGCCGCTCGGGCTCGGCGGGGGCTGCGCGGGCGGATGTGGCTCTTCTGTGTTCAATCCTCTCTTCTGGTGGTGCCCTGCTGGGCAGGGTGGAGGAAGAACCCCCGGCCCGTGGCTGGAATTGAGTGCAGCGGGCGCTGGAGAACAGCCATGAAACCAGAAACTCATCACGGCTCCTCTGACTAAACCCTACAGTCCTCACCCAGCCCCCAGCGTGGCCTTGAAAGACTCTTTATTGTAAATAACTCTGACTGCCCCACCTGGGAAAAATCACAAAACCCTCTTCTGCCCGGGCAAGGTATTAACTCTTTCAATGCCCAGAATAAAACTTTACAGATACTTTATTCTCTCTCTCCTAAATATAAATAAAAAAGTAATACAAGTAATACACACAGAAACAATATAAAAACATCAAAATCAAACAAAAAGAAATGTCAAATCCAAAAGAACTGCCTTTTTAAAAATATGGCGAAAAACCTCTTGTTTCCTCTATAACATATAAAAATATTACGAAGTGAATATTACTGTTCTAACTGTAAATATAAACCAATGCAGTAATATTAAACACACGTTAAAATTGCTGTAATCTCGTAAGTTTAAATAATCAAGATCCCTCTGATGTTCCCCAGAAAAAAAAGAAAAGCAAAAAACCACTGTACTCAAAAATAAAGTAAGCTTTTCTTAAAACTATTATAATCCTTAAAGTGTGCCTCATAAATTAATAGTCCTTAATAAAAGTTGTGAGAAAAACTGTTAGTCTGAATAAAGGGTTTTTAGATAGTAATCAGATTTCCATTCTCTTAATCACTGTAACATCCAAACCACAAGAAAACTGTTTGTTGTGAAGAAATCTCCATAGACTGAAAAAAAGTCTCCTCTTTCAAGTAAATTAGTGAAAAACTATTTTAAAGATGGAATACCTGAGTTGTTTTTCTATGTTTCCAGTATCAAAAAAAAAATGTGTGGAAGAAAAAAAAGTAGTCTAAAGTTTTATTCTAAGTTTATATTTCTTATGGTTTCTAGCAATAAAATTTCTCTTTCTACCATTTAAAGTTAAACCTGTTTTTTGTCTACTTCTTAATCGTCTCTCACCACAAAAAAAGTTTCACATGAATAAACCAAAACCACTACATCAAACCTCAGTGATTCCAGGATTTTGATTTCCTATTGCCCAGGGGTGTCTTCTGCAGCCAAATGGTGATGGACTGGGGCAAAGACCAAGATTTTGGAGACAGTGGGGTGGAAACTCCTCCAAAAATGTTCTTCCCTCTCTCCCAAGCACGTGAATCCTCAGCTCACACAGACATGGAAATAGTTTTATTTTGGCCTTGATTTGCTTTTCATTTCTCTTCATCCCTTTAAAACATCCAACACTGGGGTGAAAATAAAGACACTGAACTGAGACATGGGTGGGGACATGGGGGGACAATGACATGGTGGGACACAGACCTGGAGAGTGACATGGGGACACATGGACATGGAGGGGAATGTGGCCATTCGTGGGGACATGGGGGGACACGGGCATGGATGGAGATGTGGGGGACAGTGACAGGGATGGAAACATGGTGGGGACACAGCCATGGGTGAGGACATGGTGGGACATGGCCAGTGACATGTGGGGACACGGCCACGGCCGGTGCCATGGGGGGAACTTGCAGGGGCTGTGGGGGATGCTGGCTTGGAGGGAGTTGAGGGTTCCTGGCAGGGTCTTGGGGCTCGCTGAGGCCTTTGGGGACCCCAGGCCGAGCGGCTCCGGCTGCGCTGGGAGACCCTGGCGGAGGTTCTGGGGCAGCTGCTCAAGGACCCCCTGCCCTGGAGCCCCAGCCGGGCATTGGGCTCCTGGAAGGGAATGAACGTCCTTGTCCCCAGCAGGACAGATTTCTTATTTCTTGCAGGTGCAAATGGTTCTCTTACCAGAATAGCTTGTTGTGTTAATTGTTTTCAGGTTTAAGATTGTTTTCACATGGGAACAATCAAGTAACTTAGCTGCACATAGAAGAAGTGACAGGCTAGCTGTTAATTTAGCAGAGAGCAAGACCTGATTTTATGAAGCCTGCCTTTTATAATTTGTCTACCTGACTGCAACATCTCACCCTTTTTCATTAATTCAAAGAAGGTTCATATGTTCTGATGATAAAATAGCTCTCTCTTGTGAGGGTGTTATCTCATTAAGGTTATCACTGGTTATCTGTTAGATATGGGATAAGATACACAAAAGACAGATTACAATCAACAAAACTTAGCAAATTCTATCATGTCATTGACCCAGGGTTTCACAGCATGAGAAAACAAAAGAATAATGTCCAATGTCTCCTAGGGAAATGGGAATAAATGACTATTGTTTTAAAGTTCAAATAGTCCATTAGCTGGAAATGTTGATCTTTGACATCACTGAATGTGCTCTTGGATCCTGGAACAGGGAATAACTGAAGAAGGTTAGTAGGAACACTATACCATGATGTTGACACAAGGCTTTTTTTTGCGATTTGCCTCTAAATTTCCAGACACAGCCATGTCTTGGCACTCCTACTTCTGGTTTTGTTCTGGCCACGAAGGCTGCATGGTGATTAGGTTCTTTTTCTTCTCACTGGGCTTCATTTTCTTGGAGGCAACTGATGTTTGGCTGAATGAACAGGTGACTACTCTGAAGTTGTTGATGATAAAAACACATGCATACCTTCTCCTTAAGTTAATGACTTAATTAGTCTTTGTAAATTCAATTAATGAGGTTTACCTAAAAATATTTTCCTTTTTTTTTAATAAATATTGCATTATTCATATTTCCTTAGGTGTTAATTCCCCCTTCCTTGTTTTAAAAACAGCATGCGTGACTCTTGCCATGAACATGAAGGGAACATCAAAACAAAACAATATATATAGTAAAACCAAACACTTACAGCAATCGGGAATAATTCAGATACAATACAAAACATTTCTGATAACAGATATAATTAATAAGACATCTGAAATTACAGGATTACCAATCATTACAACATTGTACCATCAGCCCAGTGTCTGCAACAGCTGATAAGCCTCAAATCAGTGAAGAAGTGGATAATCATCACCGGAAAATGATTTGGGACGAAATGAGCGCAGAGCCGCCTGTGGCTGCAGTGCAGAGGCAGCTCCCAAGTCGGGCAGCAGACGGCGGGGGGAAGCTCCGGGCCCCGCGGGGAGAACGGGAGCCTGAGCCGGCGGCGCTGAGCAGCGGGGGCTGCAGCCACCCGAAAGGAGGGTGGGAAAGCGCCACAGCGGGGAACGGGGGGGCTGTGATACCCCCTGAGCCGGGGCCTGAATCCTTAAAAACCGGAATAATCACGGACGGAGACCCTCTAACTAATTAAAGTTACAAAGTGGTGTGTTTATTCACCGGCACGGGAGTCACCTCCCAAAGGCGTGACCGCCCCGAACAAGGTTCTTTGCCCTCTATTTATTGCCCAAGATCTTACATACAATACATGTGCATAACCCCAGCACCTCCCATCCCCATCCCATATTAAAATGAGCCCATTCGTCCTTCACGTGTGCGCAGTTCTTCTCTTGAATTGGGTCAGTGGTCTCAAAGGATGAAGTCAGGAGAGTCTTCATCAGGTCTCTGTGACCCCCTGGAACAATCCAAGGCCTCTTGCTTTGTGATTAACTGTTGTGTTCTGTCAGTGGATTCAGGATCCAGGGTGGTGTGTCGGTGCATTGCCTCTCACAACTGGTCTAGAAATTCAGAAGGGACCCTGTTTAATAGCATACAGGGCTGACCAGTTTATGGTTCTAGGAATTGCTCTTTCCAGCCCCTTCACTATTAATTCCTGGTATTTTGTTAGCTGTGCTGATTCCTCTGGCCTATTAGGGTTCCAGCCTGGATCCTGAAGGGGAAATAAATCCTTAATGTCCTCCTGTGTTGTTCTGCAATCATCCTCAGCCAGATCTTCAGCCACCTTCAAAGCCAACTGCTTCTCTGAGTCTGTTAAAGAATCAAGCAGTAGCTGGAGGTCAGTCCAACCAGGCCTGTGCTGTCTAACCATAAACTTCATTCTCTTAGCACCACCCATTGGATCACTCTGATAACTCTTAGCAATCTTTTCCCAGGAATCCAGATCCAATGCAGAAAAGGGAACTTTAACTGGCACTGTTGTTCCCTCAGAGGTTACTGTCTCCCTCAGAGGAGTCTCTCTAATTTGTTTTCAGGTCCTTGATGCTGTGGGACCCTGTGGGGAGGGCCCTTCCTCCTCACTGTCACTGGGGGTGACGGTGGGTACAGTCAGGTTGGTTCTCATGCTTTGGGAATTGGGGGAAATCCTGCTTTAATTCCTGTTCTCCCGAGGGAAGGTGATGCAGGGGATGAAGTGGGGATAGAGGCTGGAGTTGATGGCTACTCTGAATCTACTTTCTCTATCACCCCTCCCCTTTCCTGCCTTTTAGAGGGTGTTTTAAGCAATTCTTCTGTTTCTTTTTCCTGAGCTTCCATACTATGTATCTTGTCAGGATGTGTGCACCTTTGGTTTATTGAACACTTACTGCAACGTCGCTTGGATTTTCCCCTGTTAGCTTTATTATCTTTTTCCAGAGCCAACACTGAAGGGTCAGATGGTGGCATAATCCCACAATCCCTTTGCCACTTGTAGTGATTCCAAAGGGTGGAAAACTTCAGCATAATAACCTCCTGCAATTTTTGTTCACGCCTAAGTAAAAGCATTAGCTGTAACAAAGTTTCATAGTCACGCATCCCGGCTGGTGGCCATTTCACCCCTCCTCAAGTCTATAAAGTGGCCACCACTGCGGGCACAGCTTAACAAGCTCTCTCTTGGTTTCTGTACCACCATGGCCCACCAGCTCTTTCCAACGTGTCAAAACACATCCCAAGGGGCTGTCTTTAGGAATCTCTCTGCTCTCACTCGCCCCCATGCTGAGAGTTCCTCCTCTCTCAACGCCTTTTAATCTTGTCCCAACTCCGAAGCTTCACCTGGTGATAATCAGGTACAAAGGTACACTGAGCACACTCACCCCTAAGGATCTGTGCTGGTTTCTGTGGGGTTCCTGAAATCCCGTTTTCTAACAGCTCAAATATTCTATTGCTACCGTGTGCCTCCTGACCAGCGACCAATAAAATCCATATAACTATCTGGGTAGCCTTTTATTCCTTTCTGTGACAAAGATCGCAAATTCCATTTCTAGGCATCCTCCACTTGTGTACTTGCCAGACCCACAGTTCTCGACAAATTACACAACGAAACACAACCCACGGGTTACAGTCACAGCTCCCCCTTGGACAGGGAAGTTCCTTTGGCCTGGGATCCCCCTCCCTGAACCTTCTATTCCTAGGCATATAATTTTACCAGCAGGAGAGAAAGGGAAAAGATAAAAGCAACTGAAGGAAAAGGGTTAACAGTGAAAGCAGCGAACCAAATCACTTAAGCTCTGCAATTATAATCTTTGACACAAGATGGTTGTGTTGCCTAAAGAATGAAACCCTTCAACACAAAATGGCGATATCTTTCTAAAATACTCACAACGCGCACTACACAACTAAAAAAAAAAGTTCCTTTTTATTCACCTCTAAAGGAATTAATGTATCACAACCAAACACTTCCAAACACTTCACTCACAACACTTTGACAAAATGGCAAAATGCAAAACAAAAATTCGTTTTCTCCCCCTTCAAATTTCTGATCACAGTTCGCTGGCAAACCAAGCCTCTCTCGTTGTACCTTGGGCTGAATATTCACAAAGCCACGCCGAAAATCCGGCAAACTTCGGCCAAGGCACAATTCCTCTGCGGGGGGAGGGTAGCTCTGAACTCACGTCGCTGCCTCTCCCCTCCGCACCTAGGGACCAACAACAATTGTCAGAATAGTGCCCCACACACTGGTGATTTTGAAGCCTCACAAACAACTAACTATATTTTCTCGCAGTTAAAACAGCCACAATTAAAACTTCGGGGTTGAACGGAAACCGAGAAATGTTGCTCAAAGCTGCAAACCCGCAGTACCGGGTACCGGGGTTACTCCCGACTGTGCCGGATGTAATTTCAAACCGCACCCACACTGCTCGCTTCTTTTAAACACAAAACAAACAGCTTAAACACAAAACTGCCGCTCTCACCCGGTAATACACCGTTCACAATCTGACTGCTTGCACACACACACCCAAAGCTCACACACAGAGCCAAAACTCACACACACACAGCCAAAGCTCACACACACAGCCAAAGCTCACACACACACAGCCAAAACTCACACACACACAGAGCAAAACTCACACACACACAGCCAAAGCTCACACTCACAGCCCAGCCCCCGCGATTCAAGTGTAATACAGGTGCTTTGGGTTCCTCCGCCCTCCCGGGTGTAAGTATCCCTTCTGCTAATCAGCCGCAAATCTCAAAATTCTTCCACAACCTACACATACATAAATTCAAAACACATACAATACTTTGCGAACATGCTCCCAAAACCACACAAACCAAAGTGCATACAGCACACCGCTAACCCACAGTCTAAGCACACAAAACAAGTTCCATCCACACGCTCAAGAACACACGCACATCTGGAGCACACAGACTGTGATCACCATATTCTGCAACCCAAAAATGGAGTCACCCACACACCACCACTCGTGACGGATCCCTCAAGCTAAAAGCCCACCACGCTGCTTTTAAACCACAGATAGAACTGGAGCCACCACAGCTCCCGTACCACAGCCCTGCCATGAACGCTGTTATTGCCCTGCCCCAGCTCTGCCCACGCTGCCGGGCGAGCTCCGCTCCCCGCGGCCGCCACCGGCCCCGCTTCGGGACAAGAGTTCCTGGGGCTGTTACTGATCTCACCCGGAACACAAACCACTGCCAAATTCCACGGAAACTTACAAACAAATCCACTTCAGGCTTTTTCACTGCGCGCCTGACGTCTCGCAGCATCTTATCAGTTTGCCTTTCTTAAAGGTGGTTATCTTTAATTTTTAACCATACCTTTTTTGTCCGTATCTCCGGCAGATCTCGTTTTTTCCCCCGGGGTGCCAGCGAGGAAAAGGAGCCCTCTTCCTAGGAAGATCCCAGGTGGGCGCCCAAGAGGGGTCCCGAACCTCGCTGGCCCTCGGCCAGAGAGAAGAGAGTCCTGCCGCGGTCACCAAATGATTTACCAAAATAAGAGTATTGGCCTATTACTGATACCCAACTGTGACGGACAAAAGACTCTTTAGCAATTTAAAGTTAGAAAGTGTATGTTTATTCAGTGCTGGGCAGCAGCCTGAGGTAACCCTCCAATACACACTGCAAAATTACAGGTGATCACAGAGTCGATTTATTGACAAAAGCATCAAACAAATTCATAATACCAGCCTCTCCCATCTCCCCGCTTCCTGTGGTAATTAGCTTGAATGGCTATTAAACATGCGTGGTTGGCTTCTTGAATTAAGTCTGGGGTCGTTTTTGTGGGGAGGGGTCTTCAAAAGAGGAAGAAAGGCGAGTCTTCCTCGCCCTGAACTCTCGACCCTTTCTATCGACAATACAAATGGCTTCTGGGAGAACTCAAATTTTCCCCCCCTTCATGACTTTGAATAAGTTTCTGCTTGCAATTGAAACTACTTACTAGTTTCATCTGTTCCCGTTGCAAGCACAGCTGAGCAAACATAAAATGACAGTCAATAAATTATTTAAGTTTCAGATAACCATCTGAAGGCCAGTTTCTTCTAACTCTTAATTATTTTCAGCAAGGCCTATGTTTATTCAGGGCCGTTTAATAAACTCTAGTAAATAACTAACTTTTAACTAATCCTAATTTCTCTAAGACTAAGTGTTTCACTTGGGTGACACATTGTAGTGTATGCACCCCATGCCACAGCAGCTGTACACAAACTAAAGGGGGGACATTGGCTGGCCGGGAATAGGATGCTTAAATACCAATCGCTGTTATTAGAGCAGGATGGTGTTACCTTGGGAACAACTTCTGTTGTTAAGCCTGCCATGTTTCTGTCCTCCACCTTAACTGACGATGTGCCTGATCAGGACTGTTTGCAGACAATTGAAGAGGTCTATTCCAGCTGGCCAGACCTGAAGGACGTGCCCCTGGAAAATCCAGATCAGGAGCTTTTTACAGATGGCAGCTAGCCCAGAGAGGACATGAAAACATTTCAACATTTTTGTGTTGAAAATCTTTTGAAACATCTAAAACAGGTAATAATAGGAAAAGGAATGACTGACATTGTACAATCAGTAGTGAGCAAATATAAAATCTGCTGTAGAAACAACCCGGATATGAGGAAAAGAGTTGTGTTAGGAGTAACAAAGGCCAGGCATCTTCCTGGAGATTACTGGCAAATATATTTTGCAGCATTACCAGGCAAAGAGGGACATTGGTCCATACTGGTATTAGCTGACACTTTCAGTGGATGGCCGGAAGTTTTCCTCTGTTGCACTAACACAGCCAAGGAAGGAGTGAAAGTTTTGCTCAATTATGTAATTCCAAGGTTTGGGGTTCCCTTGGGGATGTCATCAGATAGGGAACAGCACTTTGTCACAACAGTGGTTAAAGAAGCGAGCCAGATTTTGGGAATTACTTGGGATCTGCACACACCTTACAGACCCCAAGCAAGTGGTGAAATTGAATGTATGCATGGGACCCTCAAAACACAAATTAGTAAACTTTGTCAGGAAACATCCATGACATTGGTTCAAGCCTTGCCTGAAGCTTTACTGAGTATCCACATCCAACCGAGGTGGAGGGAAAACATCAGTCCCTATGAAATACTGTATGGCAGCCATATCAGATTCCACATGTTCCAGGTGAAATTCACATGAAGGGCAAACTTGATTCACAGAGATATCTGATGGCTTTGGCTCCACATTGCAGAAGCTCCAGAATTACATCCTGCTATCCAGACCCATAGGACTGGACACACCTGCACATCCCTTCCAGCCTGGAGATTGGGTCTGTGTGAAGTGGTGGGACAGTGATCCTCTGCAAGCCAAGTGGAGAGGACCATTCCAAGTCCTGCTGACCACCCTCACCTCAGTCAAAGTTGCTGGCAAAGGACCCTGGACTCACTGCTCCAGAGTTAAGAAGGGTTCTGCTCCGGAAACTACTAAAAGAACAGAGATTGATGCAGATAAAAATATGTTTTCAATTATTCCTCTTTTATGCCCAAAGAAATGTTCATAACAATCATTATTCTTCTTTGCATGATAGCCAACTGTGCAAGACATTTCTACTGTTAGATATTTATCTATTATTAGATATTTATCTGCTGATATTTCTTATTGTTATTTACTATATTTTAGATACTTATCCATTATTAAACACCTATTATTAGCAGATATTTAGAATAGAGACTTGACAAGGTAAAGGCCTTGTTAAGCTTTTAAAGGGGGGAAAAGATGCCTTAATTTTCAATTTTCATATTTTTCAGATTCTGTGCTGCCCTAGTGCGTGACTCTGAACTTCAAATAAAATCTTAGCAAGTTCTCTTCACAGCTTAGTTAGACAAAACAATCCTTTTCCAGCCTGAGAACCAAGGACACCATTGCAGCTTCAGGCCCAAAAATTGTGAACAACAATGAATTGAGGAGAGCAATCTGGGTGAATGAGACTTCATAACCTGGAGCTCCAATTGAACAATTAACCCCAAGATGTAAATCGACCAAAACTGATAAAAGTGTGGAAATCTGTGACCACTCGTCCATCTTGGGTAGAGCCACGGCCGGGCTCTTGTGCTGCCCAAGGTGAATCCTTTGAAGGCCTTTTAGTAAAAACCTCCTTGACTCCTTTAACTCTGTCCAGCCTCTCTGGGCATCAGTTGGAGATTCCCCAGTGACCCTGGTGATCCGTGTTGGGAAGACACCTGGCTGGGGGGCTCCACATCTTCCTGGCTCCCTGTGGACACCTGGATGAATGCAGGGGCAGGAACGTCCATTGGGGCCCAAACTGACATTGGGAATTCCTTGGGGAGAGCAGATTTGTTGACTTTCAACCCCAAAAAAATCTTCTGCATCCAGTCCTATCTTCTGGTGGCATCAAAGAATATTGAATGGTCTTGGAGGTCTTTTCCAACCTCAGTGATTCCATGGTTTTTATTTCCTATTGCCCAAGGGTGTCTTCTGCAGCCAAATACTGATGAACTGGAGCAAAGACCAAGATTTTGGAGACAGGGGGGCGGGAACCCCTCCAAAACAGGTTCTTCCCTCCCACCAAAGCACATGGATCCTCAGCTGGCATGGACAAGGAAATCCCTTTCTTTCAGCCTTGATTTGCTTTTCATTTTTCTTCATGGAGTAAAAATAAAAAAATAAAAATTCTTCTTGAGGTAAAAATAAAGACCTTGAACTGAGATATAGGTGGGGACATGGGGGGATGTAATAATTATGTTGAGATGGACATGACTGGCATCATCAGCAGTCCTTTATTAAAAACTTTTCATGCCTTATTTCAATGGACTTCTCTTAGGCAACTCTGACTCCTTCCCTCACAGGCAGCTCCACACAGCTCTGACTCCTCCTCTCCTCTCTGCAAGTTTCCTTCTTCCTTCTACATCACTGGCTAAACCCCAGCCTGTCCCTTATCTGGCCACCTAACCCTGTCTGTCACAACAACTTCTTACCTTATCTGTCCCTGGCACAACCCCATGTCCCTTCTCTCCTCACAGCACAGCCAGCAGACTCCACCCCAAACTGCAGCAGATCCTCAGTCTCAAGCTCCAACTGTGACTGTAACTGTGACTAGTGGCCAGCTAGCCCACTCTTTTATAAAACACCCATCCTCACTGGTCAGGCAAGGCTGTTTCCACTCCTCAGTAATCAGTACAGGTGTAATTCATTGGGAAACATTGCCTTCTAGCCTTTCAACCTATCTTCCCACAAATTCCCCCTTTTTTATTTAATCAAAATAAATTGACATGATGACACATTCACATATTTCACCTCAGACTAACAGTTATACAATTGTTTGGGCAACACATCACAATAAGGACATATACTTGAAATCTCAGTTCTCAAATATCACAAGTAGTTTGCCTAGCTTTACTTCATGATTGTTTCCTTCAGCAAGTTCTTATATAAGAAATAATTGTCTGCATGCTGTAGATTGATTAGACATTTACCTTTCCCCAGAGCCGAGAGTCTTATTATTTTTCTCCTCACATATAACCAATTTATTCCAGTTTCATTACCCAAAGTGAAAGTTTACAGCAGCATAACAACCACATCCAATTAATTCTGATTGATTCTTCATTCTTTTCTCAGTGATTGTTAACTTTCTTTTTAAAATTACTTTGGTTTAAATTTGGCTTTTAGCAGTACAGAACATCAACCTAAGGATTCTCTTAGCTCTGAAATGCCTTTGTGAATTAAGCTTGATACATTACCCAGATTCACACAGTACATACTATTAAAGCTCAAAAAGCAGAAAGCTGCAATTCATAAACACAATATATATATTTCAGCATCAAACAGACACATTGCATTCAACAGCAGAACCACCATCTCCAGCTTTTCCTGTGTCTTGTTCCTTTAATTACTTCACTTTTTCCTTCTTCAGCTTAGTTGCTTTTGTAAAGTTATTTTAACTAACTTCTGTGCAGGAGTAACATATTTGAACTTGACTCTTAATTCAGCTTTTTGGGGGACACAGAGGCAGCTCTGGCAGGCTCTACTTCAGGGACAGGCACATTCTCAAGCTGAACTTCATTCTTCTCTTGCTCCCCATTAACTTCAATTTCTAGCTCTGATTCTTCTTCTACCTCCTGCTCTGTTTTCTATTCTTTTAGAGTCTCATAGAGCAATCTCCAGGTGGCAGTCAAATTTGCAGCTGCCTTGTCCCCTTTGCATACTGCATCCCATGGTCTTTCCCCAACTTCTTTCCATACTCTAACACCACAGGAAGTGCTTTCATCAACCTTAATAACATATTTTTTTTCCCCCAAGTGTTTTTTTAATACACATAAAACAGTCTGTTGCCAGTGGCTCATCTGGATAAGCATCCCTTCAGGTGTCACAGACAATCAGGTTCAGACCAGCGGCTTCCCCCACTGCTCTCAGCTTCACTGGGCTCCGTCTCTGGCTGTACCTCACCCTACAGCCCAAGTCCAACCACGCTGGCATCACCATTATGTAGTAACTATGTTGAGACGGACTGGACTGATACCATCATCAATCCTTTATTAAAAACTTTACATGCCTTCTTTCTGTGGACTTCTCTCAGCCAACCCTAACCCCTTCCCTCATAGGCAGCTCCACACAGCTCTGACTCCTTTCTTACAGGCAGCTCCACACAGCTCTGACTCTGTCTCTCCTCTCTGCAAGTTTCCTTCTACATGACTGGCTAAACCCCAGCCTGTCCCTTATCTGGCCACCTAACCCTGTCTGTCACAACAACTTCTTACCTTATCTGCCCCTTGCACAACCCCATGTCCCTTCTCTCCTCACAGCACAACCAGCAGACTCCACTCCAAACTGCAGCAGATCCTCAGTCTCAAGCTCCAACTGTGACTGTGACTAGTGGCCAGCTAGCCCACTCTTTTATAAAACACCCATCCTCATTGGGCAGGCAAGGCTGTTTCTACCTCTCAGTAATCAGTACAGATGTAATTCATTGGGAAACATTGCTTTCTGCACTATCCTTTCAACTTATCTTCCCACACTTATTCTGTAAGGCTTTTCTTATTTCCTATAGTTATGGTCACCATCATCTCATGGTCATGGTCACCTCACAGTCACCTCATGGTCACAATCGTCTCACAGCCATGGTTGTGTCATGATCATCTCATGGTCTTGATCACCACATAGCCATGGTGTGTTGTGGTCATCTCATGGCCACCTCTTGGTCAAGATGTGTCATGGTCACAGTCATGATAATCTCATGGCCTTCAGTATTTCATGGCCGTGGTGGTGTCATGGCAATCTCGTGGTCATCTCATTGTCACCATCATCTTGTGGTCATCTCATGGTCACGGCCATCTCATGGTCATGGTCATTTCCTGATCACCGTCATCTTATGCTCACGGTCATCTCACTGTAATGGTCACCTCATGATCATGTCATGGTCACCTCATGGTCATCTCATGGCCACGATCACATCAGGGTCACCCCAAGGCCATGGCTGTGCCACAGCCAACCCATGGTCATCTTTTGGTCCAAATCATCTCTTGGTCAGGGTTGTGGTTGTGTCATGGTCATATCATGGCCATGGTCACTCTCATCCCATGGCCATCTTGTACTTGTGTCATGGCCATGGTCATGGCCAGGGAACTTCTCCAAGCCCCAGTTTTGGAACACTCAAGGACCACTGGGGGCAACGATGCCTGGCCTGACCCCTCTCCCATCCCACTGCCCTTCCAGGAGCCTGACGTGGCCAAACCTGTCGGGGCTTGGCCTGCCCTGACCCTGGGCTGGTGTCAGTGAAATGGCTAAATAAATAATAAAGGGACAGGAATGACTAAAGGGCTAGAAACTGAAAGTGTAAGGAGAAATAAAAAGGGTGCACAAAGGCCCCTTTAGAAGACCCTAAAATGGGGTTGAGCAGACACTGATACAGACTATGAAGGAATGTTCTAGAAAGCTTCCAGCCAATCACAGACCCTTGTGCAGTCTCTATTTGCATGGTTATGCCCAGTAGTTCCCATAATCCTTTTCTTCTCCTCTACTGCTCGCCATAGTGTGACTGGATGTTGTCTGTCTTGGCTCCTCAGTGTCCAGGGTTGTTACCTGCTGTGGGGCCGGTTCCCAGCCCGTCCCTTCCAGGATGGACTGCTACACAGACTCTCCTGGGGACACATGGGATATGGGACATGGAGCAGGAAACAAAACCTGGGGGATGGAATTGGGTGTGGCTGAGAAGCCCTCATTTTGCTCCAGGTGTCCCCATCCCAGTCCTGGTGTCCCCATTTATGTGTCCCCATCCCAGTCCTGGTGTCCTCACACTGATCCTGGTGTCCCCATTCCCATGAATGTGTCCCCCACCCTAGTCCTGGTCTTCCCATCCTGCTCCTGGTGTCCCCGTCCCAATTCCTGCTGTCCCCATTCCCATTCCTGCTGTTCCCATCTCTGTCCCTTGCTGTCCCTATCCCATCCTGGTGTCTCAATCCCCGTGTCCCCATCCCTGTCCCCAGTGTCCTTATCCCTGTCCCCAGTGTCCCTATTCCCACTCCTGGCTCCCAGTGAGGAACTGTCGGCCACTGGAGGAGGGAACCCGGATTTATTGCCCCAAGAAGGATTTATTGCCCAAAGTAGGATAATTTCACACCAGAAAAAAAGCATTGGGAATATTTGTAATTCTTAGCTTTAAAACACTGGAAAATGGGAAATGTATCTGTTAGCAAAAGCTGAGGGTGGATGGGAACAGTGGGATGAGCTCTGCTGGCATCTCCTGGTTTCCTGGGAAGAGGGAAGGGGCCGGATCCAGCTCCATGGATCGCTCAGGCAATGATTTCTGTCAGGATGAGAGAGGGTCACGGTGTCACCCTCTCCATGTCCCCATCCCACAGGATGGACCTGGCTGGAGCCCATGGAGAGTGGGAGCTGTTTCGGAATCCCACCTCATCCCGCCCCAATCTTGCTCCATCCATCCCACGCGATCCCGCCCCATTCATTCTGCCCTAATCCCACTCTGGAATTCCACCCAATCCCTCTCCATCCATCCCACACCTACTCCATCCATCCATCCATCCATCCATCCATCCATCCATCCATCCATCCATCCATCCACCCCAACTCACCCTGCTCCATCCAACCTGCACCAATCCTGCCCCATCCATCCCACCTGATCCCGCTCCAGAATCCAGCCCCGATCCCACTCCACAATTCCATCTGATCCTGCTCTGGACCCCTGCATTGATCCAGAATCCCTCCCTGATCCCAATCTGTCCATTCTGCCCCGATTCTCCTCTGGAATCCCACCCTGATCCCATTGTGTACCTGCACTCAAGGCGTTGGTTCCCACGTCATTTCCTGCAGAAAGAGAAGATCCATGAGATTCCAGCACAGATCCAGTTAATCCACTGGGAATAACTCCAGGATCCATCCTGGGATCCAAACAGAGAGGACTCAGAGCTGGATCCACCACTGGTACTCACTGGCTGCCATGTTGCATCCATTCCTGTCCCTCCTCCCTGTGGAAAAACAGTGGGATCGGCGTTGGTGGCACAGGATTCCCAGAACAGTGCCAGGTGGATCCATGCCCTTTCCCAACCCCCATCCCGTGTGTTACCGGATTGGCACTTCCAGATGACAAATCCAATGAGGGCAATGAAGATGATGATGGCAGCGACGGACACAGCGACCACCACAGTGAGATTCCTGCCAGATGTTGGCTCTGAAAAATGTGGGATGGTGAGGAGGGGGAGGGGAATCCCCATTTGGGAATTCCAAATTCCCAATTCCCACATTCCCAGCCTCACCCCAAGCGTAGATCCCGGGTTCTGACATTCCGGGATGCTCCACCCGGCACCGGTACTGCTCCCGCTCCTCCGGCCGCGCCTCGATCCTGGCCCAGGTGTGGAAGGTGCCGTCGCTGTTGGGAACGATCCCGCCCCACTCCGTCTCCTGATCCCAGATTTCATCCCCCTTCATCCAGTTGACTGCGATGGAGCTGGGGTAGAATCCGTACGCGTGGCAGGACAAGATCAGCGTCCCCTGTTCCTCTTTTCCAGACACATGGACATCAGGGGTCTCTGGAATGGGATAACGGTGAGATACATCCATGGAATTCTATTGAGTCCATGGGTGAGATCTGCCCCTGGAATTCCCACTGGAATTGGATGGGGGTGAGACCTGCCCATGGAATTTCCACTGGAATAGGATGGGGTGAGATCAGCCCGTGGAATTCCCACCGGAATTATCACGTTCCCAAGTCCTCCATTCCCAAATCCCACATGAATTCTGCTCCCACCTTTGCGGTCCAGCTCCTTCTGTCCATATTTGACGTATTTCTGGAGCCACTCTGGGCATTCATGCTCCAGGTAATTCGCCTGCCTCTCAACCTCGTTCGTTTCACTTTCCCAGTACCTCCTGCTGATCTCAGCAGCGCTGTCGGCCGCCACGAATCTCCTGGATCCCAGGTCAAAGGAAATGAGTTCCCGCCCATCGTAGCCATTCCGGAAGGACCCACGGACGCTCCCATCAGATAGGAGCTCACAGCCAAAAAGCCATTGTATGGTGTGGAGACCTGGGGGAATTGTACCCACAGAGTCCCAGTCCCACAGAGCCCCATTCCAGCCCTATGGAGCCCCAGAGTCTGATGGGGACCCACAGAGCCTCATCCCAGCCCCATGGATCCACATCCCAACCCATGGATCACAAGATATCCCATACCAGCCTAATGGATCCCCATCTCAGCCCCTTGGTGCCTTGTGAATCCACATCCAAGCCTCATAAATCCCATTCCAGCCCTATGGATCCCCATCTTAGCCTCATGGAAACCCACCCCAGCCCCATGGATGCCATCCCAACACCATGGATGCCACCCCAACCCCACAGATCCTATCCCAGCCCCACAGATCCCCCCCACTCACCCCTGCTCTGGTTGTACCGGTCCCGCAGTATATCCAGGTTCCTGGCATCCATGTTCTGGTTCCCCACGCAGATCTGGGTCTCCCTATCCCAATATCCCGGCCCGACTCTATCCTTTATCCACTGCGTCAGCGGCTCCATCCGGCCCCGCTCGCTGTCATAGCGCACGAAGGGGATCCCATCCAGGTACCCAATCATCATGAACTGAGGGATCCCCGGGCTGGGCTCTGACACCGCCACATCCAAGTAATACAGGGAGTGAAGAACTGGGGGGACACAGAGATTTGAGGGGATTGAGGGGGTCATGGATCAATGAAAGGGTAACTGGGAGAGACGGGAAGGGGGTGCATGGGGTCCCAGTGTCCAGGAATGGTGGCTCAGGGGACTCCCACTATCAAGGAAAGGGGGATACAAGGACTGTGAGAGGTGGGATGGGAGTTCCAGGGGATTCCTGTGCCCTGGAAACGGGGCTCAGGAGTCCCCGGTGTTGAGGGAAAGGGGGGGTTTGGGAGCTGGGAAAGGCAGGAATGGGGGTCCAGGGGGTCCCTGGTTCAGGGGAATGGGGAATCTGGGGCTGGGAGAGGCGAGCGGATCTTGGAGGCGCAGCCTGGGAGACAGGAAAGACACCGAGGAAGTGCGGTGGGGGAGGGGACGGAAGGAAAGGCCGAATTCCAGGGAGTTCATCTGGATCTTATTGGATTCGCGCTGCGACCTCCCCTGAGACCCCTGGGGCGGCCGGGACCCTCTGGGACCCCGTTTCAAATAGCGGCGGGAGTGGAAAACGGGGGAGACACGAAAGTTGGGAGGTCCGAGGCAAAGGTGAAGGGCGAGACTGAGGTCTGGGAAAGGGGGATGCCCGAAAAGGAGGTGCAGGGTGTCCCAGGCCTTGAAATGGAGATTCAGGGGTGTCCCAGTGCCCAGGAATGGGGGTTCAGGGCGGTCCCGGTGCCTGATGAGGGGGTTCAGGGCGGTCCCGGTGCCGGGGAAGGGGGAGTCACAAAACCCAAAATGTGGCTATGGGAGGTTCCCGAGTCCAGGAATGAAGGTTTACGGTTTAGCCCGGAAATGGACGTTCAGAGCGGTCGCGGTTTTAGGGGTCCCACTCACCTTTCGTCGCTCCCCCCGGGTCCCAGAGGAGCCCCAGGAGCCCCAAAAGCGGCCCCAGACCCAGCGCTGGAGCCATCGCGCTGCTCCGCTGCGGGCACGCCCGGCTCCGCCCGGCTCCGCCCGGCTCCGCCCGGCTCCACCCGGCTCCCCCCGCCCGGCTTCGCCCCAGCACTGGCCCCGCCCCCAGGGCGGCCCTTTGGCCCTCCGCCATTGGCGCCGCATGTTCCTGTCCGCCAATGGCAACAGTATCTCTCAGTGACGTCATCAGTCGCCGGGTAGATCCCGGTCTCGCAGGTTGGGGCGCAGAAGCGAAAGAGACCGAGAGAGCGCGGTGGGGAGAGGGGTCGGCGGAATTCCAGAGAATTCCTCTGGATCCCTCTGATCCCCGCTGCGATCCCCCGACGGCCCTTTGAGAACTACCTGCAACTCCCTGAAACCCCCCTTAAGAAAGCTCTGGGAGTGGAGAACTGGAGGGACACGGAAATTTGAGAGATCCAGGGGTACAAAGGTGAAGGAAAAGGGAGGGTCCGGGGTCTGGGAAGGGCGAAATGCCCGAGAAGGAGGTGCAGGGGGTCCCAGTAGACGTGACGGGGATCCAGAAGGGGGTCCCAGTACCGAATAAGGGGGTGCAGGAGGTGTCCTCATGCCCAGTAATGGGGGTTCAGGGGGTCCCAGGATCAAGGAAAGGGGATTGAGGGCAATGGGGGTTCCAAAGGGTCCCTGTGCCCAGGAAAGGGGGGGCACGGGTTGAGGAAAATAGAGAGTGGGGGCTGGGAAAGGCAGGAATGGGGGTCCAGGGGCTCCCGGAGTCAAGGAAAAGGGGGACTGGGGTCTCCGAGAGGGAGAGGGTCGGGAAAGGGGTGCGGGGGGACATTGGTGCTGGATGAAGGGGTTCAGCTGGGTGCCGGTGCTGGATAAGGGGATACAGGGGGTTCTGGTGCGCGGGAATTGGGGCTTCAGGGGAGTTCCGGTCCTGAATATGGGGGTTCAGGGGGTCCCGGAACTGGGGAAGGTGGTCTCAGTTCCTCCGAAATGAAGATTCAGGGAAGTTCCCGTGCCCAGAAATGGGGTTTTCTAGGAGTTCCCATGCCGGTAACTCGGGGTTCAGGGGGTCTCGGTTCCCAGGAAATGGGGTTTCGGGGGGGTTTCCGTGCACGAGAATGGGGCTTCAGGAGGTTCCACGTTCCAGGTAAGGGGGTTCAGGGTATTTTTCGACTGGGCAAGGGGGTACAGGGGGTCTCGGTGCCCCGAAATGAACGTTCAAGGGGGTCTCTGTGCCCAGGAAGGGGAGTTCGTCCGGAATTGGAAGTGCAGGGGGGTCCCTGTTCCCAGCAACGGGGTTTCAGGGGGGTCCCGGTGCAGGGGGCGGTCACCGGTCCCCGGGCGGATCCCGAAGCCGCAGCTCGGGAGACGCGAAAGTGATCGGGGAACGCGAGGAGGGGGAGGGGACAGAGGAAACCCTGGGAATTCCTCTGAATCCCCTCCGGGACCTCCCAGGACCCCCCGCAGGACGAGCGGAGGGTGGAGAACTGGGGTGGACGCGGAGACTGGGGGGTCTGGGGGCGTCCAAGAGTCAGGAGCAGAACTGGTAGATTGAGGAAGGTTCCAAGGTTCAAGGAAAGGACTGGGAGAGGCGGGATGGGGGCTCCAGCGGGTCACTGTGCCCAGGAAAGGGGTCCAGGGGTCCTCGGTTTTGAGAAAAGTGGAGTTTGAGAGCTGGGAAAGGCAGGAATGGGGGTCCAGGGGGTCCCTGAGTCACGGGAAAGAGGGAACTGGGGCTGGGAGAGGCGGGCGGATCCCGGGGACACAGGATGGGCGAAGGGAAATCGAGACGGGAGGAAAGGGGAATTCCAGGGAATTCATCTGTTCCCACTGGATCTCCTCTGAGATCCCCTGGGACCCCCCGGGACCCCGGGGGACCCTCTGAAACGCCCTTCCAGGAAGCGCCGGGAATGGAGAACTGGGGAGACGCAGAAATTTTGGAGATCTGGGGGTCCAAAAGCCGAGGAAGAGGGCGCATCTGGGGTCTCGGAAGGGCAGCATGGCCGGGAATGGGAGTGCAGGGGTGTCTCAGAGCACTGACGGGGGTGCGGGGGAATCCCAGTCTCGGATAAGGGGGTGCAGGGGAAAGGAGTACGGGGCTGTCCCCGTGCCAAAAATGGGGGTTCAGGGGTTCCCGTTGTGGTAATTGATAAAAGATTCGTGTTAATCACAAAAGTCTTGGGGTTCGTATAAACCAGAATACTAAGGTCTGAAGTGAAGCATGGACGCTAGATAAAGGAAAATATATGATTAAATCGTTCTGTTTTAAATCACCATGTTACGTTATGTTGTGTTGTGTTATGTTTCCCAGATAAGTTATATCTGCTGCCAGCTTGCAAAATCACACTTTTGGATAGTCCTTCCTGCCTTTGTTTGATCACTGCTGCCTATCTCAAGGACCAGACTTCCAGATTTCCCTGGTGGTTGTCTACAAAGACCAGATGTTTATCTGTGAGACTGACTATCGCCCAGAGGCTTTGTGAGTTTGGATACAGATGTTTATTCGACCACCACTGCTTACTTGGCAAAATTATGACAGAAAAAAACCCAAAATTAATGATTATAATGAGAAACCATAGTATAAGAAGAGGCTGTAAACCAAGGTTGGATGGAGTGTGGAGTGGGCGGTGACCCCTCGAGTTCCCCAGCGCTGCTTGATCTGTCTATATCAAATAAAGCAATCTAAATTTTGCTGAATATCGAGACTTTTGTCTCTCATTTATAACAATTGGGAGGTGAGAGGAGTGATGGGATCTGGGGAGATCCAGACCATTGCCAGATCGTGGTCAGCTCATGTTCATCACGTGGTCACTCATGGTCATCTTATGGTCATCTCCCAATCACCATCATCTCATGCTCATGGTCGCCTCATGGCCAGGATCATGTTATGGTCATGGGCATGCCGTGGTCATCTCTTGGTCACAATACCTCATGCCCATGGTCATCTCACAGTCATCATCATGTCATGGTCACAGTCATGGACATTTCTTGATCACCTCATGGCCATGGTTGTGTCATGGTCATCTCATGGTCACTACATGATCCTGGGCACCACATGGCTGTGTCATCATCATCTCATGGTCACAGTCCTCTCATAGTCATGGCCGTCTCTTGGTCATCTCACAGTCACAGTCATGTCATCATCACAGTCATGGTCATTTATTTCCTGATATCCATCATCTCATCTTCATGGTCAACTCTCAGTAATGGTCACCTCATGGTCATGGTCATCTCATGGTCATGGTCATCTCCTTATCGCCATCATCTCATGGTCATGGTCATCCTGTGGCCACAATTATTTCATAGCAGTGGTCATATTGTGGTCACCTCATGGTCATCTCCTGATCTCCATCATCTCGTTCACAGTCATGGTTGCATCATGGTTATTTCTTGTTCTTGGTCATCTCCTGATCCCCATCATCTCATGTCCATTGTCGTCTCACTGTAATAGTCATCTCAGGATGATGGTTGTGTCATGGTCATCTCATGGTCATGGTCATCTCATGGCCACAGTTCTGTCATGGTCATCTCATATCTGGGGTCGAGGGTGGTCCCCAACAATCCTTTTTAGGCTTTGCGGATATCAGGGCAGAAGTGGCAAAAATTAAAGAAGAACGGAACAACAACCACAACTCAGAAACATAAAAAAATTTATTAATAATGAAAGTAAATGTGGGATGAGGTCCAAAAATCCAAATACAACAACTGAGAGGACAAGGTCACTTTAGGAGCCTGGGGTTGAAGACAAAGATACAGGGAGGTCCAAGGTGTAAATATGGGGTAAGGGAGGGGGTAGAGTTGGGTCCAATGGGGAAAGGGGAAAGTGGGGCAGAGGTGGAGTAAGGGCAGGTAGGATCCAATGGGGTAGGTTGGGTGGAACATTGCATCAGCTGAGGGCCAATGGGGATACAAGGAAGGGAGAACAGTCTGGAACTGGGAGAGGTGATAATTAACTGGGAAATGAGGGTTAGGAATATGCATGAGGTATTAACATAGGCAATCCCATAACTCTTCATAACATTCTTCTGAGGTCACCACAACTTAAACAAATGCCTCCCAAAGTTTAGGGTTGGGATATAATTTTTCTTTGGTGATGGTTGCCTGTCCTGGGATACTGGTCAGGCTGACTCCCACATCTCCCCCTTTCTGTTTAACTGTAAAAATAGAACTGAAAGATTTTTGTAAAACTCTGTAAAAACATCCTAACAGACAAGGAACAACTCACAGTATAATGAAAACACTTATGAAGATAAGTAACCCCGTATTCATTATAGACAACACCTACCCCTTGATTTCCCAACTTTTAAAGAGTCCATCAAACCAGTCTTTGTCATCATAAATTCTTAACTTTTTGACTCCCATCTTTGAGGACTTGAATACTTTTGTGTATAGACTCACTATGGTCTGAAAGGTTCATGCAGCACATGTCTTCGAGGTCTTGGCATCCGTGTGCCAACAGCAAGAAATCTATGGCAGCTCTGTTTTGTAACGTTGTGTGTGTTAGGCTGTCAACATCTGTTAAAAGGTCATTTAGAGATAGAAGTAGCATTGGTTTATTTACATAACCAACATCCTAATTTTCCTAATTGCGTTATTGCTTGTGCAGCACCTACCCACGGTACAAAAGCAGAGGCAACAATCCTCTGTCCTCTATTCCAAAATTCTATTTCACTGGTACAGTCGAATTGGAACTGATGTGCAAAGCGGTTTATTTCCCTATTTTTGTCATTGCCAATTAGTGTTGTGACATTGGGAGTTAGTAAAGCAAGCCTACCAAGGCTACATGGGCTGCCTTTAATACGAGATGGAATGGCAGGCCATGCTCTGTCCCCACAAATAAGAAACGTGCCTGGTGGTAATTGCAAAGGGGCATCGATTTAGATGGATGTCATGAGGTATAATTGCACCATAGGCTCTCATTTTTATACCTTGGATGGTGGGGAGAAACATCCCACAGTGCTGGTTCATCTGGTTTTACAATTTGGGGCTTAGCACCATTAGATGTTACCAATTGAACTCTTTTTCTATAATGAAAGGTAAAGCAGTAATCCATTCGAGCTGAGCCAAACAGTTCCAATTCTTGAGCCTCTAATGGTGCATGTGGAAGGCTGCGAGGCCACGAATCTCAAAAATCTACAGGATTGTATTTCAGCTTACCAATGGGACTGTTCCTTTGCATATTACAAAAGGCCTTTTTATTTACTGGCCACTCATCTATTGCCAGACCTACCAGCCATGTTGAAGAGGGGTTATTTGGGGTGGGAACAGATAATCATAAAGTCTCCTGGTGTGTTATGTTCGCTAAAGACTTGCTGTTAGGAGTTGTGAGTACTGGAATTTTCTGGTGGGTTGTCCTTTATTGGCTGTAGGTAAGGTTTGATGGTTTTGGCTGGTATCCACCGAGGTCCTCTATCTGTGGAGACACAACTGTATCCCTTCCCCCAATTATTAATTGAAATGGTCCTAAAATTTGATTTGTTTCAGGCTCTTTTACTAACACTGGTGGTCATCAGCATCATCAGCTTGTGGATTTCTGTTACAGCACGAGGCTGGCTCATGCTCCAGTGCAAGTTTTTTTGATGGCAGCCTGGGGAAATTGCCTTTAAAAGAAAATTGTTTAGCCGGGGGTTCGTTTTGACCAGGAACTGCGTATCTCCCTTTTCTCTGTGGACAGTCTTTTCAGAAATGCAAAGCATGTGGGTTGGTACTGTGATTGTGGGCTTTAAAAGGAAACTGCACAGCCACCAGGGCTTTTGCAACTCCTTGCCCCATGGCCTGGGCCTGTCCTGCTGCCACATTCATCCCGAGACGATTGCACGCCTCGATCATCTGGAGGATCATCAGTGGTGTTTCTCGTGGCAGGGCGTGCAAGACCTTTGGACACTCAGAGTTACCATGAGCTACTGCCAATGTCTCTAACAGTTTGTTGCTGGTCCTATCATCAGGGATTTGTTTTTCCAATGCTTGTTTTAACTGGTCTATAAATTCCATGTATGTCTCTCCTGGCTCTTGCCTAATATTAGTATACTCTGAGTTAGGATTGCTGCCATCTGATACATGGACCAATGCTTTTAACAAAAATTTTTAACTTCATTGAATACTTGCCTGGGGACTGCTGCTGCTTGCTCCTCAGGTTGGCTAAATTGTCCTTCCCCGGTTAGGTGGCCCATCATTTATGTTGTGTCATTCAAACATAACTGAAATTTAACCCAAACTTTACTGAAACAAGCCCACATTGGCTGCCTGTCACTGCAGTGTCACTGTTGATGTGTCCCTTGACCCAGTCAGCTCTCTGATCATGTGGTGTCCACGCATCTCCCCAGCCCATCACTGCCTCACACACGAGGTGACCACCACCCCACTCTCTGGCCATCTGACCCGCAGCTGAGCCCTTCCCAGAGTGCCTCTTGGTGGATAAAAGTGAACATAGTGAACAGGATTTAACAAAAATAGAAGAGGCCCTTATTCTCTAAGGCGTTCCTTATTTCCTACAGTTATGGTCATCACCATTACCTCATGGTCATGGTCACCTAATGGTCACCTCACAGTCACCTCATGGTCACAATCATCTCACAGCCATGGCTGTGTCATGATCATCTCATGGTCTTGATCAGCACATAGCAATGGTGTGTTGGGGTCATCTCATGGTCACCTCTAGGTCAAGATCCTGTTATGGTCATCTCACAGCCTTCAGTATTTCATGGCCATAGTGGTGTCAAGGTCATCTTGTGGTCATCTCATGGTCACGGCCATCTTGTGGTCATGGTCCTTTCCTGATCACCATCATCTTATGCTTCTGGTCATCTCACTGTAATGGTCATCTCATGATCATGTCATGGTCACCTCATGGTCATCTCATGGCCACGACCACATCAGGGTCACCTCAAAGCCATGGTTTTGCCATGGCCAACCCATGGTCATCTCTTGGTCCAAATCATGTCATGGTCAGGGTTGTGGTTGTGTCATGGTCACTCTCATCTTACGGCCATCTCGTGCCCATGTCATGGCCACGGAACTTCTCCAAGATCCTGAGCCCCAATTTTGGGACACTCAAGGACCTTTGGGCACAATGAGGCCTGGCCTGACCCCTCCCCCCATCCCACTGCCCCTCCAGGAGCCCAACGTGGCCAAACCTTCCTGGGGACACCTCGGACATGGGACACAGAGTGGGAAATGAATCCTGAGGGATGGAGCTGGGTGTGGTCGGCAAGTCCCAATTCTAGTCCTGCTGACCCCATCCTGCTCCTGCTGTCCCCATTCCACTCCTGGTGTCCCCATTCCCATTCCTGCTGTTCCCATCTCTGCCCCTGCTGTCCTTATCCCACTCTGCAGTCCCCAACCCTGCCCCTAGTGTCCCCATCCTTATCCCCAGTGTCCCCATTCCTGGCTCCCAGAGAGGAACTGCCAGGCACTGGAGGAAGGAACCTGGATTTATTGCCCCAAGCAGGATTTATTGCCTCAAAGCAGGATAATTTCACACCAGAACTGAAGTATTGTGAATATTTGTGGTTCTTGGATTTAAAATACTGGAAAATCAGAAATGGATCCATTAGCAAAAGCTGTGAGTGTCTGGGAGCAGCAGGATGAGCTGTGCTGGCAGCTCTTGGTTTCCTGGGAAGAGGGAAGGGGCCAGATCCAGCTCCATGAATCACTCAGGCGGTGATTCCTGCTGGGATGAGAAAATCTTCCAGGTCACTGATGGCTCTGCAGGAAAATCCAATGCAAACAGTCAAGTCAGGTGCCTGAAGGATTTTCTGACCTGTGCCACAACAGGTCCCTTCTGTGAGGTCAGTGTCCCGTGAGGAGGGAACATGTCCTGGAAATGTCACGGAATGTCAGTGGAGAATGGAGGCACTGGCAGCTCGTGGCAGCCCTGGCAGGGACTGTCACTGATCTGTGTCCTCGGGGGTGACCCTGACAGGGGCCTCTGAGCTGGGACAGCAGCGCAGGACCCTGGGCTGGGAAGGTCAGCCCCAGCTCAGGGCCAGCGCTGGGACCAGGGCAGGACAGGGCAGGGCCATCCCTGGGGCCAGGGGAGCTGCGGGAGCTGTGTCCCAGTGCCAGCCCGGTCTGGAGCCACAGCCCTGCTGGGCACAGAGCCCCTGGGAGCCGATGGCTGGGCCAGCTCAGCACAGCGGGCTTGGGCTGATCCAGCAGGACACGGTGGCCGTGGCTGTGCCAGGGGCTCTGCCCGGGGATCTTCCCCTGGGGGCCTGGAGCAGTCTGGGGCTGCAGGGACAGGAATGGGCTGGAGCCGGGCACTGCCACCACCCCAGCACTGCCACAAGGCTGGCCCCGGTGTCCTAGTGCCACCATTGCCCAGTGCTCCCCAGGGCACCTGCAGGGACTGGAGATCCCGGTCCCCCAGCTGCTGCCATGGCCCCTGACCCCGCTGTGCTCCCCCTGCCCCTTCTCCCTGATCCCGGGGTGCTGCTGCCCCAGGAAGAGGGGTCAGTGCAGCCCCAATGAGCCCAGGGGCTGCAGTGGGAACAGGGACAATCCTGCTCTGACACTCCAGGTTTGGGGCCGGGCTCAGCTCCGGGGTGTCCTGCAAGGAACGCTCTGGGAGGGGAGGGGTACCGGGAGATGGGGGGTGTGGGGCTGGGGGCTGTTGGAGGATGGATTGTGTTGGAGTGGGGGTGTCCCCACAGGGTCCCCAGCTGCCTTTGGATCCCTGCCTGCCCCCCTCGGCCCCCCGGGTGCCCGGTCCCCTCCAGGGGCAGCTGCCCCGTGCAGGAAGCTGCAGGGATGCGGGGAGCGGGGCTGGATCCGTGCCACAGGCGGGATGGACTCTGTGCCAGGGCTGGGCTTGTGGCCAGGGCTGGGGGCTGTGCCAAGCCGGGCTTTGGCCTGGGGGCTGTCAGGGAGGGCGCAGGGAGGAGTCCCGGCAGGGATAAAGGTGCTCCTGCCCTGCTGCAGCCTCAGCCAGCGCTGCCCAGTGCGAGAGGAAGATGAAGGTGGCTGTGCTCAGCGTGGCCCTGCTCTTCTCCATCCTGCTGTGCCTGCCGGCACAGAGCGAGGTGAGGCTCCAGAGCCACGGGCTGGGCTCAGGTCTGAGGGCTCTTCCCAATGCAGGGGCTCCGCCGGGCTCCCCGGCCCCGGGCCGTGCCGCTTTCTCCTCGCCACCATTGCCTCTGTCCTTCCCCTTGCCGCAATTCAACTCCCGCTGCCAGAGCCCGGCTTCCCCACGGATGCTCGGACCCGGCTCCTCCCTGCGAGGGCCCCAGAGCTTTCCTGTGCTGCTATCCCCAAATCCCGTCCTTTTGGGCCTCCCCATCCCATCCCATCCCATCCCATCCCATCCCATCCCATCCCATCCCATCCCATCCCATCCCATCCCATCCCATCCCATCCCATCCTCTTGATCCCCTCGGGCATCTCCCCAGCATCTCCTCTGTTGCCCACACAAGAACAAAGACCAGTCCCAAACTAGGCTGAAGTGGGACCAAGAGGTCCAAACTCATTTAAGTACAGACTAGGCTGAACTCGGCCAAACTGGGATGAACTGTTCCAGTCCCAAGCCAGGCTGAGCTGGCACAAACTGGGAAATGCCTCCCCTCCCCTTCGCCCCCTGCTCCCCTCAAGCCCCCAGATGATTCCCAGGATCTTCTTTCCAATCTTTGCCCTCAGTTCATTGCCTTCCACCCTGCAGTGATGTTCCCAAATCCCCTGGCACCCCCTGCTCAGAGCAGAGGACAGCCATGGGTGGGAGGTGGGGGGGCTGGGGACTCCTGTGTCCCCCCAGCCCCTCAAGGGCCAATCCTGACCAACCTTTTGCTCTCTTTGCCCAGGCCACCTTTGATGGCAGTGGTGGAGCTCTATGTGCTGGGGTAAGTCCTGGAGCTGGGTGCACCAGTGTGGGAACTGGGGGGAAGTTTGGTCACCCCCAATCTTTACTAGGACTGGGGACACCCCAGTGACATCTCATGCTCTCTCCACAGCGAGTTGGTGGCATTGCTGTTGGCGATGTGAGTATCCTGAATTTTTCTGCTGAACCAGAGCCTCCCCTCTCATGGCCATGACCCTCCAGGCCATCCCAGTGCACCCCAGTGCGTGCCTGTACACCCCAGAGCTTCCCAAGGCTGCCCCTTCCCCAGGGTCCCCATTGTATTCCCACCCATCCCAGTGCACCCCAGGCACCCCAAAGATCCCCATACCCAGTCCACTTCCTCTCCTCTTTCCCTCCACTCCCTTCCCTTTCTCATTCTCCATGACAGTATCCCCAAATCCCCCTCCTGGACTCCCAAAGCCCCTCCCAAACCCAACAATTTTGGTTCTCTGCCCCTGCTTTCCCCTGTCCCACCCACCTCCCACTTCAGCCCCCATGTCCCCCCCCTGGAATTCCTGCCTCCCCACCTGCATTCCCCCATTCCCATCCCTTCAACACCCCCAGCCCCATCCCGAGGGGCCCCAAACTCCCCCCAGTTCAGTGTCTTTGGGGCCCTCACATCCCACTCCATCCCCTCCTCCTTGGAGGCCCCAAGTTCCCCTCCCTCTCCTCGTCTCCATCCCCATCGTGGTCCCTGCAGGAACAGGGATCGGGTGAAACTGCCTGGAGTGGGACTGGGGGGAGCAGAAGGGATTTTCCCCCTCAGATTGGGGACAGCCACAGGGCGTGGGGACACCTGTGACTCTTGAATTCCCACAGGGGCCATTCCAGACTAAACCTTTGCTCTCCATCTGCAGGTAGTCATAGGAGGAGCTGCAGGTGGATGCATTGCGGTAAGTCCTGGAATTGGGGCACCAGTGTGGGAACTGGGGGCCAGTTGGGTCCCCCCGTGCCTTGCTGGGACTGGGGACACCCCGGTGACCAGTGACATCTCCCCATCTCTCTGCAGAAGAAGAACGGCGTCCAACGAGTGAAGAGGTCTGAGGTGGGTACCCGCAGTTCTGCTGGGCCCAGAGCTTCCCCTGTCCTCGTCATCACCCCCAGTGCACCCCAGCACACCCCACTGTGCCCCAGTACACCCCAGCCTGCCCCAGTATCTCCCAACCAGCCCCAGTATCCCCCAGTGTGGCTCTAACCCCCCTTTCTCCCCAGCCCCTCGTGGCTGAGCAGGTGGAGCTTCTGCAGGAGTGATGCCCGGCTGCCCCTCTGGATGCCCTGGTGAGAAATCTTGGGGGTTCTCGAGCCCCACAAAAGATCCTCGGGGACCAGGGCAGATCCCTGAGCCCTGTGGGGTGGGCAGAGCTTGGGAAAGTCAGAGGGACTTGGAGGGGGCTGTCCCTGATCCATGTGCTGGGGTTCGGTGGACAGAGCTGTCCCCAAGGCTTTCCTTGCACTGGGGGGCTCTGGGGACACCCAGTGTTCCTGTGGGAGCAGCAAGGGCTCTGGGAGGTTTTGGGATATTCCAGGGTGAGAGGCTCTGGGAGCCCCATGGATGTCAGGAGCCAAGTCCAGTCCCAGGTGTATCCGGGGCTCCAAATCCCTTCTCCTGCTGCAGGTCCCTGCAAAGAGAGGGGTGGGAACAAGGTCCCTCTCGTGTCCCAGTGGACACGGGTGTCACGACTTGGGCTTTGCCTTTCAGGTCTGGAACTGGTGATTGGAGCCAGATCCTGTCCCCCTCCAGCAGCATGAGGAGATGATCATCTCTGGATAATCCCCCTGATCCCCTGGGAATGTCCCTGGAATAATCAATAAACCCCTTCAGCAAAACAACTCTGTGTATGCACGTGTGCCTGTTCTCATGTCTGGGTGTGTGTTCCCATGTCCCTGTGTGTTCCTGTGTCTCTGTGTGTTATCTCCATGTGTGTTCCCATGTCCATGTTCCGTGTCCCTGTGTGTTCTGTGGCCCTTGTTCAACCCTGCGAGTCTCCAGTCCCTCCCCCACCATGACCAGAGTGACTCCAGGGGCTCCCAGGGGTCTCTCTCTCCCCTCCCACCACTGTGTGCCCTGGGCAGGGCAGGCTGGGACACCCTGGAATGTCCCCCTGGAGCTGGGAGGGACGAGGGGCACCCAGAGCAGCCTCTGGAGCCCCCAGGGTTTGGGGCACAGAGGGAAACAGGTTCTGCCCAGGGCTCTGGGAGCCCCATCCCCAGGGAGCACAGGCTGGGCTCGGGGCAGGAGAGGATCATGGCCAGGAGCCTGGAGCCCTGGCTCCCCTGCTCCGTCTGGGAGTGACAGAGCTTCCCTGGCCAAGGATCAGCACTCGTGGCTTCATGGCTCTTGGCAATGAGGGGGTTAAGGTCACTTGAAGAATCTTGGGCTGTTCAGATCCCATCCTTGAGGTGCCTCTGCCCAAATTCAGGGGCAAATGGGACCAAAGTCAATAGTATGGGCTTTACTGAACAATAAAATGCCAGGGAGAGAAAGGAGGAAGGGCAGGAAGAGAGGGAGAAGGGAGGGAGATCAGTCAGAAGGTCAGCACCACCCATGGATCCAGCAGTGTCCTGTTGGTCCTTCTTCCCCTGGAGCTTTTGGGTGGTGGGGGGTCCTGAGGTCATTCTGAACTTCTCCCTGTTTATCCATTTTAGCAAACTCAGGAATCAGTGCTCATGGGCTACACCCCTCTCTAATGCCATTGGTTTAACGATTCCCTGGCCTTGGGTGCTGATTATTCCAGGCTCAGGCTGACTCTTCTGTTCAGCTGGAGGTTTCTGGGCTTGGTGGTGGCCATGGGTCAGTGGTCACCATCTGCCCCTCTGGAATTCCCTTTGACCCAGTCACAGCTGATTCCAGCACGGGTGCTGGCTTGGATTTCCTTGTCCACCACCAGGGTCCATTCTGATCCCCCAGCTTTGTTTACCTCCCCCAAGGTCCAAGATGGCCTGAGGACAATTGTCCCATCTTGATCTTACCTTAGGGTGCTCCATTCTGTGCTTGTCTCTTGGCAAAATCCCCCTGTGGGGACAGTGTTTGGGATGGGCAACTGCTGCTCCTTAGTCCCAACACCAGTGGAGCCTCCCCAGCCCCCAGGAGTCCTGCCTGGGTGTCCCCAAGGTGTCCCCTAAGTGTTCCAGCCCAGTGACCCCCTGGTGACCCCCTCCAGCCCCACTTCATGCAGCTCCCAGAGCACAGCGAGGTCTTTGAGGCTCTGGACTGTGACATCTTTGAGGCTCCAGAGCCGATGGCGCTGCCAGTGCTGGTCCCCATCGAGATGTGAAATGCCCTCAATAAGGAGCAGGGGTGGCCTTCATCATCACCATCATCTTCATCACCACAACCACCCACATCATCAGCCTTATCGTCTGCAACATCATCATCTTCATCTTCATCACCCACACTGCCATCATCATCTCCCAATACCATCAACCTCCATCATCATCACCACAATACCAACAGCACCATCTTCATCATCACCTTCATCTTCATCACCCACACCCTTGACACCATCACCTGACACTGCTCACACCATGTCCCCACAGCCCCCTGTCCCAGCATTCCCAATCCCCCTGTTCCCATGGGCCCATGTCCCACCTGAACCCTGCCCTCTGCTCATGGGTCACCTCCATGGTCACCTTCATGGTCCAAGGTCACCTCCAGCTCTTCCCTGTCCCCACTCTCTCACTTCCTGTGTCCCTTCGACCATCTCCAGGTGCTCTTGACCATCTCCATGCCCCCACTACCATCTCCCTGTCCCCTCCTCATGTCCCACCACCACATCCTGTTCAGTTTGAACATCTCCATATCCCCCTCATGTCCTCCCCATGTCCCCACCACCTCTCCACATTTCACTGCTCATCTCCGTCCCCAGTTCCATCTTCCTGTCTCCTCCACCTCCTCCCTGTCTCCTCCACATGTGCCACCACCATGTCCAGGTCACCTCCACGATCTCCAGGTCTCCTTGACCATCTCCTCCTGGCTACCATCCCCATCCCCATGACCCCACCACCATGTCCATGTCCTCTCCATGTCTCCAACTCCATGTCTGGGTCCTCTCTTCTCCCTGCCCCCACTGTCATCTCCATGTCCCCTCTGCTGTCCCCTCCACCATAGCTCGGCCACCTCGATCTCTTCCCTGTCTCCCCCTCGCAATGTCCCTCTGTTCCCCTCTTCCCCCATCTCCATCTTCTGCCCTCAGCCCAACCTTGTCCAACCCCTCGGCCACAGCCCCGCCCAGAGGAACACCCCTGGTACTGTCACCACACCCCTGGAACTGCCACCACACCACTGGAACTGTCACCACCACACCCCTGGCACTGTCACCACCCCCTTTCCACCCCACGCCTTGTTTTCCCTTTCACATTCCAGTGTTCCCTATCACAGCTACTGCGGGAACACCCCTTTCACTGTCACCTCCTGTCACCCCCATGTGTTCGTCACCCCCGATGCCGCTGTAGCCCCCCCCACGTGACACTGATGGGATGTGGCAGGGTCTGAATTAGGCGGGACAGGTTGGGGGAATCACCTGATGTCATCTGGTGTCACCCCAAGTGCTCCCCCCTTCCGTGGGGCGCCACCCAAGTGTCCCCAATGCCCTCCCCACGCTCATTTACTGTCAATAAAGGGAATTTCCCCTCCCTCATACCAAACCGCCTGCGGGTTTTTTGGGGGGTGGGGACCCCCAGGGCAGCCAATCACAGCCCAGGGTGGGGCATTGGGGCGAGGCGGGCCACGCCCCCCCAGGTAAGAACCCCCGAGCCCCAATTCGGGCTTCAGTCGCCTCCAACCCTGGACAGGTCAGTGGGGCGCCCCTCCCCCACCTGGGAGTCTCGGGAAGGGGAGGGGGGAGGGGTGGGTGATGTGGCCACTCCGGACCGGACTTTGGACCCCCCTGAGCCGGGGGGAAGGGGCAGCAGGGAGGAGGGGGACCCACCTTTTGGGTGCCCATGGAGGGGCGGGACCCACATTTGATCTCCTTCCTGGACTCCCAGATCCATCCCAGGACCCCAATAACTCCCAGAATCCCCCCTGCACCCAAAAATATTTTCCAAAATCCCCTTAGGACCCCAATATCTCATCCAGAACCCTCCTAGGACCCTCAACCTCCCCCCAGGAGCCGCCCAAAATCCCCTTCCCAGGACGCAATAACCTCCCGACAAGCCCTTCCCAGGACCCCAATATCTCTTCAAGGACCCTCCTGGGACCCTCAACCCCCGCAGCAACCCCTCAAAATTCCCCAAATCCTACAAAGACCAACCCAAATTTCCCCCTCAGTACTTGAATAGCCTGAACTTGGGGGATCGTGTGTTGGGTAACTCTAAATTTTGGTGTTTGGTGTTTGTCGTTGGGTGAACCCCAACTTTGGGGCCAGAAGACACCCTTGAATTGGGGGGCACTGGGAGAAGAGCCCGATTTGTGGGGATCAATCAGTGGCAGGGACCCCAATTTTAATTCAAAGACAGGGGGAGCCCCCATTTTACCCTGCCACATACTCTCCTGAGGGATCGGGTGTCGCTCTGGGGTTCCCAAAGACCCACCCAACTTTCCCCCTCAACACCTCAAAACCCCTCCAGACCCAAATATCTCCCTGAAAATCCTTCCCGGATCCCAGTATCCCCTCAAGGACCCTCCTGTAACCCTCAACCACCCCCCAGCATCCCCTCAAAATTCCCCTAAGGAATTGGTGTTTGGGAATTCCCAAGGACCCCCGTATTCCCCACACCCCTCAAAGACCAACCCAAATTTCCCCCTCAACGCCTCAAAACCCCTCCAGACCCAAATATCTCCCTGAAAATCCTTCCTGCATCCCAAGACCCTCTCGGGGACCCTCCTAGGACGCCAACAGCCCCTCCCCAAGATCCCAAGTCCCTCCCCACGCCTTCAAATCCCTCTCCATGACCCCAAATCCCTCTCCACGACCCCTAATCCCTCCCCAAGATCCCAAATCCCTCCCCACGACCCCAAATCCCACTCCCGCAGCCCCCAAGCAGCGCCTCTGTCTCTCTGCCCAGGCTCCCCCGGACCATGTCCCGCTCGCCCCCGGCCCGCTCGCCGCCCCCCGCCCGGGGCTGGGCCCCCCCGCCCCCCCCGCACCGCCTGCGCTCCCTGGCGCGCTCCTGGCTGGACGAGGACGCGCCCTGGCCGGACGCGGCGGTGGCGACCGTGGGGGACAGCGCGACCCGAGCGCAGCTGCTCAGCAAGGCCGGGGGGCACTCGGGGGGTGTCCTGGCCGGGGCCCCCTTCGCCGAGGCCGTTTTCGGGGTGTCGGGGTGCCGGGTCACCTGGAGGGTGCCCGAGGGGGCGGCGCTGCCCCCCGGGCGGGTGTTGGTGGCCGAGGTGGAGGGTCCGGCCGCGGGGGTGCTGGCAGCGGAGAGGGTGGCCCTCAATATTTTGGGGCGCTGCAGCGGGGTGGCCTCGATGGCCGCGAGGGCTGTGGGGGTGGCCCGGGCCCAGGGCTGGGCGGGGGTCGTGGGGGGCACCCGAAAAACCACGCCCGGGTTCCGCTTGGCGGAGAAATACGCGCTGGGGGTGGGGGGCGCTGACCCCCACCGGGCAGGTTTGGGGGGACTCCTCCTCCTCAAGGACAATCACCGAGCGCTGGCGGCGGCAGCGGGGGGGCTCGAGCAGGTGGGGACGCCGAACTTTGGGGGACAATTGGGGGGGGGCTTGAATTGGGGGTTCTGGGTGTGGGGGGACTCCAGAATTTGGGCGGTAATGGCGGCAGGATCCCTGGATTTTGGGGAAACTCGGAGACTGGAGGAGCAGCACCCCAGTTTGGGGGGGAGATTGGAGGGGTAACCCTTGAATTGGTGGGTTCTGGGTGGTCGGTGTGACATCCCCAATTCTGGGGGTGTGGGGAATGTGAGGTCTGGAGGTAATGGGGGGTTTTGGTGGAGGGGGCTCGATTTTGGGGGAGTGATGGCTTGGGGTACCCCGAATTTCGAGGGTGGTGGGGAAGCACCAATATTTAAAGGGGGTACCAATTTTGGGACAGACTCTTGGACTGTGGTATTCTGGGCGTGGACTGATGTAGGAGGACCCCTGAATTGAGGGGGATGGGTGCAGGGGTCCCAATTTGGGAGGGAAATTGGGGGGGGGTCACCCCTGAATTGGGGGAAGATCATGCGTTGAGTAACTCTAAATTTTGGTGTTTGTAGTTGGGAGAAGCCCAGCTTTGGTGGCAGCAGACAACCTTGAATTGGGGGACTCTGGGGGAGAGGACCCAAATTTGGGGATCAATGTGGGGGGGGAGGGCAGTGGGGGGGCCCAATTTTAAGTGAATGACTGTGGGGGAGCCCCCATTTTACCCTGCCCCCTACTGGGGCGTCACTCTGGGGTTCTCCCTGACCCCCCTCTTCCCCAGATGATTTTGGGGGTGCGCCGGGCCGGGGGCTTCACCCGCCGGTTGGGGGTCGAGTGCTCGAGTGCGGACGAGGCGCTGGCGGCTGCTGGGGCTGGGGCTGACATCGTCCTGCTGGACAACCTGAGACCCCAGGTGAGCCCCAAAACCGGAGGGGGGCCAATAGTGGTGGGACCCCAAGTGTGGGCTGGACCCCAAAAATGGGGGGTTAGATTCTAAAAATGGGGATAAACCCCAAAAATGGGACACAGGGGACATCCCGGGGTGAGGCTACACCAGTAAAATGGGAATCTGCTGTAAATCTGGGGCAGTCCTAAAGATACGAGGGGGAATCCCAATTTCGGGGGGAGTCAGTGGGTTGGATAATCCAAATTTGGGGGGTGTGGGTGAAGGGACCTTTTACTTGGGGAGTTTAGGTGTGGGGACTGTAATTTGGGGGTCAGTGGGTGGGCAAATGCCTGGATTGGAGACTGTATAGGAGGCCACAATTTTGGGGGGTTCTGGTTTGGGAGACTGCCATTTGGATTGGAGAGCCCAAATTTGGGGTTGTTCTGGAGGTCAGTGGTGGGTGGTGCCCCCAGTTGGGCAGATGTTGGGTGGGAATCTATTTTTAGTGAGTTTTTATTGGGTTTAATCAGGATAACCCTTGATTTGGAGGGGTTGGGGGTGGACACCCCAATTTTGGAGCTCAGTGGGTGGAATAATCCCTGAATTGGGGGTTTCTTGTGGGGGGACCACATTGGGCAGATTTGGGGCAATTTGGGGGGGGATTCTGCACTATGTAGTATCCAGTATACATCCCTATGTCCAGTGTACCCCCAAATTTTGGGGAGGGGGTGCTCCCTGCTAACAGGGTGTCCCCCCAGGAGCTGCACTCGGCTGCGGCGCAGGTCAAGGCTGCACATCCCGGAGTGACGGTGGAGGCCAGCGGGGGCATCGTTTTGGAGACCCTCCCCCAGTTTTTGGGGCCCCACATCGACGTGGTGTCCATGGGGTGTCTGACCCACAGTGCCCCCGCCCTGGACTTTGCGCTGCGGGTGCTGGAACCCTAAAATCCATTGCCCTGACCCTGAAAACCCAGCCTAGGACCCCAAAAATCCATCCTAGGACCCTAAAAACCTACTCTGGAACCCCAAAACCCAACCTGAGATGCCCAAATCCATCCTGGGGAGGGTGAAACTCACTGTGAAACTCCAAAATCCACCCTGGGAATCCTCAAACCCCAAAGGCCCCCCACTAAGGGGTCTGTGAAATCTGGCGCTGGGACCCACAAAATCAATCTTGCACCCCAAAATCTGTCTTGGAACTGCCTAAATCAACCCTGGGACACCAAAAAATTCCACCCTGAGGCCCTCCAGAACCCACCCTGGGACCCCCAAATCCCCCCTGAGACTCTACAAAGCCCAACCTGAGGAGCCCAAATCTCCATCCTGAGCTACTCCCACTCACCTCCCCCCTCTAAGGTGGACCCAAAAATCCACCCTGAGGTCTCCCCATCCCCCTTTCATCTTTGTACCCCCAAATAAACCCCTACCTCACCTCCCCCACTTGTCCCCCCAGTTTTTTCAGGGGTCCAAACTCCAGGCGGGGGGAGGGTCCAGACCCAGTTTGGGGATTCCAGACCCCAGTTTGAGAGGCCCAGGTCCCAGGGTGGAGAGCTGAGACCTCAGTGTGAGGATCCCAGATCACGCTGGAGGGCTGCAGATCCCAGTTTGGGGGTACCAGATCTCAGTTTAAGACTCCCAGACCCAGTTTAAAGAACCCAGATTACAGTTTGAGGGTCCCTGACCCCAGTTTAGGAGTCCAGGACCTGAACCCCCAATCTGAGGGACCCAAACCCCAGTTTAGGGGTATCAGATCTCAGTGTGAGGGTCCCAGACCCACCAGCAGCACACCTGGCAGCACCATAACACTGGGAATTAGGATCAGAGGAGAAGTCCTGCTGTAAATCACAAAATCAGGGTCTAATTCCTGGTCTGATCCCACCCACCCCATCACACCTGTGTGCCCTCAGGTACCTTTGGGATGTCCTAAAAGAAATTTGAAAAGCAATTATTTAAAACTTAAAAAACTAACTTTATTTACAAAACTATAGTTGGCTTGCCAGCCATAATCCTTAGGACAAAGTGATCTCCAGGCTCAAGGACGCCTGTATGACCCTTCAGACTTAAAGTGCTGCCCCAGTCTGGGGCTGGGGTTGGATCCAGCCACACCCAGAGCCTTCTCTGAGAAGAACCCTGGGAAGTCAAGGAGTCCTTTCTGCACCTTGTGAATCAGCAGGAGGGTGTCCCTGATCAGTCGAGCCTGAATGTCCCACTCTGGGCACAACAGGCCCCCAGCTCAGCAGTGCCAGCACCACAGAGCTCGCAGGGACTGTCCCGGTGTCCGCTGCTCCTTCGGCTCCTCAGGATCGAGCTGCTCTGAGCTGCCAGACAACGCGTGAGTTCACACCCATCTTTCTGCAAGGCCTGAAGTTCTGTGACCAAAACAGAGCCGAGATGAGTTCCCGTGTTTGTAGAGACCCCCCACTCTCCCAGCCCTCACTCCCCACTCCCCACTGAAATCCAGAGCAGGCAGCTCCTCGCTCTGGTCCTGGGGATGTCACACGATGGTCCCTGGGCACAGAGCTCTGTCAGCCCCTGCTGTTCCCCAGCACGATCCCAAACAACCAGGGACCACCAGCAGCCTGGATGTGGCACTGGGCAGGGGCTGGGGGGGACAGGGGCTGCCCAAAGAGGGACCCCGGGCTGGGGCTCATGAACCTGATGGTCCAGTCTTGCACACATTGCTGAGGGTCCCTCAGGCACTGCAGGCTCTGATGAAGGTGCTGCTCAGCCCTGCTGCTGTCCTTTTCCATCTGGAGGGACCATAAAGATGTGGCATTGTCACACATCTTCCAGGTGGCTGGAGCAGCCCCTCCTGGCAGCAGCCCCATTACCAAGAGCCCTCCTCCCTCCCATTGGGTGCAGGAAGGGGAGATGGGACTGGAGGAGAGCCCCTGGGGCTCTGTTCTTGAGCCAGGAACAAGGATGCAGCTCCAGGCTGTGGGGTCTCTTCCCCAGGCCCAGCTGCAGAGCCCAGGGCCCAGCACAGTCCCTGGGGCACATCCTCACCAAGCAGTCAGCCATCCTCCAGCTCTGCCCTGTCTTCACCACGTGCTTCAGCTCCTTCCACTTGAGGAGCTCTGCGATAGCAAGGACGGCATTCCTGGAGGCCTGTGGGACAGCAGGAACTGGGAGATGGCTCCAGGGCCTGGGAAAGTTGACCTGGGGTGACTCTGCCTTTAGGGAGCTGCCAAAACATCCGGGAATGGCCCCCAGGTACAGGGATTGAGGCCCAAATGCCTGCTCTCCAACACCTTTGGGGACACACCTGTCCACACCTCGGTGTCCTGGCCTGGTGCTGAGCCCTGCTGGAGTGGGCAGGGCAGGTGCTGGCAATGCCAACTTGGCTCTGCAGGGACCCTTCCCTGGGCTGTGCTTGGGGAATGCTGCCCAAGGCCTGGAGCCCCAGGGGGGGTCAGCCACCCCTCTCCGTGTCAGTGCTCAGCCTTGGCAGCAGTGCCTGGCCCACCCTGGGGGCCTCGTCATTCATGGGGAGGATGAGCAGGGCCAGGACACTGCACGCAGTTCTTCATCCACTTCTTCCCCTTCCCCAGCCCTGCCCTCAGCAGCCTCTGAAGGAGCGCATGCAGCGCTCCCACACCCACCTTTCCTCCTGGAAGGAACGAGGAAAGGGGAGCTTCAGGAGCAGCAGCTCCCTGCCCATAGTGATGTGAAAAACGAGGTTCACTTTCCTGGTAAATTTTAAAAGGTTTAATAAAAAGTAAACAGATAAGAGACTAAGACAGTAAAGCAAAGGGTTAATGTGGCTGGGTGCTGGGCATTCAGCCAAGGGCACACACTCAGAAAACACTTCCTTAAATGCATCAACGTGTTGCACATTTATAGACCTTCATTATTCAAAATCATCAACCCCAACCTGCAAATCAACTTTTTTTGTAGCCATCCTGTCCTACTCCCCATCAATAAATTCCTTCCCTGGAGTTCTGGTTATCTTCATCCAGATAGGATAATCTAATGTCTTGGTTTAATTTGAATTTTTGAATTTCCCAGCCAACACACCAAATAATGTTATAGTTTTGAGTTGCCAATTTAAATATACTCATTTTCTGTTGTGAGACAGAACCAGGAGCAAAAGAACAAGTCAGGCCTAAAACTTAAAAGGGTATAAAAAACTTTATGAACTACACAAAGAAAGAAAAGCAAATTCAGAATAAGATCTTCAGACCACTCTTTCCTCCTGCTGGGGGTTGAATTGTTCCCTTTTCTCTCTGTGGAATTTTTCCCATTGTTATGCTGAGTATTTGTGGCTACACCTTAGTAGCAACAGTTTTCTCTTGCAGGGGGGTGGGGGGATGGGGGGAGACCGGAAAAGGAAAAGGTGGGAGAGGGGTCTGGGGGGGGACTCTGCTCTCTCACTTCGCCCGTGGAGTGAGAGGAGGATGCCCCGTGCTCGGATCTGGCATCTCCCCTGCCATCCCAGCGCTGAGATCCACGCTCCCTGCCGTTGGACATCGCTCTGCTGCTCTCCCACCTCACCCTGCTACCTCCGGACACTCTGCTGAGCACCACGACCGACACCGTGAGGGGGGAGTCACTCCCCCATCCCTCTCACCCCTGGGCTGCTGCCGCCATCACTCCAGCCCCTCTTCAACTGCACGGGACCTGCCCTGCCCCCAGCACCGGTAACTGAGCACAGGGAGAGAGGGCTTTGGCCAAAGGGACTGGAACTGAGCTATACTGTTCTGTTCTGTTGTCAGTTTTTATAGCTGTTGTTGTTTCAGCTATTTTGCCTTGTTAGATCTCAGTAAAGAACTGTTATTCCTATCCCCATATCTTCTGCCTGACAGGCTCTGATTTGAAACTAAAATAATTAGAAGGGAGGGGTTGCACTCTGCATCTCAGGAAAGGGGTTCTTGCCTTTCCTTAGAAAATACCTGTCTTTCAAACCAAGACAAGGTGACACTGGCCCGATGCCAGGCACCCACCAGAACCACTCTGACCCTACCCCTCGAGCTGCAAGGGAAGAGAAAGTTTAACCAGTAGCTCCAGGAGCAGATTAAGACAGGACGAGCAAACACACCAAACAGCAAAACGGATGTCACAGACATAGCCTGGGCCCAGCAAGGGAATTTATTACCAACCAAATCGTAGCAATAGAAGGAAAAGAGACAGAAATCTCTCAAACCCCTTCCCCATCACCCAACGGGGATAACCAGGAACACAGATCACCAGGGCTCTGCCCAACGGGGGTCACTGGGGATCATCCAACACTGATCCTCCCATGGGGGATGAAGCTGGAACAGATCACAAAGCTCTTCCCACACTTGGGCACTCACTGGGCTTCCCTCAGTGGTGACTCCGTTGGTGTTTGGTCAAGTGAGAGATCTGTGAGAAGCTCTTCCCACACTTGGGACACTCGTAGGGCCTCTCCCCAGTGTGGATGCGCCGGTGCCTGATGAGGGTGGAGTTGTGCTTGAATCCCTTCCCGCAGTCGGGGCAGCGGAAGGGCCTCTCCTCTGTGTGAATCCGCTCATGTACAAGGAGATTGGAGCTGGTCTGAAACCTCTTCCCACACTTGGGACACTCGTAGGGCCTCTCCCCAGTGTGGATGCGCTGGTGTTTTCTAACGTCAGAGCTCCATCCAAAGCTCTTCCCACATTCCAAGCAGGTGTAGGGCCGTTCCCCTGTGTGGATCACCTGGTGACGGATCAGGCTGGAGCTGTAGTTGAAACACTTCCCACATTCCCCACACTCATAGGGCTTCTCCCCAGTGTGGATCCTCTGGTGCCAGGTCAGCTGGGACCTGTAGTTGAAACCCTTCCCACATTCCAAGCACTTGTGGGGCTTCTCCCCTCCACGAGGCTTCTCCACCAGCTCTGAGCTCTGCCTGGATCTCCGGCCGCCTTCCTGGCTCAGGGAGGGTCTTTCCTCCTCGCAGCTCCCTGGGCTGGGTTTGCAGCCCCTCCTCGTGAGAGATCTCCGGGGCTTTTCTGCCTCCTCCATCCCCGCACACCTGGGGAATGAAAATTCCTGGTTTAGGGGGAAATAACAAGAAGAGAGCTCCATAAACTGGGTGTTCCTCCTTGCCCAAGTTCATCTCTGGAAGTCATTGAGCATCTTGTGTCTGTAATAACCTCCCAGACACCAAGATTCCCACCCAAAATCCTCCAAACTTTAACACACGGATCAAAAACACCCCAAATATCAAGATTCAGCCAAAATCGCCTCCAAAATTGTGCTGGTTTGAAAGCAAAACCAGTGAGAGACTCCAAGTCAGAAATACAATTTGATAGGAAAAAAGATAAGAGAAAAATAATACATGAAATAGTAGAAAAGAAAACAACTGACAGAATCAGAATACAACCTGACACCCCGCTAGTTTTGATGGTGGTAGCAGTCCCGATGAAGTGGTCTTGTTGTAGTAGTGATGCTGTAGAAAGGTCTGGTAGCTCTTGTCCTCTGGAAACCAGTGGGTAAGGGCTGCCTTGGTGTTCCAAATCTCAGATTTTATCTAGGTAGGAAAGGCTTGGCTCCTCCCCCTGGCTGGAGCATCTCCCAATGGGATGATGGAATTTTATCAGTCATGCAGTGGGACTCAATGGCCCATTAACAGAAGATATCTTCCTGGAGGAAGGATGGGTTGTGGAAAAGATAAAGAACATTGCCCCACCTGGTTTTAACAGATGGCCCATTAGCAGAGGATATCTCCCACACAGATAAGGATCACTGCTCTACCTGTTTTTTTCCACCACTCTTTGTTCTTTTGTTTCTTCCCAGGACCTCTGACTGGTTACTTCATGTTTGCTGCTGATTTCCTCTCCCTTTTGAAGATGAAAATGGTAAAAGTGTCTTTGACCTGCCTTGCTGGATATTGTGAAGAGGAACAGTCATCTACTGCAAGTGGAAGTGTCACAGGTGGAGCAGAGTTCTGTGAGTGCTGTATCAAACCAGACCTCGTCAGACCTGCCAGAACAACTGGTCCATGCTGCCCTTCACTGCTCTGCCTGTTCCCCACTGTTTCATGCCAGAGTAATTTAACTGCTGTTAATTGGGTGTGTGTTTCACTCGAGCCAGTCCAGCAGAACCAGCAGAAAGCAGCCCCAGAATGAATGGGGCTCTGCAGAGGAGCCCCAGACTATTCATCAGCCTGCCCGCAGAACTGGCTCCAACTCTGAACCCTTGTGACCACACTCTGAAGAAGACACACTTCTGATATTTCTGAGGCACTTATGACTGAGGCACTGCACGTGCTTGTGCAGGTAAGAATCCCCAAGTTGTTTCTGTCAGGAAAATGAATCCACAAACACCAGAGGTTTATGTCCAAAAAGGAGACAGAGGAGTCCTTTTTGCTTTATTCGAATAAAGGGAGAGGCCATGGGACATTCCCCTGGCATCTCTCAAATTTTTGGAGAACACAGCCTCCTTTTTATCCTATTTTCCCGGCCGCATTTCCCTCTCTCTTTCCCCATTGGCTTAGGTACTTGAGAGGCACAGACTTCCCGGAACGCCTGATACCTGAAATTCCCCTCTAATGTATAACCCTCCCTTTTCATTTTTAATTCTTATAGAATTCATAGTTTTCCCCCCCGTTGCTTCTTTCATCTTTTGATATCCAATTTCATTTATCAGCAGCCCTACAGTTTGTTTGTAAAGGCAAATATCTCTTTCCATTCATCAATCAGTGGAATCCATCCCATTGTTTCTTTTATCTCTCAGTGCTAGCCTTATCTACAGGCAGATCCAGAGCTCATTTGTAAAGATAAATTCAACATTCCTCTTAGCCCAGAGGAGAATCTAGCACAAAATATTCTCCCTGTGTACTGCACGACAAAAAATATTCAGGGGAAAATACAGTGGCAGCTGAGGCTTGTGGAACTCCCAGAATACTGAGCCTGCAGAGGAGGCAAACAGCCCTGGCAGTGCCTGAGGGGACTTCTCCTCACAGACTCCTCCCAAAGTGTGTCACTTCAGCACGGGAAGGCTTTCAAACCTTTGCCTGTCCTTCCTCCCGTGCTAAAATTTAAGGCTCCTCCTGAGAAAATACTGACCTACAAATAATTCTCCATTCCTCAACAAAGCTACTCAGGTGTTCAACTTAAGAAAGACCAAAACAAAAGGTATTCAGAAATTTCCCGTCAAGGCCTATTTGCAGAGAAACTCCATCATATGGGACCGAATATTTATTAACACCAGTTCACTCAAAAGAAACCCAACCTAAGCAGCGTTTTAAACGAACTTGAATTCTTTTTCCTCACATATCAACTGGACTGGTTTGTTCCTTTTTTGTCCTAGAGAGAATATTAGAACGATTTGCTCTTGACAGGACTCCTTGGGTGGCCCCCAGCCCTGGCTCCTCACCACGCCTTGCCTGGGCTGTTAACGCAGCCTGTCAGCACCACCTGACTTTGGCAGCCTGTTCAGACCTCGGGCACGGCTGGTGCCACGGTCCCCTCTGGTGCCACGGTCCCCTCTGGTGCCACGGTCCCCTCTGGCTCCTGGCGTGTCCCTGCTGCTGGAGGAGCCCTGCTCGTGCTGCTGCCTGCGTTCAACAACCCCGGTCCTGCTCCCCAGGCAAAGAGAGACCAAAATCACTGCTTTGGGCAGCTCGTTTGAACGAGTTGAACACTTACTCATCTCTAGCACAGACCTCTTAACACCCACACACCAACACCTGGAAGTCACCTCATCTACAGAGGTGAGGAAGCCTGAGCGAACAGAAGGTCGACGTTCAAGCACATTTGTGGGACACATATTGAGAATGTAAGAAAATTACAGCCTGAATAATATTCCAGGCAGGAGCTTTTCAGCTCTGTTCCCAGCTGATAAGCTGGTCCAGCTCAAGGCTAGGGAGAATTTCTCCCAGGCTGATAATTTGGTCAAAATAAAAAGGAATTAGTAACAAAGATAGAACAGCTGTTGTGATGTGTGACCAGTCCCTGGAAATGGGGTGTCTTCTCTCTGAACCAATCATCTTTTCTCTACTCTGGGAATTACGAGTCATGCTATAAAACCAAGTGTATTTCTGAATAAACTTGTCTCTTTCTTCCTGTCATGAAAGATGACCATGTAGCTGTGCATCTTATTTCCGCCGCACTTAAAGGGTTAAAACCCCATTCCACGGCTACACACATTGTGTTTTTAATTTAGTGGAAGCGCTCACTCGTTCACAAGCCTTACTTGTCAAACTGGATTGTGCGATGCTATTGTCTTGCTTGTGTCAGAGAGAAAGCAGGGAGAAATCAGCTAAGAAATGAGAACCACACTTGGGGCTCGGGCTTGGCAGACAAGGGGAGCAGGGCGGCACCTGCCCGCTTTGCCCGAGTCCCTGCTCCTGCCGGACAAAGGCGGACGCGGCTCCGTGCGGGGCGAGCCGGGCGCTCCGTGCCGGGGCCGGGGCCGAGCGCTCGGGCGGGCGGCGCTCAGGATGCTCGGGCAGCGCCGCGGGCCGGGCGGGCGCGATGGAGCCGCCTGAGGGCTGGGACCCCTCCGGGCGGCCGGCCCGGCGCACGCAGTGGCTGCTCAGCGCCCTCGCCCACCGCTACGGGCTGGAGCGCGGAGGGAGAACGAGATGGTCGTGCTGGCCAGCGGCCCGGAGCAGTCCCTGCAGGAGATCTTCCAGCAGCGGGACTGCGCCGGGCCGGGCCGCATCCCCGGCGAGGAGTCCCGCACGCTGTGCCGGGCGCTGGCGCCGGAGGAGGCGGCGGAGCCCGAGGAGTGCGCGGGACTGTGGGACGGGCTCTGGGCCGAGCTCACCTTCCGCCAGCTCCACGCGCGGCTCTGCGGCCGCTTCAGCACCCGCGCGAGGCCGCGGCTGCCGCTGGGCCGGGAGGGCGAGCACATCGAGAGCCACATCCGCCCGCGCAGCCCCCGCCGAGCCCGAGCGGCGGCCGCCGGGGCCCTGCTCCCGAGAGCGCTGCGAGGAGATGGTGGTGCTGCCCGAAACCCCAAGTAAAACACAAACTAACAGAGTGTCAGTTTATGCGGTGCTTTATTCAGGGCCCGGGGACCTGCGGACTCGCGTCCTAAGTCAGGATCCCGCTGGTTCCCTTTTTAGAGGGTTTTTTATACCCTTTTTACAAATGGTTTATGTGCAGAAGTACACATTCTTCTGTAGATACATTCACCTTGAAGATAGCATTTTGGCGTCATAAATCCTACATGGTTGCTTATCTTAGGACTATAGTGTTCTCCTCCTCAATCTCTCTCTGGCGCCACTGCCTCAGGACTATAGTGTTCTCCCCCTCAATCTCTCTCTTATGCCACTGCCCACCACCAGTACTTTATTTATGTTTAGACTTTAACCTTATCACTAACGGTTCTGCATGCTCTCAGCACAGCACACTCTTAAGTTAGTTTCCCAGGGCCTACTCTGGGGACTGCAGTCTTCAAGCCTTAGCATTACTACTACTATTATGGTTTATACACTTTATATTCTAATATTCAGGATTTCTAGTCCATACGGTAACAGTGGCGCTGGAGCGGGCCGAGGAGCGCATGGCCGAGCTGCAGCAGGAGAAGGGCAGCCTGCGGCAGCTGCTGGAGGACGTGCGGGCCGCCCTGCAGAGCAGCGATGCGCGGTGCCCGGCGCTGCGGCTGAGTCCGGGCCGGCTTCTGCACCGCGCTCCCGGCGGCGGCTCGGGTGGCCCCGAGCGCTTCAGGAGAGATGCTGCTCTCGGAAAGTCAGTGTTTAGAACCCCTCCACCTCCGCACTGAGACCGAAGTTGCTCGTTCATCCTCGGCATTAACTTTCTGGCAAAGTTTAGTGACAAGGGAGGCTTTTAGGAGAAATGTATGGCATCGGTGTGCCATTAAATACATTTGTGATGAGCACTGTTCAAAGTGTAGGGGAGTTCAGCTTAACAAACTCACGTGTACAATGCTGCTGCTGCTTCTCCTGCACGTGCAGCCAGGATGTGCTGATAGCAGATGCTGGGTATGCACTGCTGCAGGGTTTTTCCTGAAGTAAGAAAGAACTTTGGGATTCTTACCTGCACAAGCACGTGCCTCAGTCATAAGTGCCTCATAAATATCAGAAGTGTGTCTTCTTCAGAGTGTGGTCACAAGGGTTCAGAGTTGGAGCCAGTTCTGCGGGCAGGTTGATGAATAGTCTGGGGCTCCTCTGCAGAGCCCCATTCATTCTGGGGCTGCTTTCTGCTGGTTCTGCTGGACTGGCTCGAGTGAAACACACACCCAATTAACAGCAGTTAAATTACTCTGGCATGAAACAGTGGGGAACAGGCAGAGCAGTGAAGGGCAGCATGGACCAGTTGTTCTGGCAGCTCTGACGAGATCTGGTTTGATACAGCACTCACAGAACTCTGCTCCACCTGTGACACTTCCACTTGCAGTAGATGACTGTTCCTCTTCACAATATCCAGCAAGGCAGGTCAAAGACACTTTTACCATTTTCATCTTCAAAAGGGAGAGGAAATCAGTAGCAAACATGAAGTAACCAGTCAGAGGTCCTGGGAAGAAACAAAAGAACAAAGAGTGGTGGAAAAAAACAGGTGGAGCAGTGATCCTTATCTGTGTGGGAGATATCCTCTGCTAATGGGCCATCTGTTAAAACCAGGTGGGGCAGTGTTCTTTATCTTTTCCACAACCTATCCTTCCTCCAGGAAGATATCTTCTGTTAATGGGCCATTGAGTGCCACTGCATGACTGATAAAATTCCATCATCCCATTGGGAGATGCACCAGCCAGGGGGAGGAGCCAAGCCTTTCCTACCTGGATAAAATCTGAGCTTTGGAACACCAAGGCAGCCCTTACCCACTGGTTTCCAGAGGACAAGAGCTTCCAGACTTTTCTACAGCATCACTACTACAACAAGACCACTTCATCGGGACTGCTACCACCACCCTAACTAGCGGGGTGTCAGGTTGTATTCTGATTCTGTCAGTTGTTTTCTTTTCTACTATTTCATGTATTATTTTTCTCTTATCTTTTTTCCTATGAATTTGTATTTCTGACTGATTCTCTCACAGGTTTTGCTTTCAAGCGAGCACAATTTTGGAGGGGATTTTGGCTCAATCTATATATTTGGGGTGTTTTTGATCCGTGTCTTAAAGTCTGGAGGATTTTGGGTGGGAATCTTGGTGTTTGGGAGGTTATTACAGACACAAGATGCTCAATGACTTCCAGAGATGAACTTGGGCGAGGAGGAACACCCAGTTTATGGAGCTCTTTTCTTGTTATTTCCCCCTAAACCAGGAATTTTCATTCCCCAGGTGTGTGGGGATGGAAGAGGCAGAAAAGCCCCGGAGATCTCTCACGAGGAGGGGCTGCAAACCCAGCCCAGGGAGCTGCGAGGAGGAAAGACCCTCCCTGAGCCGGGAAGGCGGCCGGAGATTCAGGCAGAGCTCAGAGCTGGTGGAGAAGCCTCGTGGAGGGGAGAAGCCCCACAAGTGCTTGGAATGTGGGAAGGGTTTCAGCTACAGCTCCCAGCTGATCCTACACCAGAGGATCCACACTGGGGAGAAGCCCTACATTTGTGGGGAATGTGGGAAGAGTTTCAACTACAGCACCAGCCTGATCTGGCACCAGGTGATCCACACTGGAGAACGGCCCTACACCTGCTTGGAATGTGGGAAGAGCTTTGGGTGGAGCTCTGCCCTGAGACAACACCAGCGCATCCACACTGGGGAGAGGCCCTACGAGTGTCCCAAGTGTGGGAAGAGGTTTCTGACCAGCTCCAGTCTCCTCAAACATGAGCGAATTCACACAGAGGAGAGGCCCTTCCGCTGCGCCGACTGCGGGAAGGGATTCAAGGATAACTCCCACCTCATCAGGCACCGGCGCATCCACACTGGGGAGAGGCCCTACGAGTGTCCCAAGTGTGGGAAGAGCTTCTCACAGAGCTCAACCTTGACCCGACACCAACGGAGGCTCCACTAAGGGAAGCCCTGTGAGTGCCCCGAGTGTGGGAAGAGCTTTGTCCTCTGCTCCAGCTCCATCCCCCATGGGAGGATTGGTGTTGGATGATCCAAAAAAAAACCCAAAAACACAAAAACCAAAGAAAAACAAACAAACAAAAACAACCACAACAAAAAACCCCAAAAACCCAATAAAACAAAAAACAAAAAAAACACACACACACACAAAAAAAAAACAAAACCAAAAAAAACCAAACCCACCAAAATAGTGATACACATAGAAACAATATAAAAGCACCGAAATCAAACAAAAAGGAAAGTCAAATCAGAAATAAAGAAAGGAGAAAAGTCATGCACTAACATTTCTCTCTTTTTAAACTATGGAGAAAAAGCTCTTGTTTCCTTTAAAACATGTAAAAATATTTTAATATTTTTGAAGTGAATATGACTGTTCTAACTGTACATATAAAGAAAAGCATTAATATTAAAGTAAACAAATGTAAAAATTACAGTAATCTTCTAGGTTTTAGTAATAGAAAATCCCTGCTCTCCCCCCCAAAAAAAGAAAAAGGAAAAAACTCTCTTTTAAAAAATAAAGTAAGTTTTTTTTCAACTGTTATAATCCTTAAACTGTGCCTCATAAGTTAATATAGTCCTCAATAAAAGTTATGAGAAAAACTGTTAGTCTGTATAAAGGATTTTTAGATAGTAATCAGATTTCCATTCTCCTGGGAAGCTAATCACTGTAACATCAAAACAAGAAGAATCCATTTTCTTGTGAAAAAATCTCCATAGACTGAATAAAAGTCTCCTCTTTCATGTAAATTAGTAAAAAACTATTTTAAAGATGTTAAACTAACTGAGTTGTTTTTGTACGTGTTTAGTGTTAAAAAAATGTATGGAAGAAAAAAGTAGTCTCAAGTTTTATTCTAAGGGATTTTTCTTATAGTTTCTAGTAATAAAATTTATCGTTATACCATTTAAAGTAAAGCCTGCTTTTTGTCTTCCTCCTAATCCTACCTCACAAAAAAAAATTCAAATTAATAAACCAAAACTACTACATTTAACCTCAGTGATTCCAGGATTTTGATTTCCTATTGTCCAAGGGTGTCCTTCGCAGCCAAATGGTGATGGACTGGGGCAAAGGCCAAGATTATGGAGACAGTGGGGTGGAAACTCCTCCAAAAAATGTTCTTTCCTCCCTCCCAAGCACATTAATCCTCAGCTCGCAGAGACATGGAAATAGTTTGCTTTTGGCCTGGATTTGCTTTTCATTTCTCTTCATCCCTTTAAAACATCCAACACTGGCTAAAAATAAAGACACTGAACTGAGACATGGGTGGGGACATGGGGGGACAATGACATGGTGGGACACAGACATGGAGAGTGACATGGGGACACATGGACATGGAGAGGGACGTGGCCATTCGTGGGGACATGGGGGGACACGGGCATGGATGGAGATGTGGGGAACAGTGACAGGGATGGAAACATGGTGGGGACACAGCCATGGGTGAGGACATGGTGGGACATGGCCAGTGACATGTGGGGACACGGCCACGGCCGGTGCCATGGGGGGAACTTGCAGGGGCTGTGGGGGATGCTGGCTTGGAGGGAGTTGAGGGTTCCTGGCAGGGACTTGGGGCTCGCTGAGGCCTTTGGGGACCCCAGGCCGAGCGGCTCCGGCTGCCCTGGGAGACCCTGGCGGAGGTTCTGGGGCAGCTGCTCAAGGACCCCCTGTCCTGGAGCCCCAGCCGGGCATTGGGCTCCTGGAAGGGAATGAACGTCCTTGTCCCCAGCACGACAGATTTCTTATTTCTTGCAGGTGCAAATGGTTCTCTTACCACAATAGCTTGTTGTGTTAATTGTTTTCATGCTTAAGATTGTTTTCACATGGGAACAAGCAAGTAACTTAGCTGCACATAGAAGAAGTGACAGGCTAGCTATTAATTTAGCAGAGAGCAAGACCTGATTTTATGGAGCCTTCCTTTTATAGTTTGTGTACCTGACTGCAACATCTCACCCTTTTTCATTAATTGAAAGAAAGTTCATATCTTCTGATGATAAAATAGCTCTCTCTTGTGAGGGTGTTATCTCATTAAGGTTATCACTGGTTATCTGTTAGATATGGGATAAGATACACAAAAGACCAATTACAATCAACAAAACTTAGCAAATTCTATCATGTCATTGACACAGGGTTTCACAGCATGAGAAAACAAAAGAATAATGTCCAGTGTGTCCTAGGGAAATGGGAATAAATGACCATTGTTTTAAAGTCCAAATAGTCCATTAGCTGGAAATGTTGATCTTGGACATCACTGAATGTGCTCTTGGATCCTGGAACAGGGAATTACTGAAGAAGGTTAGTAGGAACACTATACCATGATGTTGACACAAGGCTTTTGTTGGCAGTTTGCCTGTAAATTTCCAGACACAGCCATGTCTTGGCACTCCTACTTCTGGTTTTGTTCTGGCCACGAAGGCTGCATGGTGATTACGTTCCTTTTCTTCTCACTGGGCTGCATTTTCTTGGAGGCAATTGATGTTTGGCTGAATGAACAGGTGACTACTTTGAAGTTGTTGATGATAAAAACACATGCATACCTTCTCCTTAAGTTAATGAATTAATTAGACTTTGTCATTGTACCTTCAATTCAAGAGCCTTATATAAAAATATTTTACTTTTTTTTGTATAATTATTGCAAAAAAAATTTTTATAAATATATAAATATTTAGGAGCTAATTCTCCCTTCCTTGTTTTAAAAACAGCATGCATGATTCTTGCCATGAACATGAAGGGAAGTTCAAAACAAAACAATACATGTAGTAAAACCAAGAACTTGAAGTAATTGGGAATAATTCTGATACAACAATCCAAAACATTTCCGATAACAGATATAATTAATAACACTTGTGAAATTAGATGATTAACAAGCATTAAAACATTGTACCATCATTCCAGTATCTGCAACAGCTGATAAACCTCAAATCAGTGAAGAAGTGGATAAGCGTCTGTTGGGGGTTGGTTTTTCCTTTCCTCTCTGCCTGTGGAATTTTTTTCCCATTGACATGCTAAGAAGCACTGATGGTTAGGTCCCAGCACCAGGGAGAGCCTCCCTGTTTTTTTGGGAGTTTCTCTCGGAGGGTGGGGGGAGGGAAAGGGGGAACACGGTGAGATTGGAAGCAGGTAAAGGAGGGTGGGGGCAGTTGCTGGCTCTCGCTCGCTTTTGGCTCTCGGAGCAGAAAGGTCATTGCTACCCCCCCACCATCCCAACGCCGGGAGCTGCCTCTCTGTTTTGGACCCAGCAGCCCTGCTTGGACGCCCTCCTGCTTCAGCTTGCTGTTTTCCCAGCATCCTGCCTCTCCTCCATCCCTTCCCATCTGGGACACAGCTGCCATCACCCCCAGCCCCTGCAGGTGCCGGGATCGTCACATCTGCCCCGTCCACCGGGAATCTGCCAGCGCTCACTGCCAGCGGTGACGGTGACTGCAGCACAGGGGAAAAGTGCCTGAGGCCCAGAAGGACTGGAACTGGGTTCCTGTTCTGCTTCTTGTTAATTCCTGAGTTGTTGTTCTGTTTGCCTTCTTAGATATACTAGTAAAGAACTGTCATTCCTATCCCCATATCTTGGCCTGAGAGCCCCTTAATTTCAAAATTATGCTGATTCATAGGGAGGGATTTACTTCCTCCATTTCAAGGGAAGGCCCTGCTTTCCCTAGCACACACCTGTCTTTTATTCAAACCAGGAGTGATTTTGGCACCCAACGGTGGAAACTGTGGGCATTGAGTGGAAAGGCTGGAAAAGCAATAACAGTTCTTGAGCGACCTGATTTTGCGTTTTAGGTGACACCATGCTGTCCAGCTTACCCTGGTTTGGGCTGCACGTGGTCACTGCTACATCTCTCCCATTTGCAGGCCCTTATCTAAACACGGGTGCTATCACTAAGGCTACTGTGACTATTATCCAGTTCATTTTGTGGGTTGATAAGGTGAGGAATTCATGGGCTTTTATCTCTCTCTGGAAGGCAGGTACATGGATTCAGAGGTATCACACTCTAACTGTGTGTTTTTGGGGTTACTTCAATAATGGTACTTACTGTGAGGAAGTGACAGTAGGGGCAATTTTCTCCCAACCCATCACCCAGTTGTTTAGGTCCACCCCACCAGTTTTCAAGGGGTTCAAATCCACTCTAAATGCTAATGATATCATAGAGTGGCTGGTGTTGCTAATCTGCCTGTTCTGTTTAACATTCAGAGATAAGGGGACATTGACTTGGATAACAACCCCAGGAAATTGGGATGCTGCTGCAGAGACTGACCCTGTTCCAGAGTCTAGGGATGTTACCCAAAGCCTAACCCTGCCCCAGAGCCTGACCTTGCCCCATAGCCCACTTCAGAAAGAAACCACCCAGAGTAGGTAGGGGTTACACTGAAGGAGATATGTGAGATGAGCCAGATGCTGAAGGAGTACCTTTCCCCAGCTGGTGAAAACCTTCCCCCTGCCTTAAAGAGGGAGAGTCTGATGGTGCAGCAGTGGAACCCACAGATGTTACATCTGTCCAGGTTCCAAATGTACTGCAAGGGCACTTGTAGCCAGCAGCAGTCACCCTTGTGGAAGCAAAGAAGTCTAAGATGAAAACAAGGTACCTAGAAAATAAGGATAAGAAAGGAGGGCCCTCACAACCAGCAGGGGAGCCAGAGGTTGAGTTTATCACTGAGTCCCTGTCATATGAAAGTCTCTGTAATCTGTGAAAAGACATTGTATGATGGGGCCGTGAGGCTCCTAAAACTTGGTTACTTTGGGTCTGGGACCTTATGGGTACAGGCATCCAACTGGATGGTACTGAGGCAAGGAATTTGGGACCCTTGACCCAGGACTCAGGTGTGGACCAGGTATTTGTAAGGGAGCCAGGCCTCCTTTCCCCCTGGGAGCGACTTTTAATGAATGTGAGAGAGAGGTTTGTCCACAGAGAGAGAATGCAGGAGCACCATCATACAATGCCTTGGAAAACCCTTGAGGAAGGGATCCAAGAGCTGAGAGAAGTGGCAGTGCTGGAGGTGCTTTTTGGGAGGTATGGACAGCATGACAATGACCCTGACAAGGTCAGGTGCACAGGGCAGATGTTGTGGAATCTGGCAAACCTGGGGCCATCTCAATACACCACCTTTATTGCAACAATTAATATTAAAAACAACCGAGAGACAGTGGGTTCTGTCACCAGCAAGTTTAGAAATTTTGGAAGTATGATCAATGGCTCGATGCAGGCTCCTGTCTCTGCCATGGTGTCCTGGTTTTGGGCAAATTTGGGGGAAAACCTCCAGAAGGAGCCCCCAAACTGCAAACCCCACGACTCCTCCCCCCGCCACACCACCGGGTTCGGGAAGAATTTCCTCAGAGAAGAGTGGGAGAAAAAACCTGTTTATTTAACAAGCAAGACACTCCCCAGCACAGGGGAAAAAAAACCAACACCAGCTGACAAAAAAACCTCTTTCACCGTTCTGAAGGGATGACAAGTTCAGTCTCTCTGGCGAGTGGTCGCCCAGTTATCAGTCTCTGGCGCTGGGGATGACTGCTGCAGGTGACAGAGTGTAGACTCCCGGTGTTTCTTGGGGTTTCCCAGGTCCCCGTCCAGAACAGGGTCAAATGGTATCCAGGAGAGGGAGGGGACGGGGTGGAAAAGAAAACAATCCAGGGAAAAAGTTGGACTGCCTAGCTGAACTAACTAATAAGGAAAAAGCAAGGGCAAAGCGAAGGAAAGAAAAAGAGGCAGAAGCGAGCAAGCAGGCAAGCAGAGCTAAAACCTCTCCTAAACATAGACCATGGGGGAGGTGAGCCGGCTGATAACAAGACAAAACAAAGCTTCACTTTCAGAGTCAGTCCTGGAAGCACAGGACATAATACCAAACACAATCAGGACACACGATTGGAGATACAAACACCATAACATCACCCTAGGACACATGGTCAAGGGCCTCCAAGAGAAGATGAGGGAGATGAGGGAGGAGATGAGGAAGATCAGTGCAGCACCAGTGCGAGTCACAGGCACCAAAGTCAGAGCCCAGTATCCCCCAGCTAGAGAGAGGGTACAGCCCATGAGCTGACCTGTGGTTCTTTCTGGGTGGCCATGGGGAACACATGAGAAGGTGGGATGGGAAACCCACTTCTGTCCTGGCAGCACGGATGCGTCAGCTGAGGGGAGGAAAGACAAACCAAGGGAGCTCTGATAAAGTGAAGGTAGCCTCAGCCTCCCATGACCGAGGTGTTGGGTATTACAGAAGGGAGGATGATCTGTCGGATCCCCTTGATGGAACCTCCAGCATGTATCCCCAGGAAAGAAAAAATAACCAGGGCTAGAGGGGCCTTGCCTCTAGCCAGGGAGAGGCACAGGAAAAACAGATCATTTGGAAGGTGTGCATCCGATGTCCTGGCACATCAGAGACACAGAAATATAGAATGTTAGTTGATCCTGGTTGACAGTGTACCCTAATGCTATTGGGACATGTGGGGACAGATCCTGTTTCCATTGCTGGGGTGGCGGGAGGATGGCAGGAATTGGCTTTGCTGGAGGCTGAGGTGAGCCTGACTGGGAAGGAATGGCAGAAACATCCAGTTTTGACCAGCCACTTCACCGGTGGGCGTTGCCCATGGTGTCTCTGCTGCAGCTATTGCAGCTGTGTCCAGACCATGGCTCTGAGCCTCTTCTCTGGAAAATCACATTCCTGTATCTCCATCTGCTTCTTCTTTTTGGAAGAATCTTCTATTTACAAGGGTCCCCAGCAGGTTCTTCTATTTACAAGGTCTGGACCTCCACAGCTCTCGACTGCTGGCAGCTCTTCCCAGTCACCTTCCCCCACTGGGGTTCCATCTCCACCACTATCCCCACAGCCAGGCTATTGCCTATCACATCGGGGTCACCACTCATTGCAGGTGAGACAGAAGCGATGACAAAAAAGTCCGTGTTTGTGCAACAAAAACCAACTTTTATTGAGGGCTGTTCTCCCTATATGGCCTTTGAAGTCTGCACAGTTAGCTCTGCTTGGCTAAATTAGTTGTCACCTGGCTAACTGGCCAATGGCTGCCCGTGTCCCAGATGGCCTAGACCTGCTCCCCAACAGCCCAGACTGCTCAAGTTATATCATGACAGTAGTTATAGAATTATTTACATTATAAAATTACAATTGGGATTAGTTATAACTGGAAGGCCTCCAGGCCAGCTGTTAGCTACTACAGGTTTAGTGCTGGCCAAATCTTCCACTAGAATTATTTACTCATTTCCTGCTGTGAGATAAGATTAGGAGGAAGGCAAAGCCGGCTCAAACCTTAAAGGGTATAAAGAAAGGACTGTACTAACAAAACTAAAAGAATTATAAGAATCAGAATAAAACCTTCACAACACTTCTCCTCCCTCCACACCTTCTTTTCTTTCCCACTGACAATGTGCAGGAACAATTCAGCCAGTTTACCATCTCTAAAATACTCTTTTTCCAGTTCACTTAGGGAGAGGAGTCTCTCTTGTCATGCTATGGAGACTTCTCCACGAGAGACAATTCTCTCGTGGCTTCAAAGTCACAGTGCATCAGCTGCCCAGGAGAATGGAAATCTCATCACTGTGTAAAAGTCCCTTCCCTCGACCTACAGCTTTCCCCATAATTGTTTTTGAGGGCTCAGTCTTTGGCTAATGGGGTACACTTTTAAGGATGAGCTGTTCAGAAGCAAAGGTTCTCTTCATCTGTCTCTGAGATCATCTTCATCTCTGGGAACAGAGGTTCTCTTCTTCTTCCCTGGGGTAAAGGGTCTTCATCACTCTCATCTCTCTCTGTTCAAGCTACTTCACTATCTGCTTGTTCAGCATGGATGCTTTTGCTCATGCCTACAATTTGAACACTTCATCCTCCACGTGCTTTTCAACAAGTTACAGGGAAATAGAGTCTGATGTATCTTCCCCATAGACTTACAAGAGGATTTCAGCCCAAGAGTGAAACATCTCCTCAATCCCTCCCATCTGGGACCTGAATTCTACTTCTCTAACCTTGGGGTCCACATGTTGTTCCTCCAGGTGTCTTCACTCTGTCCTGTTCTCTCACTCGAGAGAGAATTGAAGGTCTGCAAGTCTCATCTGTACAGTGAAAGAGATGATATCTTGTTCCAAGGCCTGCAGATAATCATATGATCCCTGCTGGGTGGTGGTCAGAGCTGTTTACAGTGGAGAATTCTGGGGGGCTGTGCCAGGATTTTCAAGGGCCCCAGCCAGAACAGTGTGGCCGCTGTGGCTGCACAGCTTTTTCAGTGGTTTAACAGGTTGTCAGTTCTCAAAACTAATCACTGATTAGATTTTGTCAGATGTGGAGGAAGCTCTTAGCAGCTCCTGTGAAAAAAAAAAAATCATTTCTGGGGGTGGCTTCTTCCCTCCTCACAAAATGTCAAATGTGCAAAACCAGCACAGAGGGTCCCCCCTTTCTGTTGTGAGGTCTCGTGTTGTCACCCTTGGCTCCATGAGGCCCTGTAAAGTCAAAATGGATCCTTCATTCTAGGAGACTCCACAATGTCACAATGATCTCTGGACACCATAAGGCCCTGAGGCACCACAATGGCCCCTTGGTTCCAAAAATCCCCGCAGAACCATAGGGGCCTCTGGATTCCATCAGACCCCACAGTGTCACAGAATCCCTTTCATTCCCTGAAGCCCCAAAATATCACAAAGGATTCTTGGTCCCATGAGGCCCCACAGAACTATAAGGGCCTCTGGATTCTACAAGACCCCAAAGTGTCACAGAGTCACTTTCTTTCCCCAAATCCCGAAAGTGTCACAATGGATTCTTGGATTCAAGAGACTCCACAGTGTCCCAGTGTCCCCTCAGTTCCATGAAGTTGTGGAGAACGACAAGGCCTTGCAGGATCACAATGGATCCTTGGTTCCATGAGGACCCGCAGAATCACAGGGGCCTCTGGATTCCACAAGACACAGAAATGTCACCATGGCCCCACGGTTCCATGGGACCCCTGAGTGTCACAATGGCCCCACAGTCCCACGTGTCCCCTCAATGTCACAATGTCCATTCTGTTCCAGGAGGCCCTGCAGTGTCACAATGGTCCCACAGTTTCAAGAGGCCCTGAGGTGTCACAACGTCTCACAGTTCCATGTGTACCCTGAATATCACAATGGCCCCACGGTTCCACGTGTCCCCTCAAAGTTACAATATCCCCAAAGTTCCACGTGTCCCATTAGTGTCACAATGGCCCAGGGTCCCATGTGTCCCTTCACTATCACCATGGTCCCACGGTTCCAAGAGACCCTGCCATGTCACAATGGTCCCATTGTTTCATGTGTCCCCTCAGTGTCACAATGGCCCCACAGTTCCATGTGTCCCCTCAGTGTCACCATGGACCCATAGCTCCAAGACACCCTGCCATGTCACAATGGCCCAACGGTTCCATGTTTCCCCTCACGTCACAATGGCCCCAAAGTGTCACATGTGCCCTCAGTGTCACAAGGGACCCAGAGTTCCACCTGTCCCCTCATTGTCACAGACGAGCAGCACTGGAGTGGGAGCAGCACCACTGGAGGGGTTGCAGCTGCACTGGAACAGGAGCAGTGGCTGTGGAACAACAGGGGAGAAGCTGTGGAACACAAGTCCTGTGAGGAGCAGCTGAGGGAGCTGGGAATGTTTATCCTGGGGAAGAGGAGGCTCAGGGGAGACCTCATCACTCTCTACAACTCCCTGACAGGAGGGTGCAGCCTGGTGGGGGTCGAGCTCTTCTCGTAGGGAACAGGGACAGGACAAGAGGACACAGCCTTAACTGCACCAAAGGAAGGTTTATCCTGAACATGAGAAAAAATTTATTCACAGAAAAGGTGATTGGGCATTGGAATGGGCTGCCCAGGGAAGTGATGGAGTCACTTGTAAATGGGGTAACTGCACCACCTAATTAGTGCCTTGTCTTCATTTTCTTTTGTTTTTACTCAGAGTCGGGATTAAAAACACGAAGGAGGTGAATTTTCTCGAGTTTGGGTTTGGTTGTTTAAAAAAATCTTATCTAAAGTACAGAGAGTTCGGCAACACTTCTCACTAACAGCTAAAAGTGAGCAAAATGGAGGTCAGTCGAGCTAGGTACAAGGTCTTTTAAAACTAAACAGTTCAATTAAGAACTAACACCTATATTATTTATACTTTTGACTCAATAACCAACCTCCTCTGACTCAGAGTGCAGCACTAACAGTCTAACCAGAAACAACTACCTGAAACCATGAAGAAGAAGGAAGACAGAAAGGAGACGACACCCCAAATCCTCCATCTTGTCTCATATCTATTACTATATTATAAAACCTTCACATTCCAAACCCTTCACCATGTGAAATCACACACTTCTATTCCAACTGCACACCCGTGACCTTAACTCCATCACTAATGGAAATTTGGAAACCTTCTCCAAGGCCTCCAGTCAAAAGCAGGGTTCTCCTGGGGTCAGTGCCAGAAAGCACAGAAAGTCCAAAACTCCCAGGTTTCTGTGACCAACAGATCTGGAACATTCCTGACCCCATGGAAGCTCCCGGAGCAGTTCCTGACCCCATGGAAGGACCTGGAGCAGGTCCATACCCCATGGAAGGATCTGGAACATTCCTGATCCCATGGAAGCTCCTGAAACAGTTCTTGACCCCATGGAAGGTCTTGGAGCATTTGCTGACCCCATGGGAGCTCCAAGAACCTTCCTTACCCCATGGAAGCTCCCAGAGCAGCTCCTGACCCCATGGAAGCTCCCGGAGCAGTTCCTGACCCCATGGGATTTCCTGGAATGCTTCCTGACCCCATGGAAGCTCCTGGAACATTCCTGACCCCACGGAATCTCCCAGAGCCATTCCTGCAGTTCCTGACCCCATGCCAAGGGAATCTCTCCCCGGGGAGCAGTGGCACAAATGAACCCAAGCCTGGACCCCTCACTCTGCTCAGGGTTTATTGATCATTGCACGGACATTCCCGGGGTTCCCAGGGCTCGGGGCTCCTCCAGGGATGGGATCTCCTCGTGCCGCTGGAGGGGGCAGCACTCGGGGTCACCATCGGCTCCATCCTAAAAGCCAGAGGCCAAAGCGTGAGCCCCCCGTGCCCCCGGGGACAGCAGAGGGGCCTTGTCCCCTCCCCTCCCCGGCAGGAGCAGGGAATTGGGGCCTGGCTCACCTGGAACAGGACTCGGCTCCTCGGATCCAGGTAAGCCCCAGATCTCCTCTCCCCGGGATGCCCCAAACCCTCCCCGAGCCCCTCCCGGTCTCCCAGAGCCCCCCAGGCACAAAGACAGCCCTGGGGACATCTCTGGCCATTGTCCCCCGCACACGGAGCAGGGACAGCCCCCTCGGTGTCCCTCTGCGGGCCCCGGGCTCTGCCCACCCCAGGGGGCTGCAGGGTCCCCCCAAAGCCCCCCAGGAGCCTTTGGGGGGCTGCAGACCCCCTGAGATTGCTCACCACAGCATCCCGAGGGGCAGCCACCACGGGCTGGGGACAAAGGTGGGGTTAGGGCGGTGCTGGGGGACACTGGGAGGCACTGGGGCACCCTGGGGTGACCCCAAGGGCCGTGGCCGTGCCAGGGGAGGGTCTGGGCCCCACAGAGCTCCGGGTCCTCACCTCAGACCTCTTCACTGGAAAGGCTCTCACTGTTCCCTGCAGAGAGCCCAAGGGATGTCATTGGGGTGTCACCTGAGCCAGTGACGTGTCCCCAGTGACAGTGAGCTGTCCCCAAACCCAGCGAGGTGTCCCCAATGACAGTGAGCTGTCCCCAAACCCAGCGAGGTGTCCCCAATCCCAGTGAGGTGGCCCCAGTCCCAGTGAGGTGTTCCCAGTCCCATTGAGGTGTTCCCAGTGCCAGTGAGGTGACCCCACCCCAGTGAGGTGTTCCCAGTGCCAATGAGGTGTCCCCACCCCAGTGACCTGTTCCCAGAACCCAGTGAGATGTCCCCAGTCCCAGTCAGGGATGGGAGGGTCGGGGTGAAGGGGGGCCCACAGTGATGGTGAAATGGGGGAATTGGGAACCCCATGGGATTGGGACAGAGGTTGGGCTGGGGCTGGAGGAGTTGGGGGGTGGGGGAGAAGGAGGACGAGGAAGAAGAAAGAAGAAGGAATTTAAATGGGAGGGACACAGCCTGAAACATGGGGTGGGGGAGTGGCAGGAGAAAATGGGACAGGGGACAAAACCTGAGGGATTTGGGCGGGGCATTGGGAGAGAAGGGATGAGAAAGTGATTTGGGGACATCCCATACGTGGGAATGGGAAAGGGCAAGGGGGAAAGAGGGTGGGAAATGGACGGGGAATGAGGCACTGTGGGGTTATTGGGGTAATTGGGATAACGGGGATTGCAGTGGGGCCCTCTTTGGGTTGTACTGGGGTGCACTGGGATTGCAATGGTTCCCTCTCTGGGAACAACTGGGGTGCACTGGGGTGCACTGGGGTGGGTGGGAATACAATTGGGTGCCTCTCAGGGAAGCACTGGGATTTACTGAGGAGCACTGGGGGGCAATGGAGGGAACCCTGAGGGAGGAGGTCTGGGCCCAGAATTCCCAGTACTCACCTTGCTCTTCCTGGCTGTGGCTTCCCCCTGTGGAGAGACAGGGACACATCAGCGGGGTGTGCCCAGCCCCAGTAAGGGATGGTGTGCACAAACTGGTTCCCAGTTCCCACAGTGAGGTGTCCCCAGTCCCAGTGCTGTGTCCCCAGAACCCATTGAAGTGTCCTCAATCACAGTGAGGTGTCCCCCATCTCAGTGAGGTGTCCTCAGTGCCCGTGAGGTGTCTCCAGTCTCAGTCAGGTGTCCCCAATCCCAGTGTGGTGTCTGCAATTCCAGTGACCTGTTCCCAGAACCCAGTGAGATGTCCCCAGTCCCAGTCAGGGATGGGATGGTTGGGGTGAAATGGGGCCCTCAGTGATGGTGAAATGGGGGAACTGGGGACCCCACGGGATTGGGACAGAGGTGGGGAAAGGCCGGAGGTGTTGGAGGGTGTGGGGGGAAGGAGGAGGACGAGGAAGAAGAAAGAAGAAGGAATTCCAATGAGAGGGACACGGACCCTCAAGCATGGGGTGGGGGGGTGGCAGGAGAAAGTGGGACAGGAACAAAATCTGAGGGATTTGGGCGGGGCATTGGGAGTGAGGGGATGAGAAGGGGATTTGGGGATATCCCATACATGGGAATTGGAAAGGGCAAGGGGAAAAGAGGGTGGGAAATGGACGGGGAATGAGGCACTGCGGGGTTACTGGGGTAACTGGGATAACTCGGATTGCAATGGGGACCTCTCTGGGAACAACTGGGGTGCACTGGGGTGGGTGGGAATACAATTGGGTGCCTCTCAGGGAAGCACTGGGATTTACTGGGGAGCACTGGGGGGCAATGGAGGGAGACCTGAGTGAGGAGGTCTGGGCCCAGAATTCCCAGTACTCACCTTGCTCTTCCTGGCTGTGGCTTCCCCCTGCGGAGAGACAGGGACACATCAGCGGGGTGTGCCCAGCCCCAGTAAGGGATGGTGTGCACAAACTGGTTCCCCGTTCCCACACTGAGGTGTCCCCAGAACCCAGTGAGGTGTCCCCAATCCCAGTGAGGTGTCCCTAACCCACTAAGGATTAGGGTGCACAAACTGGTTCCCAGTTTCCCCAGTGAGTGCCCTTCCATTTCCAGAACTCACCACGATGATGGAACCACCCCCTGTGTCCACGTCCCGGGGGGCCGTGACAAGGGGAGCTCAGGACTGGGCCTTATGGGGCAGGAGGGAGACAAGGGGGTCCCCAAATCCCCCAGCCCACCGCTGCCCCCGTCCTGAGGAGGAAAATCCCAGAGATCCAAACCCAAAGGATCTCCTGCTCACCAAGAGGAGGGAATCCTGCCCCGGAGCCGGGGTCGTGCTGACAAATCAAACTCCGTCCGAGATACAGAGAGCATCGTCTGCCAGGCCAAGCGTCTGCCCGGGGGCACAGCAGGATGGAGAAGAGCAGGGCCACGCTGAGCACAGCCACCTTCATCTTCCTCTCGCACTGGGCAGCGCTGGCTGAGGCTGCAGCAGGGCAGGAGCACCTTTATCCCTGCCGGGACTCCTCCCTGCGCCCTCCCTGACAGCCCCCAGGCCAAAGCCCGGCTTGGCACAGCCCCCAGCCCTGGCCACAAGCCCAGCCCTGGCACAGAGTCCATCCCGGCTGTGGCACGGATCCAGCCCCGCTCCCCGCATCCCTGCAGCTTCCTGCACGGGGCAGCTGCCCCTGGAGGGGACCGGGCACCCGGGGGGCCGAGGGGGGCAGGCAGGGATCCAAAGGCAGCTGGGGACCCTGTGGGGACACCCCCACTCCAACACAATCCATCCTCCAACAGCCCCCAGCCCCACACCCCCCATCTCCCGGGACCCCTCCCCTCGCAGAGCGTTCCTTGCAGGACACCCCGGAGCTGAGCCCAGCCCCAAACCTGGAGTGTCAGAGCAGGATTGTCCCTGTTCCCACTGCAGCCCCTGGGCTCATTGGGGTGCACTGACCCCTCTTCCTGGGGCAGCAGCACCCCGGGATCAGGGAGAAGGGGCAGGGGGAGCACAGCGGGGTCAGGGGCCATGGCAGCAGCTGGGGGACCGGGATCTCCAGTCCCTGCAGGTGCCCTGGGGAGCACTTGGCAATGGTGGCACTGGGACACCGGGGCTGGCCTTGTGGCAGTGCTGGGGTGGTGGCAGTGTGGAGCCCAGCTGGGGATTCCTTGCTGGGGATATGGGCATTGACAGCGGGGTTGGGAATGGGGCAGCAGTCCTTCTGCACTCCTTCTTCCCAATTGCCATCCACTTCCAAACCCCTCCAGCAGCCCATGGGACAGGAAAAGAGTGCTCTGGTTTTGTGTTCTGCCTACGATGGTGTGTGGAGAAACATTTTCAAGACCCAAGCTGAGCATCACAGGCTGAGGTGAAAACTTGATTTGTGTTCTGAAGTCAGTAGAAGGTTTGCCTGAGCCATAGAGAATCCCAGGGATCCCTGGTTTTGTTTCCAGGATGATCCTGTCCCAGCTCAGAGGCCCCTGTCAGGGTCACCCCCGAGGACACAGATCAGTGACAGTCCCTGCCAGGGCTGCCACGAGCTGCCAGTGCCTCCATTCTCCACTGACATTCCGTGACATTTCCAGGACATGTTCCCTCCTCACGGGACACTGACCTCACAGAAGGGACCTGTTGTGGCACAGGTCAGAAAATCCTTCAGGCACCTGACTTGACTGTTTGCATTGGATTTTCCTGCAGAGCCAGCAGTGACCTGGAAGATTTTCCTTTTGCCTCTTGGTGCTTTGTGCCTCCTTTGTTGGAGAACTGAGGAGTGTTGATCCTGGAGGGGCCCAGGGACATTTCCAGCCCCTGGACACCTAAGGGGCCATTCCAGATGTTCCCAGCTGTGGGTTCATGAACTCTGCACTGATATGCTCCTTTTTCCAGATCTGCACCTCTCTGGAACATGGAAAATCCCCAAATTCCCAGTTTGGTGTATGATGGAGAGATACCAAGGGGTACCAATTTTGGGACAGACTCTTGGAGTGGGGTATTCTGGGCGTGGACTGATGTGGGAGGACCCTCGAATTGGGGGGGATGGGTGCGGGGCTCCCAACTTTGGAAGGAAATTGGGGTCACCCCTGAATTGGGGGGAGATCATGTGATGGGTAACTCCAAATTTTGGTGGTTGTAGTTGAGAGAACCCCAGATTTGGGGGTGTAGACACCCTTGAATTGGGGGACTGTGGGAGAGAGGACCCCAAATTTGGGGATCAATGTGGGGGGAGGGCAGTGGGGGGGCCCAATTTTAAGCGAATGACTGTGGGGGAACCCCCATTTTACCCTGCCCCACACTGGGGCGTTCCTCTGGGGTTCTCCCTGACCCCCCTCTTCCCCAGATGATTTTGGGGGTGCGCCGGGCCGGGGGCTTCACCCGCCGGTTGGGGGTCGAGTGCTCGAGTGCGGACGAGGCGCTGGCGGCTGCTGGGGCTGGGGCTGACATCGTCCTGCTGGACAACCTGAGCCCCCAGGTGAGCCCCCAAATCGGAGGGGGCCAATAGTGGTGGGACCCCAAGTGTGGGCTGGACCGCAAAAATGGGGGTTTGGATTCTAAAAATGGAGATAAATGCCCAAAATGGGCACAGATCTCTGAAAAAAGGTGGGTAATGCCATAGGTTTGACCTCTGCCCCCACCAGGTGAGCTTCCAAAATCTGGCAAGGGCCCCCAAGAATGGGTGGACCCTCCAGGTGTGAGCCTGGACCCCAAAAATGGGGGTCAAGACCTTTTAAAAAGAGAGGCAGACCAGTGAAATGGGTTGAACCAAAAAAAATGGGGGTAACCACATAGATCCTGGCTCTGTTATCCCCAGCTGAGCCCCCAAAATTGAGGAGAGTGGCAAAAATGGGGGACATCCCAGGGTGAGGCTACACCAGTAAAATGGGAATCTGCTGTAAATGTGGGGCAGCCCTAATGATATGAGCGGGAATCCCAATTTCGGGGGAGTCAGAGGGTTGGATAATCCCAGTTTGGGAGGTTTTGGGTGAAGGGACCCTTGACTTGGGGAGTTTAGGTGGGGGGATTGTAATTTGGGGGTCAGGGGTGGGCAAATGCCTGGATTGGAGGCGTTGGATAGGAGTCCACAATTTTGGGGGGTTCTGGGTGGGGGGACAGCCATTTGGATTGGAGAGCCCAAATTTGGGGTTGTTCTGGAGGTCAGTGGTGGGTGGTACCCCCAGTTGGGCAGATGTTGGGTGGAAATCTCTTTTTATTGAGTTTTTATTGGGTTTAATCAGGATAACCCTTGATTTGGAGGGGTTGGGGGTGGACACCCCAATTTTGGAGCTCAGTGGGTGGAATAATCCCTGAATTGGGGGTTTCTTGGGGGGAGGTCCACATTGGGCAGATTTGGGGCAATTTGGGGGGGGGATTCTGCACTATGTAGCATCCAGTATACATCCCTATGTCCAGTGTACCCCCAAATTTTGGGGAGGGGGTGCTCCCTGCTAACAGGGTGTCCCCCCAGGAGCTGCACTCGGCTGCGGCGCAGGTCAAGGCTGCACATCCCGGAGTGACGGTGGAGGCCAGCGGGGGCATCGTTTTGGAGACCCTCCCCCAGTTTTTGGGGCCCCACATCGACGTGGTGTCCATGGGGTGTCTGACCCACAGTGCCCCCGCCCTGGACTTTGTGCTGCGGGTGCTGGAACCCTAAAATCCATCCCCCTGACCCTGAAAACCAAGCCTAGGACCCCAAAATTCCAATCTAGGACCCTAAAAACCTACTCTGGAACCCCAAAACCCAACCTGAGATGCCCAAATCCATCCTGGGGAGGGTGAAACTCACTGTGAAACTCCAAAATCCACCCTGGGAATCCTCTAACCCCAAAGGCCTTCCACTAAGGGGTCTGTGAAATCTGGTGCTGGGACCCACAAAATCCATCTTGCACCCCAAAATCTATCTTGGAACTGCCTAAATCAACCCTGGGACCCCAAAATTCCACCCTGAGACCCTCCAGAACCCACGCTTGGACCCCCAAATCGCCCCGGAGACCCCACAAAGCCCACCCTGTGGATCACAAATCTCCATCCTGGGCTACTCCCACTCACCTCCCCCCTCTAAGGTGGACCCAAAATTCCACCCTGAGGTCTCCCCATCCCCCTTTCATCTTTGTACCCCCAAATAAACCCCTACCTCACCTCCCCCACTTGTCTCCCCAGTTTTTTCAGGGGTCCAAACTCCAGGTGGGGGGAGGGTCCAGACCGAGTTTGAGGATTCCAGACCCCAGTTGGAGAGGCCCAGGTGCCAGGGTGGAGAGCTGAGACCTCAGTGTGAGGATCCCAGATCACGCTGGAGGGCTGCAGACCCCAGTTTGGGGGTACCAGATCTCAGTTTAAGACTCCCAGACCCAGTTTAAAGAACCCAGATTACAGTTTGAGGGCCCCTGACCCCAGTTTAGGAGTCCAGTACCTGAACCCCCAATCTGAGGGACCCAAACCCCAGTTTAGGGGTATCAGATCTCAATGTGAGGGTCCCAGACCCACCAGCAGCACACCTGGCAGCACCATAACACTGGGAATTAGGATCAGAGAAGTCCTGCTGTAAATCACAAAATCAGGGTCTAATTCCTGGCCTGATCCCACCCACCCCATCACACCTGTGTGCCCGCCTGCCCGCAGGTACCTTTGGGATGTCTTAAAAGAAATTTGAAAAGCAATTACTTAAAACTTAAAAAAACTAACTTTATTTACAAAACTATCGTTGGCTTGCCAACCATAATCCTTAGGACAAAGTGATCTCCAGGCTCAAGGACGCCTGTGTGACCCTTCAGACTTAAAGTGCTGCCCCAGTCTGGGGCTGGGGTTGGATCCAGCCACACCCAGAGCCTTCTCTGAGAAGAACCCTGGGAAGTCAAGGAGTCCGTTCTGCACCTTGTGAATCAGCAGGAGGGTGTCCCTGATCAGTCGAGCCTGAATGTCCCACTCTGGGCACAACAGGCCCCCAGCTCAGCAGTGCCAGCACCACAGAGCTCGCAGGGACTGTCCCGGTGTCCGCTGCTCCTTCGGCTCCTCAGGATCGAGCTGCTCTGAGCTGCCAGACAAGGCGTGAGTTCACACCCATCTTTCTGCAAGGCCTGAAGTTCTGTGACCAAAACAGAGCCGAGATGAGTTCCCGTGTTTGTAGAGACCCCCCACTCTCCCAGCCCTCACTCCCCACTCCCCACTGAAATCCAGAACAGGCAGCTCCTCGCTCTGGTCCTGGGGATGTCACACGATGGTCCCTGGGCACAGAGCTCTGTCAGCCCCTGCTGTTCCCCAGCACGATCCCAAACAACCAGGGACCACCAGCAGCCTGGATGTGGCACTGGGCAGGGGCTGGGGGGGACAGGGGCTGCCCAAAGAGGGACCCCGGGCTGGGGCTCATGAACCTGATGGTCCAGTCTTGCACACATTGCTGAGGGTCCCTCAGGTACTGCAGGCTCTGATGAAGGTGCTGCTCAGCCCTGCTGCTGTCCTTTTCCATCTGGAGGGACCATAAAGATGTGGGCATTGTCACACATCTTCCAGGTGGCTGGAGCAGCCCCTCCTGGCAGCAGCCCCATTACCAAGAGCCCTCCTCCCTCCCACTGGGTGCAGGAAGGGGAGATGGGACTGGAGGAGAGCCCCTGGGGCTCTGTTCTTGAGCCAGGAACAAGGATGCAGCTCCAGGCTGTGGGGTCTCTTCCCCAGGCCCAGCTGCAGAGCCCAGGGCCCAGCACAGTCCCTGGGGCACATCCTCACCAAGCAGTCAGCCATCCTCCAGCTCTGCCCTGTCTTCACCACGTGCTTCAGCTCCTTCCACTTGAGGAGCTCTGCGATAGCAAGGACGGCATTCCTGGAGGCCTGTGGGACAGCAGGAACTGGGAGATGGCTCCAGGGCCTGGGAAAGTTGACCTGGGGTGACTCTGCCTTTAGGGAGCTGCCAAAACATCTGGGAATGGCCCCCAGGTACAGGGATTGAGGCCCAAATGCCTGCTCTCCAACACCTTTGGGGACACACCTGTCCACACCTCGGTGTCCTGGCCTGGTGCTGAGCCCTGCTGGAGTGGGCAGGGCAGGTGCTGGCAATGCCAACTTGGCTCTGCAGGGACCCTTCCCTGGGCTGTGCTTGGGGAATGCTGCCCAAGGCCTGGAGCCCCAGGGGGGGTCAGCCACCCCTCTCCGTGTCAGTGCTCAGCCTTGGCAGCAGTGCCTGGCCCACCCTGGGGGCCTCGTCATTCATGGGGAGGATGAGCAGGGCCAGGACACTGCACGCAGTTCTTCATCCACTTCTTCCCCTTCCCCACCCCTGCCCTCAGCAGCCTCTGAAGGAGCGCATGCAGCGCTCCCACACCCAGCTTTCCTCCTGGAAGGAACGAGGAAAGGTGAGCTTCAGGAGCAGCAGCTCCCTGCCCATAGTGATGTGAAAAACGAGGTTCACTTTCCTGGTAAATTTTACAAGGTTTAATTAAAAAAAAAGACAAATAGGAGACTAAGACAGTAAAGCAAAGGATTAATGTGGCTGAGTGCTGGGCATTCAGCCAAGGGCACACACTCAGAAAACACTTCCTTAAATGCATCAACGTGTTGCATATTCACAGATCTTCATGCATTATTCAAAATCATCAACCCCAACCTGCAAATCAACTTTTTTTGTAGCCATCCTGTCCTACTCCCCATCAATAAATTCCTTTCCTGGAGTTCTGGTTATCTTCATCCAGATAGGATAATCTAATGTCTTGGTTTAATTTGAATTTTTGAATTTCCTGGCCAACACACCAAATAATGTTATAGTTTTGAGTTGCCAATTTAAATATACTCATTTTCTGCTGTGAGACAGAACCAGGAGCAAAAGAGCAAGTCAGGCCTAGAACTTAAAAGGGTATAAAAGACTTTATTAACTACACAAAGAAAGAGAAAGAAAAGCAAATTCAGAATAAGATCTTCAGACCACTCTTTCCTCCCCTCTCCCAACCTTCATAACAACAAGACAAACATACAAAAAACTACTTCAGTCAGTTCCCAACTTAAATAGTCCTTTTCAGTTCACTTTGGAGAGAGAAGTTTCCTCTTGTCAGGCCATAGGGACTTCACCACAAGAAGGGAAAAAACCAGTCCTCTCATGGCTTCACTTTCACGATTCGCATCCACCTGGGAAAAGAACTTACAAATCATGAGGCTCCTCCCATTTTCACAGCTTTCCCGAAGCTGTGCTTATGGGCCACGTTAAACTCATGGGGTATTTACTTTAAAGAATGAACTGTTCCAAACCATAAATTCTCTTCATCTCTCTTTCTCTCTGTTCATGCTTCATCTCCAGGAAAAGAGATCCCCTTTTCTCCTGGGGGTGAAGGATTCTCAACACAGCTGCCTTTGATTAACAATCTATCAAATGGAACATCTCCAACCCCCCCATGTCTTTCTCCATGGTTTAGAGGAATATTCAATGTAACATCAGTTCATCCCTACAACGTACAAAAGGATTTTCAGCCATCTTCACAGCATCTCCTCATTCTCCTTCCATCTAAAGAAACTTAGCTCTTTCATTTTCTCTTCTCACTCTGGGGAGGATTGGAAAGTCTGAAAGTCTTATCTGAGCACTGAAAGAGTTAAGATTTCACACAGGGAAAGCAAACCTGCAATGCTGGAGCTGTGCCAAGATTTCGGAAACCTCAGGCCTGGCTGGAAAAGGGAAAGAGGGGGAGCGGCCGGGATCTCAGTCAGCCTCTGTGGGCCCAGCCCAGCAGTCACTGCCATGATGCTGAGCCATGGCCACCCCTCCTCCCTGCCGGGCCATGCCAGCTCCCCAGACAGGGCCCGGCCCTGCCCCCGGCCAGGCCCGCAGGCCTGCAGTGCAGCCAGGCCGGGCCCTGGGACCGCCACTGCTGCTGGGAAACAAAGAGAGCTCTTTTCCAAGTCACCCCCTTCAAAATGTGTGTTCATGGAGCGAACTAACTTTCTCCAATGGTTATTCAGGCTGTCAATAACCAAGCCAGCCTTCATTTGGTCCCATTCAACTCACAGAGGAAGTTTTCTCATAGAGAAAAACCTCTGAGTCCATTCTTTACCAGGTGAAAGCAGCACAACCCCTGTCCCCCACGGCCACCCCATTACCAGTTGTTGTGTGGGAGGAACCCCCCATGAGTCCCCCAAGGGCTTGGGGACTGCCCCAGAGCAGATCCATCCCCTCCCCAGAGCCCCAGGGAATCACTCCAGGGATTGAGTGATGAAGACACGAAGGGACCCCCATGGAACCATCCTTTTTCTGTACCAGACACGACTTTCCTTCCTGTCTCCCATCGTTCCCTCAACTCAAAGACCACTGCCAAGTCAATTTGGGGGTCCCAGCCCCCTCCCTCAACCTTGGGGGGGTCTCAGACCCCTTTTTGCTCTTCCACTACTTCCCCATCATCCATCCTAATCCCCACGCATGCCGGGTTTTGGGGGTTCCAGGCCCCTCCTGCTACCTCTAGGGGTCCCATCCCTCCCTTCTCTCAATTCAGGCACCTCGTGGCAGCTTTTTCCTGAGAGGAGTCCCTGAGTTACGGGATTTTTGGAGTGAAGTTTTGGAGGTGGACAGCTCTGTCTGGCTTTCCTCTCCCTGTTGTGGCCTCTCAGCTGCCCCCGACACCCTGGGGGTGCTGGGATTTCCCTGCTGGGGACAAGGACGTTCATTCCCTTCCAGGAGCCCAATGCCCGGCTGGGGCTCCAGGGCAGGGGGTCCTTGAGCAGCTGCCCCAGAACCTCCGCCAGGGTCTCCCAGCGCAGCCGGAGCCGCTCGGCCTGGGGTCCCCAAAGGCCTCAGCGAGCCCCAAGTCCCTGCCAGGAACCCTCAACTCCCTCCAAGCCAGCATCCCCCACAGCCCCTGCAAGTTCCCCCCATGGCACCGGCCGTGGCCGTGTCCCCACATGTCACTGGCCATGTCCCACCATGTCCTCACCCATGGCTGTGTCCCCACCATGTTTCCATCCCTGTCACTGTCCCCCACATCTCCATCCATGCCCGTGTCCCCCCATGTCCCCACGAATGGCCACATCCCCCTCCATGTCCATGTGTCCCCATGTCACTCTCCATGTCTGTGTACTACCATATCTTTGTCCCCCCATGTCCCCACCTATGTCTGAGTTCACTGTCTTTATTTTTATCCCAAGGTTGGATGTTTTAAAGGGATGAAGAGAAATGAAAAGCAAATCCAGGCCAAAATAACAGGATTTTTGTGTCCATGCTGGCTGAGAATCCAGCAGGGAAGGAGTGAGGGAAGAATATTTTTGGAGGGGTTTCCACCCCATTGTCTCCAAAATCTTGGTCTTTGCCCCAGTTCATCACCATTTTGCTGTGGAAGACACCCTTGGACAACAGGAAATCAAAATCCTGGAATCTCTGAGGCTGGAAAAGACCACCAAGACCATTCAGTATGCCTTAAAGCCTCCAGAAGATAGGACAGAACACAGAAGTTTTTCTGGGGTTGAAAGTCAACAAATTCACTCTCTCCAAGGAATTCCCAATGTTGGTTTCCATCCCAATGGACGTTCCTGCCCCTGTGTTCATCCAGGTACCCACAGGGAGACAGGATGAGGCAGAGCCCCCCCAGCCAGGTGTCTTCCCAACACGGATCACCAGGACCATGGATCACCAGGGCTCTGCCCAACGGGGGTCACTGGGGATCATCCAACACCAATCCTCCCATGGGGGATGGAGCTGGAGCAGAGCACAAAGCTCTTCCCACACTCGGGACACTCACAGGGCTTCCATTAGTGGAGCCTCCGTTGGTGTCGGGTCAAGGCTGAACTCCTGGAGAAGCTCTTCCCACACTCAGGACACTCGTAGGGCCTCTCCCCAGTGTGGATGCGCCAGTGAACACTTGTGACCACACTCTGAAGAAGACACACTTCTGATATTTCTGAGGCACTTATGACTGAGGCACTGCATGTGCTTGTGCAGGTAACAATCCCAAAGTTCTTTCTGTCAGGAAAATTAATCCACAAATACCAGAGGTTTATGTCCAAAAAGGAGACAGAGGAGTCCTTTTTGCTTTATTCGAATAAAGGGAGAGGCCATGGGACATTCCCCTGGGATCTCTCAAATTTTTGGAGGACGCAGCCTCCTTTTATCCTATTTTCCCGGCCGCATTTCCCTCTCTCTTTCCCCATTGGCTGAGGTACTTGAGAGGCACAGACTTCCCGGAACGCCTGATACCTGAAATTCCCCTCTAATGTATAACCCTCCCTTTTACTTTTTAATTCTTACAGAATTCATAGTTTTCCCCCCGTTGCTTCTTTCATCTTTCGATATCCAATTTCATTTATCAGCAGCCCTACAGTTTGTTTGTAAAGGCAAATATCTTTTTCCATTCATCAATCAGTGGAATCCATCCCATTGTTTCTTTTATCTCTCAGTGCTAGCCTTATCTACAGGCTGATCCACAGCTCATTTGGAAAGACAAATTCAACATTACTCGCAATCCCCCCTCTTTTATTTTTTCAATAATTGTCTTTACAAACTTTAGCTATCATTGACTTAATTTTTGTTTGTTCCTGAGTCCTTTTTGGTTTTGTAATTATTTGGAGTGACATCAATTTCTGTCATTTTGTAACCATCTCTGGATCAGTAGGCGTGGCTATTACCTGCATCCCTTTGATCACATGTTGAATAAGTTGTACTAAGCAAGGGATCATGCATGGGTAGAAGATTAGAGTTGCTACAGCACATAAGAGGAAAAAAAGTAGTTGTTTAACCCATAGTCCACCAGGTAGCCAAGAAAACATGTCCCATTCCCATCCTTTCCATGTTTGGACTGGCACATGAGCTAATTTTCTTATTCCTTTTGCTATTTGTTTCACCACCTTTCCATTGTCATCTATTTGCAAACAGCAGTTTGAGTCATTAAATTTGCCACACACTCCCCCTTCTTCTGCTAATAAATAGTCTAATACCATCCAGTGTTGAAATATTGCAGTTCTCATCTGAGTAGCCTGGTCAGCAAGAAGGTCAAGAGCTGTAGCTGTCTGGTTACTTACTATTTCAAAGACAGCTTGTAACCTAATTATCCGGTTTAGATTATAAATGGGTTCTCTGGCACCTGATATGAATTCATTAGGATTCCAAGTGGCTGGTCCGTAGTGTTGTATGATTCGTTCAGGTGGCCATTCATCTTCACCCCATCTTTGGGTGCTCCCTCCAGCCAGGGATACATCAATTGACTGCTTTTCTCTAATTAGATCATCATGTACCTTGATTCCTAAGTGATTTCCCTGAACCTGTGGTAGCAGAAAGAGCAGTGTCTGATATACCCCACACAACATATTCCTGACCAGTTTGGGGGTAACCTGCGATATGCATGTTGGCCACAAATCCAGTAATGCCCCTTTAAAGCCCAGGTCCCATTGGCAAAGGGACCTTCCCAATTTTCATGGTCAATTGGAGAGTCAAAATACAGCTTACTCCCTGGGCCCAGTGGTCCCCCAACAATGGTTGCCCCACCATAAGAATCACAGTAGTTGCATTTCCAAGCTCCCACATGAGGTTTCCACCTGCAGTTACATCCCAGATCTGTTTTGTTAGATTTGGACCAGAACCTATTAAAAAGGGTTCGAGTTCCATTTCGATGTTGCCATTTCCACTGGTAGTCACGGATAACATGTGTCCTACTTGTGGAATTATCTCGGGGGCAGCTTAAAAATAAGGGATCAAAAAACTTATCCTTCCCCACTGCTTTACAGCCTTCTAAATCTTTCTGGTAATTATGGTAGGAGCACTTTACCCAGCTACCATTTGTGAGCTTAACATGCGTTTGATTCCATCTGCCTTGATATCTGGAACAATCATAAGGAAGGCAGTTGGGGGTCCAACAATCTAAACCCAAAGATAAAGTCCAGTCACAAACGCTTTTTCCCATGTATCTGCTTCTTGTCCTAAGTGCCTCTTTCAGAAGAATGAAGCAGCCATGGACTTCCTTCTTCATCCCAAAATCCTGTTCCATTACGGACCTCACTCAGGGTGCTAATCCACCATTTAGGTTCAACTGGGCTGGCCACCCATGGCCGGTTTTCAGATTCTCCTGGCCCTCCACAGACCCAACAATTGCTAAGATTAAAGGTTTTTGCTACTTCTCCTAAGGTCAAAAATTATTTTCCCATTCTTGGCCCCAACCTAACTGATAATATAAAGGTAACATTATTAATAGAAACATTCTGATTGTGTAATCTAATTTCCTAACTTAATTTTTACTTTCACCTTGTCTTCCACACCGCTTGTGGCGAGTGAAGGCACAGAAACAGCTTAACATAAAGAAAACAATGACAGCAAGGGTTGGCCCCCAGTGCCTGGAGATCTGAGAGGAGGGATGCCCACACAGACTATTTCAGCAGGCACTCTGTGGGTGGGCACACGAGGCTTCCCCCGATGTCGACGCCCTGGCTGCTGCTCCAGTCCCCTCCTGCCGAGTGTCAGTCGCGGCTTCCTGTCCTTCTCCTCCAGCTGAGATGTCCAAATCTCTGGGGCTGCAGAGACCTTGGCCCGAGTGTGATGGGTCCAGCCGTGTTCAGCTGTCTTGACGGCTGTGTCTGTGCTCAGCAACACCTGGAAAGGTCCACGCCACTTGGCCACCAGTGGTGCTTCTTCCCACTCCTTAACCAGGACCCAGTGTCCCGGTTGGATGTTGTGAACAGCAAAGTCCAAAGGCAGGGTCTGTGCCAGCTGAGCTTCCTGTCGAAGAGATTTCACAAGAGACAGTATCCGAGCCACATATTATTTTAAATAGACATCACTTATCTCTATCCCCCCACTAGGCTGAGAATTACAAGGGGAAGGAATTCCAAACATCAATTCAAAGGGAGATAATTGAATATCTCTCCTGGGTCTGGCTCTTATTCTTGTTAAAGCCAGGGGCAGGAGACATACCCATGGCATTTTAGTTTCTATCACCAGCTTCAGGAGATGTTTTTTTATTTTTCCATTCATCCTCTCAACCTGACCCGAACTCTGTAGGTGCCAGGGGATATGGAGGTTCCACTGTATCCCTAAAGCAATCATAACTCCTTGAAGAATTTTTCCTGTAAAATGAGTTTCCCTATTTGAATCTATTGCTTCCACCATCCTATATCTTGGAATTATTTGTTCCAAAAATACTTTAACAACTGATCCTGTAGTTGCTGAAACAGTTGGAAATGCTTCTGGCCACCCGGTTAATTGACATACTATTACCAGAAGATATTTAAATCTTGCCACTCGAGGCATTTCAGTAAAATCCACCTGGCATCTCTGGAAGGGACGTACTGCCCAACGCCTCCCTCCCCTGGCCAGTTTCTTTGTAACTTTGTTGTTGGTTTTAGCACAAGTCAAACAACATTCAATAGCTCGCTTTGCCAGGCTAAAGAGACCAACAGCAGTGTTCATTTCGAGGAAGGCTTCTGCCAGTCCTCGGGAGCCCCAATGACTCCCTTCATGCAGTTGATTTAACAATTGTAAGGCTAGAGCTTTTGGTATCCACTGCTTACCATCCCTTGTAAACCAATTATTTTCTCTTTCCTCTACCCCACTCTTTTTAATTATCTCAAGTTCCTCTGGTGGAAAAGAGAGTTTCTCTGGCAGCGGTGCAGTTACTGGGAGCAAAGGCAGGATCTTAGAGACTTCTGGCAACAATGCAGCTTTGCGAGCTTCTTCATCAGCCAGTCGGTTTCCTATTGCCTCCTCCGACCATCCTGCCTGATGCCCCTTAATGTGGAGTATTGCCACCTTTTTTGGTAAATTCACTGCCTCCAATAGGCGAGAGGTTAAGTTCTCGTGAGCTAATGTCTTTCCTCTGCAGCTTAATAAACCTCTTTCTTCCCATAGTTTTCCAAATGCATGTATTACCCCATATGCATATTTAGAATCAGTAAAGATATTTACTGTCTTGTCCTGCTATAATTCACAGGCTCTCACAAGCGCGTACAGCTCTGCTGTCTGAGCTGACCAGGTGTGTGGTAACCTGCCCCCTTCCTTTAATTGCTTCCCATTCACGATAGAGTATCCTGTAAATCGTTTCCCTTCTACCACCTTGGAGGACCCATCAATGAACACATTCTCTCCCTCAGGCCAGGGAATATCCCGTAGATCTTCCCTAGCCCGTGTCTGGAGGTCTATAACCTGGATACAATCATGGATTTCTTCCTGGCCCCCCTTTTCTCCAGGGCCATTTAAATAAGAGGCTGGATTAAAAATTTCCCCACCTTTAAATTCTAAATCCTCCTGTTCCATTAAACAAGATTCCTACTGTAATAATCGAGCACTCGTCATCCACTTAGAGGCTCTCTCAGTTAACAAAGCTTTAATCTGATGTGGGACTTTAACAATGAGATGCCCTCCCCTTGTCAGCTTTCGGGCCTCAGCCACCATCAGAGCTGTGGCTGCACAGTTCTGCAGACAATGGGGCCGCCTCTGGCACCGGGTCTAACAACTTAGAAAAACAGGCAACAGGCCTCCGTGTTCCCCCATGCTCTTGCACCAAAATTCCTTTAGCATGACCCTGTTTGACATCCACATATAGCTGAAATTCTTTTTCTGCATCTGGGAGAGCTAAGACTGGGGCCTTAACCAATTTGTCTTTTAATTTCTTAAAGCTTTTCTCTCCTTCTGGTGTCCATACCACGACATTAGGACTGTTTTGGGTTAAAAGTTATATAAAGGTCTGGCCACCACAGAAAAATCCTCGATCCATGCTCTACAGTACCCCACCAACCCTAAAAACCGCTGTAACTCCTTTTTAGTCTGGGGTAATGGTACCTGTAAAATCCCTTGTATCCTTTCTGGATCAATGCACCGTAACCCTTCGGACAGAATGTGTCCCAAATATTTGACCTTCTTTTCTACTAACTGTGCTTTCTTTTTGGATACTCTAAGTCCCTTTCTTGCAAGAAGATTAAGCAGCTTTACAGTAGCCTCTTCAACCACCTTTTCCTGTTCCCCTGATAAGAGCAAATCATCTACATACTGCAACATCTTGACTTCTGAGGGTGGAGCAACCTCTCTTAATATTTTCTGCAAAGCTTGCCCAAACAGAATTGGTGACTCTGTATATCCTTGAGGGAGTACTGTCCATGGCAATTGTTGTTTTATCATTTTCCCTCCTTCCTCCTGTTCCCACTCAAAAGCAAAATACTGTTTACTATCTTCTGTGATTGGACACCCCCAGAAAGCATCCTTCAAATCCAGTACAGAATAATACTGATGTGAAGAAGGGATTTGATTCAGGATTGTGTATGGATCTGGAACTGTGGGATGCCTTGGTTTGACAATCTCATTTATTATTCTTAAATCCTGCACCATTCTGTAGGTTCCATCTGGTTTCTTAACCGGCAGGATAGGAGTGTTATAGGGAGACATACACGGCTCTAAAAGACCTGCTTTTAGCAGGGACTCAATAACAGGCTGTAACCCCTTCTTTCCCTCCCTTGAAAGAGGGCATTGCTTTTTAGACACCACTTGTCCTGGTTGCTTCAAAGTAATTTGGAGAGGCTCTATGTCCAGTTTCCCATATTTCCCTGGAGCTGCCCATACTTCTGGATTTATTTTAGCATAAGCCTTTTCAGACATTTTACAAAAAGATATCACAGTTTCGGACTCCGTGTCACTTCTTACAATGCTAATTTGCATTTCCATTCTAGCCATCAAATCTCTTCCCAGTAAATTACAATCACAATTAGGAACAAACAAGAATTAATGCAGTTCAAATCTGTCCCCCACATCTATTAACAGCGGTTGAATAAAATGCACTCGCTCATCCTTTCTGCTTACTTCTTGAATAACCAAGGATCTTTTTGACAATTTCCCCCCCTTAGGTATAAAATTTAAGGTGGACCGAGAGCCCCCCCCCCCCCCCGCCCCCCCCCGTGTCTACCAGAAAACACACCTCCTCTCGATCCGGACCCACCTTAAAAGTTATCAAGGGCTCCTGAGTGGTGGGTCTTTGGTATAATAGGAGCCCCTGACACCCCTAACAATCCATTTCCATTATCCTCTGGACTTCCTCCTCCTGAGGGTCCAGTTGTTTCTGCGGACACTCGTTTTTCCAATGCCCTTCTGCCCTGCAGACAGCACACTGGTTCTTCCCCAGCCGCTGTTTGGGTCGGCTGTCCCCTGCCGAGAAGGGAATCCCTCTGCCACTTCCTTGTGACCGACCCCGTCCCCTCTGTCCCTGGGAACCCCTTGGACCCTGTGGTTTATTCCTCCGGGGCTGCACAAACTCTGCCATCATCCTTGCTTTAGCTTCTGCCTTTTCCTCATCCCTTCTTACACATATCTGCTGTGTTTTTCTAACCAATTCCTCTAGAGGCTTATTTTGCCACTCTTCATCTTTCTATACTCCTTTCCTTATATCAGGCCAGGCCTTAGTAACAAATTGTACCTTAAGCAATGTGTTGAAGGCTGGCCCTTCAGGATCCATTCCCCCGTGCTTCCTCAAGGTATCCCTAATCCTCTCCAACCAATGAGAGGGGCTTTCCTGTTTCTCCTGTTCTAACGACAGAGCCTTAGCTATGTTGTTAGTTCTGGGAGCCGCTGACTTGATTGCCCTGATCAAATAAGCACGGCAATCACGGTGAGCCAGACTGGCCTGGTTATTTGGGTCCCACTGGGGGTCTGCCTGGGGGATGGCATCACCCACCGTAGGTGCATTGGGTCCAGCCCCCCCTGCTGCTTGTGGGTGTTCATCCTCCCACAGCTGCCGAGCTTTCTGCAAAATCATTCATTTCTCTGATGACCCAAACAAAATTCCCAAAAGAAAATCCCAATCCTTTCACATATAATCCGCATTTCCCAAATATTTCTCTATCTTTACCCCCACCCCTATGGGATCATCCAAATATATATTTTTTTTTATTTAAACCCTCTTATATCCTGGGTAGTAAGTGGTACAATTACAAACCCAAATCCTCCCCCTTGACTCCCCAAAGGAACTTGACAGAGTGGCATCTGGTGTACCCCTGTCTCTTGGGGGGCTTCTGATGCCCTAAACTGAGTTCCTCTTCTAGTTCTGGGGGGTGATACAACATGCTGCTCCCCTCCCCCTACACCATCATCCTTCTCAGGTGGGGCTGTAGGAATAACATTTCCCTGATCCCCTTGCTCTGAAAGTTAAGGATACAGACGACCTGCAGCTGGCAACACTGGAGGACAAGACAGGGGAAGGTGCTGAAAAACATCCCAATCCTCACCACTTTCCTCTTCCTCCTCTTTTTCCTCTTCTCCTTTTTTTCTTAACACATAAATTTTTCTTGTTCCTTGTCTGACGCATATTAATCCACATTCCCTTTCAATCCATCCTTTCCAATTCTCCTCTAGATACCTCCACAAAATTCGACACAAATGAATTTTATCTGTTCCATAATGTAGCCATATAAGTCCCCTTGCCAACTTATACTCTGGCCACACAAAATAACAATATTTTACCATAATTTCCATAGTTACTTCTGGGTGAATATACAATCTGTCCCAAGACCTCAGCATTCTCCCCAAGGGACTCTCCGGGGGTATTATGGGATCGTCATCCCTTTTGCCGGGGCCCCTTCGCGGCTTCACCTTTCCAACCCTCTCTGGGTGCCCCGTTTTACCTGTGCTACCCTCCATGGATGCCCTCTCAGGTTCACCTGTGCTACCCTCCATGGGTGCCCTCCCAGGTTTGCTCCCCGAAGATCCCATTTTACTCACCGGTGAGATTTTCAGTGGTCCTTCCCTGCGGACTCTTCACGGACCCCCCTGGTCCGCCACTCGTCTGTCTCCTGGACAGTCTCGGGAACCCAATGGATCGCCCGGTACCGGCCGGCACCGAGGGGAGCTGATCACCCAAACTGGGTGAGGCGCCTTCAGCTCCACTCGCTGCCCCGGACGGTGGAAAGATCCCGGACAAGCCCCCAAAATTGTCAGGAAAATTAATCCACAAACACCAGAGGTTTATGTCCAAAGAGGAGACAGAGGAGTCCTTTTTGCTATATTCGAATAAAGGGAGAGGCCATGGGACATTCCCCTGGCATCTCTCAAATTTTCGGAGGACGCAGCCTCCTTTTTATCCGATTTTCCCGGCCGCATTTCCCTCTCTCTTTCCCCACTGGCTGAGGTACTTGAGAGGCACAGACTTCTCGGAACGCCTGATACCTGAAATTCCCCTCTAATGTATAACCCTCCCGTTCAATTTTTAATTCTTATAGAATTCATAGTTTCCCCCCCCCGTTGCTTCTTTCATCTTTCGATATCCAATTTCATTTATCAGCAGCCCTACAGTTTGTTTGTAAAGGCAAATATCTCTTTCCATTCATCAATCAGTGGAATCCACCCCATTGTTTCTTTTATCTCTCAGTGCTAGCCTTATCTACAGGCTGATCCACAACTCATTTGTAAAGACAAATTCAACATTCATTTCTTCTACATTGAACACGTAATGCAAATGGGGGATACCCACCATAGGAATGACACCATCACAACTCAGTACAATATGGACACCCTTTTTTTTTATAATGAACGGGCTACAATCACACCCCTTCACTGCATTAATTCTTCTAGGGCTTGTCCAAAGAGATTGGGGGATTCTGTAAAGCCCTGAGGCAATAGTGTCCAACGCAGTTGTTGTTTCCTGCCCTTATCAGGATCTTCCCATTCAAAGGCAAAGCAATCTCTGCTACTTTCCTCTAATGGGCATGCCCAGAAGGCATCTTTTGGCTCTATTACACTATACCAAGTGTAGTCAGGGGACAACTGGTTTAAGAGAGTGTAAGGGTTTGCTACTACAGGAAATTTGGTAACAGTTCGCTGATTTATAGCCCTCAAATCCTGTACCAATCTGTAATTCCCCTCTGTCTTTCTGACAGGCAGAATAGGAGTATTATGTGGGGACATACATGGTTCCAAAGCCCCCTGTTGCAAAAGGTTTTCTATAAGAGGCTTAAGGCCCCGTCTCCCTTCCAGAGATATTGGATATTGATGAACTCGGATTGGCAAATCGGGATCAGTGATTTTCACTTTGATAGGTTTCATTTTTAACTTCCCTATTTCTCCAGGGGTGTACCACACCTCAGGACATATTTGCTTCTCATCCTTTTGGGTTAAAGCAAAAATTTTAAGCTGACCTTGGGATACTTCAATTTTCAAATCCTATGCTATTATGAAATCCCTCCCCAATAAATTATTTTCTGCCTCTGGCAGTAACAGCAGATCTTTTAATTCAATTTTGGTTTGGGTCTCAATTTGCACATTTTTAATAATAGGGACCCGAAATGGTTCACCTTTTGCTCCAACCACGAGTGCCGTTTCTCTACTAGGTTTACACCCTTTTGGTAGGTGTTTAATTATGGATTTTTCGGTTTCTTTATCTACTAAAATTTCACCTCCTCTCCCTGGGGACCGATCCTTAATTTTATCAAGGGCTCTTTGGATGGTATGGTCCTCAGTACATACAGCCCCTGACACCCCTATTCGTCTTCCTGGAACTTTTTTTTTTTCATCCTGTACCCGTTCCTTACAATTTTTCTTTATATGACCTTTCTTGTTACAGAAAAAGCAGGTTCGCCTTGGTGAATTCTTTCCTGCTTCATTTCCTTGTTTTGGTGGGGGTTTTCGTGGTTTCCCTCCCTCTTTCTGCTGGGTTTCTTTCTGTGTTTCACGAACTGCAGCTATAAAGATTCTAACTTTTGCTTTTTGCTTCTCTTAGCAATTCTTGTAACCCCCGATCTTGCCAATTGTCTAACTTTTCTAATTTCTTTCTAATATCTCCCCGTGATATTAGAAAGAAATTGGGTTTTGAGGAGTGCCTGGCCCACTTGTGTGTCAGGGTCTATCCAGGAGTACATTTGGAGATCTTTCCTCAGCCGCTCTAACCAGACAGTCGGGGACTCATATTTTTATTTTTTTTTTTTCCACTAAAAGCTTTATTAATATTTTGTCCTTTAGGAACTAATTCTCGGATACCTTTAACGAGTATCCATCTTAAGTCCATCATATTCTGGCGATGGACATCATTCTGATTATCCCAGTTAGGATTATTTAATGGCCATTTCTGGTCTCCCCTAGGTCCAATCTGATGCTCCCGGTCCCATACCCTCATTCCAGCCTGTCTGATCATTTCCCGTTCTTCCATGGTGAATAGGATACTTAATATAGATTGTAATTCCATCCAAGTATACCTACTTGGTCCGAGGAATTGATCTGGTGTCTCTGATACCCTTATAGGATCTTCTAATCGTTTTCCCATTTCTTTTTTAAAGTTCCTCACTTCCCCTGTGTTCAAGGGAACATTTACAAATCCAATTAATCCATCCTGTTGTCCTGCTAATGGCACTTCCCTCAGGGGGTAAAGGCGAGCCTTTGTGTCGTTATCTCCCTCCTCTCTGGTGATACCATCTCTCCTGGTATTCCTTTGACTGGAGCGAGTTCTTAGAGCTATGGGAGTACCAGGAGGAGAAGTGGGTGCAGGGGGGGTCTCCTGTATTTTCTGTATTATACGGAGGTGGGAGATTATCAAGGGGTTCCCAGGTAACCTTATTTTTATTTTCATCCTCTTTTTCTTATCAAGTATATATCAAGGATGGCTTGGACTGTTTTGCCCACAGGGCAGCATACTCACATTCCTCTCTGTTAAATGGTTCTTTACAAGCCACATATGTGTTTAATGCCCGACAAATCCAACCCTCAAATGATGCGAACATGGGCCACTATAGGTTATCTTTATGGATCATTTCTTTGGTCCATTCCACCATGCAATATTGAATCAATTTTTCTTTACTTTTTCCTCTGTATATCGCCCCTGTGTCCCAACATCTTAATATTGCTCCCAAAGGGCTGCCTGGTGCTATTTCTGGCAACCTACTTGTCTTGTCTTTATTTTCCCGGTCTCCCTGTGGACCAAATGAACTTGAACCTCTTCTTGGTTCCCTGGGACTCAGAATCTTCCTCCCTCTTTGTCCCATTTTTACCTCAAGGGACTGTCTTGAGGTGTTTGTACTCCCCGATGTGTTCTGCCCGAACCTCTGCCCCTCCTTGGGTCAGGATGGACTGGAACCCGCCTCTACCTGGGCTGGGATGGGAAAAGCAGCTTTTCCCTTCTCCCTCCGTGACTGGTGTGTTGCCATCGGCTTTTCTTTTCCTCCCACTCTCCCCCCACCACCTTCGCGGGTGCCGCCTCTGCCTGGACTAGGATGGGAAGGACCCAGCCTCTACCTGGGCTAGGACAAGAAAAGCAGTCTCTCCCTTTGTGCTCACTCGCTTCGTCCGGTCACCGGCCAGGTCCCTCGCGGGATGCTGGAAACGCGGATAGAAGGACTCCACTCTCGCTTCGCAGCAAAGGCCACGTCTCATTCAGGCAAGCACACAGTCATCCCCACCAAACCACACAGATACTCACAGTCCGATGCTCCTGTCTGGCTCTTCGTGCACGAGAATTACAGGTGATTTTGCCGCGGTCTTCCGGGGAGATTTTCCTTGCTCAGTCTCTATGGTGCGGGACGTCGATGGGTCCCGAGAATCACTGACGAACCGGGGCCACAGCAGTGGGGCGCCTCCCCGAAATCGCAGTGCCTCTCAGGGCTCCAAGGACGTCCCGGTTTTCGACACCAAATTGTTATAAATGAGAGACAAAAGTCTCGATATTCAGCAAAATTTAGATTGCTTTATTTGATATAGAAAGAGCAAGCAGCGCTGGGGAACGTGAGGGGTCACCGCCCACTCCACGCTCCACCCAACCTTGGTTTGCAGCCTCTTCTTATACTGTGGGTTCTCGTTGTAATCAATAATTTTTGGATTTTTGATGTCATAAGCAGTGGTAGTTGAATAAACATCCTTACACAGATTCACGAAGCCTTTGGGTGATAATCAGTCACAGATAGCCATCTGGTCCTTGTAGATAACCACCAGAGAAGTTCTGGAAGTCTGGTCCTTGAGATAAGCAGCATTGATTAGACAAAGGCAGGAAGGCCTACGGGGAAGTCTGATTTTGCAAGCTGGTAGCCGATACAACTTATTTGGAAAACATAACATAATATAACATAATATAATGTAACATAATATAATATAACATAATACAACATAATATAACATAACAAGGTGGTTTTAAACAGAATGATTTTATCATATAATTTCCTTTATCTAGTGTCCATGCTTCACTTCAGAGCTTAGTATTCTGGTTTATACAAACCCCAATGCTTTTGTGTTTAACACGAATCTTTTATCAATTATCACACAAAGAAAAACCTTTTAAGTTCCGCTTATGATAACATAAGAGTGTTCACAACTTGGTAATAAATGTCCTTTTGAGGAGGGCTGAACTTAGCACTACTGATCAAATTGCCCATCCTCAAAACTCCAATCTCCCACCCAGCAGTAAAAGAAAAAACTAAAGGAAGAAGACCTCGGTATTTCTTAACTCACTCTTTTCTTTGGGCTAAGCAAAGCCCACTGGGTCAACAGAAAAGCTGCTGGGGAGGCCGTCGGGCCGGCGATTGGTCTCCAGAGATGTTCCACAGAAGGTCCCCGTCACCCCTCAGACGGCTTCCACTAGAACGCGGAGAGCTGTGCTCGGGGAGCTGGCCGTCCCGAAAAGCAGCTTGTGTCCTGCAGTTGGTGCTGCAGGAGACGCTTCTCCAGGAACTCTTTCGCGGAGGTCCCGGTCTTTGGGCTCCGGTTATCGCGGCGGCACCGGCGGGAAGGAGCCGGTGGGCGAGGGGCGAGCGCTGGTGCCGAGACCTTCCAGAGAAGCGTCTTTAGAAAGACGGCCTGGGGGTTACAGGCACGTTCCCGCTCTCGGGACGAGAGGGAATTCAGCTCTCTTGTGTGAGCCCCGCTTCTGCCGACGGTGGAGAGAGGGACGGGAGCCACGTGTGGTGATCCAAGGCGGAGTTTATTCCTTCTCGAAGGGTCCAGGGACGAAATGGCTCGAAGGGGCAGAGGGAACGGGGACACTGGGGTGGTGCCATGGGTGGCAGTGGTGATGCTGGGATGGCACTGGGGACACTGGGATGGAACTGGGAGCACTGGGAGGGGACGTTGGGATGGGGACATTAGGAAGGGACAGGTGACACTGGGGTGGTGACACCGGGATGGCACTGGGGGCACTGGGACAGGACCAGTGACACTGGATTGGTGACACTGGGACAGAACTGGTGGCACTGGGATGGAACTCGGGACACTGGGATGGTGACACTGAGCTGGCACTGGGAGCACTGGACTAGTGGCACTGAGACAGGACTGGTGGCACTGGGCTGGTGACACTGGTATGGGTCAATGACAGGGTGGCACTGGGCTGGCACGGGGACACAATTGGGAGAACTGGGACAAGAACACTGGGACAGGATGGGGGACACTGGGATGGCACTGGGGACACTGGGCTGGTGATGACATTGGTATGGGGACACTGGGGATGTGGTACTGGGACAGGACTGGTAGCACTGGGATAGGACTGGGGACACTGGGCTGGAACTGGGTTAGTGACACCAGGCTGGTGGCACTTGGGTGGTGACAGACAGAACTGGTGGTACTGAGTTGGTGACACTGGTATGGTGACAATGGGGCGGTGGCACTGGGACACAACTGGGAGCACTGAGACAAAAACACTGGAACAGGATGGGGGACACTGGGCTGGCACTGGGAGGGAACTGGTTTGGTGACATTAAGATGGTAACATTGGTATGGGGACAATGGGGTGGTGGCACTGGGAAGGAACTACAGACACTGGTATTGAACTGGGAGCACTGGGATGGTGACACTGGGACACAACTGGTGGCACTGGGATAGAACTGGTTGCACTGGGACACAACTAGAGCACTGGGACAGGGACGCTGGGACAGGATGGGGGACACTGGGATGGGACTGGAGACACTGGGAGGGAACTGGGAGCACTGGGATGGTGATATTGGTATGGTGGCAGTGGGGCAGTGACACTGGGCTGGCACTGGGACCACTGGGAAGGAACTGGGAACACTGGGCTGGTGACACTGAGACAGGACTGGGGACACTGGGATGGGAGTGGCTTGGTGGCACTGGGTTGGTGACACTGGGCTGGTGACAGTGGAATGGAACTGGTGGCACTGGGATGGAACTGGGGACAGTGGGTTGGTGACACCTTGGTAGCCCTGGTGCCACTGGGCTGGTGCCACTGGGACAGGGCTGAGGACACTGGGATGGCCCTGGGTTGAGGACACGGGGCTGGTGGCGCTGGGATTGAATGGGTGACACTGGGGTGGTGACACTGGGGCAGCCCTGGGGACACGGGGCTGGTGGCTCTGGGGTGTCCCTCGTGCCACTGCTCAGGTGCCACTGTGCTGGTTGCCCTGCTGCCGTGTCCCCGGTGCCACCTGTGCGGTGTCCCCATGTCCCTGCAGTGTCCCTGGACTCGGTGCACGCTGCACTGGGGGTGGCCGAGGTCAGTCACCTGCTGCTGGCCCTGGGCACGGTGGCTGTGTCCGGCCAGGTGGCCCTGCAGGCCTCAGCGACATTGCGGTGACACCTGGCCACCATCGCCCGTGAGCACCGGGCCATGGCCCAGCGCCTGCAAGACCGCCCAGTGGGTGGCGAAGGCCAGGGCCAGTGGCGAGGCCACTGCGGCCACCAGCAAGGTCATCACAATGTCCAGGGGTGGCTGGACACGGTGACATGGCACCTGGGGTACTTGGTGAATGCTGTTAACCAGGACTTGGTGGTGACACGTGGGGGACATGGCGACAGGGGTTCCCCAGAGCTGGCCGGGCCCTCGGGGACATCGTGGTGGCCTTGGGGACATTGGTGGAGGGACACAAGGTGATGCAAAAGCTGGAGGCGGCCGGGGATGCAGGCACAGGGTGGGGACATGGAAGTGGCACTGTCACCCCGAGGGACACTGGGGACCTTGGTGTCCTTGCCTTGGGGACATCGGGGCCACCCTGAGGTCGCCTGTCCTGTTTTGGGTCACTACGATGTCCCTGCAGTGTCCCCACATGACCGCAGTTTGTCCCCCTGAATCCTTAAAAACCGGGATAATCACGGACAGAGACCCTCTAACTAATTAAAGTTACAAAGTGGTGTGTTTATTCACCGGCACGGGAGTCACCTCCCAAAGGCGTGACCGCCCCGAACAAGGTTCTTTGCCCTCTATTTATTGCCCAAGATCTTACATACAATACATGTGCATAACCCCAGCACCTCCCATCCCCATCCCATATTAAAATGAGCCCATTCGTCCTTCAAGCATGCGCAGTTCTTCTCTTGAATTGGGTCGGTGCTCTCGAAATGGGTCAGTGGTCTCAAAGGATGAAGTCAGGAGAGTCTTCATCAGGTCTCAGTGAACCTCTGGCATGATCCAAGGCCTCGTGCTTCATGATTAACGGTTTATTATTTTATGTTCTTCCATACATAAGTTCATAATAGCAGATAATTATACCAATTAGCTCTTGCCTAAGCATCAAGTAATTACCTACCTAACTCACATCTTGGCCATGAAAACTCCTTCTACCCTTAGCAAAAATCTTAACTCTTTAAAGCCATGATTCAACTCTCCATGTCTGTGCCCCACCATGTCTTTGTCCCTCCATATCCACACCCATGTCTCAGTTCAGTGTCTTTATTTTCACCCGTGTTGGTTGTTTTAAAAGGATGAAGAGAAATGAAAAGCAAATCGAGTCTAAAAGAAAAGGATTTCCTTGTCTGTGTGAGCTGAGGACCAATGTGCTTGAGTGGGAGGGAAAAACATTTTTTGGAGGACTTTCCACCCCACTGGCTCCAAAATCTTGGTCATTGCCTCAGTTCATCACCATTTGACTGCGGAAGACAACCTTGGGCAATAGGAAATGAAAATCCTGGAATCAGTGAGGTTGGAAAAGATCTCCAAGACCGTTCCTGGATATTCCTGGATACCACCAGGAGATAGGATTGAACACAGAATATTTTCTGAGGTTGAAAGTCAACAAATCTGCTCTCCTCAAAGAATTCCCAATGTCAGTTTGGGCCCTGATGGACGTTCCTGCCCCTGTGTTCATCCAGGTGCCCACAGGGAGACAGGATGATGCAGACCCCCCCAGCCAGGTGTCTTCCCAACACGGATCACCAGGACCAAAGATCACCAGGGCTCTGCCCAACGGGGGTCACTGGGGATCATCCAACACCGATCCTCCCATGGGGGATGGAGCTGGAGCAGAACACGAAGCTCTTCCCACACTCGGGACACTCACAGGGCTTCCCTTAGTGGAGCCTCCGTTGGTGTCGGGTCAAGTGAGAGCTCTGTGAGAAGCTCTTCCCACACTCAGGACACTCGTAGGGCCTCTCCCCAGTGTGGATGCGCCGGTGGACAGTGAGATGGGAGTTGTGCTTGAAGCCCTTCTTGCAGTGGGGGCAGCGGAAGGGCCTCTCCTCTGTGTGAGTCCGCTCATGGACGAGGAGATTGGAGCTGCTCTGAAACCTCTTCCCACACTTGGGACACTCGTAGGGCCTCTCCCCGGTGTGGATGTGCTGGTGTTTTCTCAGGGCAGAGCTCCATCCAAAGCTCTTCCCACATTCCAAGCAGGTGTAGGGCCGTTCCTCTGTGTGAATCACCTGGTGCTGCATCAGGTAGTTGCTGTCCCTGAAGCTTTTCCCACATTTCCCACACTCGCAGGGCTTTTCGCCAGTGTGGATCCTCTGATGCCGGATCAGCTGGGACCTGTAGCTGAAACCCTTCCCACAATCCAAGCAGTTGTGGGGCTTCTCCCCTCCAGGAGGCTTCTCCACCAGCTCTGAGCTCTGCCTGGATCTCCGGCCGCCTTCCCGACCCAGAGAGGGTCTTTCCTCCTCGCAGCTCCCTGGGCTCGGTTTGCAGCCCCTCCTCATGAGGGATCTCCCCGGCTTTTCCTCCTCTTCGCTCTGCCAACGCCTAGGGAATGAAAAATCCTGGTTTGGGGAAAAAACAAGAGGGTAGTGCCTTGAGCTGGCGGTTCCCCCTTGCCCAAGTTCATCTCAGAAAATCATTGGGCATGTTGTGTCTGTAAGAACCGCTAAAGCACCAAGATTCAGTCCAAAAATCCTCCAAACCTCAAGATACACATCAAAAACACCCCAAAAAGCAAGATTCAGACAAAACCCCCTCAAAATACAAAGTTTCAGCCCCTGAAAAAAAATAAAGCACCAAGTTTTACCCCAATAAAGCTTTCAAACACCAAGATTCACCCTTCAGAAAATCATAGATCCCGATCTTTGGTCACCTGCTGCATTTGGAGAGGGGCAATGCACCTGGGGTTGAGGGGGGAAGGCTGTAGGTACAGGGAGGGATGGAAACTTCTATTGCTTCTCCTTTCAGCTCCTCCTTCTCCCGTGTCCATGCTTTTCCTCACATATCTCTTCCTCCTATTCTTCCTTCTCATGCACAATCCCACCTTCTCCTCCGATATGCATCGTTTGATCATTTTGTTCTTCAACTCTGCTTGTCCCTCCCTCCTCCTGCTGCCCCCAGGCCCAGCACCCACTGCCGGCTCCCTCTTCCCCCCAAACCCACAGCATCCCAGCGCAGGGGCAGCGATGGAGCTGGGGCAGCTCGGGCTGGGGCAGCGCTGGGCTCTCGGCCGCTCCCGCCCGCACTCGCTCCCCACTGCAGCCGCTGCCGCCACCACAGCGCGGGGGGGCCCGGCCTTGGCGCTCCCCCCTCCCACCTCCCCAAATTCCCCTGCCGGGGGGCGCTGGGGCCAGGAGACAGACAAGTGACAGATCAGGGGGGCTGGGAACAGTCGGCAGCCAGAGAGCACTGAAAATCTCAGCAGGGACTACAGTGGGATCTTCGGGGACTAAACATGGCAGGGCACCCATGGAGGGTAGAAAGGGAAAGCCAGGAAGGGCTCCTGGCAAAAGGGATGATGATCCCAAAATATCTCTGAAGGGTCCCTTGGGAGCATGTTGAGGGAGTATGCACATTCTACCAGAGGTAATCAAGGACATAGAAACCCAGCAGCACAATAAGGGAAGTCCAGAAGGGATTTAGACAACAGGGGATGGAGGTTGTTGGTGTGCTGGGAAGGGATTGGGTGAAGGACAGTGTGCAGGAATATGGTTCAGGCAAGAAGAAGCAGGAAGAATCTTGTGGTAAGAAAATGGAAGATGGAAAAGAGGAGGAAAGGAAAACACTGAGGATGGGGTTGTTTTTCAGCAGGGTTTGATTCTCAAAAGTTGCCAGCTGCTGCAGATCCTTTGTATCCCCGGTTGCCAGGACAGGCACACAAGGAGGTCAGGATTGCAGGGGGTTTCTCTGTGCTGGGCAGCGGCAGGAGCGGGCGCAGAGGGGCGGCACCGGGAGCACGGGCTGGGGGCCTGTGGGGAGCTGCGGGGCCGGGCCGGGGCTGTGGGGCAGCCGGGGCTCAGCGCCGGGCGCTGCCTGAGCCCAGCACCCCCCGGCAATTGCAGGCCCGGCAGTGGCCCCCGGCCCCCAGGAGGCTGCGGGACGCCCCGGCCGCTGCCCGGCCCCGTGGAGCTGCCGGCCCTGCCCGCCGGGGGGGCCGCGTTTGGACACTGCGGCAGGACAGGCACCGGCTCTGGGATACGGGCTGGCCACGGCAGCCACAGCACAAGGAGCAGCAGCACAAAGGAACAGCTGGGAAATGGGCATTGGACGTGCAAGCATCGAGATCAGCTTTTAAGCATTTTCCTTGGGTCACTGCAGAAAGGAATGATTTAGCAGAAAGCTCAGCAGCTGTCAGAGGATGAGCACCCCCAGGCACTGAGGGGGCTGCAGGAGGGGCAGAAGAAGCCCCTGGAGCACTTGGTCACAAAGGCACAGCAGGGGAATGCAAGAAGGGATGAGGAAAAGGCCAAGGGGAAGGCAAAGGCCATGGCAGAGTTTCTACAGCCCCTGAGGGATGAACCCCAGGGCCCAAGGGGGCCCCAGCACCCAGGGGCTCTCACATCCTTACACCATCTTGATCCAGGTGCCCTCCTCACACTGACACCATTCAGTCCTTGATGGCAAAGATGCTTTCTGGGGATGCCCACTTACACAGGATGGTAAACTGGATTTTGCCTTTGAGTGGGAACAAGAGGTAGAAAAGAAAATGGAAAAGACATGGACGGTCCTTCTGCAGGGATGCAGGGAAGCACCAGCCTTATTGGGGCAAACCTTGCAGAAAATATCACAAGAATTTATCCCTAGGATTTACCTAGGAATTGGATTAATGCAGGATGTGGATGACTTGCTGCAATCAGGAGGACAAGAAGTGGCAGAAGAAGCCTCTGTGAAATGGCTGAATGTTCAGGCTAAACAGCATTTTTGAGTATTTGAAACAAAACAGGAAATGGTGGAGAAAAGGGTTAAATATTTCGGACTTATTTTGACTGAGGATTTGTGGTGTATTGGCCAAGAGAGGGACCAGGGAATCTCAGAAGTAATCCAGGACTAAAAAGCAGGTGCAATAATTCTGAGGATTAATAGGAAATTGCAGGACCTGGATTGAAGATTCTCTGCTCTAGCCACAACATTTTATGACTTTTTAAACCCAAATATCCTAAATATTGTGGTATGGACAGGAGAAAAGGAAAAAACCTGAGAAAATGAAAAATAACAAAATGATTGGACCACCAGCTATGTCTCCTCCATACTGAGAAAAAGAAATTTGACTTCTATGTGTGTTCTAAGTGTACATTATATTATTGAGTTTTTGCAAATATTAAAATGAATGCTATATGCTGGAAAACATTGCTGTATGAATATAGTTTCTTTTAGTTCTGCAATTAAAAAAACTTATAAATAGTTGTGTGATAAGTATATTTTTCTTGGAGTATAATGTAAAAATCTTTTGTTCATGTAACAAACTTGGAGAATGGTAAAAAAGATAATCAGGAAATTCTTCACATTCATGGATTATGGGGCACCAAAACCCCAGGGAAGGAAAAAATAGTGATTTACAGGTTGGAGGGAAATGATTCTGAATAATGCATGAAGGTCTATGAATATGCAACATGTTGCTGCATTTAGGAAGTGTTTTCTGAGTCAGTGTGTGCCCTTGGCTGAAGGCCAAGCATCCGGCCATTATAACCTTTGGCCAGAGCCAGGGCAGATATTCAATTATCTCCCTTGGAATTGATCTTTGCAATTCCTTACCCTGGGAATTCTCCACCTAGTGCGGGCTGGAGATAAGGGATGGATATTTCAAGCAGTCTGTGGCCAGAATCCTGTCTCTTGTGAAATCTCTGCCACAGGAAGCTGGGCTGGCACAGAGCCTGCCTTGGCACTTTGCTGTTCACAGCATCCACCCAGGACTCTGCCTCTCAATTACACTCACACACTGGGCTGCCTGCGATTCCACTCTTGAAAAGTATACCAACTCTAAAATTTTTTTTACATTCCATTTTACTAGTCAGGCTGGGTTTGCCTTTCTCTCAGGAAAGAAATTTTAAAACGCTTTTTTTAAGGAATGTTGAACTGCTCAACAGAGATGAGTTTAACATCTCAACAGACTGGGAATAGCCCAAAATATTCCCACAAAGATAACAACATTCAACAAAACATCAATGAAACATCAGCAAACATCAAGGAACACCCACCCCAGACACTGCCCCGGCATAGATGGAGACACCTGGTCTGGAAAAGACTGAGAAGGAAATCCAGAAGTGAGACCTCATTAACATCACAGGAGGAGAAATCCAGGTCCAATCGGAAACCAAACACTAAAAACTACACAACCTGGAAGCAATAAACACTAAACCAATGGATTTCATTGTGTTCAGACTGTAAAATTTCAGGAAAAATCCCGTAAAATTCACATGTCATGGAATGATTTTCTCTGCACACCCGGGCTATGTGTGGATGAAATTATTTCTGTTGCACATCCTGACCAGGATCAAGTAATGCCTTGACTCTCTAACACTAAAGATATTGTTGGAGAGTTTTTTATTGTCCCTGCAGTTTCAGTGACAAGATTACACCATGAGAAAAATTTTTCACATTAATCCTACTTTTAGATTGTCAGTTAGGTTTGGGCCAGGGGTGTGACAAGCAATTTTACTCCTAGGAGAAGAGGTAGAAAAGACTTGATGGCATTGGAATATTTTTCTATATATTTGTGGTGGCTCTTACTGACGGCAGAATATCGGAATGGATCTTTAGAAGCTCACCTTTAAGTTGCATTTTGCAAACCTAGAAGAGTATTAATGGTGAGGCTTTAACGCATAAACTGTTAATAAAAAATTGTTAAAAAAATAAAAAAGAAAAATAAAGCAGGTTGTGAGGGTGGACGTGTGAATCACCTAAAGGCTGCTCTGGAAGAAAATCCTAGTTCCAGGCAGCCAGGAGAGGAGTTTTAGAAATGCAAATTAACATTGCTCTGGAAAAGTGTGGACAATGCCCCAGGGCCTTCTTGCCTGGGGGAGGAATTTCCCTGAGTCCATCTGCCCCTCACCCCCAGCTCTGCCTGCTTGCACAGATGGAATTTGCACAACTAAAGGCAGAGCCCATAGTGAGGATATCTGACTGCAACAGAAACTGGTTAAGCTGCAAAGGGAAACAGCAAACGGAGAATATTGAGCAAATTTCATGAAAAACAAAGTGTGTGTGGGGGGGATCATCCCTCTCCCCAAAGCACTGAGGTGTTTTTGCTAGTCCAGAGAAATCACTTGAGAATCCAAACATTTTATCATTTCATAAGATAAAAGTGGTCAATTGATGCAGCCGTGGCAGGAGGGAGCACCCAAAAAAGGGAAAAAGATGAACGGCCACCAGAACAAATGCTACAACACCATGGACCAGCCCCTGGGATCCCCAACGAATTCATATCAGGACACAGAGAATCCATCCATAATTTGAGTGGCATAATTAGGTTTAAAAGTATCCTTGAAATAATAACCAAGCAGACAGCTCCAGCTCCTGACCTTCCTGCTGACCAAGCCTCTGAAATGAGGAACGAGACATTTCACCATGGGATGGAATCAGATTATCTACTTACAGAAGAAGGAGGAGTTTGTGGAAAATTAAGTGACGCAAACGGCTGTTTGCAAACAGATGATAACCGAAAAGTGGTGAAACAGATAACAAAGGAAATATGAAAATATCTCGTATTCCGGAGAAAGGATGGGAATGGGACAAATTTTCGTGGTTCCCTGGCAGACCATGGCTTAAACGAATGCTGCTGCTCCTCTGACGTGCTGCAGCAACTCTCAGCTTTTACCATGCACGACACCTTGCGCCAAAGAGGATGAGGGAAAAGAAATTGAGTCAATGGAAATTAAAAGTTTGTAAAGGCAATTCTTGAGAATATGAGAAAAGGAAGGATTGAAAGCAGTAAGATTAATACCGTAGTAGGGGTGAATATTAAGAGGGACATGCAGTAGGCGGATCGGGAATTCTGAACCTTCCAAGTATCTCAGCCAGTGGGTAAAGGGAGAGGGAGATGCAGGCAGGAAAATGAGGATAAAAAGGAGGCTGCATTTTAGAGACCGCATGGCAAATGCCGCATGACCTCTCTCTTTGTTCATCAATAAAGTCACTTTTACAGGACTCCTCTGTCTCCTTTGGGCACACAAACCTCTGGCCACGGGAATTTTCCCGCACAGCCCCGGGCACAGGGCAGACACCTCTGTGCCACCCACAGCAACCGGGACGAGCCAGCGCTGCTCCGGCACCGGCTCCTGCCGAGGCCCCAGCGGGAAGGAGACCGCGGGCAGCCGCTCCCGCAGCGCCCTCAGCCCAGCGCCAACACGGGCCGGCACCGGCACAACCAACCCGCCAGAGCCCCCTGCCGCCCCCTCGGCCCGCAGCGAGCCCCGAGCCCCCGCACAACCGAGCGCGGCTCCCACCTGCGCTGGGGCCGCCTCCGAGCTCCGCCGCCGCCTCCCCGGGCTCCGGCCGCTGCCGCCGCTCCCGAGCCCGCACAGACGCTGCCACAATGGCGCCTTTGCTGCTCTGCCCAATCAGCGCGCGACAACCAGGAGTGACATTGCCACAATCAGCCAATGGCAGCGAGGGCCGGGCTCTGCACACGGCCCAGCCTCGGCCCGCGCTCTCAGGGCCCCCCGGGCTGTGGGAGGGCAAAGGCGGAGATGAGGAACAGCCCTGGAACGGGCCCGGGTGCGAGCCGCCATTGGCCTGGAAACACAAACAAAGTTCTCCGCAGCTCCCGGCACGCCTTTCCCAGCCCTGCGTGTTCGCTGCCTCCGGCTCAGCGGGAAGCCCTGGAGTCTCACTGCCGCTACCCCTAATTAGAAGCATCAGTGTATGGCTTTGTTTTCCCCCAAAAAGGGGAAACTGCCCTAAACCCCAGTGGATGAGTGGGAGAGGGGAGAGATTTCTGGCAGAAAACTCCAAAAACTCAGAGCAGTGTAATGAGAATAAATGAAGACCCTTTAAACCAGCTTTCCTCTACCCATCCCTCCTTCCAGCTTCATCTCCTACCCCGGCAGTGCAGAAACGACGCTCACTTTTTAAAATATTAATGGTTTCTGAAACCTTAACAAAATATAATAAAGGTCTTATGACAAACGACGCTGTTGTTTTTGGGGTTTTTAAAAGTCTCATAGGTTTATTAAACTTTAGCATAATAATACACTAAAAGACTGAATTAGGAGAAAAATCAGCGCTGGTAGCACAGGACTAAAGCAGCAGACCCGGGTGTGATTTGGGGACCCAGGGGTGTCCCCGGTCGCCCCCCGCCCCCCCCCCCCGATCTCGGCCAACGGGTGCGAGCGGCGCGGCCCCGCTGCTGAGCACTGACCCCGCCCCGGGGGCCGCCGGGACCCCTCCGAAAAAACCCCACACCTGCACCCCCCCTTCAGTCCCTTCGACCTTCCCAGTCCTGGGGGAAAAGTGGGAAAGGGGAGGACCTGGGGCGGGATCACCCGAAGACCCCCGGGGTGACGAGCGGGGAGGGAGGGTTGGGCTCGCGCTGAGTGGGGGGTCCCGCGTGAGGATTTCGAGGGGGTTCGCTCGAGGAATTTTGGGGGTCCCCTTGCGCCGGATCCTCGTTCATAGGGCTCCTCTCGTGCCACCGTCTCCTCGTGTCACCCAGACCAGTTTGGGGGGCTCTTTGTGTCACCCAGAGGAATCTGGGGGCTCCTCGTGTCACTGAGAGCCCCGCGAGTGTCACCAAGAGCTCCTCGAGTGCCACCAGGAGGAACGGGGGGATTCCTCGTGTCACCGAGGGCCCTGCGAGTGACACCGAGAGCCCTGTGTCACCAAGAGCCCCTCAAGTGCCCCCAGCTCCTTGTGCCACCAGGAGCCCCTGGAGTGCCACCAGCTCCTCGTGTCACCGAGAGCCCCTCGTGCCACCAGGACCTCGTGGCAGAGAATTTGGGCAGAGTGTCTGTGCCACCCGGAGCCCCTGAGTGTCACCAGCCCCGTGCCAGGGTCCCCAGTGTCACCGGGGTCTCTCTCTGTGTCACACACCAGGAACCGACCCCCCCTCCGAGCACCAGGACCCCCGAATTTAACCGTCCTCGTGCACCGGGACCCCCTCAGGACCCTCGAGTTTCCTCTCTCCCCTCCTCGTGCACCGGCATCACCGGACCGCCCCCCCCTTTCCCGAGGAATCGCCGGAGACCCCCTCCATCAATCACCGGGCACCGGCACCACCAGAGGACCTCCCCCATCAATCAGCACCGTCACCGTGCACCGGGACTCCCCCCCACCATCGAGCAGTGACACCCCCTCATCGTGCACCGGGACCGCCGGACCCCCCCTCAAACATCGCCAGCCTCGGGCACCGAGATCACCGGAGACCCCTCCATGAGTCACCGGGACCCCCCCGTCATGCACCAGGACCAGCGGAGACCTCCCCAGGAATCACCGGACACCCCCTCACGAATCACCGGGCACCGGGATGCCCCTTCGGGCACCGGGACTGGACCCCCCCTCGTGTACCGACCACCCTCCGGTGCAGAGGGCCCGGACCCCCCTTTGTGCCACCCCTGCCCATCCCGGGGATTCCGCCCCTCCCCTTTGACTTCCCCCGGGAACAGGAGCGGGAATGGGGGGGGGACGCCGTCCGCTGGGGGGGCACCGGGGTGTCCCCAGCACCGGGGTGAGTCCCTTGGGGCTCGCTCCGTTCCCCCCCCCCCTCCGTCCTCCGGTTATCACCAGGGACCCCCCCCAATTTACCGGGGCTCCCCCTATTCACTGCCCCCCCGTTCACCGACCGCCCCAAAGCGCTGGGACCCCCCCGGATACTTGGGACCACCCCAGGGCGCCAGGACCCTCCCCCCCCCTCCACTCATCAAGACTCCTCCCCCCAAATCCATGGGACCCCTCCCTCCCCCCCACTCACCACCCCCTTCTCAGCACTCCCCGGGCCCTCCCCATTGATCGAACGCTCCCATGGCTCCCCCGGGGCCTGACTGGCTCCGCCCCCCGGGGCCGCCACTGCGCGGAGCCTTTCAGTAAACGCCCACCGGTCTTTTAGCCACGCCCAGTGAGGGGCAGGGCCGAGCGTGGCGGCCAATGGGAAGCGGCGGGAGCGTAGCGGGGATGGAGAGGGCGCAGGAAATAATGGTGTGTGGAGCAGTGGGCCGGGCCCTGGGAGAGACGGCCAATGGGGAGAGGAGGGGGCGGGGCCTGGGTGTGGCGGGAAGGGGAGCGCGGGAAGGAGCGGGCAAGAAATGGGGCGGGGGAGAGGGGGTGGGGCCATCAATGGGGCGTGGTAAGGGGCGGAGCGATCAATGGGGGCTAAAATGGGACCCCTTGGGGACATGGCGGGGGGGATTAGGGACACCTGGGGTCCCAAATGATCCCAAATCCTGCTGGATCCCAAGGAATAATCCCAAATGATCTCAAATCTGGGATCCGATCCAGTTCTAAAATTACCCCAAATTATTCCAAATCTTGCTGGATCCAGGAAATGATCCCAAATGATCTCAAATCCCGAATCCTGGATCCCAAAAAATCCTGCATCCCAAAAAATCCCAGATCTCAAATGCTATTGGATCCCCAAAATCCAATTCTAAATGATCTCAAATCCCAGATCCCCCCAAAATCCCAAATCCCAGACCCCAAATCCTGCTGGATCCCCAAAAGCAATCCTAAATTCGATTCCAAATCAGGGTCCTGGCAGGGTAAAGAGATCCCTGGTTGGGGAAAATGGGCTCCAAGGGGGTGCTGTCAGGGTAAATCAGAGCCCTCAGGGGAGGATCTGGGCCCCGGGGGGTTAAACTCCACTCCGAAAGTGTCACCCAGGTCCTGGCAGGGTAAACAAAGCCCTCGGGGGAGGATCAGGGCCCTCCCTCCTCCGAGCCTCAACACCCTCGTCCCACACAGCTCCAGGCAGAGCCTCCGTATGGAGACCGGGATGGAGCCACAGGTGGGAACCCCAAAATCCCGCGGGGTTACTATCCTGGGAGAGGGAGTCGGGGGGGATTTCTGGGGGGATTTTGGGGCGTTTGGGGCAAGTCTGGGACCCCCCAGCGCCGAGGGAGGGAAAAGGGGAAGTGGAAAGTTCCAGAGTCTGTGGAGTTCAGAGGGGCCAGGGAAAGGGAAAAGGGGGGGGACCCCCTAGATTCCTGGGGAGATTCAGGTGGGACCCCCAAAATCTCACCTGGGTACCTAGGAACCCCAAACTCCCCCTGGACCCTCACCTGGGAAACTCCAAACCCTTGGGGGGACCCTGGGGGACGAGGACGAGCAGGAGCTGTGGCTCCAAGGGGTCCTGGCTGAGGCAGCAGTGGTGATGATGCTGGAGCGGGAGGAGGAAGGGGCCCAGCAGTGCCAGAGCTGGCTATGGGCTGGGCACAGGCTGGCCATGGGGCTGATGGTGCTGTGCAATGCTGTGTGTGAGTAAAAACCAGTATGGACCAGTATATACCAGTATGGACCAGTATAGAGCAGTTTGGGTGAACTGGGCTCTGGGCCAGGCACAGGCTGGCCATAGGGCTGATGACTGTGTGTCAGTGAAAACCAGTATAAACCAGTACAGACCACTATAGACCAGTAAAATCCAGTATAGACCACTATAAACCAGTATGGACCAGTATAGAGCAGTACAGACCAGTAGAGACCAGTTTGCGTGAGCTGAGCTCCAGGCTGGGCATGGGCTGGCCATGGGGCTGATGGTGCTGTGTGTGAGTAAAACCCTGTATAAACCAGTATAGACCAGTATAAACCAGTATAGAGCAGTATGGACCAGTATAGAGCAGTATGGGCCAGTACAGACCTGTACAGACCAGTACGGACCAGTACAGACCTTCCCCTGTCCCGGGATGGGGACATTGGGCTGGCACTGGGAGCACTGGGAGGGAACTGGTTTGGTGACATTGAGATGGTGACATTGGTATGGGGACAATGAGTTGGTGACACTGGGATGGGGCTGGGATGGAACTGGTGGCACTGGGACACAACTGGGTGCACTGGGACAGGATGGGGGATATTGGGATGGGACAGGGACACTGGAATGGAACTGGGAGCACTGGGCTGGTGACACTGGGACAGGACTGAGGACACTGAGATTGAACTGGGGACACTGGGGTGGTGCCATGGGTGGCACTGGTGATGCTGAGATGGCACTGGGGACATTGGGACAGGACCAGTGACACTGGATTGGTGACACTGGGACAGAACTGGTGGCACTGTGATGGAACTGGGGACACTGGGATGGTGACACTGAGCTGACACTGGGAGCACTGGGCTAGTGACACTGGGACAGGACTGGTGGCACTGGGCTGGTGACACTGGTATGGGTCAAGGAGGGAGTGGCACTGGGCTGGCACGGGGACACAACTGGGAGCACTGGGACAAGAACACTGGGACAGGACTGGTGGCACTGGGATAGGACTGGGGACACTGGGCTGGAACTGGGTTAGTGACACCAGGCTGGTGGCACTTGGATGGTGACAGACAGAACTGGTGGCACTGGGTTGGTGACACTGGTATGGTGACAATGGGGGGTGGCACTGGGATGGGACTGGGAGCACTGGGATGGTGATACTGAGAGGGAACTGGTGGCACTGGGACACAACTGGGAGCACTGGGACAAGAACACTGGAACAGGATGGGGGACACTGGGATGGCACTGGGAGCACTGGGAGGGAACTGGATTGGTGACATTGGTCTGGTGGCACTGGGCTGGCACGGGGGACACTGGGATGGTGACATTGGGATGGTGACACTGGGCTGGCACTGGGAGCACTGGGAGGGAACTGGTTTGGTGACATTGAGATGGTGACATTGGTACGGGGACAACGGGGTGGTGGCACTGGGAGGGAACTGGAGACAGATTGAACTGGGAGCACTGAATGGTGACACTGGGACACAACTGGTGGCATTGGGATGGAACTGGTGACACTGGGACACAACTAGGAGCACTGGGACAGGGACACTGGGACAGGATGGGGGACACTGGGATGGGACTGGAGACACTGGGAGGGACTGGAAGCACTGGGATGGTGAAATTGGTATGGTGGCAATGGGGCAGTGACACTGGGCTGGCACTGGGACCACTGGGAAAGAACTGGGAACACTGAGCTGGTGACACTGGGACAGGCCTGGGGACACTGGAATGGGAGTGGCTTGGTGGCACTAGGTTGGTGACACTGGGCTGGTGACAGTGGGATAGAACTGGTGGCACTGGGATGGAACTAGGGACACTGGGTTGGTGATACATGGGTAGCCCTGGTGCCACTGGGCGGATGACACTGGGACAGGGCTGAGGACACTGGGATGGCCCTGGGTTGGTGACATTGGGCTGCTGACACTGAGACTGAACGGGTGACACTGGGGCAGCCCTGGGGACACGGGGCTGGTGGCTCTGGGGTGTCTCTGGTGCCACTGCTCAGGTGCCACTGTGCTGGTTGCCCTGCTGCCGTGTCCCCAGTGCCACCTGTGCGGTGTCCCCATGTCCCCACAGTGTCCCTGGACTTGGCGTGCGCTGCCCTGGGGGTGGCCGAGGACAGTCACCTGCTGCTGGCCCTGGGCACGGTGACTGTGTCCTGCCAGGTGATCCTGCAGGCCTCGGTGACATCGCAGTGACACCTGGCCACCACCGCCTGTGAGCACCGGGCCATGGCCCAGCATCTGCGAGACCGCACCCAGCAGGTGGTGACCACCAGGGCCAGTGCCGAGGCCACCGTGGCCACCAGCAAGGTCACCACAATGTCCAGGGGCAGCTGGACACGATGACATGGCACCTGGGGTACTTGGTAGACGCTGTTAACAGGGACATGATGGTGACACATGTGGGACATGGCAACAGGGGTTCCCCAGAGCTGCCCAGGCCCTCAGGGACATCATGGTGGCCTTGGGGACCTCGGTGGAGGGACACAAGGAAGTGATGCGAAAGCTGGAGGCGGCCCGGGATGCAGGGACAGGGTGGGGACATGGAAGTGACACTGTCACCCCGAGGGACACTGAGGACCTTGGTGCCTTGCCTTGGGGACATCAGGGCCACCCTGAGGTCGCCTGTCCTGTTTTGGGTCACTACGATGTCCCTGCAGTGTCCCCACGTGACCGCAGGTTGTCCCCTTGAATCATTAAAAACCGGAATAATCACGGACAAAGGCACTGTAACTAATTAAAGTTACAAAGTGGTGTGTTTATTCACCGGCACGGGAGTCACCTCCCAAAGGCGTGACCGCCCCGAACAAGGTTCTTTGCTCTCTATTTATTGCCCAAGATCTTACATACAATACATGTGCATAACCCCAGCACCTCCCATCCCCATCCCATATTAAAATGAGCCCATTCGTCCTGCACGCGTGCGCAGTTCTTCTCTTGAATTGGGTCGGTGCTCTCGAAATGGGTCAGTGGTCTCAAAGGATGAAGTCAGGAGAGTCTTCATCAGGTCTCAGTGACCCTCTGGCACGATCCAAGGCCTCGTGCTTCATGATTAACGCATTATTATTTTATTTATTATTTAGGTTCTTCTATACCTAAGTTCATAATAGCAGATAATTATACCAATTAGCTCTTGCCTAAGCATCAAGTAATTACCTACCTAACTTACATCTTGGTCATGGAAACTCCTTCTACCCTTAGCAAAAATCTTAACTCTTTAAAGCCATGATTCAACTCTCCATATCTGTGCCCCACCATGTTTTTGTCCCTCCGTATCCACACCCATGTCTCAGTTCAGTGTCTTTATTTTCAACTGTGTTACTTGTTTTAAAAGGATGAAGAGAAATGAAAAGCAAATCGAGTCTAAAAGAAAAGGATTGCCTTGTCTGTGTGAGCTGAGGTCCTATGTGCTTGAGTGGGAGGGAAAAATAATTTTTGGAGGACTTTCCACCCCACTGTCTCTAAAATCTTGATTTTTGCCTCAGTTCATCACCATTTGGCTGTAGAAGACAACCTTGGGCAATAGGAAATAAAAATCCGGGAATTAGTGAGGTTGGAAAAGATCTCCAAGACCATTCCTGGATATTCCTGGATACCACCAGGAGATAGGATTGAACACAGAATATTTTCTGAGGTTGAAAGTCAACAAATCTGCTCTCCTCAAAGAATTCCCAATGTCAGTTTGGGCCCTGATGGACGTTCCTGCCCCTGTGTTCATCCAGGTGCCCACAGGGAGACAGGATGATGCAGAAACCCCTCAGCCAGGTGTCTTCCCAACACGGATCACCAGGACCAAAGATCACCAGGGCTCTGCCCAACGGGGGTCACTGGGGATCATCCAACACAAATCCTCCCATTGGGGATGGAGCTGGAGCAGAGCACGAAGCTCTTCCCACACTCGGGGCACTCACAGGGCTTCCATTAGTGGTGACTCCGTTGGTGTCGGGTCAACTGAGAGCTCTTGGAGAAGCTCTTCCCACACTTGGGACACTCGTAGGGCCTCTCCCCAGTGTGGATGCGCCGGTGCCTGATGAGGGTGGAGTTGCGGTTGAATCCCTTCCCGCAGTCGGGGCAGCGGAAGGGCCTCTCCTCTGTGTGAATCCGCTCATGTAGGAGGAGATTGGAGCTGGTGTGAAACCTCTTCCCACACTTGGGACACTCGTAGGGCCTCTCCCCAGTGTGGATGCGCTGGTGTTTTCTCAGGTCAGAGCTCCAGCCAAAGCTCTTCCCACATTCCAAGCAGGTGTAGGGCCGTTCCCCTGTGTGGATCACCTGGTGCTGGATCAGGTTGGAGCTGTTGCTGAAGCCCTTCCCACATTCCCCACACTCGTAGGGCTTCTCCCCAGTGTGGATCCTCTGGTGTAGGATCAGCTGGGACCTGTAGCTGAAACCCTTCCCACATTCCAAGCACTTGTGGGGCTTCTCCCCTCCAGGAGGCTTCTCCACCAGCTCTGAGCTCTGCCTGGATCTCCGGCCGCCTTCCCGGCTCAGGGAGGGTCTTTCCTCCTCGGAGCTCCCTGGGCTGGGTTTGCAGCCCCTCCTCGTGAGAGATATCCAGGACTTTTCTGCCTCCTCCATCCCTGCACACCTGAGGAATGAAAATTCCTGGATTAGGGGGAAATAACAAGAAGAGAGCTCCATAAACTCGGTGTTCCTCCTTGCCCAAGTTCATCTCTGGTAGTCATTGAGCATCTTGTGTCTGTAATAACCTCCCAAACACCAAGATTCCTGCTTCAAATCCTCCAAACTTTAACACACGGATCAAAAACTCCCCAAATAACAAGCTTCAGCCAAAATCCCCTCCAGACATGTGCTGGTTTGAAAGCAAAACCAATGAGAGAATCAGTCAGAAATACAATTCTATAGGAAAAAAGATAAGAGAAAAAAATACATGCAATAGCACAAAAGAAAACAACTGACAGAATCAGAGTACAACCTGACAACCCGCTAGTTAGGGTGGTGGTAGCAGTCCAGATGAAGTGGTCTTGTTGTAGTAGTGATGCTGTAGAAAGGTCTGGTAGCTCTTGTCCTCTGGAAACCAGTGGGTAAGGGCTGCCTTGGTGTTCCAAATCTCAGATTTTATCTAGGTAGGAAAGGCTTGGCTCCTCCCCCTGGCTGGAGCATCTCCCAATGGGATGATGGAATTTTATCAGTCATGCAGTGGCACTCAATGGCCCATTAACAGAAGATATCTTCCTGGAGGAAGGATGGGTTGTGGAAAAGATAAAGAACACTGCCCCACCTGGTTTTAACAGATGGCCCATTAGCAGAGGATATCTCCCACAGAGATAAGGATCACTGCTCCACCTGGTTTTTTCCACTACTCTTTGTTCTTTTGTTTCTTCCTGGGACCTCTGACTGGTTACTTCATGTTTGCTGCTGATTTCTTCTTCCTTTTGAAGATGAAAATGGTAAAAGTGTCTTTGACCTGCCTTGCTGGATATTGTGAAAAGGAACAGTCATCTACTGCAAGTGGAAGTGTCACAGGTGGAGCAGAGTTCTGTGAGTGCTGTATCAAACCAGACCTCGTCAGAGCTGCCAGAACAACTGGTCCATGCTGCCCTTCACTGCTCTGCCTGTTCCCCACTGTTTCATGCCACAGTAATTTAACTGCTGTTAATTGGGTGTGTGTTTCACTCGAGCCAGTCCAGCAGAACCAGCAGAAAGCAGCCCCAGAATGAATGGGGCTCTGCAGAGGAGCCCCAGACTATTCATCAGCCTGCCCGCAGAACTGGCTCCAACTCTGAACCCTTGTGACCACACTCTGAAGAAGACACACTTCTGATATTTCTGAGGCACTTATGACTGAGGCACTGCACGTGCTTGTGCAGGTAAGAATCCCCAAGTTCTTTCTGTCAGGAAAATTAATCCAGAAACACCAGAGGTTTATGTCCAAAAAGGAGACAGAGGAGTCCTTTTTGCTTTATTCAAATAAAGGGAGAGGCCATGGGATATTCCCCTGGGATCTCTCAAATTTTCGGAGGACGCAGCCTCCTTTTTATCCTATTTTCCCGGCCGCATTTCCCTCTCTCTTTCCCCATTGGCTTAGGTACTTGAGAGGCACAGACTTCCCCTAAAGCTCAATACCTGAAATTCCCCTCTAATGTATAACCCTCCCTTTTCATTTTTATTTTTTATAGAATTCATAGTTTCCCCCCCCGTTGCTTCTTTCATCTTTTGATATCCAATTTGATTTATCAGCAGCCCTACAGTTTGTTTGTAAAGGCAAATATCTTTTTCCATTCATCAATCAGTGGAATCCATCCCATTGTTTCTTTTATCTCTCAGTGCTAGCCTTATCTACAGGCAGATCCAGAGCTCATTTGTAAAGACAAATTCAACATTCCTCTCAGCCCAGAGGAGAATCTAGCACAAAATATTCTCCCTGTGTACTGCACGACAAAAAATATTCAGGGGAAAATACTGTGGCAGCTGAGACTTGTGGAACTCCCAGAATACTGAGCCTGCAGAGGAGGCAAACAGCCCTGGCAGTGCCTGAGGGGACTTCTCCTCACAGACTCCTCTCAAAGTGTGTCACTTCAGCACGGGAAGGCTTTCAAACCTTTGCCTTTCCTTCCTCCTGTGCTAAAATTTAAGGCTCCTCCTGAGAAAATACTGACCTACAAATAGTTCTCCATTCCTCAACAAAGCTACTCAGGTGTTCAACTTAAGAAAGACCAAAACAAAAGGTATTCAGAAATTTCCCATCAAGGCCTATTTGCAGGGAAACCCCATCATATGGGACCGAATATTTATTAACACCAGTTCACTCAAAAGAAACCCAACCCTGTATTAAGCAGCGTTTTAAACGAACTTGAATTCGTTTTCCTCACATATCAACTGGACTGGTTTGTTCCTTTTTTGTCCTAGAGAGAATATTAGAACGATTTGCTCTTGACAGGACTTCTTGGGTGGTCCCCAGCGCTGGCTCCTCACCACGCCTTACCTGGGCTATTAACGCAGCCTGTCAGCACCACCTGACTTTGGCAGCCTGTTCAGACCTCGGGCACGGCTGGTGCCACGGTCCCCTCTGGTGCCACGGTCCCCTCTGGCTCCTGGCGTGTCCCTGCTGCTGGAGGAGCCCTGCTCGTGCTGCTGCCTGCGTTCAACAACCCCGGTCCTGCTCCCCAGGCAAAGAGAGACCAAAATCACTGCTTTGGGCAGCTCGTTTGAACGAGTTGAACACTTACTCATCTCGAACACAGACCTCTTAACACCCACACACCAACACCTGGAAGTCACCTCATCTACAGAGGTGAGGAAGCCTGAGAGAACAGAAGGTCGACGTTCAAACACATTTGTGGGGCACATATTGAGAAAGTAAGAAAATTACAGCCTGAATAATATTCCAGGCTGGAGCTTTTCAGCTCTGTTCCCAGCTGATAAGCTGGTCCAGCTCAAGGCTAGGGAGAATTTCTCCCAGGCTGATAATTTGGTCAAAATAAAAAGGAATTAGTAACAAAGATAGAACAGCTGTTGTGATGTGTGACCAGGCCCTGGGAATGGGGTGTCTTCTCTCTGAACCAATCACCTTTTCTCTACTCTGGGAATTACGAGTCATGCTATAAACCAAGTGTATTTCTGAATAAACTTGTCTCTTTTTTCCTGTCATGAAAGATGACCATGTAGCTGTGCATCTTATTTCCGCCGCACTTAAAGGGTTAAAACCCGATTCCACGGCTACAAACATTGGGTTTTTAATTTAGTGAAAGCGCTCACTCGTTCACAAGCCTTACTTGTCAAACTGGATTGTGCGATGCTATTGTCTTGCTTGTGTCAGAGAGAAAGCAGGGAGAAATTAGCTAAGAAATAAGAACCACACTTGGGGCTCGGGCTTGTCAGACAAAGGGAGCAGGGCGGCACCTGCCCGCTTTGCCCGAGTCCCTGCTCCTGCTGGACAAAGGCGGACGCGGCTCCGTGCGGGGCGAGCCGGGCGCTCCGTGCCGGGGCCGGGGCCGAGCGCTCGGGCGGGCGGCGCTCAGGATGCTCGGGCAGCGCCGCGGGCCGGGCGGGCGCGATGGAGCCGCCTGAGGGCTGGGACCCCTCCGGGCGGCCGGCCCGGCGCACGCAGTGGCTGCTCAGCGCCCTCGCCCACCGCTACGGGCTGGAGCGCGGCGTGGAGAACGAGATGGTCGTGCTGGCCAGCGGCCCGGAGCAGTCCCTGCACGAGATCTTCCAGCAGCGGGACTGCGCCGGGCCGGGCCGCATCCCCGGCGAGGAGTCCCGCACGCTGTGCCGGGCGCTGGGGCCGGAGGAGGCGGCGGAGCCCGAGGAGTGCGCGGGGCTGTGGGACGGGCTCTGGGCCGAGCTCACCTTCCGCCAGCTCCACGCTCGGCTCTGCGGCCACTTCAGCACCCGCGCGGGGCCGCGGCTGCCGCTGGGCCGGGAGGGCGAGCACATCGAGAGCCACATCCGCCCGCGCAGCCCCCGCCGAGCCCGAGCGGCGGCCGCCGGGGCCCTGCTCCCGAGAGCGCTGCGAGGAGATGGTGGCGCTGGAGCGGGCCGAGGAGCGCATGGCCGAGCTGCAGCAGGAGAAGGGCAGCCTGCGGCAGCTGCTGGAGGACGTGCGGGCCGCCCTGCAGAGCAGCGATGCGCGGTGCCCGGCGCTGCGGCTGAGTCCGGGCCGCCTTCTGCACCGCGCTCCCGGCGGCGGCTCGGTTGGCCCCGAGCGCTTCAGGAGAGATGCTGCTCTCGGAAAGTCAGTGTTTAGAACCCCTCCACCTCCGCAATGAGACCGAAGTTGCTCGTTCATCCTCGGCATTAACTTTCCAGCAAAGTTTAGTTACAAGGGAGGCTTTTAGGAGAAATGTATGGCATCGGTGTGCCATTAAATATGTTTGTGATGAGCACTGTTCAAAGTGTAGGGGAATTCAGCTTAACAAACCCACGTGTACAATGCTGCTGCTGCTTCTCCTGCACGTGCAGCCAGGATGTGCTGATAGCAGATGCTGGGTATGCACTGCTGCAGGGTTTTTCCTGAAGTAAGAAAGAACTTTGGGATTCTTCCCTGCACGAGCACGTGCAGTGCCTCAGTCATAAGTGCCTCAGAAATATCAGAAGTGTGTCTTCTTCAGAGTGTGGTCACAAGGGTTCAGAGTTGGAGCCAGTTCTGCGGGCAGGCTGATGAATAGTCTGGGGCTCCTCTGCAGAGCCCCATTCATTCTGGGGCTGCTTTCTGCTGGTTCTGCTGGACTGGCTCGAGTGAAACACACACCCAATTAACAGCAGTTAAATTACTGTGGCATGAAACAGTGGGGAACAGGCAGAGCAGTGAAGGGCAGCATGGGCCAGTTGTTCTGGCAGCTCTGACGAGGTCTGGTTTGATACAGCACTCACAGAACTCTGCTCCACCTGTGACACTTCCACTTGCAGTAGATGACTGTTCCTTTTCACAATATCCAGCAAGGCAGGTCAAAGACACTTTTACCATTTTCATCTTCAAAAGGAAGAAGAAATCAGCAGCAAACATGAAGTAACCAGTCAGAGGTCCCAGGAAGAAACAAAAGAACAAAGAGTAGTGGAAAAAACCAGGTGGAGCAGTGATCCTTATCTCTGTGGGAGATATCCTCTGCTAATGGGCCATCTGTTAAAACCAGGTGGGGCAGTGTTCTTTATCTTTTCCACAACCCATCCTTCCTCCAGGAAGATATCTTCTGTTAATGGGCCATTGAGTGCCACTGCATGACTGATAAAATTCCATCATCCCATTGGGAGATGCTCCAGCCAGGGGGAGGAGCCAAGCCTTTCCTACCTAGATAAAATCTGAGATTTGGAACACCAAGGCAGCCCTTACCCACTGGTTTCCAGAGGACAAGAGCTACCAGACCTTTCTACAGCATCACTACTACAACAAGACCACTTCATCTGGACTGCTACCACCACCCTAACTAGCGGGGTGTCAGGTTGTATTCTGATTCTGTCAGTTGTTTTCTTTTGTACTATTGCATGGATTTTATTTCTCTTTTCTTTTTTCCTAAAAAATTGTATTTCTGACTTTGAATCTTTCAGTGGTTTTGCTTTCAATCCAGCGCAATTTTGGAGGGGATTTTGGCTGAATCTTGATATTTGGACAGTTTTTGATCCCTGTGTTAAAATTTGGAGGATTTTGGGCGGGAATCTTGGTGTTTGGGAGGTTATTACAGACACAAGATGCTCAGTGACTTCCAGAGATGAACTTGGGCAAGGAGGAACACCCAATTTATGGAGCTGTCTTCTTGTTATTTCCCCCTAAACCAGGAATTTTCATTCCTCAGGTGTGCAGGGATGGAGGAGGCAGAAAAGTCCCGGAGATCTCTCACGAGGAGGGGCTGCAAACCCAGCCCAGGGAGCTGTGAGGAGGAAAGACCCTCCCTGAGCCGGGAAGGCGGCCGGAGATCCAGGCAGAGCTCAGAGCTGGTGGAGAAGCCTCCTGGAGGGGAGAAGCCCCACAAGTGCTTGGAATGTGGGATGGGTTTCAGCTACAAGTGCAGGCTGATCCAGCATCAGATGATCCACACTGGGGAAAAGCCCTACGAGTGTGGGGAATGCAGCAAGAGCTTCAGCAACAGCTCCACCCTGATCCAGCACCAGGTGATCCACACAGGGGAACGGCCCTACACCTGCTTGGAATGTGGGAAGAGCTTTGGGTGGATGTCCTCCCTGAGAAGCCACCAGCGCATCCACAGTGGGGAGAGGCCCTACGAGTGTCCCAAGTGTGGGAAGAGGTTTCAGAGAAGCTCCAATCTCCTCCTACACGAGCGGATTCACACAGAGGAGAGGCCCTTCCACTGCCCCGACTGCGGGAAGGGATTCAATCTCAACTCCACCCTCATCAAGCACCGGCGCATCCACACTGGGGAGAGGCCCTACGAGTGTCCTGAGTGTGGGAAGAGCTTCTCACAGAGCTCTAACTTGACCCGACACCAACGGAGTCACCACTAAGGGAAGCCCTGTGAGTGCCCCGAGTGTGGGAAGAGCTTCGTGCTCTGCTCCAGCTCCATCCTCCATGGGAGGATTGGTGTTGGATGATCCCCAGTGACCCCCGTTGGGCAGAGCCCTGGTGATCCGTGGTCCTGGTGAACCCCATTGGGTGGGGGGAAGTTGTTGGAGAGATTTCTCTCTCTTTTCCTTCTGTTACTATGATTTGATTGGTAATAAATTCCCTCGCTGTGCCCAGGCTGGGTCTGTTACACCCGTTTTGCTGTTTTGTGTGTTTGCTCTCCCTGTCTTAATCTGATCCTGGAGTTCCTGGTTAAACTTTCTTGTGCCTTGCAGCTGGAGGAGCAGGGTCAGAGTGGCTTTGGTGGGTGCCTGGCATCGGGCCAGCGTCACCCAGGCCATGGGCACCCCTGGGATCCCAGTGTGGTGATGCATTCCCCCACTCCTAGAGAAAGTGCTGACCCAAACTGAGGCCAGGATGAAGCATGGTTATGACTGGAGCCCACTCTCTATCAACAGAAATCCAAAAGGAGACCTTTGAGCTCTCCTTGGCCACCGTGTGCTGTGACCAGCAGTCTCCCTCTGAGTGGCCTCAGAGCCAGCAAACCCTCGGCTTTGCTGTGCCTGGAGGATCGCTGAAACACGATGTGTCCTGGGCCCATACCCTCACTGCTCAAGGCCCCATCCTTCGGCCAGTGGGAGATGCAAAAACATCTGAAGGGAGGATTTCACTGAGCTCTGGGGGGAATTGCTTGCACTGACTGTTCCTGTCTGTGTGTGTGCCCCTGCACATATGCTATAGCAAATCTGGGAGAAATACAGATTTCCTAGATGTGGAAGTACCTTGGATATCTAAGTTATGCCTGGAAGCAAGGTTCAGTTATAGTTATGAACATACTTAAATGCTGTTAAATGCTAAGTGTTTTGCTAAGTTCTTAAATGTAAGTAATCAGGGTTGTTTTTGTATTAAGTTGCTAAGTACAACTTGGAAGTTACAGCTGTAAGTTAGCTTAAACGCTGTTAAGTGTTATTGCTCTGTGGAATTGTTAATGTTATCAGTTAAGTTAGGTATAAGTTCGGTGTTGTTCGTCTGTTGAATTGCTAGGCCTAAGGTATAAGTTAAGTTACAAATTAAGGTAGAAGTTAAAGATTTGTTTAAGTTCTTTTTTTAAGTTTTTTTTTAAGTTGTTAAGTTTTTAGGCCGTGTTCCTTTTAATCCCTGCATGCACCTAAACACAGCACACACCCACCCACACTCCCCTAGGGAGTTCCCAGTTAATTTCTGTTCTGATTGCATGGATTTTATTTGGTGTTGTTCTTGCCTTGTTGTGCCTCACCTGTCCTGTAGGCAGTGGAGTGAATCTTGCCAACAAACTTATTGTACTTTGTTGCTTAATATTAAATCTGACTTTGTTCATGCCCTTGTCACCGATTTTTAAGCGATCTCAAACGCTCTCATTCATGACAGCACCACAATGTCCCGCATCACCGAGGGCCCTGACACACGCCCGTGTCACAAAGGGCCACCCCCGGCACCCAAGAGCAGAGGGACAGCCTGGAAGCGGCCCGGAGCAGCCCCGGCCTCGTGTCCCTGTAGCCCCTGGCGTGGCCAGAGCCCTGGGAGGCTTTGGGGTCCCCACGTTGGTGTCCCAGGGGTTCCCCGTCTCCAGGCTCATCCCTTCTCCAGACTCCCCTCACTCCCGGCTCTCGGGGTCCCCCCTCTCCAGGCCCCCATTTCAGGCTCCGGCACTCCCGGGGCTCTCCCCTTTTCGCTTTCCCCCCCTCAAGGCTGCTCCCCTCGCCCTGCCAGTCCCGGGCGATCGCCACGGGGCTCCGGGGACCTCCATCCCCCACCCACCGCCGGGGCTCTGTCTGCAGCCGCCACCCAGACATCCGCAAAAAACCACCCGGGGACCCCGCAGGATCCCCCAAAAGGGGATTTCGGGACAGCTTTGGAGCCCTGCAAGATGCAAACACCGCTCTGCCCGCCGCGTCCCGAAAAGAAGAAACAGGGAGAACTAAAGATACTTCGGGTGAGCTCCAAATATCCCTCCCCCTTTCAAAAAAACCCTGCCAGGACCGCCCAAGATATTGGGGGCGAGGTCCCCCTCCCGGGTCACCTATGTCAGGAAAATTAATCCACAAACACCAGAGGTTTATGTCCAAAAAGGAGACAGGGGAGTCCTTTTTGCTTTATTCGAATAAAGAGAGAGGCCATGGGACATTCGCCTGGGATCTCTCCAATTTTCGGAGGACGCAGCCTCCTTTTTATCCTATTTTCCCGGCCGCATTTCCCTCTCTCTTTCCCCATTGGCTGAGGTACTTGATAGGCACAGACTTCCCGGAACGCCTGATACCTGAAATTCCCCTCTAATGTATAAACTTCCCTTTTAATTTTTAATTCTTATAGAATTCATAGTTTTCCCCCCGTTGCTTCTTTCATCTTTCAATATCCAATTTCATTTATCAGCAGCCTTACAGTTTATTTGTAAAGGCAAATATCTCTTTCCATTCATCAATCAGTGGAATCCATCCCATTGTTTCTTTTATCTCTCAGTGCTAGCCTTATCTACAGGCTGATCCACAGCTCATTTGGAAAGACAAATTCAACATTCCTCTCAGTCCCTCCTCTTTTATTGTTTAATAATTGTCTTTACAAACTTTAGCTATCATTGACTTAATTTCTTGTTCCTGAGTTGTTTTTGGTTTTGTAATTATTTGGAGTGACATCAATTTCTGTCCTTTTGGAACCATGTCTGAATTAGTGGGCGTGGCTCTTACCTGCATCCCTTTGATCACATGTTGAATAAGTTGTACTAAGCAAGGGAACATGCCTGGCAAAAAGATTAGAGTTGCTACAGCACATAAGAGGAAAAAAAGCAGTTGTTTAATTTATAGTCCACCAGGTAGCCAAGAAAACATGTCCTATTCCCATCTTTTTCATCTTTGGACTGGTACATGAGCTAATTTTTTAAATTCATTTTGCAATTTGTTTCACCACTTTTCCATTGTCATCTACTTGTCTATTTAGGCAATAAGTGTCTTTTTCAGAAGAATGAAGTGTGTTGGTTTGAAAGTAAAACCAGTGCGAGACTCCAAGTCAGTAATACAATTTAATAGGAGAAAAGAGAAAAAAATAAAATACATGCAATAATATAAAAGAAACAACCACCAACACAGTCAGAAATACAACCTGACACCCTGTCAGTCCGGGTGTTGGTAGCAGTCCGTATAAATGGTGGCTGCAGTCCTCCTGGATGACAGATGTGGTTCTGTTGAAGCAGTGCTCCTGTAGAAGGTGCAGTTTTCCTCCGAAGATCCAGCGATGATGTGGAAAAAGGTCCGACTTTCCTCTGGGATCCAGTAGAAAGGTCTGCCCTCGGGTCCCAAACCCCAGTTTTTTATCTAGGTAGGAAAGGCTTGGCTCCTGCCCCTGGTTGGGGCATCTCCCAATGGGGTGATGTAATCTTATCAGTCACACAATAGGACTTAATGGCCCATTAACAGAATATATCTTCTGGAGGAGGGATGGGTTGTGAATAGATAACGATGATCATCCCCCCATCTTATCAGATGGCACATCAGCAGAGGATATCTCCCACAGAGATAAGGATCACCACCCCTCCCACATTTTAACAGATGGTGATAGAATACACATTTTTGCATTGTACCCCAGGACATAATCCACCCCTTATTCTATTACCATCTACATCACACCCAAACCAATACCCTCTTACAGATATATAATACAAAATGAAACCTTACATACAGTTCTCACTAAAAATTAGGTCTCTTTGCGGTACACAACGGGTTTCCCCATCTTTCTGCATTACCCACCAAGTGTAACCAGGTCCTTGAGCAAAAACAATCCCACGGATTGGTTTGCCTTTGCCTGTGGTGGGATTAATCCAAACAGTCTTTCCTAAAATACCTTTCATGTGTACCACTGGGACCTTGTCCCCATCCACTGTGTGCAGGGGTTCAGAGTGGGCAGGACCGGCTCGATTGATGGACCCTCAAGTGTTAACCATCCAGGTGGCTTTGGCCAAGTTCATTTCCCAATTTCTGAAGGTTCCACCACCAAGTGCTTTCAAAGTAGTCTTAAGGAGTCCATTACACCGTTCAACTTTCCCGGCAGCTGGCGCATGGTAAGGAATATGATATATCCATTCAATGCCATGTTCTTTGGCCCACGTGTTGATAAGACCGTTCTTGAAATGGGTTCCGTTGTCTGATTCAATTCTCTCAGGGGTACCATGTCTCCAAAGGACTTGTTTTTCTAGGCCCAAGATGGTGTTCCGGGCAGTGGCATGAGGCACAGGGTAGGTCTCTAACCATCCTGTGGTTGCTTCCACCATGGTCAGTACGTAGCGTTTGCCCTGGCGGGTTTGGGGAAGGGTGATGTAGTCAATTTGCCAGGCTTCCCCATACCTGTACTTTGACCATCGTCCACCATACCACAGAGGCTTTACCCGCTTGGCCTGTTTGATTGCGGCACAGGTCTCGCAGTCGTGGATGACCTGTGAGATACTGTCCATGGTAAGGTCCACCCCTCGGTCACGGGCCCATCGGTACGTCGCATCTCTCCCCTGATGACCAGAGGCATCATGGGCCCAACGAGCTAGGAATGATTCTCCCTTGTGCTGCCAGTCTAGATCCACCTGTGATACTTTCACTTTGGCAGCTCGGTCCACCTGCTCGTTGTTGTGATGTTCTTCATTAGCCCGGCTTTTGGGTACATGTGCATCCACGTGTCGAACCTTTATGGTCAGTTTCTCTATTCGGGCAGCAATGTCCTGCCAAATCTCAGCTGCCCATATGGGTTTCCCTCTGCGTTGCCAGTTGGCCTTTTTCCAGCGATCCAGCCAACCCCACAGAGCATTAGCTACCATCCATGAGTCAGTGTAGAGATAGAGCCTTGGCCACTTCTCTCGTTCAGCAATATCCAAAGCCAACTGGACGGCTTTTAGCTCTGCGACCTGACTCGATCCACCTTGTCCCTCGGTAGCTTGTGCAACTTGTCGTGTGGGGCTCCATACTGCAGCTTTCCATTTCCGGTTAGTGCCTACAATTCGGCAGGAACCATCAGTGAAGAGGGCATATCGTCTTTCAGCCTCCGGTAGCTCATTATATGGTGGGGCTTCCTCAGCACGTGCCACTTGTTCCTCTTCTTCTTCAGAAGACAATCCAAAAGTCTCACCTTCAGGCCAGTTTGTAATTATTTCCAGAATCCCAGGGCGATTTGGATTCCCAATACGGGCGCGCTGAGTGATGAGGGCAATCCACTTGCTCCATGTGGTGTCAGTGGCGTGATGTGTGGAAGGCACCTTTCCCTTGAACATCCAGCCCAGCACTGGCAGTCGGGGTGCCAGGAGGAGTTGTGTTTCTGTGCCAATCACCTCTGAGGCAGCTTGAACTCCTTCATAGGCGGCCAAGATCTCCTTCTCTGTGGGAGTGTAGTTGGCTTCAGATCCTTTGTAGCTTCTGCTCCAGAATCCCAGTGGTCGACCCCGAGTCTCACCAGGCACCTTCTGCCACAGGCTCCAAGACAAACCATGGTTCCCGGCTGCAGAGTAGAGCACGTTCTTCACATCTGGTCCCGTCCTGACTGGGCCAAGGGCTACTGCATGAGCAATCTCCTGCTTGATCTGGGCGAAGGCTTGCTGCTGCTCAGGGCCCCAGTGGAAATCGTTCTTCTTGCGGGTAACCAGGTAGAGAGGGCTCACAATCTGACTGTACTCAGGAATGTGCATTCTCCAAAAGCCTATGGCACCTAGGAAGGCTTGTGTTTCCTTCTTGTTGGTAGGTGGAGACATAGCAGTGATCTTATTAATTACCTCTGTTGGGATCTGACGACGTCCATCTTGCCACTTGACTCCTAGAAACTGAATTTCCTGAGCTGGTCCCTTAACTTTACTTCGCTTAATGGCAAAACCAGCTTTCAGCAGAATCTGGATAATCTTCTCTCCTTTCTCGAAGACTTCCCCTGCTGTGCTGCCCCATACAATGATGTCATCGATATACTGTAGATGTTCGGGGGCCTCACCCTTCTCCAGTGCAGCCTGGATCAGCCCATGACAGATGGTGGGGCTGTGTTTCCACCCCTGGGGCAGACGATTCCACATGTATTGCACACCCCTCCAGGTGAAAGCGAACTGAGGCCTGCACTCTGCTGCCAGAGGAATGGAGAAAAATGCATTGGCGATATCGATAGTGGCATACCACTTTGCTGCCTTGGACTCCAGCTCGTACTGCAGTTCCAGCATGTCCGGCACAGCAGCGCTCAGCGGTGGAGTCACCTCATTCAATGCACGATAGTCTACGGTCAATCTCCATTCTCCTTCAGATTTACGCACAGGCCAGATGGGGCTGTTGAAGGGTGAGTGGGTTTTGCTGACCACCCCTTGGCTCTCCAGTTTACGGATCATTTCATGGATGGGAATCACTGAGTCTCTGTCAGTACGGTATTGCCGGCGGTGTACTGTTGTTCTGGCGATTGGTACCCGTTGCTCTTCAACTCTCAGTAGTCCCACAGCAGAGGGGTCATCTGCAAGACCAGGCAAGGTGCTCAGTTTTCTAATGCCGTCTGTCTCTACAGCAGCTATCCCAAAAGCCCAGCGATATCCTTTTGGGTCTTTGAAGTATCCATTTCTAAGATAGTCTATGCCAAGGATGCATGGGGCCTCTGGGCCAGTCACGATGGGGTGTTTCTGCCACCTGTTCCCAGTTAAACTCACTTCGGCCTCCACTACAGTCAGCTGCTGGGATCCTCCTGTTACCCCAGAAATAGAGATGGATTCTTCTCCTACATACTTTGATGGCATCAGAGTACACTGGGCGCCGGTGTCAACCAAAGCCTTATGTTTTTGTGGGTCGGATGTGCCAGGCCATCGGATCCACACAGTCCAATAGATCCGATTATCCCTCTCCTCTACCTGGCTAGAGGCAGGGCTCCTCTATTCCTGATCCTGGTACACGTTGCTCTCTCCCTGTAAATAGGTTCTTGAGGTTCCTTCAAGAGGATCAGTCATATCATCATTCTGATACTGTCTGGAGTTCTGTACACGAGAGACTGGAGCAGCATTGACTCTAGATGAACTTCTTGGGGTAGGTGTCCCTCTTTTCAGCTCCCGTACCCGGGCTGCTAAGGAGGAGGTGGGTTTTCCATCCCACTTCCTCATGTCTTCTCCATGCTCCTGAAGGAAAAACCAGAGGTTACCTCGTGGAGTGTGTCCTCTCTCCCTGCCTGAGGAACGCCGGCTCCTAATGGCAGAAACTCTTGTTGGTTCAGGAGAGATCTGGTAGTTGTTTTCCTTAAGTTCTTTTTTTAGTTTCTGATGGCCCTCTTCAATCAGGCTTCGGACTTGCTCCACCAGCCGTGTTTCCACGGATGAGACATGGGTACGAAATGGGGCTGTGACAGTGTCCTCATAAATTCTTAGTTTATTGGCCAAGACGCCTACCATGTCCTCACCTTCCCTCCACTGCAGCGTTGCCAGGTAACGGGAATACATCTCTGGTCCAAGTCGTGCAAATCTCAACCACATCTGTGACGTGCACCGGACACAGTCTGGGCTCTTAGGAAATCTCTCATCTTCTGAGAAAATGATCTCCAGCACGGCCAATTCCCTCAGGCATCGGATACCTTGTTCTATTGTGCTCCATTTTCCTTGGTGCACCTGAAGATCTTCTTTACAAAGGTATCTGTCCTTCACACTTGTCAGCAGTCGCCGCCAGAGGCTGAGAGTTTCTTGGGTTCTCCCAATCCCCTGGTCAATGACCACATCCCGGGACAGAGATCCCAGTTGCCTGGCCTCACATCCATCCAGAATGGTGTCATTGGCTGCAGCGTCCCAGATGCGGAGCAGCCAGGTCAAGATGGACTCATTTGTCTGGCGGGTGAATTCCCTCCGCAGGTCACGCAGCTCACCCAGGGATAGAGAGCGAGTGATGATCTCTGGCTCTGTCACTTCTGCTGGGTGCGAAGGTCCTGCCACGTCCTCGTCAGTCACTATGCGAACTGATTTGCTCTTTGATTTCTTCTTCTGAACGGGCGCAACTGCTACTGGTCTAGGCTGTTCTGGCTCAGTGATGGTTTGTGTGGAGATGCTGATGGTGCTTCTGGCTTTTTTCTCCTCTGTGGCAGACTGCATAGACACGGACACCGTTGCTTTGCTTTTGGCTTTTTCCTCCTCTGTGGCAGTCTGCGTAGACACGGACACTGTTGCTTCGCTTTTGGCTTTTTCCTCCTTTGTGGCAGTCTGCATAGACACGGGCACTGTTGCTTTTTGTTTGGTTCTTCTCCTCTTTGTGACATTCTGTGCAGTCGTGGACGAAGTTGATTTGTTTCTTTTTTCCTCTTCCTCAAGAATACGCATCAATACGCCATGTAGTGTTCTGTTTCTAAGCATGTTGTAGGCTGTAAAGGCTGTGCAGAGGAGACAAAGCAGAACTAACAACAATATTGTGCTGTCCTTAGCATCCAGCGGGAACTCAACATTTCCAAAAACTACTGTATCAGGCCGGAAAGATTGGAAAAAATCATCCTTTACCCCTCCCCCCAAGGGCTGGGTGTGATTGTTAAAACCCCGGATGTAGCAACCTAGACTAGGACAAGCAAACAAAGTCGAGTATATATTCCGGATTATGTTCATTGCCTCAGAGGTTATCATGCAGTAGACATAATAGGCCAGTAAAGCAATTTTTATACCATATCCTGGTCTACACAGGAGCATTACAGCTGGCAGATAGTTCCCCATGTGTGGAAAAATATAGAGAGCAAGATATAAAACCCATGTAAGCATGTTGAGAATCATGGTGAAAACAAAATTGTAATACTGACTTTCCTCAGCACCCTTCGTGCCCCACGTTGGGCGCCAATTAATGTGTTGGTTTGAAAGTAAAACCAGTGCGAGACTCCAAGTCAGTAATACAATTTAATAGGAGAAAAGAGAAAAAAATAAAATACATGCAATAATATAAAAGAAACAACCACCAACACAGTCAGAAATACAACCTGACACCCTGTCAGTCCGGGTGTTGGTAGCAGTCCGTATAAATGGTGGCTGCAGTCCTCCTGGATGACAGATGTGGTTCTGTTGAAGCAGTGCTCCTGTAGAAGGTGCAGTTTTCCTCCGAAGATCCAGCGATGATGTGGAAAAAGGTCCGACTTTCCTCTGGGATCCAGTAGAAAGGTCTGCCCTCGGGTCCCAAACCCCAGTTTTTTATCTAGGTAGGAAAGGCTTGGCTCCTGCCCCTGGTTGGGGCATCTCCCAATGGGGTGATGTAATCTTATCAGTCACACAATAGGACTTAATGGCCCATTAACAGAATATATCTTCTGGAGGAGGGATGGGTTGTGAATAGATAACGATGATCATCCCCCCATCTTATCAGATGGCACATCAGCAGAGGATATCTCCCACAGAGATAAGGATCACCACCCCTCCCACATTTTAACAGATGGTGATAGAATACACATTTTTGCATTGTACCCCAGGACATGAAGCTGCCATGGACTTCCTACTTCATCCCAAAATCCTGTTCCATTACAGACTTTACTCAGGGTGCTAATCTACTGTTGATGTTCAACTGGGCTGGCCACCCATGGCCAGTTTTCAGATTCTCCTGGACCTCCACAGACCCAACAATTGCTAAGGTTAAAGGTTTTTGCTACTTCTTCTCCTAAGGTCAAAAAATTATTTTCCCATTCTTGGCCCCAACCTAACTGATAATATAAAGGTAACATTATTAAGAGAAACATTCTGATTGTGTAATCTAATTTCCTAACTTCATTTTTACTTTCACGTTGTCTTTCACACCACCTGTGGCGAGTGAAGGCACAGAAAGAGCTCAACATAAAGAAAACAATGACAGCAAGGGTTGGCCCCCAGTGCCTGGAGATCTGAGAGGAGGGATGCCCACACAGACTATTTCAGCAGGCACTCTGTGGGTGGGCACACGAGGCTTCCCCCGATGTCGACGCCCTGGCTGCTGCTCCAGTCCCCTCCTGCCGAGTGTCAGTCGCGGCTTCCCGTCCTTCTCCTCCAGCTGAGATGTCCAAATCTCTGGGGCTGCAGAGACCTTGGCCCGAGTGTGATGGGTCCAGCCGTGTTCAGCTGTCTTGACGGCTGTGTCTGTGCTCAGCAACACCTGGAAAGGTCCACGCCACTTGGCCACCAGTGGTGCTTCTTCCCACTCCTTAACCAGGACCCAGTGTCCCGGTTGGATGTTGTGAACAGCAAAGTCCAAAGGCAAGGTCTGTGCCAGCTGAGCTTCCTTAAAAGTTATCAAGGGCTCCTGAGTGGTGGGTTCTTGGTATAATAGGAGCCCCTGACACCCCTAACAATCCATTTCCATTATCCTCTGGACTTCCTCCTCCTCAGGGTCCAGTTGTTTCTGTGGACACTCGTTTTTCCAATGCCCTTCTGCCCTGCAGACAGCACACTGGTTCTTCCCCAGCCGCTGTTTGGGTCGGCTGTCCCCTGCCGAGGAGGGAATCCCTCTGCCACTTCCTTGTGGCCGACCCTGTCCCCTCTGTCCCTGGGGACCCTTGGACCCTGCGGTTTATTCCTCCGGGGCTACAAAAACTCTGCCATCATCCTTGCTTTAGCTTTTGCCTTTTCCTCATCCCTTCTTACATATATCTGCTGTGTTTTTCTAACCAATTCCTCTAGAGGCTTATTCTGCCACTTTTCATCCTTCTGTACTCCTTTCCTTATATCAGGCCAGGCCTTAGTAACAAATTGCACCTTAAGCAATGTGTTGAAGGCTGGCCCTTCAGGATCCATCCCCCCGTGCTTCCTCAAGGCATCCCTAATCCTCTCCAACCAATGAGGGCTTTCCTGCTTCTCCTGTTCCAACGACAGAGCCTTAGCTATGTTGTTAGTTCTGGGAGCCGCTGACTTGATTGCCCTGATCAAATAAGCACGGCAATCACGGTGAGCCAGACTGGCCTGGTTATTTGGGTCCCACTGGGGGTCTGCCTGGGGGATGGCATCACCCACCGTAGGTGCATTGGGTTCAGCCCCCTCCTGCTGCTTGTGGATGTTCATCCTCCCACAGCTGCCGAGCTTTCTGCAAAATCATTTGTTTCTCTGATGACCCAAACAAAATTCCCAAGAGAAAATCCCAATCCTTTCACGTATGATCTGCATTTCCCAAATATTTCTCCATCTTTTCCCCCACCTCTATGGGATCATCCAAATCTTTTTTTTTTTCAACCTTCTTAAATCCTGGGTAGTGAGTGGTACAATTACAAACCCAAATCCTCCCCCTTGACTCCCCAAAGGAACTTGACAGAGTGGCATCTGGTGTACCCCTGTCTCTTGGGGGGCTTCTGATGCCCTAAAATGAGTTCCTCTTCTAGTTCTGGGGGGTGATACAACATGCTGCTCCCCTCCCCCTACACCATTATCCTTCTCAGGTGGGGCTGTAAGAATAACATTCTCCTGATCCCTTTGCTCTGGAAGTTGAGGATACAGACGACCGGGGTCAGCTGGCAACACTGGAGGACAAGACGGGGGAAGGTGCTGAAAAACATCCCAATCCTCACCACTTTCCTCTTCTCCTTTTTTTTTTTTTCCTTAACATATAAATTTCCTTAAATACCTCCACAAAATTCGACACAAATGAATTTTATCTGTTCCATAAGGTAGCCATATAAGTCGCCTTGCCAACTTATACTCTGGCCACACAAAATAACAATATTTTACCATCATTTCCATAGTTACTTCTGGGTGAATATACAATCTGTCCCAAGACCTCAGCATTCTCCCCAAGGGACTCTCCGGGGGTATTATGGGATCGTCATCCCTTTTGCCGGGGTCCCTTCGCGGCTTCACCTTTCCAACCCTCTCTGGGTGCCCCGTTTTACCTGTGCTACCCTCCATGGGTGCCCTCTCAGGTGTACCTGTGCTACCCTCCATGGGTGTCCTCCCAGGTTTGCTCCCCGAAGATCCCATTTTACTCACCGGTGAGATTTTCAGTGGTCCTTCCCTGCGGACTCTTCACGGACCCCCCTGGTCCGCCACTCGTCTGTCTCCTGGACAGTCTCGGGAACCCAATGGATCGCCCGGTACTGGCCGGCACAAGGGGAGCTGATCACCCAAACTGGGTGAGGCGCCTTCAGCTCCACTCGCTGCCCCGGATGATGGAAAGATCCCGGACGAGCCCCCAAAATTGTCAGGAAAATTAATCCACAAACACCAGAGGTTTATGTCCAAAAAGGAGACAGAGGAGTCCTTTTTGCTTTATTTGAATAAAGGGAGAGACCATGGGACATTCCCCTGGCATCTCTCAAATTTTTGGAGGACGCAGCCTCCTTTTTATCCTATTTTCCCGGCCGCATTTCCCTCTCTCTTTCCCCATTGGCTTGGGTACTTGAGAGGCACAGACTTCCCGGAACGCCTGATACCTGAAATTCCTCTCTAATGTATAACCCTCCCTTTTAATTTTTAATTCTTATAGAATTCATAGTTTTCCCCCCCCGTTGCTTCTTTCATCTTTCGATATCCAATTTCATTTATCAGCAGCCCTACAGTTTGTTTGTAAAGGCAAATATCTCTTTCCATTCATCAATCAGTGGAATCCATCCCATTGTTTCTTTTATCTCTCAGTGCTTAACCTTATCTACAGGCAGATCCAGAGCTCATTTGTAAAGACAAATTCAACATTCCTCTCAGCCCAGAGGAGAATCTAGCACAAAATATTCTCCCTGTTACTGCACGACAAAAAATATTCAGGGGAAAATACAGTGGCATCTGAGGCTTGTGGAGCTCCCAGAATACTGAGCCTGCACAGGAGGCAAACAGCCCTGGCAGTGCCTGAGGGGACTTCTCCTCACAGACTCCTCTCAAAGTGTGTCACTTCAGCAGGGGAAGGCTTTCAAACCTTTGCCTTTCCTTCCTCCTGTGCTGAAATTTAAGGCTCCTCCTGAGAAAATACTGACCTACAAATAGTTCTCCATTCCTCAACAAAGCTACTCAGGTGTTCAACTTAAGAAAGACCAAAACAAAAGGTATTCAGAAATTTCCCGTCAAGGCCTATTTGCAGAGAAACTCCATCATATGGGGCCGAATATTTATTAACACCAGTTCACTCAAAAGAAACCCAACCTAAGCAGCGTTTTAAACGAACTTGAATTCTTTTTCCTCGCATATCAACTGGACTGGTTTGTTCCTTTTTTGCCCTAGAGAGAATATTAGAATGATTTGCTCTTGACAGGACTCCTTGGGTGGCCCCCAGCCCTGGCTCCTCACCACGCCTTGCCTGGGCTGTTAACGCAGCCTGTCAGCACCACCTGACTTTGGCAGCCTGTTCAGACCTCGGGCACGGCTGGTGCCACGGTCCCCTCTGGTGCCACGGTCCCCTCTGGCTCCTGGCGTGTCCCTGCTGCTGGAGGAGCCCTGGTCGTGCCGCTGCCTGCGTTCAACAACCCCGGTCCTACTGCCCAGCCAAAGAGAGACCAAAATCACTGCTTTGGGCAGCTCGTTTGAACGAGTTTAACGCATACTCATCTCTAACACAGACCTCTTAACATCCACACACCATCACCAGGAAGTCACCGCATTTACAGAGGTCAGGAGCCTGAGCGAACAGAAGGTCGACATTCAAGCACATCGAGTTTTTTAATTAGTGGAAGCACTCACAGGTTCACCAGCCTTACTTGTCAAACTGGATTGTGCGATGCTATTGTCTTGCTTGTGTTAGAGAGAAACCAGGGAGAAATCAGCTAAGAAATAAGAACCACACTTGGGGCTCAGGCTTGTCAGGCAAAGGGATCAGGGCGGCACCTGCCCGCTTTGCCCGAGTCCCTGCTCCTGCTGGACAAAGGCGGACGCGGCTCCGTGCGGGGCGAGCCGGGCGCTCCGTGCCGGGGCCGGGGCCGAGCGCTCGGGCGGGCGGCGCTCAGGATGCTCGGGCAGCGCCGCGGGCCGGGCGGGCGCGATGGAGCCGCCTGAGGGCTGGGACCCCTCCGGGCGGCCGGCCCGGCGCACGCAGTGGCTGCTCAGCGCCCTCGCCCACCGCTACGGGCTGGAGCGCGGCGTGGAGAACGAGATGGTCGTGCTGGCCAGCGGCCCGGAGCAGTCCCTGCAGGAGATCTTCCAGCAGCGGGACTGCGCCGGGCCGGGCCGCATCCCCGGCGAGGAGTCCCGCACGCTGTGCCGGGCGCTGGGGCCGGAGGAGGCGGCGGAGCCCGAGGAGTGCGCGGGGCTGTGGGACGGGCTCTGGGCCGAGCTCACCTTCCGCCAGCTCCACGCTCGGCTCTGCGGCCGCTTCAGCACCCGCGCGGGGCCGCGGCTGCCGCTGGGCCGGGAGGGCGAGCACATCGAGAGCCACATCCGCCCGCGCAGCCCCCGCCGAGCCCGAGCGGCGGCCGCCGGGGCCCTGCTCCCGAGAGCGCTGCGAGGAGATGGTGGCGCTGGAGCGGGCCGAGGAGCGCATGGCCGAGCTGCAGCAGGAGAAGGGCAGCCTGCGGCAGCTGCTGGAGGACGTGCGGGCCGCCCTGCAGAGCAGCGATGCGCGGTGCCCGGCGCTGCGGCTGAGTCCGGGCCGGCTTCTGCACCGCGCTCCCGGCGGCGGCTCGGGTGGCCCCGAGCGCTTCAGGAGAGATGCTGCTCTCGCAAAGTCAGTGTTTAGAACCCCTCCACCTCCGCAATGAGACCGAAGTTGCTCGTTCATCCTCGGCATTAACTTTCCCGCAAAGTTTAGTTACAAGGGAGGCTTTTAGGAGAAATGTATGGAACCGGTGTGCCATTAAATATATTTGTGATGAGCACTGTTCAAAGTGTAGGGGAGTTCAGCTTAACAAACCCACGTGTACAATGCTGCTGCTGCTTCTCCTGCACGTGCAGCCAGGATGTGCTGATAGCAGATGCTGGGTATGCACTGCTGCAGGGTTTTTCCTGAAGTAAGAAAGACCTTTGGGATTCTTCCCTGCACAAGCACATGCAGTGCCTCAGTCATAAGTGGCTCAGAAATATCAGAAGTCTGTCTTCTTCAGAGTTGGAGCCAGTTCTGCGGGCAGGCTGATGAATAGTCTGGGGCTCCTCTGCAGAGCCCCATTCATTCTGGGGCTGCTTTCTGCTGGTTCTGCTGCACTGGCTCGAGTGAAACACACACCCAATTAACAGCAGTTAAATTACTCTGGCATGAAACAGTGGGGAACAGGCAGAGCAGTGAAGGGCAGCATGGACCAGTTGTTCTGGCAGGTCTGACGAGGTCTGGTTTGATACAGCACTCACAGAACTCTGCTCCACCTGTGACACTTCCACTTGCAGTAGATGACTGTTCCTCTTCACAATATCCAGCAAGGCAGGTCAAAGACACTTTTACCATTTTCATCTTCAAAAGGGAGAAGAAATCAGCAGCAAACATGAAGTAACCAGTCAGAGGTCCTGGGAAGAAACAAAAGAACAAAGAGTGGTGGATAAAAACAGATGGAGCACTGATCCTTATCTGTGTGGGAGATATCCTCTGCTAATGGGCCATCTGTTAAAACCAGGTGGGGCAGTGTTCTTTATCTTTTCCACAACCCATCCTTCCTCCAGGAAGATATCTTCTGTTCATGGGCCATTGAGTCCCACTGCATGACTGATAAAATTCATCATCCCACTGGGAGATGCTCCAGCCAGGGGGAGGAGCCAAGCCTTTCCTACCTAGATAAAATCTGAGCTTTGGAACACCAAGGCAGCCCTTCCCCACTGGTTTCCAGAGGACAAGAGCTACCAGACCTTTCTACAGCATCACTACTACAACAAGACCACTTCATCTGGACTGCTACCACCACCCTAACTAGCGGGGTGTCAGGTTGTATTCTGATTCTGTCAGTTGTTTTCTTTTGTACTATTGCATGAATTTATCTCTTTTCCTATAAAACTGTATTTCTGACTTGGAGTCTTTCACTGGTTTTGCTTTCGAATCAGCACAATTTTGGGGGGGATTTTGGCTGAATCTTGATATTTGGGGAGGTTTTGATCTGTGTCTTAAAGTTTGGAGGATTCTGGGTGGGAATCTTGGTGCTTGGGAGGTTATTACAGACATAAGATCCTCAATGACTTCCAGAGATGAACTTGGGCAAGGAGGAACACACAGTTTATGGAGCTCTCTTCTTGTTATTTCCCCCTAATCCAGAAATTTTCATTCCTCAGGTGTGCGGGGATGGAGGAGGCAGAAAAGCCCCGGAGATCTCTCTTGAGGAGGGGCTGCAAACCCAGCCCAGGGAGCTGCGAGGAGGAAAGACCCTCCCTGAGCCGGGAAGGCGGCCGGAGATCCAGGCAGAGCTCAGAGCTGGTGGAGAAGCCTCCTGGAGGGGAGAAGCCCCACAAGTGCTTGGAATGTGGGATGGGTTTCAGCCAGAGCTCCAGGCTGATCCGGCACCGGAGGATCCACATTGGGGAAAAGCCCTACGAGTGTGGGGAATGTGGGAAAAGTTTTAGGGACAGCAACTACCTGATACGGCACCAGGTGATCCACACAGGGGAACGGCCCTACACCTGCTTGGAATGTGGGAAGAGCTTTGGATGGATCTCCAACCTGAGACAACACCAGCACATCCACACTGGGGCGAGGCCCTACGAGTGTCCCAAGTGTGGGAAGAGGTTTCAGACCAGCTCCCATCTCCTCCTACATGAGCGGATTCACACAGAGGAGAGGCCCTTCCGCTGCCCCGACTGCGGGAAGGGATTCAACCGCAACTCCCATCTCACTGACCACCGGCACATCCACACTGGGGAGAGGCCCTACGAGTGTCCTGAGTGTGGGAAGAGCTTCTCACAGAGCTCTCAGTTGACCCGACACCAACGGAGTCACCACTAAGGGAAGCCCTGTGAGTGCCCAAGTGTGGGAAGAGCTTCGTGCTCTGCTCCAGCTCCATCCTCCATGGGAGGATCGGTGTTGGATGATCCCCAGTGACCCCCAATGGTTGAGGGGGAAGGGGTTTGAGAGATTTCTTTCCCTTCTTCTTGTCCTGCCGTGATTTGGTTGGTAATAAATTTCCTCTCCATGCCCAGGCTGGGTCTGTGATGCACATTTTGCTGCTTGGTACGGGATGTTTCTCCTTTTTACACCAACCCAGGAACTCTGGGTTAAACTTTTTCTCCCCTGTTGCAGCTGGAGAGGCAGGGTCAGTGGCTTTGGTGGGTGCCTGGCATCGGGCCAGCATCACCCAGGCCATGGGCACCCCTGAGATCCCAGTGTGGTGATGCATTCCCCCTCTTCTAGAGAAAGTGCCAACCCAAACTGAGGCCAGGATGAAACATGGTTATGACTGGAGCCCACTCTCTTGTGACCCTGTCAGCAGAAATCCAAAAGGAGACCTTTGACCTCTCCTGGGCCACCGTGGGCTGTGACCAGCAGTCTCCCTCTGAGGGGCCTCTCAGAGCCAGGAAACCCTCGGCTTTGCTGTGCCTGGAGGATCGCTGAAACACGACGTGTCCTGGGCCCATACCCTCACTGCTCAAGGCCCCATCCTTCGGCCAGTGGGAGATGCAAAAACATCTGAAGGGAGGATTTCACTGAGCTCTGAGGTGAATTGCCTACATTGACTATTCCTGTCTGTGTGTGCCCCTGCACATATGCTATAGCAAATCTGGGAGAAATACAGCTTTCCTAGGTGTGGAAGTACCTTGGATATCTAAGTTATGCCTCTAAGCAAGGTTCAGTTATAATTATGAACATACTTAAATGCTGTTAAATGCTAAGTGTTTTGCTAAGTTCTTAAATGTAAGTCATAAGTGTTGTTATTGTATTAAGTTGCTAAATACAACTTGGAAGTTACAGCTGTAAGTTAGGTTAAATGCTGTTAAGTGTTACTGCTCTGTTGAATTGTTAATGTTAAGTTCTAAGTTAAGTTAGGCATAAGTTTGGTGTTGTTCGTCTGTTGATTTGCTAGGCCTAAGGTATAACTTAAGTTACAAATTAAGGTAGAAGTTCAAATGTTTTTAGGCCGTGTTCCTTTTAATCCCTGCATGCACCTAAACACAGCACACACCCACCCACATTCCCCCAGAGAGTTCCCAGTTAATTTCTGTTCTGATTGCATGGATTTTATTTGGTGTTGTTCTTGTCTTGTTGTGCCTCACCTGTCCTGTAGGCAGTGGAGTGAATCTTGCCAACAAACTTATTGTACTTTGTTGCTTAATATTAAATCTGACTTCTGTTCATGCATTTGTCACCGATTTTTAAGCGATCTCAAACGCTCTCATTCATGACAGCACCACAATGTCCCGCATCACCGAGGGCCCTGACACACGCCCGTGTCACAAAGGGCCACCCCCGGCACCCAAGAGCAGAGGGACAGCCTGGAAGCAGCCCGGAGCAGCCCCGGCCCCGTGGCCTTGTAGCCCCAGGCGTGGCCAGAGCCCTGGGAGGCTTTGGGGTCCCCACTTCGGTGTCCCAGGGGTTCCCCGTCTCCAGGCTCATCCCTTCTCCAGGCTCCCCTCACTCCCGGCTCTCGGGGTCCCCCCTCTCCAGGCCCCCATTCCAGGCTCCGGCACTCCCGGGGCTCTCCCCTTTTCGCTTTCCCCCCTCAAGGCTGCTCCCCTCGCCCTGCCAGTCCCGGGCGATCGCCACGGGGCTCCGGGGACCTCCATCCCCCACCCACCGCCGGGGCTCTGTCTGCAGTCGCCACCCAGACATCCCCAAAAAACCACCCGGGGACCCCGCAGGATCCCCCAAAAGGGGATTTCGGGACAGCTCTGGAGCCCTGCAAGATGCAAACATCGCTCCGCCTGCCGCCTTCCGAAAAAAACAGGGAGAACCAAAGATACTTCGGGTGAGCTCCAAATATCCCTCTCCTGTTCAAAAAAACCCTGCCAGGACCGCCCAAGATATTCGGGGCGAGGTCCCCCTCCCGGGTCACCTACACAATACGGGGGGGCCGATACTGCGGGCGCGAAGGGGCTGCACATCCAGAGAGCGATGGACGCACGGGCTGCCGCCTCCCGCTGCTCCTCCTCCTCTTCTTGCTCCTCCTCTATCCCTCCTCCTCCTCCTGATCCTCCTCCTCCCTCTCCTGCTCCTTCTCCTCCATCCCTCGGCTGCCGGCGAGGAGCTCTCTCGGGTGAGCGGGGCGGGAAAGGGACCGGTGGGAAAGGGGTGGGAGAGGGGGTATAAAGGGAGATGGGAGAGCGGGAAGAGGGTTCCCAGGGAGGGTGTCCACGTTAAGCCCAGGACCCCCAATCCCCTCCGTGTCCTGCCAGCCCCTCCCGGCGCTGTGGGGTCCGGGCCGTGCCCCAGTGCCGGCTCAGGGGGTGCTCCAGGCTGACGTGCTCCACCTGGAGCTGGAGCTGACCCCGTGCCGGTGGGAGTTTCCAGCAGCACCAGGAGCTGGTAGAAATCCAGTCCCCACTGGGGACCAGCTCGGTGGCCACCACGTGGCCCGAGAGGTCCTGCTGGCCCTGGAACCAGCTCAGCTGGATGTCGGCAGGGTAGAAATCCATCAGGGAGCAGAGCAGGCAGCCGGGGCCGGGCTGGGAGCTCGAGGGAAGCAGCGAGATGGACACACTGGGATGGGCAGGGGGCCCCTCCAGTGCGGATCTGCCCCCCCATCCAAGCCGCAGATAATCGCTCCAGGGATCGAGTGCTAAGGGACAGGGAACCACCTTTCTTCCATCCCAAATCCACCTTTCCCTCCCCTCTCCCCCCCTTTCTCATCATTCCCCAAATCTACTGATCCCTCACGACTCAATGTGGGTTTCCCAGCCCCCTCCCCCAATCTTTGGGCGTCCCAGCTCCCTCTTTTCCCCCATTCTTTGGTCCTTTCCCAATCATCACTCCAACATCAAACCCCCTGCCCCGTGCTTGCTTTTGGGGGTTCCAGGCCTCTCCTGCTCAATCTCGGGTTCCCAAGCCCCTCTTTCACTCCTTTTGGACAGCTCCTGGCAGCTTTTTCCTGGGAGGAATCCCTGATTTTCAGTATTTTTGGGGTGTAGTTTCAAAGCCGACAGCTCCAGGTCGCTCCTGCTACCTCTGGGGATCCAACCCCCTTTTCCCCAATTCAAGCACCTCTCGAAAGCCCATCAGGGGACTCACATATTCTCTCCTTCCTCTCTCCCCTCCCCCCTCCCGCTGCTTTTCTTTTTTGGTCTCTTTTTAAAACAATATTCTATTAAATATTACAGGGCTTCTGGTTTCGCCAAATGCAGCCTAAAGGTGAACAGTGAACATTACAAATTCCATACCAAAATTTTGCCATCACTAACAGCCACTCATAAACATACACAAAAAATCCTCAAAGGAGTAAAGATTTTTTCTGCTTATTCCCCTAACACTAAAATGTGGTTCTCACACGCTTGGCCCAATCTTAACTGAAAATATAATGTAGGATTATTAAGAAAAAACACTCTAATGGTGTAATCTTGTCACCAAAACTGCGGGAGGACCCAAAAGTCTTCAACACCATTTCTACTGTTAGAGAATCAAAGCATTACTTGATTCCAGCCAGGATGTGCAACAGAAATAATTTCAGCCATACATAGCCCGGGTGTGCAGAGAAAATCATTCCATGAGATGTGAGTATTACTCGATTTTCCCTTAACTTTTTACAGTCCAAAACCTATAGAAATCCATTGGTTTCATGTTCATTGCTTCCAAGTTGTGTAGTTCTGAGTATTTAATTTCCTATCGGCCCTGGATTTCTTCCCCTCTACATTAATTAGGTCCGCACACCGGGATTTCTTTCTCAGCCTTTTGCAGACCAGGCATCTCCAACTATGCCAGGGGCAGTGTCTGGGGTGGGTGTTCCCTGATGTTTGCTGATGGCCTTAATGGTCGTTATCTTTGTGAGTATCTTTTGGGCTATTCCCAGTCTGTTGAGATGTTAAACTCATCTCTGTTGAGTGGAGGAACATTCCTTAGAAATCACTTTAAAATTCGTTTCCCCAATGCAAAGGCACATGAAGCCTGAGTAGAGAAATAGATTTTTAAAATTACACTCGTTATATTTTCCGACCATGGAATCCCAGTCAGCCCAGTGTGTGAGTGTAACTGAGGGGCAGAATGGAATTGTGCCGTTGTCTTCCCCAGCAGCTGTGGCAGTGCAGGCACAGAAAGCAGCGAAGCTCCAGCAGTGGCAGCAAGGATTGGCCCCAGTGTGTGGAGATGCCAAAGGAGGGTGCCCAGGCAGAGGATTTCAGCAGAGGATCTGTGGGCAGGCCCAGGGGCTTGGCCCGATGTGGAGCCCTGGCTGCTGCTGCGTTGCCTTCAGTGCAGGGTCAGTGGTGCCCTCCCATGCTGCTCCTGCAGCCGGGAAGTCCAAATTCCTTTGGCATGGCCCTGTTTAACATCCACATCCCATTCCAATTTCTTTTCTGACTCTGGTAGAGCCATGGCTGTGGCGTCAATCAATTTGTTTTTTCATTTTCTCAAGTTTTGTTCTTTTTCTTATGTCCATACCATAATACTAGGGCTGTCTGGGGTTAAAAAGTCGTACAATATTCGGGCTGGAACAGAGAATCCTCAATGCAGGTTCTGCAAATCCCTGTTAATCCTCAGAATTGTCCCAGCTGCTTTTTAGTGCTGGGTAATATTGCTTCTGAGATTCCCTGGTCCGTCCCTGGGTTAATACACCACAAACCTTGAGTCAAAATATGTCCGAAATCTTTTACTTTTTTCTCCACCATTTGCGCTGTTTTTTCAAATAATCAAAGATGTTTTTTAGCCTGAACATTCAGCCAATTCACAGAGGCTTCTTCTACCACTTCTTGTCCTCCTGATTGCAGCAAGTCATCCACATCCTGCATTAACCCAATCCCTGGGGTGGGGTAAATTCTTGTGATATTTTCTGCAAGGCTTGCCCCAATAAGGCTGGTGCTTCCGTGCATCCCTGCAGAAGGACCGTCCATGTCTTTTCCATTTTCCCTTCTGCCTCTTGTTCCCACTCAAAGGCAAAATCCAGTTTACCATCCTGTGTAAGTGGGCATCCCCAGAAAGCATCTTTGCCATCAAGGACTGAATGGTGGCAGTGTGAGGAGGGCACCTGGTTGAAGATGGTGTAAGGATGTGAGAGCCCCTGGGTGCTGGGGCCCCCTTGGGCCCTGGGGTTCATCCCTCAGGGGCTGTAGAAACTCTGCCATGGCCTTTGCCTTCCCCTTGGCCTTTTCCTCCTCCCTTCTTGCATTCCCCTGCTGTGCCTTTGTGACCAAGTGCTCCAGGGGCTTCTTCTGCCCCTCCTGCAGCCCCCTCAGTGCCTGGGGGTGCTCATCCTCTGACAGCTGCTGAGCTTTCTGCTAAATCATTCCTTTCTGCAGTGACCCAAGGAAAATGCTTAAAAGCCAATCTCGATCCTTGCACGTCCAATCCCCATTTCCCAGCTGTTCCTTTGTCCTGCTGCTCCTTGTGCTGTGGCTGCCGTGGCCAGCCCGTATCCCAGAGCCGGTGCCTGTCCTGCCGCAGTGTCCAAACGCGGCCCCCCCGGCGGGCAGGGCCGGCAGCTCCACGGGGCCGGGCAGCGGCCGGGGCGTCCCGCAGCCTCCTGGGGGCCGGGGGCCACTGCCGGGCCTGCAATTGCCGGGGGGTGCTGGGCTCAGGCAGCGCCCGGCGCTGAGCCCCGGCTGCCCCACAGCCCCGGCCCGGCCCCGCAGCTCCCCACAGGCCCCCAGCCCGTGCTCCCGGTGCCGCCCCTCTGCGCCCGCTCCTGCCGCTGCCCAGCACAGAGAAACCCCCTGCAATCCTGACCTCCTTGTGTGCCTGTCCTGGCAACCGGGGATACAAAGGATCTGCATCAGCTGGGAAATTCTGAGAATCAAACCCTGCTGAAAAACATCCCCATCCTCAGTATTTTTCTCTTCCTCCTCTCTTCCATCATCCATTTTCTTCCCACATACATTGCTCCTGCTGCATCTTCCCTGAACCATATTCCTGCACACTCCCCTTCACCCAATCCATTCCCAGCACACCAACCCCATCCATCCCCTGTTGTCTAAATCCCTTCTGGACTTCCCTTATTGCCCTTCTGCGTGTCCCTGTCCTTGATTACCTCTGGGAGAATGTGCAAACTCCCTCAACATGTTCCCAAGGGACCCTTCAGAGATATTTTGGGATCATCATCCCTTTGGCCAGGAGCCCTTCGTGGCTTTCCCTTTCTACCCTCCACGGGTGCCCTGCCATGTTTAGTCCCCGAAGATCCCACTGCAGTCACTGCTGAGATTTTCAGTGCTCTCTGGCTGCCGACTCTTCCCAGCCCCCCTGATCTGTCACTCGTCTGTCTCCTGGTCACTCTCGGGTACCCAATCCATGCCCGGTGCCGCCGCCACCCAAGGGAGCCGATCACCCAAACTGGGTGAGGCACCTTCAGCTCCACTCACTGCCCCCGCCCCGGACGGGGGAAGGAATTCTGACCGGGCCCAAGGTGTTTGAAAAAATTCACATCACCAGAGGTTTCTGTCTCTTCGGAAGACAGAGGAGTCTTGTAAACGTAATTTAATTCATAAAAAATGGAAGAGAGCACTGGCCATTTCCCATGGGGCTTCTGCAATTCTTGGAGTACACAGCCTCCTTTTCATCCTAATTTTCCCAGCCTCATCTCCCTCTCCCTTTCCATATTGCCTGAAGTACTTGAGTGGTACAGACATCCCAATGCACCTGCTGAATTCCCCCCCCCGTTAATATGCATTCCACTTTTGAAAAGCTAACGATATTCATGGCTCTGTTAAGTCTTTGTTCTTCTTCTGGGAGTTCATGAATTGAGCAGGACCTTGGCTGAGCAGCAGTCTGTGTGGTCAATTAATAACATTTTCTGACCCTGATGGCTTCTGCTGTCCCTTCCTTATGGCCACGTCCCCGGTCCTGTGTCCAAGCGGATTCGCAGCCTGTGTTTGTAGAGACACTTTGCTGTTGTTCCTTGCATGGGGGTCCCCCGTTTTGGGGCCATCCCCCCTGGAGCAGGGTGTCCCGGCTTGGTGCAGCCCCGCCCCTCGGGCAGCGCTGAGCCAATGAGAGCGCGCGGCGGTGATGACGCAGCAGTGTCCAGGCAGAGCCGCAGCTCCCAGCGTTGCCCACCTGGAGCCACCTGCGCCCGGCCCGGGCCCCAGCGCCCCCCGGCAGGGGAATTTGGGGAGGTGGGAGGGGGGGAGCGCCAAGGCCGGGCCCCCCCGCGCTGTGGTGGCGGCAGCGGCTGCAGTGGGGAGCGAGTGCGGGCGGGAGCGGCCGAGAGCCCAGCGCTGCCCCAGCCCGAGCTGCCCCAGCTCCATCGCTGCCCCTGCGCTGGGATGCTGTGGGTTTGGGGGGAAGAGGGAGCCGGCAGTGGGTGCTGGGCCTGGGGGCAGCAGGAGAAGAGAAGGAGAAGCAGGGTTGAAGAACAAGGTGATCAAATGATGCATGTGGGAGGAGAAGGTGGGATTGTGCAGGATAAAGAGGAATAATGGGAGGAAGAGGAGTGTGTGGAAGAGTAGGTACACCGCAGGAGGGTCAGAAATGGGAAGCAGCACAATGTTCCACCCCTCTCTGTATCTGCAGCCTCTCCCCCAACCCCAGGAGCGTTGGTCCCCCCTCATGCAGGAGGTGACTGAAGAGGACCATCCATGATTTTCACAGGGGTGAATCTTGGTGTTTGTGAGCTTTATTGGACTAAATGTTGGTGCTTTGATTTTTTTCAGGGGCTGAATCTTTATATTTTGGAAGGGATTTGGGCTGAAACTGGTGTTTTGGGGAGTTTTTGATCTGTGTCTTGATGTTTGGTTAATTTTTGTGCTAAAACATTGTGGTTTGGAGGTACAGACACAAGATGCCCAATGACTTCCTGAGTTGCACTTTGGAAGGAGGAACCCTCAGCCCAAGGTGCTCTCTTGTGTTTTCCTCCAAACCAGGATTTGTCATTCCCAAGGCGTGGATGGATGGAGGAGGAGGAAAAGTCCCAGGGATCCCACAGGAAGCGGGGCTACAAATTGTTAGGAATGGTTTTCTATTTTTCCAATTAAACAAACAACAAAGATTAAAAGTAACAACAAATTTTTAATAACAACAATTATAAATGAATACAATCAGAAGTATTAAAGATGATTACAAAAATTATTGAAACTAAATACCATCCAAGTAAAGTATTACAGTTGTATAATTTGGGATGGATAAAATTTGAGAGTAAGTGTTTTAGTATAATTGAGGTTCGTATAAAGCATAAGCAAAACCGACCGGGGGTACGGGGAGGGGCCTGCCCTTCCTGTCGTACCAAAGCATCCGGGCTAACAATCCCACTTATATACTATAGGCTACAAAAGTTTCTAGAAAGCTCCTCCTAGTTTCTATTCCTAAGATCTACGTAACTATACTGCACGGCGCATGCTCTACTAATGGGTTGGGGGTCTCTTATCCTTTTAAGGGTCTTATTTCCGATGAAGGCTCATCATCTTCATCAGTGACCGAGGTGTGACCTGCAGGTAGCACAGGCGCCCTGTGTGACTGAGCAGATGTTTTCCATAACATGACTCTAATTAAGTCCCATGCTTGGAATCATTCAATTTTTGACAGCTTCAAGGTTGAAGCTGTATTTCTAGATGCTGCTTATCAGACCTCCGTCCTTCTACTATTCTTATCTGACTTTCTTCTAACCTCCTTCTTCGACTCCCAACATCTGGAAGATGTCTTTTATCCTGTCTCACCCATCTCCCCCCCTTTCACTCGGTAACAATAGTCTTTTATTGATCTAAATACAATTTTGTTAATATAGTTACAATTTAATTAGCACGAATCACATTTATCACAATTCCCCCATTTCTTTTTTTCTAAATCATTTTGATTCGTGCTTTAGAAGGTTGTTACTTGGTATTGTCTATGTTCCTTCATACTAGCCTCCAATTTTTTCCTAACATTTTTCGTGCGGTTTCCAGCTTTTCACACTCCTTCTCAAATTTGATTAACATTTCCCGTGCCAGGGTATTCTCTTTGCATTCAGTCACTTCTTTTTCGACCTCTTTTCCTTGAGTGCGATTAGATTGCGCTTTCAGTACCATTAAGGAGTTTATTTTTCTTTTGTTGTTAATTCTGGATCTATAGGCATGGCTGTAAGTTGCATTCCTTGAATTACTGAGTGTATTAGTCTGATTAGACATGGTATCATGCAAGGCAGAAACAATAGACCTAAAACAGAACACAATAGCATGAATCCTAATTTTTTCCACCACACACCCCCAAAAAGATTATTCCACCAGTCAGCTTTCAGGATAGAATTCCATTTTTGAACTGGTACATGTGCCACTCTTTTAATTTCGTCAGCAAGTCTGGTGATGGCTTCCCCGTGGTCATCTATTTCCACACAACACTCAGATTCATTAAACCTCCCACAAACTCCTCCTTCTTCTGCCAACAGGTAGTCTAGGGCAATTCTGTTTTGATATACAAATGCTCGCATTTGTGAATGCTGTTTGGCCAACAACTTTAAGGCATCCGCTGTGTGGTTTGAGACGACTTCTACTACGGCCTGGAGCCTTATCAACCGGTTTAATAGGTAAATTGGAGTTCTATATCCCCAAGACCCGTCCTGAGCCCAAGTAGCAGGTTCATAGTATGCTATAATTCTTTTTGCAGGACATTCTTCATCTTTCCATTTTTTGTTTCCTCCCGCCATTGGAAAGTCGAGATTTAATTCTTTTTTTTTTTTTTTCTTTCTAAGGTTTCATAAAGTGGTGTTCCTAGTACATCGCCCTTAGACCTTGGTATGACAAAGAAGGAGGGTCGTATAATTCCTAAGGTACAAGTTCCCTCCCATTTTCGGGGTAGTTCACTGTATGCTCGTTGCCCACAAATCCAATATATTCCATCAGGGGCTTTCCATCTTTCTTTTTTGTATTTTCTGGTTGTTCCCAATAAGATTTCAAGTCTTTTATGGATTGGTAGGGGTTAGCTCCAGAACTGTTATGCCAGCACAAATTAGTTTGATTATTCCACTTGCAATTCATTTCTTTTGCTATTCCCCAATATCCAGTAGGACTCTTGGGTTGCCAGGTCTTTGTGTTATTGTCTGAATTTACTACTAAAGTAGATAGGCAAGGAGTATATCCTACCACTTCAGTGTATTTTCTCCCTTCCCGAGTTATACAAACTGTTCCAATGACTTGATGACTCAGGACCCAGCCTTCAGGCCGTTTTAGGGTCTTAGAAATTTGTGTATGATTCCATTTTAAAAATTGTTCTGGAGCCAAACCTTCACCTCTCCATGGCCATCTTTTAGCCATTCTAAGTCCTCCACAAACAAAACATTTAGATAATCCCAATTCTGTGGCAATTTCTTGCATCAGATCTACAAACAAATTTTTGTTTGAAGTTGGCAAATCCCAGTCGCTATAGTGCTGTTTTAATTGTTTATACAGCTCAATTAATTTCCTTAACTCTTTCCTTTTGATCTTTTCCTATCTTTTTTTTTGTTTGTTTGTTTCTTTTTGTTTTTCAACTTCCATTATTATATTTTTCAAAACAAAAGAAAATTTTATATCTAGGACAAAGTTGATTATTGTTAGGATAAGGAGTTCACCCATTGAATCCTAAATTTCTTCTTACTCAATAGAATTTTGGACTTTTCACACAATTTTCTAAAAAGCTGGTACAGTCATAACAGGCAGCAGTAACATGTGAATGTGCCACAAAAACTGATTCCATCTTATCCTTGACCCACAGGGATCAGGAACAGTTTGTTTCTTTACTGCTGGCTCTTGCATTGCTTGTCTTCTTGTAATTTGTTCCTGCATGGCCTGTTCTTTGCTCCATGCTGTCTTATGGTTTTAGCCAGTTGCCAGGGGTATTATAGTAAGCACAATGAAAATAATTCTCAGGAATTTTAACTTTCTACCTGTCTCAAGGCCCCTTGGGTTGCAGCCAAGGGCCGAGATGTCAATCTTCTCGGTAGCAAAGTTTTTATCCTGGAATTTGTTTATTTTTGATACCCTTGGCCTCATAAGGTTCGTATGAACTATTTTAACTTTTTTTTTTTTTTTTTTTTGTTCCAAAGATGGCACAAAGTATTCGTAGTTCTGCAGCACTGCCTTATCTTTCTCCTTAGATTGATTAACTATTTTTCCTAATCCATTAAAGCTCCGGAGATATGCCAACTACAAGATTTGTTTTCACATAACTTGTCCCAATAGCATTCAAAAAAAATTACTAAAATTTTTTTTTTTAAAGTTAGCTGTTTGCATACACAACTTAAACAAACCAATTATCTTTTTTTTTTTCCACTCTAGTTACTTTTTACTACAAATTAAAACAATAGGTACAAATAACACAAATTTATGGATAACACTTTAAGCCATGGTTAGTACTTTCCCAGTGTGTTAATTATGTTTTTGACCCTCTTAATAACAGGTGTTACCAGTCTTTTTTTCTGGAGTTGTAGTTCTTCAAATAAATCAGTTAATGTTGACTGTTGGAGGCTCTTGGAGAAATTTTTCAATCCTCCTGGGCTGTTTTCATTGATCAACGAGGTGTCTGATTCTTTCTCATCAGCGCTGTTCTGCCTTCAGGTTCAATGAGGTTGCAGCTGGCAGCTAATTCAGGATGTCCAGACTTTGATAATGCACCTTTTAAAACAACTTTAAACTGGTATTTCAAACAGCAGTAAAATAATTTTTTTTTTCACTGCACATACAAAAATCACATTCTCTCTTGGTCCCAAAGTACAGTGGTTCTATGCTAACTCTATATGGACTGTAGCTTTTGGCACCCAGTACCCTCCTTAGCTTCATTCGATTTATTACAATTTGAGTAATTTGTTTTTTAATAAAATTTTACAAAATGGTCACAAAGTGCTCTCGTGCCCCAGTGAATCCCCCCATGTGAGCTGTCTGGGATCTGTTGGGCCAAAAGTCCTGGCACCGCTCTTTTACTATTGGGCAGAAGAATTTATTCTTTTTTCAGGGTTACCCCCAGCTTCTTCACAGCTTCCACTTCTGCCAAGGAAAAGCATGGTGCCCCACCCTGTGCTTTTGCTTCCCCAAAAGCCACACTCACACTGCCGTTTTTTCCTAGGGCTCCCCCCTGCTTTATTATCAGCCAAATTGTTTCTTTTTATTTTATGATGCTTGTATCTTTAAATAGTCTGTTCAGTTGGTGTTGAATATTGAATTCTGCAGCTTTAAGACTGATTCCAGGAGTGAAAGAGGAGAGAAAAAGTGCAGAATTAGTTATCAGAAACTACACTGACTCCCCCGCATTCCTGCTCACAGACCTAGTTGTCTGCAGTGGACAGCGGGAGAGAACTCTCTTTTGCTTTTTGGTTAGGTTTTTTTTTTTTCTTCTTAACCAATTAAAGTAAAAAAATTCCCTGGAGTGTTTTTTTTCTTCTTTTTTTTTTTCTTGAATTATTTAATTTTGCTCTGGACTGAAAACCCAAGAAAGCACTGGAAGCTCACACTGTAGCTCACCTAGCCTGGCCTGGGCCAAGGCATTTCCCAGCACTGAAGGAACTGATACCAGACTAAGTAAGTTAAGCTGCAACTTACAAAAAAACCTTCTTTTGAATCTGTCATCTTTTTGAAACAATAAGAAGTTTTGTAGTTTAATATTGTTCATTTTTATACTGGAAAGTGTTTTGCCTGTTAAATAAATATTTTTCCCACTTCTCTCTGAGGAAATTTTTTTTTTTTCTCTAACTAATTAAAAAAAGATTGCTTAAATTTGTTTCTCAGAAAAATTCTATTCAAAAGTTTCTTTCTAAATTTACCTTAAACTAAAACAAAGTCCTTGTGTCTACTAAAAATATGATTTCTTCATTTTGAGAATCTACTTTCAGCTTTATCAAGGGGTCTTCTGGTATTTTGGTTCATATTAAATAAATGAGCTCCTGACCCCCCCTTAGTTTTCTTGAATTAATATTTTTTTCCTGATAAATTCTTTGTGTTTGTGGCTGCTTGTATTTATTGGATTGCTGTCATTAGAATCCTGGCTTTAATTTTCTTTTCCTCATCTCTCCGAACATACGCTTCTTGTGCTTCCTTTAACAACTCCTGAAGCTCCTATCCTGCTAATCTTCCAATTTTTCTAACTTTTTCCTGATGTCCCCCCCTAAGACTTAGCTACAAATTGTGTTTTCAAAAGGACCTGCCCTGCTGGTGTATCGGGGTCTATGCTTGAGTATAACTGCAAATCCTTTTTTTTTTAGTCTCTCTAACCATTCTGCCAGGCATTCATCTTTCTCTTGGTGCTCACTCAGACATTTCCCTATATTTTGTCCTCTGGGCATTGCTTCCTGAATACCTTGGATAATCATTTACCTGAAATCTCTCATATTTTACCTATGTTCTACTTCCTGATTATTACAATTTGGATCTGCCTTAGGCTATTTCTGATCTTTTTGGTTTGGCTTCTAATGATCTCTATTCTAAGCTTGTATTCCTGACTATCTAATCATTTCTCTCTTCCACTGTAAACAAGATTTCTAAAATAGACTGCAATTCCACTCAGGTGTAAATATTCAGTCCTAATAACTGATTTAGTTTCTTTGCTACCTCAATATGATCTTCTGGCATCCTGCCCATCTCTTTCTTAAATTTCCTAACGTCCCTAGTATTCAGGGGAACACTCACGTACCCAATAGGTCCCTGTCCTGGGGCCAGATTTGCCATTGGAACCTCTCTAAGAGGGTATAATCTATCTTCCCTTCCTGCTCCCTCGCCCTCTTTGTCACTTTCTTCCTCTTGTTCCCTTCTGCCTCTAGTTCTGTGTGCTACTGGCTCGTCCTGAATAGGGGGTGCATCAGGGACCAGGGGCTGGACAGGCTGGACAGGCTGGCCAGGCTGTCTGTATGGGGGTGGGAGGTGATCTAACGAGTCCCATGGCTTTAGCCAGTCCCTTCTTGCTGCCCGTCCTTTAGTTTGCAAAGGGTATAACGAATAACCTTCTTTTTCTTGCCTTTGAACTATAAATTTACCCCTCACACACTTTTTGGAAGCCACAAAGCAGCATATTCACTTTCTTCTTAATTAAAACGTTGTTTTGAACTCATATATAGATTTAAAACCTGACAAATCTAATCCTCAAATGATTTAAACTCTGGCCAGTACAAATTATTTGCACAAATCTTTTCTTTTGTCCACTCAAACATACAGTACTGTATAATTTTCTGCTTACTTTTTCTCTTTGGGATTCCCTTGTACTTTAGTATTGTAACACTATCCCCAGGGGGCTGTCCTGAGGAATCTCGCTCCCCTTCTGGGAAACCCCCTCTCGGTTCCCAGGCACACCGGGTTCTCGTGAACTATTCTCATAATTCACAACCCCTGGGTCAGAGATTTTACTTTTCCTCTGACCCATCTCTGGCGGCAACATTTCCCTTGCTCTCTCTCATTCGTTCTGCGGTTCAACTCCTTCGCTTAATATACCAATCTCACTTCTTTTGCCAAACACTTGTTTCCTACCTAATTCCTTCTTTTCCTTTTATTCTCTCCCCAACCTCTCTTTCTGGCCATTCTCCACAATCCTTTCTTAATCACGTACTGAAACTTCCATCTATTATCCTCCCAACAGATAGTTGAACCTGACTCATTCACTCCCTTCTTACATCACTTCTTCCGAGCATCAGCTCCCTTCTCAAAGACTTTTCTCGTGAGTTCTCGGGCTGGGACTTTCCCTCCCAGTCCCTCCCGGGGTATTCACTCGCTCTCCCCTTTCAGACATTCCTCACTCACACACAAGCACACAGCCGCCCTCTTTACCCAACCCCGTGGTACTCACACAGCCCATTTTCGCACAGGGTTCTTGTGCACAGGACGTTTTACGGGCACCTTTCCCTTTCTGCCGGCGTTCTCACGGGAGCCTTCTTCTTCTGGCGCGCCTCCTTGTAGCGAGCTTCTTTTGCTTATGCTTTATTTTAATTTGGAACTCCTTTTCCAAGAGAGCCTGGTCTAGCCTTGGGACCACCTTAACAATTGGTGGGGAGCTCCTTCCCAAAACTAGCCATTCTTCACTTGGACTGGAGTTCCCGGGTTTCGGCACCAAATTGTTATGAATGATTTTCTATTTTTCTCAATTTATCAAGCAACAAGATTAAATTTAATAGTAAGTTTTTAATAGTAACAAAATGAATACAATCAAAGTATTGGAGATGACAATTAAAGTATCGGAGATGAAACAATCAAAGTGCATATATTTAAGAATATACAAAATTTGGCAGTAAGTAATTTAGTATAATTGAGGTTCGTATAAAGCATAAGCAAAACCGACCGGGGAGGGGCCCCCCTCCGACCGGGGATACGGGGAGTGGCTCCCATTCCTCACGTATCAAAGCATCCAGGCTAACAATCCCACTTATATACTGTAGGCTACAGAAGTTTCTAGAAAGCTCCTCCTAGTTTCTATTCCTAAAATCTACGTAACTATACTGCACGGCGCATGCTCTACTAATGGGTTGGGGGTCTCTTATCCTTTTAAGGGTCTTATTTCCGGTGAAGGCCCATCATCATCATCAGTGACCGAGGTGTGACCTGCAGGTAGCGCAGGCGCCCTGTGTGACTGAGCAGATGTTTTCCATAACATGACTTTAATTAAGTCCCATGCTTGGAATCATTCCATTTTTGACAGCTTCAAGGTTGAAGCTGTATTTCTAGATGCCGCTTATCAGACCTTCGTCCTTCTACTATTCTTATCTGACTTTCTTCTAACCTCCTTCTTCGACTCCCAACATCTGTAAGATGTCTTTTATCCTGTCTCACCCATCTCCCCCTTCTCACTCTGTAACAATTGTCTTCTATTGATCTAAATACAATTTTGTTAATATAGTTACAACTTAATTAGCACGAATCACATTTATCACAGTGCTTTGTGCCTCCTTTGTTGGAGAACTGAGGAGTGTTGATCCTGGAGGGGTCCAATGGAGGTGAAGCTGCTCAGGAGATGAATTTCCAGCCCCTGGACACCTAAGGGGCCATTCCAGATGACCCCAGTATGGGGTTGATGGGCTCCTTTTTCCAGATCAGCACTTCAGGGCTCAGGGCTGACTGTGTCTACCAGTACCAAATTCATGGAAAACACCAAGCTGTGTGGCCCTGTGGATCTGCTGCTGGGGTTTGGGGCAGTTTTCCCATTTTGGGGGAAATCAAAGCCATGCACTGACGCTCCTAATTAGGGGGTAGCACAACTGAGGCTCCAGGGCTTCCCGCTGAGCTGGAGCCAGAGAACACGCAGGGCTGGGAAAGGCGTGCCGGGAGCTGCGGAGAACTTTGTTTGTGTTTCCAGGCCAATGGCGGCTCGGGCCCGGGCCCGTTCCAGGGCTGTTCCTCATCTCCGCCTTTGCCCTCCCACAGCCCGGGGGGCCCTGAGAGCGCGGGCCGAGGCTGGGCCGTGTGCAGAGCCCGGCCCTCGCTGCCATTGGCTGATTGTGCCAATGTCACTCCTGGTTGTCGCGCGCTGATTGGGCAGAGCAGCAAAGGCGCCATTGTGGCAGCGTCTGTGCGGGCCCGGCAGCGGCGGCAGCGGCCGGAGCCCGGGGAGGCGGCGGCGGCGGAGCTCGGAGGCGGCCCCAGCGCAGGTGGGAGCCGCGCTCGGTTGTGCGGGGGCTCGGGGCTCGCTGCGGGCCTCGGGGGCGGCAGGGGGCTCTGGCGGGTTGGTTGTGCCGGTGCCGGCCCGTGTTGGCGCTGGGCTGAGGGCGCTGCGGGAGCGGCTGCCCGCGGTCTCCTTCCCGCTGGGGCCTCGGCAGGAGCTGGTGCCGGAGCAGCGCTGGCTCGTCCCGGTTGCTGTGGGTGGCACAGAGGTGTCTGCCCTGTGCCCGGGGCTGTGCGGGAAAATTCCCGTGGCCGGAGGTTTGTGTGCCCGCAGGAGACAGAGGAGTCCTGTAAAAGTGACTTTATTTATGAACAAAGGGAGAGGCCATGCGGCATTTGCCATGCGGTCTCTAAAACGCCGCCTCCTTTTTATCCTCATTTTCCCATCCGCATCTCCGTCCCCACTGGCTGAGATACTTGGAAGGTTCAGACTTCCCGATCCGCCTACTGCATGTCCTCGTTAATATGCACCCCTACTACGGTATTAATCTTACTGCTTTCAATCCCTCATTTTCATATTTTCTCAAGAATTGCCTTTACAAACTTTAATTTCCATTGACTCAATCTCTTTTCCTGCGTCCTCTTTGGAGCAAGGTGTCGTGCATTGTAAAAAAGATGAGACTTGGTGCAGCACGTCAGAGGAGGAGCAGCATTCGTTTAAGCCATGGTCTGCCAGGGAACCACGAAAACGTGTCCCATTCCCTTCCTTTCTCCATAATACGAGCTATTTTCTTATTTCCTTTGTTATCTGTTTCACCACTTTTCAGTTCTCATCTATTTGCGAACAGCAGTTTGAGTCGTAATTTTCCACAAACTCCTCCTCCTTCTGTTAATAGATAATCTGATTCCATCCCATGGGGTAACGTTGCATTCCTCATCTGAGTGGATTGATGGGGAAGAAGGTCAGGAGCTGGAGCTGTGTGGTTGGTTATTATTTAGAGGGTGCTTTTTATCCTAATTCTGCCAATCAAATTACGGATGGATTTTCTGTGTCCTGATATGAATTCGTTAGGGTTCCCAGGGGCTGGTCCACGGTGCTGTAGGATTGGCTCTGGTGTCTGTTCATCTTTTTTGCGTTTTTGGGTGCTCCCTCCATCCAGGGCTGCATCAATTGACCACTTTTCTCCAATTAAATCACCACATACTTGAATTTCCAACTCATTTCCCTGAACTTGTGGCACCAAAAACACCCCAGTGCCCCAATACACCCTATATAACCTGGACAGTGACAGCAGAGGTTGGAGCAGGGAGAGGGATGATTCCCCCCCACTTTTTTTAGTAAAGCTTTTCCAACATTCTCCGTTTGCTGATTCCCTTTGCAGCTTAACCAATTTCTGTTGCAGTCAGATATCCTCACTATGGTCTCTGCCTTTAGTTGTGCAAATTCCATTTGTGCAAGCAGGCAGAGCTTGGGGTGAGAGACAGAGGCAATCACCGAAATTCCTCCCCCAGGCGTGAAGATCCTGGTTCATTGTGCACACATTGCCCTAGCAGTGTTAATTTGCATTTCTAAAGCTCCTCTCCTGGATGTGCCTGGATCCAATGCTTCTATTCCAGAACAGCCATTAGGTGATCTACACCTAATTTTCTCTTTTTTTTAACAATTTTGTACTAACAGTTTATGTGTTGAAGCCTCACCATTAGTACTCTTCTAGTTTTGCAAAATGCAACATAAAGGTGAGCATCGTAAAACCCTTTCTGAAATTCTGCCATCATTAAGAGCCAGCCACAAATACACACAAAGAAATTCCAATGCAATCTAGATTTTTCTACTTCTTCTCCTAGGAGTAAAAATTGACTCTCACACCCCTGTTCCAAACCCAACTCAGAATATAAAAGTAGGATTACTATGAAAAATTTTTCTACTGGTGTAATCTTGTCACTGAAACTGCAGGAAAAACAAAAACTCTCCAACAATATCTTAATGTTAGAGAGTCAAGGCATTACTTGATCCTGGTCATGATGAGCAACAGAAATAATTTCATCCACACATAGCCCGGGTGTGCAGAGAAATTCATTCCATGAGATGTGAATTTTCCTAGATTTTTCCTAAACTTTTTACTGTCCAAACGTGGAGAAATCCATTGGTTTAGTGTTCATTGCTTCCAAGTTGTGTAGTTCTTAGTGTTTGGTTTCCTATTGCACTCAGATTTCTCATCTTCTGATGTTAATTAGATCCGCATTCCTGGATTTCCTTCTCAGTCTTTTCCAGACCAGGTGTCTCCATCTATGCCGGGGCAGTGTCTGGGGTGGGTGTTCCTTGATGTTTGCTGATGTTTCCTTGATGTTTTGTTGAATGTCGTTCTCTTTGTGGATATGTTTTGGGCTATTCCCAGTCTGTTGAGATGTTAAACTCATCTCTGTTGAGTGGTGCCACATCCCTTAAAAAAACCTTCTAAAATTTCTTTCTTGAGAGAAAGGCAAACCGAGCCTGACTAGTAAAATGGAATATAAAAAAAAATTAAATTTGGTATACTTTCCAGCAGTGGAATCGCAGGCAGCCCAGTGTGTGAGTGTAATTGAGAGGCAGAGTCCTGGGTGGATGCTGTGAACAGCAAAGTGCCAAGGCAGGCTCTGTGCCAGCCCAGCTTCCTGTGGCAGAGATTTCACAAGAGACAGGATTCTGGCCACAGACTGCTTGAAATATCCATCCCTTATCTCCAGCCCGCACTAGGTGGAGAATTCCCAGGGTAAGGAATTGCAAAGATCAATTCCAAGGGAGATAATTGAATATCTGCCCTGGCTCTGGCCAAAGGTTAGAATGGCCGGATGCTTGGCCTTCAGCCAAGGGCACACACTGACTCAGAAAACACTTCCTAAATGCAGCAACATGTTGCATATTCATAGACCTTCCTGCATTATTCAGGATCATTCCCCTCCAACCTGTAAATCACTATTTTTTCCTTCCCTGGCGTTTTGGTGTCCCATAATCCAGGAATGTGAAGAATTTCCTGATTATCTTTTTTACCATTCTCTGAGTTAGTTACATGAACAAAAGCTTTTTGCATCAAAATGTTGTAGTCCAAAAAAATATATTTATCATTATTATTTATAAATTCTGTTAATAGCAAAGCTAAACTAAACTGCTCATGCAGCAAAGTTTTCCAACATAGAGCATTCATTTTAATATTTTCAAAAAGCCAATAATATAATATGTCCTTAGAACACAACTAGGATTTAAATTTATTTTCTCAGTAGGGAAGAGCCATAGGTGGGGCACTAATCATTTTGTTATTGTACATTTTCTCAGGTTTTCTTCTGTCTATACCACAACATTGAGGCTATTGGGGTTTAGAAAGTGATACAATGCTATGGGTAGAAGAAAGAATCCTCAATCCAGGTCCTGAAATTTCTTATTGAAGCTCAGAATTCTTGCACTTACTTTTCAGTCCTGGATTACTTCTGAGATTCTCCAGACCGTCTCTCGGTCATTACACAGCAAACCTTCAGTCAAAATATGTCCCAAATATTTAGCATTTCTCCATTTGCTCCCTTTTTTCAAATACTCAAAGATATTTTTTAGCCTGAACATTCAGCCATTTCACAGAGGCTTCTACCACTTCTTGTCCTCCTGACTGCACAAGTCATCCACATCCTGCATTAACCCAATCCCTGGGGGTGGGGTAAATTCTTGTGATATTTTCTGCAAGGCTTGCCCCAATAAGGCTGGTGCTTCCGTGCATCCCTGCAGAAGGACCGTCCATGTCTTTCCCATTTTCCCTTCTACCTCTTGTTCTCACTCAAAGGCAAAATCCAGTTTACCATCCTGTGTAAGTGGGCATCCCCAGAAAGCATCTTTGCCATCAAGGACTGAATGGTGTCAGTGTGAGGAGGGCACCTGGTTGAAGATGGTGTAAGGATGTGAGAGCCTCTGGGTGCTGGGGCCCCCTTGGGCCCTGGGGTTCATCCCTCAGGGGCTGTAGAAACTCTGCCATGGCCTTTGCCTTCCCCTTGGCCTTTTCCTCCTCCCTTCTTGCATTCCCCTGCTGTGCCTTTGTGACCAAGTGCTCCAGGGGCTTCTTCTGCCCCTCCTGCAGCCCCCTCAGTGCCTGGGGGTGCTCATCCTCTGACAGCTGCTGAGCTTTCTGCTAAATCATTCCTTTCTGCAAGTGACCCAAGGAAAATGCTTAAAAGTTAATCTGGATGCTTGCACGTCCAATGCCCATTTCCCAGCTGTTCCTTCGTGCTGCTCCTTGTGCTGTGGCTGCCGTGGCCAGCCCGTATCCCAGAGCCGGTGCCTGTCCTGCCGCAGTGTCCAAACGCGGCCCCCCCGGCGGGCAGGGCCGGCAGCTCCACGGGGCCGGGCAGCGGCCGGGGCGTCCCGCAGCCTCCTGGGGGCCGGGGGCCACTGCCGGGCCTGCAATTGCCGGGGGGTGCTGGGCTCAGGCAGCGCCCGGCGCTGAGCCCCGGCTGCCCCACAGCCCCGGCCCGGCCCCGCAGCTCCCCACAGGCCCCCAGCCCGTGCTCCCGGTGCCGCCCCTCTGCGCCCGCTCCTGCCGCTGCCCAGCACAGAGAAACCCCCTGCAATCCTGACCTCCTTGTGTGCCTGTCCTGGCAACCGGGGATACAAAGGATCTGCATCAGCTTGCAACTTTGGAGGATGAGAGCCTGCTGAAAAACATCCCAATCCTCAGTATTTTTCTCTTCCTCCTCTTTTCCATCATTCTTTTTCTTCCCACATAGATTGCTCCTGCTGCATCTTGCCTGAACCATATTCCCTGCACTTCTCATCATACCAATAGCATCCATCCCCTGTTGTCTAAATCCCTTCTGGACTTCCCTTATTGCCTCCCTGAGTGTCCATGTCCTTGATTACCTCTGGGAGAATGTGCAAACTCCATCAACATGTTCCCGAGGGACCCTTCAGAGATATTTTGGGATCATCATCACTTTTTCCGGGATCCCTTCGTGGCTTTCCCTTTCTACCCTCCATGGGTGCCCTGCCATGTTCAGTCCCCGAAGATGCCACTGTAGTCACTGGTGAGATTTTCAGTGCTCTCTGGCTGCCGACTGTTCCCAGCCCCCCTGATCTGTCACTCGTCTGTCTCCTGGCCCCAGCGCCCCCCGGCAGGGGAATTTGGGGAGGTGGGAGGGGGGGAGCGCCAAGGCCGGGCCCCCCCGCGCTGTGGTGGCGGCAGCGGCTGCAGTGGGGAGCGAGTGCGGGCGGGAGCGGCCGAGAGCCCAGCGCTGCCCCAGCCCGAGCTGCCCCAGCTCCATCGCTGCCCCTGCGCTGGGATGCTGTGGGTTTGGGGGGAAGAGGGAGCCGGCAGTGGGTGCTGGGCCTGGGGGCAGCAGGAGAAGGGAAGGAGAAGCAGGGTTGAAGAACAAGATGATCAAACGATGCATATGGGAGGAGAAGGTGGGATTGTGCAGGAAGTAGAGGAATAATAGAAGGAAAAGGAATGTGAGGGAGAGCAGGAACACAGGAGGAGGAGGAGGAGTAGAAACGGGAAGTAGCACAAGATTCCAAACCTCCCTATATCTACAGAGTCCCTCCAGTCCCAGGGTGTTGGTCCCCCCCTCCCAACATTCAGCAGGTGATTGGAGAGGAGGATCCACGATTTTCAGAGGGGTGAATCTTGGTGTTTCTGAGCTTTTTTGGGCTAAAAGTTGGTTCTTTTTTTTTTTTGCTGGGCCTGAATCCTTACATTTTTCAGGGGGTTTTGGCTGAATCTTGATGTTTGGAGGATTTTGTGCTGAATCTTGATGTTTTGGAGGTTCTTACAGACACAAGATGCACAGTGACTTTGTGAGTTGCACTTGGGCAAGGAGGAACTCCCAGTCCAAAGTGCTATCTTGTCTTGTTCTTTCCCCAAACTAGGATTTTTCATTCCCATTGCGTGGGTAGATGGAGGAGGAAAAGCCCCGGAGATCCCTCACAAGGAGGCGCTGCAAACCCAGCCCAGGGAGCTGCGAGGAGGAAAGACCCTCCCTGAGCCAGGAAGGCGGCCGGAGATCCAGGCAGAGCTCAGAGCTGGTGGAGAAGCCTCCTGGAGGGGAGAAGCCCCACAAGTGCTTGGAATGTGGGAAGGGTTTCAGGCGGAGCTCCAACCTGATCCAGCACCAAAGGACCCACACTGGGGAGAAGCCCTACGAGTGTGGGCAATGTGGGAAGAGCTTCAGGATGATCTCTGGTCTGATGCAGCACCAGAAGATCCACACAGGGGAGAAGCCCTATGAGTGTGGGAAATGTGGGAAAAGTTTCAGGGACAGCAACTACCTAATGCAGCACCAAGTGATCCACACAGGGGAACGGCCCTACACCTGCTTGGAATGTGGGAAGAGCTTTCAGTGGAGCTGCAACCTGAGAAGCCACCAGCGAATCCACACTGGGGAGAGGCCCTATGAGTGTCCCAAGTGTGGGAAGAGGTTTCAGAGCAGCTCCAATCTCCTCATGCATGAGCGGATTCACACAGAGGAGAGGCCCTTCCGCTGCCCCGACTGCGGGAAGGGATTCAAACAAAACTCCAATCTAATCAGGCACCGGCGCATCCACACTGGGGAGAGGCCCTACGAGTGTCCTGAGTGTGGGAAGAGCTTCTCCAGGAGCTCTCACTTGACCAAACACCAACGGAGGCTCCACTAAGGGAAGCCCTGTGAGTGCCCCGAGCGTGGGAAGAGCTTCGTGTTCTGCTCCAGCTCCATCCCCCATGGGAGGATCGGTGTTGGATGATCCCCAGTGACCCCCGTTGGGCAGAGCCCTGGTGATCCGTGGTCCTGGTGATCTCCGTGGGGTGGGGGAAAGGTGTTGGAGAGATTTCTCTGTCTTTTCCTTGTTCTGCTGTGATTTGGTTGGTAATAAATTCCCTCGCTGTGCCCAGGCTGGCTCTGTTGTTCCCGTGCCGGTGCTCGGGGCGGGATCTCTCCTGTTCCTTCTCTCAACTCCCGGGCCTGTTCTCAGCCAATCAGAGAATGCGATGAAGAAGATTCAGCCAATCAGAGAGAGCAGCTGTGATGACTCACCAGTTGCCGGGCAGAGCCGCAGCACCCAGTGTTCCCCACCTGGACCCCACCCTCTCCCCCAGTCACGATCCCCCCGCGGGGTCCCCCCAGGTCCCGCCCCCAAGTCAATGGAACTGGGTATAACTGGGAAGCTTTATTGGGAGCGCTGGGAGCAGCTTGGCTTGGACAGAGTAACACAGGGTTGGAGGGGACACACTCCCCTCCCAAAATCAGCGTGGGGACGGAGCGTGGGATCCTGGCTGGGTTCGAGGCCACGGGGAGGGGCTGTAGACACTGCTGGCTCAGGAGCTCTGTGGGCAGAGAAAAGGTGGTGACCCCCGGCTGGCGGTCCCTAGGAGGAGCACACACACTGGGGGACGGGGAACACGACCCCCGGGACCCCCCCTCTCCTTGCACACTTAGTAGCTGAGCCCCAGTGCCACGAAGACGAAGCCCAACACAGAGCCCCCATCCCCATCAGCACTTTACTGTGGGCAGCGTCGGGCGACATCTCTAGGGGACCACAGGGGTCAGGAACAACCAAAACCTCTCATGGACATTTCAAGCCACTCGAAGAATCCTCCCAATCTCCCCCAGCCCACCTAGAGCTCCCTAAAACATTCTCCTGTCTTCCCAGCTTCCTTGGGATGCACCAAAGCCCTTCCTGTCCTTCTCAAAATGCCATAACTCCCTCCCATTTGCTCCCTGCTGCCCCAGGACCCCCAAACCTTCTACCAGTCCCTTCACAACCCCACCAGGACTCATCCAGACCCCTCCAGATCTCTTCCCAGCACAACCAACCTCATTCCAACCCCTGCTTTCCAATTCCTGATCTTTTTCCAGCTCCTCCAGGTTCACTCAAATCCCTCCCAGTTACACCCAGCACCCTCAGACTCCCTCCCAGTGCCCTCTAGGATCCCCGGAACCCCATCCCACCCTCCTAACATCCTTCAAACTCCTCAGCCACTATAGACCCCCAATCCATTCTCCCAGTTTAAATCAGGCTATCTCAAACTTTCTCCCAGTTACCCCAGCACAGCCCAATCCCTCTTCCAGCTCCCCCAGCGTCTCCCCCACTCCCCCCACACTGTGGGGTCCGGGCCGTGCCCCAGTGCCGGCTCAGGGGGTGCTCCAGGCTGACGTGCTCCACCTGGAGCTGGAGCTGACCCCGTGCCGGGGGGAGTTTCCAGCAGCACCAGGAGCTGGTAGAAATCCAGTCCCTATTGGGGACCAGGTCGGTGGCCACCACGTGGCTGGAGAGCTCCTGCTGGCCCTGGAACCAGCCCAGCTGGATGTCGGCAGGGTAGAAATCCATCAGGGAGCAGAGCAGGCAGCCGGGGCCGGGCTGGGAGCTCGAGGGAACCAGCGAGATGGACACACTGGCAGAGAGTGGGGACACACTGGGATCAGCTGGGGGGGACTGGGAGAGATGGGAGAGGGCTGGTGTGGCACTGAGAGTGACTGGGAATGAAATTGGAGAGAGTAGGGGAACACTGGGAGAGAGAGTGGAGTGGATTGGGGCAAGGGGAGAAAGAGTGGAGGTTTGGGATTTGACTGAAAAGGATTTGAGAGGGCACTTGAATAGAGGGGAGAGATTTGGGGAGGCATTGGGATGGCAGTGGGAGAGAGGCTGGAGGTCTGGGAGTGGACTGGGAATGGAATGTCTGTGGTCTAAAAGGAATTGGGAAGGACTCTGGTGACACTGGGAGGGACTGTGAGGACACTGGGAGAGACTGGGATGGACTGGGAGAGCAACCGGAGTCCCTTGGGGTGAGTGGACAGGAGGCCACAGGGATGAGTATCTTAGTTTGAGAGACGATTTTAAAAAGCACACTGGAGTGAGTGCTCTCTTCTCTGCAGGGTTCCAATAGTCCCTTTCCACCAATGGGAAATAAATATTAATAGATGAAAGAGGAAAATCTCCAACAGTTTATTAACAAACAATAAGCCTACAGAGCAAAAAAACCTCCCAGACTTCTGGATATTAAATTATCAGACCTTTCCCCACACTCACCAGGGAAAATGACCCAAAATGCCAGAGAAATCCCTGCTCACAACACATTGTACAGGTGGCGCCGGTTCTCCCCCAGGGGAAAAACCAACCAGGGGCTGTCCCGAAGGAGAGGAAAGCCCGGGGCTCGCCTGCCCTTGAACTCCTCCCCAGCCGGGCTCCGCGGGCACGGTCCCGGCAGGCGAAGCAGCGGGGCTGAAGCCTCGGGCTGTTTTCTCTCCCGGCTCGGCCCGGCTCGCAGCGGCTTTGGGCTGCAGCGGCGCCGCTCCGCTCCTGCCGGCGCGGAGCCCCCGGGCTGCGACACAGCAGCTGCTCAGTTCGCCTCCAGGCACGGCAAGGCTGCCCCTGCAGCCTCTCCGAGCCGAGAAAAGGGAAAAAATCCTTTGTTTGCTTGGGGCAAAAACGCTTTTCAGCCAAACAGAAACCCACGGTGCACAGAGAGAGCCGCGGAAAACCCGAGCAGCGAGGCTTCAAAACGCCCGCGGAATGAACAAGGAGCCTCTCCCCGCCCCGGCCCCGCACACATCCCCTCCCGGGCTGCCGGGGTTTAGATACAATAACCATTCTTTGGGCACCAAGCAGAGGATCATGGAATTACCATCACAGTAACTCACTGCAAGAGAATCGTGTACACAATAATCACATGTATCTATCTGTAAAAGCACGTACTGCACTCTGGATACAGCAATGTGCTCTAGGACAGGAGTGGAGAGGCTGAACGGACACCAGGGGAGATGGGGAATGTACGGACACAGCAAACCCTCCAAGGACTTCAACCTCATTCCCAGCTTTTCCGTGTTTCCAGGGCTTTGACTGCTGGATTTGAATGAACTGAGATGTCACTGTGAAAAGCAGAGCAGTCTGGAACCAGAACTGGAGTCTGGAACTGCTGCTGGAGTTAAAGTCTGGACTTGTCACATCTCAGATTTGAAAATACGTTGAATAAAAAACTCCAGTACCCACAACCTTTCCCAGCACATACCTCTTCGCACATTACAAAATACAACGGAATTATTTCTATAGGGCAAAAAATAAAGTAAAATGAACATTGAAAATATTCCCTGATAAAAAGTGACGTTGAGAAAATACAAAATAATGAAGTGTGTCTAGAAAAGCCGGCTGTTATTTCTCAGGTATTTGGCTCAGTGTCAGCTCCGAGCCTGGCTCTGTCTCCCAGGTGCCCAAGTGCCCGGGCCAGCTCTGAGCAGCCTCTCCCGGCTCTCCAGCCCGGCTTTGCCCCGGCTCTGCCCCGGGCAGGCACTCGGTGTTTCCGTGGTGCCCCTGCCCCGCTCAGCTCCCCGTGCCCTGCAAAGGCGCCGAGGCTGCGCTCGGTGCCCCTGGGTGTCACTGAGCGAGGCACTGACGAGCCCCGGTGCCCGGGCACAGCCCTGAGGGACACCCCTCGTCCCCGGCCTCCCGCGGGACACGGAGCCACTGCCCACAAGGCCCTGGCACGTCCGGCCCGGCCAATTCCTCCTGCCCCGGCCAGCCCGGGCTGCAGCCCCAGGGCTCTGCAGGCCGGGGCTGGGGCTGCCGGCTCCCATCGTGGCCAAAGCCTCCCAGGGCTCTGGCCACGCCAGGGGCTACAAGGCCACGAGGCCGGGGCTGCTCCGGGCCGCTTCCAGGCTGTCCCTCTGCTCTTGGGTGCCGGGGGTGGCCCTTTGTGACACGGGCGTGTGTCAGGGCCCTCGGTGATGCGGGACATTGTGGTGCTGTCATGAATGAGATTGAAATCCATTGAAATCCATTTATCCACTCATCATCAATGAGAGAATTTAAGATCGCTTAAAAATCGGTGACAAGGGCATGAGCAAAAGTCAGATTTAATATTGAGCGACAAAATACAACAAGTTTAATGGCAAGATTTACTCTACTGCCTACAGAACAGCTGAGGCACAACAAGGGAAAACAAGCAACAACAAAACCAAACAAAATCCTGGCAACCAAAACAGAAATGAACTGAGAACTCTCTAGGGGAGTGTGGGTGGGTGTGTGCTGTGTTTAGGTGCATGGAACAAAAGAGAGTGCTGGCAAGGATTAAAAGGAACAGCCTAAAAACTAATCTACACTAAGCAGCACTTTAACTTCTCTCTTAATTTGTCACTTAACTTATACCTTTGCCCCAGCAATCCAACAGAGGTACAACAATGAACTAATACCTGACTTAGCTTATAACTTAACATTAACAATTCAACAAAGCACTAACACTTAACAGCATTTAACCTAACTTATAGCTATAACTTCCATGTTGTACTTAGTAATTTAATGGAAGAACAACACTTAGCTTATGATTACATTTAAAAACTTAGCAAAACATTTAACACTTACAGCATTAAAGTAAGTTCATAACTATAACTAAACCTTGCTTACAGGCCTAACTTAGATATCCACAGTACTTCCACAACTAGGAAAGCTGTATTTCTCCCAGATTTGCTATAGCAAATGTGCAGGGGCACACACACAGACAGGAACAGTCAGTAAAGGCAATTCCCCCGAGAGCTCAGTGAAATCCTCCTTTCAGATGTTTTTGCATCTCCCACTGGCCGAAGGATGGGGCCTTGAGCAGTGAGGGTATGGGCCCAGGACACGTCGTGTTTCAGCGATCCTCCAGGCACAGCAAAGCCGAGGGTTTGCTGGCTCTGAGAGGCCCCTCAGAGGGAGACTGCTGGTCACAGCCCACGGTGGCCCAGGAGAGCTCAAAGGTCTCCTTTTGGATTTCTGCTGGCAGGGTCACAAGAGAGTGGGCTCCAGTCATAACCATGTTTCATCCCAGCCTCAGTCTGGGTGGGCACTTTCTCTAGGAGTGGGGGAATGCTTCACCACACTGGGATCCCAGGGGTGCCCATGGCCTGGGTGATGCTGGCTTGATGCCAGGCACCCACCAAAGCCACTCTGATCCTGCCCCTCCAGCTGCAAAGGAAGATAGAGTTTAACCAGGAGCTCCAGGATCAGATTAAGACAGGATAAGCAAAGACACCAAAGAGCAAAATGGGCAACACAGACACAGCGTGGGCACAACGAGGGAATTTATTCCCAATCAAATCATAGCAACAGAAGGAAAAGAGAGAGAAATCTCTCCAACAACTTCCCCCCACACAATGGGGATCATCAGGACCACGGACCACCAGGGCTCTGCTCAACGGGGGATGGAGCTGGAGCAGAGCACGAAGCTCTTCCCACACTCGGGGCACTCACAGGGCTTCCCTTAGTGGTGACTCCGTTGGTGTTGGGTCAAGGCTGAGCTGTGTGAGAAGCTCTTCCCACACTCAGGACACTCGTAGGGCCTCTCCCCAGTGTGGATGCGCCGGTGGACAGTGAGGGTGGAGTTGAGATTGAATCCCTTCCCGCAGTCGGGGCAGCGGAAGGGCCTCTCCTCTGTGTGAATCCGCTCATGGACGAGGAGATTGGAGCTGCTCTGAAACCTCTTCCCACACTTGGGACACTCGTAGGGCCTCTCCCCGGTGTGGATGCACTGGTGTTGTCTCAGGTTGGAGCTCCACCCAAAGCTCTTCCCACATTCCAAGCAGGTGTAGGGCCGTTCCCTTGTGTGGATCACCTGGTGCTCCATCAGGTGAGAAATCGTTGTGAAGCTCTTCCCACATTTCCCACACTCGTAGGGCTTTTCCCCAGTGTGGATCCTTTGGTGCCGGATCAGATGGGACCTGTCTCTGAAGCTCTTCCCACATTCCCCACACTCATAGGGCTTCTCCCCAGTGTGGATCACCTGGTGTCGGATCAGATGGGAGCTCCACCTGAAACCCTTCCCACATTCCAAGCACTTGTGGGGCATCCCCTGCAGGAGACTTCTCCACCAGCTCTGAGCTCTGCCTGGATCTCCGGCCGCCTTCCCAGCTCTGGGAGGGTCTTTCCTCCTCGCAGCTCCCTGGGCTGGGTTTGCAGCCCCTCCTCCTGAGAGATCTCTGGGGCTTTTCTGCCTCCTCCATCTGCGCACACCTGGGGAATGAAAATTCCTGGATTAGGGGGAAATAACAAGATGAGAGCTCCATAAGCTGTGTGCTCCTCCTTGACCAAGTTCATCACTGGAAGTCATTGAGCATCTTGTGTCTGTAATAACCTCCCAAACACCAAGATTCCCATCCAAAATCCTCCAAACTTTAACACACAGATTAAAAACTCCCCAAATATCAAGATTCAGCCAAAATCCCCTCCAAAATTGTGCTGGTTTGAAAGCAAAACCAGTGAGAGACTCCAAGTCAGAAATACAATTTTATAGGAAAAAAAGAGAAGAGAATTAAAATACATGCAACAGTAGAAAAGAAAACAACTGACAGAATCAGAATACAACCTGACACCCCGCTACTTAGGGTGGTGGTAGCAGTCCTGATGAAGTGGTCTTCTTGAAGCAGTGATGCTGTAGAAAGGTCTGGTAGCTCTTGTCCTCTGGAAACCAGTGGGTGAGGGCTGCCTTGGTGTTCCAAATCTCAGATTTTATCTAGGTAGGAAAGGCTTGGCTCCTCCCCCTGGCTGGAGCATCTCCCAATGAGATGATGGAATTTTATCAGTCATGCAGTGGGACTCAATGGCCCATTAACAGAAGATATCTTCCTGGAGGAAGGATGGGTTGTGGAAATGATAAAGAACACTGCCCCACCTGGTTTTAACAGATGGCCCATTAGCAGAGGATATCTCCCACAGAGATAAGGATCACTGCTCCACCTGTTTTTTTCCACCACTCTTTGTTCTTTTGTTTCTTCCCTGGACCTCTGACTGGTTACTTCATGTTTGCTGCTGATTTCCTCTCCCTTTTGAAGATGAAAATTGTAAAAGTGTCTTTGACCTGCCTTGCTGGATATTGTGAAGAGGAACAGTCATCTACTGCAAGTGGAGCAGAGTTCTGTGAGTGCTGTATCAAACCAGACCTCATCAGACCTGCCAGAACAACTGGTCCATGCTGCCCTGCACTGCTCTGCCTGTTCCCCACTGTTTTATGCCAGAGTAATTTAACTGCTGTTAATTGGGTGTGTGTTTCACTCGAGCCAGTCCAGCAGAACCAGCAGAAAGCAGCCCCAGAATGAATGGGGCTCTGCAGAGGAGCCCCAGACTATTCATCAGCCTGCCCACAGAACTGGCTCCAACTCTAAACCCTTGTGACCACACTCTGAAGAAGACACACTTCTGATATTTCTGAGGCACTTATGACTGAGGCACTGCACGTTCTTGTGCAGGTAAGAATCCCAAAGTTCTTTCTGTCAGGAAAATTAATCCACAAACCCCAGAGGTTTATGTCCAAAAAGGAGACAGAGGAGTCCTTTTTGCTTTATTCGAATAAAGGGAGAGGCCATGGCACATTCCCCTGGCCTCGCTCAAATTTTTGGAGGATGCAGCCTCCTTTTTATCCTATTTTTCCAGACGCATTTCCCTCTCTCTCTCTTTCCCCATTGGCTGAGGTACTTGAGAGGCACAGACTTCCCGGAACGCCTGATACCTGAAATTCCTCTCTAATGTATAACCCTCCCTTTTAATTTTTAATTCTTATAGAATTCATAGTTCCCCCCCCCCCCCCGTTGCTTCTTTCATCTTTCGATATAGAATTTAATTTATCAGCAGCCCTACAGTTTGTTTGTAAAGGCAAATATCTTTTTCCATTCATCAGTCAGTGGAATCCATCCCATTGTTTCTTTTATCTCTCAGTGCTAGCCTTATCTACAGGCTGATCCACAGCTCATTTGTAAAGACAAATTCAACATTCCTCTCAATCCTTCCTCTTTTATTTTTTAATAATTGTCTTTACAAACTTTAGCTCTCATTGACTTAATTTCTTGTTCCTGAGTTCTTTTTGGTTTTGTAATTATTTGGAGTGACATCAATTTCTGTCCTTTTGTAACCATATCTGGATCAGTAGGCGTGGCTATTACCTGCATCCCTTTGATCACATGTTGAATAAGTTGTACTAAGCAAGGGATCATGCATGGTAAGAAGATTAGAGTTGCTACAGCACATAAGAGGAAAAAAAGTAGTTGTTTAACCCATAGTCCTCCAGGTAGCCAAGAAAACATGTCTCATTCCCATCCTTTCCATGTTTGGACTGGCACATGAGCTAATTTTCTTATTCCTTTTGCTATTTGCTTCACCACCTTTCCACTGTCATCTATTTGCAAACAGCAGTTTGAGTCATTAAATTTGCCACACACTCCCCCTTCTTCTCCTAATAAATAGTCTAATACCATCCGGTGTTGAAATATTGCAGTTCTCATCTGAATAGACTGGTCAGCAAGAAGGTCAAGAGCTGTAGCTGTCTGGTTACTTACTATTTCAAAGACAGCTTGTAACCTAATTATCCGGTTTAGATTATAAATGGGTTCTCTGGCACCTGATATGAATTCATTAGGATTCCAAGTGGCTGGTCCGTAGTGTTGTATGATTCGTTCAGGTGGCCATTCATCATCACCCCATCTTTGGGTGCTCCCTCCAGCCAGGGATACATCAATTGACTGCTTTTCTCTAATTAGATCATCATGTACCTTGATTCCTAAGTGATTTCCCTGAATATGTGGTAGCAGAAAGAGCAGTGTCTGATATACCCCACACAACATATTCCTGACCAGTTTGGGGGTAACCTGCGATGTGCATGTTGGCCACAAATCCAGTAATGCCCCTTTAAAGCCCAGGTCCCATTGGCAAAGGGACCTTCCCAATTTTCATGGTCAATTGGAGAGTCAAAATACAGCTTACTCCCTGGGCCCAGTGGTCCCCCAACAATGGTTGCCCCACCATAAGAATCACAGTAGTTGCATTTCCAAGCTCCCACATGAGGTTTCCACCTGCAGTTACATCCCAGATCTGTTTTGTTAGATTTGGACCAGAACCTATTAAAAAGGGTTCGAGTTCCATTTCGATGTTGCCATTTCCACTGGTAGTCACGGATAACATGTGTCCTACTTGTGGAATTATCTCGGGGGCAGCTTAAAAATAAGGGGTCAAAAAACTTATCCTTCCCCACTGCTTTACAGCCTTTTAAATCTTTCTGGTAATTATGATAGGAGCACTTTACCCAGCTACCATTTGTGAGCTTAACATGTGTTTGATTCCATCTGCCTTGATATCTGGAACAATCATAAGGAAGGCAGTTGGGGGTCCAACAATCTAAACCCAAAGATAAAGTCCAGTCACAAACGCTTTTTCCCATGTATTGGCTTCCTGTCCTATTTAGACAGTAAGTGCCTCTTTCAGAAGAATGAAGCAGCCATGGACTTCCTTCTTCATCCCAAAATCCTGTTCCATTACGGACCTCACTCAGGGTGCTAATCCACCATTTAGGTTCAACTGGGCTGGCCACCCATGGCCCGTTTTCAGATCCCCCTGGCCCTCCACAGACCCAACAATTGCTAAAATTAAAGGTTTTTGCTACTTCTTCTCCTAAGGTCAAAAAATTATTTTCCCATTCTTGGCCCCAACCTAACTGATAATATAAAGGTAACATTATTAAGAGAAACATTCTGATTGTGTAATCTAATTTCCTAACTTAATTTTTACTTTCACTTTGTCTTTCACACCACCTGTGGCGAGCGAAGGCACAGAAACAGCTTAACATAAAGAAAACAATGACAGCAAGGGTTGGCCCCCAGTGCCTGGAGATCTGAGAGGAGGGATGCCCACACAGACTATTTCAGCAGGCACTCTGTGGGTGGGCACACGAGGCTTCCCCCGATGTCGACGCCCTGGCTGCTGCTCCAGTCCCCTCCTGCCGAGTGTCAGTCGCGGCTTCCCGTCCTTCTCCTCCAGCTGAGATGTCCAAATCTCTGGGGCTGCAGAGACCTTGGCCCGAGTGTGATGGGTCCAGCCGTGTTCAGCTGTCTTGACGGCTGTGTCTGTGCTCAGCAACACCTGGAAAGGTCCACGCCACTTGGCCACCAGTGGTGCTTCTTCCCACTCCTTAACCAGGACCCAGTGTCCCGGTTGGATGTTGTGAACAGCAAAGTCCAAAGGCAGGGTCTGTGCCAGCTGAGCTTCCTGTCGAAGAGATTTCACAAGAGACAGTATCCAGCCACATATTGTTTTAAATACACATCACTTATCTCTATCCCCCCACTAGGCTGAGAATTACACGGGTAAGGAATTCCAAACATCAATTCAAAGGGAGATAATTGAATATCTCCCCTGGGTCTGGCTCTTATCCTTGCTAAAGCCAGGGGCAGGAGCCGTACCCATGGCATTTTAGTTTCTATCCCCAGCTTCAGGAGATGTTTCTTTATTTCTCCATTCATCCTCTCAACCTGGCCCGAACTCTGTAGGTGCCAGGGGGTATGGAGGTTCCACTGTATCCCTAAAGCAGTCATAACTCCTTGAAGAATTTTTCCTGTAAAATGAGTTTCCCTATTTGAATCTATTGCTTCCACCATCCCATATCTTGGAATTATTTGTTTCAAAAATACTTTAACAACTGATCCTGTAGTTGCTGAAACAGTTGGAAATGCTTCTGGCCACCCGGTTAATTGACATACTATTACCAGAAGATATTTAAATTTTGCCACTCGAGGCATTTCAGTAAAATCCACCTGGCATCTCTGGAAGGGACGTACTGCCCAACGCCTCCCTCCCCTGGCCAGTTTCTTTGTAACTTTGTTGTTGGTTTCAGCACAAGTCAAACAACATTCAATAGCTCGCTTTGCCAGGCTAAAGAGACCAACAGCAGTGTTCATTTTAAGGAAGGCTTCTGCCAGTCCTCGGGAGCCCCAATGACTCCCTTCATGAAGTTGTTTTAACAATTGTAAGGCCAGAGCTTTTGGTATCCACTGCTTACCATCCCTTGTAAACCAATTATTTTCTCTTTTCTCTGCCCCACTCTTTTTAATTATCTCAAGTTCCTCTGGGGGAAAAGAGAGTTTCTCTGGCAGTGGTGCAGTTACTGGGAGCAAAGGCAGGATCTTAGAGACTTCTGGCAACAATGCAGCTTTGCGAGCTTCTTCATCAGCCAGTCGGTTTCCTATTGCCTCCTCCGACCATCCTGCCTGATGCCCCTTAATGTGGATTATCGCCACCTTTTTTGGTAAATTCACTGCCTCCAATAGGCGAGAGATTAAGTTCTCGTGAGCTAATGTCTTTCCTCTGCAGCTTAATAAACCTCTTTCTTCCCATAGTTTTCTAAATGCATGTATTACCCCATATGCATATTTAGAATCAGTAAATATATTTACTGTCTTGTCCTGGTATAATTTACAGGCTCTCACAAGCGCGTACAGCTCTGCTGTCTGAGCTGACCAGGTGTGTGGTAACCTCCCTCCTTCCTTTAATTGCTTCCCATTCACGATAGAGTATCCTGTAAATCGTTTTCCTTCTACCACCTTGGAGGACCCATCAATGAACACATTCTCTCCCTCAGGCCAGGGAATATCTCGGAGATCTTCCCTAGCCCGTGTCTGGAGGTCTATAACCTGGATACAATCATGGATTTCTTCCTGGCCCCCCTTTTCTCCAGGGCCATTTAAATAAGAGGCTGGATTAAAAATTTCCCCACCTTTAAATTCTAAATCCTCCTGTTCCATTAAACAAGATTCCTACTGTAATAATCGAGCACTCGTCATCCACTTAGAGGCTCTCTCAGTTAACAAAGCTTTAATCTGATGTGGGACTTTAACAATGAGATGCCCTCCCCTTGTCAGCTTTCGGGCCTCAGCCACCATCAGAGCTGTGGCTGCACAGTTCTGCAGACAATGGGGCCGCCTCTGGCCACCGGGTGTAACAACTCAGAAAAAAAGGCAACAGGCCTCCGTGTTCCCCCATGCTCTTGCACCAAAATTCCTTTAGCATGACCCTGTTTGACATCCACATATAGCTGAAATTATTTTTCTGCATCTGGAAGAGCTAGGACTGGGACCTTAACCAATTTGTCTTTTAATTTCTTAAAGCTTTTCTCTCCTTCTGGTGTCCATACCACGACATTAGGACTGTTTTGGGTCAAAAAGTTATATAAAGGTCTGGCCACCACAGAAAAATCCTCGATCCATGCTCTGCAGTACCCCACCAACCCTAAAAACCGCTGTAACTCCTTTTTAGTCTGGGGTAATGGTACCTGTAAAATCCCTTGTATCCTTTCTGGATCAATGCACCGTAACCCTTCCGACAGAATGTGTCCCAAATATTTGACCTTCTTTTCTACTAACTGTGCTTTCTTTTTGGATACTCTAAGTCCCTTTTTTGCAAGAAAATTAAGCAGCTTTACAGTAGCCTCTTCAACCACCTTTTCCTGTTCCCCTGATAAGAGCAAATCATCTACATACTGCAACAACTTGACTCCTAAGGGTGGAGTAAACTCTCTTAATATTTTCTGCAAAGCTTGCCCAAACAGAACTGGTGACTCTGTATATCCTTGAGGGAGTACTGTCCATGGCAATTGTTGTTTTATCATTTTCCCTCCTTCCTCCTGTTCCCACTCAAAAGCAAAATACTGTTTACTATCTTCTGTGATTGGACACCCCCAGAAAGCATCCTTCAAATCCAGTACAGAATAATAATGATGTGAAGAAGGGATTTGATTTAGGATTGTGTATGGATCTGGAACTGTGGGATGCCTTGGTTTGACAATCTCATGTATTATTCTTAAATCCTGCACCATTCTGTAGGTTCCATCTGGTTTCTTAACCGGCAGGATAGGAGTGTTATAGGGAGACATACACGGCTCTAAAAGACCTGCTTTTAGCAGGGACTCAATAACAGGCTGTAACCCTTTCTTTCCCTCCCTTGAAAGAGGGTATTGCTTTTTAGACACCACTTGTCCTGGTTGCTTCAAAGTAATTTGGAGAGGCTCTATGTCCAGTTTCCCATATTTCCCTGGAGCTGCCCATACTTCCGGATTTATTTTAGCATAAGCCTTTTCAGACATTTTACACAAAGATATCACAGTTTCGGACTCCGTGTCACTTTTTTACAATGCTAATTTGCATTCCCATTTTAGCCATCAAATCTCTTCCCAGTAAATTACAATCACAATTAGGAACAAACAAGAATTCATGCAGTTCAAATCTGTCCCCCACATCTATTAACAGCGGTTGAATAAAATGCACTCGCTCATCCTTCCCGCTTACTCCTTGAATAACCAAGGATCTTTTTGACAATTTCCCCCCCTTAGGTATAAAATTTAAGGTGGACCGAGACGCCCCTGTGTCTACCAAAAAACACACCTCCTCTCGATCCGGACCCACCTTAAAAGTTATCAAGGGCTCCTGAGTGGTGGGTCCTTGGTATAATAGGAGCCCCTGACACCCCTAACAATCCATTTCCATTATCCTCTGGACTTCCTCCTCCTGAGGGTCCAGTTGTTTCTGCAGACACTCGTTTTTCCAATGCCCTTCTGCCCTGCAGAGAGCACACTGGTTCTTCCCCAGCCGCTGTTTGGGTCGGCTGTCCCCTGCCGAGGAGGGAATCCCTCTGCCACTTCCTTGTGGCCGACCCCGTCCCCTCTGTCCCTGGGGACCCTTGGACCCTGCAGTTTATTCCTCCGGGGCTGCAAAAACTCTGCCATCATCCTTGCTTTAGCTTCTGCCTTTTCCTCATCCCTTCTTACACATATCTGCTGTGTTTTTCTAACCAATTCCTCTAGAGGCTTATTTTGCCACTCTTCAACTTTTTGTACCCCTTTCCTTATACCAGGCCAGGCCTTAGTAACAAATTGTACTTTAAGCAATGTGTTGAAGGCTGGCCCTTCAGGATCCATCCCCCCGTGCTTCCTCAAGGCATCCCTAATCCTCTCCAACCAATGAGGGCTTTCCTGTTTCTCCTGTTCTAACGACAGAGCCTTAGCTATGTTGTTAGTTCTGGGAGCCGCAGACTTGATTGCCCTGATCAAATAAGCACGGCAATCACGGTGAGCCAGACTGGCCTGGTTATTTGGGTCCCACTGGGGGTCTGCCTGGGGGATGGCATCACCCACCGTAGGTGCATTGGGTCCAGCCCCCCCTGCTGCTTGTGGGTGTTCATCCTCCCACAGCTGACGAGCTTTCTGCAAAATCATTCGTTTCTCTGATGACCCAAACAAAATTCCCAAAAGAAAATCCCAATCCTTCCATGTATAATCCGCATTTCCCAAATATTTCTCTATCTTTTCCCCCACCCCTATGGCAACATATAAATATTTTTTTTTTAACCCTCTTATATTCTGGGTAGTGAGTGGTACAATTACAAACCCAAATCCTCCCCCTTGACCCCCCAAAGGAACTTGACAGAGTGGCATCTGGTGTACCCCTGTCTCTTGGGGGGCTTCTGATGCCCTAAACTGAGTTCAAATTCTAGTTCTGGGGGGGGATACAACATGCTGCTCCCCTCCCCCTACACCATCACCCTTCTCAGGTGGGGCTGTGGGAATAACATTTCCCTGATCCCCTTGCTCTGAAAGTTGAGGATACAGACGACCTGCAGCTTGCCCTGGGTCAGCTGGCAACACTGGAGGACAAGACGGGGGAAGGAGCTGAAAAACATCCCAATCCTCACCACTTTCCTCTTCCTCCTCTTTTTTCTTAACATATACATTTCTCTTGTTTCTTGTCTGACCCATATTAATCCACATGCCCTTTCAATCCATCCTTTCCAATTCTCCTCTAGATACCTTCACAAAATTCAACACAAATGAATTTTATCTGTTCCATAAGGTGGCCATATAAGTCCCCTTGCCAACTTATACTCTGGCCACACAAAATAACAATATTTTACCATCATTTCCATAGTTATGTCTGGGTGAATATACAATCTGTCCCAAGACCTCAGCATTCACCCCAAGGGACTCTCCGGGGATATTATGGGATCGTCATCCCTTTTTCCGGGGCCCCTTCCCGGCTTCACCTTTCCAACCCTCTCTGGGTGCCCCGTTTTACCTGTGCTACCCTCCATGGATGCCCTCTCAGGTTCACCTGTGCTACCCTCCATGGGTGCCCTCCCAGGGTTGCTCCCCGAAGATCCCATTTTACTCACCGGTGAGATTTTCAGTGGTCCTTCCCTGCGGACTCTTCACGGACCCCCCTGGTCCGCCACTCGTCTGTCTCCTGGACAGTCTCGGGAACCCAATGGATCGCCCGGTACCGGCCGGCACCAAGGGGAGCTGATCACCCAAACTGGGTGAGGCGCCTTCAGCTCCACTCGCTGCCCCGGACGGTGGAAAGATCCCGGACGAGCCCCCAAAATTGTCAGGAAAATTAATCCACAAACACCAGAGGTTTATGTCCAAAAAGGAGACAGAGGAGTCCTTTTTGCTTTATTCGAATAAAGGGAGAGGCCATGGCACATTCCCCTGGGATCTCTCAAATTTTTGGAGGACGCAGCCTCCTTTTTATCCTATTTTCCCGGCCGCATTTCCCTCTCTCTTTCCCCATTGGCTGAGGTACTTGAGAGGCACAGACTTCTCGGAACGCCTGATACCTGAAATTCCCCTCTAATGTATAACCCTCCCTTTTCCTTTTTATTTTTTATATAATTCATAGTTTCCCCTCCCCCCTTGCTTCTTTCATCTTTTGATATCCAATTTGATTTATCAGCAGCCTTACAGTTTGTTTGTAAAGGCAAATATCTTTTTCCATTCATCAATCAGTGGAATCCATCCCATTGTTTCTTTTATCTCTCAGTGCTTAACCTTATCTACAGGCAGATCCAGAGCTCATTTGTAAAGACAAATTCAACATTCCTCTCAGCCCAGAGGAGAATCTAGCACAAAATATTCTCCCTGTGTACTGCACGACAAAAAATATTCAGGGGAAAATACAGTGGCATCTGAGGCTTGTGGAACTCCCAGAATACTGAGCCTGCAGAGGAGGCAAACAGCCCTGGCAGTGCCTGAGGGGACTTCTCCTCACAGACTCCTCTCAAAGTGTGTCACTTCAGCAGGGGAAGGCTTTCAAACCTTTGCCTGTCCTTCCTCCTGTGCTAAAATTTAAGGCTCCTCCTGAGAAAATACTGAGCTACAAATAGTTCTCCATTCCTCAACAAAGCTACTCAGGTGCTCAACTTAAGAAAGAGCAAAACAAAAGGTATTCAGTAATTTCCCATCAAGGCCTATTTGCAGAGAAACCCCATCATATGGGACCGAATATTTATTAACACCAGTTCACTCAAAAGAAACCCAACCCTGTATTAAGCAGCGTTTTAAACGAACTTGATTTTTTTTTCCTCACATATCAACTGGACTGGTTTGTTCCTTTTTTGTCCTAGAGAGAATATTAGAACGATTTGCTCTTGACAGGACTCCTTGGGTGGCCCCCAGGCCTGGCTCCTCACCACGCCTTGCCTGGGCTGTTAACGCAGCCTGTCAGCACCACCTGACTTTGGCAGCCTGTTCAGACCTCGGGCACGGCTGGTGCCACGGTCCCCTCTGGTGCCACGGTCCCCTCTGGTGCCACGGTCCCCTCTGGTGCCATGGTCCCCTCTGGCTCCTGGCGTGTTCCTGCTGCTGGAGGAGCCCTGCTCGTGCTGCTGCCTGCGTTCAACAACCCCGGTCCTACTACCTAGCCAAAAAGAGACCAAAATCACTGCTTTGGGCAGCTCGTTTGAACGAGTTGAACACTTACTCATCTCTAACACAGACCTCTTAACACCCACACACCAACACCGGGAAGTCACCTCATCTACAGAGGTCAGGAGCCTGAGAGAACAGAAGGTCGACATTTAATCACATCGGGTTTTTAATTTAGTGGAAACACTAACTCGTTCACAAGCCTTACTTGCCAAAACTGGATTGTGCGATGCTATTGTCTTGCTTGTGTCAGAGAGAAACCAGAGAGAAATTAGCTAAGAAATGAGAACCACACTTGGGGCTCGGGCTTGGCAGACAAAGGGAGCAGGGCGGCACCTGCCCGCTTTGCCCGAGTCCCTGCTCCTGCCGGACAAAGGCGGACGCGGCTCCGTGCGGGGCGAGCCGGGAGCTCCGTGCCGGGGCCGGGGCCGAGCGCTCGGGCGGGCGGCGCTCAGGATGCTCGGGCAGCGCCGCGGGCCGGGCGGGCGCGATGGAGCCGCCTGAGGGCTGGGACCCCTCCGGGCGGCCGGCCCGGCGCACGCAGTGGCTGCTCAGCGCCCTCGCCCACCGCTACGGGCTGGAGCGCGGCGTGGAGATCGAGATGGTCGTGCTGGCCAGCGGCCCGGAGCAGTCCCTGCAGGAGATCTTCCAGCAGCGGGACTGCGCCGGGCCGGGCCGCATCCCCGGCGAGGAGTCCCGCACGCTGTGCCGGGCGCTGGCGCCGGAGGAGGCGGCGGAGCCCGAGGAGTGCGCGGGGCTGTGGGACGGGCTCTGGGCCGAGCTCACCTTCCGCCAGCTCCACGCGCGGCTCTGCGGCCACTTCAGCACCCGCGCGGGGCCGCGGCTGCCGCTGGGCCGGGAGGGCGAGCACATCGAGAGCCACATCCGCCCGCGCAGCCCCCGCCGAGCCCGAGCGGCGGCCGCCGGGGCCCTGCTCCCGAGAGCGCTGCGAGGAGATGGTGGCGCTGGAGCGGGCCGAGGAGCGCATGGCCGAGCTGCAGCAGGAGAAGGGCAGCCTGCGGCAGCTGCTGGAGGACGTGCGGGCCGCCCTGCAGAGCAGCGATGCGCGGTGCCCGGCGCTGCGGCTGAGTCCGGGCCGGCTTCTGCACCGCGCTCCCGGCGGCGGCTCGGGTGGCCCGAGCGCTTCAGGAGAGATGCTGCTCTCGGAAAGTCAGTGTTTAGAACCCCTCCACCTCCGGACTGAGACCGAAGTTGCTCCTTCATCCTCAAAATTTAGCAAAGCTTAGTTATAAGGGAGGCTTTTAGGAGAAATGTATGGCATAGGTGTGCCATTAAATATGTTTGTGATGAGCACTGTTCAAAGTCTAGGGGAATTCAGCTTAACAAACCCACGTGTACAATGCTGCTGCTGCTTCTCCTGCACGTGCAGCCAGAATGTGCTGATAGCAGATGCTGGGTATGCACTGCTGCAGGGTTTTTCCTGAAGTAAGAAAGAACTTTGGGATTCTTCCCTGCACAAGCACGTCCAGCGCCTCAGTCATAAGTGCCTCAGAAATATCAGAAGTGTGTCTTCTTCAGAGTGTGGTCACAAGGGTTCAGAGTTGGAGCCAGTTCTGCGGGCAGGCTGATGAATAGTCTGGGGCTCCTCTGCAGAGCCCCATTCATTCTGGGGCTGCTTTCTGCTGGTTCTGCTGGACTGGCTCGAGTGAAACACACACCCAATTAACAGCAGTTAAATTACTCTGGCATGAAACAGTGGGGAACAGGCAGAGCAGTGAAGGGCAGCATGGACCAGTTGTTCTGGCAGGTCTGACGAGGTCTGGTTTGATACAGCACTCACAGAACTCTGCTCCACCTGTGACACTTCCACTTGCAGTAGATGACTGTTCCTCTTCACAATATCCAGCAAGGCAGGTCAAAGACACTTTTACCATTTTCATCTTCAAAAGGGAGAAGAAATCAGCAGCAAACATGAAGTAACCAGGCAGAGATTCCAGGAAGAAACAAAAGAACAAAGAGTAGTGGAAAAAAACAGGTGGAGCAGTGATCCTTATCTCTGTGGGAGATATCCTCTGCTAATGGGCCATCTGTTAAAACCAGGTGGGGCAGTGTTCTTTATCTTTTCCACAACCCATCCTTCCTCCAGGAAGATATCTTCTGTTAATGGGCCATTGAGTGCCACTGCATGACTGATAAAATTCCATCATCCCATTGGGAGATGCTCCAGCCAGGGGGAGGAGCCAAGCCTTTCCTACCTAGATAAAATCTGAGCTTTGGAACACCAAGGCAGCCCTTCCCCACTGGTTTCCAGAGGACAAGAGCTACCAGACCTTTCTACAGCATCACTACTACAACAAGACCACTTCATCGGGACTGCTACCACCACCCTAACTAGCGGGGTGTCAGGTTGTATTCTGATTCTGTCAGTTGTTTTCTTTTCTACTGTTGCATGTATTTTAATTCTCTTCTCTTTTTTCCTATAAAATTGTATTTCTGACTTGGAATCTCTCACTGGTTTTGCTTTCAAACCAGCACAATTTTGGAGGGGATTTTGGCTGAATCTTGATATTTGGGGAGTTTTTGATCCTTGTCTTAAAGTTTGGAGGATTTTGGGTGGGAATCTTGGTGTTTGGGAGGTTATTACAGACACATGATGCTCAATGACTTCCAGAGATGAACTTGGGCAAGGAGGAACACCCAATTTATGGAGCTCTCTTCTTGTTATTTCCCCCTAAACCAGGAATTTTCATTCCCCAGGTGTGCGGGGATGGAGGAGGCAGAAAAGCCCCGGAGATCTCTCTCGAGGAGGGGCTGCAAACCCAGCCCAGGGAGCTGCGAGGAGGAAAGACCCTCCCTGAGCCAGGAAGGCGGCCGGAGATCCAGGCAGAGCTCAGAGGCGGTGGAGAAGCCTCCTGGAGGGGAGAAGCCCCACAAGTGCTTGGAATGTGGGAAGGGTTTCAGCAGGAGCTCCCAGCTGATCCTACACCAGAGGATCCACACTGGGGAGAAGCCCTATGAGTGTGGGAAATGTGGGAAGTGTTTCAACTACAGGTCCAGCCTGATCCGTCACCAGGTGGTCCACACTGGGGAACGGCCCTACACCTGCTTGGAATGTGGGAAGAGCTTTGGATGGAGCTCTGACGTTAGAAAACACCAGCGCATCCACACTGGGGAGAGGCCCTACGAGTGTCCCAAGTGTGGGAAGAGGTTTCAGACCAGCTCCAATCTCCTCCTACATGAGCGGATTCACACAGAGGAGAGGCCCTTCCGCTGCCCCGACTGCGGGAAGGGATTCAACCGCAACTTCACCCTCATCAGGCACAGGCGCATCCACACTGGGGAGAGGCCCTACGAGTGTCCTGAGTGTGGGAAGAGCTTCTCACAGAGCTCTCACTTGACCAAACACCAACGGAGTCACCACTGAGGGAAGCCCAGTGAGTGCCTGAGTGTGGGAAGAGCTTCGTGCTCTGCTCCAGCTCCATCCCTCATGGGAGGATCAGTGTTGGATGATCTCCAGTGACCCCCGTTGGGCAGAGCCCTGGTGGTCTGTGTTCCTGGTTATCCCCGTTGGGTGATGGGGAAGGGGTTTGAGAGATTTCTGTCTCTTTTCCTTCTATTGCTATGATTTGGTTGGTAATAAATTCCCTTGCTGAGCCCAGGCTATGTCTAACATCCGTTTTGCTGTTTGCTGTGTTTGCTCGTCCTGTCTTAATCTGCTCCTGGAGCTACTGGTTAAACTTTCTCTTCCCTTGCAGCTCGAGGGGTAGGGTCAGAGTGGCTCTGGTGGGTGCCTGGCATCGGGCCAGTGTCACCTTGTCTTGGTTTGAAAGACAGGTATTTTCTAAGGAAAGGCGAGAACCCCTTTCCTGAGATGCAGAGTGCACCCCCCTCCCTTCTAAATATTTTCGGTTCAAATCAGAGCCTCTCAGGCAGATGATATGGGGATAGAAATAACAGTTCTTTACTGAGATCTAACAAGGCAAAATAGCAGAAACAACAACAGCTATAAAAACTGACAACAGAACAGAACAGTATAGCTCAGTTCCAGTCCCTTTGGCCAAAGCCCTCTCTCCCTGTGCTCAGTTACCGGTGCTGGGGGAAGGGGAGGTCCCGCGCAGTTGAAGAGGGGCTGGAGTGATGGCGGCAGCAGCCCAGGGGTGAGAGGGATGGGGGAGTGACTCCCCCCTCACGGTGTCGGTCATGGTGCTCAGCAGAGTGTCCGGAGGTAGCAGGGTGAGGTGGGAGAGCAGCAGAGCGATGTCCAACAGCAGGGAGCGTGGATCTCAGTGCTGGGATGGCAGGGGGAGATGCCAGATCGGAGCACAGGGCATCCCCCTTCCACTCCATGGGCGAAGTGAGAGAGAGAGAGTGCCCCCCAGACCCCTCTCCCACCTTTTCCTTTTCCGGTCTCCACCCCCCACCCCCGCAAGAGAAAACTATTGCTACTAAGGTATAGCCACAAATACTTAGCATAACAATGGGAAAAATTCCACAGAAAGAAAAGGGAACAATTCAACCCCCAACAGGAGGAAAGAGTGGTCTGAAGATCTTATTCTGAATTTGCTTTTCTTTCTTTTTATTTATGTAGTTAATAAAGTTTTTTATACCCTTTTAAGTTTTAGGCCTGAGTTGCTCTTTTGCTCCTGGTTCTGTCTCACAACAGAAAATGAATATATTTAAATTGGCAACTCAAAACTATAACATTATTTGGTGCGTTGGCCGGGAAATTCAAAAATTCAAATTAAACCAAGACATTAGATTATCCTGTCTGGATGAAGATAACTAGAACTCCAGGGAAGGAATTTATTGATGGGGAGTAGGACAGGATGGCTACAAAAAAAGTTGATTTGCAGATTGGGGTTGATGATTTTGAATAATGAAGGTCTATAAATGTGCAACACGTTGATGCATTTAAGGAAGTGTTTTCTGAGTGTGTGCCCTTGGCTGAATGCCCAGCACTCAGCCACATTAACCCTTTGCTTTACTGTCTTAGTCTCCTATTTGTCTTTTTTTTTTTTTTTTTAATTAAACCTTGTAAAATTTACCAGGAAAGTGAACCTCGTTTTTCACATCACTATGAGCAGGGAGCTGCTGCCTCCTGAAGCTCCCCTTTCCTCGTTCCTTCCAGGAGGAAAGCTGGGTGTGGGAGCGCTGCATGCGCTCCTTCAGAGGCTGCTGAGGGCAGGGCTGGGGAAGGGGAAGAAGTGGATGAAGAACTGCGTGCAGTGTCCTGGCCCTGCTCATCCTCCCCATGAATGACGAGGCCCCCAGGGTGGGCCAGGCACTGCTGCCAAGGCTGAGCACTGACACGGAGAGGGGTGGCTGACCCCCCCTGGGGCTCCAGGCCTTGGGCAGCATTCCCCAAGCACAGCCCAGGGAAGGGTCCCTGCAGAGCCAAGTTGGCATTGCCAGCACCTGCCCTGCCCATTCCAGCAGGGCTCAGCACCGGGCCAGGACACCGAGGTGTGGACAGGTGTGTCCCCAAAGGTGTTGGAGAGCAGGCATTTGGGCCTCAATCCCTGTACCTGGGGGCCATTCCCGGATGTTTTGGCAGCTCCCTAAAGGCAGAGTCACCCCAGGTCAACTTTCCCAGGCCCTGGAGCCATCTCCCAGTTCCTGCTGTCCCACAGGCCTCCAGGAATGCCGTCCTTGCTATCGCAGAGCTCCTCAAGTGGAAGGAGCTGAAGCACGTGGTGAAGACAGGGCAGACGTGGAGGATGGCTGACTGCTTGGTGAGGATGTGCCCCAGGGACTGTGCTGGGCCGTGGGCTCTGCAGCTGGGCCTGGGGAAGAGACCCCACAGCCTGGAGCTGCATCCTTGTTCCTGGCTCAAGAACAGAGCCCCAGGGGCTCTCCTCCAGTCCCATCTCCCCTTCCTGCACCCAGTGGGAGGGAGGAGGGCTCTTGGTCATGGGGCTGCTGCCAGGAGGGGCTGCTCCAGCCACCTGGAAGATGTGTGACAATGCCCACATCTTTATGGTCCCTCCAGATGGAAAAGGACAGCAGCAGGGCTGAGCATCACCTTCATCAGAGCCTGCAGTACCTGAGGGACCCTCAGCAATGTGTGCAAGACTGGACCATCAGGTTCATGAGCCCCAGCCCGGGGTCCCTCTTTGGGCAGCCCCTGTCCCCCCCAGCCCCTGCCCAGTGCCACATCCAGGCTGCTGGTGGTCCCTGGTTGTTTGGGATCGTGCTGGGGAACAGCAGGGGCTGACAGAGCTCTGTGCCCAGGGACCATCGTGTGACATCCCCAGGACCAGAGCGAGGAGCTGCCTGCTCTGGATTTCAGTGGGGAGTGGGGAGTGAGGGCTGGGAGAGTGGGGGGTCTCTACAAACACGGGAACTCATCTCGGCTCTGTTTTGGTCACAGAACTTCAGGCCTTGCAGAAAGATGGGTGTGAACTCACGCCTTGTCTGGCAGCTCAGAGCAGCTCGATCCTGAGGGGCCGAAGGAGCAGCGGACACCGGGACAGTCCCTGCGAGCTCTGTGGTGCTGGCACTGCTGAGCTGGGGGCCTGTTGTGCCCAGAGTGGGACATTCAGGCTCGACTGATCAGGGACACCCTCCTGCTGATTCACAAGGTGCAGAAAGGACTCCTTGACTTCCCAGGGTCCTTCTCAGAGAAGGCTCTGGGTGTGGCTGGATCCAACCCCAGCCCCAGACTGGGGCAGCACTTTAAGTCTGAAGGGTCACACAGGCGTCCTTGAGCCTGGAGATCACTTTGTCCTAAGGATTATGGCTGGCAAGCCAACTATAGTTTTGTAAATAAAGTTAGTTTTTTTTAAGTTTTAAGTAATTGCTTTTCAAATTTCTTTTAAGACATCCCAAAGGTACCTGCGGGCAGGTGGGCACACAGGTGTGATGGGGTGGGTTGGGATCAGGCCAGGAATTAGACCCTGATTTTGTGATTTACAGCAGGACTTCTCCTCTGATCCTAATTCCCAGTGTTATGGTGCTGCCAGGTGTGCTGCTGGTGGGTCTGGGACCCTCACACTGAGATCTGATACCCCTAAACTGGGGTTAGGGTCCCTCACATTGGGGGTTCAGGTCCTTGACTCCTAAACTGGGGTCAGGGACCCTCAAACTGTAATCTGGGTTCTTTAAACTGGGTCTGGGATTTTTAAACTGAGATCTGGTACCCCCAAACCGGGGTCTGCAGCCCTCCAGCGTGATCTGGGATCCTCACCCTGAGGCCTCAGCTCTCCACCCTGGGACCTGGGCCTCTCAAACTGGGGTCTGGACCCTCCCCCCACCTGGAGTTGGGACCCCTGAAAAAATTGGGGGGACAAATGGGGGAGGTGAGGTAGGGGTTTATTTGGGGGTCTGTGACAACATATGACAGAGTGTAGACAGATGTGTCTACACCCCCAAATCTGGGGTTCTCTCAACTACAACCACCAAAATTTGGAGTTACCCATCACATGATCTCCCCCCAATTCAGGGGTGACCCCAATTTCCTTCCAAAGTTGGGAGCCCCGCACCCATCCCCCCCAATTCGGGGGTCCTCCCACATCAGTCCACGCCCAGAATACCCCAGTCCAAGAGTCTGTCCCAAAATTGGTACCCCCTTTAAATATTGGTGCTTCCCCCCAACCCTAGAAATTCGGGGTACCCCAAGCCATCACTCCCCCAAAATCGAGCCCACTCCACCAAAACCCCCCATTACCTCCAGACCTCATATTCCCCACACCCCCAGAATTGGGGATGTCACACCGACCACGCAGAACCCACCAATTCAAGGGTCCCCCTCCAATCTCCCCCCCAAACTGGGGTGCTGCTCCTCCAGTCTCCGGGTTTCCCCAAAATCCAGGGATCCTGCCGCCATTACCGCCCAAATTCTGGAGTCCCCCCACACCCAGAAACCCCCAATTCAAGCCCCCTCCCAATTGTCCCCCCAAGTTCGGCGTCCCCACCTGCTCGAGCCCCCCCGCTGCCGCCGCCAGCGCTCGGTGATTGTCCTTGAGGAGGAGGAGTCCCCCCAAACCTGCCCGGTGGGGGTCAGCGCCCCCCACCCCCAGCGCGTATTTCTCCGCCAAGCGGAACCCGGGCGTGGTTTTTCGGGTGCCCCCCACGACCCCCGCCCAGCCCTGGGCCCGGGCCACCCCCACAGCCCTCGCGGCCATCGAGGCCACCCCGCTGCAGCGCCCCAAAATATTGAGGGCGACCCTCTCCGCTGCCAGCACCCCCGCGGCCGGACCCTCCACCTCGGCCACCAACACCCGCCCGGGGGGCAGCGCCGCCCCCTCGGGCACCCTCCAGGTGACCCGGCACCCCGACACCCCGAAAACGGCCTCGGCCAAGGGGGCCCCGGCCAGGACACCCCCCGAGTGCCCCCCGGCCTTGCTGAGCAGCTGCGCTCGGGTCGCGCTGTCCCCCACGGTCGCCACCGCCGCGTCCGGCCAGGGCGCGTCCTCGTCCAGCCAGGAGCGCGCCAGGGAGCGCAGGCGGTGCGGGGGGGGCGGGGGGGCCCAGCCCCGGGCGGGGGGCGGCGAGCGGGCCGGGGGCGAGCGGGACATGGTCCGGGGGAGCCTGGGCAGAGAGACAGAGGCGCTGCT